>NC_065447.1:214950454-216221704 GCF_917563875.1 Diabrotica virgifera virgifera
TGATTTATTAATTTAGTTCTAAATTTGATTAATGCCAGAAAGACACTCAATTAATGTCAATAAGACATTAAATAGGTATCTGTTTATTTTATTTTAAGTTGTTAAAAACTAGTTTTTTGATTATTACTTACTTGTACACTTTAAATTATGGAAGGTATAGATAGATATAAGTACATGTTTTGTTGATTATTGTTTTATTAATAAATTAAAGTGGCGTTAATTTTAAAAAAATTTTTAAAAATTTAATTTTTGAAATTTTGTCAGGGAATTTACTATTATTTAATTAGAATATCATTTATCGTAAGATAAAATATAATTATAGATGTTACTTAGTTTATTTATGTCTGTTCTTTTATTTACACATTGATATTTATTTATGCACACCATTTCTAAAAATTCTCTTTTATTTAGTTTATTTTCATGTTTTAATACCGTTGTTTCATCGAATTTGAATGTATGATTTTTGTTTATTGCATGATCTACTAATGCACATGTGTTTTTATTATTTCTAAGGTCGCTTTTGTGTGACGTTAGTCTACCTATTAAATTCCTGGATGTGTGTCCGATGTATGACTTATCGCAATTTTCGCATGGTATTTTGTAAATTACATTTGAGCTTTCCATAATACTAATAGGTGTTTTAGTTTTTGTATATAGTGATGCTAATGTCTTTACATTTTTAGTTGCAATTTTAACTTGTGGGTAGTTCGTAACTATTTATTATTTATGAATTTATTTATTATTTACGAACTACCCACAAGTTAAAATTGCAACTAAAAATGTAAAGACATTAGCATCACTATATACAAAAACTAAAACACCTATTAGTATTATGGAAAGCTCAAATGTAATTTACAAAATACCATGCGAAAATTGCGATAAGTCATACATCGGACACACATCCAGGAATTTAATAGGTAGACTAACGTCACACAAAAGCGACCTTAGAAATAATAAAAACACATGTGCATTAGTAGATCATGCAATAAACAAAAATCATACATTCAAATTCGATGAAACAACGGTATTAAAACATGAAAATAAACTAAATAAAAGAGAATTTTTAGAAATGGTGTGCATAAATAAATATCAATGTGTAAATAAAAGAACAGACATAAATAAACTAAGTATCATCTATAATTATATTTTATCTTACGATAAATGATATTCTAATTAAATAATAGTAAATTCCCTGACAAAATTTCAAAAATTAAATTTTTAAAAATTTTTTTAAAATTAACGCCACTTTAATTTATTAATAAAACAATAATCAACAAAACATGTACTTATATCTATCTATACCTTCCATAATTTAAAGTGTACAAGTAAGTAATAATCAAAAAACTAGTTTTTAACAACTTAAAATAAAATAAACAGATACCTATTTAATGTCTTATTGACATTAATTGAGTGTCTTTCTGGCATTAATCAAATTTAGAACTAAATTAATAAATCAAAATTTTTCATTAGAAATTGTAAAAATTAAAACATTGAAATTTGGAAACGATTAAAATAAGGATATTTTTATATAATTATGTTTTGTGGAAATGTTAAATTAATGAACTAACCTCACGTTGTAAGTTTTTGTGCTTTTTTATACAATATTCTTTTATCTTTAATTTCATTGTATTTATAATTATATACTCATTTTAGCTAATCTTGACGAAGCAAATAAATTTTGCGAAAGCTCGATTGTAACAAAGAGTTTCTCTCATCCTGCCCCTTACACTGACTGCAACCTCAATAAAAACTTGTATCTATATATATATATATATATATATATATATATATATATATATATATATATATATATATATATATATATATGTATATATATATATATATATATATATAATACTAGTGACGTCATCCATCTGGGCGTGATGACGTAATCGATGCTTTTTTTAAATAAGAGTAGGGGTTGTGTGATAGCTCATTCGAAAGGCTATTTAATTCTCTATTCAGTAATATAAACATTAACATAATTATTTTTACAGGGTGTACAAAAAAAATTTTTTCTTCTATTTGTCAAATTTAATCAGTTAATTTAATAAAAAAAATTTTTTTGTACACCCTATATAAATAATTATGTTAATGTTTATATTAGTGAATAGAGAATTAAATAACCTTTCAAATGAGCTATCACACAACCCCCACTCTCATTTAAAAAAATCATCGATTACGTCATCACGCTCAGATGGATGACGTCACTAGTATTATATATATGCCAAAAAGTCCTAATTTAAAAATAAAAATCGACCTGTCTGAGGATTGCTCTTGAAATTTGCTTATTCTCGAGATAATGAATTTATGCCAACTCAAACGTCCTCACTTATACTACAGTGTCGCGTCCGCTTGACTAGCAATTAAAAAACAAAGGGGTTTCCGATATTGTATTGCAAAAAACTCTTTGGAATTTCATCAATCAATGTTTAAAGAATATCTACCTACCTTGGCAACTTTGAAATTTTTAGACAAATGTCCGATTTAGGGTTAAAAATGGTCGATTTCGCAATTTTCAAAATTTTCAATAGCTTATATAACAAAAACTATTAACTTAAGAGAAAAATCACTAAAGACCTTTTCTGTTTGGAATGATTCAAAAAACTTAAAAAAAATTTGTTCGATGCAAAAAAATAAATTTAGGAAAAACCCCTAAACTTTCCCCTCGCCTGGCAAGGTCTTATGCTCTTCAGAATCGCCTGTCATTGTACACATTTCTTTTAAATGGCTTACTTAAACACATACTTAAATTTAAACCTTACAGGAGAAAGTTTATTTTACCCCTTAAATTTGCACTTTTCGATTCACCTGGTAGATACACGTGCACCGCTGAGGCCTGCCAGGTCATGGTTTTTAGCCTTGGTGTGCTATGAATTATCACTAGAAAAATTTCTAGTCTTACAGGACGACCGTTAGTCGAAGGGTTCACTAGCTCTTAGACTATTAAGCGAGACATAAAGATACACTTTATGTCTCGCTGATAACCAAATTCTGATTTCTCAGGATCAAGATTACTTGAGTTACATGACGCGGAAGCTAATAGAAGAATATAACAAATGGGGTCTCGAAGTCAAACACTGTAATGAATACAAGTACCTGAGCATGAAGATAACTTAAGATGAAAGAATCGAAGCTGCCACAAAAGACAGAAACATACAAATAGTAAAGCCATATCCATGATGAACGGCATTTTGTGGAACGAAACAATATCTAAAGCGAACAAACAGCTCATATACAATATCATACTTAAAAGTGTAATCACATATGGCAGTGAAGTTTGGCCACTGAAACAAAGAACAGCGAAAGTGTTACTAGTAACAGAAATGGACTTCTGGAGAAAAGCAGCAGACAAATCAAGAAAAGGTCGGATACCAAATGAGAGAATACGAGAAATGATGGGAGTCACACATACAATAATTGATGACATAAAAACAAAACAACTAATATGAATGTGATACGGCCATGTACAGAGAATCCCAGATGTAAGGATCCCCAAACAGATTTTGGCGTGGGCACCACAAGGGAGAAGGAAAAGAGGTTGGCGTATGATTAACTATTTTTATGGGAAATAAGCCACAATTAAATTGAAAAAAATAATTTTATTAACGTTTCGACGCCCAAATCGGTTGTTATTGTCAAAATACAAAATACTACTAAAATAAACAAAAATGTTGTTGCTAAGTAAAATATTCTTCTAATAATTTATTTAATCTGACTCATTTATATTGGCAATTCAGACTATATATAATTCAGCTATAGTATATCAAATAAACTTAAACGCTTACGAATCCTAAAATTGTAGATTGTCTTTCTAAAACAGTTTTAATTAATCTCTCTAATGTTGGATTACAAATTCTTTTTGATAAAATCGGCATCACCGCGTTAAAAACTCTCATAAGGACTGCATTGCCTATGACTGTAAAGTCAAGGTGGGACGAAATATAGACAAAAAGACCAACGTTGGAACGCGACAATACAACATTCAAGATACTACAATCGGTAGATAACATCAAAAATATAGCCGGAATAAAATAAAAGTACATAATATGTTGCACAGGATAGAGATCGAGAAAAGGAGTTGGAACAGGCATATGTCCAAAAATGGACCACAGAAGACTAAAAGGAACAAGGTTTTTAATTTTAAAAATTGAATTTTGAAAATGACTTCTTATTTATTGAACAAATTATTATAGAATTTGTTGAAAAATTGTGGATCATAAATCATAATTGAAAGAATATACGTATCTTGAAGAAAAGAAGAAAAAAATTAATATCTGAGAGTTACAAAATTACTACAAACTAATTTATAATTTGAGGTTTACTCTAAAAAACTAAAAATGTTTTCTTTGTGACATGAATTCTTCTACCTAATGCGCCTCATTATGCGTATTTCTGTATTGATATTTATTAACATAGACTGATTCGACGATTTCTTGATCCATAGAGGGTAAAACAATGAACATACCTTTCATATGAAATTATTTAAATAATGTATTCTATATGCGTAAGCCGAGTCTTAAAATAAACCGGCAATGTTTGACGACATACATTACACATGAGCCGTTTAATTAACAAATTAACAGGCACGAACAGAACTGCAGGAAAATTATTAATTTCCCGAAGGATTGTTGGTTTCCAGGATAGGATCGGGACCGTAAAACTGTTTTATGTTAAAAGCAAGATAACCAGTAAATATATGAAAAAGAACGAACTACACTTCTCAACAATTGAAGTGGATATTATGAAAATGTGTATTTTATTTTTTGTTCATAAGGTCAAATAGAAAAATGGAGTGATATAATAGTCTAAGAGCTGGGAGCGGATTTTGTGCGTGATAAGTAATATGGAAAAACTATACGGGGATATGTTGAATTAGTTGTGTACATGACTTTCACCAACGGCCGGAAACCAGAGTTGGGGCCGAGGGTAGTTATAAGGGGTCAAATTCGCGGATTTTATTATTTTTTTAATGACGCTCATGATCGAGATAGTGCACCAAAATTTGGGAATAAGTAGGTCATGACGTACCTAAGTAAAATCTCTAGGGGCTCAACGCTGCGTGGCCGACAAAGGGGTGGGGGTAGGGGTGAATATAAAAAATATAAGGGGTTTTTGCGACGTTCGTGATTGAGATAGTGCACCAAAATTTGGGTATAAGTAGAACATGACATAAATAATTAAAATCCCCAGAGCCGGAAACCAGAGTGGGGAAGGAAGGTAGTTATAAGGGGTTAAAGTTCCGTTCTTTATTATTTTTTTTTGTGACGCTCATGATGGAGATAGCGCGCCAAAATTTGGGAATAAGTAGGTCATGACGTAATTAAGTAAAATCTCCAGGAGTGGAACGCTGCGTGGCCGACAAAGGGATGGGGCAGGGGTGAATATAAAAAAATATGAGGGGTTTTTGGCGATGTTCTTGATTCGAGATAGTGCACCAAAATTTGGGAATAAGTAGACCATGACAAGTAATTAATATCCCCAGAGGCGGAAACCAGAGTGGCGGACGAGGGTAGTTATAAGGTATAAAAGTATCGACATTAATATTGCTAAGATATGTATTGTATCGGTATCGTATTGATTTTCGATACGATATCAATACAATATCGATATTTTTATCGAATATCGTGAAGCTCTAGTTTGGAACAGCATTTCTTTCTATGTACGAGATAAGGGCCGATAAGAATAGGGAGAAAAAAACCCCATGCAAAAAATATTGGCAATAAAGATAGCATATAGAGTATAGTACAGGAAATTATTTTAAAAATAGTTTTATATGTTAATTTTAGGAATTTTAAAATTATCCACTTCAATTGTTGAGTAGTGTATTTTTGTAGAGGACTGAAATATATATTAAAAACAAATAGTATATTGTACAACAAGTGAGAAAAAAAAGACATATTTCTCACGAGCGCAGAAGTTTGTTGGCACGAGGAGAGTGCCGCAAATTAAGCGAGGGAGAAATATGTCATTTTCTCATGTGTTGTACACTGTACTTTTTCTATGGATGCGGTTTTGTCAAGAGTGCAAACTTCAAAATTAAATAATTTAGGTGCTTTTAGGTATATTATATACATGAATTGAAATAAAATACATAATATGTAGGTATTTATTATTCTTAAAATTATATACGTTATTTATTTAAAATTCTAATTAAGAGTTATTTTTGAATAGTTTTGAAAGGTAATTCCTGGTAAGTTTTGCTTCAACACATTTTTTTTGACAATATTAATTGTGTTTGTATTGTGCATGTTATCATGGAATCGACGATCATATAATACAATATATGGAAAACCAAAGGAAAACCCGTGAGAAAAAATATTTCTCACCGCAATGGCCGACTTTTCTCACTGCATGAGAAATTTTTCGTTTTGAATGTATACGATAAGCCTGATAAGTCATCTCCTGAAATTGTTCCATTATCTAAAGATAATCCATAAGAGAATTTACAAAGCTTTTTGGAAGGCAAATTTCCCCCAATCAGTTCAGTTCATAATTGGTATGAGAATACCATATATCTCAATGCAAGTCTTATTCCAGAGATGTTAATTGAGATGTATACGCATGTCTGGTTGATTACGAGGAAGTGTTTGATCGAGTACATCACACCTTGGGTTCAGATCTTGGTTTGCACAAGCAAACCAAGATCTGCGAATAATTAGAAAACTTTACTGAAATCAGACCGCAATATCTCAAAGTTGAAGTTAGACACACCGATTAATGTGACAATCATGCGAGGAGTGAGGCCAGGTTGTATTTTGTCTCCGCTTATATTTAATCTCTACTTTGAAAGAATATTTATCGAAGCCCTTATTACAGTCAACAGTTTGGACTAAATACAAACATAAAGAAGACAAAGCTGTTATGATCATTAACAAGAAAAAGGTAACAGAAGGGCAACTCTATGTCAACCAAACTCCTGTAGAATGAGTGACGCACTACAACTACCTCGGCACAATAATAAATGAAAAATGGATCAACAACCAAGAGACAAGAACGCACATCGTAAAAACTAGATCTACCTTCAACCGAATGGGGGCCTTCTTCAAGAGCATATCTATCTTGGCATATAAGTAGAATACTGCGATGCTACGTCTTCTCTGTCCTTTTAGTCCAGGGCGCATCTGTTTTGAGATGGACGTTGAGAGGTGACTTGGAATTTCTTGGAATTAACTCCTATAATAATAAATGAGTTATCCTCCCACTCATTTAAATAATCAAAATGTCAAAAAATGAAGGAAAAATTCGATATTTTTCTTCGTTTTTGATTATAACTTTAAAAGTATTCATTTCCGAGAAAAGTTGTACTGACATAAAATTGCGTAATTAAATTTTCTACTATATAGAATTCGTTAAAAAATTTAAAAATTGTCACCTTTGTTGCAAAATAGCAATAATTGCGAAAAAACCATAAAAAAACAAGTATTTGCATTTTACGTTTTTCAACAATTTATGCTATACTTTGGACCTTCATATTTTACCCAAAAAAACTTTACGATATCATAAAACCATACAGTAAATTTCATAAAGATCAATTCAATAGATTTTGCAAAATAAATTTTGCAATCCAGCTTTTGCAAAAAAATTCATTTTTTCAAATTGTTGCAGGACTGAAAATACAGCAGACAGCAAGTTGAAATTTTTGTTACGTATAGAAGAATAATGTACCTTTCATTTGCAATTTTTAAAATAAAAATCCATTAACTACCACGGCGTCAGGATTTTTTTTAAATAAACATTAATTTTTGGTGCTATGCGCAGGACAGCCAGCGGTGTTCGATTCACACAAGTTGATTTCCACCAAAATATCTTCCAATCTTTATCTAATATATTATTTTCTCACTCTATGTTGTATTTTAATATTTTAATTCCACAAAAATCAAACTTATTTGATTATTGTTTGTGAAATATTGTTTAAACAATTGGATATGTTTAATAAAAATAATAAACTTTTATTCTCTAACTTAAAATATATGAACAAAGAAAGTTTTTGCCAAAAAAAGTATTATTTCAAAGGACAGTGTATGTGTTTTTATTTTGCAATAAACAAATTTATTTAATTATATCGAAATGTACTAAAAATTAAAATTTATCAATCATTATCAAAAACCATTGAAATGCCCAATCAGTAGTGCCGTAGACATTAAACGATTTTAATTTTGGAAATTTCAAATGAAAGGTACAGTATTCTTCTATACGTAAAAAATAATTCAACTTGCTGTCTGCTTTATTTTCAGTCCTGTAACATTTTGAAAAAATTATTTTTTTTGCGAAAGCTGGATTGCAAAATTTATTTTGCAAAATTTATTGAACCGATTTTAATGAAATTTACAGTATTGTTTTATTATATTATATAGTTTGTCTGGGTAAAATATGAAGGTCCTAACTGTAGCATAAATGGTTGAAAAACGTAAAATGCGAATACTTGTTTTGTTATCGTTTTTTCGCAATTATTGCTATTTTGCAACAAGGGTGACAATTTTTAAAAATTTTAACGAATCCTATATTGTAGAAAATTTAATTACGCAACTTTTATGTCAGTACAACTTTTCTCGGAAATAAATACTAAGTTATAATCAAAAAACGAAGAAAAATATCGAATTTTTCCTTCATTTTTTGACATTTTGATTATTTAAACAATGTTCCGGACCTTTCTGAGTGGGAGGATAACTCAAATATTATTGTATGAGTTATTTTCAAGCAATTTCTGCAAAAAAATATGAGTCACCTCTTAACGTCCAAATGTACTAATATTTTTACAGATGCGCCCTGGTCTATTTTTTATAGTGTTGAATCGTGAAACTTGAACAAAGATATGTATAGAAAATTGGAAACTTTTGAGATGTGGCTATATCGGAGAATACTTAAAATCACGTGGACTGGCCGGGTCACAAATGAGGAGGTCCTCAAAAGAATGAAGAAGAACAGAGAGGTAATGACCACCATCAAATCTCCACCAACATGTGTGCTGTTTTTACCGTTGCACGTCATCCACGTCATAGCCCGTGACGTCACATGATACCAACACGAAATATTTAGGCGGTAGGTGTGTTCTTTTTTAGAATCATTTTGCCGATTACACTGGAATTACAGCCCTTGACATATTTTATTATATACGCGTAGAAATAACATTCGAAGATTTCTATTAATGTTAACTCAAAGAAATACACAATAATTTGTTTCATTTAATTTGTATAAATGGATTATAAAGCGTTTTTATGAAGCACATTTGTTCGGAACACACTGTAACTGTAATCGAACGAAGGTGATATTTTGGCATAAATTGGTAACATTTATTTGACAGTTGCGGTGGTGACACTTCATATTTGTTTTTATTCTTTACTATAAGTATTTGTTTTATTATATTTACTGTTTTTATTATTTACTTTAACATAAGATTATAACTTAATTCTTGTTTTCTATTTCTAAAGTTTTTATTTATTTACATTGAATATTTATTTGTTTTGTTGTATAATCCACTTCGCTATAATTATGTGATATATTTGATTTAAAATAAATTCAAGAATTTTTTGTAATTGGGCAACAATGTCAACTTAGATCTCTGACGTAGATAATGACCATCCATCCCATCCAATGGCACTACAGCCCAAATCGAGCCTTGGCCTCCTTCAATAAGCTTCTCCAATCATTTCGATTTACCGCTGTTCTTTTCCATGAACGCGTTCCCAGAAAGTTCCTGGCGTCCTCATCGACTTCGTCTTCCCATCTCTTTTTAGGTCTTCCAACAGGTCTTCTTCCCTGCATTCTTACATTCAGCAATTTTCTGGGGATTCTACTCTCATGCATGCGGACCACGTGCCCTGCCCACCGTAATCTCTGCAGTTTAGTGTGTTGTGCTAGAGTTGGTCCGCTATATTGCTCGTATATTTCTCTATTATACCTAATTCGCCAGTTGTTATTTTCACTTATTGGGCCCAGTATCCTACGTAATACTTTTCTTTCAAACACATCTAATGCATTGGCAGATTTTTGTGTCACCACCCATGTTTCGCAGCCATAACTTACTATGGGCCTGATTATTGTTTTATATACCCGGAGTTTTGTTTTCCGGTGTACGTCTCGCGATTTGAATATGTGGCCCATCGCAAAATAGGCTTTATTTGCCATCACAAGCCTTCTATTTATTTCCGGTTCTTCTTCATTGCTTGCAACCAGATCCATTCCTAGGTACGTGAATCTATTCACATGTTCTATATCGTCAATAAAGTGTTGTTGCGCCGGTCTATTTGATCTGGTTTGTATGAGTAGTTTTGTTTTATTTGTGTTTATTGCTAGCCCTACTGCTTCTGCACTCTGTTTCAACTCAACGTAGGTTTCTTCCGCTGCATTCATTGTTCTGCTCATTATGTTTATATCATCCGCGTATGCTGCTAATTGGGTAGATTTGTTTGTAAGTATGTTATTTCCGCTTACCGTCAACCGTCTAATTACATATTCAAGAACAAGATTAAAAAGCGTTGGAGCCAGTCCGTCGCCTTGTTTCAGTCCTTGCGTTATCGTAAACGCATCAGTGATCTGTCCTTGAATACATACTTGTGCTTCTGTTTCTGTCATTGTCATTTGCACTAGTCGTATTAATTTTGACGTAGACGTAGATAATGACGTGCAACGGTAATTATATTAGACGGACTGTATCTCCACTGTATTCCTTAATCTGATGAGGCCGGTCCTGAGGGATGTTAGCATTTGATGAGTATATGTAGGGCACGTAAGGACGTACAGGTGACACGATGTGTGGTTGTGTATTTATGTGTATATGAGTCTGTATGCTCGAACCAATTTACCTCGCAATTAATTGGAGCGCTCTTTGGATTTCAAAATGGCAATAGTTGTAGTTGATAAGCCAATTTCTAAATAATTACGGAAATAACGTCGTCTGGCGGCATACGACTGCCAGCAGACGTGACGAACAAGACTACAGCGCCAAGTGGAATAGTTTCTTGTAAACCAGTGTCACAACATCGATCACTTTCGAATTAATTTCAAAGTGTGTGTAACTATCCGCAGACTAACTTCTTATGCCAAAAATATAACACCTAAATTTATTTTACTGAAAATTCCACACCTGTAATTTTGAACCAATCAAAGTACGTTATTTTGACAGATCACCATGGCAACGGAGGTATTTCATCGGAAATTTTTTGCTCGTGGGGTACCCAACAGCGAATTATAGTGGACATTTTTTGACGTTTACAATAACAGAACATTTTTGACAGACTGGTTTTTATTTGTTTACATAATTTAGTTTTGATTCATTTTATTTACAAAGCTAAGATGTTTTCTATATTCTTCGGACACCTCCTCTCTTCTTAATGGCGAAAATGCAGGACTTTGAATGTTTTCAATTAAGTTTCTATGTCTAATAAAATATATATAATATTTAGACACTAATTTATTTACCTTTTTCCCATTCAGTACTTTCAATTTTGCGTAGTTTAGTCGCAAATATTCGTGGACAATTTGGAACAGATTTTCTTTCTTCAAGTTGAAGCCACAATCCTCTATTAATTCAAATAAATAAGCCATGGTACGATGATTGATCTTTACATCAGATAATTTCACGCATATTTTGCATATTTTCAAATCGATTCATTTTTTAAACAAAGAATTTTATTGGTTTTACTGACTGTGCAATATTATTTATTGTAACAAAACGCGAGTTTTTTTTTTGATGTTTTGAAGTGTCAAAATATAATGATCACAGCCTCCTATGATTGATGCTTGCTGACGCTGGTTATGAATTCCATACCATTAAAACGCGCATAACGCACGTTAAGAAAAACGCCAAAAAATAATTTTCTATCACTTGTAGTTACTCAAAACTTATGTAAAATTGAAGAATATACTATTTTCTATCTTGAAATGGTATTCCCATGCAACTACAATGAGTAGAAATTACGAATTTGAAAGCCTAAATAATTGCTGACAAAGCTATGGCGCGCTATTAATCTGTTCATGCAGCTTTGGATTTTCAAATGCAAATTTGGTGTGGAATTTTCTTACCGAATACCACGCGAAGTCAAATTAATATCCGGAAATTTTTTTTTGATCATGAATATTTTTAGAAAATTTCCCTCATCTGCGACTCGGGAAATTTTCAAAATATTCATGATCTCAAAAAAATTTCCGGAAATAATTTAACCTCTAGTGGTATTACTAGTGAAAATTCCACACCTGTAATTTTGAACCAATCAAAATACGTTATTTTGACAGATCACCATGGCAACGGAGGTATTTTATCGGAAATTTTTTGCTCGTGGGGTACCCAACAGCGAATTATAGTGGAAATTTTTTGACGTTTACAATAACAGAACATTTTTGACAGACTGGTTTTTATTTGTTTACATAATTTAGTTTTGATTCATTTTAGTTACAAAGCTAAGATGTTTTCTATATTCTTCGGACACCTCCTCTCTTCTTAATGGCGAAAATGCAGGACTTTGAATGTTTTCAATTAAGTTTCTATGTCTAATAAAATATATATAATATTTAGTTACTAATTTATTTACCTTTTTCCCATTCAGTACTTTCAATTTTGCGTAGTTTAGACGCAAATATTCGCGGACAATTTGGAACAGATTTTCTTTCTTCAAGTTGAAGCAACAATTCTCTATTAATTCAAATAAATAAGCCATGGTACGATGATTGATCTTTACATCAGATAATTTCACGCATATTTTGCATATTTTCAAATCGATTCATTTTTTAAACAAAGAATTTTATTGGTTTTACTGACTGTGCAATATTATTTATTGTAACAAAACGCGAGTTTTTTTTGATGTTTTGAAGTGTCAAAATATAATGATCACAGCCTCCTATGATTGATGCTTGCTGACGCTGGTTATGAATTCCATACCATTAAAACGCGCATAACGCACGTTAAGAAAAACGCCAAAAAATAATTTTCTATCACTTGTAGTTACTCAAAACTTATGTAAAATTGAAGAATATACTATTTTCTATCTTGAAATGGTATTCCCATGCAACTACAATGAGTAGAAATTACGAATTTGAAAGCCTAAATCAGTGGTTCCCAACCTTTTATGTCTGGCGACCCACCTTCTGATGTTTTTTCATATTCGCGACCCATCCCTCACCCATGATGATACGCTATTCTGTACTCTCTACATCACTCAGCTATTGTAAGAGCGACGCCGCGACCCATCTGAAATCTACCCGCGACCCACTAGTGGGTCGCGACCCACCGGTTGGGAAACGCTGGCCTAAATAATTGCTGACAAAGCTATGGCGCGCTATTAATCTGTTCATGCAGCTTTGGATTTTCAAATGCAAATTTGGTGTGGAATTTTCTTACCGAATACCACGCGAAGTCAAATTAATATCCGGAAATTTTTTTTTGATCATGAATATTTTTAGAAAATTTCCCTCGTCTGCGACTCGGGAAATTTTCAAAATATTCATGATCTCAAAAAAATTTCCGGAAATAATTTGACCTCTAGTGGTATTACTAGTGAAAATTTTTTGCTCAATTAGAAATCCAATGAAATCAATTAATTTGTGGTCATCTGATTGAATACAACCAACATTATACTGAAAACAGATCCCATGGGCTGTTTTCACTCAATCATGTAGCTATGGATACCTACATTTCGTTTCATTTCGATTTTGACATTTCAAATATTCAATATTTCAAAATGTCAAATGAAAACCAAGGAAAAAAAATTACTAATCACTCCAATAGATCGCCCGCGGTCAGTTGGTTGGCCAAAAGTGGTGTTCAAGAGCAAGAGCTTATAAAAATTACGGGGCATAACAATCCCAACTCAATAAAACCGTACTTGAACATTGACGAAGAACATCATAATAAAATTATTAACAGCATGCGTAGTGGAAATACATCTTCATCAGTTATAGAAACTAACATGTCTGGATCTTCATTAAATTTTTCTAATTGTTCCTTTGTTAATTGCACATTTAAATAAATTGTTTCTGCTCTGTATTTTTTTTCATAACCAGCAAAAAATTTTCTATCCGAATAACCCTCGAACATTGATAAATGCTCAAAAATTTTTTAACAACTTTCTCAAGCTTGTTGCTTACAGGCAACAGACCTCCGCCTACGGCGTCGGTCTGTTTCCAAGCAACAAGCTTTCGAAATCTGTTATAAAATTTTTTCGAACAATTATCAATGTCCTTGGGTTATTACTACTGAAAAGAATTTCCTCATTTTTTTGGTCTACACGTCTACACCATTGTGCAAAATTAATCAATATGAAGTTTGTTCTTTGATAACTTATTTACCAAATCCTAAAAAGATATATTTTTTTAGGTTTGGTAGAGTTTTTTTAGAAACTTCGATTTTTTACTAACGAATTTTTTTTATTTAGATAATCGCATCGACCAAATGGTCATTAGCGACAAATTAATGGATTACATTACAATTAAGTTTTATAACTTAAGTTATAGTTTAAATTCAATTTTGTGGTACTTATTAATATCTTTCAAAAAATTTAGAATATTTTTAAAGTTACAGTATGCATAGGGTTACCATACGTCCGAATATCGTCCGGACAGTCCGGATTTGAAAGACATGTCCGGATTGGCGTCCGGATATGAGAAATGTCCGGATTTTTTCTTTGCTAAAAAAAATGGAAAACCCTTGGCCCAACGGTGGGAAATTTCATTCTGCGCTAAATCAAATGGTTAAGGCTACAAGGAGATCCTACCTGGAAAGAGATAGAAGAAAGCGCTTTAACTATAGTCAGCGTTGTACCAAATTCTGTCTACGTGGATGAATTATTTGATGAGCGCTCGTCACTTCTCCAAGTTCTAAAAAAGCTGAAACCTAAATGGACTTTACTACTTAAAGAAGAAACCCCAAACACTCATGACAAATGGCAAGAAATATTTTAAGCATTTTCTAAAAGCAACGTTTCCTTTACAAATATTTTTAAAATAGGAAAATTCATCTTTTGTCTGCCTGGTACTTCGGCTCCTACTGAACGTATCTTTTCGATGATGAATTTTATATGGACGGCTGAAAGAGGAAGATTATCTCTGCTTGTTATAAAGGAGCAATATTAAAGCAAATTCTGTAATGTCATGTTCCGAATTCCATGACAAAATAAAAAATGACAAGCCACTTTTGAAAAAAATTGTGTCTTTTGAAAAGTACGAAAGAAGAACAGATGAAGAACATCCTGTCCCTGGGCCCAGTACAAACTAAGCATTTCGCATATATGTAATATGTAGGTACAATGTAGAGGTAGCAACACAGTCAAATTCACATTTTACATTTTCTACAACACCTTGGACTACCCCTGTCCGGATTTGGCCTTAATAAATTATGGTAACCCTAAGTATGCACCTTTAGACAAAAGAAGTAGAGGAAGACCACCTACTCGTTGGACTGACGATCTCAAGAAAATTGGATGCAAAGTGCTCAAAATAGAGCACAATGGACAAAAATGAGGGAGGCCTATGTCCAGCAGTGGACGCAAAGGGCTCGATGATGATGAGTATGCACCTAGAGCTCCTAAAAGTGTTACTAATGGATTGTTTAAAGGAAACAACGTTTTTGTCTTTCAAAGTTTAGTGAAAGTAATGAAAATGACAAATTTTCCTTTCATATACTGGAAAGGGGCATTTTAATAACTTCAGTAGCAAGTATTCTCTTCTCTGTCAGTGATAAGAGCTGGCAAACAAGGAGGCATGCTTTGGATCAGATTTTAAATTACAGTATGTGGAAGATTGTTCCATTCCTGCACCAATATGTCGCGAAGCTCTCTTAAATTTCTGGGGGTCAGCACATGACTCCGTAAACGTATATTGATCTCATCCCAAATGTGTCCTATGGGATTGATACCTGGACTGCGAGCAGGCCAAACAAATCATGTGATTTGAACCTCGTCAAGATACTCAGCAACTATTCGAGCAGCGTGAGGCCGTGCATTATCATGCATAAATGTTTCGTCGTTTCCAAGAATAAGCATAAACGGTAAAATATGGTCTTCTAGAACCTGTGCGCAATAATGTACCATTCTCGATAATAACTCCGTGTGAGCGACAAACATTATGTCTCTTCATGCCATAACAGACCCGCCACCAAATGATAGTTGCTGGGCAACACTTGCTTGAGCATATCTCTAGCTTGAATATAGCCACACTGTAAGGGCGAAACCAGACGGGCCACTATGTGGATCCACTCTGTGGATCCACAGCCACAGAGTGGCTGAAACAGGCGGCGCTAGAGGCGACTACGCTGCGAAGTAGATCGTTTGGAAGGGTGCAGCGTTTAATGTATTGAGTGAGAAAAAAAGTAAGTTTGTTCAAATAATTAAAAACTTGCCGGCTAATAATTTTTTAAAAAAGTGTGTTCGTCAAAGTCAGTGTTTGTAATCTCCATAGTTTTAAATATAACCCTTTTGAAAAATACCAATAAACTCCATAAATGGAATTAAGAAGAACCAGACAAAAGCAGCTATATCACAGAAAGAAGCACATAAAAAATCAACCAGTACATCTGGTATCTTACAGCCGTAAAATAGTTTGATACAATTTTCAACACAAAAAGTGGTGAACGAGGTCCTGTTTTAAGGAGATGATGACATTAAAAATATATCTAAACATGTTAACTTGCAACCCCCTTTTAACTGATATCTTATCGTTTTGTTTTCTACAACAAACAATAAAACCTTTTTTGGCCTAGGATGGGATCCCACTATTTAACATAAATAAACAACCAAGATTGTGAGTATTTGTTTTGTTCAGTTCAATGATGGATTCAGACGAGGAAGGTGTTCTTCCTCGTCAAAATGTATAATAAAATGTAAATATAAATAGAGAAAATATTGCTTACCGGATTTATTCTTTTCGATAGGGCTACCTTCTTTAAAATCAGGAACAAATAATTCAAAGCTCTCGTCCCACGCTTTTCTTTTCAATGCCCTATAACTATACCCTCGGGTTCGTGTATCCCATATAGCCGGTCTGTTTTGGACTTCAATTAAAAATCTTTCGGAATCAAAATTCATTTTACGTACTCACCGTGTAAACTCTCGTCAATATCTGTGGCAGCTACAAAAGTGGTCTTGCGACTAGTGAACGTCAATAGCAGTGAGGATCGGCGACTGTGGCTGGCCACAGTCGCTCGTCTGGGGTGTAACGTCCACTCCACATAAGAACCCACGGCCAATCATCGGAAGCTGCTTTGTGGATCCACAGAGTAGCGCTGCAAAGTGGTCCATCTGGTTTTGCCCTTACACGTTTGTCTGCGCCAGTAAGATGGAATCTCGAGTCATGGGAAAATAATACACGTCTGATACCTAGACATGTATTGTCCAAGAGAAGTGCTCTCGTGCAAAATTCAATCTGGAAATTCGGTGTTCACGGGAAAGCGGCGGTTCAGTTCAAGAGGATAAACCAGCAGCATGAAGTAGCCTCCTAACTGTCCATTCACTTACGTATACACGTTCCTACTTTCCTACCTTTTGCAGATGATTTCGAAGATACACTACCGTGACCGTTCGGTTTCTCAAAGCCAGTGATATGGGAGAGAGTTTCTCTCTCCCATATCACTGCTCAAAGCACTAAAAACGACAAAGCGATCTAGTGGTCATCCCTAGCTGTTGTAACTCTGCCTCGACCTTCAAGTAAGCAGACCAATCTCTTCAAACCGTCTTGTCGCCATATTCGTTGTACACTAATTTTTTCTTTTCAAGAAATCTATTAGTAAACTATGTTACAACCGAAAATAGTTTAAAAAATATAATAATTTCTAAAATATAATGAAATTGCAGAGTGGACCTAATTTTATGCTCAGCAAAATATTATTGATGGTAACACAACTTAAAAATTTAAAGCTGTAACTTACATAAAACTATAGTCGAGCTTCAATCGAAGAGACTTACCTGAAAAAAAAAGAATATATTAATTTGGATTTAAACATACAAACTAAAAAGGTAAAATATTTAAATTTCTAAATAAAAGAGGTTGCGCCTTACTCGCACGTGCATAAAATTGCTGTAATTTTTTGATCATTCAATTTGTTGGAAATCTGAAATTTTCCAGAAAGCTTCTCTAAATATTATGTACCGGGTGTCCCAATAAGAATGGCTCTCGGCCATATCTAAGGAACCGTTTATAGTACAGCTTTGAGAAAAAAATATTTATAACAAAAGTGGCCTCGGGAAAAGCCTGGAAATTATTTTCATAATTGTAGGCCCACCGCTAGAGGGCGTAATTCAATATCAAAAATTAAAAAATCAAAATTTTACAAAATTTGCCTAATGACAGGGCACTGGAAATCTAATCATCGGATTCTTCATAAAATTCTGCGCATATTTTCTAAATATCCTAATAAGTAATATACAAGATGGGAGGTGTTATTTAATTATTTTCAGAAATCTAGTTTTCTTTGGAAAATATTAAATACAAGTATGCATTTTTAATCCTGTATTACAAAATTAGACCAAATTAGCAACATAATACCGAAAACCGCATGTCGATACCTTTTTTCTATCTCGAGATATCTTAAGAAATGTGTAAATTTTAAACATAACTATTTGTCACCGGTAAACAAGAGTAAGGAAAAGTAGTGTGCTATGGAAAAAACAAATAAACATTTTCCAGATGTAAACGTATATAATTAATTAAAACAACAATTCGAAAAACAACACAATAAAATATAACAAAGAAATAAAAGCAACTACTTACTTAGTCTTAGTGACTGCCTAAATGTTCAAATTATTGCCCATCATTTTCGATGCAAGCGTTACTCTTTCAAGAGTAGATTGAATAACAACAGATTTAACTGTTTTAAAATTTTATTTATGGGGACGGATTAAAAACCTTGTTTTTGCCGCTAGACCCACCACTCGAGAAAACATGATCTAGAATCTAGACTAGAGAATACAAAACGCCATTCAAAGCATTGCGAAAGCAGAAATTGAGACTGCTATTCAATCTACTCTTAAAAGAGTAAATGCCTTGCATCGAAAATGATGGGCAACAATTTGAACAACAATTTTGGGCAACAATTTTAGGTTGTTACTAAGTAAGTAGTTGCTTTAATTTATTTGTTATATTTTATAGTGTTGTTTGTCTTATTGTTGTTTTAATTAATTATACACGTTTACATCTGGAAAATGTTTCTTTGTTTTTTCCATAGCACACTACTTTTCCTTAACTTGGTTTACCGGTGACATTAACAGTTGTTTAAAATTTACACGTTTCTTAAGATATTTCGAGATAGAAAAAAGGTATCGACATGCGGTTTTCGGTATTATGTTGCTAATTTGGTCTAATTTTGTAATACAGGATTAAAAATGCATACTTGTATTTAATATTCTCCAAATAAAACTAGATTTCCGAAAATAATTAAATAACGCCTACTAGCTGGCACATTACTTATTAGGCTATTTCGAAAATAAGACTCTTACATTGACGAAAAAGAGCTGTTTTCAACAAGACCAACGATGCAAAATTCGATTTAGCATAACCGGACTTATAGCCATTTTTTCATATGAAGGTTCCCTCTTATTTGCAAAGGTAGACTTAAACTTGGTGAAATCAAATATGTGCAGAATTTTATGAAGAATGCGATGATTGGTCCAGTGCCCTTTCATTAGGTAAATTTTGTAAAATTTTGATTTTTTAATTTTTGATATTCAATTACCCTCTAGCGATGGACCTACAATTATGAAAATAATTTCCAGGCTTTTCCCGAGGCAACTTTTATTATAAATATTTTTTCTCAAAGCTGTACTATATATAAACGGTTTCTGAGATATGGCCGAGAGCCATTCTTATTGGGACACCCGGTACATACAATTGATTAAAAAGGCAGATTCAAAAGTCAATTAGAAAAAAATATTCGAGGAGTTGCATAAGATTTTCCGAAAAAGTCGCCATTTTGTTTAGAATAAAATTTAATATACAGTTCGTATACAGTATACATCTCATTTTTGCAGAAAGGACCATAGTATATTATGGCAAAATTAAAAATCGAAATACTTAAACGGAGCTGAAAAAAGACATTGTTAAGTTAAATATAAAATTTCATTAAAATTATAAAGTCTCAATTTTTACGTTTGTCTTATTTATTTACGTGTTTCCGCATAGCCTAGTAAATGAGAAATGACTATTTTGGAGTGTAATTTTCAAGGACAACTCCGAATTGCATGAACATTTGGATTTAGGTTCTACTTACCCTCCACTTCAAAGTTGAATTTGTGCCGTTGGTTGCTTTTACTTGGGGGGTGACAGTCACCCCTTCTCGGGGGTGAAAAAACGTCTTTAAAATAAGCACGGAAATGGATAAGTTACCGAACATAAGTAACTTTCGTTCTATAGAGTTTTTTATTTAAGTCAATACTTTTCGAGTTATTTGTGATTGGATATGTTTATTTTTAGATAAAAGACTACGTTTTCAGACGGTTTTTCGCAAATAACTCAAAAAGTAAATAATATTCTATCGAAAAAAAAATATTCTTATTCTATTCTTAGCAACAGTATAGCTTATAAGAAAAACCAAAAAAATGGTGTATCAGTATCAGTAAAGTCTATAAACCGAATACAAGCAAAGTTGTAGCTCATGAAAAATACGTTCTTATTCGTCTAATTCCAAATTGAATATTTCAACGTGAAATCGCCGAAAAATTAACGGGAAAGATTTATTATTATTAACATTTTTTAAAGTGTTTAAAAAAAGCTTTATTTTTATTTTTTACAAAAGTTTCTAGCATCAAACATATACGAGTTACGCTGAAAAAGAAGTTGGCCCCTTTTATTTTGGAAAAAAAAATTGTGAACATCCCCCTATATTTAACACCCTAAATAAAATTAATCGTTACCGCTTTACCATTTACTTTAAATGTATGTGTATTGTTTATACGATCTGTAAGTTTGACCCGGTTGAAGTGCTTATTTTTTAACAAATTTGGTATTAAAGTAATAAAAAAATTTCTAAAAATTGTGGAAAAAATTTCCTTTTTTCAAAATAACTTAAAAAGTATTAGTAATACGAAAAATCTCAAAGAGTAAAAAAATGTAGGTTTTGCTGTTATAAATACGCTAGTTTTATTTTGTTTTTCTGTAAGAAAAAATTGGTAAGATATGGCTGTTCAAAGTTTGCATACACTCGTGATTAGTTACTCGTTCCAGCCTTTTCAACTATAATCCTTTCAAAAATTAGCACTTTAAACCGGTGAAACTGACAGATCATATAAAAAAATAAATAAATAAAGTAAATAAATAAAGTAAATAAATAACGTAAATAACGTAAATTAAATAAATAAATAAAGTAAATAAAGTAAATAAAGTAAATTGTTTGTAAAGCAGTAACGATTAATTTCATTTGGGGAGCTAAACACGGGGAGATTTTCATGAATTTTTTTATCAAAAAAAGGTGACCAACTTTATTTTGAACGTAACTCGCTTATTTTTAATGCTAGAAACTTTTATAAACAATTAAAATAAAGCTTTTTTTAAACACTTTAAAAAAGTTTTCCCGAAAAGTGCTTCATTTTTTGGTTATTTCACGATGAAATATTCGATTTGGAATTGGACGAATAAAAATGTATTTTTTATGAGCTGCAAATTTGCTTCTGCTGGATCTATAGACTTCACGAATACACAACTCTTTTTGTTTTTTTCTGAGCTAAATTTTTGCTAAAAATATTTTTTTCGATAAAATATTTACTTTTTGAGTAATTTGCGAAAAACCGTCTAAAAAATTAGTTTTTTGGCCAAAAAATAAACATTTTCAATCCCAGATAACTCAAAAAGTATTAAAGACTTAAATAAAAAAATTCTATAGAACAAAAGTTGCTTATAATCAGACAGTTTATCCATTTCCAGCTTATCTTGAACGTATGTTTTTCACCCCCGAGAAGGGGTGACTGTCACCCCCCCCCCAAGTAAAAGCAACCAACGGCACAATTTCAACTTTGAAGTGGAGGGTAAGTAGAACCTAAACCCTAATTTTCATGCAATTCGGGGTTGCCCATGAAAATTACACAGTATCGCCGTATTTTCCGTTCATTTACTGGGCTACAGCCCTAATCAAAAAATTTTATTTATTGAGAAAACTTTTAATTGAGAAAACAGATTTTTATTATGAATATTTTAGTACCAAACATCGGTAGCTAACGAGCTATACTTTATAGACACCTTTTTGGGGGTTCATCGCTCGTCTTTACCTACATAGAAAATTTTGTGCTAAATGAACATAGGAAAAAATTGGCAGAACTAAAATCAGTAATCTCCTCTCGTCTCGTCTCAAGTATTTCTAGCGGAAAAAAATATTGATTTATAATCCCATCCTAGTTAATCTCTTACGGAGAAAAACTTATGGCGTGATATACTATCCTTAAATAGCTGCACTTAAAAACTTAAAAAGTTCTTTGGAAAAAGCATCGGTTTGAAAGTACATAAAAGCAGCTTATTTAGTTCTTTAAGAGTCAATAAAATTTCAGTTGTATCTCATCTTTTTAATACCTACGCACGTTTGTTTAATAACAGGAAACAATTATTAAATTCTGCCGTTTCGTTTCTTTAAAAACACGGATCAACAATCTGTACACAGAGAGGTATTTTACAAAAAACGCTGGCCAAAAATCTTCTTCTTCTATAAGTTCCATCTTCTATCGAAGGTTGGAAATCATCATGGCTACGAGGACCCTGTTGACTGCCGCTCGAAATAGCTCTGCACTACTGCATTCGAACCGTTCCCTTTATAGTGTAGGAAACAAAGGTTGAACCTTGCAAAATGGACACAAGTCCGGTTTTATTTTTTTTCTGGTATATCAAGGGGTGCTTATTATAAGACTAACTTTTTCTGAAAAAATTTCGCCCCGGAACCTCCATTTTCACCCCTTTAAAGGGGGTAATTTGTGGTTTTTGCGGAACGTAGCCCTTCCTGTAACCTTTACAAAAAAATTTCTTTTATAGAAATATGAAGAGGACTATATTTTCTACGATTTATTTCCGACACCATCTCTCTATCATCCACCGTTTAGCGGGGGTGGCGCCCTAAAGTTGACAAGTTTTTAAAAAAGATGTTTTTAAAAAATATATATTTTTCCCTAACTGTAACGGAAATTAAGAAGAAATCCTGCGGCAATTATTCAAAAATAATTGACTGATTTTTTGGTATAATTTTCAGTTAAGGGTAATTGCCCTTTTTTTAATTACAGGGTGTTACATTTTAAAAAACCTCTTTTTATACCATCTGAACCGTTTATGCTAGAGTAAAAAGACTTTCAGCGATTACCCATGTACTGGTGCTATTTACAAATTTGTATAATGCGCCCCCATTTTTTCCCCGGAACCACCCAAAAAAAAGAAGAATTAATAAATAAATTGATTTTCTTGGAATCCTTCACACACAATGCCCTTTATTAATATGCTTCATATATCATTTTGTGTACGTTATTATTACCCATGCATGGACTCCAAAAGCAATTTCCTAGTGCAACCCCTGTAGCAAAAAAAAATAAATAAAATGGGGGGTTGAAATTTTTTTTTTGTTTTTTGCTTTTTGATCCATATGGACATATGCTTCATCAATAGTGCTTTTCAAAAATATATATAGTTATTGCAACATCTCTGCGAAAACCACCCCTATCCTTGAAAATATACTGCAGAAACTAACCCTATCCCTTGGCGAGCATGTTTTTACGATTTTCTCATTACCTATGTATTCTTTTTAAACAAAACTTATACAAGGTTAAAGACCACTGTTTACTCTAAAAATTATGTCCCATTCATTTTTCGTATAAGCAACCGTTACGGCACAGTGGCGCCGTAAACCTCATATATGCTTTGGCGGGCTCCAGTTTTTGTTTTTTTTTTTCATCTGTTCGTTTTATTGATAAAGTACTTATGCAAAATAAAACAACACAGTGTAACCTACAAATTATGACTTATGCACATTTTACATTCTTTGCTCCCCAAAGCCACAGTGGTAGCCCAAAATAAATTTTTGCATATTTTCGCCACCTACATGCATTTTATTGCATTAATGCTACCTTAACAGCACAATATTTACCCTTAGGTGGTCGCTACGCAGTGGCGGATCCAGGGAGGGGTGATGGGGGTGATCACCTCCCCCCCCTCTCAAACCAAGTGATATTATATTCAAAGATTATAAAAATATTCATTTATTTTTATAGAAATTTAACCAATTGGCACCCCCCTCTTAACGATGCTGGATCCGCCACTGTCGCTAAAGCATAAAAAGTCATTCTTATAAAAATAATATTAATATAATATAAGTATTTCTATAAAAATAAATGAATATTTTTATAATCTTCAAATATAATATCAGTTGGTTTGAGAGGGGTGGGGGTGATCGCCCCCATCACCCCTCCCTGGATCCGCCACTGCTTAGCGACCACTTAGGGGTGAATATTGTGCTATTAAGGTAGCATTAACGCAATAAAATGCGTGTAGATGGCGAAAATATGAAAAAATTTATTTTGGGCCACCACTGTAGCTTTGGGGAGAAAAGAATGTAAAATGTGCATAGGTCATGATTTGTAGGTTACACTGTGTTGTTTTATTTTACATAAGTACTTTATCAATAAAACAAACAGATGACGAAAAAATAAACAAAAACTGGAGCCCGTCAAAGCATATATGAGGTTTACGGCACCACTGTGCCGTAACGGTTGCTTAAACGAAAAAAATGAATACGACCTAATTTTTAGAGTAAATACTGGTCTTTAACCTTGTATAAATTTTGTTTAAAAAAAAATGAATAGGTAATGAAAAAATCGTAAAAACATGCTGGATAAGGTATAGGGGTGGTTTCTGCAGTATATTTTCAAGGATAGGGGTGGTTTGCGCAGGGATGTTGCAGTAACCATATATATTTTTGAAAAGCACTATTGATGAAGCATATGCCCATATAGATCAAAAAGCAAAAAACAAAAAAAAATTTTCAACCCCCCATTTTATTTATTGTTTTTGGCTACAGGGGTTGCACTAGGAAATCGCTTTTAGTGTCCATGCATGGGTAATAATAACTTGCACAAAATGATATATGAAGCATATTAATGAAGGGCATTGTGTGTGAAGGATTCCAAGAAAATCACTTTATTTATTAATTCTTCTTTTTTTTGGGTGGTTCCGGGGAAAAAATGGGGGTGCATTATACAAATTTGTAAATAACACCAGTACATGGGTAATCGCTGAAAGTCTTTTTACTCTAGCATAAACGGTTCAGATGGTATAAAATGGGGTTTTTTAAAATGTAACACCCTGTAATTAAAAAAAGGGCAATTACCCGTAAGTGAAACCTATACCAAAAAATCAATCATCTGTTTGTGAATAATTTCCGCAGCATTTCTTTTTAATTTCCGTTACAGTTAGGGAAAAATATATTTTTTTTAAAAACATCTTTTTTAAAAACTTGTCAACTTTGGGGCGCCACCCTTGCTAAACGGTGGATGATAGAGAGATGGTGTCGAAAATAAATCGTAGAAAATATAGTCCTCTTCATATTTCTATAAAAGAAATTTTTTGTAAAAGGTACAGGAAGGGCTACGTTCTGCAAAAACCATAAATTACCCCCCTTTAAAGGGGTGAAAAGGGGGGTTCCGGGGCGAAATTTTTTCAGAAAAAGTTAGTCTTATAATAAGCACCCCTTGATATGCCAGAAAAAAAATAAAACCGGACTTGTGTCCATTTTGCAAGGTTCAACCTCTGTTTCCTACACTATTATTTCTGTTTATTTAAAAAGGATTTCTAGCATAAAATGTAAGCAAGTTACGCTCAAAATAAAGTTGGTCCCTTTTGTTTTGGCAAAAAAAAATCAGGAAGATCACCCCCCAATTAGTAACATAAATGAAATTAATCGTTACCGCTTCACAAGATACTTTACTTATGTTGTGTTTATATGATCTGTAAGTTTCATCTATTCAAAGTGCTTATTTTTGAAGAAAATTGGTTTTAAAGTAATATTTTTAAAAATTTTAGTTTTGAAAAAAATGATTTTTTTTTCAAAGTAACTTAAAAATTGTTAGAGATACCAAAAGTCTTAAACAATAAAAAAGTCGGCTTTACTTTTCTGAATATTTTGTATTTTTTTGTTTTTCCGTAAGACAAAAATTGGTCAAGATTCGGTGTTTCTAAATTTTCATACCTACTTGTGATAAGTGACTCGTTCAAGCCCTTTTAACTACAGCTCTTTCAAAAATAAGGACTTTGAACCCATGAAACTTACAAAACATATGATCAATACATACGAGAGTAAAAAACTTGTGAAGTGATAACAATTAAGTTCATTTGAAATTCGAATTAGGGGGTGATTTTTTCCGATTTCTTACCAAAAAAAAAGGGACCAACTTTATTTTGAGCGTAACTTGTTTACTTTTGAAGCTAAAATTTTTTTTTTAAACAAAAATAAGCATGTTTTAAACACTTTAAAAAAGTTAAATAGAATTTCGTTAAAAAAAAGTGCTTCGTTTTTTTGGTTCTGGCACGTTAAAATATACGATTTGGAATTTGACGAATATGAACCTATTTTTCATTAGCTATAACTCTCCTACTAGATACAGTGACCTAATATATACACCAAGTTTTTCACTTTTTTACGTGCTATATTTTTGATTAAAGAATTTTTTTCCACCAAATACTTACTTTTTGAGTTATTTGCGAAAAACCGTCTGAAAACTTGGTTATTTTATAGAAAAATTAACATATTCACTCGCAAATAACTCGAAAAGTATTAACTTGGTGAAAAAACTTTATAGAACAAAAGTTGCTTAGAATTAGTCATTTTATCCATTTCCGGACTTATTTCGAACATATATATTTTTCACCTCCAAAAGGGGGCGAAAATCACCTCTAAGGCAAAAGCACACATCGGCACAATATCACTTTGACTTGTTAGATATGTGTATGCCAAATTTCATGTCAATCCAAGCAGTTCTTTAAAATTTAGAAGTTTTGCAATATTTTACCTTTAAAGAACTAGCCAATTAGCCAGACAATTTGTTTTATGTATGGTATTACAATAGAAAGCTCTTAAGCAACCGCAACCTAAGCGTTAACCTCCGATGGCGCGCCACAAAATGCTATGTACTCTCTACGCTACTTTACGGAGTAGAAGGGTGGACGTTAACAGCAGCAACTATAAAGAAGTTAGCGGCTCTAGAAATGTGGCTGTATCGACGCATACTGAGAATTCCTTGGACAGACAGAGTGACCAACACAGAGGTATTGAGACGAATGGGTAAAGAGTTGGAATTGTTAACAACTGTTAAAAGGAGGAAAGCGTCATACCTGGGCCATGTGTTCCGTAATGATAAGTACAGTCTGCTACAGCTTATCGTCGAAGGCAAGATTGAAGGTAGAAGAGGTTTGGGCAGGAAGAAGAAATCCTGGCTGAGAAACTTGAGAGAATGGTTTCAAATACCAGAAGCTGCGAACATAATACATGCGGCACAAAACAGAGAAACCTATCGTTTGATGGTCGCCAACCTTCGGTAGAAGACGGCACATAAAGAAGAAGATTACAATAACAATTAATTTAATTATCTAAGCCTACTTATAATCTAAATTTACAGTGTGTTATAATATTCATGGATACATTTTTCAATCTTGTGTGATATGTTTACAACAATTCTTAATTTTATTACCTAAGCCTATTTAAAATTTAAATTTACAGGACGTTACATATTTGTAAAGACATTTTAGCGTCTGCTTATTGTTTCAAAAAATAATATCATTTAAATTAATAGGTAAAGGACAATTTAGATCAACTAACTTTTCATACATTATTTTAATATTTTGTCTGAACTGTCCACACTCCAATATGAGGTGCTGTAGATCTCCAATTTTATCACATGCGCAATATGAGTTATCACTGATACCTATGTATGCTGGGGTTAGTGCGTGATTTGATCTTATTCTACTTAATGTTTTTATAAATAACCTATTGGACTCATGTTTAAACCATCTCTCATTGGGAATTAGTGGTTGGCCATTTCTGAAATTTATTCCCGTTGTACATTGGTTGTACAACGGTTGCCAATTTTTTTGCAATTGTTTTTACTGATATTATCTATATCGGCTACTGGTAGAAGTATGTTGTTTATGTTTCGTTTGGTTAAAGCTGCAGATTTAGCTAATTTGTCGACTTCTTCATTTCCTAATATTCCAGAATGTCCTCTAACCCAAAAAATAATAACTGAAGTGCCCCAGAAAGTAATATCATAATATAGACTCTTAATTTCTATCTCAATGTGGTTTAGGTTTTTGTTAATGTTGTTCTGAAGCTATTTTTTTCTTACATCTATAGTTGGTAACTGGAAAACTAGATCTTTTTACAGGAATTATGGTCACTTCATCTTCAGATGTCTCCGGTTCTCTTGAAATAGACGCACTAGCTTGCCTCCCACTTGAAGGCTTACCACCTAGAGCTAGTGACCTTCCAACATACAGCTTAACATCCTGTAAATCCATTTTCTTTGATCATTATCGTTACTTCACTGACGAAAAAATCGTTCTGTCAAAATAGCCTCCAATGCACGTTCCATCAATATCCTTTTACTATCTGTAACTAAACTTAAAAAACGTGAGTATGGTAACATATTTTGCTAACTAAGTCCCAATGTCCAAAATGCTGGACAAAAAGTTTAGAGGACCGCTAACGTGTCCAGTTGTAATTATTTTCAAATATATATTTACCACAAATACGTCACATCATCAAGTAACATGTACAAACAATCAATACCTTAAAGTACAGAAAAACACTACAACTTACTGTATTTTTGTGGAGCCACCATCATAACTTAAAAAGTTTCACCACATTTAACAACAAACTACCGTAGTTGGCGCTGTTGTCAAATTTTTCAAACGAGTAAATTTGCCTGATAAATAGGAAGTCCAATAGGCTGCAATATAGGACGCAGCGATGTCTAACCCGAATAGTCACCGTGTAATAAATTAGTAAACATTGTCCAGCTGGCTGGACCTATGGACACTTAGGAGGATATTTTAACGCAAGTAATAAAGTTGATAATTCGGCAGTTATATTGAAGCTTCATTAGGCAATCGGCATGATTCTTTGTATTCAGAATTCCAGTGATATATCGCATATCCGGTTTTATTTTGAATTTTGGAGCAGTCAGTGAAAATATATTGAAACATATGCCACCTGTCTTTAATTATTTTGTTGATAATACTGCCTGGAAGGTAGCCGACTTTATATGGTCTAACTTGACGAAAGCTGCCAAGACGGAGAAGAGTTGTCTTTTCCTATGCAAATCTCGTGACCTAGGTATTTACAGGCTATAACCTGGTCTATGGATCTTGTTTTTAAGCATGTATCTTTGCTGATTATAAAATTTGTAAATTTGTAGATTACTTTTAAAATCTTACCCTTCTAGAACTTCAATCAAAATTAATCACTTATGATCCATTTATATTTCCAATTATACGAAAAATTCATTTTTTCTTCTTTCACTTATTTCATCCCAAAGACTAGACTATCTACTTTCATAAACAGTTTTCACAAGTTTTGACAAAATAAAATAAAAACGAAAATACTGTGAGTAGTATGAACTGATTTATGAATTTAAAAATATGAAATTTCCATTTTTGGCCAGGTTTTATGTAAAATATTATGTGCGGCGGTTGCAGATATTAAAAGCTTTTCATAAATGCAAGTGGAAAAGTATAGAAGTATGGTAATATAATTATTTGCTGAAATGGGTCAACTCCATTATAATTTTAAATACTAAAATGGCATAAAAAATTAATAAACTATATTATCTATCAATATTCAGGTTTATTAAACGAACGCGCTCGTCCGGCAGGGCTCTGTGGAGTGAGTAACACCGAACTACAAACGCCATCTCTTTTTAATTTGGATTTTATATTACTATGGTAGCTTCCTGGTTTTCAAAAATTCGTTGACGTAATATTCTAAAGATGTGGGTGGTGTTCCAAAGGTTTTACTTTTTGGGTGTACCAACAAAAAATCCAGGGATGAGAAATCTGGTAACCGAGGAGGCCATTCGATGCTGCCTCTCCTCCCAATCCAATATCATGGAAAAATTTGGCCTAAATATTGACGAAAAAGTCAAGCGTAATGCGGAGGAGCACCGCCTTGTTGAAAAGTCACACGATTTTACATTATACAGGGTGATTGATTAGTGGGTAGTAATAGATTGCAATAAAAGTTATTAACAAAAATTTTAGCCACCTTTGAGCTTCACGTTTTAAAATTGGTTAAAATGTTACAGGGTGTTAGATAACACAGTGGCAGACCAAACTTATGTTTTTTTAAATGGAACACCCTATATTTTATTTTAAATTCGAAATCCTGTTAACTTCTCGATCACAAAAATATAAAGGTTTGTTATGTTATACAAGGTATTTACAAAGTTATAACCAATTTTATATGAAAATCGTAACAAGTTCAACTCCCTGTATAAATAAAAATAAGCAAAACAGCAATGGTTTATTAATGCCATATTTTTTTACGTATTGTCAAAATTTTCAAGAATAATTGATATTGCTAATTTTCTTTATATCAAATACAGGGTGAGTCAAAACGCAAGTACATTATTTTCTCAGTAATTTTAAATGGAACACCCTGTATTTTATATCACTATTGAAAAGTACCATTGGGACCGTTTAAGTATTACGTAACGCAAGTTGGGGGGGGGTCAAAAATCTTCAAAAATTGCGTTACGTAATAGTTAAATAGTTAAACGCCCATTACAGTGCGTTATGTAGGGGGGGGGGGGGGTCAAAAATCTTCTAAAATCGCGTTACATAATACTTAAACGCTCCCATTACCGTACTTTAATTTTTGGATAACATTCCCTATGTCTAAATTTATTAGTTTTCGAAATATTTTCAATGGACCAGTAGCGTGGTCACTCAAATCACCAGAATTCATTAAACTGGACTGATTATTTTGGGGTTATTATAAAATACCTCTAACAACAAGGGATGAGATGAAAAATAGAATACAAAGCGTATTTCGATGTGTTAATTTACAAATCCTTCGTAGATTAGGTAGTAGCTCGTAATGATCGTTTTTAGGCGTGCATAAATGTGTTAGGAGGTAATTTTGAACACCTTTTGTAATTAAATATTAAAAATATTTTATTAAAAGTAGCTTCAAATTTTTTCAATACTTTGTAAATACCCTGTATAACATAACAAACCTTTATATTTTTGTATGGAGAAGTTAACAGGATTTCGAATATAAAATAAAATATAGGGTGTTCCATTTAAAGAAACATAAGTTAGGTCTGCCACTGTGTTATCGAACATTCTAATTAATTTTGAAATGTGAATTAACATTCTAATTAATTTTGAAATGTGAAGCTCAAAATTGACTACAATTTTTGTTATTAACTTTTATTGCTATCTATTACTATAGCGGATCGATTAAGCTTTACCCCACTAATCAATCACCCTGTATAGTTAATTTCAATAATATAAGCCACGTTGATTTAATCGACCAACAAAAATACCAGCCCATGCACTTCATTTTTACGATTGGTGGGTATGAACTCGTGGAAATTCCTGTTGTTTTTAGGAGAAAAAGGGACTTCTTCTTCTTCTTATGCAATCCACTAATGGATGTTCGCGATCACGTTTGACCATTTTTTTCTATCCCTTGCAGTATGTATTAGGTCTACTATGTTTTTTAGTCCTGTCCATTGTTTGACATTACGGAGCCATAACATTTTCTTTCTGCCCACTCCCCTTCTTCCTTCGATCTTTCCTTCAATTAAGGTTTGCAGAAACTGGTATCTTTCATTTCTAATTAGGTGCCCCAGGTATGCCGCTTTTCTCTGTTTAATTGTGCACATCAGTTGTCGTTCTGTACCAATTCTTCTCAGGACTCAGGAATAAACCATGATAATAAATTTGAAAAAGGGACAAAGTGCATTAATCGGAGAAAAAATATTGTTTTCTGCGAAAGTGTGGCTCAGTCACTGCTCGGTCTCTGATTATTTCACAAAACTGTAAACGGCTGTTATAATCATCCTCATTAAGTTCTTGCACTAGGTGTATTTTATAAGGATGGAATTTCTCCTCCAGAGTTCGGCTGCTTCCAGATACAGCTTCTACTTGCCTGGTACTGAACATTGGCATCTAGCCATCTTAGGTGAACATATCCTAATTCCGCAACTTCACTAGGTTCATTAACTACGGGCTCTTCAGTTTCTCGTTTTTTATTACTTACATTTCCACCTTCATGAAATTTTTTCCTACTTTTGTGTTTATCTTGATGTCGTACATTAAATTGCTGAGCTGTCACATACGAGTATACGTTTAAGTATAAAATACAACAAAACGATACCTACCCTTTCCGGAATGGAATAAACCATGATAATAAATTTTCAAAGATTACAAATAACCGCTTACAATTATTGACATTCGCAAGAGATATAATTTCACGTTCTTTATGTGTTTATATCATGTCAAGTGTGACAAATATGACAAAAAAATAAAAGCTGTGCGAAGAAAGCATTTAAAATCTAAAACATTGGCATACCTACTAAATAAAATAATTTAAAGTTTGATAGGAGTATTTTTAAATAAGTAAAATAAAGTATTAAACCGAATTTAGACATTTAAAGACCAATGCTATATAGGGCTTATAAAGTTCCAACGAGAATTGCTTTACCGCGCTGAGTAGATGGGACGTGAATTATAAATTGTTAAATTCCCTCATCTTCCTTAGTCTCAGCATCCGTTATGGCTTGCAAATTGTAGAAGCCTCGGAGGTGTTACCAGAGAAGGTTCCCATTGTTTTCAATCTGGTAGGATGTAGAGTAAATTTTTGGATGTTGTTTTATGTGCTATTAGATTGAAAACTTATAGTTTTTTGCTAGCAGTTGCCGCTAGGGCATCCCTGCCATTTCGTTCGTTGCAATCCGTGACCGCACGCCGGGGTTTGTCCTAGTTGGGTCAGAGAGAGCAGCATATGTGCCTCCTGATGAAAGACTAATAAGTTTCGAAACCGGTAGAGGTGCTTGCTGCACTCTCTAATTCAACTGGAAGAATGATGCGGCTGTAGTTTCGTGTTGCAACGAAATTGAAAATGGTTATTCATTTTTGATAAAATTAGTTTATTTAAAGTAAATTATTTAAAAAATAACCGTGAATAAGTATACACCGTATTTTGTATATTGCGTTCATTGTAGTGTTCGCCAGCCAAGCTCCAAATTATATCTTCCTGTTGCAAATTCCTGTTGTTGTAGCAAATTAGTGCAATTTTCCTACGATTATACTTTTAATGCAAATTACATCATCTGGTTATTGTGTTCATTTATTTAAATGAACGGATTATTCCACGAATAAAAAAGGGCATTAAATCTTGGGTCATCGTGCACTTGATATCCTTTTCATAAGTGGGAGATATTGGTGAAGGTAAATCTTCTTCAAGTGCCATCTCCGCGACGGAGGTCGGCAATGATCATAGCTATTCGGACCTTAGAGACGGCTGCTCTGAAAAATTCATTTAATGCACATCCGTACCATTCTCTCAGGTTGAGCAGCCACGATATTCTGCGTCTTCCTATGCTTCTCTTTCCTTGAATCTTTCCCTGCAAGTCCCTGAAAGCAATAGGTGAAGCAGGCAAAATAATAGTTAAATCTGGTTTTCCACAACAGACTGTAAAAAATTGCGAGATGTTGCTAAATATAAACAGATCAAACTCACTGACATTTATTACATACTTTTAAGACTTCGATTATATATTTTTCTTCCCGTGGGGACACACTGTAAACAGGATCGAAATAAAGATCGTGCAACAGTTGAATTTATGAGGTATATTAAATAATGTGAAATAAATTTAAAATGTTTCTGCTTCAGTCGATACAGCTACAACAGGTTGTTTACACAATTTTATGGCGTTCCACTCCGATGATGTTACGATACAACACATTTAAATAAAAACCACCAATAAAATAGAACATCCGGAAAATTGATAAAGATATTAATATAAAAGTAAAAACTAAATATTATATGAGTTATATTTTTGAAATACCAAGGTACTAGTATAAGAGTAGAAGAGTAACAATCCTACAGAGTATATCAATGAATTCTACTATGTACATATAGACTAGTAAGGATCTGTTTTTAGGTGGATGTGAGAGGTGGCATTCAGATTTTTGCGGATAAAGTTAGGTGATAACTTCGTTAATAATAATTGATTTATGCTCCTTCTCAAATATGCCCGGAACATTAATAAAAAAATTAAATATTTAAAAATTTCAAAACATTTCGTTTTTTTTTCTACTTTTTTTGCTTATAACTTAAAAACTATTAATTTTAGAACAAAGTCCTATAGGAATAAAACAAAGATAATTAAAAAACAATAAATCCTGTATAAAAGGTATATTTAAAAAAGACTTGCCGTCTCACTTCCAACATGTGAACAAGTCAACCTAGATCTCAGATGTTACCTAGCAAATTAGATAATATTTTAAACATCCAGGCTTAAGGTAGCATTTTATACCTATGTTTCCTTGACGGATTACTTTTACTGGGCTTTGACCCACATATTTTTGTGTAATACTTATCTTGGTGGTTAAGCATGTACATTGCACGTAAGCACTGATGATGACTGGTAAACCAGTCGAAAACTAGTTATGTGAATTTGATGTGGCCCTTTTGAGGGTTTTTTAAATATACCTTTTATACAGGATTTATTGTTTTTTGTATCACATGGTATACAGCCAACTACAGGAAAACTTTTTCCTTGTGGATTTTTAAAGATAATTAAATTTTCTACTAGATGCGATTGGTTAAAAATGTCTTAATTTATCACCCTTGCTTCAAAATAGCAATAAATATAAAATAAGGGGGCAAAACAAGCCTGTCCTTATTCAATGATTTTCCATGACTTAGGTTACACTTGGAACCTTCCTAATTCGCTTAGAAAATTTTTGTAATGTGCTAAAACCGTACACCAAATTTCATTAAAATTGACTTACTAGATTTTACATAATAATTTTGCAATCTAAACTTTTTTTAAAAAATTAAAATTTTTTAAAATCTTGCACAACAAAAACTAGAACATACAAAGATTTGTCAATTTTTTTACATATAAAGAAGTACTCCACCTATCTAATGCACTTTACAGAATTAAAATCGGATTATTTAAGCAGCCTCAGCAATGTTTTAAAATTATAAACAATTTTTTGGCTTATAAACAAATTAGTGCTGTGGCCAGCAGGGGGCGCTACGGGCTCCTTTATTTAGATGGACTTACCCAAGTTTTTGTATGTATTTTGACCCGTAGAACACGAATTTTTTGGGTAACAGTTGATCCGGATGTCGATAAGATTGTTATAAACAAAGAACTTGAAGAATTACATAAAATCGATTTTTCGCAAAATAAAACATTTTTTTGTATTTCTTGGGTAATTCTAAGCAAAAAATGTTGTTACAAGTTTTTTCGTAGGGTGCATAGTTTTCGAGATAAACGCGGTGGAACTATAAAAAAATCGAGAAATTGCAATTTTTTAACGCGAATAACGTTTGATTAAAAAATAAAATAACAATTCTGCTGACAGCATTTGAAAGTTTAAGTCAAATTATACCGGTTTTAATTATTTCCATTGCTAAAAATTTATTTTTTTATTATTAAACAAAGCTATTTGTTTATAAGCCAAAAAATTGTTTATAAATTTAAAACATTGCTGGGCCCCTTAAATAATCCGATTTTAATTCTGTAAAGTGTATTAGATAGGCGGAGAACCTCTTTATATTTAAAAAAATTAGCCAACTTCTAAATGGTCTACTTTTTGTTCAGAAAGATTTTAAAAAATTTGAACTTTTTTAAAAACATTTAGATTGCAGATTTATTATGCAAAATTTATTAGGTCGATTTTAATGAAATTTTTTACACGATTTAAGTATATTACAAAGAATTTCCTAAGTGAATTACTAAGGTTCTAAGTGCCACCAAAGTGGTTAAAAAATATTGAATAACAAGAGACTTATTTTGCCCCCTTATTTTGTATTTATTGCTATATTGCAGAAAAGGTAATACCTTAAGACATTTTTTACCAGTCGTATATCATACAAAATTCAATTATCTTTATTTTATTTCTCTACGACTTTGTTCCAAAACGAATCGTTTTAAAGTTATAAGCAAAGAAAGCAGAAAAAATCGATGTTTTTCGAAATTTTTAAATATTTTAATTTTTTTATTAATGTTCCGGGCATATTTGAGAAGGAGCATAAGTCAATTTTATTACTGAAGGTGTCACCTAACTTTATCTGCAAAAACCCGAATGCACTCACATCCAAAAATAGACGTTTTTTCGCAGATCCTTACTGGTCTAATAGTTTGTGAGTAATTTATAAAACTATTACCGGGAGATTAACGTTAATCCTTCTGTGTGCCATTAAAACAAGGGAATATTTTTCACAGCGATTACAGTTTTGTTATTACTTTGACCAATTTTGACATTTATAAAAAAATATAGTGTCCTTTTCTCCAATTCGTCTAATATAAAATCATTCTGGTCTACGCATCGACAGTCGAGCCTACTGAAGAAGATATAGAAATTTTTTATCAAATTCTAATTTGATATTCTTTTTATCAAAAAACAAACGAAAGGAAAAACAAAAATAGTGATCATAGACAGTACAAGTCGTAGAATTTTGAAGTAGTAAACACATTGGTATACTTGGGCAACGGCAATAATAGTTAAATTAATAGTCCAAGTAATAAAGCTTAAAATAGGACAAAACCTCGCAATTTTTACAGAATTTATCGATTTGCTTGAAAATTTGAGAAGAAGTAGTGGATAGTCCAAGGATCAAAATCTATATGATGCCGAAAGGCGCTTTTACCATGGGGCTGGTTGCCACCCCATCTCGGGGGTGGAAATTTTTTATTATATTGATCGCAAAAGTTGGTAAAAACATTCATTCTAAGCAAAAAACGTTCTATACATTTTTGATAAAATTAATAGTTTTCGATTTATTCTCTATCGAAAAAATCAAAGTTTTAATAAGTTTTCTGCTAATAACTCTAAAAGTTTTCGTTTTATCAAAACAACCTTACCTAACAAAAATGTACCTTTTGAAAAAATAAACAAAACCGTTTTTTTTATTTTGTTTAAGACCAATAGTAATCGACCTATACTTTATTATAATTATGTTAGCTCTTCTTCGTCGAATGCTAAATATTGTAGTTTCAAAGTCAAACGACGAGAAAACTATGCATTTTCGAGGATAACTTGTTTTAACTAATTTAAAGTATTAAAAAATATCTATCTCCACAAATAAAAAAAGTCTCTAGCTCAAAAATTAAATGACTTATAATGAAAAGAATGTCAGTCCCTATTTTTTTTTTAGCGAAAAAGTGATTGGGAGCAACGAAACCATTTTTTTAATTTTCTTTAAGACCAATAGTAATCCAGCTATACTTTATTATACAGGGTGTCCTATAAAAAAAAGTCTGTCTGTCTATAAAAAAGGTGTAACAAAAAAGTCCTATAACGAGAAAATCCTTATTACCCTGGACTATTAGTATATACAGGGTGTCCCAAAAAGATTGGTCATAAATTATACCACAGATTCTGGGGTCAAAAATAAGTTGATTGAACCTCACTTACTTATATACAATAGTGCACACAAAAAAAGTTACAGCCCTTTGAAGTTACAAATAGTCCTGTCGCCAGGGGGGGTACAACGGCCTCCTTAATTCAGATGGACTTACCCAAGTTTTTTTTATATATTTTGACCCGTAGAATACGAATTTTTTGGGTAACAGTTGATCCGGATGTCGATAAAATTGTTATAGACAAAGAACTTGAGGAATTACATAACAGTGATTTCTCGCAAAACAAAACATATTTTTGTATTTTTTGGGTCATTTTAAGCAAAAAATATTCCTACAAGTTTTTTCGTAGAATGCATAGTTTTCGAGATAACCGCGGTTGAACTTTCAAAAAATCGAAAAATTGCAATTTTTGAACCCGAATAACTTTTGATTAAAAAATAAAGTAGCAATTCTGCTTACCGCATTTGAAAGTTTAAGTCAAATTATATCGGTTTTGATTATTTGCATTGCTAAAAATTAATTTTTTTATTGTTAAACTAATCTATAAACACATAGGTTTCCCGTGCCGAATACATGCGTTTTAACGCATGCTACGTAGAAATTGCCTCGCTTGCACTTGTAGCTACTCTACCTACTCGTTCGATTTTAAATAAGAAATCATAGAAAACATCACTCACATACTAGGTGTTTACTACAGTTTACAGCTTTGTTTAACAATAAAATAATAAATTTTTAGCAATGCAAATAATCAAAACCGATATAATTTGACTTAAACTTTCAAATGCGGTAAGCACAATTGCTACTTTATTTTTTAATCAAAAGTTATTCGGGTTTAAAATTTACAATTTTTCGATTTTTTGAAAGTTCAACCGCGGTTATCTCGAAAACTATGCATTCTACGAAAAAACTTGTAGGAATATTTTTTGCTTAAAATGACCCAAAAAATACAAAAAGATGTTTTGTTTTGCGAGAAATCGCTGTTATGTAATTCCTCAAGTTCTTTGTCTATAACAATCTTATCGACATCCGGATCAACTGTTACCCAAAAAATTCGTATTCTGCGGGTCAAAATATATAAAAAAAACTTGGGTAAGTCCATCTGAATTAAGGAGGCCGTTGTACCCCCCCTGGCGACAGGACTAAAAATGAAAATCGTTTTTTTTTTCATATATCGAAAACTCTTACAGATTTCTTATTGAAAATGGACATGTGGCATTTTTATGGCAGCAACATTTTATAAAAAAATTAAAGTGAAATTTGTGCAACTTATAAAAATTTTATGGGGGTGTTGTTCCTTTAAACCCCCCCAAACTTTTGTGTACGTTCCAATTAAATTATTATTGTGGCACCATTAGTTAAACACAATATTTTTAAACCTTTTTTGCCTCTTATTATTTTTTCGATAAGCCAGTGTTTATCGATATATTTTGCATATTTGTCGAATCCACCACACATTTTGTATATGGTTAAGTACGATTATAGAGACCTGTTAATAATCTGAAAATTTATTTATAATTTACTTTTTTAGGTATATTTTGAAAAAGAAGCCACATCTCGTTAAAAGGTGACTTGTCAAAAAAAGACTAACAGGCAAAAAAGTTTTAAAAACACTGTGTTTAACTAATGGTACCACAATAATAGTTTAATTGGAACGTACACAAACGTTTGGGGGCCTTAAAGGAACAAAACCCTCATAAAATTTTTATCTAAATATATTAAAAAAGATGCCGCATCTCGATAAAAACTGGATTATCGAAAAAATACTAAGAGGCAAAAAAGTTTTAAAAACGTTGTGTTTAACTAATGGATTCACAATAATGAATTAATTGGAACGTACACAAAAGTTTGGGGGGGTTTAAGGGAACAAAACCCCATAAAATTTTTAGGGGTTGGACAAACTTCACTATAATTTTGTTTTAAGATTCTCCTGCCACAAGAATAATACATGTCCATTTTCAATAAAAAATCTCTAATAGTATTCGATATATTGAAAAAAATCGATTTTCATTTTGTAACTTTAAAGAGCTGTAACTTTTTTTATGAGCACATTTGTACTAAGGTAAGTTAGGTTCAATCGGACTATTTTTTTACCCCAGAATGTGTGGTATAATTTATGACCAATCTTTTCGGGACACCCTGTATAGAAGTACACCAAATCACGGCATTTTGTAAGTTATTCAACAATATAATATATGGCATCACTTACCAAAAGAATTTTTATTATCAATATTCACAGATTACTTATATGATAAGGCATGTAATTAAAGTATGTACTACTTACTATCATTCACTCGCGCATATGCACCATTTGCATATAAATATCAAAATATTTATTCACGTCTAGGTAATAATAATAAATAAAGAGACTTACCTATTAGTCAAAACACTCTAAAAATACTTTAAAAATGATCACCGCCGTGTTATCAAGACATTGGAGTACTAATGAACATACACATTTTTCTTGCTCAAATAGCTTTTTAACTTTATCAAAAAACTTATCGGGAGGCTAGTTTTTGTTGCAATATTAACCTGACTAGTTTCTCTGTTCAGAATCATTTAAAAATTCATAATAATGTGAATCATGCCAGTGTGAAAAGAAGCATGTTAGAAATATACAGAGTGGACCAAAAGTCTTAAAATGTCTTCTTCTTCTTCAGGTGCCGTCCTCGTTCCGAAGTTTGGCTATCATCAAGGCTATGCGTATTTTTGATACCGTAGATCTAAATAATTGGCAGCTGCTGCACTTGTACCAATCTCTTAAATTCTTCAACCATGAATGTTTTCTTCTGCCAATGGATCTTTTACCTATTATTTTTCCCTGAATAATTAATTGTAGTAGCTGGTACTTTTGTCCCCTCATTATATGTCCCAAGTATTGCAGTTTGCGCTTTTTAATAGTAAGCGCAAGTTCTTTTTCTTTCTGCATCCTTCGCAACACTTTCATGTTTGTCACTCTCTCTGTCCACGATATTCTCAGTATCCTGCGGTACATCCACATCTCGAATGCTTCTATTTTCCTTGTATCGATCTTTTTCAGTGTCCAAGCTTCCATTCCATAGAAAAGAACTGACAGCACGTAACATCTCATCAGGCGAATTTTAAGATTTAAACTTAGCTCTCTTCCGCATAAAAACTGTTTTCATTTTGGTAAAAGGAGCTCTAGCTTTTTCTATTCTGATCTTGATTTCTTCAGAGTTGTCGTTGTTTTCATTAATCACAGTTCCCAGGTAATTATATTTTCTAACACGCTCAATTCTTTGATCATGTACGGTTATGTCAGAAAAATTTTGTGGAGATTTCGACACCATCATTATTTTTGTTTTTTTTTTGATGTTAAGTGATAAAAAGAACTTTTTGCTGCACTCTACTATTCTGTTTATCAGTGTTTGGAGATCTTCCGGGGTTTCTGCTATTAATACTGTGTCATCAGCGTATCTCAAATTGTTTATTAAAGTGCCATTTATTTTAACTCCTATATCTTGGTCAGCAAGGGCTCTGTTTTATAATATCTTCTGAATATAAGTTAAACAAGGTTGGTGAAAGTATGCATCCCTGCCTTACGCCTTTTTTGATCTCGAGTTCCTCGGTTGTTTCCCGTTCTACTCTAATATTCGCCTTCTGGTTATAGTAAATATTGAAAATAATTCTGAGGTCCCTTTTATCCAAGTTTTTCTCTACCAACAGTCTCATCAGGTGTTCGTGGCGAACTTTATCGAACGCCTTGTTGTAGTCAATAAAGCACATATATACATATATATATATAAAGAAGTTTGGTATTATATATATATATATATATATATATATATATATATATATATATATATATATATATATATCCTGGTTAACATCCAGGCATCTTTGGCACATGATATTAAGTGCAAATAGTGCTTCCCTTGTTCCAAGCCCGTTTCGAAACCCGAACTGAGTATCACTGATGTCAGCGTCTAGTTTTTTGTGAATTCTTGTATGTATCACTTTAAGAAATACTTTTAGTGTGTGTCCCATTAAGCTTATTGTGCGATTAAAATGTCTACTTATCTGTAAATGGACGCCCCGAATTGTATAAGACAATAAAAAAATTTTAAATTTGATAATTGCAATGTTGCCAGATTTTAAATTTATCTGATATCATTAGTCACTTTGGTTTTTTTTAATCAAACACTGTGTAGATTGTATTATTATTGGTATCCTCACTTCAATACGAGTTCAACCATATGTAACACTTAGTATTATTTTTATCTTACCACAAAGGTATTAAATAAATAAAACTTCTGAGTGCCAAAAACTAATCCAGTAAACATAAATGTAAGTAAATATAAATATGTAAATGTAAATATAAAATGCTGTGTTTTGGACCTTAATTCATAAAACTAACAATAACTTGTAGTGGAGTCACTGAAGGTTTCACCTCCGATTTCGTTGAACCTTCATCGATTTTCATGAAAATTTGTGAGTAGTTAGAAGATACTTCAAGGAACAAAGGTGACATGATGCCAACTTGCGCTTTTACCCTGGGGGCGGATGCCACCCCTTCTCGGGGGTGAAATTTTTTTTATTAAAAATAATACCAGAATCGATAGAGGGGCAACTTCTAAGCAAAATTTGTTATATAAAGTTATTAACATAAATCAATACTTTTTGAATTATCTAATATCAAAGATTTTATTTTTTCTTAAAAAAATGCATGTTTTAAAGCTGTTTTTCATGTAGTACTCAAAAACTATAAGCTTTTGTAAAAAAGCTATTTTTACCTAAATTAAAGATAATAAAAAATTTAATACACTCTCCACTTAAAGAACTAAACTAATATTATTTTAAAGTGAGTTATGGGTAATTGAATGTACATTTTTTCGACGAGTACTCAAATCTAAGTATTCAAGCTTACATAACGGGAAAATGATCGCATTTTATAGAATATACTTGCTAAACACTTGTCAAAGTACTTTCGGAATACTCAACAAATGAGCTCCAGTAGAAGTTATTAGCATCAAAATTAAGCAAGTTATGATGAAAATAAAAGAACCCTTTCGATTTTTTTTAGGAAAAAGTGAAAAATAAAACATACGCCATTTCCACAAAAATTAAAATTTGTAGTAATCCTCACAAGAATTTCTTTAGGTTAACATAGTTAATGATTTCAACAATTTTTACTGGTTTAGAATGTATATTTTTGAAAAAAAAAGATATAATTTAAAAAAGATCAGAATTTTTAAAGTTATGGTACTTTTCATTTTCTTTTGAAATAACTCCAAAAATACTCAATATACGTAAAAAATTATATATATATATATATATATATATATATATATATATATATATATATATATATATATATCTAAATTTTAGTTTTTTCTGTTCCAAATACTTTACCCATTTTACTATTTCCGTAGAGTAAAAAATAACCGAGATAGAAACGTTTAAAATTTCAATTTTGCTGCGAGGACCATGTAACCGAAGCAATTTAACCTTTTACTTTTAAAAAAGTAAGAGGTTTAAAATACTAATTTCGACATTTTTTAATAGCTCTTGGAATCAGCTTTTAAATAGTTTTTAGGTGAACCTGATATATTAAAAATTAACGGAGTTATTTACAAAAAAAAAACAATAACATTTTTTGTAAAATTTTTTATAAGATATATTTTGAAACATTTTGGTGCATAAATTTTAATGCTATCAACTTGTTCGAGGGCTTATTTGATACATATTTCTATTAACTTTGACAAATGTTTAATAAGTTTATGTTGTTAAATGCATCATTTTCCCGGTATTTAAGCTTGAATACTTAGATTTGGGTACTCGACGAAAGAAATATACTTCATTCAATTACCTATAACTCACTTTTAGTTAACATTGAAAGGTTTTTCTAGTAAGGAGTTTATTTAATTTTTTATTAGCCTCAATTTTGATAATAATAACTTTTTTGCAAAAACTTATAGTTTTTTGAGTTATTTATGAAAAATCGGTTAAAAACATGCATTTTTCTCACGAAAAATTAAAATCTTTGATGTTGTTCTGAAGCTATTTTCTTGTGGCATTTTTATAATCAAGTATATTCAAATGGGAAATAAGCCATAATTTTACCTAAAAATGATTTTATTAACGTTTCGACGCCCAAGTCGGGTGTCGTTGTCAAAATACAAAATAATACTAAATAAACAAAAATGTTGTTGCTTAGTAAAAAATTCTTCTAATAATTTATTTAATCTGACTCATTTATATCGGCAATTCAGACACGTATTATACATTTTAAAGTAGACGACTTTAAAATGATATTGCCAATATTGATGAGTTGCGTTCCTGGGACGACTTTACTAAAAGATAGTTCATTCGATTACATGAAATCAATCCCAACTCAAGAATATCCGCCACAAAAATCATAGCATGTGATCTGTCTTTAAAAAGACAACCAAATGCAACGGTGGCACTGAAATTCTCGCGTTAGAGATTCCATAGTAAATCACGAGGGAAAACCAGGAAAAACCTCGTGATACTATCCCGACATCGTAAGTATTTGGGTTTACATTTAGTTTACTCTCAAAACTAATACCAAATTCTGTCTTGATATTTTAAATTTTAAATAATACTAAAATACTAAATATGTACTGATGTGATCTTGATTATTGATATGAGATAATATTCTTATATGTCATTTAATTTAATCAATGCATTAATCATAATCTAATTAATTTACCAGATCACATATCAATATGTTTTCAATCTCAGGGCGAATTATAAAATTAATTACTTACTCTCGTGGCTTCTAAGTATTTCTCAATGGTTTCTAATCGGGATAGGAAAGAAAAGAGTAAAATAATACACACATATGGGTTACAATTATAATCAAAATATTGTTTATTTTATTTAAATGGCAATCACTGCTTAATATTTGCTAGATCTTATTATTCTTAAACATAACATTTACAAATGGGAATCTTATTTCCTTTTGGTTTCCAATTGAAAGTTTTTATTAACATTTAACTATTAGGATTTATTAGCAACAATTCTATTTAAGTTTGATGAAGCTTTTCTGATATTATTTATTATGTTCTTCAATTTATAATGTGGTATTTAATACGAAAAACCCATACATTCTTTTCCAAACAAATGAGACTGACCTTTTTTCTTGGTGAACTGAGAATGTCTTCACACAAGACCCGTTTCCTGCTATCCTTGGCTGCGATCAAAACCTCGTCCTGGCTTTCAGTAATGTTCTCCTTTGAAAACTAGCTCGTATATAGCTCTCGTTCCTGCTTCTGTCGTGATGCTGTATTCTACCTTTTTCGAAACTGCAATCAGCTACCGGGACACTCTTGGCTCAAGGAGGTTCTTTTACCCTCGACCTGGCCTACCTCTCGTTCCACGATAGATACTCCACACTCACGGAACTACACCGGCTTTTTTCACTCTCCGTACACTACCGTCCACTACTGGACCTCTCTTCTCGACAGCTCAAAACATTCTGATCTCTATTTGTCATTCATTCCCCTACTTTCTAAATATCCCTTCCAGATTCACAAATCAACCTTCCACCACCAACTCTCATTCGCAGTATTCCTCAAAACCAATTTTTAATCTTTCTAAATATGCTTAATGGATTTCCAAAAAAAATAGTTAATTCCCATTCTAAAATTACTTTCTACTATTTACAAAATTTAATGACCTATTATCTACTTCAACTGAGTCTTATTTAGCATAGGCTAATGATTGAACCTTCCGCGAACAACGATAATGATACGCGCCATTCACTTTGTTTATTCTAAGCGCATTTTCCCGAGTTTCGTTTAATCACTTCTTAAAATTAAATATAACAATTTGTTGTATACAGGTTGTTCTAAATTTATATGCCCGTGGTTGAGAAAATTGAAAATATTTTATATTAAATTGAATTTTGTCTATAATTATCAAAATTTAATTTTCATATCAAATAGAAATATAACAGTACTAACTCGATATATTACTGATTTACTAATTGTGGTATTTTCTTTCTATTGACTTCCTCCTTTAATATGGGTAACCACATCCTACTGCATTCTACCGAGGAATTTGCGACACAATTGGTTTCATTTAGCATAATTAGAGCCGCTTCTTTGATTTTTCTCTTTTTACTATCTGATTCTTTTAGGACTATACTTGAATTTCTCCACTGAACTCTATGTTCATTATCCCATGCGTGTTGACATATTTGAGATCTATCAAATTCTCTATTTTTTATATAAGACTGATGTTCATTTACTCTAACGTCTAATGGTCTTGACGTTTCACCTATATAAAATTGTTCGCATTCACAAGGTATTTTATAAATACAATTCTTTGTTCTTTCTTGTTCACTGTTAGGTTTAGTTTTAGATAGAATAGATCTCAATGTGTTTGTTGTTTTGAATGTTGTTGATATGTTGAATTTATTTCCTATTGTTTTAAGTTTCTCGGATAGTCCTTTTAATTAAATAAATTATTAGAAGAATTTTTTACTAAGCAACAACATTTTTGTTTATTTAGTATTATTTTGTATTTTGACAACGACACCCGACTTGGACGTCGAAACGTTAATAAAATCATTTTTAGGTAAAATTGTGGCTTATTTCCCATTTGAATATACTTGATTATAAAATCTTTGATCTTTAATAACTCAAAAAGTTTTGATTTATTTTAATAACTTTATATAACAAATTTTGCTTATAGTTTTTCCCTCTATCGAATTGTGGGGTTATTTTTAATAAAATAATTTTCACCCTCGAGGAGGGGTGGTATCCACCGAAGCTAGGACAAATAATCCCCGGACAAATAATCCCGGACAAAAAATCCCCACAAATTATCCCCGGACAAAAAATCCCCGGACAAAAAATCCCCACAAAAAATCCCCACAATTAATCCCCACAAATAATCCCCGGACAAATAATCTCCGGACAAAAAATCCCCGCAAAAAATCCCGGACAGATAATCCCCACAATTTTTTTGGGACAAAATATCCCCACAAAAAATCCCGGACAAAAAGTCCCCAAGAAATAATTTTGCCGAAAAAAGTTGTCAAATGAATGCTTATAATCCAAGGATGGTACTAAAGATGAGAAATTTAGACTGTCTGTCCGTCGGTACGTCCGACCGCGAATATAACTACTCCGTCATTATGCCAGGTAGAATGACAAATGAGGTGTCGAATGAACGGTTATAATCCAACGATGGTACTAAAGATGAGCAATTTGGTCCGTCGGTCTGCCTGACCGCGAATATACCTTCTCCGTCACTGTACCAGGTAGAATGACAAATAAGGTGTCGAATGAAAGCTTATAACCAAGGATGGTACTAAAGATGATAAATTTGACCAAGGCTGTCTGTCCATCTGTCTGTACGACCCCGAATGTAACTACTCCGTCATTATGCCAGGTAGAATGACAAATGAGGTGTCGAATGAACGGTTATTATCCAGCGATGGTACTAAAGATGAGCAATTTGGTCCGTCGGTCTGCCTGACCGCAAATATAACTCCTCCGTCACTGTACCAGGTAGAATGACAAATGAGGTGTCGAATGAAAGCTTATAATCCAAGGATGGTACTAAAGATGAGAAATTTGACCAAGGCTGTCTGTCCATCTGTCCGTCCGACCGCGAATGTAACTACTCCGTCATTATGCCAAGTAGAATGACAAATAAGGTATCGAATGAACGGTTATAATTCAACGATGGTACTAAAGATGAGAAATTTGGTCCGTCGGTCTGCCTGACCGCGAATATAACTCCTCCGTCACTGTACTAGCTAGAATGACAAATGAGGTGTCGACTGAAAGCTCATAATCCAAGGATGGTACTAAAGATGAGCAATTTGGTCCGTCGGTCTGTCTGACCGCAAATATTACTCCTCCGTCACTGTACCAGGTAGAATGACAAATAAGGTGTCGAATGAAAGCTTATAACCAAGGATGGTACTAAAGATGATAAATTTGACCAAGACTGTCTGTCCATCTGTCCGTCCGACCGCGAATGTAACTATTCCGTCATTATGCCAGGTAGAATGACAAATGAAGTGTTGAATGAACGGTTATAATCCAACGATGGTACTAAAGATGAGCAATTTGGTCCGTCGGTCTGTCTGACCGCAAATATAACTCATCCGTCACTGTACCAGGTAGAATGACAAATAAGGTTTCGATTGAAAGCTTATAACCAAGGATGGTATTAAAGATGATAAATTTGACCAAGACTGTCTGTCCATCTGTCCGTACGACCCCGAATGTAACTACTCCGTCATTATGCCAGGCAGGTAGAATGACAAATGAGGTGTCGAATGAACGGTTATTATCCAACGATGGTACCAAAGATGAGCAATTTGGTCCGTCGGTCTGCCTGACCGCGAATATAACTCCTCTGTCACTGTACCAGGTAGAATGACAAATGAGGTATCGAATGAACGGTTATAATTCAACGATGGTACTAAAGATGAGAAATTTGGTCCGTCGGTCTGCCTGACCGCGCATATAACTCCTCCGTCACTGTACTAGGTAGAATGACAAATGAGATGTCGAATGAAAGCTTATAATCCAAGGATGGTACTAAAGATGAGAAATTTGACCAAAGCTGGCTGTCCATCTGTCCGTCCGACCGCGAATGTAACTACTCCGTCATTATGCCAGGTAGAATGACAAATGAGGTGTCGAATGAAAGCTTATAATCCAAGGATGGTACTAAAGATGAGAAATTTGACCAAGGCTGTATGTCCATCTGTCCGTCCGACCGCGAATGTAACTACTCCATCATTATGCCAGGTATAATGACAAATGAGGTATCGAATGAACGGTTATAATTCAACGATGGTACTAAAGATGAAAAATTTGGTCCGGCGGTCTGCCTGACCGCGAATATAACTCCTCCGTCACTGTACTAGGTAGAATGACAAATGAGTTGTCGAATGAAAGCTTATAATACAAAGATGGTACTAAAGATGAGAAATTTAACCAAGGCTGGATGTCCATGTGTCCGTCCGACCGCGAATGTAACTACTCCGTCATTATGCCAGGTAGAATGACAAATAAGGTGTCGAATGAATGGTTATAATTCAACGATGGTACTAAAGATGAGCAATTTGGTCCGTCGGTCTGCCTGACCGCGATTATAACTCCTCCGTCACTGTACCAGGTAGAATGGCAAATAAGGTGTCGAATGAAAGCTTATAACCGAGGATGGTACTAAAGATGAAACATTTGACTAAGGCTGTCTGTTCATCTGTCCGTGCGAGCGCGAATGTAAATACTCCGTCATTATGCCAGGGAAAATGACAAATGAGGTTTCGAATGAACGATTATAATCCAACGATGGTACTAAAGATGAGCAATTAGGTCCGTCGGTCTGCCTGACCGCAAATATAACTTCTCCGTCACTGTACCAGGTAGAATGACAAATGAGGTGTCGAATGAAAACTTATAATCCAAGGATGGTACTAAAGGTGAGAAATTTGACCAAGGACTTCGGGTTTTAGAAATGCGACCGGAAGTACTGTTTTAAAGTCACCGGAATAGTAAAAGTGATATATTATTCGACGAGCTTTCGCAAGGAGAGGACAAATATATACTTCCGGTTTCATGAGTGTCTTTGCGTCTGTCCTCCTACATACAACTCCTCCGTATTAATACAGATATAATGACAAATAATGAGGTTTTGAATGAAAGCTTAGAACACAAGGATGGTATTAGAAATGAGTAATTTGACATCGGACTTCAGTTTTAGAGTTGCAACCGCAAGTACCTGTTTTAAAGTGACTCAAAGTATGATATGAATGTAAATGAAGATGATCCAAAATTAGTAAAATCCTATATGCATCGACGCAAAGTTACTCGAAGAGTTCAAATATCGACTTCCAGTTCTACTTTCGATTACTTTGGATGAAAACCTAGGACTTACGAAGTCCAATAATTACTTGTTAACACATGCTCTTGTGAACATAAACGGAAAGAAATAACACGAGTAGCGTTCATCGGCAAATCATCAACGGCTGATAGCAAAACTCTACGAAACTACAAACGATTTCCTACTAACAAGGTTATAGTCTAAGATCCGAATATATTTATGTCGACCTGCATCCATCTGCTTTCCGGATAAAACGTTTTTTTTTTTTAATTAAATGTCATACATAGACAAAAACGACTTGCATGGCTTGCCTATTAAAATCGTGTCATAGCTATCCTTAAGGTGGGGTGAGCATCGAGTTTGAAATAAATATTTCAAGCATATTTTTTTAAATTTTTTTGAACGTATGATAGAATTCTTAAGATCCCATGGACTGATCGGGTCACAAATGAGGAGGTCCTTATAGAAGATTGGGGAAAAACCGAGAAGTATTAACCACCATCAAATCTTAAAAGTTGGAATACTTTGGACACATTATGCGAAATGAATCCAGATATGCCTTCCTACAAGCCATCCTGCAAGGAAAAATATTTGGAAAGCGAGGTCCAGGAAGAAGAAGAACATCCTGGTTAAAGAACCTCAGAACCTGGTTCAACACAACATCTGTGCAGCTTTTCCGCGTTGCTACAGATAAAGTGAAGATTGCCATGATGATCGCCAACATTCGTCACGGATAGGCACATCAAGAAGAAAAAAAAGTATTATTTTATTTTTAAATTAAATAAGCATATTTATTCACTATAATTCGATGAATTAAAAAAAATAAGGAAAAATATTAAACAATAAGCCAACGCTCAGTGAATCATGTGAGTCAAAAAGATCAAAAATATTTTATTAGCTTATGAGTTTATCGAGCATAACTCTGTCGAGATTTTTTAGTTATAACGATTTTTGACTTTTTAGTATTACTCAGAAGTCAAAACCAAATTTTTGCTCAAGATTGGGTGAAAATCAACATATTTATTATAATAAAAAATAAGCATAAACCAAAAAAACTGTATGTGCACTTTGTATGCACGTTAAAAATTCGATTAAAATTCACATCCTTATTCCAGTCAAAACACGATAATTAAGAAGTTGCTGATGTGACATTTCTATAATCGACCGAGGAACACATTAATTTTTTATTATTTATGTTGATAACGTGAACGGTATCAAATATCACATCGTGGACATCTGTATTGATTTAAATAATAAAAAATGTGGCAACGAGTCTCGAAGAGTTATAACGCCATTGATGATGATGATGATGACTAAATACTTTTTACGTTAAATTTACAAAAATGAATAGGTTTTTTTTGTATTACAACCAATATTATCGTTTTCAGGACCAGCAATTATCATCACAAATAGGAAATGTTTTGAACAGGGTTATACAAAGCAGAGTGAGCAAAAGATTTAATATAAGCGAATAATTACAACATGATTCCCAGAGCCTTAGCTCATTCCCCATATGCTGCACGATTTTTGAAAGAACTCACAATTGGAATTCGGAATTCGATATTTGGTAATCGAAATTACAATTCATGCTTAAATTTAATTGCTAATCAATATTTTCGTACCAAAAAGCGGTTGCCCATCTGTACACTAATGGAACGCAGATTCAGATAGAGCGCGTTAAACAGTCTTGCTACCTATTACATTATTATAAATATTACTGCTCATTATTATAAATAATGAGCAGTAGAGTAGAAAAGGTGAAAATAGTGGAGGTATTTAGCATTAACGGTTCTCCTTTAAAATCAAGATGACGGCTAACGCTTCAGCGGAATTCAGTCGCAATTTTAAATTTATACCACTATTTATTGACCTCCCCTAAAGGTTAGAATTATAAAATTTGGGGCAGCTCGAAAACAAGATTCAATTCAATAACTATGCTTCCCCTCTTTTTAATATATTCCCGCTTAACTCAAAAAATATCAACCGCACGACAAAAATTGTCAAAAAGAAATTGTAGGAAATCATATTTGAAACAATTTTAAATATGTATTCGTAAAAAAATGAAAGAGATCAAAATTATGTAAAAGTTAATTCCATCTACTAAGTTCTATTTTTGTATAGGTACCTACATTTTTATCGTAAAACTCATTATCGAGACAATTCAATAGTTATGCTCTAACTCTAACTGTCACTATTTTCCCCCACAACTCGGAAAATATCGACATCATAAAATAGTTATTTTCCTAACTAGTGCGGAAAGTAATATTTTCACGCACGAGACTGCCGTTGACCCGAACGACGCTATAGCGGAGTTCGGGCAAGCAGTCGAGTGCGGGGAAGACACTTTCCGCACGAGTTAGGAATAATATTTTTTCTAGGGCCGTACGTTTGGAAAAAAGCCACAAAAAATAGAGTTATATCAATTTTTATTTAGAAGTGAACATACACAAATCAATTCTTTGACAAGGTAGTCAAAACCAAACTTTCAATATAATGGGTTACCACGACGACGATATTGGTTTCCATTTCCATGACGACAATTCAAAACCATTGTAATTGTCTACTGATCTGATATCTCTCCTGATCTGATATGTCTCCAATAACGGACTTAACATAAATGCAACAAAGACAAAGTTACTTGTGGTTAGTAAACAAGACGTCGGCCCTATGCAACTAATTGTCAATGATAAATCAATAACAAAAGTTAACCATTTTAAATACCTAGGATGTTGGATAAACGAGACACTAAATCCGGATGAAGAAATTAAAACTCGTATAGAAATTGCAAGAGGAGCATTTATGAAACTCAGATCTATTCTGAGCAACTCTCAGCTGAACTTACAACTAAGAATCAAGTTCCTAAAATGTTATGTGTATCCTGTAATACTATATGGATGTGAAACCTGGATCATGAAGGTTAACATGATGAACAAATTAGAAGCCTTTGAGATGTGGTTGTATCGTAGAATGCTCAGAATATCTTGGGTTCAACGCATTTCAAACAGAGAAGTCTTAAATAGAGTAGGTCAAGGCGAACATGACTTAATGAAGATGATAAAAAAAACTTGAATATATGGGGCATATAATGAGAGGTAGCAGATACAGGATGCTGCAGTTAATACTCAATGGAAAGATCGACGGAAAAAGAGGAATTGGTCGAAAGAAATATTCATGGCTCCGAAACCTTCGTCAATGGACTGGCTTATCAGCAGATCAATTCTTACATGCCGCACAAGATCGAGAACGATATCGGCAAATTGTTATGGAAGCTACCCACGCCTAAAAATTTGGGCACGGTACTTAAAGCAGAAGAAGAAGACTGATCTGACTTTTAAATATTATGTCAAAATAATTTTATTTCATCGAATTATCGCAGTAATTTCATTAAAACATGAACACAATAAGATAAATTTAAAAAAATTAGTAAATAATATCTAAATATTAGTTTATTGAATGTATTATAATATATTATAATGCCATATTACAAGGTATTTTACTTTCCCACACGCCGTGCGGAAAAAATTTACCTTCACGCACGCCGTGCGGGAAAGTGCAACTTTCGGAAACGAAATGCGTGCGTGAATCTTTAGTACATACCATCGTTGGATTATAACCGTTCATTCGTCACCTCATCTGTCATTCTGCCTGGCATAATGACGGAGTAGTTACATTCGCTGTCGGACGGACCGATGGACAGACAGCCTCGGTCAAATTTCTCATCTTCAGTACTATCCTTGGATTATAAGCTTTTATTCGACACCTCATTTGTCATTCTACCTGGTATAGTGACGGAGGAGTTATATTCGCGGTCAGGTAGACCGACATACCAAATTGCTCATCTTTAGTACCATCGTTGGATTATAACCGTTCATTCGACATCCCATTTGTCATTCTACCCGGCATAATGACGGAGTAGTTAAATTCGCGGTCGGACAGACAGATGGACAGACAGCCTTGGTCAAATTTATCATCTTCAGTACCATCCTTGGCTATAAGCTTTCATTCGACACCTTATTTGTCATTATACCTGGTACAGTGACGGAAGAGTTACATTCGCGGTCAGGCAGACCGACGAACCAAATTGCTCATCTTTCGTACCATCGTTGGATTATAACCCTTCATTCGACACCTCATTTGTCATTCTACCTGGCATAATGACGGAATAGTTACATTCGCGGTCTGACGGACAGACGGACAGACAGCCTTGGTCAAATTTCTCAACTTTAGTACCATCCTTGGCTATAAGCTTTCATTCGACACCTTATTTGTCATTCTACCTGGTACAGTGACGGAAGAGTTACATTCGCGGTCAGGCAGACCGACGGGCCAAATTGCTCATCTTTAGTACCATCGTTGGATTATAACCGTTCATTCGACACCTCATTTGTCATTCTAACTGGTATAATGACGGAGTAGTTACATTCGCGGTCGGACGGACAGATGGACAGACTGCCTTGGTCAAATTTCTCATCTTTAGTACCATCCTTGGTTATAAGCTTTCATTCGACACCTTATTTGTCATTCTACGTGGTACAGTGACGTAAAAGTTATATTCGCGGTCAGGCAGACCGACGGACCAAATTGCTCATCTTTAGTACCATTGTTGGATTATAACCGTTCATTCGACACCTCATTTGTCATACTACCTGGCATAATGACGGAGTAGTTACATTCGCGGTCTGACGGACAGACGGACATACAGCGTTGGTCAAATTTCTCAACTTTAGTACCATCCTTGGTTATAAGCTTTCATTCGACACCTTATTTGTCATTCTACCTGGTACAGTGACGGAAGAGTTACATTCGCGGTCAGGCAGACCGACCAACCAAATTGCTGATCTTTCGTACCATCGTTGGATTATAACCCTTCATTCGACACCTCATTTGTCATTCTACCTGGCATAATGACGGAATAGTTACATTCGCGGTCTGACGGACAGACGGACAGACAGCCTTGGTCAAATTTCCCAACTTTAGTACCATCCTTCGTTATAAGCTTTCATTCGACACCTTATTTGTCATTCTACCAGGTACAGTTGCGGAGGAGTTATATTCGCGGTCAGGCAGACCGAAGTACCAAATTTCTCATCTTTATTTCCATCGTTGGATTATAACCCTTCATTCGACACCTCATTTGTCATTCTACCGGGCATAATGACGGAGTAGTTACATTCGCGGTCTGACAGACAGACGGACAGACAGCCTTGGTCAAATTTCTCAACTTTATTACCATCCCTGGATATAAGCTTTCATTCGACACCTTATTTGTCATTCTACCTGGTACAGTGACGGAAGAGTTACATTCGCGGTCAGGCAGACCGACGAACCAAATTGCTCATCTTTCGTACCATCGTTGGATTATAACCCTTCATTCGACACCTCATTTGTCATTCTACCTGGCATAATGACGGAATAGTTACATTCGCGGTCTGACGGACAGACGGACAGACAGCCTTGGTCAAATTTCTCAACTTTAGTACCATCCTTGGTTATAAGCTTTCATTCGACACCTTATTTGTCATTCTACCAGGTACAGTTGCGGAGGAGTTATATTCGCGGTCAGGCAGACCGAAGTACCAAATTTCTCATCTTTATTTCCATCGTTGGATTATAACCCTTCATTCGACACCTCATTTGTCATTCTACCGGGCATAATGACGGAGTAGTTACATTCGCGGTCTGACAGACAGACGGACAGACAGCCTTGGTCAAATTTCCCAACTTTATTACCATCCCTGGATATAAGCTTTCATTCGACACCTTATTTGTCATTCTACCTGGTACAGTGACGGAAGAGTTACATTCGCGGTCAGGCAGACCGACGGACCAAATTGCTCATCTTTAGTACCATCGTTGGATTATAACCCTTCATTCGACACCTCATTTGTCATTCTACTTGGCATAATGACGGAGTAGTTACATTCGCGGTCTGACGGACAGGCGGACAGACAGCCTTGGTCAAATTTCTCAACTTTAGTACCATCCTTGGTTATAAGCTTTCCTTCGACACCTTATTTGTCATTCTACCTGGTACAGTGACGGAAGAGTTACATTCGCGGTCAGGCAGACCGACGGACCAAATTGCTCATCTTTAGTACTATCGTTGGATTATAACCCTTCATTCGACACCTCATTTGTCATTCTACCTGGCATAATGACGGAGTAGTTACATTCGCGGTCTGACGGACAGACAGCCTTCGTCAAATTTCTCATCTTTAGTACCATCCTTGGATTATAAGCTTTCATTAGACACCTAATTTGTCATTCTACCTAGTACAGTGACGGAGGAGTTATATTCGCGGTCAGGCAGACCGACTGACCAAATTGCTCATCTTTAGTACCATCGTTGGATTATAACCGTTCATTCGACACCCCATTTGTCATTCTACCTGGCATAATAACGGAGTAGTTATATTCGCGGTCGGACGTACCGACGGACAGACAGTCTAAATTTCTCATCTTTAGTTTAGTACCATCCTTGGATTATATGCATTCATTTGACAACTTTATTCGGCAAAAATATTTCTTGGGGATTTTTTGTCCGGGATTTTTTGTGGGGATATTTTGTCCAAAAAAATTTATGGGGATTATCTGTCCGGGATTTTTTGTGGGGATTTTTTGTCCGGGGATTATTTGTCCGGGGATTATTTGTGGGGATTATTTGTAGGGATTTTTTGTGGGGATTTTTTGTCCGGGGATTTTTTGTCCGGGGATAATTTGTGGGGATTTTTTGTCCGGGATTATTTGTCCGGGGATTATTTGTCCGGACCCCTATCCACCCCCTGGGTAAAAGCGCAAGTTGGCACCATGTCACCTTTGTTCCTTGAGATATCCTCTAACCACTCACCAATTTTCATGAAAATCGATGGAGGTTCAACGAAATCGGAGGTAATAGCTCATATCCACCTTCAGTGACTGCACTATTGATGTTTATTGAAAAGTTTTGTAAAATAAGTAACTAAAGCTCACAGATATTTGATGTGTTTTTAAAAACTATACAATAAACATGGTTTTGTGAACATGGTTTAATGAAAATGAGCGAATTACTGTTTTAATGATGAGGGGCTACGGCGATAGAAAAAGGTCTTATAATGAAGTAGCCAACTTGTTCAACGATACTTTCCCAAACCGTTTTCCAATCCATAAGGCGAAGGTACAAAAAATTGACGTGAAAAGCGCTTTGAGGAAACTAGATAAGAAAAAGATTGCATTCGAACAGGTAGACTAAAAATTGGCATAAATTATAATAAAGAGATTTAATGTAGAGTTTCGTTGAATACATTCTCATAGCTGCACAACATACATGATAACATGATGGAGATCATCCGTCAGTGTTGCGTCTTATTATATAAGAATTCATTTAAACCCTACAAAATCCAGTATTTGCAAGAATTAAATGAAGATGATTACGGCCGTTCATTACATTTTAGTGAGGTAATGAATAAAATTGTAACGGACGAGAACTTCGTCTGACGAATCAATATTTACACTGTGTGGGAATGTAAATCGCCAAAATTTAATTGAACACACTGAATACGTGAAAACCATACTTATCGACAACAAAAACTAAATGTATGGTTGGGTACAGTGGGTACTTACTTGGTATGGTGAAAACCATACTTAAAGACAACAAAAACTAAATGTATGATTGGGTACAGTGTAAATGTTGGGCGTTATTTCTTGCCTGCAAAGGTAAAATAGTATATGTGAAAAAAGTGAGTTTCGAGATAAATGACTTTTTGTTCTTTTACTGTGCCGTTTTGTCATTTATAAAGTTAGACAAGTGAAATTTGGAATATAAAAAAGTATGTTATTATAATAATTATTACAACAGCAAATAGGTATAGTTTCTTCAAATGTGCTTGTAAAGTTACATATACTGTTTTACCATTTTTCCAGTCTACCCAAAGAGTATATAAAAGACTTTATACGTATATACTGTCGGGGGAGATAAAAATTCCCATTGGTCATACTATGGTAAAAGAGTATATGAAATGTTATACTCTTTTACCATTTTTTTATGAAATATGTTACCGTATAATAGCATATTATATCACATATATTCTGTTTTACCAGTAGAGTTGCAAAAAATAGATATAACATATACCAGGGATAAGCAGTGTATGACGATGTATACTATTCTGCCCTTGTAGTTTGTCGAATATACTGTTTTACCATAGCAAAGACGCAACTACACGTACTCATATACTGTTTTACCAGTGTCACATTTTGAAAACTAAATGAGATAGAAATAAACTAAAAATTGCATAAGAAAGGGTGGAAAAAATAACCCAGTTTCGGCGCCCAATTCAAAAATCGCTTTTTTTCACATATACTGTTTTACCTTTGCAGGAAAGATTTACATCAGACATTTCCCGAAAAAAGGTTGGTAGATCCGGTAGTATTGAATGGTCTCCTCGCTAACCCGATTTGAATGGTCTCCTCGCCTAATCATGTCAGAAAAATAGCAAATCTGGCAAAAATAGCAAATCAATTGTCAAATCTTCATATTGTAAAATAGGTCAAAGTGGATAACATCAGCAGGTTTATTTGTATTCTTATTAATTTATACATAAATCACAATAAAACTTTTGTTTTGAACAGTTTTATTCATGAAATAATCTTACCGAATTATACTCGACCTCTTAAAATCACCGATTTGTATTGCCCTCGTGACAATTTGACATAATTTTCCTCCCCTTCGGGAAATTAAAATGGTCAAAGTGTCACTCGAGATACAAATCGGTAAACAATTTTAGAGCTCTTGTGTAAATATAAGTGATAATTGTTATTAATCACGTGCTTTTTGAATTAAAACATAATTTCTTCAAGTAATATAATGTTAAATTCTTATTTATATGTAAAATATTGTACATACAGGGTGATTGATTAGTAGGGTAAAGCTCAATAGCTCCGCTATAGTAATAGATAGCAATAAAAGTTGATAACAAAAATTTTAGCCACCTTTGAGCTTCACATTACAAAATTAGTTAGAATGTTACAGGGTGTTCGATAACACAGTGGCAGACCAAACTTAAGTTTTTTTTAATGGAACACCCTATATTTTATTTTAAATTCGAAATCCTGTTAACTTCTCCATCACAAAAATATAAAGGTTTGTTATGTTATACAGGGTATTTACAAAGTTATAACCAATTTTATATGAAAATCGTAACAAGTTCAACTTCCTGTATAAATAAAAATAAGCAAAACAACAATGGTTTATTAATGCCATATTTTTTAACGTATTGTCAAAATTTTCAAGAATGGTCGATATTGCTAATTTTCTTTATATCAAATAAAGGGTGAGTCAAAACGCAAGTACATTATTTTCTCAGTAATTTTAAATGGAACACTCTGTATTTTATATCACTATTGAAAAGTACCATTACCGTACTTTAATTTTTAGATAACATTCCCTATGTCTAAATTTATTAGTTTTCGAGATATTTTTATTTTTCAATGGACCAGTAGCGTGGCCACCCAAATCAGCAGAATTTAATAAACTGGACTGATTTTTTTGGGGTTACGTTAATAATAAAGTTTATAAAATACCTCCAACAACAAGGGATGAGATGAAAAATAGAATACAAAGTGTATTTCGATGTGTTAATTTACAAATACTCCGTAGAGTAAGTAGCTCATTCAATGATCGTTTTTAGGCGTACATAAATGTGTTAGGAGATAATTTTGAACACCTTATGTAATTAAATATTAAAAATATTTTATTAAAAGTAGCTTCTAATTTTTTCAAACATGTTTTTTTGCAAAATGTATTACTGATAAATTATGTTTCGTTCTTTATTTGTTACATTGTTACATTTACATACAAAAGAAGTGTTTAATTGTCTTCACAAAATATTGTATTTTGTGTTTGTGTGTTTTTTTGTAAAATTTATTACTAATTTTCTTTGTTTATTTGTTGAATTTACATAAAAAGATAGTTTTTAATTGTTTCAAAAATGTTGCATGTAGTGGTTGTGTTTTTGTTTGTAAAATTTATTACTAATAAATTATTTTTATTTCTTTATTTGCTACAGTGTTACATTGATTACCGGATTGATAATCGATAATCTTCAATTGTCAATTCAGTCATGGCTTACTTAAAATTTAGATAAATTTAAGCACCTAAAATAATTTGCTCTGAAAAATGAAAATATCTCGAAAACTAATAAATTTGGGCATAGGGAATGTTATATAAAAATTAAAGTACGTTAATGTTACTTTTCAATAATGATATAAAATACAGGGTGTTCCATTTAACATTACTGAGAAAATAATGTACTTGCGTTTTGACTCACCCTGTATTTGATATAAAGAAAGTTAGCAATATAAATAAATCTTAAAAATTTTGACAATAAATAAAAAATATGGCATTAATAAACCATTGCTGTTGTGCTTATTTTTATTTATACAGGGAGTTGAACTTGTTACGATTTTCATACAAAATTGGTTATAACTTTGTAAATACCTTGTATAACATTACAAACCTTTATATTTTTGTGATGGAGAAGTTAACAGGATTTCAAATATAAAATAAAATATAGGGTGTTCCATTTAAAAAACTTTAGTTTAAAAAAACAAAGTTAGGTCTGCCACTGTGTTATCGAACACCTTGTAACATTCTAATTTTGTAATGTGAAGCTCAAAGGTGGCTAAAATTTTTGTTATTAACTTTTATTGCTATCTATTACTATGGCGGAGCTATTGAGCTTTACCCTACTAATCAATCACCCTGTATACTATACGAAAAATTATATTCATGTCCACAAATAAATTGAAAGCCAGAACGTCGTAGATTCTAATCGTGGGACACCGTGTTTTACTGCTAATCGTATCGACATACAAAATATAAGACAAGTTTGCATATAAGGCAGGTCATTAGATGTGATCGTATTGACAGAAAAATACGTTATAAAATAAATCACTATCGAGAATAAAAAAAGTACAGTACCGTTCCGAACGGTGACGAAATCTTGTTGGCCTAATAAAGATTAATGACAGGCTATCATCTACAATAAGCTGTTAGGAGCACTATGTAGGATGGTTTTGTGAAAGTAAGATACAAAAAGAGATGGAAGAAGTTTTTTTATGTATTAACTGAAATAATAAACTATAGAAAAAGTCATGTATGTATAAAGTACAAATACCCCAGACGAGGAAAAAAAATATGAAAAAATCTTAAACAGATAATTGAAGGTTCTGATGATGTAGCTGAAGCTGATGAAAAATCCGTGAAAACGTACAATTGATTTTGTTTTATTTTTTTTTAAACCGTCTTAAACAGCGAAAAAAATGTTTTTTGCCCATAAACCTTTTTTTATACATTTTAGAGAAAAATGGTTGAAATAAAAGTTGTAGATCATAAAAAGTTCTTTAATTTTGTGGGCTTCCAAATTTAAATACACAAACAATTGGCTGAGACAACTTGATCAAACAGTCACTCTAGAGCAGTGTTTCCCAAAAAATTTTCTCTCGTAGACTCCTTGTCATGTTTTTTAATTTTAGATCGACCCCCTGCTATTCGCTTAGAAATATTTCTAACTGTAGTGAAATTTCTAACAGTAGTGAAGTACTTATAGTGTCTAAAAAGTAAAACAAAACAACACATTTTTACACATTTATTAATTTTTAAATCAAAATATTTATAGTAACTATTGAACCAAAAAAAATAAGCCAAAAATAAATTCATTTTATGGGAGGATGAACTTGATAGTTTAATAATAAAATATCAACATTTGGCATTAATTTAGTTAGATATAATCCCAAATCTCATCCGTTAATGATGTCCAGTTTCTATGCCTGAAACCCCTTTCTACTAGGTATGAAGATGGAAAAGCAAATAAAAACTTTCTAGCGGTATTCCATAATACGGGATAAGTATTGGTAGGGGAGCCCAAGCGGGGATTTTTGCCGTTACTCGAGCGCGTCAGATTATCATATGGGGAGAAACATGGTACTCTGCAGATGACCTCTACCATATATGGGCTCTTAACACAGGGGAGTTCGTTAAGGGGGACCCGAAAAAAAAATATATCCTTAAAAAAACTCGAAATTGCCAGATTAAGATAAGGTAAGTTAAGTACATGCAAAAGAGTGTATATTTCAAAAATCTGACGATTTGAGCCGGGCCTAAGGAAATGGGTGGGTCCCAAAGTTTCACAAGAAAAAAGCGAATATTTTGCGAAATGAATGACAGATCGAAAAACTAAAAAATATGTGCTTAATATTTTTTAAAAATCTATCGAATGATACCAAACACGACTTCCCACGGAGAGGGGTGGGGGTAAATTTAATATTTTAAATACGAATCCCGCGATATTTCGCGAAATGAATATCAGATCGGAAAACTGTAAAATACACTTATTCAATATTTTTGAAAAATCTATCGAATGGCATCAAACACGACCCCCTACAGAGGTGGGGTGGGGGGTTACTTTAAAATCTTAAATAGGAGCCCTCATTTTTTATTGCAGATTTGGATTCCTTACGTAAAACTAAGTAACTTTTATTCGAAACATTTTTTCGAATTATGGATAGATGGCGTTATAATCGGAAAAAACGATTGTTGGAAATGGAAAATTAAATTAAAAAAATGGCAAGCGCCCACTAAAATGGAAAACTTTACTTAACTTTTTTTGGTTTTAGGACCTACTCTTCACAACCCAATAGGTCCCCAAAGCGCTCGAGTGACTGCACATTTAGCATACTTTGCTCCCCTACCATAATATGTCTTTTCGAAGCCAGAATTGTTGATATCCGTTTCTAAACTGTACCTTAAGTTCTCCATTAGTGCTTATTCCAATCAATTCCTCTTGTAATGTAACACGTTTCTTCAATGTCATCAAATGGATTGATAATTCCTTGGGCTTCTTGCCACTGACCTCCATTTTCCTTTAATAGACCCCAATTTTTATTTTCGCCCACGTAGACCCCTTGCAGGTTCTCATAGACCACTTTGGGAATCACTGCTCTAGAGATATTTTGCAAATCGCAATCGATTGTTTGAGACTTTTTTTTTTAAGGTACATTAAAAAACTTCTACATTTTACTAAATCTTTGATTAAAAAACAGTTAGAAAAAGGGTCGACTTTTAAACATTTATGCTAACTTATAACATCCCCAAAACCGGGGATTTTAGGTAAGAAAAGGTAAAATATGAAACTTGATGAAAAAACGCTACAACATATATGTCACATATTTATCTCCATGACTTACATCTTCTATTAATGGCTTAGAATACTTGGCTCCTAGCTTTCACTCAGGCGACCTGGGTTCAATTCCTGTCGTTTAAAATTTTTTTGTTTTTAAAATTGACATTTTATTTTGAAAAATAATTATTTTTTGATAATACCACGTTTTTATTATTTATATGACACAATATAAAAAGTCTGTATGTCTTTGAAAGAATCGGAAACTATGCATTTAATCATATGATGACCTTAAGCAAAGTTTTTATTACAATCTAAAATTCACAAATTATTGATTTATACTTCTTAAATCTTTGCCATACTAGTCCAAGAATTTTTTATTATCATTAACTAGCTGTTTACGATTCTATAAGTAGAGTTACCATAATTTCTTAAGGCCAAATCCGGACAGGGGTAGTTCAAGGGGTTGTAGAAAATATAAAATGTGAATTTCTGTGTTACTACCTCTACATTGTACATAATTATATGCATATGTACATAAATGCATGTGGCACAGTTAAAAGTACAGCTGTTTTGCTACAATATGCAACTAACATCGAAAATCTCCGTCAGTTTAAAATACATTTTATAGGTACACCTATGTTTTAACATACTTTAGACCTGAAATGAGTGTTTTCCATTTTTTATAGCAAAGAAAAAAATCAGGACATTTCTCATATCCGGACGCCAATCCGAACATATCTTTCAAATCCGGACTGTACGGACGAAATCCGTACGTATGATAACCCTATATATAAGGGACATACAAACAAACATTCATTTTTGTATATTATAGAAAATAAGGAAATATTTAGATTGCTATTAAAAAATGGGGGTTGGTGATGGAAAAGTGAAAATTTAGGGTTGTATCTTTCGGTTCTACAACATATAAAGAATTAAGAAAAACAGTTTCTGCAAAACAATAAAAAAGAATGTCTTGGGGGGGGGGCACCCCCTTTTCACTTAGATTGGTCGTACCGACTCAGGAACGTTCAGGGGTTCATGTACAACAAATTTGCTTATTAAGGTCAATCATAATATGATCAAATGCATAGTTTACGATTCTTTAAAAGACTATTTCCTTATCGCATTTTTATAATTAAGTATTTTCGATGGGAAATAAGCCACAATTTTACCAAAAAAATGAATTTATTAACGTTTCGACGCCCAAGTCTGGTGTCGTTGTCAAAATACAAAATAATACTTATTTACCATCGAAAATACTTAATCTATAAAAGACATACATACTTTTTTATATTGTCTCATATAAATAATAAAAACGTGGTGATATGAAAAAATTATTATTTTACAAAATAAAATGTCAATTTTAAAAACAAAAAAAATGTTCAACGGCAGGAATTGAACCCGGGTCGCCTGAGTGAAAGCTAGGAGCCAAGTATTCTAGGTCATTAATAGATGTAAGTCGCGGAGATAAATATTTGACATACAAGTTGTAGCGTTTTTCCATCAAGTTTCATATTTTACCTTTTCTTGCTTAAAATCCCCGGTTTTGGGCCAGCTGACAAATCATTTGTTAATAAGCTTTGGAACACCTAACTAAATAAAAAGAAAACAGCCATACTAAAATGCTCCGGTCAAATTTGACACTACCTCCCGGGCTAATATGACATGTGCAGGTTGATCATAAAATTTAGATCTCCATAATACGTTAAATCGTCAGCTCTTAATGTTAATAAGCAACGGAAATATGAATGAACAATGAACAATGGAAATATTTTAAGAAAAAAAAATGCTTTCTTGTTTCCAATTGGTTATACAAGGTTCTGTTTTTTTTTTAAATTTTTTAACTGTTTTTTAATAACAAATTTAATAAAATGTTGAAACTTTTTAACGTACCTTAAAATTGAAGCCTTCAAAAATCCATCTCGATTTACAAAATACCCCTAGATTGACTGTTTCAGCAACTACAGTTATTTAAATAATCGATCTCCGGGATAAACGAATTGAATAACTTCAAATCGCTTTGAATTTTAGCACACTGTAATAACTCGTTAGTTGCCGCAATTTTTACATAGTTATATTACATGTCATTATGCAAAAAACAAAGTTATTACCATTTATATATTAGTGCAAAAATAAGGATTTTGCAATTATCTCGGTCAATTGTTTATGTATTTTAACTTGAACAATCTCGATACCAAAGAACTTTTTATGATCTACAACTTTTATTTGAACCATTTTTCTCTAAAATGTTTAAGAAACGTTTTATAAACAATAAATATTTTTTCATTTGTTCTTAAGATTTTTAAAAAAGCAAAGCCAAATAAGCACGTCTCAACGGATTTTTCATGAGATACCCTTAATATACCTTTTAGAGCCTTAAACTATCTGTACAAGATTTTACGTTTTCACAGATAGACTGATGAAAAAACGTGCGTACCTTGACAGAGCCAGTTAGATTCTGCGAATATGAGCGTGAGATAAACATATTGTTTAGTATCGACTCTATTACGCGGTTTCCTCTTCTTCATGTCCCGTCTTACAATCGAGGACTAGACTAACGACCGCAACTTACAAGCAATTGCATTGAATAGGAATGCCGACAATTTCTCATAAATGAGGAAGTTTACCTTATTTGGTGTTTATTCTTGTAACACGCAACACCGTCTCAAGACAATATTTGTATTTTAGATTATAGAACTAACACCTGAAAAGTGTTGCTGCATAAATTAACCAACACGAATTTTAGACAAGTGTACTTATCATTTCGATAAGCAAGTGAGCGCATTTTTATAAGCATGACTGTGATGGATATCATAAGTGGTCGATATTTCTTATTAGGCTTTTTATAGGAATATAACTTTAAATTGAATTGAAAAAGACTATGACTTGTACACTAGGGTGCATCGAAAAAGGCGAAAAAAAGAATTTTTTTGCGATGGAAAAGCAATACCTCACAAAAGTTGCCCAATCAACTGTTAAGTATTTTGGTAAAATTTTTTCGAAATTGGAAAATATCTCCTGCCCCCCAGACAGTTAAAAATTTTGAAAAAATGTTAACAGACGAAAAAAATTTTTATTTCGAAACGAAAATGTAATAGCTCACAAAAGTTGCCTAACACACTATTTATTATTTGAGTAAAATTGCGTTGAAATAAAAAAATATTTTCTGTCACCCACGGCAATTAAAAATTAGAAAAAATACATTAATATGGTAATTTCTTTTGTAAGGGAAATGTAATACCTTATAGAACTTGAATAAATAAATTCGGTTTAAATTGGAAAATATTTTCTGGTTTCACAAGGCAATTAAAAATTTTACTTAAGAAAAGTATACTAAAACATTCTTTTTTTAACAAAATAGCCTAACTTATCCGTCTCCCTGACGTCACCCAAGTTTTTTAATACTAAAATAAATATAAAGCAAAGTACAAAATTAGGTATATAAATATTACAAAAAAATATGGTAAAAGCATTCTATTCGAAGATGTCTTCCGATTTAGCATTAAAGTGAGGCATAGTTTTTCTGGAATCAATTCGAGTTTTTATAAATCCATCCCTCGAATACGCTCCACAAACTGCTAGAGAAGCTTGTGTCACAAGCTTGACACATCGTTCTACACATTGTTTGTGGCACTGATATTTCTCAATCTCAATGTTAAAAGGGTTTAACTTAGGATTCTTAATAAAATCTCGCAGATTGTCACTCGAAAATCTAGAGAATATAGGTGGTTCTGTAAGGTGTTATTCTTGTTAGTTAATTAACTCAAAGTAGTCGTTTGAATCAAAATTTTTATAGGAGAAAGTTTGAAGACCCTCACGTTTTTTGATTTGGTCACTGGCAAACTTCTTTTGGTGCCCAAGGGGTAGATCATTTGAATGTCGCAGACATATAAACCACTGAAGCGGTTTTTAAGATGTTCTTCTAACAGCCGTATTACATCACCCTTAGCTCCAGTATTTACGACTGTTTCGTCGCATGCAATAGCTGGATTTGATACTTTCTGATATACCAAAGAGCGGATACCCATATATCCGAAATATTTGGACCCTGGCCCACGCACAAGTGTTATGTGTTCTTCCACGATCGATTGACCATAAAACTTGGTACTGTTTTTTACTTGAGCTAAAGTTTTGTCTTTGCGTCGGTAACTTTCTTCTTTTACCGTTGTTCTCTCTGATTATATTTGTTTTTGTTTTCCCTATCAATCGAGCTTATCACCATTTTTCTGGGACCTCTTTGATTTAATAGAAATTCGCGCTCATCCAGAGGTACTTTTTGAGATTTGCTACAAAGACAATTAATCAGAGTGTCGCAATTGCATGCTGCAAGATCGAAATGTGTAGTTTTAGTTTTGTTCTTAAAGCATTGAATTTTATTTTTGTAAAATTCACTGTTTTGTCTGTTCTTAAACGGTTTCATAAGTTTCATATTTATATTTGTCATGATAGACTTTTAAAAGCTGAATAATTCTTGTATGTTAAATTATTGGAATTAAAGCCTTTTTCCATATTTCCTCCAATTTAATTGCAACGTGTTCGGCAATACCAGAAAATTCTGACTCTTTCTTGCTGAGTTTTTTATCCTCTTGCAACCACAAAACTTCATCGCTTGTTTGTATTTCGGTAAAACATTTTCAGGTATATGTGGTGGTTGCCCAAAAATGGGGCGGTCCACAGCACATCTTGATTTTATTCCCCATGATCCTGGTTTATCTATTTTAAAAATCTTTAATTTACAAACAACAATAATAACAAAGTAACGCACAGCACCAAACATAAGCGAAAATTACACGCACGGACTCACGAAGCGGGACATTTCAAAGGGGTTGGGGAGACTGAAAAAACAAATAAAAAATATCGTTTAAATTTGTAATTGACAACATTTTAAGTTTTCTTTAATTGATCTTAGATCGAGTTAGCACATATTTTATTCCAAATAATATAAATTGAAATTTCCATCAAAATCAGATATTTAATAAAATTCAAGGTCGTTGGGGGAAGGGGGGGAGGGGCAGAAAATTCGCTCAGAAAAAAAATAAAAATACTAATATGATGAAAAATAACACTAGCAACATTTTCACGCTATTAGGTATAACATTTCCAACTTTTATTTTTTCGATGTACCCTATTGTACACACTTCTAAGTAGGTTAAACCAGCAAACAGGTGTATGTTCTCAAAAAAATTGATAGTGTGTAAATTTTTTTTTTATTAATTAGCTAAATACTTTCAGCACATCACGTGCCATCATCAGAGCTTCGTCCTATAGGTATAAATCCTTCATAGAAGAGCAATTGCCAAAACATTTTAATGTGTTGTTTGGCAATTGCTCTTCTATGAAGTATTTATACCTATAGGACGAAGCTCTGATGATGGTACGTGATGTGCTGAAAGTACTTAACTAATTAATAAAAAAAAATTTTACACACCATCAACTTTTTTTGAGAACATACACCTGTTTGCCGGTTTGACCATATAACTTCAAGTCGGAAACACTCTTTTTAGTGGAAGACACTTTTCCAACTGTTTTGTACTCAACATTTTTATCCATTTCATCATAATTTTAATGCCAAGTACACTCATTGGGTTTCTAGGTAAATCACAACCAAGGGAAAGGACCTCTTGCAGTGTGAGTACTTCTTTATCCTTCTCACAGTGAGTGATACTGTTATTCAAAAAAGCTAAACATAAACTTGATGAAGAAACGGGATCTTTTGTTAAACAAATTCAGCAAGCTGAAGCAATACCCTAAAGAAATTGGAAAAACTTATCGTGGAGAAAATAAAACTCATAAGGATCTGACAGTGCTCCAGAGCTCCATTTGATAAAACTAAACTAAACAATGCAACTCATCAACTTAAAAGTGGAATTAGAAAAAATAAAAACGAATTAATTAAGTAGTAACTTATGTTGTAAACTCAACTGATTATTCCCTCTGAAGAGCCATTAAAAAATTAAAATGACGGATCTTGCAAAATCCTCTGTTAAGGAATAGAGATGGAAACTGAGCAAAAGCAATTTAGAGAAGGCTAATAAATTTACTGAATTTCTCGAGCAAATATTTCAGCCAATAAGGTGATAACACACTTGAATGAGAAAACGTCACACAGGAAGAAGGCGAAGAAACTAGTCACCCTAAAAGAAGTGTCCAACTAAATTAAAGCAAACATCAATCTCAGGAAAGCCATCTGGATTTTTATCCATCTGGATAAAATCCAAAACATTTTAAACGAAATCCAAAACGAAATTTTAAAACAACTTTCCTTGAACGCCATAGTTAAACACATCTTGTGAATGTATCGTTCAGATTAAGATATTATATTCCAAAGATATGAAAAGTAGCAAAAGTTCAGCAAGTGTCAGCGTATTTACTGGAGTCGCTTAAAAGATGGAATCCAAGGTCGCGTGCAAGCACCGACCGGTCGTTCGAAGCCAGAACTTTTAAGAACTGTTTACACCGTCACTATTTGTGTTTTGCACTTCCGATAGTGAATTTCGTTAGGCAAAGCTTAAAATTCGGTTTTGTTTAGCGGTGTAAACGTGGGAAAAGTGGTGACATCGGGAAAGGAAAATTTAAGCGTGCGTGCCGTTCACGTGATCAGTCCATCTTTTCAGCGGCTAGACTATAGACCGATTTTCTTACTACATACCTGTAATTTCGAACCTATTGCTGAAAAAGCTGAAGTCTCTCATAGACGCTAAGGCTCTAATTCGACCATACCAATTTGAGTTTCAAGAAAGTTATTCAACTATCGACCAAGTCTAGAGAATAACAGATATAATAGAGAGGTCGATAAAAGAAAACAAAGTTTGCTCCGCTCTCTTCTTCGACGTGGCGCAACCTTTTGATAAAGTATGGTAGGAAGGACTTAAATATATACAGGGTGTCCCGAAAAGAATGGTCATAAATTATACCACACATTCTGGGGTCAAAAATAGTTCGATTGAACCTAACTTACCTTAGTACAAATGTGCGCATAAATAAAGTTGCAGCCCTTTGAAGTTACAAAATGAAAATCGATTTTTTTCAATATATCGAAAACTATTAGAGATTTTTATTGAAAATGGACATGTACCATTCTTATGGCAGGAACCTCTTAAAACAAAATTATAGTGAAATTTGGACACCCCATAAAAATTTTATGGGGGTTTTGTTCCCCTAAGCCCCCCCCCCAAACTTTTGTGTACGTTCCAGTTAATTCATTATTGTGGTACCATTAGTTAAACACAACGTTTTTAAACCTTTTTTGCCTCCTAGTATTTTCTCGATAAGCCAGTTTTTATCGAGATGCGGCTTCTTTTTTAATATATTTACATAAAAATTTTATGGGGATTTTGTTCCTTTAAACCCTCCAAATGTTTGTGTACGTTCCAATTAAACTATTATTGTGGTACCATTAGTTAAACACAGTGTTTTTAAAACTTTTTTGCCTCTTAGTCTTTTTTTTGATAAGTCACCTTTTATCGAGATGCGGCTTCTTTTTCAAAATATACCTAAAAATGTAGCCTTACCCGGCCTAGCCGGGTAAGATGGTGAAAAGTGCCCCCAACTCGATTTAAATTCCATATACGCCACTTTTTAGCACATATAGAGGAACTCACTTTCTGAAATTTTTAGCCCTCTAGGTGGTCACGTGACCCCCCTAGAGCCTAATTAGGCTTTTTAGGTTTTTATTTTTTATCTCAGCCGCATCAAGAGCTAGCCAAAAACTTTATTTAAAAAAGTTGTAAGTTTAAAAAAGATCTATATGAAAAATTTTTTTTTCTATTTTTTGGCGGGAAATTCGAATTTTTAGAACAATTTTAAACTTTTAAAAAACTCTGAAAAAAAACTAAGACACTCGTTTTTACGAAAATCAATTATAACGTGTATTTTTGCACAATCTTTTACCCTGAATTTTTTCAGATTTTTAAAATTGGTGAAACGTACCTTTAAAAATAAAAAACCGCATTTTTTCGGTTTTTTTTCGTTTTTTGATAAGATTTTATACATGTTTTTCAAAAAAGGTAACACCGTCACTAGAATAGGTAAAAAACTGAAAAATAATTGGGGTTTGCTTTATAAAATTTTTTTGTAACATCATCCATTTTCAAGATACAGGGCGTTGAAGAAAACAAAATTTTACCCATTTTTACGATTTTACTGAAACTACAGGCAACATTGTAATAAAACTTGGCGGGTTTTAAGAGGTAGTTATTGTGCATGTCATACAACTAAGGATTTAATATTCATCATTGGCGCGCATAGGGGAAATGGTCTGAACTTTTTAAAGAATAAAGATAGTACGCCACTGACATATTTCAAATTAACAATCGTTTTTGAATTCCTCGTTCAATTTGTGATAAAAAATCTATCTTCTTATTTTTCATACGACGCGCCATTTTTATTCAAAAAATAAAAGATCTTAACCCTTACAAAGCATTCGAACTTCTAGTATGTTTCTACATCTACATACATGAACTCGTACATCCATTATAAAAATTAATTCGAATACTTTGGAAGCGTTAAGATATTTTATTTTTTGCAACAAAACGGCGCGTCGTATGAAAAAATGGGAAGATAGATTTTTTGTCGCAAATGGAACGAGGAATTTAAAAATGATTGTTAATTTGAAATATGTCAGTGGCGTACCATCTTTTTTTCTTTAAAAAATTCAGACCATTACCCGTATGCGCGCCAATGATGAATATTCTTAAATTCTTAATTGTATGTCAAAAAATGCACAATAACTACCTCTTAAAACCTGCCAAATTGTATTGCAATGTTGCCAGTAGTTTCGGCAAAATCGTAAAAAATGTGTAAAATTTTGTTTTCTTCAACGCCCTGTATCTTGAAAATGGATGGCGTTACAGAAAAATTTTATTAAGCAAACCCCAATTATTTTTAATTTTTTTACCTATCCTAGTGAAAGTGTTACCTTTTTTGAAAAATATGTATAAAATTGTATCAAAAAACGAAAAAAAAACCGAAAAAATGCGGTTTTTTATTTTTAAACGTACGTTTCACCAATTTTAAAAATCTTAAAAAATTCAGGGTGAATGATTGTGCAAAAATACACATTATAATTGATTTTCGTAAAAACGAGTGTCTTAGGGCCGGTTGTTCGAACGCTAATCAAGAAGTTGATTATAATCAATCATTTATTGTAATCAATTTTCTTAATGGGAATCAAATCGCGACATGAAAAATACATGTAAAACACTAATCAGTTATTGATTGTAGGTGTTATTGATTGTAAAACAGTAATTATAATATAGCCGCAGCTCTTAAATTATTAAAAATTGCTTATTATTATTATTGATTTGTAAGTAAAAACAAGAAATTAACATCAGAAAGAGTTTAATTGTGTTTTATTTTAAATTAAAACCAAAATAATAAAATAAATCAGCCAACATAACCTCAAAATGCGACATCTGTCAGAAGTACGCTTAATCAAATATAATTGTAATTAAATATTTGATAATGATCAGTTTTGATTAGCGTTCGAACAACCGGCCCTAGGTTTTTTTTTCAGAGTTATTTAAAAGTTTAAAATTGTTCTGAAAACTCGAATTTCCCGCCAAAAAATGTAAAAAAATTTTTTCATATAGATCTTTTTGAAACTTACAACTTTTTTAAATAAAGTTTTTGGCTAGCTCTTGACGCGGCTGAGATAAAAATAAAAACATAAAAAGCCTAATTAGGCTCTAGGGGGGTCACGTGACCACCTAGGGGGCTAAAAATTTTAGAAAGTGAGTTCCTCTATATGTGCTAAAAAGTGACCTATATGGAATTTAAATTGAGTTGGGGGCACTTTTCGCCATCTTACCCGGCTAGGCCCTTTATAAATAAATTTCCAAATTATTAATAGGTCTATAATCGTACTTAACCATATACAAATATGTGGTGGATTCGACAAATATTCAAAATATCTCGATAAACACTGACTTATCGAAAAAGTACTAAGAGACAAAAAAGTTTTAAAAACATTGTGTTTAACTAATGGTGCCACAAAAATAATTTAATTGAAACGTACACAGAAGTTTGGGGGGTTGAAGGGAACAAAACCCCCATAAAATTTTTATGGGGTGCACAAATTTCACTTTAATTTTTTTTAAGATGTTGCTGCGATAAGAATGTCACATGTCCATTTTCAATAAAAAATCTCTAAGGGTTTTCGAAATATGAAAAAAAATTGATTTTCATTTTGTAACTTCAAAGGGCTGTAACTTTTTTTGTGTGCACTATTGTATATAGGTAAGTGAGGTTCAATCAATCAATTTTTGACCCCAGAATCTGTGGTATAATTTATGACCAATCTTTTCGGGACACCCTGTATAACTTAAGCAGGATTTTGCCAAGTAAATACACAGAATTATTTGAATCATACATTTCAGATAGAGTTTTTAAGGTCAAGCAAGAAGAAGCCTACTCGGAATTAACAGAAATAAATGAAGGTGTACTACAAGGTACTGCGATAGGACCACTCCTGTACTTACTATACACTAGTGATATCCGCCAGTGACATGAAACTGTTGGCCGTAGGTGAAGATCATGAAGAAGCAACAATAAAACTACAAACTTCTGTTAACATAGGTACTTAAGAACTGGGCTAAATGCTGGCGAATTAAACCAAACGAAATGAAGTCAGCGCACATTAATTTTGAAAATAATAAAAAGCAACAAATTCCTGTGATACTGAAGATCCTGTAAATTATATGGACTACAACCTCGTCAGATTATTCTACAAGGAATACAGGGCCAGAGTGGAACATGCGGGAGAAATGTCCCCGACACTATTCATAACACAGCCCAACAAAAAAAAATTGTCTTGCTGCCGAAAAAAATCAACTGATTTTGGTTAATTCATCTGTGCTGATTCCAAAAATACAAACCTTTTCTTTGTATCAGCTCTAGTTTTCGAGATATAACATACTTATCAAATTCTTAAATATTCTTACATATCTGTATATTCCACCACTATAATCGCAATTATGTTTATAAACAAACTTAACAAATTCTAAGCCAAATGCATACTAACGACTTCTAATTAAAGTGTACTTAATTAAAGTATATCAGAGTCAGAGTATACACCAGATCACTGGCGTCTTTTTATCGACAGTTTCAAACGAAGTTTAAACTGTATCCTTCTACATAATGGCAACAAATATGGAGGTATACCAATTAGGCATTCTACAAAAATGAAAGAAGACTATAAAACAATACCGATGGTGCTAAAAACATAAGTATGGCCAACATCAGTGGGTGATCTGTGTTGATTTTAAGATGGTGAACTTTCTCCTGGGACAACAAGGTGGCTATACAAAATATCCTTGTTTCCTGTGTTTTTGGGATAGCAGGGCTAAGGACCAACACTGGAGTAGAAGAAAATGGTTTTCTAGAGATACTATAGTTCAAGTAGAAGCTAACGTAGTTAACGAAGCATACGTCGACCGAGAGAAGATAATATTACCTCCGTTACATATTAAACTAGGGCTGATGAAACAATTTGTAAAGGCTTTAGACCAGAATCGTCCTTGTTTTGAATACTTGTCCAGCAAATTCCTTGCACTTAGTAAAGAAAAATTGAAAGCCGGAATATTTGATGGGCCTCACACTTTGGACAACTTTTAAAGGACAACTTCCGGCAGCAAACTGTGTGTTTACCAGTGTAATCATAACAATTTTATTTATAGATATTGCAGTGCATTACCGAAAAATGCAGCATTAAATGGTCTTGAATTCCAATGAAAATATGAATCCAAAAAAAGCATATCACATCTACACAACACAGAACACATAATAAACGATTCATAAATATATCTTTTAATTTATCTCGTCCAAACATTCAAGTGTTTCATCGTACTAATTGATTTAATTATATTATCTTTTCAGTTTTTTACGATAAAAATTACCCATTGTATACTAATTTCCCTATCGCGGAAAACTGCAACTGTAAGAGAAAGGAAGTGCTCAAAGAAACACAAAAATATTAATTTTAAAGTATCAAATGAGCGACACTTGATGAGTCGGAAAGTGGAAGAAGACGAAGAGAGTTGTAATTAGACGATCGAAATCCTCATTGTGTTCCTCAATGGGATTTAATTAAATAGCTAACTCAAAATGCCAAGTGGGAGATTCTTTTTTCAACCGCAAAATGCGTTTCCGTTTTTCAAAAGAAAACGGAATTTCACTTTTAATTTCCAGTTGTTCTTTTAGTAAATACCTTTTAAAATTGAAGCTTCAAGGAAGTTATAAATAAGAATAATCTAATATGGTTAAAAAAATATCGAACAAAAATTCACATTAATGAAGATATCCAAAGAAATAAAAATTAGAAATTCAAAAATCGAACACATGTCCCCAATTTTAACCTCGTCAGCTTGTAACCTATTCGAGAAGACTATAAACCGCCTTACATTATCCCTGGAAAACTGAAAATCCCCTGATCCCTGATCAGAACGGGTCTGGTTAAAATAAATCAAAGACTAACAACCTAGTTGATCTTGAACCCGAAGTTCACGAACAACATTGTCTAGCCATATTTTGCTGTGCTCCTTGCACATTTTCCATTTTCAAAAAAACACGGAAATAATTTCAACGCGTTCTGCGATAAAATACACCCGTGGTACTCGGCCTTTTTGAGCAATGAACCACAAAATACTTTTTATTATTATTATTTTTTTTTGGTACCACCTAACTGAAATACCTACCTAGCGAGATAATCTAATTAACTATAATAATTAAAGCTCGGATTATAGGCAAAATGCCTTTTTTGCCTATTTTGCCTATTATAATTGTTTTTTGTACTTTTTGCCTTTTTTCGTAAATTCCGCCTATTTGTGCCTTTTTAAAATTTCATGGTACTACCCATGATATTATTCTATTACTTAAACCATTCTATAATAAAATTTTGGGTCAATAATAAAATATCAATGGTTTGTTTATACAGGGTGTTTCATTGGGAAACGGAAATACTTTAATGGTGAATAGTGGTCACCGAGCCGGTTCTAGATATAGTACATTTTTTGCCCTACCGACTTTTATAACCGAGTTACAGGGCGTTTTATCGATTTTGCCCATTTGTAACACCCTGTATATTGAAATTTTGAAAATCTGTTTGCATATTTGAAAAGAGCACAAAAAAGTAAGTTTAATGGTTCGCTTCAATTTTTCGGCCAGACAATTTTATGACTTTAATTTTGAAATGATATTGAATTTTTTAAGAACTTTGACATTAAAAAGCAGATATTATTAACTTTTAGTTATAAATTACTTAAGTTAATGAATAAATACTCATTTTAAAAATAATCAATACTTATTTACCACATTGAAATAACCCAATTACTAATGACAAGAAAAATCCAGGTCCGGATTAAGAAAAAATACAACGTAATTGTGACCTTGAACCAACACCCTGTATATTGAAATTTTAAAAATTTGTCTGCGCATTTTAAAAGAGCATGACAAACTGTGATTAAAGGCTTATTTTAATTTTTTCGCCGTTGATTTAATTACATGAATTTGAAATTATACTTAAATTTTAAAGAACTCAGAGATTAAAAACCAGGTATTGTTAACTTTTAATAATAATTTAATGTTAATGAATCAATACTTATTTTAAAAATACTTAGTACTTATTTACTACGCTGGCTTCATATATTCTCTGGATTTGTAGCTATATGCACATCATTAAAAATTAGAATTGCGAGAATAGGGATATTTTAATGATTTAGTAAAGAATTAAAAAACTGCTATATCTAATAAAACAAAAATTCGTTACAATTCGACAATTTAACACAAATTAAAAATATTTGAACTATAACAGTTGCTCAAAATGTCCGCCATTTTGTTCGATGCATTTCCTTGTTCGTTTTAAAATATTTCGAATCGATTTTCTAAGTACATTGGGATTGTTCTTAATTTTTCCGTGACCTTGACAGAATCAATCAATATGATTTCAAAATTGCCGTAATTAAATTATCTGCGCAAAAATTTGACATGCACCTTTTAACGGAGTTTTTTATGCTCTTTTAAAATACACTAACAAATTTTCAAAATTTCAATATACAGGGTGTTGTTTCAAGGTCACAATTACTTTATATTTTTTTCTTAATCCGGACCTGGATTTTTCTTGTCATTAGTAATTGGGTCGTTCCAATGTGATAAATAAGTATTGATTATTTTTAAAATGAGTATTTATTCATTAACTTTAATCATTTATAACTAAAAGTTAATAATATCTGCTTTTCAATGTCAAAGTTCTTAAAAAATTCAATATGATTTCAAAATTAAAATCATAAAATTGTCTGGCCGAAAAATTGTGCTCTTTTCAAATATGCAAACAGATTTTTAAAATTTCAATATACAGGGTGCTGTTTTAAGGTCACAATTACTTTATAATTTTTTGTTAATCCGGATCTGGATTTTTCTTATGGTTAGTATGTCGGTCGTTTGGGTTTTGAATGAGACATATGTGTACCAAATATCAAAAAAATATACACGTTGGTTCTAAAGTTATGGCTTAGGAAAGAAATGGGCAAAATCGATAAAACACCCTGTAACTCGGTTATAAAAGTCGGTAGGGCAAAAAATGTACTATATCTAGAACCGGCTCGGTGACCTCTATTCACCATTAAAGTATTTTCGTTTCCCAATGAAACACCCTGTATAACAGATTTCTAGGAAAATGTACCTGATCGAGACTTGAGGGTTAACTATTTGGAAATCCCTAAGCTTTATTAGTTTATTATCACTTGTACAGTCGGTTACTGTATCAGAGTTTAGTCACAAATTGCTATATCCTAGTTTAGTTTTGTTGCGTATACCGAAAAGCAAAGAACACGTTTTAAAACGTTTTAGACATTTGTGTGAAAAGATGATATCTAAATTAAGGCTATGGATCGCACCTTATTCGGAACTTTCTCTAGAAGGAGATGGAGCATTTTGTAAACCATGCGGCAAATCGGTAAGTTTTATTTTTTCTCTTTTTTTCTCGTCCCACAACATAACTAAATTCTAAAGCGGTTTTAGAATTCTAACTATTTTTTTTTTAAATTATCAGATTTCAAGTAGAAAAAAGTACTTTATTGACCAGCATTGTGGAACCCCACTTCATAAACGTAATTTGGAAAAATTAAATTCCTCTAAGTTAGCCCAAATATCTCTGCGGGATAGTTTAAGCAGTTCAAAAAAAAAGGAGGAAGACGCATTTTATATTTGATTTATGCCAGATGATAATTGCATCCAACATTCCTCTATATAAAGTTAATAACCCTAGTTTTAAATGCTTTTTCGAAAAATATTTTAATAAATCCTTACCGGACGAGAGTACATTGAGAAAACATACTGTGGAAAAATGTTATGTGGAATGTATTTCAAAAATTGAGCGGGAGTTAGAGGGCAATTTTTTGTATATTATCGTGGATGAAACGACAGATGTATGCGGCAGGTATATAGCTAATTTAATGATTGGAATTTTGAACGAAAACTGCGAAAAAACCTTATTTAGTTGCCGTTAAAGAATTGGAAAAAACAAACAATTTAACAATAAGTCGATTTATACAAGATAGTTTAACAAACCTCTTTTTACCCATCCCTATACCAGTGAATAAAATAGTTTTAATGCTTTCAGATGCTGCGGCATATATGTTAAAAGCTGCTGTTAATTTAAAGATTTTTATCCTAATTTAATTCATTGCACTTGTGTAGCCCCCGGGGTAAATAGAATTGCTGAAGAAATAAGAAATTTGTTTCCGTTGGTAAATAATTTTATAAATTTTATGAAAAAAGTTTTTGTAAAGGCTCCGTTGAGGGTGCACATATATAAAGAAAGACTTCCCGGTGTCCCTTTGCCACCTAAACCAGTAATTACAAGGTGGGGAACCTGGCTCGAAGCAGTTTTTTTTTACTTTGAACACTGCAATGAAATAGAATTAGTTATGTCAGAATTTGATGATGATATTTCCGAAGCCATTCGAGAAGCAAAAAAAAATATTAAAAAATCCCAAATTGAAAGAGGAACTCGCTTATATCAATGACAATTATAAATTAATAGTTAGCACAATTACCTTATTAGAAAAACAAGAGATAAATTTATGTGAGTCAGTAAAATTAATAGATAATTTAAAGACGAAAATTAAATCGGCACCTGGAAGTAACGGTCAATTAATTTTTAAAAAAATGAAATATGTTTTCGACAAGAATGAAGGTTTTTCGTTTTTATCTAATGTTGCTAAAGTTTTGAATGGGACATTTTCCGAGGAATTACAAATTATGCCAGATTTATTATCCGCTGTGAAATATGCTCCAATTACATCTGTCGAAGTCGAACGTTCGTTTTCAATGTACAAATTAATTTTAAGTGATCGAAGACATAGTTTTAAGACCGAAAATATTGAAAAACATTTAGTTGTTTCTATTAATGATAAAATTTGAAGTGGTTACAATGTTTAATTATTAATTAACAGTTATTTAGTTACTAGTTTATTTATACTAATGTTATGATTATGATGTGTAAATATACCTGCCTTAAGTTAATATTACGTTAATTCACTTTGTACAACAAATAATAAGTTATATTCCTTTATTGCCTATATTTTGCGTAAATGTTAATATTCCTGCCTTTTTTAATAAAAATCTTTGCCTATATAGGCGCCTTTTTCTTCATTTTTTGTTGCCTATAAATCCGAGCTTTAATAATAATAGTGGTGCTGATTTTGAATGTGTTTTTGCGTTTTGCGTACGACCGCAACTAATAATATGTAACACCAGTGGTACATGTACTACAGGTTGAGAACTGCTGGATAGACAATTTCAAACGAGTTTAAAAAACAACTATACTAATAATGGGGTCCGCACAAATAATCCCCGGACAAACAATTCCGGACAAAAAATCCCAACAAATTATCCCTAGACAAAAAATCCCCGGACAAAAAAGTCCCACAAAAATCCCGGACAAATAATCCCCACAAATATTTTTGGACAAAATATCCCCACAAAAAATCCCGGACAAAAAATCCCCAAGAAATATTTGATGCCGAATAGTTTTCTAAAAGTTTCCCCGAAATTTTACTAAATTTGGAATTCCAATTCCACGCTGAAAACTTCAAATTTTACATCACAAAAGAGTGTAAGTTTTTTCCAAAACCGTGGAAGATATGGGGAAAGAGCTAAGGCCCCGTTCTCATGACAGGCGCTTACAACTACATACATTTTACTGAAGACCGTTCACATGCTAACGTGGGTTTTAGGTCATTAAAACGGACGTTGGTGTGAACGGTCTCAAGTAAAAAGTATGTACCTAGTACTCTGGGCTAATTAGCAAAATACAAGGAAAAGTTATTTACCAGCAATTTTATTGCTGGAATCGAATCTTATTATTGTATGTATTAATAATTGATTGTATGCAAAGTCCGCAGATAGTGTGCTACTTTTTTTATAAACAAAAAGGCGCCCGAAAATCGTGTTTTTTCAATTTTTGCTCTATAACTCCAAAGATTTTAACTTTACACCAAAAACACCCAAATAAAAATTCACCGCAATTAAATTCTGCATAGAGACGTGTTTTTCCCGATTCACTTCGACGAAAACTTTCCCCGGAAAAAGCGGGTTTTTTCAACAAAATCTTTAATTTTCAACTAAAATTTTAGATAAGTAATTGTCAATCAATAATTAAATAACTTGGTAATGTAAAAGCTCTTTTCGTATAGATTATAATTCCAAAAGCCGATGGAAATTGAATGAACAGTTTAGCAACAATTGAATTGTTAATTAAAAATTTACGGTCTCCATAATAACGACAATAATTATGATGCATAAAAATAACTATGATTTTTTCATAAAAAGATACTATACCTATCTAATGTACTTTACAGAATTGAAATTGGACTATTTAAGCGGCCTCAGGAATATTTTAAAATTATAAACAATTTTTTGGCTTATAAACAAATAGAATATCTCGGGAAATATTAAACTAAATTAAATTGTGAAAACGGTATTCAAAAAACAGCGGCACGATGCTTCTTTTAAAAGAAAAAACGTTTAATTACGACGAGTGGTTCCTGAGATACAACCGGTGAAAATTGACCGGAATTTATGGCAAAGATATAAACAATAGGATCATAATTTTCAAACCATCACCTTTTTATTTTTGTCCTCTTTCTCCACACCAATTTTCATATCTTTAAAATGCTTATAACATATATTATTATAATAAAAACTATCGATAATACGTGTGAAAATTGCCAAAAATAGCAAAATTCCAATCAAAAATTAGGTTGGAGAAAATGTAACCCTCAAAGTTCAAAATCGGTATACGTTAAAAAAATGCATTTTCTCGGCTTCCCAACGAGCAATTTCCTTCATTCTTCTTTTGTTCCCTAATAATTCGAGTAGAGCCATCGAACTAATGCATTATTAGATGTCTAACTTGCTTTTGTTTTGTTATAATAGATTAATTTATTTATAAGAACAGAAAACTACATATTTTTTCCAGTTGTAGGCTTTTTTTTTAGATAAACTTACTACAAGTGTACCTTTTAAAGTTAAAAACATAAATATTCTCATTTTAAAGCTGTATAATTATTTAAACAATTTTTATTTAAACAAAATAAATTTTGTGTTATAAAAAATAAATTAATTTATTATAACAAAACAAAAGCAAGTCTGACATTTAATAATGCGTTAGTTCGATGGCTCTACTCGAGTTACTTGGGAACAAAAAAAGAATGAAGGAAATTGCTCCATGGGAAGCCGAGAAAATGCATTTTTTTAACGTATACCGATTTTGAACTTTGAGGGCTACATTTTCTCCAACCTAATTTTTGATTGGAATTTTGCTATTTTTGGCAATTTTCACACGTATTATCGATAGTTTTTATTATAATAATATATGTTATGAGTATTTTAAGGATATGAAAATTGGTGAGGAGAAAGAGGACAAAAATAAAAAGGTGATGGTTTGAAAATTATGATCCGATTGTTTATATCTTTGCCGTAAATTCGGGTCAACTTTGACCGGTTGTATCTTAGGAACTATTCATCATAATTAACCGTTTTTTCTTTTAAAAGAAGCGTCTTGCCGCTGTTTTTCGAATACCGTTTTCACAATTTAATTTAGTTTAATATTTCCCGAGATATTCCATTTGTCTATAAGCCAAAAAATTCTTTTTAATTTTAAAATATTCCTGAGGCCGCTTAAATAGTCCAATTTCAATTCTGTAAAGTACATTAGATAGGTATAGTGTCTTTTTATGAAAAAATCATAGTTATTCTTATTCATCATAATAATTGTCGTTATTGTAGCGACTGTAAATTTTTAATTAACAATTCAATTGTTGATAAACTGTTCATTCAATTTCCATCGGCTTCTGGAATTATAATCTATACAAAAAGGGCTTTTACATTACCAAGTTATTTAATTATTGATTAACAATTACTTATCTAAAACTTTAGTTTAAAATTAAAGATTTTGTTGGAAAAACCCGCTCTTTCCGGGGAAAGTTTTCGTCGAAGTAAATCGGAAAAAACACGTCTCTATGCAGAATTTAATTGCGGTGAATTTTTATTTGAGTGTTTTTGGTGTAAAGTTAAAATCTTTGGAGATATAGAGCAAAAAATGAAAAAAACACGATTTTCGGGCGCCATTTTGTTTATAAAAAAAGTAGCACACTATCTGCGGACTTTGCATACCTATATTATTAATATATACAATCATAAGATTCGATTCCAGCAATAAAATTGCTGGTAAATAACTTTTCCCAAAAATGGCCTATTCTCCGATAATCAGCCCAGACTACTAGTTATAATCGCGCGTTATCAAAACGTGTGTTAAGCGCCTGTCATGAGAACCGGGCTTTAGCTCATTCCCCATATCTTCCACGATTTTTGAAAAAACTCACACTCTTTTGTCATGTAAAATTTGAAGTTTTCAGCATGGAACTAAAATTCCAAATTTGGTAAAATTTCGGGAAAATTGTTAGAAAACTATTCGGCAGCAAATATTATTTGGTTTTTTTGCCTGGGATTTTTTGTGGGGATATTTTGTCCAAAAAAATTTGTGGGGATTATTTGTACGGGATTTTTGTGGGGATTTTTTTGTCCGGGGATTTTTTGTCCAGGGATAATTTGTGGGGATTTTTTGTCCGGGAGTATTTGTCCTAGCTTCGTAGTTTTTGATGTAACGGGAAAAATTTGAAATTGACACAAGCAAAACATAGGCGTTACGTTTAGTTTTTAAGAGATGAAACATTTTCAATAAACTGATACGTTTTCACAAGAATAGAAATAAAAGTTAATATGTAAACACTCATGGATGCCTGAATTCCCAGCGAAATACCTGTCTAAAGATGTGCTGTAGCATTTTGTGTTTTAGAATTTCAAACGATAAGACACACTATGAATTTTTGTTTTTAAAAACCGCAAGTTTTACCCCTTATCACTGCCCTCGTCCCCCGCTCAGCTGTCCGCACGTGTGGGTAAATCATGTAGGTAGACGACTAAAGCGCTCTATTCACATGCGTATTTGTCCGGCGGATATGTACGGCGGACAGATCCGTTGTTAGCTACATACAGGCAGATGTGTCTCCAGACAAATTCGTTGGTGCTACACATTCAGTCGTCGCGTCGTCTTGAACCAGACGGCGAGCAAGACACATACGGCGTACGCACGGATACACACATGCGGATCTGTCCGGAGTATCTGTCCGCCGTACATATCCGCCGGACAAATACGCATGTGAATAGAGCGCTTAATTCAACACATCCATGTATAATTTGTCCATATTACCGATCACGAGCAAAATCCGCCTCTATCTCTCGGACTATTAGGCCCGGAGCAAATTGAACCTAAGCCAGACACAACCTGCTCCGGCGGGACGGGTGACCCGTGCATTTATTTTTCTAGCGTGCCGCATATTGAACACAACCCAACCCAACCGTTGGCTATCGACGTGGCGAATAGAGACCGGCAAAATCAGTGCGGACATGTAACGGTTATTTTTGATACCGGTTATCAGTGGTAGTACTGAGTACAAATACTGATTACAAAATACTGATGTATCTGATCTTTGTACTGAATTGAGTAGGCATCTTAAGATCGGTATTTACGTACTTGTAACTAGTAACGTTTTAAAAATATCTTACATGTCCCTAGTAGTCGTAGTGATATGACTTTATAAGCGGGTGCATAAGAAGATATCTTACACAGAGTATTTTATTTCTGCACATAATACCTACATATTTAAAATAATCTCTCCCCTACTGCTCGGTCATGTCATAACTCATATTCCTCAATTTACTGCTCGGATCACAATCATTTACAATTACTGCAGGATCGCAATCATTTACAATTACTGCAGGTCATAATTCATAATCCCTCCGATACTGATCGGTCATAAAAAATAACACTATCTGTATATTTCGTTTTTAATTTTTAAGCGTAAAAAATGTAATAGGTAATAAACAAAAATGTAATATGCCGACAAGTTAAATTTGAGGGTATTACGATATTTTTATCGATCACGGTTTTAAGTAACATGAATAATTTTTCACCTTATTTTTCTAATAATGTGTTTTTGTAAAGGCATAACTTTGATTATTAATTTCGTATCGCCGCTTATTTAGTCTAAAGTAAAAATAAACATCTGGCGGTGAGTCACGCGTCCCACGGCACAAGAAAACTGTACGCCGATGACAAACGTTCCCAAGCGAGACCTGCGAACGAATGCACTGATCGAAGGATGCGCAAAACTGTCTACGCAGTTAGCCGGTGCAGGTTGTGTCTCGCTTAGGTTCAATTTGCGCCGGGCCTTATGGTTTCCGTAACATTTCCACCTGTCTGTTTAGGGCGTGGAGCAAAATGTGTTCGCTTGGAAACAGTTTTCTTATTTTTTTCAAACAAATCTATCAACATGTAGGTACATATTCTATATCTATTCTAATATTGTTATCTTTTACATATCTCATCTTCGTTTCTCCAATTCTAAGAAGCTATAAAAGAATTGGGTGGCGCTCTTAATGACAAATTTATAATTTTTCTTTGGTTTGTTTATTCTCCAAATCTCCTATCTCCTAATTTTTCGTCTATTCAATTTTTTTATTTCTTTTTCTTCTCCGCAAAGAAGGTCGGTAATCATCATAGCTATTCGGATTTTAGAGACGGTTGCTCTGAAATGTTCATTATTTGATGTACGTCAGCATCATTATGCCAGTTTGTGCTGCCATGATATTCTAGGTCTCCCTATGCTTCTTTTTCCTTGAATCTTTCCCTGCATAATAAATTGGAGCAAGTTGTTTGTATCTCTTTCCACGTGTAATAGGTCCGATATATTCCAATTTTCTTTTTTCTATCCTACTGCATGGATTTTAATGAAATTTTGGGAATAGCTTCTACTTATCTTCTAATTCAAAGTCTACCCTGTGCCCTGTGTGCCTGCCTGTGTGCTTTTATCTTGGGGGTGGTTCCCACCCCTTCTCGGGGGTGGAAAATTTTTGCTTAAAATAAACACGGAAGTGGATAGAGAACCTAATTCTAAGCAAAAACTGCTCTATAATTTTTTTTTAAAGCTCGATATTTTTTGCGTTATTTGTGGTTGAAATTAGCTATTTTCAGTGAAACATAACACCTTTTCGAACGGTTTTTTGCGAATACCTTAAAAACTCTGCATTTAACCAAAAGAACTGTATGAAACATTTTTGTAGCTCATAAAAAAACAAAGAGATAGGTTCGTCCTTAAATCTTCTAGTTATAATAGAAAAAGAGATGTGGTAGATGAAAAGTGTTTGTTTTTTTGGTCTATGCTCAAATCGGTGCATTCAACTTGAAATAACAGAGAAACGGTTGATTTTAGATGTATAATGCTACCAATACCTTTTGTAGTGCTTGAAAAGACCTTTAAAATGAGTAATATAAAAGGTCGATTACGTTCAAACTGAGTGAGATACGCTGCAAAAAACATTGATGACTAATTTCTTTTAAGAAAAAATGAGATGTGTATTTAACCCCTCATCGACCAGAATTTAAATACATAGTTTTCCTTCTACAATACCTTTTACTAGAGTGTTATTTCTATGTTCAAAAGATTGGACGGGTTTAAAATACGGACGGTTTTTGAAAAAAAAAAGATCAAATTATAGAGTGCATTTTTAAATTTTCTTAAAAATCTTCCTTTTCTCCATGTAACTTAAAAATGATAAGAGGTACAGTAATGAAAAACAAAAACAAAATTATTATCTAAAAACTTACATTTTTGCGTGTTGTCTTTTTTTCGTACCTATTTCTTATCATTTTCGAGTTTCATGGAGGAAAAGGAAGATTTTTAATAAAATTTAAAAATGCGCTTGATAATTTGATCTTATTGTTTTCAAAAACCATTTATTTTAAACCCGTCCAATTATTTGAACATAGAAATAACACTATGATAAAAGTACTGTAGAAGGAAAACGATGTATTAAAAATTCCGATGGATGAGGGGTTAAATACACTTCTCAATTTTTCTTAAAATACATTAGTCATCAACTTTTTTGCAGCATATGTCGCTTAGTTTGAATATAATCGACATTTAATATTGCTCATTTTAAAGGTCTTTTCAAGAACTACAAAATGTATGTGCAGCATTATGCACCTAATATCGTCCGTTTCTCTGGCATTTCAAGTTGAATACACCGATTTGAGCATGCATCAAAAAACAAACTTTTCTCACCTACCATATCTCTTTTTATATTATAACTAAAAGATTCAAGATGGAACGAATCTCTTTGTTATTTTATAAGCTACAAACATATTTTATATAATTTTTTTCGTTAGATGCATAGTTTTTAAGGTATTCGCAAAAAATCGTCCGAAATTTTTTTTACCATTTTTTCAATGAAAATGGTAAATTTTCAACCACGAATAACAAGTTTTCAAAAAAAAATTATAAAACAGTTTTTGCTTAGAATTAGGTTATCTAGCAAGTACCGTGCTTATTTTAACCAAAAAATTTTCCACCCCCGAAAGATAAAAGCACACATCGGCGTAGGGTAGACTTTGTTTCTTGAGCTATTCCCTACTTACTGTGAAAATATCAAGTAAATCGATGTAGTAGGATGGAATTCGGAGCCAAATACCCTCATTGACTGCCCTAAAACTATGTCAATCAATTGTTGTGTTACAGTGCAACAAGTAGTATAATATATTCCCTATTTAAAATAAAAGATTTGTGATGCCGGAATATATGGGGTTGACAAATGACAGATATCTATGTCGTAAAAAGATGTCCCCTTTGGAACAAAAATCGATCTGTTTTAGTATCTCACAAAATCCCATGAAGATTGCCAAATATCAGGGTGAACCCTTTTAAGTGGTCAACCCTGGATATCCGATGAACTTTTACTCGTAAATATGCTTATAAATGACGTATACTATATTATTAACTATTAGCAATGGCTCCACCAAAAATTTTCAGAGTAATTTTATAAGACTCTTCCCTAATGCAATTTTAAATACAACTGAAAATGGCCCGTTCCAAATTGAATAAACATTCTCAACTTCCAAAGATGGCAAGAAAAAACCATTACCTAAATAGGATCCATTTGTTTAAATATTCATGACTTGTCAGGAGCTTTAGTTCTACTCATGCGGAATAAAAAAACCGAATAAACAAAATTGTCAAAAGAATCATTAATGAAAAAACATTGACTATGTGGGTATACAAAATCAATATCACGCTGTTGAACATTGCGGCTGTAACTTCCGCTCATTATTTTTTAAGCCTTGTTTTATAACTAGCTCCCCATTCGCGTAAAAGTAATAATTTATGTATGTTCCCGTGGAGCGTATGGTATTAAATTGTTTGTAGCCCAGTAAATGAACGGGAAATTCGGCGATACCGTGTAATTTTCAGGGGCAACTCCGAATCGCATGAAAATTTGGATTTAGGTTCTACTTACTCTCCACTTCAAAGTTGAAATTGTACCGTTGGTTGCTTTTACTTGGGGGGTGACAGTCACCCCTTCTCGGGGGTGAAAAAACATACGTTCAAGATAAGACCGGAAATGGATAAATTGACTGATTTTAAGCAACTTTTGTTACATAGAGTTTTTTACGTAAGTCAATACTTTCGAGTTATTTGCCACTGAAAATGTTGATTTTTCGACAAAAAAACTACGTTTTCAGACGATTTTTCGCAAATAACTCAAAAAATAAATATTTTATCAAAAAAATATCCTAGGCAAAAGTGTAGCCTATAAAAAATTCAAAAAAATGGTGTATCAGTAAAGTCTATCAATCAAATAAAAACAAAGGTGTAGCTCATGAAAAATTCGTTCTTATTCGTCTAATTCCAAATCGAATATTTCAAGGTGAAATCACCGGAAAATTAAGCAATTTATGGGAAAAACCCATTTAAACTTTTTTAAAGTGTTTACAAAAAGCTTTGTTTTAATTGTTATCAAAAGTTTTAGCATTAAAAATAAGCGAGTTACGCTCAAAATATAGTTGGCCCTCTTTTTGTTTGTAAAAAATCATGAAAATCTTGCCGTGTTTAGCTCCCCAAATGAAATGAATCGCTAACGCTTTACAAACAATTTACTTATCTATCTATTTTTTATATGATCTGTCAGTCTCACCGGTTTAAAGTGTTTATTTTGAAAGGGTTATAATTGAAAAAGCTTGAATGGGTCACTAATCACGAGTGTATGCAAATTTTGAACAGCCATATCTTAACCAATTTTTGTCTTACGGAGAAACAAAATGAAACTAGCATATTTATAACAGCAAAACCTACATTTTTTTACTCTTTAAGATTTTTCTTATCACTAAAAATTTTTAAGTTATTTTGAGAAAATGAAACTTTTCAAAAATTTTTAGAATTTTTTTTACTATAAAACCAAATGTTTTTAAAAAATAAGCACTTCAAACCAATCAAACTTACAGATCATATAAACAATACACATACAGTTAAAATAGATGGTAAAGCCAAACGATTAATTTCATTTAGGGTGCTAAATAGAGGGAGGTTTTCACGATTTTTTTTTACCAAAAAAAAAGGGGCCAACTTTTTTTTCAGTATAACTCGTTTATTTTTTATGCTGCAAACTTTTGAAAAAAAAAAACAAGTATGTAATAAGTTTTTTTTCGATACTTCAAAAATATTAATTAGGTTTTCCCGAAAAACGCTTCTTTCTTCGGTGATTTCGCGTTGAATTATTCGATTTGGAATTAGACGAATAAGAACGTATTTTTCATGAGCTACAACTTTGCTTCTACTCAATTTGTGGACTTTACTGGTACACAATATTTTTCGTTTTTTTATAGGCTACACCTTTGCTAAGAATATTTTTTTCGATAAAATATTTTCTTTTTGAGTTATTTGGGAAAAACGGTCTGAAAACGTTGTTTTTTTGTCGAAAAATCAACATTTTAAATCGCGAATAACGCGAAAAGTATTGACTTACGTAAAAAACTTTATAGAACGAAAATTGCTTATAATCTGCCCATTTATCCATTTCCGGCCTTATTATAAACGCGTTTTTCACCCCCCGAGAAGGGGTAAATGTCACCCCCCAAGTAAAAGCAACCCAAAAGCAAGTGGAGGGTAAGTAGAACCTAAATCCAAATTTTCATGCAATTCGGAGTTACCCCTGGAAATTACACTTCAAAACGGTCATTTATTGGGCTATTGATTCAAAAGCGGCAATTAGGAAATCTAGTCAGACGATGTGCTTTCGAAAATGTTTTTGTTGTATAAAAAGATGTTCTCTTGATATTGGTTCAATAATTTTTGTACTACAGAGTTGGTTCAAAACCTCATAAACCTTGAAAATACAAATAAGGAAAAAAGTTAATCCTAAAAACATTCGTCTATTTCAATTTCATACTGTTTCATAGGTGTACAATATTCACCTAGTCCGAAGATGCTTCCTAAGGGAGCTAGAGCTCTTTTAAGATGGCGTCTTGAAATTAGTTTTTCTTAAATATCTCCAGAACGCTTCTATTTAGAAAAACGAAAACTGGTACGCTTATTTATCTTCCACAGGTAATTCGATTCCATAAATTACGAATTGCCAGTAACGGTCATAGGCGCACGTTTTGGATAGGGCAACAGTTATTTTACCACATAATTTTTGTCTTTTACTTCTAAGCCTAAGCATTTTTGACACTGGATTATTAAATTGTGAGGTATTCTAGTACTAAAAGATACCCTTGGTTCAAGTCTGTATGATGCACTGTTTTCTAAAAAAATCGATGTAAAAATTTGTCGTATTTTAAATTTAAAAAAATTAAAAAAAAAAGTGTATTTTACCGACTAAAGCACGTAACTTTTAGTACTAGAATAACTCGTAGTTTAATCATCAAGTGTCAAAAATGCTTAAAATTTAAAGACAAAAAAGTTATGCGATAAAATAACCGTTGCCCTATCCAAAACGGGCGCCTATGACAGCTACTAGAAATTCGTGATTAATGGAATCGATTTATCTCTGGAAGATAAATAAGTGAGTTTTCGTTTTTCAAAATAGAAGCGTTCTGGAGATATTTAAAAAAACTAATTCCAAGACACCATCTTTCTCTAGCTCCCTTAGGAAGGATTTTCGGACTAGGTGATTTGGGTTAAATTGTCTTAAAATTATCTGAAGAATCTCCGGTCTCCGTTTGTCCCGACAGAGTTTCTGGACACCCTATAAAACAACAAACTTTACATAAAAATTAAAATACATATTTCAAATAACATGGATATAAAATAATGCTTCACACGAGTGAACACAAAACTTACGAAAACCTCAAAAAGAATAAAGGAAGGATGATAATTTGGGAATAGGTAGTTGAAATTTTCTATTATTATATAAGAAAAAGTTTACAGTTATACATCCTTTCCATTTTACAAAAATTGGGGGTAAACCCCTTCTCGGGGGTGAAAAAATATACATTCAAAATAAGTCCGGAATTAGATAAAATGACCAGTTCTAAGCAACTTTTAGTCTATATTGTTTTTTCACTAAGTCAATAGTTTTCGAGTTATTTGCGAATGAATATGTTCATTTTTAACAAAAAATGAAGTGCTATGAAGAAGTAGGATTATCAATTTCTGACACAAAAACTGAGGTGTGTTACTTTACAAAAAAGCGTAGAGTTCCACAAGGCAATCTTAACGTTGGAAAATTTAATTTTCCAATTAAAAGCTGTGTTAAGTATCTTGGTACCTATCTAGACAGGAAATTGTCATGGAAAGATCACATTCATCATATTGTTAAAAAATCAGAAAACTCAATAAATATTTTAAGAGCTTTCTGTACAACAAATTGGGGAGCAGACCCAAATATTGCTTTGATGTTTTACCGTAACATGATCAGACCCATTTTCGACTATAGCTGTCATTTGTTTGGATCAGCGACCAATACACTTTTAAATAAACTTGAAATTCAAAAAAATAAATGCTTAAGATTATGCCTAGGCTATTTAAAATCCACTCCAGTCCAAATAATGGAAAATGAAGCAGTGGAACCTCCATTGCATTTACGCCGCCAATTTCTCAGTGATAAATTTACAACTCGAATTCTGTCCAAAAAATGTAATTACCTTCAAGATATACATGAGCTATCAGTTTTAGACCTCACTCATAGGTACTGGAGAACTAAAAAATCTATACCTTTGGTAGAAAGTTATCTAAGTACGGTAAAGTACAGTGCAGTTATCTATAAAAGCCAAATTCCGCCTTACTACAGTGCAATGACAAAAACATTATTTTCTAACAAGGTTAAAACATGTTACTTAAACTCACATTTACCGCCAAATATGTTTGATATACTTATTAGAGAAAAATGGTTAAATTTTCAGTACATATTTACCGATGGGTCAAAAGACGCAAATGGAACGGGCTGTACAGTATTCCACGAAAATAAAAATTACCATCATCAATATAGCCTACCTATTGAATGCTCAATATACACAGCAGAAATGATAGCAGTAATGTTTGCTGTTCAGTATTTACTACTGAATCCAACTAGCAATTATGTTATATTCACTGACAGTAAAAGCGTGGTGGACAGATTGAGTAACATTCAAACAGTCAAACACATAAACCACATTGAATTGAATATTCTTAAAACTCTGTTTGAAATTATACAATTAGGAGTAAATGTAACAATTGCTTGGATTAAGGGTCATTCGGGAATAAAAGGCAATGAAATAGTTGACAATTTTGCTAAATCAGCTTATGTGATCGGAGAAAAAATAAACAAAAATTTAATTCCAGCTTCAGATATTGATACTTTTAGCAGACAAAAACTTAAAAATAATTGGCAATTGCATTACAGAGAATGTAATACTGGCTCAAATTTTGCTCATTGTAACCCTAGGATATTCTCAAAAAGATGGTTTTACACAGAATATAACAGACATTTTATAAAGACCATTAATCGGTTGAGAGCCAATCATGTTCTTACGCCATCCTACATGCATAGAATCGGCTTGGCAGATACTCCCAATTGTACTTGTGGCAAAATCGGAGATCTAACACATGTCATATTAGAATGTCATTTAAACATAAATAACATAAACGACCTTTATAAGGAATTAAAAGATTTAAAATGTTTTTTCCCAATAAACCTAAATACTTTAATATTTACAAATGATTTGGAAATTCTTCATCTCATTTATAAACATGTTAAATTATGTAAATACAAGTTGTAAACGTAATATGTAATAAATAGACATAATTTGTTAATGTGGTTTGAAAAAATAAAAAAAATAATATTAAAAAAAACACAAAATAAAATAATAACAAAAAAAATAATAAACAAAAAAAGAAAAAAAAGGAACAAAAATAAAAAAGAATAGAAAAAAAAAAGAAGTAAAAAAAAAGTGTTACGCACAAAATAAAATATATATTAAAAAAAACACAGTAAAATAATTAAAAAAAAAACAAAATAAAAAAAAGCTGCACAATGTACCAATGTATCTATAAAAATAAAATTGTAGAATGTACTTAATTCATAAGAAATTTATGACTATGAATCTGCAATCAATCAGAAACAAGTCTGGCTAATTGGCTCTGCCAAAGCCATTTTTCAAAAAAAAAATGACATGTGTTTGGACCTTTTTTCGCAAATACCTCAAAAAGTAAATATTCTGTCGAAACTAAATATATCCTTAGCAAACATATAGCTTATAAAAAAGTGAAAAAAGGGACTATGCATGAAGTCTGTAGACCCAGTAGAAGCAGAGTTGTGGCTAATGAAAAGTAGGTTCTTATTCGTCAAATTCCAAATCTAATATTTCAACGTGAAATAACCAAAAAACGGAGCACTTTTCGGGGAAAACTCATTTTAAAGTGTTCCGAAAAGTTTATTTTTGGTTTTTTAAAAAAACTTCCATTATAATTCGACACCTTATAATATGTCATTCTACCTGGTAGGTATAATGACGGCGGAGTTGTGTTTACGGACAGACTGACAGACAGACAGACGAACGTGGATAATTCACATTTTTTCAAAATTGGGTGAAATCAATTTTGGTTTTTTTATTCAAAATAGTTTCTATAAACTAAACTATTCGGAAAAACGTTTGTTTTTCTATACTTCCACAAAATTTATTACAACTATGTTATTACTACAGCTGTTTCGGCAAAGTGCCTTTCTCAAGTGATATATTTTACAATGTGTTTGCCTTTTTCATTGCATCTGAAATTTTACACCTTCTTGAAATTTGCATAAATCAAGACTATTTTGAATTCAATAATCAAATTTACACAAACAACAGTGCAGGACTTATTATGGGTAATCCTCTAAGCCCATTACTATCAGATATATTTATGAACCAACTTGAAACAACAATTTCTAAACACCCCTTATTTAAACAGTTCTTATATTGGTGGAGATACGTGGATGACATACTAGTCTGCTTTACAGGAACTAACAGACAACTTGACCAATTTCTATCATACATTAATTCACTTCATAGTAATATTGAGTTCACAATAGAAACAGAACAGAATAATTCCATAAACTTTCTAGATGTAAAGATTACCAGACTATACAACAAACATGAGTTCTCCGTATATCATAAACCTACCCATACTGACACAACTATACACAATTCATCATCCCATCCTACACAACACAGGGCTTTCTTATGGAGTTTTTGGTTTAAAATTTTGTTAATTGTTTGTTCGTTATAGCCATTGTTTAGGATGGGACACAACACAAATTAGCAGCCTACCATAGCATGATACATAGACTGACAGAAATTCCTATGACAAAAAATAACTTCGAGACAGAACTAAATATCATTAGACAAATAGCAGTAAACAATGGCTATAACGAACAAACAGTTAACAACATTTTAAACCAAAAACTCCATAAGAAAGCCTTGAAATTAGTGTATCCACCACCACAGAAAGAACCCAGTACCTTCTGCTCTCTCACATATACTGGCAAAATAACAACAAAAATAGCCAGATACATAAAAAAGAAAGGAATAACACCAGCTTTCAGAACTAACAACAACTTAAGCAAACATATTAAAAACAATAAAAGCCGAAAGAGAAAGCAACTACAGAGTGGTGTGTACAAACTAACTTGTGGTGACTGTCCGAAAACTTACATCGGTCAAACTGGCAGAACTTTTGACAAACGGATAGCAGAACACAAAAGGGCTTTCAACAATAGAAAAACAGACACTTCTACATACGCACTTCACCTTCTAGATCATAATCATTCTTTCAATGAAGAGTTTCAAATTCTACATATTCAAAATAAAGGCCTTAAGCTATCACTTTTAGAATCAATGGAAATTAATAAATTGAAAAATACAGATATAATTCTGAATGACCGACTCGAGACAAACAGCTCCCCACTCCTCAACCTCTTCAGTTAAAGACTTAAAAAGGCAAACACATTGTAAAATATATCACTTGAGAAAGGCACTTTGCCGAAACAGCTGTAGTAATAACATAGTTGTAATAAATTTTGTGGAAGTATAGAAAAACAAACGTTTTCCAGTGTTTTATTGTGAGATAAAATGAGCTTCCATCAAGTAACGGTCGAATCCATCAATTATTTAAACTATTCGGATAACGACACTAATAATCTTCCAAATGGACCCAATTTGATCCAAAAACTTATTGCCTGCGTTTCTGGGATTCACTTACCAACACCTTGTTGATTTCAATTCCTAACTGACAGCAATATAATCACTATCGCCACATAATACTCAGAAAAATCATTAACGACCAAATGTTGACTATGCGGGTATACGAAATCAATACCACGCTGTTGAATATTGCGACTTCAACTTCCTGCTCATTATATTTTTTTTGTTTTTTTTTATCCGTGTTTTATGAATAGGCAGCTTCTCCCTCTCGTGTAATAGATGTAAAAACCTCGTACCTGTGAAATTTTAATTAATGCGGAAAGTGCACGAAACAGCCGCAATAAAAAAAGTTTTGAATCTATTTTTTTAATTCCAGCTTCGAGTTTCTTTTGGAGTTTTATAGAGGATTTCTGATTAAACAGTTATAAATTTATGAAAAAATAGCTGTAAGAAGTATATTTTATAGTTCATGTGGTGAGACCGCTCCCGTCTGAAAAAATTTCTGATTCGGTTTCTTTGTGGATTAATATTCAAAAATGTCCCCTTTAAACAAATCTGAAGGGTGCTGGGCCGAATTTTTGGGCAGAAATTGTTTATTTTTAAACAAGTACAAAAGATCACCTTTTTTGACCCGAAGAATATATTTTTTGGTTTCTTGGGTCATTCTAAACAATAAAGGTAATGCAAAAATGCGAAAATACGCATTTTCAAGGCTAAAAACTCATATTTAAGTTAGTATTTTTGAGGTTGCCAAGTACTTAAATTGTATTTTAAACATTCATTTTCAAGATTCTGCAGACTGATCGGGTCAACTTCAATTTACACCGTTGTTATTTAATTGTTAATTATGCGTGTCCATCCGATTTTTTTGCCGGTCCGGCGCGCACTTTTTCCAAAAATCTCCTTTTTTAGATTTTTCGGGACATTTTAAATAAAATATGGTTCTTGTCATTTGTCTCAAAAGTTAATAGTTTTAAATTTATAAGCGATTTAAAATCCGAAAATGCGCTTTAAATCGCTTATAACTTTAAAACTATTAACTTTTGAGAAAACTGACAAGAAACCTATTTTATTTAGAATGTCCCGAAAAATCTAAAAAATAATTTTTCGGAGAAAAATAGGAGACTTTTTGAAAATAGTGCGCGCCGCACCGGCAAAAAAATCGGATGGACATGCATAATTTACAATTAAAAAACAACGGTGCAAATTGAAGTTAGACCCGATCAGTCTGCAGAATCTTGAAAATGAATGTTTAAACTACAATTCAAGTACTTGACAACCTCAAAAATACTAATTTAAATATGAGTTTTTAAGCCTTGAAAATGAGTATTTTCGCATTTTTTAGATTATAAATCGCCTATAACTCGAAAACTATCAATTTTGAGAAAAATCACAAGATACCTTTCTTGTTTAGAATGACCCAAAAAACCTAAAAAAATATTCTTCAAGTCAAAAAAGGTGATCTTTTGTATTTGTTTAAAAAATAATTTAAACAATGTCTAATAAATTATTTTTAATGGGAAATAAGCCACAATTTTACCAAAAAATGACTTTATTAACGTTTCGAAGCCCAAATCGGGTTTCGTTGTCAAAATACAAAATACTACTAAAATAAACAAAAATTTTGTTGCTAAGTAAAAAAATTCTTCTAATAATTTATTTAATCTGACTCATTTATATTGGCAATTCAGACGTATATTATAAAAAATGAAGGAAAAATTTGATTTTTCTTCGTTTTTTGATTATAACTTTAAAAGTATTAATTTCTGAGAAAAGTTGTACTGACATAAAAGTTGCGTAATTAAATTTCCTACAATATAGAATTGATAAAAATAATAAACTTAAAGATAAAACCCATAACTAAATTAAAATTCATGGTGACGTTTCAATTATTAATTTAATCATCGTCAGAATAATAAGCTTCTTGAGCGGATGCTTTTAAATAATTTTAAAGGAACAAACATAATTAATGAAAACGTAAAAAATGACATTGACAATCATTGGGTTAAGTTAATAATTTCAAACACGCCATGTCTTGTTGCGTGTTTAAGGGTGGCTTCAAAAGAAATATGGATAATGCCTCCTTGATGCTGAGTTCTGTTGGAGAACTTGCATGACCAATGATTGAGAAGTCCTTACGACTAATAGGGTGGTTAGAATCAGTCATATGTTGGAATACTGCTGAATTTGGAACTGTTCTTGATCGTCTTCCTAAGTGAGGAGTGATACCTAAGTGTTCGCAACATCTGACATTAAAGTGACGTCGAGTCTTCGCGAAGACTTTTTTTTTTTTTATCTTGTTTTGGGAAAAACAGATTTTTTTAAAATAAAAAAATAAAATAAAAAAAATCGCGAAGACTTTTTTAAAACTTGCGAAGACCAGTTTTCGCGAACACTTTTCTATGTCACCATGAGAAAACATGGTTAGCTGACTGTCCAATTGATTTTAAGCCACTTCTTTATAGACGATTCGTGGATGATATTTTTCTCATCTTCAAACATACCGATCACATTCAACATTTTTTAGATTATCTCAACCAGAAACACCACAATATGAAATTTACTAGTGAAATTGAAATCAATGGAAATCTGCCCTTCTTAGGAATTAACATATTCAGATCACCTTCAGGTTTTTCCACTTCAATATACAGAAAACCAACCTTCACCGGCCTGTATATAAACGCAGATAGCTTCATTCCCAACAAATACAAAACAAGTTTAATCAATATACTTGTTCACCGCGCTTTCACTATCTGTTCAACCTGGCAATTCCTACATGAAGAATTAGAAAACATAAAGATGATCTTAAGTAAAAATGGTTTTTCGTTGAACTTCTTAGAAAGATACATCAGACGTTTTTTCAATAACAAATTCCAACCAAACAACAAAGTAGAAGAAATCAAAGAAAAGATCTATATCAAACTTCCATATACTGGTTACCACAGCTTACAAATCCGACGCAACATCCGTAGAATAATATAAAAGCATTTCCCTCTATAGAATTAAGATTTGCTTTCACGACTTTGGAAAGGATAGGATCTCGTTTCCATGTGAAAGACATGATTCCTAGTGATCTCGCATCTAACATTATATACCAATTCAAATGTAGTAGCTGTGCAGCTACGTACGTCGGGAAGACTCGACGTCACTTTAATGTCAGATGTTGCGAACACTTAGGTATCACTCCTCACTTAGGAAGACGATCAAGAACAGTTCCAAATTCAGCAGTATTCCAACATATGACTGATTCTAACCACCCTATTAGTCGTAAGGACTTCTCAATCATTGGTCATGCAAGTTCTCCAACAGAACTCAGCATCAAGGAGGCATTATCCATATTTCTTTTGAAGCCACCCTTAAACACGCAACAAGACATGGCGTGTTTGAAATTATTAACTTAACCCAATGATTGTCAATGTCATTTTTTACGTTTTCATTAATTATGTTTGTTCCTTTAAAATTATTTAAAAGCATCCGCTCAAGAAGCTTATTATTCTGACGATGATTAAAGTAATAATTGAAACGTCACCATGAATTTTAATTTAGTTATGGGTTTTATCTTTAAGTTTATTATTTTTATCAAGTTTAAGGGTGTGTCCTTATCTACATACAATATAGAATTGGTTAAAAATTAAAAAAAAAATAGTCACCCTTGTTGCAAAATAGCAATAATTGCGAAAAAACCATACAATAACAAGTATTCGCATTTTACGTTTTTCAACCATTTATACTAACACTTAGGACCTACATATTTCACCCAGAAAAACTTTATGATACAGTAAAACAATATTGTAAATTTCATTAAGATCGGTTCAATAGATTTTGCAAAATAAATTTTTCAATCCAGCTTTTGCAAAAAAATTCATTTTCTCAAAATGTTACAGGACTGAAAATAAAGCAGATAGCAAGTTGAAATTTTTTGCTTATAGAAGTGTACTGTACCTTTCATTTGCAATTTGCAAAACTAAAATCGATTAACTACCACGGCGTCAGGATTTTTTTTAAATAAACATTAATTATTAGTGCTACGCGCAGGACAGCGGATAATTTGCTCTGATTGGGCATTCCAATGACCTTTGATAATGATTGATACATTTTAATTTTTATTACATTTCGATATAAATAAATAAATTTGTTTATTGCAAAATAAAAACACATACTCTATCCTTTGAAATAACACTTTTTTAGCAAAAACTTTCTTTGTTCATATATTTTAACTTAGAGAATAAAAGTTTATTATTTTTAAACATATGCAATTGTTTAAACAACATTTCACAAACAATAATAAAATAAGTTTGATTTTTGTGGAATTAAAATATTAAAATACAACAAAATATAGAGTAAGAAAATAATATATTAGATAAAGATTGGAAGAAATGGTGGAAATCAACTTGTGTGAATCGAACACCGCTGTCCTGCGCTTAGCACCAACAATTATTGTTTATTTAAAAAAATTCCTGACGTCGTGGTAATTAATCGATTTTAATTTTTCAAATTGCAAATGAAAGATACAGTAAACTTCTATAAGCAAAAAAAATCAACTTGCTATCTGCTTTATTTTCAGTCCTGCAACATTTTAAAAAAATGAATTTTTTTGCGAAAGCTGGATTGCAAAATTTATTTTGCAAAATCTATTAATCCGATCTTAATGAAATTTACGGTGTTATTTTACTATATCATAAAGTTTTTCTGGGTAAAATATAAAGGTCCTAAGTGTAGCATAAATGGTTGAAAAACGTAAAAGGCGAATACTTGTTTTTGTATGTTTTTTTTTTCGTTATTATTGCTGTTTTGCAACAAGGGTGACTATTTTTTAAATTTTTAACCAATTCTATATTGTAGGAAATTTAATTACACAACTTTTATGCCAGTACAACTTTTCAACAGTTTTAAAGTTATAATCAAAAAACCAATAAAAAAATCGAATTTTTCCTTCATATTTTGACATTTTGATTATTTAAACAATGTTCAGGACCATTTTGAGTGGGAGGATAACTCAAATATTATTATTTGAGTTATTTTTAAGCAATTTCTGCAAAAAAATTTGAGTCACCTTTCAACTACCATCTCAAAACAGATGCGTCCTGGACTAGTTAGAGGATAACGTTTTTGCTCCTTCTAGGTATGTGTTGTCAATGAACTTACATTGTTTTTCGTACGACTTGTTTTCCATTTCTACAATAATTATTGTTTTTGTTTGTTGTGTTGGTATCTCAAAATTAACATTATCAACAAAATTCAGCTGGTTCGCATGATTTTTAGGGGGCAATATCTGAGGGCTATTAGAAGAAATAACCTGAAGCAGAAGACTAACTTAGGAAGTAACAGCTACAAAATATTATAAGAACTAAAAGAAAACTTTTAAAAAGTCGTAATAGTCCATGTGGTGAGACCGCTCCCGTCTGAAAAAAATTCTGATTCGGTTTCTTTGTGGATTCCTATTCAAAAATATCACCTTTAAACAAATCTGAAGGGTGTCGGGAGGAATTTTTTCAGACATTGTTTATGTTGTTCTGAAGCTATTTCCTTGTGGCATTTTTATAATAAACTATTTTTAATGGGAAATATGCCACAATTTTACCAAAAAAATGATTTTATTAACGTTTCGAAGCCCAAATCGGGTTTCGTTGTCAAAATACAAAATACTACTAAAATAAACAAAAATGTTGTTGCTAAGTAAAAAAATTCTTCTAATAATTTATTTAATCTGACTCATTTATATTGGCAATTCAGACGTATATTATACATTTTAAAGTAGAAGACTTTAAAATGATATCGCCAATGAGTTGCGTTCTTGGGACGACTTTACTAAAAGATAGTTCATTCGATTACATGAAATCAATCCCAACTCAAGAATATCCGTCACAAAAAATCATAGCATGTGATCTGTCTTTAAAAAGACAACCAAATGCAACGATAACAGTAAAATTCTCGCGTTAGAGATTCCATAGTAAATCACAAGGGAAAACCAGGAAAAAACATCGTAAGTATTTGGTCTTACTTTTAATTTACTTTCAAAAAACTAATACCAAATTCCGACTTTAATATGTTTAAATTATAAATAATATTAATAATATATAGATATACAATAAGTAATACTAAAATATAAAATTTGTACCCCTCTTTTAGTAAGGGTAACCACATCCTACTGCATTCTACCGAGGAATTTGCGACACAATTGGTTTCATTTAGCATAATTAGAGCCGCTTCTTTGATTTTTCTCTTTTTACTACCTGATTCTTTCAGGACTATACTTGAATCTCTCCACTGAACTCTATGTTCATTATCCCATGCGTGTTGACATATTTGAGATAAAGGAATATAAACTGGAGTATAAAATACAAAACCAGGAACGCAACTCATAAATATTGGCGATGTTGCAAAATAGCAATAATTGCGAAAAAAACATACAAAAACAAGTATTCGCATTTTACGTTTTTCAACCATTTACGCTACACTTAAGACCTTCATATTTCACCCAGAAAAACTTTATGATACAGTAAAACAATACTGTAAATTTCATTAAGATCGGTTCAATAGATTTTGCAAAATAAATTTTGCAATCCAGCTTTCGCAAAAAAAATTCATTTTTTTCAAAATGTTACAGGACTGAAAATAAAGCATATAGCAAGTTGAAATTTTTTTGCTTATAGAAGTGTACTGTACCTTTCATTTGCAATTTGCAAAACTAAAATCGATTAACAACCACGGCGTCAGGAATTTTTTTAAATAAACATTAATTATTGGTGCTACGCGCAGGACAGCGAATAATTTGCTCTGATTGGGCATTCCAATGACCTTTGATAATTATTGATACATTTTAATTTTTATTACATTTCGATATAAATAAATAAATTTGTTTATTGCAAAATAAAAACACATACTCTATCCTTTGAAATAACACTTTTTTAGCAAAAACTTTCGTTGTTCATATATTTTAACTTAGAGAATAAAAGTTTATTATTTATAAACATATGCAATTGTTTAAACAATATTTCACAAACAATAATAAAATTAGTTTGATTTTTGTGGAATTAAAATATTAAAATACAACAAAAAATAGAGTAAGAAAATAATATATTAGATAAAGATTCGAAGAAATTTTGGTGGAAATCAACTTGTGTGAATCGAACACCGTTGTCCTGCGCGTAGCACCAAAAATTAATATTTATTTAAAAAATTTCCTGACGCCGTGGTAATTAATCGATTTTAATTTTGCAAATTGAAAATGAAAGGTACAGTACACTTCTATAAGCAAAAAAAGTCAACTTGCTATCTGCTTTATTTTCAGTCCTGCAACATATTGAAAAAAAATGAATTTTTTTTGCGAAAGCTAGATTGCAAAATTTATTTTGCAAAATCTATTAAACCCATTTTAATGAAATTTACAGTGTTGTTTTACTATATTATAAAGTTTTTCTGGGTAAAATATGAAGGTCTTAAGTGTAGCATAAATGGTTGAAAAACGTAAAATGCAAATCCTTGTCTTTGAATGGTTTTTTCTCAATTATTGCTATTTTGCAACAAGGGTGAGTATTTTTTTAAATTTTTAACCAATTCTATATTGTAGGAAATTTAATTACGCAACTTTTATGTCAGTACAACTTTTCTCAGAAATAAATAGTTTTAAAGTTACAATCAAAAAACCAATAAAAAAATCGAATTTTTCCTTCATATTTTGACATTTTGATTATTTAAACAATGTTCCGGACCATTTTGAGGTGGATTATTATTATTTGAGTTATTTTAAAGCAGTATCTGCAAAAAAACTGAGTCACCTCTCAACGTTTATCTCAAAACAGATGCGCCCTAGACTATAGGTACAACATGACAATCCTCTGTTGTGCACCTTATCTTCTATTGGACAACGATATAATTGCACAATATGAATGTTTAATAAAATTCATTAGTTATTTCTGTTCAGAGTCGAGGCCATCCAGCTCCTCGACAATATGCATTTGGTCAGAGGGCTCAAGAGGAAGATCCAGTTGGTGAAGTGATAGTAGGTTAGGTACAAAGCAGAGTACAGTGCGGCAGTTATACACGTCAAAATTTGTGTAACTAAGTTACTAGAGTCTACGGATCGCTAGTGAGTCTTTGGTTTCAGTTTTCTTAGTATTAATATAAGACAGACAAAAACTGCTTATTGATCTTACAGATCAGATTGCAGTTATAATGAAATATAATATCACGTTGGTATTAAAAAAAACTAGTTTAATATATGCAATCAAAAATTAATTAATTATCTATTGATAGCAGTACCTGATAAGTACCATATAAAGTAGCACTAATTCTGCATTTCAAAAAATATAGAAACCACATTCCATTATAATTTTAGATTTATTACTTCCACAATTGGCTATTTCTTTGTTCTTGGTGAAATTGCGACGATGTTGAAAGGTGTGCTTATTTGTACTCTCAATTGAATTTCAAAATAAGGTAGTACTTATACCTACATTCCTAATAAAAAGAACTGTTATAAGGAGAGTTAATACACGTCCAAATACGGAAAGTACTTAAAATAATTCCAATAGAGAAATCAATCAAGATGATAATATTAGGTTAATATTTTTGTATACGGGGAGAGCTCAAAATATACTGGCTCGAAATATATAATTAAGTTAATTAACTACATTATTGAGTCCATTAGCATAGTAGATCTGCTAACAGGGCACTGTGAGCTGAATAGGCACTTGAAGCTGATGAGATTGTCAGATCCTGTGCAGATTCTGTCACCTGCAAGAAGAAACAGTGAACGGCCGTAGCTCAACGGCATGATCACTGGCCTCATACGCCAGAGCACGCGGGTTCGAGCCCTGCCTACGACAATCAATTTTTCATTTCTAAAAATGATATGAGCCGTTTCACCGTGCCTCGGAGAGCACGTTAAGCCATAGCGTCGGTCCTCCTGGGCTAGTGTACATCGACACTAGTTACTTGAAACAGGGTTAAAGATGTAAATAGCGCTGGAACAATCCGAAAGGATCTCCCTGGCAAAAATGTCATACGATATTATTATTATTACGTATTTCACTCGTACTGTCATTCTGTTACCTGCCATTTTATTATACGTACTTCGCTCGTCTTGTTATTCTGTCACCTGACATTTTATTATACGTATTAGCTCCTCAGATAGAATTTGTTGGTTATAGACGAAGTGAAGAAGAACATACCCGTTCGTATGAATCCCTGTCCCTTTTCTTAAAAGGGTACTAGTAAGGATACCTCATATTTTTCATAAAATAAGAGCGCCCTTAATCTTATTGTATGTACAAGATGATTGACTGAAAGATTTCGAATTAACCAGCAAGTTCTATAAAACAAACTAATAATGGCGAAATATGTAATAGAGTGGCATATGGACGAAATATGAATGGGTCATTCCATTTCAAATCACTCAATTTTGGAGCAAAAAAAATTTTGAACCTCCGATTTGTCTGAAAATTGGTATATAGCTTCTGCGGGACGTAAAAATAAGATATTTAAGGTCAAAAAATCTTCTTCTTCTTTTTTCTCAAAATGTTATTTTATGCGATTTTACAGTGATTTGGTGTTTATTTAAACAAATTTGCATTTTCTGTCGTAAAGTATCAATGAAAAACATAATATTTTAATAGAAAGGACTCAAAACTGTCATTATATGGCATTATAATAAGTTACTTTGATTCAAAACAAGCTTTTGATCAAATTTTATGGTGTAGAAAACGTTAAAATACCGTTTTTTACATTTTTCTCCATTCCCAAAATACATCATAATCGATTTGGCTAAAAATTAGCCCACAGATAGACAAAACATAGGACTTTAAGTGGTTAGAAGGTTTTGAATTATATGACAATACCAAAAAAGTTACATGCAATATTATAGTCAAAAATATAGGCGTCTACTGTAAGTACAATTAACTCGAAAATATCGACCTCACGACATAAATTGTTAAAAAGAAATTATAATAATTGTAAATACGATTTATTTGGAACAATTTCAGTTCCTACCATTTTTGTCGAAAAGTTAAAAATGGCGGAGATATTGAGCAAAACAGGTTCTCCTTTAAAATCAAGATGGCGGCTAACGTAACGGAGGAATTCATTCGTGATTTTAAATTCAGGCTACTATTGACTCCCCTAAAGATCAGAAAAATAAAATTTTGGGCAGCTCGGCATTCAAGGTCAAATGCTATCCCGACTGAACTAATATATACTTTTGAGTCTGATATTACTACATGTAACTTTTTTGGTATTGTAATATAATTCAAATCCTTCTAACCACTTAAAGTCCTATCTTTTGGCTATCTGTGGGCAAATTTTCAGCCAAATCGATGATGATGTATTTTGGGAATGAAGGAAAATGTAAAAAACGGTATTTTAAAGTTTTTTACACTATAAAATTTGATCAAAAACTTGTTTTGCTTCAAAATAACTTGTTATAATGCCATATAATGACATTTTTGAGTCCTTTCTATTAAAATATTATGTTTTTCATTGATACTTTACGACAGAAAATGCAAATTTGTTTAAATAAACACCAAATCACTGTAAAATCGCATAAAATAACATTTTGAGAAAAAAGAAGAAGATTTTTTGACCTTAAATATCTTATTTTTACGTCCCGCAGAAGCCATACACCAATTTTCAGACAAATCGGAGATCCAAAATTTTTTGCCTGAGTGATTCGACATGGAATGTACCGAATACTTATTTCTGTTTGTATGTTATTTAATCTTTCAATTTAAAATCAATTATTTATAACGACTGTACAAAAATGTTTTTTATGTTAAACTTGTAAAATATTGACATTATTTTTCATCTTGATTTAACCTCATTGTTAATTTCACTTCATTATGATTAGTTTTTGTCCATTTTAATAATTCTGTTTGTTTTATATTGTGAATGCATATTTCAATAACGATAATAAAATGATTCAACTATTTTGACCGATATTGAACACATGGTTATATCACCATCAAATTGTATAGCCCACAGACATAATGGAAACGATTTTGAATCCACATTTACATACAATGCTATAAACTAAATATATTCATACGCGAATTCTGCATTAACGAAATGCACTTCCAAAACTAATGATAAAGCATGTGAATTCATATTTTCTGAATTTTATGCTGTAATTCTTATACTTGTTAACTTTTTTATCACCTATTCCACATATTTTCTTTTACTAATTTATTAGTATGTATTTTAGTATTTATATGTCTTATGTTTTTCCTAGTTTTATCTTTTGTACTTTCTGCTCAACTTCTCATAGCAATAATAACCTTTTTGCACGATTGATCATTTTTGACTGTTTACCGTGACAAATTTTACGTCAGTAGGTGACATTTACTAGCAACTCGACGGTAAGTAATCCAACTCGACGGTAAGTACTCCAACTCGACGGTAAGTAATTCACTTACGGTCGAGTTAAAAAATCTCTTAATTTTAATTTATTTTTTGAAAGAATAAAGAAAACTAACGAATTATTTATTAATATTGAAACTTATGGTACAATTTGTTAAATTATTTAATGAAATCCCACTTGTTTGGGCTGTGGTTTCACTTCTAACAGAAACTCCTGCAGAATCGCATACATTAGTAGTATCCAACATTTTTTCTCTTCAAATACGCGATCAAAGTTGAAAACTTGGAAATATCAATGCCATCATAAAGAAAAACGGTGGATTTAATCATTGAATATTCTGCCCAGAGGCTTCCAGGAGCTCTCAAATATGTCTTTGAACGAAATATGCCAATAGAGTCTTTTCTTCGATTCTTAAATTCTTGCCTTCGCACCATTTTTTAAAACTTTGGTAGGTATTTTGATAACGGATTTTGGATTTTTCGGGAATAATTGCGGAACACCCTTCTTCCCAAGCCCGTTCAATTTCTTCAAATTCACTTTCGCTCATATTTTAATTTATAATAATCAAAATTGTACTTAAAATTATTGACAACTAAATAAAAACTCAATTCTCCATTGTTGTTATGCACCCTAGTTACTACCTAACAACCAAAGTATCTATCTTGATAAAATGAATGAAACTAGTCACTAGTCAATATGACGAAAAAACGTTATAAGCATGTCGAACGTTAAGGGTAACCGATCTCAGACAATAATTGGAGTCGTCGCCCGCTCCTCCTCCAAACAATTGTCTTCGATCGGTATAAAACCCTTACCGTTCTCCATACTTAATATACTATTAATACCATTTAGATACCACAATTTTTGCCCTACCAATAAAGTCGCATTAAATGGTTTACCAATTTCTTAAGTTACTTTAGCATATTTATCTTTAACGTATTTAATGTCCTAGTACTTGTCTTATTAAAACATTTTACATAACCCTTTTTGAAAGAGGATCTGAAACTGTTTTCTTGTGGCATATCTAAGTTAAATATTGTAAATCCAAAGTCTAGAGAAAAGCAACCCTCAACAACAGAAACAGATATTTAATGTATTACTCAAACCACAACATAAATGCTAAAAAGGGGAAATACCAAATATGATAGAGCACAAAAAACACCTGTAATAAAAATGCATTTCAGGAAGAAAAAACCTGCTAACAAACGTTTTAAACAAAAAATGATTATCCATTGTCATTTATAAACAAGCAAATTCACACGAAAAGGAAACAACACCATTAGCAATCTAAAAATGCTCACAACAAGGGATAAGATGAATGATGACAATGCCATATGTCAAGGGCTTATCAGAAAAATAAAATAGGATAGGAAATAAATATAACAACACAACATTCAAAATGGCCAATACACTAAGATCTATTCTGTCCAAAACCAAACCAAAAAACAAACAGGAGGGATCAACTGATCAACGGAGAGTAGAACTCGATATATTCGACCCCTGCAAAGTGCAAAGTATTTATGATATTCGTCAGAATTGATAAAGATACCAATTTCTTTGATTTCTTTTTTATATCCATGTGACATTTTTCAGTGTAAGAAGTAAGTAATTATGCAAATGTTGAACTCCTCTTTTAGAATAAGGTCGACTTTTTTTCGATTAGAAGATATGTTGTTCTGAAGCTATTTTCTTGTGGCATTTTTATAATCAAGTATATTCAAATGGGAAATAAGCCACAATTTTACCTAAAAATGATTTTATTAACGTTTCGACGCCCAAGTCGGGTGTCGTTGTCAAAATATTGAATAATGCTATGATTTTTTGTGGCGGATATTCTTGAGTTGGGATTGATTTCATGTAATCGAATGAACTATCTTTTAGTAAAGTCGTCCCAGGAACGCAACTCATCAATATTGGCAATATCATTTTAAAGTCGTCTACTTTAAAATGTATAATACGTGTCTGAATTGCCGATATAAATGAGTCAGATTAAATAAATTATTAGAAGAATTTTTTACTAAGCAACAACATTTTTGTTTATTTAGTATTATTTTGTATTTTGACAACGACACCCGACTTGGGCGTCGAAACGTTAATAAAATCATTTTTAGGTAAAATTGTGGCTTATTTCCCATTTGAATATACTTGATTAGAAGATATGTTCTTGAACTGTGATAGTTCAAAATCTGTAGCACATAAATATAAAGTTCATCGGTTCATCGGATAATCTTGTAACTGCACTTACGATGTTCTTATCACGTGTGGTATCTACCTGCACAAAATTATCGGAACTTAGCAGTTAGTGCGGAGAATAAAATTGTAACAACAGTAGTTTTTGAAATATGAGAATTGTTTTGATACGTTTGTATCTGTAGTTACAATGTTATTCTACAAATAATTCAAATATTTTTTACAGTTACGGTATTACTTCATTCGGAATCTTTCTTAAAAATGCAGTTACAGCCACACCGATCATATTGGCAGATAGAGCATGAAAGGTTGTAAAGGGTGATTCATTTAGAGGTACTTTTTTTGGTGAGGATTTGTTGGGAGATCGTGCATGAATGGTATCACCTAAAGCTGCTATATTAGTCAGTATTGTTTGACATTTCATCCTAGAAAAACTCGGTACAACGTCTAGAAATTATTTAGATGTATTACGAAGATAGGCGTTCAATGGGAATGTGTTTCGTGCGCTTAGAGCAAAAAAAAATGTTTTCCGATGAGGCCCGTTTTTGGCTTAATGAGGACGTGAATAAACAAAATGCCCGTATTTGGGTTGATGAGAAACCCAAAGAGGTTCAAGAGTTGCCAATACATTCAGAAAAAACCACTGTTTGGTTTGGTTTATGGGCCGGTGTCATCGTCGGTTCATGTCTTGGACCGGCCAGAATGTTACTGTGAATGGAGACCACTATCGCGCCATGATAACGGTCTATTTGGTACCAGAAATTGAAGTTCGTAGTTTAAGTGACATTTGGTTCCAAAAAACATGGCGTCAACTGTCGTATATCCCGTGACAGCATGGCTTTACTGAGAAAACGGTTCGGTGAGCAATTTATTTCACGCTTCGGACCAGTGACTTGGCCGCCTATATCCTGTGACATCACACGTCTAGTCGTTTTCCTCTGGGGCTACCTCAAGTCCAAAATTTACATGAATAAACCGGCTACGATTGAGACATTGGAGCCAGTATTACTCGAGTCACTGATCAAATACTAATCGAAAAGCACGAACGCGTCATCGAGAATTAAACCTTCAGAATGAACCGTCTCAACCGCAGTCATGGTCAACATTTGAAAGAAATTATCTTTAAGGCTGTTTTATCGGTGCACCAAAACCTAGGGACAGTGTTTTCTCTGTTATTTACCGACAGAATGTCTCGAAATTTGGACACGTTGTTCGAAATTATGTTGCCTTTAAAATGATGGTTTTACTTTTTTTATTTTTTTGAAAATTCTGTTGAAAAATTAGATTATAATGTTTAACGTTCTATTATAACCAAACTTTTTACTCCCATCACTCGAAAGAGTTTTTTTTTCTGTAATCGTTGATTTTTTTTTCACCTTTCTGTGTCCAGTAATAATCGAGAAAAGCGTGTTCCAACTTTGAAGAAAATTTGCTAAAAATATTGAAATCTAATAATGAAACGAGTTACGCAGCATTGGCGATTAGTTTCATCGTTATCGCCTTCGTGACGACAAATCTCATGAACGTACGGTCAGTCGGTCAGTTCGCTTGAATTATTAGAATCCATTTCCAGTTATTCATTCTTGTATTTTCTTCATCAACTTGCTTAGTGTTTACAGTTTACAGTATTCTTAGTTATTTTGAAAACATTAAACTTATTTAGTTTACGGGTATTTTAAGTACATAATATATTATTAGTTTAGTGGTATAAGTTACAAGTTCTTTAGTTTACGCGTATTTTTAAGTATTACATTAGTTTAGGGATATAAGTTGACAAGATAAGAAATGAGTCCCAGGGTGTTTTAAAATAAGACAGAAAATTATACTACTATCCACGATTTGTGTTTTATTCATCAATTGGATACTTTTTTTATGTAACTGCAATCTATAAATATATTAAAATAATGTATATGTTACCGGCCAAACCCGATTTCGGGACAAACTAGTTTGGCCTAGGCCAAACTACTTTGTCCTAACCGCCTAGGATAAACTAGTATGACCTAGGTCAAACTAGTTTATCATATCACGCGTAGGCCAAACTAGTTTATCCTGATATAAATAAACACACTTCAGGCCAAACTAGTTTAGCCTAGGCCAAACTAGTTTATCCTGATATAATAAAGATTCACACTTCAGGATAAACTAGTACGGCCTTCTTCTTATTCTTCTTCTAGTGCCTATCCGTTTCGGATATTGGCGATCATCATGGCAATCTCTACTTTTCTCACTGCCGCTCTGAAAAGACTTTTAGTGGTTGTGTTGAACCACGTACGTAGATTTTTCAGCAAGGTGTTAAATGAAAGCTTTTAATACAAGGATGGTACTAAAAGTTAGGAATTTGAACTAGGCTGTCTGTCTGTCGGTCTGTCCGACCGCGAATATAACTGCTCCGTCACTATACCAGGTAGAATGACAAATGAGGTGTCAAATGAAAGCTTATAATCCAAAGATGGTACTAAAAGTAACAAAATTGACCTATGCTGTCTGTCTGTCGGTCCGTCCGACCGCGAATATAACTGCTCTGTCACTATACCAGGTAGAATGAAAAATGAGGTGTCAAATAAAAGCTTATAATCCAAGAATGTTACTAAAGCCCAAACTAGTTTGGCCTGAAGTGAGCGTCTAGAACCGGAAGTCCTAGAACAAAGGACCTCGCAGAAACTTTATGGGAAATGGCTCTCTGTCAAATGCTCTGAAACTTAGGATTGTGGTAATTCTTGATGTGTAGAACAAAAGACTCCATGGACGCGTAGCTCCAAAAAATCATAGTTCTAAGATATAAGCCTCTGAAGATATAGGTATAGAGAGGACGTTTGAGTTGGAATAAATTCATTTTCTCGAGAATGGGCGACTCTGGAGATAAATTACGAATCAGGTCAATTTTTATTTTTAAATTATAATTTTTGGCATATATATCATACTAGTGACGTCATCCATCTGGGCGTGATGACGCAATCGATGATATTTTTAAATAGGAATAGGGGTCGTGTGATAGTTCATTTGAAAGGCTATTTAATTCTCTATTCACTAATATAAACATCAACATAATCATTTATACAGGGTGCCCATTTTTTTTTTAATTAAATTAATTGAGACAAAAAGAAGAATGTATATAATTTATTTAATTCGAAATACATTTTACTGCTGTCACAAAACAGAAAAAAATGTTTATTTGATAAATAAATATTGTTTTTTGCTTAAATTCAATATTAAAGCTGCCACCCACCTACCTCTTAGCAGTTTGGACATTTAATTTAAGCGAAAGGCAATGTTTATTTTTCAAATTAACATTTTTTTCTGTTTTCTGACAGCAGTAAAATGTATTTCGAAATAAATAAATTATATACATTCTTCTTTTTGTCTCAATTAATTTAATTAAAAAAAAGGTTTGGCCACCCTGTATAAATAATTATGTTAATGTTTACATTAGTGAATAGAGAATTAAATTACCTTTCAAATGAGCTATCACACGACCCCTATTCCTATTTAAAAAAATCACCGATTGCGTCATCACGCCCAGATAGATGACGTCACTAGTATGATATATACGCCAAAAAATTATTATTTAAAAATAAAAATCGAGCTCATTCGTAATTTATCTCCAGAGTCTCCCATTCTCGAGAAAATGAATTTATTTCAACTCAAACGTCCTCACTGTACCTATAACTTCAGAGGCTTATATCTCAGAACTATAATTTTTTGGAGCTACGCGCCCATGAAGTCTTTTGTTCTACATATCAAGGACTACCAGAATCCAAAGTATCAGAGCATTTGACAGAAAGCCATTTCCCATAAGGTTTCTGCGGGGTCCTTTCTCACCTTTAGTACCAGCCTTGGATTCTAAGCTTTCATTTGACACCTCATTTGTCATTATATCTGGTATATTGACGGAAGAATTACATTCGCGATCGGACGGAAAGACGGACAGAAAGCCTCGCTAAGATTTCTCACCTTTAATAACATCTTAGGATTAAAAGCATTTATTTGACACCTCATTTTTTATTCTACCTGGTATAGTGACGGAGCAGTTATTTTCGCGGTCGGACGGACCGACGGACAGACAGCCTAGCTCAAATTTCTCACCTTTGGTACCATCCTTGGATTATAAGCTTTCATTTGACACCTTATTTGTCATTCTACCTAGTATAGTGACGGAGCAGTTATATTCGCGGTCGGACGGACCGACGGACAGACAGCCTAGGTCAAATTTCTCACTTTTAGTACCATCCTTGGATTATAAAGGACATAATTTGGGAATTCCCCGCATGTAAAAGTCCTTACATGTTCGTCAAATTACTTTCGACTCGGCTAAATTAGTGTAGGCTAGGCCGTACTAGGCGAAGGATTTCCTGGCTGAAAAATCTACGTACGTGGTTCAACACAACCACTACAAATCTTTTCAGAGCAGCAGTGTGAAAAGTAGAGATTGCCATGATGGCCGCCAACATCCGAAACGGATAGGCATTACAAGAAGAAGAAGAAGGCCGTACTAGTTTATCCTGAAGTGTGAATCTTTATTATATCAGAATAAACTAGTTTGACCTAGGCCAAACTATGTGACAAAAATGTGATAATTCTTTTTAAAATATTATCCACGATAAAATCAAACAAACAAGGTATTCCCGACAAAACTAATTTGAATGGAGAATAATGCATTTTGTTGTCATTAAAATACTTGTCCGCCGGCGCCACTGAGTAAAAATCGAAGTGTCGGTCGCACTCCCTACTTCCAATCAATTTCAAGTAGGGAGTCACGTGTGTCTGACGTAAGCAGTCTACGAAAGTAAGTGATACGCCCACTTAACATTGTAATGTGCTTCAACTGATAAAACAGCCTTAAAAAGTAATTGTAAGGAATGGCTCTTTCTTACGACAATTTACAACTTACGACAAAAAGATTTTCAAATAAAATTCATTTTTTTCATTGTTTTTTCTTTTTTAAAAAAGTACCTCTAAATAAATCACCCTTTACAAGAAGAAAACTGTAACTCAAAATCGCCAAAAATGTTAGTTTCAATGTTACTCTACGCAGTGGTCGATATGCAAATATGCCTGGGACAATAAACACAGAGTACAATGGAACGATGCATCAATAGTCATGAAAGAAAATGAGATGGAAAAGAGCTCTCAGAGTCAAAGAAGCAGCTGAAAATGTAGAAGCCATAAAGAAAAATATGTAGCAAATCGACCATCAGAATGTAGCAGGTCCTGGTTACCAATCCTACAAGAAGACGTTAGCAATAAGAATATACCAAGCTTAATGGATTACTTAAGGTCAGATACACATCATCTATACATAATACACAATACATAAACACACAACACACAAACACACAACATATAAACACTAAAACAAATCAAAATTTGACATCGAGTTAAAGGTACATTAACCTCAGGATTTTCAATTAAAACATGGTTATCAAATTCGGTTAAAACTGCACCAACTAATAAACAATAACGCGTATAATAAGCTCATATTTTATACTTTTTAAAAATTCTTTCTTTTTTGTTGAAAACGATTTATAGAGTAGAAATCGAACCCCCAAAAACAAAAAATAATATAAAATATAATAATTTTTATTAATCAATTTTGGTTTAATAGCCCGATCAGGGAACACAAAATTTTACGGAAACCTCCAAAAAAATAAAGGAAGGATGAAAATTTGGGAATAGGTAGTTGAAATTGTCTATTATTATATAAGAAAAAATTTACAATTCTACATCCCCTCCATTTTACTAAAATTGGGAAATACGGGGTCAAAATATTTTCTCAGGAGTGAAAAAATATACGTTCAAAATAGGCCCGGAATTGGATAAAATGACTAATTCTAAGCAACTTTTGTTCTTTAGAGTTTTTTCACTAAGTCAATACTTTTAGAGTTATTTGCGAGTGAACAAAAAAAAAACATGTTTTTGGACGGTTTTTCGCAGATAACTCAAAAAGTAAGTATTCTAGCGAAAAAATATTCTTAGTAAAAATATAACTTATAAAAAATTGAAAAAAATGGTGTACGCGTGAGGTCTGCAGACCCAGTAGAAGCAGAATTGTAGCTAATGAAAAGTAGGTTCTTCTTCGTCAAATTCCAAATCGAATATTTCAATGTGAAATAACCAAAAAACAGAGCATTTTTCGGGGAAAATTCATTACAACTCTTTTAAAGTGTTTAAAAAAAGGTTTATTTTTGTTTTTTAAAAAAACTTCTAACAATAAAAATAAGTGAGTTACGTTCAAAATATTGTTGGTCTCTTTTATTTTTTGGTACAAAAATCGCGAAAATCACCCCCTAATTAGCTTCCCAAATAAAATTAATCGTTATAGGTCTGGATCCCGCGTATGAAAAAAAAATCAAACAAATGAAATAGAGAATGTTGAAAAATCCCCTTACGAATAATTCACACATTCATTATTTCGGGCTGGGAAACATTTTTTGAATAGAATCAAAGATCCCAGCCCGAAATAGTGAATGTGTGAATTATTCGTAAGGGGATTTTTCAACATTCTCTATTTCATTTGTTTGATTTCGTACGAGTGGTCGTTAAACCAGTAACTTTGGATCTTTTGATCACTGAGTGTGTTTCAAATAGTGATGTAACGAATATTCGTATTCGCATTCGCATTCGCGAATATTCGCATGTTTTTGCATATTCGCATTCGCATCCGCATTCGCGAAATTTGTGCGAATGTTTTGCGAATATGAAAACCAGAAAAAAAAATAATAAGATAATATTAGGTTAATAAAATCAAAATCTATTCACTTCTCATCTTTTTTATTAAGAAAAGGTACATAACAGCAGATAAAGAGACGGAAGATGGAATGAAACGATAACTCACTGGAGACCTTGGGACTACAAAAGAGGAAGGGGCAGACCACAGACTAGATGGTCGGATGACCTAAAAAGATACGCAGGGACCAGATCGACAGCATTAGCACTGAACCGAGAAGAGTAGAAAAATAAGGGGGAGGCCTACGTTCAACTTTGGACAAATGAAGGGCAATAGATAGATATAACTTAACCTTGTATAATAACATTATCAGCCTTTACTTTTTTTATTATTAGGTATTATGTAATAAAACTTAAAATTCAGATTGATTTACACTAAATATCAATTAACTTTTCATTATAAAAGGAAACATTAAAAAAATAGAAACAAATTTATAAAAAAAACTGAATATTCGCATTCGCATCCGCATTCGCGAATGTCGGTAGCAGATATTCGCATTCGCATTCGTATTCGCGAACGTTCAAAAAATGACATTCGTTACATCACTAGTTTCAAATATCTACATCTTTTGTTTTTTTTTATGAAAAAAAAGTTGATTAATAGCAAGCTGAAAATTTGTTAATAGCTTAAGGGTGTCTAGTCGGACCAACTTTGATATATGGGAACACTGGAACAGAGGAAGTTTTAATTGTGGAACAGGTTAAAAATTTGGAACGGTCAGACCACGAAAACGGCACATGTATTTTGTCCGACAGAACAGACTTAAACTTAAACTCTCCGAACAGAGATTAAACTCTCATGCAAAAATCAGACTGCTATTTATCACCTGTCATAATTCCTGTCATTTGACATATTCTACATTTTCTACTCATTAAAACGCCCATTTGGTGATAAATAGCAGTCTGATTTTTGCATGAGAGTTTAATCTCTGTTCGGAGAGTTTAAGTCTGTTCTGTCGGACAAAATACATGTGCCGTTTTCGTGGTCTGACCGTTCCAAATTTTTAACCTGTTCCACAATTAAAACTTCCCCTGTTCCAGTGTTCCCATATATCAAAGTTGGTCCGACTAGACACCCTTAAGCTATTAACAAATTTTCAGCTTGCTATTAATCAACTTTTTTTTTCATACGCGTGATCCAGACCTATTACCGCTTCACAAGTTATTCACTTATCTGTTGCTTATATTATCTATAAGTTTCATTGGTTCAAAGTGCTAACTTAAAAAAAATGGGTTTATAAAACATTTTTTTTTAATTTGAAAAAAAATGGAATTGTTCATGGAATTAACTTAAAAATTATTAGTAATACCAAAAATCTTAATGAGTAATAAAATGTACGTTTTGCTTTTCTGAATATTTTTGCTGTTTTGTTTTCTAGTTAGACAAAAATTGGTTATGCTATGGCTGTTCAAAATTTGTCTAAACTCGTGATTAGTTATAGACTAAGAGCCGCTATAGGTGAAATTTCTTAATCATTTTAGGCACGATGGGACCCTATAACTTAAATAGTAGAACCTAAAAGAAAACGTTTGAACACTGTGCCGTCACTTTTCAGTGGCACATGCGTCTACAGTGGCGCATCAAACTTTCCACTTATGGACGGGATACATAAATTAAAAATACCCTCCCTAATTACCAGAATTTAATTTTTTTCATTTTTTAAGTTTTATGTGATTAAGACATAAGATTCATCGTAACTTTAACCCACCAACCCCTTCTCCCTGCCCCACCATCAAAAACTTTATTTTTCGATTTTATTTTTTTTTTGGTGGGATGCAATCAATTTTAAAATTTCAAAAAATTTACACGCATAGTTAAGGGTTTTATAAAACACGTCTATTTTTTATAGACCTGTAGGTTGAGTGTACATAACCTCAAAAAAATTTAAAAATTTTTTTTTTGAAAAAAAGTATATAACTTTTTTTGGGGATAGCTGCAGATCTAATTTTTTCTTAGTCTTGTGTATTTTATCAAACACTATATTTCTAATTTTTTTCAGATTTTTCTGTAACGTTGGTCACCTTCAAAAATCCAAAAAACTGTTTTTTAAGGGGGTTTTGGGGGGTTTGAACGTGTTTTTCTGATTTTTAAATATTCTAAAGAACTCAGTTACTTCAAGTTACATATAACCTATAAAAACAAAATTGATTTGATATATTATGAAGTCTATAAAATAGGGAAAATCCCCCAAAACCCCCCCCCCCCCCCAAAAAACAGTTTTTCGGATTTTTGAAGGTGGGGAGACTTACGGAAAAATCTGAAAAAAATTTAAAATATAGCGTTTGATAAAACACACAAGATTAAGAAAAAATTAGACCGGCAGCTATTCCTCAAAAAAAGTTATACGCTTTTTTGAAAAAAAAAATTTCTTTTAATTTTTTGAGGTTATGTACACTCTACCTATGGGTCTATAAAAAATAGGCATGTTTTATAAAAGCCTCAACTATGCGTGTGAATTTTTTGAAATTTTAAAATTGATTGCATCCCACCAAAAAAAAATAAAAACGAAAAATGAAGTTTTTGATGGTGGGGGCAGGGGGAAGGGGGTGGTGGGTTAAAATCACGATGAATCCTATGTGTTAATCACATAGAACTTAAAAAAATAAAAAAAATTAATTCTGTTAGTAAGTTCTGTTAACTTTTAATTTACTTATCCCGTCCATAAGTGGAAAGTTTGATGCGCCACTGTCGACGCATGTGCCACTGAAAAGTGACGGCACAGTGTTCAAACGTTTTCTTTTAGGTTCTACTATTTAAGTTATAGGGTCCCATCGTGCCTAAAATGATTAAGAAATTTCACCTATAGCGGCTCTTAGTCTATTACTCGTTCAAGCCATTTGAACTACAGCTTTTTCAAAAATAAGCACTTTGAACCGATGAAACTTACAGATCATATAAATAATACATAAGTAAAGTAACTTGTGAAGTGGTAATGATAAAATTTATTTGTGATGCTAATTAGGAAGTGATTTTCGCGATTTTTTTACCAAAAAATAAAAGGGACCAACAATATTTTGAGTGCAACTCACTTACTTTTAATGTTACAATTTTTTTTAAAAAACAAAAATAAACCTTTTTTTGAACACTTTAAAAAAGTTGAAATGAATTTTTCTCGAAAAGTGCTTCGTTTTTGGGTTATTTCACAGTGACATATTCGATTTGGAATTTGATGAAGAAGAACCTACTTTTCATTAGCTACAACTCTGCTTCTACTGGGTCTACATACCTCAAGCACACATCATTTTTTTCAGTTTTTTATAACCTATATTTTTGCTAAGAATATTTTTTTCGCCGAAATACTTACTTTTTGAGTTATCTCCGAAAAACCGCCCACAAACATGTTTTTTTCTGTTAAAAATGAACATATTCACTTGCAAATAACTCGAAAAGTGTTGACTTAAGGAAAAACTCTATAGAGCAAAAGTTGCTTAGGATTAGTCATTTTATCTAATTCCGGACTTATTTTGAATGTATATTTTTCACCTTCGAGAGGGTGGTTTTCTCCTCCATTTTTGTAAAATGGAGGGGATGTAGAATTGTAACTTTTTCTTATATAATAATAGACAATTTCAACTACCTATTCCCAAATTTTCATCCTTCCTTTATTTTTTTGGGGTCAGATTGTTCTTTGATCGGGCTATAATTCGATATAAATATTGTATTTAACTTACATGTCACAAGAAAACAGTTTCACACACTAAGAATTTGAACGTGCGGTCGCAAGGTAACTTTCACATTACACGGCGACTTTACCGAACGTTCCAACCGCCGCATAGTGGTGAATTTTGCCGAAAACCTGGCCAAAATGCAAAAATTTAAGTTTATATATTCCGAGAAATTTTATATAAATCTTGCTCTGTAGGTTACTGAGGATCATAAACGGCCGTTGAGGGTAGAACAATACAAGTATATCACATATTTATATTAGTGTAAAGTTGGGATTGAACGAAATCGGACCAAATAAAATTAAAGTGTGTTATACAATTGAGGCATGGTTAGGTTTTCGTTTAAAACTATAGACGTATATTATTTTGATATTTTATAGTGGATGCTATTTCTGGAGGTAAGTGAAGTATTTTAATATACTTTTTAGACTCTTTTTCCTAACATAAACTTTATTTACAACATATTTACAAAATGATGGCAAGAATGTTCAATCGTTTTCTGTTTACCAAATTTTAAAATGGGAAACGTAAAAAAGTCAGCTTTGGTCAGCAAAGATTTTTTGCTTAATAAATAATTCAATATGTATATAAATATTCCTCAAGAAATCATCTGCAACAAGTTGCAAACTTAGCGGAATTCTTCATTTTAAAAAACTGTAACATGCTGGAGAATTTCTACATTAGGAGACTTTAATAATATTATGGTCAGTTAATAAAGTAGGAACAAAATATGAAGCAGCTGATCCAGTAAATTAACAGTTATTTTTACACAAGAACCGCCGTTATTTGTTATTTTTTTGCTTTCTTCTTCTTTTTTTATCTTTAAGTCCTTTGACCTTTATGTATAGGCCTATCTTTTTGCTTTCTTATTTTTATATTATTTAATAATTTTGGTCGTGTGAGTCCAAAAATTTTCCCTTTTTTAAAAATAAAATGCATAAACCATACTTTCCAAAAATAGGTAGGTTAACTCTTAATACATCTTAATTGTTTTGTAAATGGATCCGATTAATTATAAATATTACCTACCAATGTGTAGCTTCTTAACACAAAGTTTCGTTAATGAATTTCATTTTTAAAAAATTAAAATTTTTGGCTTTCACGACCAAAATTATTATAAAATATAAAAATAAGGAAGCAAAAACATAGGATTAAAAAGAAGAAGAAGAAAGAAAAAAAATAACAAAAATCTCTGGCTCTTGTGTAAAAAAACTGTAAATTTACTGGATGAGATGCTTCATATTTTGTTCTTACTTTATTAACTGACCATATAGCATTAAAGTCTCTTGTAGAAATTCTCCAGCATGTTACATTTTTTTTAAAATAAAAAATTCCGCTAAGGATGCACCTGGCTGTAGATGATTTTTTAAGGATTATTTATATACATTTTGAACTATTTATTAAGCAAAATATCTTTGCTGACCAAAGTAGACTTTTTTATTTTTCCCTTTTTAAAACTTGGAAAACTTAAAACGATTGAAAATTCTTGCCAATATTTTGCAAATATGTTGTAAATAAAGTATACTTTACGAAAAAAAGTCTAAAAAGTATATTAAAATACTCTACTTACCTCCAGACATAGCATCCACTATAAACTAACAAAATAATACACATCTATAGTTCTAAATAAAAACCAAACAATGCCCCAATATTATTGTATAACACGCTTAATTTTTATTTGGTCCGCTGTCGTTCAATCACAACTTTAAACTAATTTAAATATATGATCTCATAAGCGCCCATACCCATGGGCACGGCCACGGCCCCCTCGATTTTCTGTTGCTTTAAACTATGTATTGTCATCCAAAGTATACAAAATGTAATGTGCAACATTTTCACGTCTGGCCCTCCCCTAAAATTTTTTATATGGGTGCCCATGCATGATCTGCTTGCATTGTTCTACCATTAACGGCCGTTTATGATTCTCAAAAACTTAAAGAGCAAGGTTCATATCAAATTTCTCGGGGTATACCTATAAACTTAAGTTTTAACATTTTGGCCAGGTTTTCGGCGAAATTCACCACTGTGCGCCGTGTAAAGCAGACTGTCGAAAGTTCTTAGGCGGTGCGCGGTGGCTTATTTATTTCCATGTATAGCAAAATCTGCCGATTGCTCTTAGCCGAACCGATCGCTCTATGCCGATTCAGTGCGCGGCCTGCTTAATGAGAAAAGTTCCATATGATTGCACGAGCCACTATTGGAATGTCATCGTGCGTTTCAACCATCGCACGTTCAAATTCTTAGCGTGTGAAACGAGGGTTAGAGTTGATTATAAAATACATAATTATTTATGATAAGACTACTCAAAAATTTAAAGCTGTAACTTACATAAAACTATGGTAAAAATCTAGTCGAACTGGCTTACCTGAAAAAAAAAAGAATATATTAATTTATAATATTTAAAAATTAAAAAAAAAGCTAGGTAAACATTAAAAACGAAGAAGAGGATATTAAAGTCAAAATGTAAATAATAATAAATATTCATTTCGTTGTGAACCGAAACAAGATCCGTCTTACTTTAGTTAGTTCAGAGAGCGCCAAAAGCACTCTAACTAGTTTCTACCCTTCTTAGGGTTTCTTCAGGAGAGCACATATTTGATTCTCTCTGAACAACTAAAATTCAGGCCGCCAGGCTCGGCCCATAAACGAAAGATCATGATGACATGGATACCGTGGCGGCATCTGCTAAATACGAACGAAAGTTTTTCTTTCAATATTAACAATATTGAAAATAAAACTTTATTAGAACTTATCTTCTGGTTACACAATTCGTGGCTTCTAAAAATTGCAAGCCAACGAATTGCCGGAGCTAATAGTCCTTAGGCCAACATATAAAATTATTATTCATGACCACACCGTCGAAACTTCTTGTATTTGTTAGTATTTGGGTGGAGTCGGACAAATTTGGAGCTTGGCGCATTATGGTAGTGGGCGTTTGTCTGTCAAGCTGTCACGAAGTTGTCAATTTTATGCAAGAAAAGAATTTATAACCACATTGGTCATTTTATTTTAATCAATGGTTTTTATCATATAAATAGCGAAAACAATTTTGAACACGCTAATATGTCAAATTTATGACAATAATAAATGTATTACCACATGGCTAACACAATCTACCATAAAACCTTTTTACAATAATGTGGTAAATTTGTCTTACAATTTTCACGGGGCTTATGCGTAGTCGGATGCGCCGAAGATGTCAATTTCCTGGAATTTTTTTATTTACAACCATTTTTCCGACAAAAATAGGAGGTTATAAGTAATTATATTCTAAATAAAAAAATCTAAGTGTCCGACAAAAATATTGGGGCATATCGACAGTCGGAAAAAAAATTTAATTTTATTAGTAAACTATACTTTTAAACTATGCTGGGTTCGTGTATCCCTTAACTTTACAACCATTTTTCCGACAAAAGTAGTAGGTTTTATAAGTAATTGTATTCTTAAACAAAAAATGTAATTGTCTGACAAAAATGTTAGGGGCAAACGAACAGAAAACTTAATTCTTTTAGGTTATCGACGTCCTTAAGAGGAGGCATTGTCAAAAAAAAATTTAAAACAGTTTTTCTCGGTTACTTTTGAATCGATTTAGCTGAAAATTCGTACGCATACTAAGTACAACATTTAAAAGGGTGTGACGTAGAGTTGTAACCAAAATTTTCCAAAAAAATTTCCGACAACAGGGAAAATTTTGGAAAAACTTTTATCTGAAAATTTGTGTACATACTCTTTGAACAATGACAAACATCGTTCTGCAGTTTTTTTTCTCGAATTTTCAAAAAACATTTCCGATAAAATGGAAAATTTCGGAAAATTTTTTGAAAATTTTGGACCCGTTATTTTTGTCCGACAAGTGATCCAATATGCATTACACATGTACAAAAACAGTACAAAATAAAAATGACATCTGTGGTATTAAATAAAAAATTCCAGGAAATTGACATCTTCGGCGCATCCGACTGCGCATATGCCCCGTGAAAATTGTCCGACAAGGTTACCACATTATTGTAAAAAGGTTTTATGGTAGATTCTGTTAAAATTAGCCATGTGGTAATAAATTTATTATTTTCATAAATTTGACACATTTAGCGTGTCCGACGCGTCATATGGCCCAATATTTTGTCCGACAAAATTGTTTTCGCTGTTTATATGATAAAAACCATTGATTAAAATAAAATGACCAATGTGGTTATACATTTTTTCTTGCATAAAATTGACAAATTCGTGACAGCTTGACAGACCAACGCCCCACTACCATAATGCGCTAAGCTCCAAATTTGTCCGACTCCACCCAAATAACAAGTACAAAAAATTAGAAAAATCCTTTGTAAAAGGTAAAATAATTTTTTTTATTAAAATCCCTTTAAAGGGCTACATCAAAACAAAACGTTTTCGATTTTTATAAAAAATCATCATCAGTGTTAGATAAACTGGATGCTAGCTGAGTCACAAAAGAAAAATATCCGGGTAAAAACCCTTTAAATATAACATAGATCCGTTAAAAGTGCATACTTTAATAAAATGCCTTATGATGGTCACATGGCAACTAGGATAGTGCCCTGCTCTAAGGTAATGTATTGAAATTTCCCAACACGTGGGTTCCAAATTGAGTTGATTACATTTCAATGACTTAATGGCAACTAACCATTAACTAAGTTAGTTGTAATGTAATCAACTCAATTTGGAACCCACGTGTTGGGAAATTTCAATACATTACCTTAGAGCAGGGCACTATCCTAGTTGCCATGTGACCATCATAAGGCATTTTATTAAAGTATACAGTTTTAACGCATCTATGTTATATTTAAAGGGTTTTTACCCAAATATTTTTCTTTTGTGGCTCAGCTAGCATCCAGTTTATCTAACACTGATGATGATTTTTTATAAAAATCTAAAACGTTTTGTTGTGATGTAGCCATTTAAAGCGATTTTAATAAAAAAAAATTTATACCTTTTACAAAGGATTTTTCCAATTTTGCGATTGATGGTATACAGCCAACTACAGGAAAAACTTTTTCTTTTCCTTGTGGATGAAGTACAAAAAGTTTCGACGGTGTAGTCACAAATAATAATTTTATATGTGGGCCAAAGGACTATAAGAAAGCCGAGAGAGATCTACCAGGTTGCATCTCACCACCCGCCTGCCCAGCACGGTAAAATTCCAACCAAGATTAATTCCCAATATTCAGAATAGGAGTAGAACTAATAAAAGTAGTTATACTTCTTAGGGTTTCCTCAGAAAGCGCATATTTGGTTCTCTCTGAACAACTAAAATTCAGGCCGCCAGCATGGGTCCATAAACGAAAGCTCATGATGACATGGATGCCGTGGCGGTAACTGCCAAATACGAACGAAAGTTTTACTTTCAATATAAACAACATTGAAAATAAAACTTTATTAGAACTAATCTTCAGGTTACACCATTTGTGATTTCTAAAATTTACAAGCCAACGAGTTGCGGGAGCTAAGAAGTCCGAGGGAGATCTATCAGGTTGCATCTCACTACCCTCACTACCCAACTAATCTTTGTTGAAATTTTACCGTCCAGTCGGGATAGCATTTGACCTTGTATTACGAGCTGCCCCAAATTTTATTTATCTAATCTTTAGATGGGGTCAATAGTAATGTAAATTTAAAATCTGGACTGAATTCCTCCGTTGCGTTAGCCGCCATCTTGATTTTAAAGGAGAACCGATTTTGCTCAATATCTCCGCCATTTTCGACTTTTCGACAAAAAGTGTAGAAACCGAAATTGTTGAAAATGTGATGTTCTATATGCTTATTATAATTTTTTCCGTGCGGTCGATATTTTCCGAGCTATGAGGGGCAAATAGTCACAGTTAGAGCATAATTATTGATTTATTGAATTATCTCGTTTATTATTAGTTCTGCAACAAATATGTATCTATACAAAAATGAAGAGAATTGAATTTTGTACAATTTTGATCTCTTTCATTTTTTTGATAAAATCAATATTTAAGGTAGGTAGTAGGTATGCGGTAAAGGTGCGAGCGTAAGACCCGATTGATTTTATAGCAATGGTTTTTATTTAATATCTCCACCATTTTCAACTTTTCAAAAAGTGAAAGAACTGAACTTGTTGCAATTACGATTTACTACAATTTTCGACACAACCAGTGGCGGGTCTACGAGGGGAGGAATGGGAAAATTCCCACCAACAGGGTCCAAAATTAAAAAAAAACTTGTTGAAATATAAAAATATATTAGCTGACATGAAACTTAAAATATCGACAGAAAAATTCAACCAATTAAACCCGCTAGTGAATAAAATTAAGTGAACTTAATGGATGTAAATTAATATTTATGTCTTTTATGTACTTAGTTTGGTTGGTGTTTCAAAGTTTCAAAAATTGTATAAAATATAATTCTCTTTATTTTTGATTATGTACAATTATGTCTTAAGTTAATAATAAATGAGACAATTCAATAATTGTGCTTCCCCTCCGCTTCCACTATTTTCCCCCTTAACGGGGAAAATATTGATCACATAAAAAATATTATTTATAATTTAAACATATTAAAGTCAGAATTTGGTATTAGTTTTTTGAAGGTAAATTAAATGTAAGACCAAATACTTACGATGTCGGGATAATATCACGAGGTTTTTTCCTGGTTTTCCCTCGTGATTTACTATGGAATCTCTAACGCGAGAATTTACTGTCATCGTTGCATTTGGTTGTCTTTTTAAAGACAGATCTACATGCTATGATGCTATGATTAGCAGACATGCTATGATTTTTTTGCGACGGATATTCTTGAGTTGGGATTGATTTCATGTAATCGAATGAACTATCTTTTAGTAAAGTCGTCCCAGGAACGCAACTCATAAATATTGGCGATATCATTTTAAAGTCTTCCACTTTAAAATGTATAATATACGTCTGAATTGCCAATATAAATGAGTCAGATTAAATAAATTATTAGAAGAATTTTTTTACTTAGCAACAACATTTTTGTTTATTTTAATAGTATTTTGTATTTTGACAACGAAACCCGATTTGGGCTTCAAAACGTTAATAAATTAATTTTTTAGTAAAATTGTGGCTTATTTCCCATAGAAAATACTTAATTAAAAAATTGTACAAAAGAAATTGTAGGAAATTGCATTTCCAACAATTTCAGTTCCTGCCGTTTTTGTCGGAAAGTTGAAAATGGCGGAGATATTAAGCAACAACGGTTCTCCTTTAAAATCAATATGGCGGCTAATGCAACCGCGGAATTCAGTCGCGATTTTAAATTTAGACTACTATTGATCTCCCCTAAAGGAGAGAATTATAAAATTTGGGGCAGCTCGGAAACAAGATTCAATTCAATAATTTGCTCCCCCACCACTTTTTACTATTTTCCCACTTAACTCGAAAAATATCAACCGTATGAAAAAAATTGTTGAAAAGAAATTGTAGGAAATCATATTTGGAACAATTTTAGTTGAAAATGGCGTAGATATTGAACAAAAACAATTGCTATAAATTCAATCGGGTCTTACGCTCGCGCCATTACCGCATACGAACTACCATAAATATTAATTTTAGCAAAAAAATTAACCAGATTAAAATTGTTTAGAATTTAATTATTCTCTCTATTTTTGTATAGGTACATTTTTGTCGTAAAACTAATAAACGAGATAATTCAATAATTATGCTCTAACTGTCACTATTTTCCACCATAACTCGGAAAATATCGACAGCACGAAAAAAATAGTAATAATAGAAATTATAGAAAATCATATTTTCAACAATTTTGGTTTTTAACTTTTTGTCGAAAAGTTGAAAATGCCGGAGATATTGACCAAAAACGGTTTTCGTTCAAAATCAAGATGGCGGCTAACGCAACAGAGGAATTCAGTCGAGATTTTAAATTTACACTTAAAGATTAGAAAAATAAAATTTGGAGCAGCTCCTAATGCAAGGTTAGGCCTGTTATTCGTCTAACCCGACTGGACTAGTTGAACAGGCTAGTGAAATGCAACCTGATAGATCTCCCTCGGCCTTCTCAGTAGTGATGTTGAAAAAGTAACTATTCGTTACAAAGTACTCGTTACTTACGAATACCGAAAGTAACGATTACTATACAGAGAGGCAAATCGTTACTTTGATTACTTTGATTACTCTGATTACTTCGTTACTTCGTACCAATCGTATCAGAGTGAGTATCTATTTTGATTATTGTATCTACAATAATCGGTTGATATCTGAATCTATTTCGCGAGTGTTCGGTATCAGTACCGTTAACTAAAATTTTATCTATGAAGGGCGAAGGCTATGAAGAGTTTTACAGGATTACAGGGTGCTGAGAAGTAGCTGAAACAGAGGGAGGTATATCATTTAACAAAGCATGGACCCAGAAACAGATGTCTATACATATACGATTTGTCGAGGTAGATAATTCACACAATTTCACAGATCTTAGTTCCTTTGGCGTCTAGAAAACTTCATAAGTTGGCAAATAGCACCTGAGCAGGCTGGATTTGTAAAGGGCAGAGGTACTAGAGAACAAATCCTTAATGTAAGAAACATCATAGAAAAAGCCAGAGAATACCAGATCCCGATATTTATATGTTTCGTCGATTATACAAAGGCCTTTGATAATGTTAGATGGGACAAACTATGGAACATATTGACGACAATGGGTGTACCTAAACACTTGACTCACCTTATTAGCAAACTGTACCAAGATAACCTGGCATATATTCGAATGGACGGATACCTGTCTGACAAATGCACTTTGGAGAAGGGAGTACGCCAAGGATGCGTTTTATCTCCCTTATTATTTAACATCTATTCGGAGTTCATAATGCGCAGAGTCTTGGATGGTTGGGAGGGAGGAGTAAACCTAGGTGGTGTTAAGATATCTAACTTGCGTTTCGCAGACGACACTACACTTCTAGCCTCTACTCCAGAAGAAATTACTGAATTGTTAAAACAACTCGAGGTAGAAAGTGCTAAATTTGGACTCATGGTTAACTACAACAAAACCAAAATCATGGTTATTGATCGCCAACAACAGTTTCCTGAAACCCAAACTATTGCGGGATGCGAGGTAGTCTCATCTATGATATATCTTGGAGCTCTAGTTAACAACACAGGCAGTTGTGAACCCGAAATTAGAAGACGCATTCAACTAGCAAGAGCAGCAATGAGTGAACTAAACGGGGTCTGGCGTGATCGTCACATTACTATGACAAACAAAAAGAGACTCGTTTCAACTCTGGTCTTTTCCATATTTTACTATGCATGCGAGACATGGACAGTCAAAGAATCAGATAGACGACGTATAGACGCCTTTGAAATGTGGACATGGAGACGCCTGCTTCGAATTCCATGGACGGCTCGCCGTACAAATATCTCGGTTCTGGATGAAATTAAACCGGATCAGCGTCTCTCCAGTACCGTTTACTCTAGAATTTTAAAGTTCTTTGGTCATATCCATCGAAGTGATCACAAAATGGAGCGGTTGGTGGTCCAAGGAAGGCCTCAGACTCAACGCCAACGCGGAAGATCTCCACAGCGATGGGCGGACATTACTAAAAAGCTTCTCAACAAACAGTATACTGAGGCAATACATGTAACTGATGACCGCGACCAGTGGAGAAATATTATCAATCAAACTGTCCGAGCTGCTGAAGCCCAATTATGAACCACAACACATCTACTAAGATGTTAATGACTATGATGATGATGAGTTCCTTTGAAAAATAAAAATGCAACACATTAAATTTTAATAATAAATACACACTATTATTATTTGCATTTCCACCCATTTTTCTATTGAAAACTTTTTCCTGTTTCACTATTTCCCTAAAAATAATTTATTTTTCCTAATTGTCTTGGTCTATGTGTATTTTATTGTTATGATCCAATAAATCTAAAATAATATCTGCCCGAGCCAAAAAAATTAGTAGAATTTATAAAATAAAATCATTTTTAATTATTAATTAGTCTGGACAAAATTATGTCGGGCACCTCTTGTTTTTAATAATTTTTAACATAATAGATAATTTCTATCCATTAAATAGATCGGTGAAGGTCGTTTTTATATTATCGGATCTTATACGAAATACTGAGAAATCCGATTCTCGATATGATTACCGGTACTCAAGTACAAAAGTAATCATAGTAATCAAAGTATCCTACTAATACTAATACAAAATATGTCATGAGAAATCCGATTCTCGATATGATTACTGGTACTTAAATACAAAAGTAACAAAATAATCAAAGTAACGAATACAGTAAATGATTACTTTATACAAAAGTAACGATTTGTAACGAATACTCGAAAGTAACTATAATCAACATCACTACTTCTCAGCTCCGGTAATTCGTTGTCTTGCAAATTTTAGAAGCCACGAATATTGTAATCAGAAGATTAGTTCTAATAAAGTTTTATTTTCAATATTGTTAATATTGAAAGTAAAACTTTCGTTCGTCAAAATGTAAATTATAAAAAATAATGAGTTCTTGAATTGATAAAACATCATATAATAATAATAATAATATCGTATGGCATTTTTGCCGGGGAGATCCTTTCGGATAGTTCCAGCGCCAATTACATCTTTAACCCTGTTTCAAGTAACTAGTGTCGATGTACACTAGCCCAGGGGGACCGACGGCTTAACGTACTCTCCGAGGCACGGTGAGACGGCTCGTGTCATTATTGGAAATGAAAATGGTTTGTCTTTGGCAGGGATCGAACCCACGTACACTGGCGTATGAGGCCAGCGATTATGCCGTTACTCCACGGCCGCTCACATATGATAAAACATCATACATCGTGGTTACGAAAAATTAAAATCAATTGAACAATAATTCATGTTGCTTTTTTTCAACGCACAAACAATTTCTTATTCCCTCGTAATTATTACTACCTGTCAACAAATCGTCTATCGGGTCATATTTGATTAATGAACCGAAAAAACTCATTAATTATTCAAGGTCCAACTTTTGAATCGATTACCTTGAGATCGTTATAATTTGCAGAGAATCGTTCTAGTTTGTTGAAGATTCTAAAAGTTATCAATAATGTACAATACAACGGATTTCCAAACTTCGTCGAATTGAATATAGGAAAGGAACCGAAGCGTTTCACCTCGCAATTTTTACAGAATTGATCGATTTGCTTGAAAATTTGAGAATACGTAGTGGATAGTCAAAAGATCAAACTCGACGAGGAGTAATTAATTTTTTTTTCAAGTGTGGGCCCAATTTCTAGTAGGTTTTGGGCTTTTTATTGATTTATTGCCTCTGCCTCGCCTAATTAATAGTCCGAAAAATGCAACCGACTTCATCTTGGGGTTCTTAAGTTCTTGGACGACCATGAGACGTACAATTTGGAACTCCCATAGTCATTTCCTATCAAACTTGCTGAATATTAAAAACTGAATAGCAAAATTTGTATAAGCAAAAAATGCGATTAACAAAAATAATATACTAGAATAAAACAAATTCTACTACAATAAAAATACTATCTTATCCCAGTCTTATCTAGTTAATATTAATCAATTTAGATAAACAATGATAATTTTTTGTATATAGTAGTTACGCGTGAGAGAATTATCTTGAAAACAATTCTAGTGTATTTTTGAAGTAACCGTATTATTCCTTCAAAAATTTAATAAATAAAAAAAAAGACTTTTAAGGAACATACTGTAAATTTTGAAGAAAAAAATTCTGAGGAAGGAGACGAGTATGTATTATATTTGATACAGTTAATCATCCAGCCCTTTGCGTCCACTGCTGGACATAGGCCTCCCTCATTTCTGTCCACTGTGCTCTATTTTGAGCACTTTGCATCAAATTTCTTGACATTTTCTTGAGATCGTCAGTCCAACGAGTAGGTCGTCTTCCTCTACTTCTGTTGTCCAATCTCGGCCTCCACTCAAGTAACCTCTTCGTCCACCACCCATCACTGATTCGGGCGACGTGTCCGGCCCAGTTCCATTTCAGGGTGGCAATTCGGGAAATTACATCGGTAACTCATGTTCTTCATCTTAAGTCTTTATTTCTAACTCGGTCACGAAGCGATATACTAAGCATTGACCTTTCCATTTTCCTCTGGGCTATTTGCAGCATTTTAGAAGTTGTAGCTGTCAATGTCAAAGTTTCGGCACCATAAGTCATCACAGGCAACACACATTGGTCAAATGTTTTACCGTGTTTTACGTTTTAAAGAAATTGGTATATCGTTTTTAAAGATGTCTTTGAGTTTTCCATATTCTGCCCATGCTAGGTTTATTCTTCTTCGTAGTTAGCATGTTTGGTTGTCTCTTGTGATCTTTATTTCGTGTCCAAAGTATATGCATTTTTCCACTAGCTCTATTTCGTTGTCTCCAATATTGATATTTCCGCTAGGTATTATTCATCTCGGCACCCGTATGATTTATAATTTTTGAAAATCGCAGGGGGTAGTAACCAGAGAAAGTTCCACCTGTTGTCAATCTGGTGGTATGGGAACGATATTTATTGTCGTTTTCTGTGCTATTTGATTGATAACTTATTTTGTTTCCATTTATCATTTTTCATCATTTAAATAAATAATTAAATAACAGAACGGTACTGGAAATTCCACATCGACTGATCAATGGAGGTGATAAATTTTATTGATCTCATATGAATAATAAAAATTGGCAAAAATCGCGCATTGTTTATTTATTTAAATTTTATACGAAAGCTGCACTCTACGCACAAATTTTATACGAAACTTTAAAACGCCTTTTGATTTTTGTCGATAGAACACTCTGATCAAAAGATATAAAAAATTGACCGTCGAGTTGATACAAATTTTATTGAAAAAATTTATTTCGCGTGTATAACTGACATTCAAAATCGCCGGTGGATTCAAGCCTTGTTTCTGAGAGAACAGTAGTTTATTCTACACAAAAAGTGATAATAAACTTTTTTGTTCAAAATTATCCGAGCTAATTTTCTTGTTAAACATTTAGAATCCACTTGATAAACCGAGAGGGGTGTTTGGGGGAAGCCCGGGGGTAGGAGTGGCAAACTTTTTTGGGGGTAAGAGTGGCAAACGTTTTTGCATCTTTTTTAGTCTCAAAATTTTGACATTTTTAGCAAAATTGAGCTGGTTTGTCCCGGTTTTGGGGACCTAATTCTGACTACTGGACTAAATGGGATAGAAAAGTATTGGAAGTATAATAAAGACATAGCCTATATCTTCATAGACTTCAAACAAGCGTATGATTCCATAGATCGCTTAAAAATATGGCGTGCAATGGTGGAGCTAGGCGTACCAAAGAAGCTGACCATGGTTGCTAAACAATTCCTTTGCACAAATTAGAATAGGAGGCAAACCTTCAAAGGCGTTCGGCGTAAACACCGGACTCAAACAGGGAGACCAGCTGTCCCCATTACTATGTAATCTGGCATTGGAATATGCAATGCGAAGAATCTATACCAGAGTCAAACCAGACATAACTTCCAGCGGAGCAAAGATTGTTCTCGCATTTGCAGATGACGTAGATGCAGTAGCACAGGCAACACTGGAATTTAATGTAGTTTCGAACTTTGAAGAAGCAACACTAAACGTTGGCCTGGAAATAAAAGGAAGAAAAAACTAAATACATATTCGTGTCAAGAAAGGAACGACAGCAAATAAGACAAAACATTAATATAAAAATGATCATAATTGTCAAAGAATTCAAATACCTAGGAACAACAATTACCTGTGACAACACAGGAGAACGAGAGGTTGAAATACGAATACTGAAGGGAAATAAATCTTTCTTTGCCGTTCAACATCTAAAGGCGCATTTAAATCAAAGCGAACACGAACGAACGAACGAATTCGTTCGTTAACTTTATTGTATTTGTACAGCGAATCGAGCACGACCGAACGAATTCGTTCGCATTCGCACATGTTCCAACCGATGTCGTAGTGCGGCCGATATGTGAAACAATTGCACATTTATTGATACAAGCATATAATTTGGATCACATATACACATATAAAGGTTCAAATTTAGATATGAGGCCATCTCAGATTTTGCCTTTTACAAAAATGGCGGGCGTTCAAAATGGCGGCTATACTTATGTGTTAATAGTACCATAGCTTTTGAACGAAAAGTCCGATTTCAACCAAATTTGGTATACAGGTTTTTTTTTATTTACAAGAGGGATGTGGTGAACCGGAAGAATCGGTTTACCAGAATTCTGTGTTTTTACTGGTTGTTTATGTAAAAATATGTTTTTTCAATTTTTTCCCTCTGTATATACTAATTTTTCAAAAAGGTAATACCGCAATTAAAAAGAGCGTAAAAATATTTTGTTGAAAATGTTTTGAACTTTTTAGTTATGTTAATTACCATTTAATAAATGCATAACGTATTTTCACATGTGCCTATGTGTGGCAAATTCGTGCATTATAAGAATTATTGTGCATTTAATGGCAGAAGCATATAATTTGGACCACATATACTACACACATCAAGATTCAAATTTAGATAAAAGGCCATCTCAGATTTTACCTTTTACAAAAATGGCGGGCATGCAAAATGGCGACTATACATATGTGACTTATAGCACGATAACTTTTGAACTTAAAGTCCGATTTCCACCAAATTTGGTATATAGATTCTTTTTTTAATGTGTAAGACCAAGGTCTTGAACCGGAAGAATCGATTTACCAGAAGTTGTGGTTTTCCTGATTTTTATATAAAAACATGTTGTTTTTGTACCAATCCTTTCACCCTGTATATATTAATTTTTCAAAAAGTTAATACCGGCGTTGAAAAGAGCGTAAAAATATTTTTTAGGAAATATTTTGAACTCTTTAGTTATGTTAATTACCAATTAATAAATGCATAACGTATCTTAACATGTATCTATGAAACTATGTGCGGCGCATTAGTGCAAATAATATAAGAATTATTGTACATTTAATGGTAAAAACATATAATTTGGACCACACACACTACACATACAAAGATTCAAATTTAGATATGAGGCCATCTCAGATTTCGTCTTTTACAAAAATGGCGGGCATTCAACATGGATCTACCGCACATAGGTACGTGTGAAGATACGTTATGCATTTATTAAATGGTAATTAACATAACAAAAAAGTTCAAAATATTTCCTAAAAAAATATTTTTACACTATTTTCAATGGCGGTATTACCTTTTTGAAAAATTAATATATACAGAGTGAAAGAATTGAAAAAAACAACATATTTTTACATAAAAAACAGTAAAAACACAACTTCTGGTAAACCGATTCTTCCTGTTCAAGACCTCGATCTTATTCATCAAAAAAAGAAACTTGATACCAAATTTTGCTAAAATCGGACTTTTCGTTCAAAAGTTATCCTGCTATTAGTCACATACGTATAGCCGCCATTGTGAATGCTCGCCATTTTTGTAAAAGGCAAAATCTGAGATGGCCTCATATCTAAATTTGAACTTTTGTATGTGTAGTATAATATACTACATATTATGTGGTCCAAATTATATGACTCTACCATTAAATGTACAATAATTCTTATAATATTTGCACGAATCTGCCACACATAGGTACATAGTGAAGATACGTTATGCATTTATTAAATGGTAATTATAATTAACATAACTAAAAAGTTCAAAATATTTCCTAAAGCATATTCTTACGGGCTTTTCAATGGTTTTGTTACCATTTTGAAAAACTAATATATATAGGGTGAAAGAATTGAAAATAAATTATTTACATAATATAAAATAGTTTTACATAAAAAACCAGAAAAAACACAACTTCTGGTAAACCGATTCCTACAGCTCACGCCATCGATCTTGTAAATCACAAAACGAACCTAAGTACCAAATTTGGTTGAAATCGGACTTTTCATTCAAACGATATCGTGCTATTAGTCATATATGTATAGTCGCCCATTTTGAATGACCGCCATTTTTGTAAAAGGCAAAATCTGAGATGACCTCATATCTAAATTTGAACCTTTATATGTGCAGCTTATGTGGACCAAATTATACGCTTGTATCATTAAATGTGCAATTCTTATAAAATTTTTCACGAATCTGCCGCACTATCGGTAAGTTAGCGAATCATCAAAGGAAATCGTTGTTCAATGTGGACAGTGGATAGACGGTAGCGAACGAATTCGTTTAAAAATACTGATTTGATTTATTTACAAACATTAGTTTGAGGGTTGTTTATTGTGTAGTCGTGAAAACATAATTTTGCAATATGGAAAATGCCTATGAAACCCAAAATCGAAGCTATATAAAATAATAAACAGAAAAACTGATGCTTGTTTTAATATTTCTATAGGAATGGGTTGTGATATCTCTGAACTAAAAAAATGAATTAGCTTCTGGCATCATTTAGACGAGAAAGACAAAAAGAGGGTTCGAAGTGGTTTGCTTTTGAAAGCCTAATGTTTTTTTTTTGATAAATTTCAACCCAGAAACACTAATGAGGTAACCAAATCAAATTAATTGCTAAAATTAATTAAAAGCAAATTTATTTTGATACACCAATTTTACAATTTATTATTTGAACATAATATAGTCATAATATCAAGAGCAAGTAACTTTTTCGAGGAAGAATTTTAAGAAAGCTGGTTCTTTATTATGTTATTCTCTAAGCTTCCTCAAACAGCGTATAATACCTGCTACCTGGCTGCTGATAAAGATCGCGTTCATTAGTTCGAAGCACATTACAGGTACCTACCTAAATATATTGAATTCAAAATTATTTTAAGAAGATAATTTTTTTTGTCATTACTTTTGTCATTATTAGAAAAATGAATACAAATATTTTATCAGTAATTTATATGCTAAAAAGTGTTACGTTTGAACTGTACTCTTGTGCGGAATGGAAGCATGGACATTAAAGGCCAGTTCCATTAACAAATTTGAAGTGTTTGAAATGTGGTGCCTACGTTGAATGCTTTGAATATCATTAACAGACATAGTCAGAAATGATTAAGTACTAAGAAGAGCGGGTTTACAGGAAAGGGAACTTTTTAATTATGTTAAAAGTAAGAAGACTGCATACTTGGGGCATATATTACGAGGAGAACGACAAACTATTCAGCAACATACTCGACAGAAAGATAGAGGGTAAGAGGGGTCTGGGAAAAAGATGTCATGGCTGCGTAATCGCCACCGCCAGTGGACAAGAATCCACGGCTATGAAATGCTTTGCAATGCTGCTAAAAACAGTAATATTTTATAAATCACGGCATCTTGAGAAAAAGAAGAAATATGAATTTATAATTGCTAGACATTTTTGGACGTTTTATATATCTCAAACCTTAGTTGATAATGCCAGATTTAAATAAAATATTAATAAATAAAACTTATCAACAAAATAATAAAAAATACCTGGATAAATTATTTTTGAGTCTGGAAATAATTTCTATTTTATTTTATTTATTAAAATCAATTTTTTTTAAATGAAAAAATTATAGAATAGAAACAGGACAAAATGAAATTATTGAAGTCGTACCAAAATTTATACTTATATTTATGAATATGACATTTTTTTCTTACAGAACACACATTGTATTTTTGTAAGCTATTATTGTATTAAAATTTACCCAGCAAGAAACACGACAATAAAAACTTAAACCATTCTTAAACACAATGTGTGACTGGCACTGGCCCATCTTAAAAACATCTGCGGGCAATATGCACTCCCGATCATCAACGAATGCGAACGTTCGCTTCAATGTAAATGGCCCTACTTTGTAGCGAACGAATGACCAAGCGAACACCTACGAATTCGTTCCTTCGTTCGTTCGTTCGTGTTCGCTTTGATTTAAATGCGCCTTAATGAGATCAAAGCTTTTCTCAAGGCGTGCCAAAATCCAAATGTACAAAATAGTGATGTTGATTATAGTTGTTCTGCTTGTTCTCTCTCTCTTGGACCATCACTCCTAGTGGAGTATTGGGCGCATCTGCGTTTCTTGGCCGATAGTGTAAGACGGCTGGTGGCCAGCTCAGCGCGTCTTCTTGTGTTTATTCTCTGGTTAATCTGCGTACCAGTTCCTTCCATTCTCCTCTGTTTCTTGCTTTGTTTTTCACTACCTCCCAACTTAAGCCGATTCTGTTGTGTTCTCTGGTTACTGTTTTCTTCCAAGTATTATCTGGTCGTCCCCTCTTCCTTGTACCCTCAGGTTGATATTCGAGTGCTTGTCTTGTGATGTTACTAGGATGATAGATATAGATTTAGATAAAAATATAGGGTTCTCGCATTCGATCTTTGTTAGTGACATACATTACATATTTTACGTATATCATTAAACCTCTCTCTGTTTCATCTTCTATCTTCTCCTCACCCTCACACCCTTAAAACGCTTCAAACCGATAACGATATTCGATAACATTCGTAAAATACAGGTCCCATTCGTTACTCGCTGGGATACGATTGGTAGAAAGTAATCAAGTGTACTGGTTGTAGATACAATAGTCGTTACTCGCTCTGATATGATTGGTACGAAGTAATCAGAGTAATCAAAGTATGTAGATACAAAAGTCGTTACTCGCTCTGATACGATTGGTACGAAGTAATCAAAGTAGATACAATAGTCGTTACTCGATCTGATACAATGATTACGAAGTAATCAGAGTAATCAAAGTAACGATTTACCTCTTCGTATAGTAATCGTTACTTTCGGTATTCGTAAGTAACGAGTACTTTGTAACGAATAGTTACTTTTTCAACATCACTAGTACAAAACCATAATACGACCAGCATTGACATACGGAAGTGAAACATGGACATTGAGAAAAAAAAGAAATCAATGAAATAGGTATTAGTATGAGAACGTAAAAACCTGCGAGTTATATATGATCCTTGCAGGGACAGTGTGACAAATGGATACAGGAGCAGATAAAACAATGAATTAGGGACTCTTCTCGGTCACGGAAACATCGTGAGACACATAAAAGCCAATAGACTAAGATAGACAGGCCACGTGGTAGGAAGTGATGACGACAGACTGATTAGCAATGTGTTTTTGGGAAAGACCAGACGGTAGAGGATCAGCAGGACGGCCTACAAAAAGGTGGAAAGGTAAGGTGCAGTCAGAGAAGACCTGTAAAAGATAGAAGTGAGACCATCGGAATGAGTAGCACACGATGGGAACCAATGGAAGACAATAGTAAATGCGGCAAAGACTCACGTAGAGTTATAAAAGCCAAAGATGATAACTAGATGGGATATTTATCAGTTTTATCACAAAAAGAATTGCAAACCTATTTTCTTACAATTTCATCAAATCACATTTTTTTTTACTTTTATGAATATATTTATCTAAGAGTACATTTGAACCATACCTGATTTTTTTAGTTTAAACATAATCCAAAAATCGTTTCATTCGAACAACACATTACTTAAAAAGAACCGAATTGCTGACAGTAGTAATAATTCAGAACCAATACTACACCAAATCGACATTCGTTTCAAAAGCGTATTAACGATGTTATCTAATCAATTTGACAAAGCTCTCACTATATATCCATCATTTAAAATATATCATGAGATATGTTAAAAACTGATAAAGTAAAATAGCAAATAATTATTTTATATAAATATTGTTGTACTTACACTTAGATTATTAATTTAACAAGTTAGTGGAGTCACTGAAGGTTTTCACCTCTGATTTCGTTGAACCTTCATCAATTTTCATGAAAATTGGTGAGTAGTTAGAAGATACTTCAGGGAACAAAGGTGACATGATGCCAACTTGCGCTTTTACCCTGGGGGTGGATGCCACCCCTTCTCGTGGGTGAAATTTTTTTTAATAAAACAAATACCAGAAATCGATAGAGGGGCAACTTCTAAGCAAAATTTGTTATGTAAAGTTATTAACTTAAATCAATACTTTTTGAGTTATTAAATATCAAAAATTTTATTTTTTCTTAAAAAAAATGAATGTTTTAAAGCTGTTTCTCACGTATTACTCAAAAACTATATGCTTTTGTAAAAAAACAATTATTACCAAAAATAAAGATAATAAAAAGTTTAATACACTCCCCACTTAAAGAACTAAACTAATATTACTTCAAAGTAAGTTATGGGTAATTGAATGTATATTCTTTTCGACGAGTACTCAAATCTAAGTATTCAAGCTTACATAACGGGAAAACGATGCATTTTATAGAATATACTTGTTAAGCACTTGTCAAAGTACTTTGGAGTACCTATCAAATGAGCTCCAGTAGAAGTTAATAGCATAAAAATTAAGCAAGTTATGATGAAAATAAGAGAACCCTTTCGATTTTTTTAGGAAAAAGTGAAAAATAAAACATACGCCATTTCCACAAAAATTTAAAATTTGTAGTCGTCCTCACACGAATTTCTTTAGGTTAATATATTTAATGATTTCAACAATTTTCATTGGTTTAAAATGCATATTTTTGAAAAAAAGATACAATTTAAAAAAATCAAAATTTTTTAAATTATCGTACTTTTCAAATTCTTTTGATAATAACTCAAAAATTACTCGATATACGTAAAAAAATGATATATAACTAAATTTTAGTTTTTATGTTCCAAATACTTTACCCATTTTACTATTTCCGTAGAGTAAAAAATAACCGAGATAGAAACGTTTAAAATTTCAATTTTGCTGCGAGAACCATGTAATCGGGGCCATTTAACCCTTTATTGTTAAAAAAGTGAGACGTTTAAAAGACAAATTTTGACATTTTTTAATAGATTTTGGAATCAGCTTTTAACTAATTTTTAGGTGAACCTAATATCTTGATAATTAACGGAGTTATTTACAAATAAACAATAACATTTTTTGGAAAAATTTTTAAAAGATACATTTTGAAACATTTTTGGTGCATAAATTTTAATGCTATCAACTTGTTCGAGGACTTATTTGATAGATATTTCTATGAACTTTAACAAATGTTTAATAAGTTTATGTTGTAAAATGCATCATTTTGCCGGTATTTAAGCTTGAATATTTAAATTTGGGTACTCGACGAAAGAAATATACATTGAATTACCTATAACTTACTTTTAGTTAACATAGGAAGGTTTTTCTAGTAAGTAGTTTATTTGATTTTTTATTAGCCTCAATTTTGATAATTATAACTTTTTTGTAAAAACTTATAGTTCTTGAGTTATTTATGAAAAATCGGTTAAAAACATGCATTTTTCTCACGAAAAATTAAAATTTTTGATCTTTAATAACTCAAAAAGTTTTGATTTATTTTAATAACTTTATATAACAAATTTTGCTTATAATTTGTCCCTCTATCGAATTGTGGGGTTATTTTTAATAAAATAATTTTCACCCCCGAAGAGGGGTGGCATCCACCCCCAGGGTAAAAGCGCAAGTTGGCACCATGTCACCTTTGTTCCTTAAGATATCCTCTAACCACTCACCAATTTTCATGCAAATCGATGAAGGTTCAATGAAATCGGAGGTAATAGCTCATATCCACCTTCAGTGACTGCACTAAGTATGCTTTTTGCAAAATGGATGCAAAAAACCGGTCTAATGGTCAACCAAGAGAAAATATGTGCATTACATAACTGACAATATAAGAGACGAGAAAGAATAGGGCAAAATGTAACATTAGAATCATATAACTTTGAAAGAGTGGAGAGTTTTAAATACCTCGGAACGACAATCACTGCAGATAACGATATTAGGGAAGAGATAAAAAGAAGAATCCAGGCAGCAAACAGGAGTATGTATTGTTAAATAATTTTTATGGGAAAAATTTAGAGAATTAATTTTATGTCACAGATCACGAGTTCGTAAATTTTCATCGCCCTGTATATAGCCAAAATTTGTAAATAATATGATTAGCCGTAAGCAGTGTTTCGTGGAAAGAGGAAATGTTTAGTGGTAAAGAATCTACGAACGGACTTATACAAATTAAACAATGAACTAAAATACGGTCGGATTAGAAAGTGGATGTACTCACGGTTGGAGTAGGCAATAGAATGTTTCTAAATGGTTTCCTAGAAAGAAACGACGATAAACATTTTTTTAGTTTTAGAATATAGGGTTTTTTTTAAATATAAGAAAAAAAGTAATTTTAATATCTCGTGGAAATTAACAAGACAGAAAATTTGTATACCACACTATTTGTTCTTAAGAAATGAAAGTAGGGATGTAATGTGTAGAGAGAATGCTTGTGATTGGCGAAGAGATTGATGGAGGGAGAATAGAGTGATTGAGTCTCAGATTGATGAGAAAAAGATTTACTGTGTAATTAAGATCGGAAGGGAGCAGTCCAGTTTGAAAATTAGTAATTTTGTGTAAAGTGGTGAATTTGGTTTTCCATAGCTCTATTTATATTTTCATAAAAGTTTTCTATTTCTTCATCGCTATGACTCGTCGTGGGTGCATATACTTGGATAATTTTAATAGAGCATCTCTTGTTCAATTTTAGTATGAGGTACACAACTCTTGAGCTTACACTATCTATTTTTATAATTTTATCTAGGTGTTTCTTGTGGACGAGAAAACCTACGCCGCCAACTGCCTTATCGTCTTCTCCAATGGAATGTAACAGATGCCCTGATTTTAAAACTAATTGGTTTTCTCCTTTTCTTCGTATTTCGGAAAGTCCCAGTACATCCCATTTTATGCAGTTAAGTTCTTCCTGTAATTCAATGAGCTTATCTTCAGTTGCAAGCGTTCTTACGTTATAAGTGGCAATATGCAATGTTCGTTGTCCATGGTAGCCGTGTCTATCCCGGTGATTCTTTGCACCCTCTGCCCTTGGCCCAATCTGGTGGCTACCGTCACCAGGGACCGTTGGGCCGCCGGGGACTAAGGGCCTTTTTCTAGTTTGTGTCATGTCATTTACGGGGGAAAATTAGCCATTTCACTACCACGCTGGCCAGTGCGGGTTGGTAGCGGGAAATTAGGAGTGTTTGAATGGGGAGAGGCGCAGGTTACGCAGTTTGTGTGTAGGGTGTGCGACAATATGCCATACACACCCCCACGCAAAGTGGACCCCTCCCACTCCAACACGGTCAATAGGACTCATCCGTCACTCGGGGTGTGGATGAGATAGGTTTGAGGATAGAGATAATGGGTAAGGTTGAGATGGAATGTTAGGGAGGGACAGCGGTCAGCTGCTCCTGTAATCGCCTCTTACGACTAGTAGGAGATCCTGTGGGTGTATTCTACTAAGCGGCCCGCATCCCACACGGGGATTTGGTGGCCGTGTAAGCAGATTCCTGTTGAGACGAAATCGTGATCGAGTCGAGAAGTCCTCGTGTCCGAATAGATTCCAGTTTCTGTCTGGAACGAGTAGCCGGTTTGTATCAATTTTGCACAAGATATCGAGCTGAGAGAAAAACTCTTGGAATTATAAAGATTGATATTGTTTGTATCGAGTCGGAGACTAAATAGAGGAGAGATTCCGAAAGAGTGCTGTTTTTGTTTTGTGAAACAGTTTAAAAGAGAAAGACCGTAGCAGCATCTGAGGAGCACGTGTGGGAGAACCGAGGACAACACAATCCATGAGAATAAGTAAAGAAGATAAAAAAGGTTAATCAGATTATATGTGAAAAGGAGAGAGTTGTTGTATATTACATACCCTATTTGTTTTTTGTCAATTTAACAGTTTTACAGCATAATTTATTCATTCATAAATTCATATAAGAGATAAATAATCTATTTAAAAGGTAAATTAAATATTGTTTTTTTTTTTATAATAATAAGAACAGTCTACCGAATCATTTAAATGAAAATTTGTTAAAAGAAAAAGGAGATTAAAGATTATTTTTATTAGATAAGAAATTTTGACAACAGAATAAAGTTTTAGCATACATTTTGAATCTTATATTTAGGGTGTAGAATATAAATAATATTATTAAAATTTATATGATTTTGAGTATATTTATTTTCCCTGTTTTGTCCTAGATAAAGTAAGCAACGAGAAATACTAGAAGCCACAAACTAAAGGTGATACATTAAAATCACAAAATTAGCCCTGAGAATATATTTTATTGGAAAGTTTTATATTTAAGTGAATTAATCAGATGCTGATCAATCTCATAACAGAGAGAAAATACAGAGCATACATAACAGTATGTATAGCCTCCACAATACTATTAAATCCAGGGGCCAAACACGGATATAAAGAATCAGGATATATAAAACAGTGATTAGACAGATGCTCATGTATGGTTGGACGTGGACGCTGACAAGAGCAATGGAAAGAAAACTCATATGTTTTGAGAGAAAAATTCCAGAAGGATCTTTGAAGCCTATCTCGATCCGAATACTAATCAATATCCAATGAGAACCAATATCGAGGTCAAACATGTATAGAGCTAGCGACGTAGTTCAAGAGATAAATCCCAACGTATGAGTTGGACATGTCCAGTCCATAGACAGCCTAATAACTAATGCACCAAGCATTAATATTTTGCGGGAAAATAGCTGTGGCCATGCAGTCTTCACGAAATTTGTCACGGAGGCTGCATTCAATTATTCAAACCATATATGAACAATTTGCTGGGTCTGGTTCTTTATCACGACAACCAAGACAAATTGAGATCAAGAGGCTTTGATGTTTAGTTAGACTATCTATAATAGTATAAAATCGTAATAGCACAAAAATTTTCAAGATAGATTTTCATTTTTTTCACAAAATTGCTTTTGAAAATTTGCTGCTGCTAAATCACTGGATGATTTTCAGTCTGTCAATGTTGTTTGCCATAAGAAATAACAAAATTTACGAAATTCATATTTATTTACGAAGTGGAGTAATTTCGGCTAGATGGCTCTATGCAAAACTTTTATTCAAAACACAAGCAAAACAAGAGCTCTTTTATTTCCGATAATTCTTTGATTGTATAGAAACTTTCATCCCAAACGTTACAATTACACACATGTTTTCTGACAATAGTATACTACGGTACCCACTAAGATAAAAACACTGGACTATTCTTCAATTCAACGATTTAATTGCAACGATTTAAAATGCAGTGTGAAATGGTAATACCTTTTCTCACGCAAACCCGTTATATTTCCATTATATCCCGGGATTAAAATAAAACGAATATGGCGTATTTCCGACACTATCTTGGCAAATTACACATTCAAAACCTCCTCCCTCCCCGCCCACCGAGATCCTAGCTGCATAGCATATGCTAATCTCACCATTCCAGGATATATCCACCGTTATTACATTCGATCCACTTTACGAATTCCTGAGGATTAAGAAAAATTGGAATGATATTTCAAAAGCAATTGATGCTGGTGCACATTGTCAATAGCACGCGGTGCGCCACATCGGCGCAGCGGCAAGAAACACCGGCAGTGTTCCGCATATCCGAGCTGTGCGACCAATGACCTGGGACCGGCCCTGAAAATGACAGTATTTCGCTAGTAAACGAGTAACTACCCCACGGTATCGTGAAAAATATAGTCCAGGTTGTGAGGCCAATCCCGTATGAAAAATGTTTCTGATTCGGTTTCTTTGCGTATAGACCGGCAGTGGCGGCTGGTCAGAGGAGGCAAGGGAGGCTTAGCCTCCCCATAAATTTGTTACACATGCTACACTGTTTTGTTTACTTTGCTATTTTGCTTCGCGTTAGAGATATCGGAAAAAGTTATTTGAACAAGTTGTTCCAAATAATTTTCTAACCCCACATACCAAATTTCATCACAAAATTAGCACTTTTAGTTTTTTCATTACTTGTAGTCAGGATCCTAAAACTGGAGAGGAGGCTGCTGGCCGGAAAATCTCACTTGCTAATGCTCCGCGCAGCGCAGTAGCATTTAAGGAGACCCGGTCTCCTTAGAGCTGCATTATAGTTTAACGCACACGCTGCCCGGAGATTGGGCAAGGGCGGCTAATCGGCCAGCAGCCTCCTCTGCAATTTTAGGATCCTGACTACAAATAATGAAAAAACTAAAAGTGCGAATTTTGTTATGAAATTTGGTATGTGGGGTTAGAATAATATTTGGAACAACTTGTTCAAATAACTTTTTCCTATAAGTATCTGTAATGCAAAGCAAAATATTGGTAATTTACCGTGTTTCTGAATTCCCAGTAGGCCGCTTTTATAATTAAAAAAATTCAGTTGGGTACCTTAAAAAATGTGAACCTTCAACCTGTATGGACTGCAAAAGTTCAAGTCTGTATTTATTTTCATATGCATATATACTTATAGAGATAAAATTATTGTTAACAAATAAACGACACAAACTTTGGTAATACACTTTTACAATTTGACTAACTATTTTTAAAATGATATATGATATGAAATTATGAATTATGATGATATTATAAAATGTAAATAAAAAATGGTCACGGATTTTTTTGCTAGTGCAAATTTGTCTATGTAGATATTTTACAGTTAGGTATAGCCTCCCTATGGTACAAATCACGAGTCACCACTGAGACCGGGCCCTGGAAGTATTTTAGTATGCAAAGCCGGTAACTATGTTCGGATTATTTTACCTAAGACCTTGAACAATGAAAAACTGAATCTTGCCGAAAGGTGCAATGGTGCCTTGCCAGATAAAAAGCGATTTTTCGCAAAACAAAACAATTTTTTGTATCTTTTTGGTCATTCTAAGCAAAAAATGTTTTTACAAGTTTTTTCGTAGGATGCATAGTTTTCGAGATAAACGCAGTTGAACTTTCAAAAAATCGAAAAATTGCAATTTTTTAACCCGAATAACTTTTGATTACAAAATAAAATAGCACCAAACATGACCCCCCACGGAGGTAGGGAGGAGGGTTTCTTTAAAGTCTTAAATAGGAGCCCCCAATTTTTATAGCAGATATGGTTTCTTTACATAAAAATAACAACTTTTATTCGAGACATTTTATCGAATTATGGACAGATGGCGCTATAATCGGAAAAAACCATTGTTGAAAATGGAAAATTAAATTAAAAAATGGAAAGTCCCGATATCCTCCCATTTATGAAAAACTTATTGACTTTTTCGGTTTTAGGACCTACTCTTCACAACCCAATAGGTCCCCATAACCCATAACGCTTGAGTAACAGCAAAGGGCCTAGCCGGGTAAGATGATGAAAAGTGCCTTCAACTCGATTCGAATTCCATATAGGTCACCGTTTAGCATATATAGTGAAACTAACTTTTTGAAATTTTTAGCCCCCTAGGTGGCATGTGACCCACCTAGAGCCTAATTAGGCTTTTTTAGTTTTTATTTTTTATCTCAGCCGCATCGAGAACTAGCGAAAAACTTTAAATAAAAAAGTTGTAAGCTTTAAAAAGTTCTGTCCGAAACATTTTTTTTTTAATTTTTGGCGGGAAATTAAAATTTTAGAACGATTTTAAAATTTTAAGTGAGTATAAAAAAATAACTAAGACATTCGTTTTGACTAAAAAAATATATAACGTGTATTTTTGCATAATATTTCACGCTGAATTTTTTCAAATTTTTAAAATTGGTGAAACGCACCTTTAAAAATAAAAAACCGCATTTTTTCGGTTTTTTGATACAATTTTATACATATTTTTCAAAAAAGGTAATACCGTCACTAGAATAGGTAAAAAACTGAAAAATAATTGGAGTTTGCTTAATAAAAATTTTTTGTAATCCCATCCATTTTCAATATACAGGGCGTTGAAGAAAACAAAATTTTACACATTTTTTACGATTTTGCCGAAACTACTGGCAACATTGTAATAAAATTTGGCGAGTTTTAAGAGGTAGTTGTTGTGCATTTTTTGACATACAATTAAGAATTTTATATTTATCATTTGCGCGTATACGGGTAATAGTCTGAACTTTTAAAGAAAAAAGATAGTACGCCACTGACATATTTCAAATTAACAATCCTTTTTGAATTCCTCGTTTAATTTGTGACAAAAAAACTATCTTCCTATTTTTTCATACGACGCGCCATTTTTATTCAAAAAATAAAACATCTTAACCCTTACAAAGTATTCGAACTTATATTAGTAGTTTCTACATCTACATACGTAAACTCGTACGTCCATTATAAAAACTAATTCGAATACTTTGGAAGCGTTAAGATATTTTATTTTTTGCAGCAAAACGGCGCCTCGTATGAAAAAATGATAGGATAGTTTTTTTTATCGCAAATTGAATGTGGAATTTAAAAATGATTGTTAATTTGAAATATGTCAGTGGCGTACTATCTTTTTTTGTTTGAAAAGTTCAGACCATTACCCCTAAGCGCCAATGATGAATATCAAATCCTTAATTGTATGTCAAAACATGCACAATAACTACCTCTTAAAACCCGCTAAGTTTTATTACAATGTTGCCAGTAGTTTCGGCCAAATCGTAAAAAATGTGTAAAATTTTGTTTTCTTCAACGCCCTGTATCTTGAAAATGGATGGTGTTACAAAAAATTTTTATTAAGCAAACTCCAATTATTTTTCAGTTTTTTACCTATTCTAGTGACGGTATTACCTTTTTTGAAAAACATGTATAAAATTGTATCAAAAAACCGAAAAAATGCGGTTTTTTATTTTTAAAGGTGCATTTCACCAATTTTAAAAATTTGAAAAAATTCAGGGTGAAATATTATGCAAAAATACACGTTATATATTTTTTTTGTGAAAACGAATGTCTTAGTTATTTTTTTATACTCATTTAAAATTTTAAAATCGTGCTAAAATTTAAATTTCCCGCCAAAAATTAAAAAAAAAAATTTTCGCACAGAACTTTTTAAATCTTACAAATTTTCTATTTAAAGTTTTTCGCTAGTTCTCGATGCGGCCGAGATAAAAAATAAAAGCATAAAAAGCCTAATTAGGCTCTAGGTGGGTCACATGACCACCTAGGGGGCTAAAAATTTCAGAAAGTTAGTTTCACTATATATGCTAAACGGTGACCTATATGGGATTCGAATCGAGTTGGGGGCATATTTCATCATCTTACCCGGCTAGGCCCTTTAGCATACTTTCATCCACTTAGCATACATCCATAATGGGCATCCGAAAAAATGCTCAAACACTATTTGTTTATATGTAGCTTTGTTTAACAATAAATAAAAATTTTTAGCAATGCAAATAATCAAAACAGGTATAATTTGACTTGAACATTTAAATGCTGCAAGCAGAATTGCTATTTTATTTTTTAATCAAAAGTTATTCGGGTTCAAAAATTGCAATTTTTCGATTTTTTGAAAGTTTAACCGCGTTTTTCTCGAAAACTATGCATCCTACGAAAAAACTTGTAAAAACATTTTTTGTTTAGAATGGCCCAAAAAATACAAAAAAAATGTTATGTTTTGCGAAAAATCGCTTTTTATCTGCCCTTGACATGGGGGCAGGGAGGGGATAACATGGCACCATCGCACCTTCTGGCAAGATTCAGTTTTTCATTGTTCATATGAAGGGCGTTGGTCGCAAATTTTTTGGGCAAAAATTATTTAAACAATTTTTTTAAATAAATTCCAAAATTTATCTTTCTCTCTTCCAGAAACATATTTTTTGGCTTTTTTGGGTCATTTTAAATAAAAAAGGTCTCTTGTAATTTTCTCAAAAGTTCATACTTTTCGGGTTATAAACGATTTAAAATCTGAAAAATGCGAAAATACGAATTTTTGAGGATTGAACTCATATTAAAATTATTATTTTTGAGGTTGTGTTTGAATTGAAGTTTAAACGTTTAGTTTCCAGATTCTGAAGAGCTTATTTCAATTTAGACCGTCGTTGTTTTTTAATTGTTAATTGTGTGCGTCCACTCGACTTTTAAGCCTTCGCGACGCGCGGCGTGCCTCACTATATGGTGCGTTTCTGACGCACTTCTACACGTACCTACTTCCGCAAAAAATTCCCAACAAATACATATATTTTTACGACAGTTATTAAAATTTTATAATTTATTGTTAACATAGTTTTTTTTAATAATTTATTTTTTTATTTAATTACTTAATTATGGCCAATGTGTCAATTAAATACGCCAATCATCACAATATATATGTAATAAGTGCATTATTATTTTCTCTATTTTAAACGTGATCCGACTAAAAAATTATTTTTCGAAAACGATTTCTGTAGTGGAAATCAAAATGTCAAAAACAATAAAATTTAATTTTTATTTCAATCAATGTTAGCTTAATCTCATATATGTACTTATCATATTTAACTTGACATGCCACAATAAATCAGTTTCAGAACCTCAGTAAATATAAGAACTTTTTCTTGAAAAGCCTTTCAGTAACCTGAGTACCTCCACAGTTAGTTTCAGTGCTGAAATTAAGTATCACATGATGTATACATACAGGGTGATTGATTAGTGGGGTAAATCTCAATAGCTCTGCTATAGTAATAGATAGCAATAAAAGTTAATAACAAAAATTTTAGCCACCTTTGAGCTTCACATTACAAAATTAGTTAGAATGTTACAGGGTGTTCGATAACACAGTGGCAGACCAAACTTATGTTTTTTTAAATGGAACTCCCTATATTTTATTTTATATTCGAAATCCTGTTAACTTCTCCATCACAAAAATATAAAGGTTTGTAGTGTTATACAGGGTATTTACAAAGTAATAACCAATTTTGTATGAAAATCGTAACAAGTTGCAACTCCCTGTATAAATAAAAATAAGCACAACAGCAATGGTTTATTAATGCCATATTTTTTTATTTATTGTCAAAATTTTCAAGAATTATTGACATTGCTAATTTTCTTTATATCAAATAGAGGGTGAGTCAAAACGCAAGTACATTATTTTCTCAGTAATGTTAAATGGAACACACTGTATTTTATATCATTATTGAAAAGTAACATTACCGTACTTTAATTTTTATATAACAGTCCCTATGCCCAAATTTATTAGTTTTTGAGATATTTTCATTTTTCAGAAAAAATTATTTTAGGTGTTTAAATTTATCTAAATTTTAAGTAAGCCATGACTGAATTGACAATTGACAATTACCGATTATCAATCCGGTAATCAATGTAACACTGTAGCAAATAAAGAAATAAAAAGAATTTATTAGTAATACATTTTACAAACAAGAACACAACCACAACCACAACATGCAACATTTTTGAAACAATTAAAAACTATCTTTTTATGTAAATGCAACAAATAAACAAAGAAAATTAGTAATAAATTTTACAAAAGAACACACAAACACAAAATACAACATTTTGTGAAGACAATTAAACACTACTTTTGTATGTAAATGTAACAATGTAACAAATAAAGAACGAAACATAATTTATCAGTAATACATTTTGCAAAAAAACATGTTTGAAAAAATTAGAAGCTACTTTTAATAAAATATTTTTAATATTTAATTACATAAGGTGTTCAAAATTATCTCCTAACACATTTATGCACGCTTAAAAACGATCATTGAATGAGCTACTTACTCTACGAAGCATTTGTAAATTAACACATCGAAATACACTTTGTATTATATTTTTCATCTCATCCCTTGTTGTTGGAGGTATTTTATAAACTTCATTATTAACGTAACCCCAAAAAAATCAGTCCAGTTTATTAAATTCTGGTGATTTGCATGGTCATGCTACTGGTCCATTGAAAAATGAAAATATCTCGAAAACTAATAAATTTAGACACAGGGGATGTTATCTAAAAATTAAAGTACGGTAATGGTACTTTTCAATACTGATATAAAATACAGGGTGTTCCATTTAAAATTACTGAGAAAATAATGTACTTGCGTTTTGACTCACCCTGTACTTGATATAAGGAAAATTAGTAATATCGACAATTCTTGAAAATTTTGACAATACGTTAAAAAATACGGTATTAGTAAACCATTGCTGTTTTGCTTATTTTTATTTATACAGGGAGTTGAACTTGTTACGATTTTCATATAAAATTGGTTATAACTTTGTAAATACCCTGTATAACATAACAAATCTTTATATTTTTGTGATGGAGAAGTTAACAGGATTTCGAATTTAAAATAAAATATAGGGTGTTCCATTAAAAAAGACATAAGTTTGGTCTGTTACTGTGTTATCGAACACCCTGTAACATTCTAACTAATTTTGTAATGTGAAGCTCAAAGGTGGCTAAAATTTTTGTTATTAACTTTTATTGCTATCTATTACATCTATTTTATTGCTTATATCTGTATAGCATGCGATTTGCTGTATACGCATTTTTAAAGTATATATTCCTGTAGTGCGTTATATGAAATACTATTTTTACTTTAAGAAATGCACTGCAGAATTTTCAGAAATGCAGTTTCTGAAAAACATGAAGGAATAATTGTGAACGGTGAAGTCATTAATAATTTGCGATAGTCAAGAAGAAGTATGTAAAATTTAATTCCTAACTGTGCGGTTTCGGCTTATAAAGCTATCTTCAGAGCTATGCTACAGTAAAAGATCTCTAATGAATCATTATTCTTTCAGATGAATTCACAAAGATTTTATCTCTCGATGGAATTTCTTAAAATGGAGGAGCGCGGAAGACAGTTCTACCAGTTCTTCTTCTTTTTCTTTTGGCATCATAACCCCGGATGAGTCTTTGCCTGTCTGACTATGTCCGTCCATACAGATCTTTCTTGTGTCCTTCTCCTCCATTGTCTTACATTCTGTGATAACCTCGGGTAGTAAATTACAGTTGGGGACAAGATTCATTTTTGTTAAGATTAAGACATTTATTTTGATCTAAATATACAAAAAAGAATTATATATGTTCTACATATAGGGCTTTCGTAAACCTCAGAAAGTTAGTGTGACGATACTCGACACATGAATAATAAACCGATGACAGAGGGAATTAAATAGTAAGGTATTCACATTTATTTCTCAACACAAAATAAATGCATAAGGAAGGAAGTATCTAACTCAACACGTCAGATGGTAGGATAAGGGTAACGTTCAGCATACGTAGTCATTGGGCAGAATGGGAATTTATCGATATCGTTCAACACACCACATCGACGGGCTTCGGACCACGTTCAGCGCACCTGTTCCTAGTTATTCTCCGTTCAACGCACAGAGAATCCGTCTAATGGATTTTTGTTCGGTCTTTTATACTGCCAGGAGACGGTGTAAGAACATGTTTTGTTGGATACATAGGCGTACTTTAGACGATAAGAGTATATTGTCGTCACAATTCATAGTTTTTAGGTCGTCTTCCACATCATCCAACCATCTCGTTCTGTGCCTTCCTTTTTTTCGTCTTTCTATCGTCTTCGATGTAACATTTTACGTACATAAATAAATAAAGAAATTTCCAGAGTTCTTTTCTTTCATTTTTCGCAAAAAAAGCTTATATTCCAGACGCTTTATTGGCAATTTTAATGATTCTCCACACTTTATGATTTTATAATATAATTTTTCTACTGTTTACCTATTGGAGCATCTCATCTATCTTTAGAAGTCTTCAATGCAAACTGCTGTAATACTCTTATTTTCTGCATACCGTATTGATAATCCAAATAAGTCCATAATTCTCGAGTCAACTTATTTCTCTCGACGGACTTTCTTCCAATGGATGAGCGCCGAAGATCGTTCTACCAGTTACATGATGAGTATATGTGCGAGAGAGGTCGGGTCAAGGTCGCGGGGGCGGCATCGTGAGGCGGTGAGCCAGCGAACGAGAGAGCGGCGGCAGAAAGCAATGGCGAGAGAGAGACGGCATCGAGGTAGGAGGCAGCACCACCTATTGATCCCGGTCGACAGTGTTGCCGACGAATATTTCGGGCGAAATTCTATACAGGATGTCAATACTAATTTATTTTTTTTTCTAAAAAGTTTGAAGGATTGCCTTGAAACATATTTATTTTCGATTTATCTTTTTCGATGACAATTATTTAATCATATATACAGTGAACGGCTAAGAGCATGGAATAAGATTCCGATAACGTAAAAAAATCGTGTTTGAAATGCCATCTATAGACACATTCAACAGGTATAATGTACAGGGTTATTCACTATATTTTGACCCCCCTGTAAACTGCTTTATTTGCAGAATTAGAAAAAATGTGAAATACAAAAGTTATTCGATTTTTAAAATATGATTTTTTGACATATTTATATAACATACTAGTGACGTCATCCATCTGGGCGTGATGACAAAAAGAAGAATGTATTTTAACTATTTATAATGGGAAATAAGCCACAATATTATTAAAAGATGATTTTTATTAACGTTTCGACGCCCAAATCGGGTGCCGTTGTCAAAATACAAAATACTACTGTTTTTTTGTTTATATTTTGTTTAATATTTTTTGCTTAAATTCAATAGTATTTTGTATTTTGCCAACGGCACCCGATTTGGGCGTCGAAACGTTAATCATTTTTTAATAATATTGTGGCTTATTTCCCATTATAAATAGTTAAAATTGTAAAAATGCCACAAGAAAATAGCTTCAGAACAACATTAAGAAGAACGTATGTAATTTATTTAATTTAAAATACATTTTACTGCTGTTATAAAACAGAAATTTGTAAAAGTTTATTGCACAAATAAACATTGATTTTTGCTTAAATTCAATGTTCAAACTGCCAAGAGGCAGATGGGTGGCACTTTGAGCATTGAATTTAGGTGAAAAGTAATGTTTATTTATTCAATAAACATTTATTTCTGTTTTCTGACAGCAGTAGAATGTATTTTGAATTAAAAAAATTACATACATTCTTCTTTTTGTGTCAATTAATTTAATTAAAAAAAAGTTTTTTGACACCCTGTATAATTAATCATGTTAATGTTTATATTACTGAATAGGGAATTGAATAACATTTCAAATGAGCTAGCACTCGCCCCCTATTCCCATTTAAAAAAATAGTCGATTACGTCATCACGCTCAAATGGATGACGTCACTAGTAAGATATGTATGTCAAAAAATCATAATTTAAAAATCGAATAACTTTTGTATTTTACATTTTTTTCTAATTCTGTAAATAAAGCAGTTTACAGGGGGGTCAAAATATAGTGAATAACCCTGTACGTCCTAAAAGTTTTGGCACAAAATATTTATCGGATTTTTTTTAATGAAAAAATTTATCTAAACAATAACTAGTTATCATACATTACAATTCAATACTTAACCCCTCCGTGATCGGCGACTTTTGGTAGATCACATCTATGTTTCATTTCTTCCTGTAGCGACCCTGTGTTTGTAATTAATTTTTAGTTTCCACCTAAATAACAAGCTTGTAGGAAGAATACTCAACATCCAATTCGAAAACACCACACTTGCCTACAATAAACCACCAAAGGACCTTGGGGTGACTGTTGACAGAACCTTATCCTTCAAGGAACAAAACAACGGAAAAGCTTAAATCCAGAAGCTGTGCAGCACACAATGGGGAGCATCGGTTTCCACCTTGCGATCATCTGCTCTGGGCCTTGTCTTCTCAACCGCGGAATACTGCTCTCCAGCCTGACCTAACAGCCCACATATACACAAAGTAGATGTCCAATTGAACAATACAATGAGAATTATTGCTGGCGTTATTAAATCCACCTCTACGCAATGGCTCCTGCCACTAGAGATTCTGAGCCACATTCAGCCACATTCTGTGGCACTGTGAGCCACATTCTGCCACTAGAGATTGCAATTGCTGAATCCAGCTTCCAGCAATCCAGCTGGATTTAGCGCTTTTGTTTACATGATGGATCCAGCAAACCGTGCTGTATCCAGCAGCGCGGATCCGCAAACGTGTCAAATTCGAAATAAGTTACTTCAGTTGTCTTCATTAGCCTCTTTATTTAAGCAGTGATTCGGCAACTTGCCATTCTATCGCGCTAGCAGTAGGTTAGTATGCTGGAAAGTTAAAAAAGCCTAAAAGTTTGCATCGATAAAGCGTTGATAGACATTGATTCTGCGACTAAATTCTCTGCTGGCGATTGGTCAATAATCAATGGGTTGATCGCCAATCTTTAACCAGTGAAACTGGCCGTAGAAGCTGTTTGAAGAAGAGAGTCCACTTAACGGCCGACACAACCATGAAATTTGTCTTAGACAAACTAAATAGCCAGGACTCTAGCCTTAGTGCCGATCCATCGGAAGCATTACTCAACAGAATCGCGGAACGGCGCCTCTCTGAAATTACAGGTACATTAATGTACTTCAAAAGTGACAAAATCCAAAAAAGTGTGACAAAGGACTAAGCAATCCTGGTTATTTACCCATGCCGAAAAAGAAGGCAACGCGACAAGGGATGAAAAATTTGTTGAGTCGTAAAAATAAACAAGTGATTGTGGAGCCAGTGCAAGAGGACCTAATGGAAGAAGATGGGCCAACTAATCCGGAGCCCGTGATTTTTAATTTGGAATAAGAACTTGAGATTGAGGAAACGAGAGAAAGAAAACTTTTATAACCAAAAAACTGGTTCTCTAAAAGAGCAAAAATATTTTGAAAAAGGAAATGGCCGTTTATGAGAACGAAGGAGTGAAAGGCGATTATTTGTCCATGGTCTATGACTATTTGATAACCTTAAAACCGATCAACCAGCATAGAGGCCGGAAGGGCTTTTTTTGCAACCAGCTATATGTGGAGTTCTGTGCGAAGTCGGTTAGGCGATAGGACGATAGATAAAATATGTTTTAAGGTCTCACTTCCAAAAACCTAAATTAATGTTTTTATTGTTTAGAAATTTAGAATAGAGACAAAAAATCATTAAAATTTGTGTTTTTATTTTGATTCCACATTTTGCTGGATCCGCGGTGGATCCAGCTGGATTTAGGCCAATTTTGCATTAATCCAGCTGGATTGAAAATGCTGCTGGATTGCAATCCATATCTGCCACCCTAACTAAGGTGCGTACACTTCCTCACTAGCAATGAATACAGGACGGAATACAATGGTTCACAAAAGTTCCTAACCTTTTCTTGGTGAATATGGCTAAAAAACTATATTTCATAGAAATTTAAGACCGAATTATGGCAGTATTTTCTTAAAAATCACTATACTTAAGCAGAAAAAGCAGCAGAGGAAGCAACATTTCAACTTTATACGAATTAAAAAGGTTTGCGATTAAGCAAAACCTGGCTTTTCAACCTTCATTATCAGTGGCGTTACAGCTCTTTATGAGCCAAAGCTTTCTTCAGAACAATCTTCCATTCGCCCCTGTCTCTGGGAACTCTTCTCCATGCTCTAATTCCAATAGACTTTACCAACCTTTGTTTACAAAATGATAATAACGTCAATATGACAGTCATGACGTCACACATCGGCTGTCAGCCTTAAAATATTTCATATTTTTCTATATTTAAACTATATTTATGTATTATATACGACATTTTCTACCATATAGAGTATTTATAGAAAATTTCTAATAATGTATTAATACATTAGCACAAAATTCATAGTAAATTTTTAAATAATCTCTTGTTTTTGTAAATCACACATAAAGCATACAGATAAGACCGTCCTGCGCGTGGACAGAGACCTGACCTATTCGCGGTGTGCAAGTACTTGGAAAGGGAAACGAGAAACGAACGTGCGCGAGTCGCGGAGAAATATTGCAACAATCTTAAATAATTCATATTGTCAATTGAAATTGTCAAATTGACGTATATTTCATACCTTCTGTCATTGACGCAGAAAAATTATATATTGCTCCACAATATTGATATGATATGCAATTATTATATAAAGGTAAATTTAATTAATTGTATTTTGCTTGCAGTACTGCATTTTAAAAACTGATTTTATTTACTACATACAATTGTTTACGTTTGCTAAACATAACCTGCATCTTATTTTTTCTTCTTATTATTTTTTTGGACTGTGGTCTTGACAATTATCCAGCAACCAGGACTAATATAATTGGCCAATATAATTAAAAGTGCGAATAAAAGTACAGAGCGTAGAAATAGAGGTAGCTTTGTCGAACTTGCACGGTCCCAATAATCATAGTAGTCTGGGCAGATTATCGGAGAATAGGCCATTTGGTGTTGATTTGGCCATTTGGAAATTCGGTGTTGAAGGATAACTTTCACTTTGAATGTCTGGGTTATGCCATCTTTTGGATCAACTATACTACACTATCTATAACTCCAAAGATTTTAACTACGCCGAAAACACCCAAATAAAAATTCACCGTAATTAAATTCTGCATAGAGACGTGTTTTTCCCGATTTACTCCGACGAAAATTTTCCCCGGAAAATGCGAGTTTTTCCAACAAAATCTTTAATTTTCAACTAAAATTTTAGATAAGTAATTGTTTATCAATATACAGGGTGTCCAAAAACTTTACCGACAAACGAAGACAGGAGATTCCTCAGATAATTTTAAGACATTTTAACCCAATTCATCTAGTCCGAAAATGCTTCCTAAGGGAGCTAGAGCTCTTTGAAGATGGCGTCATGTAATTAATTTTTCTTAAATACCTCCAGAACGCTTCTATTTAGAAAAAACAAAAATTGGTATGCGTATTTACTTTCCATAAACGAATCGATTCCATCCATTGCGAATTTCTAGTACCGGTCATAGGCGTCCGTTTTGGGTAGGGCAACGGTTATTTTATCGCCTAACTTTGTTGTCTTTAATTTTTAAGCATTTTTGACTCTGAATTATTAAATTGTGAAGTATTCTAGTACTAAAAGGGACTCTTACTTTAAGTCGATAGGATACACCGTTTTCTAGAAAAATCGATTTGAAAATTTTTCGTTCTTTGAATTAAAAAAAAAAGTTTCAAAAAAAAACTATTTAGAAAGATGAAAACTGGTACATTTATTTATATTCCAGAGATTAATCGATTTCATTAATGGCGAATTTCTAGTACCGGTCATAGGCGTCCGTTTTGGGTAGGTCAACAGTTATTTTATAGCATAACTTTATTGTCTTTAATTTTTAAATATTTTTGACACTAGATTATTCAATTATGAGATATTCGAGTACGAAAAGTTACTCTTGCTTTAAGTTGGTAAAATACATCGTTTTTTTTTTAAATTTTTTTTAATTTTTTTTTTCAAATTCCCAAAACTAAAAACTTTTAAATCGATTTTTCTAGAAAACGGTATAGTATGTCCTACCGACTTAAAGTAAGGAGTACCTTTTAGTACTATAATACCTTACAATTTAATAATCCAGTATCAAAAATGCTTAAAAGTTGAAGACAAAAAAGTTATGCAATAAAATAACCGTTGCCCTACCCAAAACGAACGCCTATGACCGGTACTAGAAATTTTCAATAGATGGAATCGATTCATTTCTGGAAAGTAAATATTTATACAAATTTTCATTTTTCTAAATAGAAGCGTTATAGAGGTATTTAAGAAAAACTAATTACATGGCGCCATCTTCAAAGAGCTCTAGCTCCCTTAGGAAGCATTTTCGGACTAGGTGAATTGGGTTAAAATGTCTTAAAATTATCTGAGGAATTTAATGTCTTCATTTGTCGGTAGAGTTTCTGGATACCCTGTATAAATAACTTGGTAATATAAAAGCTCTTTTCGTATAGATTATAATTCCAGAAGCCACTAGAAATTGAATGAACAGTTTAGCAACAATTGAATTTTTAATTAAAAATTTACGGTGGCTATAATATCCAAAATAATTATGATACATAAGAATCACTATGATTTTTGCATAAAAAGAAACTGTACCTATCTAATGTTAGGTCTGGATCCCGCGTATGAAAAAAAAGTTGATTATTAGCAAGCTGAAAATTTGTTAATAGCTTAAGGGTGTCTAGTCGGATAAACTTTGATATATGGGAACACTGGAACAGGGGCAGTTTTAATTGTGGAACAGGTTAAAAATTTGGAACGGCCACACCACGAAAACGGCACATTTATTTTGTCCGACAGAACAGACTTGAACTCTCCGAACAGAGATTAAACTCTCATGCAAAAATCAGACTGCTATTTATCACCTGTCATAATTCCTGTCATTTGACAAATTCTACATGTTCCACTCATTCAAACTCCCCTTTGGTGATGAATATCAGTCTGATTTTTGCATGAGAGTTTAATCTCTGTTCGAAGAGTTTAAGTCTGTTCTGTCGGACAAAATACACGTGCCGTTTTCGTGGTCTGACCGTTCCAAATTTTTAACCTGCTCCACAATTAAAACTGCCCCTGTTCCAGTGTTCCCATATATCAAAGTTTATCCGGCTAGACACCCTTAAGCTATTAACAAATTTTCAGCTTGCTATTAATCAACTTTTTTTTCATACGCGGGATCCAGACCTATGTACTTTACAGAATTGAAATTGGACTATTTAAGCGGCCTCAGAAATATTTTAAAATTATAAACAATTTTTTGGCTTAAAAACAAATAGAATATCTCGGGAAATATTAAATTAAATTAAATCATGAAAACGGTATTGGACCGGCATTTACGGCAAAGATATGAACAATAGGATCATAATTTTCGAACCATCACCTTTTTACTGTGGTCCTCTTTCTCCACAATAATTTTCATATCTTTAAAATACTAATATATATTATTGTAATAAAAAATATCGATATTACGAGTGAAAATTGCCAAAAATAGCAAAATTCCAATCAAAAATTAGGTTGGAGAAAATGTAATCTCCAAGTTCAAAATCGGTATACGTTAAAAGAATGCATTTTCTCGGCTTCCCATGGAGCAATTTTCTTCATTCTTTTTTTCTGGACTCCAGATTTTACAGAAATGTCAAGACGGAGTAGTATAACAAACACTTTTCAGAGAGTGACCCATTCATTATTGAAAATTTACCAAAAAATTTGATAAAAATCATAGTATGCACATATACAGGTATAGAAATTTATTTTCGGAACATAGGGCTTTCAATGCAATAAGTTACATTCTTGATTTGAAATTAACCAGTGTATATTTCAAGACAACGTCGCGATGTTTCATATTTAATTCATTTGTTCCACTGGATACGCTGCACTGAACTGAGATCTCTAATTAATTTTCAGTTAACCAGTGTAAATTTCAATATAACGTCGCGATGTTTTAAAATTAATTCATTTGTTCGACTGTAATTACTAGACTTAGGCAAATATGCAAATAAAAGGGTATATAGTATTTTTACTACAAAAGCGATATTACGTAGGTCAAAATTTTTGACGTAAGAGAACTGTCAAAACATTAGAATGTGACTTTTCATTATTGCCGTAATAATGAAAATGACTTTTCATTATTGCCATGTTTATATAAACATGGCAATAATGAAAAGTCACATTCTAATGTTTTGACAGTTGTCTTACGTCAAAAATTTTGACCTACGTAATATCGCTTTTGTAGTAAAAATACTATAAAATATGCGCATAAATATGCAGTATTTTACCCAAAAATATGCATATTATCTAGAAAATATGCATGTAATAAAAAACAATATTAACAATAATTTTTTATTTACAAAAATAGTTACAATATCTTCACATGTATTAATTAACATGTATGTACTTTACAAACTAAGCTTATGTAATTAAATATTTAAGTATTTTAACAAATAAATGATATTATTTCTAATTCTGGTAATGGTAACAATAAATTATCAAGTGCTGTTCAAAATTTTTTAACAAAAACTTCGATATAAGTATGTACATAGAAAAACTTCTTTCGACATCAACTGATGTAACTTGTTGGTTGGATGTAATAGTTGGTTCTAAATTAAATGGTCCGGAAAGTGTACCCGCTAGAACTTGAACCACTTCAGAAAGAACGTGGTACAGTATTTCTCGTGATCATCTTTCAGTGCGTCACAGTTTTTCGATTTCTTTCTAACGCATTAAATTGTATGTGACAGAAAAAAAAGGCACGTCGGTGATTACATTTCGTCGGTGACATTTTTATAACATTTATTCTAGTTATTCTAGTTGTCGATAGATGGCGCCATAATAAAAAATATTTTTTTTTAATTAGATAATAATATTACAAATATAATCTGTATAATTTATAAGACTATACAAATCAAAGAAAATACCATTTTATAAATGCAAGAAACACATTTGATTTGTTTTTATTCCAAATTGAAAATAAAATGTGACAACTGTCAGATTTAACTAAAATGTCATGTTAGAATAAATGTCATAAATGTGTATTATCACGGACTTACCCTTTTTCCTATCATTTGTTACGCACTGAAAAATGATCATGAAAAGGACAATAATTACTGTTTTTTTCCATGGCTGTTTTAAATTTTTGGAAAATTTCCTTTCTAATATATATTCTTCTTCTTCTAAGGCACTACAGCCCAAATTGAGCCTTGGCCTCCTTTATTTTTTGCCTCCACCCTTGCTTGTCTGTGGCTGCTCTTCTCCATGCACGGACTCCTAAAGGGCTTGTGAGTCGCTGTTTACTGTGTCTTCCCAGCGCTTTCTTGGCTTTCCAACCGGTCTCTTTTTCTGCATTCTAGCATTCAGTGTTCTTTTTGGTAGCCTATCCTCTCCCATTCTTATCACATGTCCGGCCCATTGCAATCTTTGTATTCTAATGAAGTCTGACAGGGGTGCTTCCTTATAAAGTTGATAAAGTTCGTTGTCGTATCGATTTCTAAAGATTTCGTTTTCCCTCACAGGTCCTAGTATTCTCCTCAGTACTTTCCTTTCGAATGTGTCGAGTTTGTTTTTGGATGTTTCTTTCAGGACTCAGGCTTTTTTGCCATAGCATGTTATTGGTCGAATTAAAGTTTTATAGACGCTCATCTTTGTATTTCGGTGGACACTTTTAGACCGAAATATATGGAAGAGGGTAAAATAAACTGTGTTTGCCTGTGTTTTTCTCCATCTTCTGATCTGTCGGCATATATTTCTACTCCCAGGTATGTAAACTTTCCAACAGTTTCAATGTCATCTTCATGTATAATGTTTTGTGGGACTATATTTCTTCTCGTCTGAGTCATTAATTTTGTTTTTTCTGTGTTAATTTCCAGACCTAGCAATTTTATTTGTGTTTTTAACTCTGCATATGTTTCCTGTGCTCCTGTTGATGTTCTACTTATAATATTAATATCATCGGCCAATATGTATTACCTTTAATGTTTTTACAGAATGCTTCAAATTCTTTTATTAAAAATGTACTGTCTAACATTGAAAATTTGGAGGATTCTTATTGGGTAATAGTTTTCTGAACAAGACTTTAGTTTGATTTTATGAATGATACTAATAGTCCATTTTTTCACGGTTTTTGCTCTAAATTTTAAAGAACCGCTTGGATTGACATGAAATTTGGCATACGCATAGCTTATATGTCAAAGAAAAAAGTGATATTGTGCCGATGTCTGCTTTTGCCATGGGGGTGACTTTCACCCCCTATTGGGGGTGAAAAAATATATGTCCAAAATAAGTCCGGAAATGGGTAAACTGACTAATTTTAAGTAACTTTTGTTCTATAGAGCTTTTTCGCCAAGTCAACACTTTTTGAGTTATTTGCGAGTGAATATGTTCATTTTTCAACAAAATAACCACATTTTTAGACGGTTCTTCGCAAATAACTCAAAAAGTAAGTATTTTGTCGAAAAAAACGTTCGTAGCAAAAATATAGCCTATAAAAAAATAAAAAAAATGGTGTACGCGATAGGTCTCTGGATCTCGCAGAACCAGAGTTATAGCCAATGAGAAATAGATTCATATTCACCAAATTTCAAATAGAATATTTCGACGTGAAATATCCAAAAAACTAAGCACTTTTTGGGGAAAACCTATTATAACTTTTTTAAAGTGTTTAAAAAAAGCTTTATTTCTGTTTTTACAAAAAGTTTCTAGCATTAAATTTAAGCAAGTTACGCTCAAAATAAAGTTGGTCCCTTTTGTTTTTGCAAAAAAAAATCGGGAAGACCACCCTTAATTAGCAACTTAAATGAAATTAATCGTTGCCGCTCCACAAATTATTTTACTTATGTTGTGTTTATATGATCTGTAAGTTTCATCAATTCAAAGTGCTTATTTTTGAAAAAAATTGGTTTCAAAGGAAAATTTTTAAAAATTTAAATTTTGAAAAATATGCTTTTTTTTCAAAATAACTTAAAAATTGTTAGAGATACCAAAAATCTCGAAAAACAAAAAAAGTCAGATTTGCTTTTCTGAATATCATGTATTTTTTTGTTTTTCTGTTAGACAAAAATTGATCAAGATTTGGTGTTTCTAAATTTGCATACATTCGTGATCAGACTCGTTCAACCCCTTTTAACTACAGCCCTTTCAATAATAAGGACTTTGAACCGATGAAACTTACAGATCATATAAACAATATATACACGAGTCAAGAAACTTGTGAAGTCGTAACGATTAAGTTCATTTAAGATACTAATCAGGGGGTGATTTACTCGATTTTTTTACCAAAACCAAAAGGGAGTAACTTTATTTTGAGCGTAACTTGTTTAATTTTGATGCTAGAAATTTTTTTTATAAAACAAAAATGAAGCTTTTTTTAAACACTTTAAATAAGTTGTAATGAGTTTTCCCCGGAAAGGTGCGTCATTTTTAGTTATTTCACGTTAAAGTATTCCATTTGGAATTTGACGAATATGAACCTATTTTTCATTAGCTATAACTCTGCTTCTACTAGTTGTAGAGACGTAATATATACACCATCTTTTTAAATTTTTTATAGGCTATATTTTTGCTCAGAATGTTTTTTCGACAAAATACTTCTATTTGAGTTATTTGCCAAAAAGCGTCTAAAAGCGTAGTTATTTTGTTGAAAAAATGAACATATTCAACGCCAAATAACTCGAAAAGTATTGACTTAGTGAAAAAACTCTATAGAACAAAAGTTACTTAAAATTATCCAATTTACTCATTTCTTGACTTTCTTTGGACGAATATTTTTTCACCCCCAAGAGGGGGTGAAAACCACCCCCACGGCAAAAGCACACATCGGCACAATATCACTTTTTTCTTTGACTTGTTAGCTATGTGTATGTCAAATTTCATGTCAATCCAAGCGGTTCTTTAAAATTTAGAGGTTTTGCAATATTTTACCGTTAAAGAACGGACTATAAATTATTTATTTTCGGCATTTTCAAATCACAATAATTATTCATAATTACAAGGACACGTGTTCATGGCTTATTTTACAAAAAAGTGAATTGGACCATCATAATAAAAATTTTGACCTAGAGATATAAACTGGCAGATTTTGGAACCCTTGCATCAAGGACAAAATGTGACAAAACTATATATAAACCGCTATCCTTTATTAGTTATTCCTATACCAAAAATTTTAATACCAAGAGATTATAAAACAAAATTAAATATTGAGATTTCCAAACTATTTGTTACATGAATATAAAATAGTTACAACCAAAATTCCAAATTATATGCACTTTATGTACACTTATATAAAAATATGCAAAATTTGACACTTTTGCATTTTTTATGCATAGTATGCAATTTGCATATTTGCCTAAGTCTAGTAATTACCCTTAACGACCCTTAACAGCTGGCTATCGCACCTTTGCGTGCGATATCGGTGCCCCCAAGTGAATTAATTTTAAAAGATCGCGAGGTTATATTGAAATTGAAAGTTACACTGGTTAATTGCAAATCAGAGATCTCAGTTCAGTGCAGCGTATCCAGTGGAACAAATGAATTAAATATGAAACATCGCGACCTTGTCTTGAAATTTACACCAGTTAATTACAAATCAAAAATCTAGCTTATTGCATTGAGAGCCATATGTTACGAAAATAAATTTCTATACCTGTATATAAAAACACTTTTTATAACTATTATTTAAATAACTGGTTATTTTCGTTTCCATCCGGCGTCCGTAATAAGCATGTATCAACATAATTGCCCAATGTAACGATTCCTTGCCTTACAGAGCAAATAACAACAAAATCCACAATCATTTATAACCCCAATACATTAAATTCCGATCGAAACCTAATCTATATTAGGAAATTGTCAGACAACCAAAGCTGCCTATAGTGTCACCGCCCAGGTAACGTTAATTCCAAAACGTATTTCCAGCGGTTTACCCTTTTCTCATAGATAAACCCCGATATGTGGCAATATCGGGTGTTCGCCTCTGGCGGTGGCTCTCGTTCGCCGCCGCTCGTTGGAGTTGCCGTCGCCGCCTCCGACAACGAATTTCCAAGTCTACATCGGCGGTCGTTGCCGCACCAGCATCGACGAAGGCGCGGAGATAATGTATATCTACAGGCGGTTTTTTCTCTTTCGGGGTATTTGATCCAATAATACACTCGATGGATGAGAAATCGGTCGTTTCAAAAATACTCTTCTTTGAATCACAAAACTTGCTTTCTTGTTATTTTTATGCGAGCAATATTACGTTTGAGAAAAAAATATTTTAACGTTTTATATCAAACGCCGATGTCAAAATATGAAAACAATTTATTTTGTAAAATTAACCTCCGGTTTCCGAATGGATGATCATGTCAAAAATTATGTAATCGACGATTAACAATAGATTAAATGCGTCAGAAACGTCAATCAAACTAGTTTTAACAACAATATATCACCTGACAAACGATTAATCGTTAGTTAACAGCCGATCATAAGTGTTTTGAGTCTCCGAAAAGTCGATTAACCAGTTTCGCTTGTCAAACGGACGTCAAAATTGACTGTTAGCTAATCTGAGATTATCCGTCGATTAACGGGCTGTTGAAAATTTTTTTTTTACTTTTTTTAATTACTGTAATTAACAAATACCGAGAAAAAATTGTCAAATAACATATCTATAAATAAGATAAATCATATTATTCAATAAAAATAAGATTTTTTATGGAAGAAATAATTTAAAATATTTATTTAACTTGCAGAACATGGATATCTCGGACATTTTTTTATATTTGTTTTTATAATTTATATTTTTTTTCTTTTAAAAATGTAAGATAACAACGATGCTAGACTCAGAGATAATTTTTGAGAGGCCAGAGCTCTAAAAAGCAGAACATAATGATTATAGCGATGTAAATAAGAGGGACAACGTGTGAAAAATTATAGCAGCTAGCTTTGAAGACAATAAAACAGCCGTTAAATAAATTAAAAATATATACAGAAAGTAAATGTAGACCAAAAATAAAAATACGAGTGTAATATAGATCATAAATAAACTGTTTTATATCTCCAACTACTCCCTCCTCACATAAATTTCATGCGTTTTATTCTTTGTGAAATTATCTTGCCTCATTTTTAAAATGCTCTCGTTCAATTCTTGCTCCAAGCAAAAGTGACAGTACATAAGGGAGAATGCACCTTTAAAATCTAAAGATACAAGTTTGGATTTAGAGGTTAATCTAATTGAAATTTTGAAGGATAACGGCCGGATTGTGACAGTATCGATACCAAATCGTACATTATTAGACCATCGATTTACATGATCGATGATCATGTCATTATTATCATTATCTTTGCCTTATCCCTATGCGGGGTCGGCTTCCCTAATTGCATTTCTCCACACAATTCTATCTTGGGTCATATCAATGTTAATCCCCTTTACCAACATGTCCTGCCTTATCGTCTCCCCCCCCCAGGTCCTCTTTGGTCTTCCTCTCCTACTCCTTCCAGGAATCTGCACTTCAGCTATTCTTCGTATTGGGTGATTAACGTCTCGACGTTGAACATGACCAAACCATCTTAACCTATGCTCTCTCATTTTGGCATCAACTGGTGCCACACATAGACTTCCCCTAATATACTCATTTCTAATTTTATCCTTCTTTGTCACTCCACTCATCCATCTAAGCATTCTCATTTCCGCCACATGCATTCGTTGTTCCTCTTTCTTTTTCACTGCCCAACATTCAGTTCCGTACATTATAGCCGGTCTTATGGTTGTTTTATAGAATTTTCCCTTCAGCTTCATTGGAATTTTTCTGTCACACAACACACCACTCGCTTCTTTCCACTTCATCCATCCAGCCCTAATTCTACTACATGCATCTCTATCTATTTCTCCATTACTCTGTAATACCGATCCCAGGTATTTAAAACTATTGCTTTTCACAATCATTTAACCATCCAAAGATACCATTTTATTTGTGGTAACTCCATCTTTAAATGAACATTCCAAATACTCTGTTTTTGTCCTACTAAGTTTTAAACCTTTTTGCTCCAGATCTTGTCTCCACTGTTCCAGTTTTTGTTCTAAGCCTCTTTCACTATTTCCTCTTAACACTACATCATCAGCATACATTAGGCACCATGGAATGCTACCCTGTAGTTTCACTGTTATCTGGTCCAAAACTAATGAGAATAAATAAGGACTAAGTACCGAGCCTTGGTGCAATCCTACTTTCACCTGAAGTTTATCAGTCTCTCCCACACCTGCCCTAACACTAGTCGTTACTCCCTCATACATATCTCTCAAAATCTTTACATATTCGCCAGGGACTCCTTTCTTATTGAGTGCCCACCACAGAATCTCTCGAGGAATTCTATCATATGCTTTCTCAATATCAATGAATACCATATGAGCGTTGGTCTCTTTATTCCTGTATTTTTCCATCAGTTGCCTTACAATGAAAATTGCATCTGTTGTTGATCTGTCCTGCATAAAGCCAAATTGATTTATCGGATATTTCGGTTTCTTCCCGTATCCGTCTATCAATTACTCTCTCCCATATTTTCATGGTGTGGCTAAGTAGTTTGTGGCATCGATGATCATGTAATTTTACAATATTCGGCGTTTCAGAAACCCATCACTGCTTAACAGTTGATCAAATCTGACAGCAGATTAGATGATCGGAGATTTGAATAATGTTTCGGAAACCGTCTGTAAATACATAAATCAATAATGTATAATTGTGCTCTTAAAAATATTTTCTCTATAATCTAGCTCTCAAAAATGTGCTCTTCAACACACTCTCAAAAATATGAAAAATAATAGAGCTTCGAGGGAAGATGACGTAGTCATTGAGACAATTATTAAACTAGGAGGTCCACTTATGGTGTTACGAATCCAAACACTTTTTAATCTGTGTCTGGATGATGAAAAAATTCCAAATAAATGAAGGAATTACAATCCTCCTTCATAGAAAAAAAAATAAATTAGATCTTAGAAAATTTTGGGCTCACTAGATTTATGAGCCACATATGCATGTTCCTAGCAAAATATGGTGAAAGATATAGTAATCACACTCATATACATACAGATGGATCTATTGATCCAGAAACAAATCAATCTGGATTTGGAATTTCCATAAATTATATACTTTCATCAATACTTCATAATTATATACCAATCTGTAGAACTGAAAGACACCAATCGGTATATAAAGTCTTTTCTGTAATGATAGTAGTTATCTTTGTAGACTCAAAAAGAGCTTTATCCAAAATTTCTAGTCTCAAATGGGATCAAATGTATTTATGTAACAATAGTGACACAAAACTAAGGAAAACATGAAAGTAGTTATCTTTGTAGACTCAAAAAGTGTTTTATCAAAAATGTCTAGATTCAAATGGGATCAAATGGATTATGTAACTATAATGACAAAAAACTATTGGTAGAAGCTAATATGGGGTCCTCAATCAATGAGTCCTCAACATCAGAGGATTAAAGATAATTAGGTATCGAATAGGTGGGAGATTATTGGGAAAGAATTAAGAGTACCATGAGACATTAAAAATATTAGTTGAGATATCTTTTGTGTTACGAAAAAAGACATTCCAACACAATTTTACAATGAACGACATACCCAAATTAAAAATAAATATGCAAACTATCGTTATATTGCAGTATCACTTCCCCATAAAACCATGGTACATACACCAAATGTGGGTATATACTATAACAAATATTAAACATTTACGAAATGGACATTGAAAAACGCCTTGTTATTTTTATAAAATGGGTAAAAAAGGAACACTAATATGTGAATGAGTAACCATTGGAATAATGATTGATAAATATATTCTTTGAATGTCCTTTTGAATGACGCTTTCTGCCGCACCAACATCGACGAAGGCGCGGAGATAATGTATATCTACAGGCGGTTTTTTCTCTTTCGAGGTATTTGATCCAATAATACACTCGATGGATGAGAGATCGGTCGTTTCGAAAATAGTCTTCTTTGAATCACAAAACTTGCTTTCTTGTTATTTTTATGCGAGCAATATTACGTTTGAAAAAGAAATGTTTTAACGTTTTATATCAAACGCCGATGCCAAAATACGCCAATTGCAAGCACTTTAAACAATTTTCATCATGTATTTAATTCGTTTTGTAAAATTCTTCTTCTTCTTTCTCGAAACTCCTTATGCCCCTCAGGGGCGTCGGAGCGTTTTGTAAAATTAAATAAATAAATAATGTATAATTTTGTTCTTAAAAATATGCTCTATTTAATATTGCTCTCAAAAATGTGCTCTCTAACACGCTTTCAAAAATATGAAAAATAATAGAGCTCCGGGGGGAAGAAGGTGTAGTCATTGAGACAGTTAAACTAGGAGGTCCACTTCAATGTCACGAATCTAAATACTTTTTAATCTATGTCTACGCAATGAAAACATTACAATTAAATGGAAAAATTACAATCCACCTTCATAAAAAATGAGATAAATTATATCTTGAAAACTACAGGACCATTAGCTTACTAAGCCACCTATATCCTATATCGCTGGTACCTATGATTAAAGTGATTTCCAATACATTTCCAGTGAAAATAATAACTTTTTGATAAGTGTTGGCGATCCAATTTCTTTTTATATGCGTGTCCGCGAAGATTATAACTCCCAAAATATTTATAACGAAAAGATTTAGTTTATAATAGATGCCGACGAAAACAATTATTTCTTTTTCTGTTTCTGTTTCTGCCGACGAAAACAATTATTTCTAAGAACTTTTTAGTAATTATAATTTTCGTGGACCCACAAACAGAAATGATGTTTTTTGCTGATACTCCTCAAAAAATAATTTTTTCGCTAACGCTTTATTAGGGATTATAATTTTCACAATCATATAATCGAAAATAATATTTTTCGCGGCGTTCATTGAAAGTTCTACTTTTAACGGCATTTTTTGGAGTTATACTTTTCGTAGGCAGCGGCAATATGAGCTCTTTACTGAAACTGATAAAGAGATTGGAGGTAAAAGTCGATTTTCATCAGTCAGAAGAACAAGCAGGATTTCGATCTGGCCACGGAACAAACCATCTGAAGTGGTCATCTGACGTCACTAGTATGATATACATGCCAAAAAATCATAATTTAAAAATAAAATTCGACCTGTTTCGGGATTTATTTCCAAAATCGCCCATTTACGAACAAATTAATTTATTCCCAGCTTTACGTGCTCACTGTATAGTCGGGGAAATAAAGCTGAAAAAATGGCAAAACCTCGCAATTTTTTCGTCCAGCATCGATTTGTACAAACATTTGGGATTAGGCTCATTACACCCTCTAGTTCATTTTCTATATTGAGCCGTTGTACGCTTTTCGTTTTTTAAGGGTGAAAACTACCCCTAATTGTAAAAAATTATAAAATAACATTTTAAACTTTAATATTGTCAACATTTGGTTCTTATTAGTTACATAATGATTGTTTTATACTTTAAGATATACTATCATAATATTCCAACCCTTAAAACCACCCTTTTTGGAGCTATATATAAAAAATTTACTTATCATTAAAGAATAATTTCGGCTTGCATCGATTTACATAAAAATTTGGGATTAGGATCATCTCACCCTGTACTTCATATTCTATATCATGCTTACGGGCGTTGATTATTTTTAGGGGTGTAAACTACCCCTTTTGTCAAAAATTAAATAAAAACATTGTAAACTTAAATATGGGTAAAATTTGGTTTTGATTGGTTCAATAATGATTGTTTTATACTTTAGAATATAATATCGTAATATTTCAACCCTTAAAAACCACCCTTAATAACATTACAGTTTTTATAAGTAGATATTTTAATAGATCTATACAGAAAAAAAAGTAAAATTAAAGAATTACAAAAACATTTATTTACCCAAAAATACGAATTTACAAATATGTACAAATACAAATAGTTTTTTAGTCATCTTCCAGTATACGAACCGGTTCTGTGGTATTATACATACATTGAAAATTATCCATAAGCGGACTATCCGAATTTTTCGAAAAAAAAAATCGTTTTATAAACATAGCTCCTTCATTTTTGGCGATAAAAAGTTTTTTTTTAAATGACTTTGTATGATTTTTGAAGAGTTATAAGACTGTGTAAACTAAATTCCGTAAGATCCCTTAGTTTTTAATTTGGGTGGGTTAAAAGGGCTCGAATAAGGGGGTGTTTGCACATAAATAGAGGTTTTAAACAGCTATATCTCGATAACCGTTCACTGTAGTGAAAATATATGCACACGGTGATTTTAGTTATTACAAAAGCTACAATTTAGTAGTTCATCATTTTTTTCGTATCTCCAGTATTTTCGGAGATATTTTGAAGTAAATGGTGAAAAATGGGAAATTCCAAAAAATTAATTTTACTTTAAATTCCAATTTTTCTAAAATTAGGTCCTTTAAATACGTCAAACTTCTTGGGTGTATTGATAATACAAATATAAAAGGAATTCCAGAAAGGTGAAGACCAATTTTTAATTAGGAGGGTAGTTAGGGGGTTGTTTTCACTGATTATTTCATAGAGAAAAGCAGGTACCGACCTTTTTTTGATCATAAGTCGCTTAATTTTGAGGCTAGAAACTTTTTATTATTTTTTAAAGGCCTAACTGTATACTTGAAAAAAGATTATTTAAGTTTTCCTCGAAAAATGCAAAGTTTTTCCGTTATTTTACTTTGAATATTTCAAATTATAAATTTGACGAAAAAAGCTAACTTTTAACATGCCGTATCTCGATTTGTGTTGGTCTTAAAGATATGACAGAAAAAGAATTTGGTTTGTGTTACTAAAAGATACAATTTTGATATCTACAGTTTTTTGATTAAATGCATATTTTTCGCGGTATTCTCAAAAAACCCTCTAAAAAGTCGATTTTTTCATCGAAAAACTGTTATTTTCAAGCGCGAATAACTCGAAAAATATTAGTTTAACGAAGAAAATGTAATAAACATTTTTTTCTTAGAATTACTTTTTACATGGATTTACATCGGGTAAATGTAATAAAAAATTCTCTCCCCCGAGATGGGGTGGCAACCACCCCCAAGGTTTCAGCGTAAAGCGGCATGATGTAGAAAATGATCCTTGGACTATTCCCTACCTTCTGTGAAAATTTCAAGTAAATCCATGCTGGACGAAAAAATTGCGAGCCAAAATGATTCAATTCCTCGACTAGTATATTTACAATATTGTTTACATTCTTATTACATATTATCCTACACTTACATAAGACGCGATTTGACAAGAATTGGTTTAAGCTTTGGCGAATATTCCGCAGTATCGCATAACTTGACGTTACCACCCTTAAACTTTAAATTCACTTGTTAATTCCATTACCTTTATACATCAAACTTCTGAGTTCTGACGTCTTACTCAAAACTCCAACGAAAATCAAATTATTAAACGAATTCGAAGTGGTGGTGTTTAGTTCGTTCAGAGGTAAACTAAAATTAGGCAATCAACAGTTTAAGAATTGTCGCGCTGTTGAAGTTTTTCAAGACTTCGGCGAAGCGTCATCGAGTTTTTTCAGGCGAGGGTTCGCTTTTGAAATGTAAATGAAACACTTTGCAGTTTGAATAGGTTATTAAAAAACGTAAACGCTTTATTTAGGAAGCATAAAAGAATACGTTGATTTGAATTTTAATGGTGATTTATCTCGTTTTCGGATCAGTTTAGTTAGGGGAGTGCAATTAGAACGAGAAGATACAATGTTTCGGAAAAAATCAAACAAGGTTATATTTTTCTAAAACTTTTTTTGTTAGTTTATAAATATGTTAAAGTAAAAAGTTCTACTCACAAATTTCGCCGCTAATTGTTTATTAATTGTTTAAACAATAACAATTGTTTTGTATAAATAATGTTAAGAATATAGGTGAATTCAACATTTTATTTTGATAAAAATGTTTTTATTTTAGTTTTGATTATGCTGAACCCGAATCTGACATTACAATTTGCAAATTCAAAATGGCGGATTCAAAATGGCGGATTTTTTCCTACTTAAAAAGCAGTTGTAAAATCCGAATTTATTTTATAAAACGTGTTTGTTTACATATATGTGGATATTTTTGAGAGGTTGCTGAACCTGAATCAAATTTTGATAATTTAAATTATAAAATGGCAGATCCAAAATGGCGGATAACTTAAAAAATAGTTGTAAAATCATAATTTCTTTACAAAATGTATTTATTTATACATATTATATTTATTTTTGAGAGCTTTGATAAACCTAACTTAAATGTTAACATTATAAACTATAAAATGGCGGATCCAAAATCCGGATTTTCTAAAAAGAACATAAAAAAGAACATTTTTCTAAAACATTTATTGTCTTTATTTTTAACAGGTTGTTGAATCTGAATTAAAGATTAAAAATTTAAATTTCAAAATGGCGGATATTTAAATGAAAAACAAGTAGAATCCAATCAAACAAATATGGAATTTCATTCTTAAAAAAAAAGATAAACAAATAATTTTCACAAAAATATTAAAAATTAAAATGTATTAGAAAGAAAGAACCAATTATTTAAAATCTATCTCTTCAATATTCAAAAAATTGTTGCAATGGAATCATAGATAAAAAGTTATTCTTAGTAAAAAGCTCTGCATATTCTAAAACTTTAAATGCAATCATAAAATATCAATTTTTATCAATTTTGTAGAAGATATGTCAATAAATAAAAATTTCAGTTAGGAGTAAAATACCTATATTTTTCATAATACTGAAAATTGTTATTATGGAAAGTTGTTCAGAATTAAAAACGATGTGTTAATATGCAATTACACTTTTATGCAATTTTTTTACATAATACCTCATATAATATTGATAAAATATAATATTTTATTGTTGTTCTGAAGCTATTTCCTTGTGGCATTTTTATGATTAATTATTTATATGGGAAATAAGCCACAATTAAAATGAAAAAATAATTTTATTAACGTTTCGACGCCCAAATCGGGTGCCGTTGTCAAAATACAAAATATTACTAAAATAAACTAAAGTGTTGTTGCTAAGCAAAAAAATTCTTCTAATAATTTATTTAATCTCACTCATTTATATTGGCAATTCAGACATATATTATACATTTTAAAGTAGAAGACTTTAAAATGATATTGCCAATATTTATGAGTTGCGTTCCTGGGACGACTTACTGAAAGATAGTTCATTCGATTACATGAAATTAACCCCAACTCAAGAATATCCGTCATAAAAAATTATATAATATTTTATATTTGCATATTAAGTGTTAGACCATGCACAGCTATTTATGACGAATAACTTTCTTCATAAAATTAATAATAAATCAGTTATCATAAATATTAAGTGAAAATTTAATGATGTTTGGTATAATTAATTTGAAACAATATTAAAAAAACAAATTTTCGATTAGAAGGATATAATTACATATTGGAACATAGTTTTTAATTCCAAACAACTTTTCTTTATAAAAATTTTCGATATTGTGAAATATAAAGGTACTTTACTCTTGAGTGAAATTCATATTTTTTGACATACCTCGTACAAAATTAACAAAATTTGATATTTGATGGTTGCATCTTATGTTATATACGATGCAGAGTATTTTATAAAGAATAACTTTTTTTCGTAAAACTGATATTAAAAAAGTTATCAATAGGTTCCAAGTTACGCAGACATACTGTATAAGAGCTAAAAAAATTTTTTTTGTTGAACATTTATTATTTTTGAAGCTTATTATTAAATTAATTTTAGGTAAATTTTACAGAAAAAAGTTTTGATCACTCTGTATATACATTTTTTCAGCTGGTAATTTTCGGTTTTTCTATTACATTTTTGTTATCTTTCTTAGTTTTCTCAAAAAGAAATTGTTTATTTCATTTTTAATCTAAAATAATTCAGTGTTTTTTAAAGATTATATCCTAGGCTTTAAAAAAATATTAAAAAAATTGTATTAGATTTATTCAAACTTGAGTAATACCGTCTTAAAGTGGTGTGAATTCTGTAGAACTACGAAGTTTTCAAAAATTACATTTTTTGAGACAGCGTATTATTTGAATTAAATTTTTGAGATTTTTTTGAACGAAACATCGTTTAGTAAGATGATTGAGAGGTAAGTTGTGCAAATTTGAGAGCTTTGTAAGTAAAATTGTATTAGTTACACATTTTTAAATCATTTTTAAACAAAATTCATGTAAGTCTGTCTCACTTTCCGCCCACACCGTACTTATGTCCATACATTTTATTTCTTTTTATTACAACCATAAGATAGCTTATTTTATCTTCTTTCCCAATTTGTAAAATTCCTTTTGATCCATTAGTTAAAGAATTACATTAAAAAAAACTCAACCGTGCACTTCTTCCAACGCTAGTTTACATTGCGCCAATGTGTGTGAGAAGGGTGACTTTAGCGTTATAAATAAAAAATTACAGAAGCTAGAGATTTAATTTTAGAAAAATCTTTATATAAGGTTTTTTTTGTAAAATTTTCTGAATTTTTCAATGGTCAAGTCAGTTTTTTTCTAAAAATTATATTTTCGGAGTTATTTAAAAAAACATCTAACTTCGCTGTTCATTTGTTTAATAAAAAATGAAGCACCCACTTCTCGAGTAGAACTTTTTGATATGTTGTTTATTAAACATTTCTTAATGAAATTACAAAAAGTTTTATCTTGTTTGATTTTTTCCGAAGTGAAAATCTAAATGCACTCCCCTAAGTGTATTACTCTAAGGATTTTATAAAGATCGCCAGACTTCGAAGAAACAGGTTAATTTAATGAAAATTGTAAATACGTTTTATAGAGCTATAAGAAGTAACGCGACTATCACAACTTTCCGACGTTTGAAGGGGAGAAGATTCCAGATGAAGGTAATATTATATCATTCTCCATTTTTAAAAACGGTGACAACAGGTCAACAAATAATCATAGAGGGATCAGTTGAATGCTTTTAAGAGCTAACAAGAATCATTTCCACAGTTATAAAATAAAAAATAGAATAGAGCATGGATCATTATAGCGAAGAACAAGCTGGATTCCGAAAAGCCAGATCATGTTATATGACCTTTATCGACTTGGTTAAAGTATATGATAGCGTTCCCAGGAAACAGGGCCGTGTCGTGCTATGATGCGGTGAGGCAGTCGCATCAGGCGGCATCACAAGGGGGGCGGCATAATCAGTAAAATAAAAAAAAATTGTCAGTTTATATAAAAATGTTGTAAGACACTACCTATAGAAAAAATTAAAAGTTTCAGGCAATGTGGCTAATGACCAAATGAAAATTTAATGAGAAATTGCAGAAAATTTTGATGTAAGTTTCGAATTTCCATCTGAAACTGAAATTCAAGCCAGGAGAAGAAAGCGTTTATTTGATTACGGAAAATCTGTGGACTAGCTCTTAGCAGATGAAGCTAAATTTAAAACAAACATTTGTTCATCTACATGTGATGAGCGCACTAATAACCGGCAAAATAACGCAAAAGATGGGAAACATATTAAGTTTCGAGATAAAAAGAGATGAACCTAGTGGAGGTGTTAAATTTAGCGATAGTAACTTGTAGATTGACATTATATTGATTGTTTCCCACCTTTAGACGTATCGGACGAGTTTGAGAAATGCCACTGTCACAGTGACAATTTTAGTTGGCATACTCCTCTGATACGTCTTAAGGTGAGAAACAATCAATATAATGTCAATTTATATGTTACTATCGCTAAATTTCACAATTCTACTAGTTTTTTTTATTTCTTTTTATCTCACAATTTAATGTGTTTTCCATCTTGTGAGCTATTTTGCCGGTTATTAGCGCGCTCATCACTGTATTTTAGACATTGTCATTAATTCTTTGATTGATCGATTTTCGCTTCTGGAAACTCATAATAAAAATTTTAAATATAGGGAAATAGTTGATAAAACACTTGAAAAATATTTAGATATTAGACACTTATTTCAATACAGTCGGATTACACCAATCCGATTGATCAATTTGCCAAAATTAATGTCTAATGTTTGTAAATGTTACTTAATGTATTGTTAATACGTATTTAATTTAAATTAATAGTACATTGTTTACCGGGTAGGAAAAGCTTAACATTCCTGGACGACTGTGAAGATTGCTAAGTCGAGGCGCAAGCCGAGACTTAGCAACACAGAGTCCAGGAATGTGGCTTTTCCTACGAGGTAAACATACTATTTTTCCGCAAATCGTTTAAAATTCGACAGATATTGATTGATTTAAAAAAAAACGCGATAATTTTATTCCCAAATAAATGGTGCTTTGAAATTCCTAATAAAATTACTTGGGTTACTATGGAAACGTATTGAGGTTTTCTATCATTTATGTAGAACACTAACAACTGTACGGAAATATCATTTCCTTACAGTAAGGAAATGACATTTCCTTACAGTAAGGAAGTCCTGACTTTTTCTTCAAGAAATTTTGACAGGAATGTCAAAATTTCCTGGCGATTTGCGGAAAAGTATGTTTTGTTTTAAAATAGAAGTTTTCATTCATTTTGTGTAGTTTAATTTAATCAAAATGAAAGTTAATTTTCAGTAGTAATTGCACAAGAGCTCTAAAATTATTGAATTTTTCCCGAGGGGCACTTTGACAGTTTCAATTTCACGAGCCGAAGGCGAGTGAAATTATGTCAAAGTGTCACGAGAGCAAAAATTCTATATTAATTTCAGAGGTCGAGTGCAATTTGTTGCGATTATTTCATGAATAAAACTGTTCAAAACCAAAATTTTATTGTAATTTATTTATGTAAGTACAAATTAGTACAATTAAACAAACATTTGTTATAAATATTTGACGGTTGAAAGTCATCACCATCACTTTTATAATTTTTAAAACATTAATTGTCATTAATGTCACTGAATATATTTTTTCATAGCAACGAAGGGCATCTGACGTAATATACTTGACGACGGGAAATTATCAAAAATTATCGGTTTAATTTAGATTTCTGTAGCTTTCTATTGGTCAGAATCTCCTATGAATGAAATAATCAATAATATTTAGGAGGCGGCATTTCGAAGGCTTGCATCATATTGAAAAGATGAACCGCACGGCTCTGCCAGGAAACAACTGTGGAAAGCAATGAGAAGAATGTACTTTAGAGAGAAATGGGTGAATATAACACAAATATTGTGTAAAGAAACACAGGTGCAAATAAAGTTACTCAATGGAGTAGTAAACTTTGTATCTGGGGCTTTTTGTCTTCCTCGCATTACGAGAGATGTCGCTGTTATGCGTCTCAAATCGAAATGTCATATTTTAAAGTCAAAAATATTTTTTTTACAAAAATATATTCAAAAGAAAAGCTAGAAAAAAACACGAAAGATAACAATTTTATTTTTTGCCCCATAACGTTTTTCCCCGGGGATATAGTTATAGACATTGCTTAAAGAAAACTTCCACCCTTCCTCTTTAAAGTGGAGTTTGGTAGAAGTCTCTATGATTTATAGTTTCCAAAATATGATTTTTCAAAGTTCGCCACTCACAGCAATTTTGGTCCATTTTCCTTGTTACTTCTCAAACATTGTTCTGTAACTTTTTTCTACGTAGCTTTAGTTATATGCAATGTTACATTTAATAGGAAGAAAAGTAAATTACCTTTAAAATGGCCTATCGTAGAAGGCTGTATAACTATTTTTAAGCAAGATATGGTTATTAAAAATTTTATACTTTTAATGATTTTTGATATATTTTGATTATTTTTAAATTTCTCATTTTAATTATATATTATTATATTTTCTTTACTTTAAATGATGTATTGTAAAAAATTCTAGGACTATTTTTAAACAAGATATGCTTTTTCAAAATGTGACATACACTCCCACTAACTTGGAACCATATGGAAAACTTTTTTTATTATTAACTTTATGAAAAAAAAAATTCTTTATAAAATGGTCTGCATAGTCTAAAACCTAAAATTCAATCATAAGATATAAAATTTTATCAATAGTGTACGAGGTATGTTAAAAAATATGAATTTCGCTCAAGAGTAAAGTACCTTTATATTTTACAATATCCAAAAATGTTATTAAGAAAATTTATTTGGAATTAAAAATTGTTATAATATGCAATTATGTTCGAATTAAAAAAAAAATTAAAAAAAATTTAAAATTTTTCTCAAATTACGGATACCATTGGATATCCTACGGATATCTGGTTTAAAAATAGTCCTAGAATTTTTGGCAATACACCATTTTAAAGTAAAGAAAATAAGCTTTTTTATTCTACAATGTGTATATACTTAAATGTACAAGAAAAAAAGTCATAATGAGAAATTTAAAAAATAATCATTAAAAATATCAATAATCACTAAAAGTATAAATCCTTGAAAAAGCATAACTTGCTTAAAAAGAGGCGTATGGTCTTATACAATAGACCAGCGGTTCTCAAAGTTTTTGAGTCATGTACCACCTACAGTTCTTTTTATTATTTTTGGTACCACATATGTATACAGGGTGTAACAAAAATACAGGTCATAAATTAAATCACATATTCTGGAACAAAAAATAGTTCGATTGAACCTAACTTAGCCTCGTACAAATATGCACACAAAAAAAGTTACAGCCCTCTGAAGTTACAAAATGAAACTTGATTTTTTCCGATATATCGAAAACTATTGTAGATTTTTTAATGAAAATGGACATGTGGCACAACTATGGCAGGAAATTATAATGAAATTTGTGCACCCATAAAAATTTTATGGGGGTTTTGTTCCCTTAACCCCCCACCCCCCCAAACTTTTATGTACGTTCCAATTAAATTATTATTTTGGTACCGTTAGTTAAACACAATGTTTTTGAAACTTTTTTGCCTCTTAGTATTTTTTCGATAAACCAGTTTCTTTTTTAATATGTTTACATAACCATTTTATGGAGGTTTTGTGCCTTTCAACCCCCCAAATGTTTGTGTACGTTCCAATTAAACTATTATTGCGTTACCACTAGTTAAATACAGCGTTTTTAAAACTTTTTTGCCTTATCTGCTTCTTTTTTAATATGGTTAAAAATATACCTCAATCTGTAATTTATAAATAAATTTTCATATTATTATCGGGTCTCTATATAATAATCATACTTAACAGTATACAAATATGCGGTGGATTTGACAAATATTCAAAATATCTCGATAAAAACTAGCTTTTCGAAAAATTACTAAGAGGCAAAAAAGTTTTAAAAACATTGATGGGGTGCACAAATTTCACTATATATTTTTTAAGATTTTAATATATCCGTTTTCAATAAGAAAACTCAAATAGTTTTCGACATATTGGAAAAAATCGATTTTTATTTTGCAACTTCAAAGGGCTGTAACTTTTTTTATGTGCCCATTTGTACTAAGGTAAAATCGAACTATTTTTGGTCCAGAATATGTGATTTAATTTATGACCTGTATTTTTGTTACACCCTGTATTTTTATATGTAGTATTTATGTGTATTATGAAGACTTGCTAAGTACTACTATTTTAATTTTTTGTTGTGTTTTGTGTACCACCGCAAGTAATGAAATGTACCACCAGTGGTACATGTACCACAGATTGAGAATCGCTGCAATAGACCATTTTAAAGGTAATTGACTTATCTTTTTACTAAATGTACCATTGCATACAGCTACCTAGAAGTGCGTAGAAAAAAGTTACACAACAATGTTTGCGACATAATGGGGAAAATGGCCCAAAAATGCTGTGAGTGGCAAACTTTGAAAAATCCTATTTCGGAAACTATACATCCCAGAGACTTTTACCAAACTTCATTATAAAGAGAAAGAATTGAAGTTATTTTTCGCTGAAGCAATTCCTATACATATATCCCTGTGGCAAAAAGTTATGGGGCAAAAAACAAAATTGCTTTCTTTCGTGTTTTTTTCTTGTTTTTCCTTTGAATACATTTTTGCAAAAAAAATATTTTTGACTTGAACATTTGATATTTATATAGTAAATTTAACCTGGAATAATTTTCGTGTAGACGTGTTTGTACCAAAAGTGCATAGAACTCACCCTAATTCACCTTGTGCCTATGGACTAATTCTCCCCTTTCTCAAAAACGCACCCATTTAAATGGTAGCACTCCGCGGTTTTTTCAAATTTAGAGGTCCATTGACCACATGATACAATAAAATCCCGTTAACGTTGTAGTTCCTTTTAGCTCTCTTATTTTGAACATAATCAATAGCCTATTCTGTACTTTAGATTTCTCTTTGTTAAAAAAAAGTTCACATCACATTTGATCGTAACTTATATGCATAAGATTAATAAACGCTAAGAGCTAAAATTAAGGGGAAAGGGCGCTTTTATATTATTTTTTTGTACTAAATACCAAATGAAGTTTTAGTATATCTACTTACCAATTTCCTGTTCCGTGGGAGGATTGATTCGTCTGGACGGGGAACCCCTGTGCGGCGGCGGTTGTTTCAAAACTGCAAGCGGTACCAAACCTTCTGGCACCACGCCCGATTCGTGGTCGGTGGTACCTCTGGTCGGCATACGAACCAAGCAAAAGTCCGGCTTTGAAGCGCACACCTCGACTACCTCAACTTGCTGCCCTTTGGTTACGCTGAGCTCGAGAGGATTGGTAGCGGTGAAGTCGCTCATCACCCAAGTCATTTCTAAAACGCCAGCCTGAAACAAAGAGGAAAATTAGAAATTTTCAAAAAAGACACTGGATTTTTTTAACGTTAAGAACCGAATGACCTGTACTAATTTTTAATCATTTTTATTATATTTTTTTTGTTTGAAGGTTTCATATACATACAGTATGATTGAAAAGTATGGAATAAATGCAAACAGACGAAGTAGTTTTGAAGTAGTTTAATCCTAATAGCAATATTAATAATATTTAAAAATATTACTAAAATATTTTTAAATTGCAAACTTATTGGTCCATTTTCTTGGTAACACCTCCAAGGCTTCTAAAATTTGCAGCCTTGGAGGTGTTACCAAGAAAATGGACCAATAAGTTTTCAATTTAAAAATCTTTTAGTAATATTTTAATATTTTTAAATATTATTAGGATTGAAAACTACTTCATCTTTCAATTGTCAGATGAAGCTAGTCACCTAGTCCGTTCACGTCAGTTGCGGTGTGGGGGATAAACTCTCGGTGTTGGTCACTTAGAGTATGGAGCAGCAGGCCTACGTTCTCTCCGATGAGACTCCAACAAGAGTCGAAAATCGTCGATTCAGAGTGCTGGACTGCGCTCCGTATTTTAAGTAAAAAATAAGATTGTTTTGCCTTCGCATTGCAACTGAATAAAAATGGAATTTTTATTTTATTTTTCAAACAGACGACTTAAAAAAAAATAAAACACGTCAATTTTAATTTTTGAATAGACACCAATTGATATACAGAGAGGTTCAAAATTATGGAATAAATTCATTTTTTCGAGAATAGGCCACTTTGGAGAAAAATCCTGAGACAGGTCAATTTTTATTTTTAAATTATGATTTCTTGGCATATATATCATACTAGTGACGTCATCCATCTTAGTGTGATGACGCAATCCATGATTTTTTAAAATGAAAATAGGGGTCGTGTTCTAGCGCATTTGAAAGGTTATTTAAAAAACTTTGAAACACTCCATTATCTCGGAAAGGGCTTGCATGATTTTTATAGGTTTTGGTGGGTAAGGCTTTTCTGATGGGGCCGATATTATTATATTATTAATTACATTGTTGTCAGATTTTCCGTTTTTCTGGAAATCTAATGAACTTTCTTATTTCAAATAGAACACCCTGTATATTTTTTGCGTTTTGAAGTCCTTAAGAAATAATGATTATTTTTCATGTAATATTCCCTATAGCTAAGTGCCATAATTTCGGAGTTATTGCTACATTTATTAAAAAAAATTAAACAAATTATAAAAATCAATTTTTGCGGCCCTGGTAAACATTATTTTAGGTTGTTTGGATCATTGTTAACCACAAAGCTATTATGTAATTTTTCTCTAAAATTAATCGTTTCCGAGTTATAAACAATTTAAAACTGAAAAAAATCGAATAATGACGATTTTCAAAGTTCAAAAACACAAATAAAAAAATTATTTTTAAAACTGCGAAGTACCCAAATTCAAGTTCAATTCTTATTTTATCACTTACCGATAAGTAATTTGAGCTCGTTTCATTTTAAAACATTGTTTTTTAGTTGTTAATGCAGCCCGATCGCCCGTTCTCTCATATGCACTTCATTAACAATTAAAAAGCAATGTTTTAGAATAAAACGAGCCAAAAAATCTTATGACAAGATATTAGAAGAAGAGTTGAGTTTGAATTTAGGTACTTCGTAATTTCAAAAATTTTATTTTTTACTTGTGTTTTTGAATCTTGAACATCGTCATTATTCGATTTTTTTTTCAGTTCTAAATTGTTTATTACTCGAAAACGATCAACTTAAGAGAAACATTACAAAAAAACCTTTTTTATTCCCAATGATCCAAAAAAAACGTAAAATAATGTCTATCTTAGCCGAAAAAATTGATTTTTATAATTTGTTTAATTTTTTTTTAATAAATGTAGCAATAACTCCGAAATTATGGCATTTAGGTATAGGGAATATATCACGAAAAATAATCAGTATTTCTCAAGGACATCAAAACGCAAAAAATATACAGGGTATTCCATTTGAAATAAGAAATTTCGTTAGATTTACAGAGAAACGGAAAATCTGACAACAATGTTATTAGCACTATAACATCGGTCGGATTAGGAAACCCCTGCCTGACAAAACCGATCAACATCGTGCAAGCCGTTTTCGAGATAATTGAGTGTTTCCATACATAAAACTCATTCTGTATAGTCCGAAATATAATTTTTTCTTCTATAGTATGTAATGATCTATATGTTACCAAACCCGATTTCAGGACAAACTAGTTTGGCCTAGGCCAAACTAGTTTATCCTGATATAAATACACACACTTCAGGCCAAACTAGTTTGACCTAGGCCAAACTAGTTTATCCTGAAGTGTATGTTTTTATATCAAGATAAACTAGTTTAGCCTAGTCTAAACCAATTTAATCTAGTCGAAAGTACATAATTTATTACAGATTGGTTGCTGATTTAAATGTTAGAAGACACACCGGTTAGTAATGCACACCGGAATATGTTTTTGAATCGCGGAGTAATCTACAAAAGAGAAGGTGAACAGCTGTTGAACGTATCCCAGTACGCTCAAGCGTGCTGGCGCAAAACTTCGGCAAAGTGGGTCGAAGTCGAAGTGTGTCGTATTTCAACATGCTGTATCTGTGATAATTTTACTCCGCTCAAGTTGAAATTTTCAGAGAGTATTCTTAATGTTATGCATTTCCATTTAAAATAATAAGAAAATCGAAAATTTCAAATCCTCCTGCTCCCTTTAATACAAAATTGAACAGTCGCTGGATTTTACAAAAATGTTGTCATTGTTCTTGATTATGCCTCTGTATCGTTTACGTCCGGCCATCCTGTATTTGACATATGTCGAGCGTTATAATCCTACATATACGCAACTTAACTATAACAGTTTTAACTACTTTGTTATCAATTTCGTCCACTCATGTTCTTAGGAACAATAGGTCAAGCAATCAGCAGTTAACAGGCCACCTATTCAAATTTGTCAAAATTTGTATTCAAATCCTTGGAAAGCAACAGTAGGTGTGTGCACAAACAGATTCCATTGTATGAGACCTTTTCATCGTCGCTGTCAATATAGATATAGGGGACCCGAGCGGAACAGAGCACTCACTCTGAACAAATATAGAGCACCGGTAATGAACGGACCACGAGCCCAATCGTGAACGAAAACCTACCAGACTATCTTAAAAAAATATATGCAAAATTTCATGTGGTCGGTCGAATAGTTTTTGAGTTACAATGTCCATCGCCTTCGAAAAAGCAGTTTTGAGAAGAACGCGTGAAAATTTTGAAAAATTTTATATTCGATTTCTCTTTTGGCTGTCAAATCGTAAAGTAATGCACACCGGAATATGTTTTTGAATCGCGGAGTAATCCACAAAAGAGAAGGTCAACAGCTGTTGAACGTTTCCCAGTACGCTCAAGTGTGCTGGCGCAAAACTGCGGCAAAGTGAGTCGAAGGTAGGTATCTTCAACATGCTGTACCTATCTGTGGTAATTTTACTCCGCTTAAGTTGAAATTTTCAGAGAGTACTCTTAATGTTATGCACTTCCATTTAAAATAATAAGAAAATTGAAAATTTCAAATCCTCCTGCCCCCTTTAATAAAAAATTGAACAGTCGCTGGGTTTTACAAAAATGTTGTCATTGTTCCTGATTATGCCTCTGTATCGTTTACGTCCGGCCATCCTGTATTTGACATATGTCGAGCGTTATAATCCTACATATACGCAACTTAACTATAACAGTTTTAACTACTTTGTTATCAATTTCGTCCACTCATGTTCTTAGGAACAATAGGTCAAGCAATCAGCAGCTAACAGGCCACCTATTCAAATTTGTCAAAATTTGTATTCAAATCCTTGGAAAGCAACAGTAGGTGTGTGCACAAACAGATTCCATTGTATGAGACCTTTTCATCGTCGCTGTCAATATAGATATAGGGGACCCGAGCGGAACAGAGCACTCACTCTGAACAAATATAGAGCACCGGTAATGAACGGACTGCGAGCCCAATCGAGAACGAATTAAATATTTCCACTCAGTGGTCGCGTTATTAATGATTTTCGGCGAAGCTGTGGAAAGTTGTCGTCGTCCTTTGATGGTCCCATTCTCTAATCCAGTCAAATAAGCCGTTATTTAATTTAATAAATGACGAGACAGGACGGTATCAAAACTGATAACTATATTTCATAACTATTCGAAAATTTAGATACTCTTTTGGTATTATCAGAATGTTTATTAAATTCCCAAAATACTCATTTCTTGGACTTCGTAAAAGCTTTTAATAAACTAAATCAAAATAGTGTAGTAAATTAAACTTCTGCACTCCCGGTCAAAAAAATACGAACATTTTGTATGTTTTTGAAGTTATACTGCTTTACGCGCGATATGAGGGTGAATTTTTATATGTTAAAACCTACGATCCGGGCGCATGCGCATTATAACTTTGTTCTGATTGGACGTTCAAATGACATGTCAAAAATTATCCAACATGGCAGCTGTAGCGCAGCTGTGGTTTGGACGGTTGACGGTTTGGTTATGTATGGTTCTTGCGTTTTAAAATTTGTGGGAAGAGAAACAACAAAGGTTAGTTAATAGTTATACTGCCTTTTTAAATAGTTTTCATATTATATTTTTGAAGTTATAGGTACTTCAAAATGTTTTAATTTATGTATGTATCAGTCCAGAAAAGGTGTGGAAAGAATATATTAGTGTTTTTAAATATATTTTTCTACAAACGTGTTAAAAATGCAATTTTTAGGACTCCATAGGAGCGTTAAAAATGCTACTTTAAGGCACTAGTGCTTTAAAAATTTTAAGCCACTGCAGTTAAAAGTGAATTGTCAAATTGTGAAACGTCAAAATATTTATATTTCATTTATTAACATTAATATTAATAATACAACTTGCGCAATTTGAAAAAGGTGCTTTAAAAGGTTTTTTATTATAATTTTGTGTCTTTGGATTTGTCTTCCTTGGGCGTAAAATAATAAAACATCTATTTTTATATTTCACTTGTCACCGTGATGTATAATTATGTATATCTGAAAGGTACGTAGCATGCGGCTTGATGGCCTTGTTGGTAGAGCATTGGACCAGAGATCAAAAAATCGCGAGATTGCGGGTTCAAATCCCGGACGATTCATACTTTTTTCTTTTTTTTTTTTAATATTTGGCATTGTTAAGTTTTGGTTCATTTTTGGTAATTATTGTTAATTTTTTGTATTGTAACTGTTAAGAAGGTATATTTATTTCGTTGAAATTATATTATAATAGAAGTATAACTTCTTACGTGCGTACAAAGTACACACAAATTCTTTTTTTTTTATTTTGTCAGTTTATAGTGTTTTTAATGGGGAGGAAATAAACGTTAATAATAAAAAAACGTCCATTTATAATAATAGAACCGGCTCTTTTAATCCTTTTAAGTGATGCGTCCCCATAGAAACAAAATTTTTACATTTGGCAAAAAATGATACTTGATCTTGTTTACTAACAATAGATCACAGTTCAACATTAATCAATGTTGTCCCCTACTCCCCTTTAATTGGGGGTAATTTCTCATTTATGCAGGATAATGCGAGTCCACATACTGCGCGAATCATGGACTATCTAAATACTATCTGAATTCCTGTTTAGGATCCCAGATTGGCCCGCTTGTAGTTCTGACATAAATTCGTTAAAATATTTATGGAACATTTTAGGGAAAAAGATTAAAAAGAGGTAACTATTGCCAGAAATGATTCAAGAGCTGAAAGTAATAATGAATGAAGAATGGTAACATAGACTGAGAAGAGATTCAGCAACTTGTAGATGCAACTCCGCAGATGTAGGGGAGACAATACCAGATACTAAACCTAAAGAACAGCCAACTGAGGACAATGTTTAATATTTTCCTATTATGACTTTTTTAGTGTTATCTAATATTTACTTCCATTCAATTTAAAACACTTATCATCTACAGAATTAAAAAAAAACGTTGCGATTTGACCAGGAGTGTATAAGAAGTAATGGTGATATCAAATATATGATAATGTGTTCTTAACCAAAATTCTAAATTCCTAATAAATTATTATCAAAAATACCGGTGAGAATATTTTAAATAGAATATTTTCACAGAATAAAAAAATATTGAAGAAACTGAAATTTCTGAAATAGAGAGAAACAACATGATTTGTCCCTCTCTATTTTCTAAGTAATGCTCAATCTGACTCCATATTTCCACTTGGAGCCATCTTGATACTCTGATTACTTTTTCGTATTAGTTCTCTATCCTTATATATTTACTTTTTTTCCCTTCCCTTCCAGTGATGCTACTTTGTTCTTCCGCACAATGGTGAATGACCAGATGATATTCCTGGGGAAGGGTACAGAGTAACAGAGCATTAGGAGAGCCAGAAACAAATTGGATAGAGATTTATTTAATAGAATTATGGAAGTGGGACAAAGTCCAGACGAATGGAGAAGCAGCATATTAGTACCAACCTATTTCCAAAAACAAGGGAGATTTAAAACAATGTGTAAACTAAAGGACCATAAAACTACTTAGTCACACCATGAAAATATGGGAGAGAGTAATTCATAGACGGATACGTGAAGAATCCGAAATATCCTGTAATTAGTTTGGTAAGACAGATCAGCAACAGATGCAACTTTTATTGTACGGGAATTGATAGAGAAATACAGGAATAAAGAAACAAACGCTCATATCTTATTCATTGATCTTGAGAAAGCAAATGATAGAATTCCTCGAGATATTCTGTTGGCGGACACTCAACAAGAAAGTTGTCCCCCGTGAATATGTAAAGGTTGTGAAATACATGTATGAGGGAGTGACAATTAGTGATAGAACAGGTGTAGAAGAGACTGATAAATTTCATGTAAAAGTAGAATGTGCCAAGCTCAATGCCTACTCCTTATTCATGTTTATTAGTTTTGTATCAGATAAAAATGAAACTACAGGGTAACATTATCTGGTACTTAGAACAAAAACTGGAACAGTGGAAGGGAAAACTTCCACCTTGAGGAAAAACGTTTAAAACTTAGTAGGACAAAAACAGAGTATTTGGAATGATCATTTAAAGATGGGAGTTACAACAAATAAAATAATATTTTTGGATTGTAAAATGATTCAGGGTTGTTTTGTTTTAAACATTTTGTTTTAATCAACTGTTTTAAACATTTTGTTTTAATCAACTGTTTTAAACATGTTTTAAACGTTTGCTTATGTTTAAAACAGTTTTTATTTAAAACACTTAAATTAAACAAGTGCTTTTTTTTCATTTTCTTTATTAATATAACATCAAAAAAATTCTCAAATACATTATATAAACTTTTTAACATATATATTATTTATTTATTAATAATCTGAACACAAAAAAAATTGGAAAACTGAAAATATTTTGCAAAGAAGAGTTAATCAATTTCTCAAAACTGTTTCAGACCCATAGTAATCTGGTAATTTAAATCAGTCACGTCATCGCTGATGGAATTAAGCTCTTTAAAAATTGAAACCAACTTAGCAGCTTTGACATTGCCTAGCCGATTACGTAGTTTGGAATGGTAAACCTTATGATGAGAAGAGTCTTTCTATGTTGGCTGCCGATGCAACAGCTGTGTGAAGCTGTTGAGCAAGTTTCAATGCTGTAGTATACCTATTTATATTTTTCTTAGAACGCCACCATGCCAATGGTTTTACATTCTCAATATAGGTGTTTAGAAAACATATGGGTAAAGGGTACACACTTTTCCTGGTAATAATAATAATCTAAAATGCTTCTGGATGATAATTTATAATGGATGGATGATAAGTTTATTTTCAATAAAGCGATGATCAAGCAAATTTGCCAAAAAATGAGCTGGGGTCACCAAATCATTTGCATGTTTAAAAAAAAACACTAAGCACCACCAGAAACAGCACAAAATAACTGACAATGCACGTTATTGCAATAGCCAACTTGCAATGCGGATTTATAAATAGTAAATAGTCTGGGGTTGCCCAGGCAATAGCTCCTAATTTTGCAATTGGTTTTCTTATCTATTATTTAGTAGAATAATAATAATAGATCAAACACTTTCAATTAATATTATGTTTAGGAAAATATGATTTAAACAATGTTTTCTTCTAAGTTTTATTTGTTTAACATATAAAATTTAAAAACAAAAACATTTTTAAAGCAAAAAAAAAACGTTTAAAACAAAAAACATGTGTTTTAAACAAGTTTTATTTGTTTAAAACATACAATTTAAAAACAAACAAAAAACATGTTTAAAACAAAAAAAAAACGTTTAAAACAAAAAAAAACGTTTGTTTTGTTTAAAATTAAAAAATCATGTTTTTTGCAACCCTGAAAATGATTGTGAAAAGTAATAGCTTTAAATACATAGAATTGGTACTACAGAGTAATGGGAAAATAGATGGATGTGAATGTGCGTGTAGTAGAATTAGAATGGAATGATAATATAGTGGAAGGAATTAAGTGGTGTTATGTGACAGAAAAATGCATAGCCATAAGACCAGCTATGATGTGCGGAACTGAATGTTAAGCAGTTAAAAAGAATGAGGATGTTTGTGGGAGAAATGAGAATACTTAGATGGATGAAAGGGACTAAAAAAAAGGATAAAATTAAAAATGAATATATTAGTGTCTAATTGATGGCAAATGAGAGAAAATAAGATGATTTGCTCTAGTTCAATGTCGATACGTTAGTCACCCAATACGATGGATTCAGAATTCCTGATCTGATCTGCAGGTTCTTGTAGGAGTAGATAAGGAAAAGACGCTTAGACAATACATGCCTGTATAAACATCAATATTGCTACTCAACAGGTAAACTTATGGATAAATGTAATTAGGGAAGCTTTGTCAAAGAAAGGCAAAGAGAATATAGTTACACAGAAACTCCCAAAAGAAAGAACATGCTTGGATATAATAATGTTCTTCAAGAATTTCTCAAAGTATGACGAATAAAAAAAGATAGAACTATGTGCCGCAATGACTGGACTAACATCTATCGCCATCGTTTGATAGTCGAGCACTGGCAGATTGCCTCCTATAATAGTGACGTTTAATTGAATAATTTGTTGGCGGTTTCGTCGCACGGTAGTAGTCGGTGGGTAAAATAGCGGCGGCAGTAGTGGCGGTCGATTTATTTATTTGCGTCGTGTCATAATATACCAGAACGAGCGATAATGACCTAAAGAGTCTATTAAAACGTTTATCGGTATAATTACTAATAACACAAAATATTCAAACAATAAATTTTCCTACATAAGAAAGAAAGAAAATTATATTAAATGTATGACAATGTGTATTTAAATGTTATACAGGGTGTCCAGAAACTCTACCGACAAACGAAGACAGGAGATTCCTCAGATAATTTTAGGACAATTTAACCCAATTCACCTAGTCCGAAAATGCTTCCTAAGGGAGCCAGAGCCCTTTGAAGATGGCGTCATGTAATTAGTTTTTCTTAAATACCTCCAGAACGCTTCTATTTAGAAAAACGAAAATTGGTATGCTTATTTACTTTCCAGAAATTAATCGATTCCATCCATTGCGAATTTCTAGTACCGGTCATAGGCGTCCGTTTTGGGTAGGGCAACGGTTATTTTATCGCCTAACAAAGTCTTTAATTTTTAAGCATTTTTGACTCTGAATTATTAAATTGTTAGGTATTCTAGTACTAAAAGGTGCTCTTACTTTAAGTCGATAGAATACACCGTTTTCTAGAAAAATCGATTTGAAAATTTTTCGTTCTTTAAATGTCAAAAAAAAAAGATTAAAAAAAAACTATTTAGAAAGATGAAAACTGGTACATGTATTTATTTTCCAGGAATAATCGATTTCATTAATGGCGAATTTCTACTACCGGTCATAGGCGTACGTTTTGGGTAGGTCAACAGTTATTTTATAGCATAATTTTATTGTCTTTAATTTTTAAGTATTTTTGACACTAGATTATTCAATTATGAGATATTCGAGTACTAAAAGTTACTCTTGCTTTAAGTTAATAAAATACATCGTTTTTTTTTTAATTTTTTTCAATTTTTTTTTTCAAATTCCCAAAACTAAAAACTTTCAAATCGATTTTTCTAGAAAACGGTGTGTCCTACCGACTTAAAGTAAGAGTACCTTTTAGTACTAGAATACCTCGCAATTTAATAATACAGTATCAAAAATGCTTAAAAGTTGAAGACACAAAAGTTATGCGATAAAATAACCGTCGCCTACCCAAAACGGACGCCTATGACCGGTACTAGAAATTCGCAATGGATGGAATCGATTCATTACTGAAAAGTAAATGAGTATACAAATTTTAGTTTTTCTAAATAGAAGCATTCTGGAGGTATTTAAGAAAAACTAATTACATGGCGCCATCTTCAAAGAGCTCTAGCTCCCTTAGGAAGCATTTTCGGACTAGGTGAATTGGGTTAAATTGTCTTAAAATTATCTGAGGAATCTCCTATCTTCGTTTGTCGGTAGAGTTTCTGGACACCCTGTATATTATTATGTTACCGGTCAAGTTTGGCCTAGTTCGGCCGAGGCCAAACTAGTTTGTCCTAAACGCGATAGGATGAACTAGTTTAGGACAAACTAGTTTATCCCATTACACATTAATATGGACACTGCAGGATAAACTAGTACGGACTAGTAAAAACATTATAGTATACCTACAAAGCCAAAAAAAAATAGATAAACTGAATAAAATATTCTGTATTCTAAAATAATCATTTTTATTAAAACGATAATGATTCTTCTTTTCAAACGCTTTTCTTTAGTTAAATCGTTTGCGTCAAATCTTAGACGTTAATTTGACTGCTTTTTCTTCAATGCAAATTAATGAAATTTTGCTGATATATGCATTTGAGGGAACAATACACGAATTGTCAATAATTTTTTTTATGTTTATTAATTGTTTAAATAAAAAAAAACGATTTTAATGGAAAATTCTTTGTTTTTACAATGTAGAAACTTAAAACTTTTACTAGTCCAGAAAGCCACTGCGCATCCGCTAGGAAAAATATTCTAATTCGGATTTTTTGCACAATATTACTCAAAAAGGACTCCTTTTAACAAATTTGCATGTTGCCAGGACCAAAAGGTGGTCAAAAATTTTTTAAACGTTTTTTTTTTGTTTTTTTCCTAAAATTATTTTTTTTGCATGGAAAAAAGTTTTTTTAGGTTTTTTGGATCATTCCAAACAGAAAAGGTCTTTAGTGATTTTCTCTAAAAATGATAGTTTTTGACATATAAGCAATTAAAAATTGAAAAATTGCGAAATCGGCCATTTTTAACCCTCAAAAACTATGTGAAAAACTGAAAATTTTAATGTTGCCAAGGTAGGTAGATATTCTTTAAACATCGATTGATGAAATCCCGAAGAGTTTTTTGCAATACAATATTCAAAACTCCTTTGTTTTTTAATTGCTAATCAAGCGTGCGCGACACTATTTTCCACCGACAGTATGGTGCAAATGAAAGGAATAAATTCGTTATTTCGTAAACCGGCGACTTTAAGGAAAAATGCTGAAACAGGTCGATTTTTATTTTTAAGTTATGATATTGTGACATATATGGTACACTAGTGACGTCATCCGTCTGGGCGTGATGACGTAATCGATGATTTTTTAAAATGAGAATAGGGGTCGTGTGGTAGCTCATTTGAAAGGTTCTTCAATTCTCTATTCAGTAATGCAAACATTTACATAATTATTTATACAGGGTGTCCTTCTACTTCTTTTTTTGTCAAATAATTTAATTTAATAAAAAATTTTTGGACACCCTGTATAAATAATTATGTAAATGTTTATATTACTGAATAGAGAATTGAATAACCTTTCAAATGAGCTAGCACACCACCTCTATTCTCATTTAAAAAAATCATCGATTACGTCATCACGCCCAGATGGATGACGTCACTAGTATACCATATATGCCACAATATCATAACCTAAAAATAAAAATCGACCTGTTTCGGGATTTTTCCTTAAAGTCGCCGGTTTACGAAATAACGAATTTATTCCTTTCATTTGCACCATACTGTCGGTGGAAAATAGTGTCGCGCACGCTTGATTAGCAATTAAAAAACAAAGGAGTTTTGAATATTGTATTGCAAGAAACTCTTCGGGATTTCATTAATCGATGTTTAAAGAATATCTACCTACCTTGGTAACATTAAAATTTTCAGTTTTTCACATAGTTTTTGAGGGTTAAAAATGGCCGATTTCGCAATTTTTCAATTTTTAATCGCTTATATGTCAAAAACTATCATTTTTAGAGAAAAGTCACTAAAGACCTTTTCTGTTTGGAATGATCCAAAAAATCTAAAAAAACTTTTTCCCATGCAAAAAAAATAATTTTAGGAAAAAAACAAAAAAAAAACGTTTAAAAAATTTTTGACCACCTTTTGGTCCTGGCAACATGCAAATTTGTTAAAAGGAGTCCTTTTTGAGTAAGATTGTGCAAAAAATCCGAATTAGAATATTTTTCCTAGCGGATGCGCGGTGGCTTTCTGGACTCTACAGATTGTAGCTAATTATATGAACTATACATAATTTTACTTTTTACGTTAATTGTTTACATTATGCTTCATAAATAAACAATAAAGTTTCAAATTATCCAGTTTCTGTCCGACTTCTATCCAGTTATCAGCGAAAAAAAGTTATGGCACCGCAGAGAGACGAATACTGCCCTTAGTATTGTCGTGTGCTTTGACTGTCCATAAAACGGAAGGTTCGACTGTGGACCACGCTGTCGTGAACTTTTTGCGTAAGGACTAAAATGAAAAATATGAAAAAATCAACTAAAAAGTAAAAAATAAAAAAATATCAAACCATTTATTCGATGAAGACGCGCCCCACGCTTTTCTTTAACAAATGTGTTAGATTTTTTCATTTTTTAACGAACGTTTTTTTCGAATAATCCTTCGAGTTTGATATTTTTTTATTTTTTGCTTTTTAGTTGATTTTTTCATAATACTTTTTAATTTTAGTCACTCATAACTAAAGAAAAGCGTTTCTTAAATTTTTTTTTATATTTTTTTATTCACCTTAAATATTATTATAAAAAATAATCAATGTTTTTTTATAAAAGCAATAATACATACTAAAAAGATATTATTTATTTTTGCATCCAGTGTTTTGGTGACACTTAAGTGCCGGCGCAAATTGATCCTAAGCGAACACAACCTGGCACCGGCGGGGTGCGTAGAGAGTTCTGCGCATCCTATATCCGTGAATAGAGTGCCAGGTCTACACATGCGAACGTTTGTCATCGAAACACAGTTTTCTGGTGTCGTGGGACGCGTGACTCAATTCTCAGATATGGTTTTGGTTTCGAGATGGACGTAGAGAAGCTAATAGAACTCGTTCGGAATTACCAGTCTGATTTTTGCATGAGAGTTTAATGAAAGGGTAACAAATCAATTGGAAGTTCTGTCCGACAAAATACATGGGACGTTTTCGTAGTATGACGTTCCAAATTTTTAACCTGTTCCACAATTAAAACTTCCCCTGTTTCAGTGTTCCCGTACATCAAAGTTTGTCTGACGAGACACCGTTAAGCTATTAACAAATTTTCAGCTTGCTATTAATCAACTTTTTGTTGGTACGCGGGATCCAGGCCTAGAAATACAATGTCACAAATGATGGCGTAATCCCTTTTCTGTAGGTATTAAAATTTTGTAAATATCATTCATTTCTTAAATCTACACATTATCATTAAAAATGATTCATTACTAAAAACAGTTAAGCACATCTGTGAATATCGCATATCCTCAAATAAAATGTGTCATCATACCGGGCTTGTTCATGCTTAAAAACAAAATATGTAGACGAGATATAAATATATGTAATAGGTAAGCAGTTTTTGCAACGACAATCAAATCACAATCAGTGTTGTTTATAATAATAGTATCGGCATCGGCTGATAAAATAATTAGTTTTTAGCAAAGTTCGCACCTTTCGGGACACTGACGTACATAAAAGCAAATTTGTTAATTGTTGAGAAAACGTAGGCATTTAAAGTTTTAAAAGGTACAAATGAGATGCAAATTACAAGAGGAAGTAGAAATCTATTGTCCACAGTCCTAGTTATTAGGATTTTAGGATTAGAATTTTTCTTAAACATTACCTCAAAGCTTCCTTTTCTTTATTCATTCTTCTCAAGACCTCGACGTTTGTGACTCCGTCCATGATATTCTCAAGATTCTGCGATACATCCACAGTTCAAATGCCTCTAATTTTTAGGTATCAATCTTTTTCAGCGTCCTTGACTCCATTCCGTAGAACAGCACAGAAAGTACGTAACATCTCATCAGGCGAAGTTTCATTTCAAGGCTCAAATCTTCCACAGAACACTCTCTTCATTTTAGTGAATATGGATCTGGCTTTTTCTATTCTTATTTTGATTTCTGCTGAGCTATCGTTGTCTTCATTTATAAAAGTGCCTAAATATTTGTATTTGCTAACTCGATCGATAATTTCATTGTGTAAATATAAATTTTGGACATTTCGTGTTGATTTCGATATTACCATAAATTTAGTTTTCTTTATGTTCAAAGATAGTCCATATTCTTCGCTGCAGTCGCTGCTATCTTATTCACCAATGTCTGTAGCTCTTCAAGTGTTTCTATCAGAACGGTGTCGTCGGCAAATCTCAGATTGTTTAATCTAACACCATTTATTTTAATACCTATGGATTGCTCAGAGAGTGTTCTATTCATTACGTCTTCGAAATAGAGATTAAACAGGGTTGGTGACAGTATACACCCTTGTCTCACACCTCGCTTTATTTCAATTTCTTCAGTGGTATTATTTTCTACTCTCACTACTGCTTTCTGATTATAGTACATATTTGCTATTAGTCGGATATCTCGTTTATCTAAATTCTTTTCTGCCAGGAGTCTGATTAGATGATCATGCCGCACTTTATCAAAGGCCTTGTTATAATCTATGAAACACATCAGATACAGATACATCAGTATTTTGTAATCAGTATTTTGTACTCAGTATCTACCACTGAGACCCGGTATCAAAAGTAACCGTTACACGTCCGCACTGATTTTGCCCGTCCCTCTATTCGTTGCAGAGACAGCCAAGCCAACGGTTGGGTTTTGTTGTGAACAATATGCGGTGCGCTAGAAAAATAACTACACAGGTCACCCGTCCCGCCGGTGCCAGGTTGTGCTCGCTTAGGTTCAATTTGCGCCGGCACTTAGTCTCTAAAAGCTCGTATGATATTGTCACATTGTTCACATATCTTATTGTATCCTGGAGTTGTTCCTTTTTGTTCTCTTCTTTTCTAAAAGTTGTTGTTGTTTCCAATAAAACAATTATTGAAGTTATACTTCTTTACCGGCGATAGAGGGTGAATTTTTATATGGTAAAACCTAGCGACCGGGCCCATGCGCATTATAACTTTGTTCTGATTGGATGTTCAAATGACATGTCAAAAATTATTCAATATGGCGGCTGTGGCACAGCTGTAGTTAGATTATTTATGGTTGTTGCGTTTTAAAATTTGTGTGAAAAGAAACAACAAACAAAAGTTAGTTAATAGTTATACTGCCTTTTTAAATAGTTTTCATATACCTATATTTTTGGACTTTTGGACTATTTTGGATAAGGAAAACTCATTCTAATTTGGTAAGTAGTTTTTATTATAATCATATTGTAATTATACATTTGGATTAGGTTGAAATACATACATTTATTTTCTCAAGAATGCGGATTTTAGAGAGAAATCCCAAATTAGGTTCGATTTTTATTTTTAAATTATGATTTTTTGGCGTAGATTTATTTATCTACTAGATATGTAATGCTTTGATTTACATACTTAATTTGATTACCAACAAAAGTTCTAGCAATCTTCATCTAATATATTGTTTTCTTACTGTTTTGTTATATTTTTATATTTTCTTCCACAAAATTTAAACTACATAATTTAATTTTCAAAACAACTGTCAAACAGTAAAACGTTCAGTTACCGTATTTTTCCACATGATAAATGATGTGGGATTGAACGAGTGAGTCTACGCTTCGATTACGAATCAAAGCGCCACGAAATTCACGGGTTCAATTCCCGATGCAAGTTTTATTTTTTTATTTTTTTTATGCATGTTATGATTGTAAGTACCTATATTTGTTATATATTTTTTTTTTCAGAAAATGCCTATTTAAAATTTTTGCCAACAATTATTATCGTTCAGAAATCATTTTTTTCTTTGTGGCATTTTTCAGTGTGTTTGTGTGCGTTTTATTCTTTTATTTTTTTTAATTTTTGGTATTGTCTTAAAAATCAGATAATATGTAGTAGAAGTATAACTTCTTACGTGCGTACAAAGTACACACACATTCTTGTTTTTTACAATAAATACTCCTTTTTATATACCTCTTTGTTGTACTGAGAAATGCCAAGTTATTGTCAAAAACTTATTTCTGTTTTTGATCTAGCCACTTTTCACCCTACATCTACGTTCAATAAACCAGAACGAATACAAAGCATAAACAATGAAATAAACAGCATAAACAATCCATTTTGGACGTGACACAAGGGTGAAAATAAGAAATAGGGGGTTGTTGGAGAAGGAGAACAGGTGTCATCTGTATAGAAATTGAATTTATTGTGACAGTGGAGGAATAATAGCACGGGAATATTCGTGTCACATATTATTTTTTAAGGTATTAATAATAAACAGCAAAAATGGGAAACTGAAAATGGTTTTATGTTTTTATTAATATTTTTACTAATAAATCTAAGAAAATAAGGGAATGTTTAGATGGATGAATTGAGTGACAGGAAAGATCCAAATTAAATGTCCCTAGCAAATAAGCTATTTTTACTGTATTTCTTCGATGATGGTGGGTCTGTCCATAATTTGTCTTATTCTTTCATTTATTATGGGCATCTTCTGGATAGCTACTGATCTGCACTAAAAATCCACTTCCCGAACAAGTAATTTTTGTACCGATCTCTTAGTGTTATATTCTTATAGATTTTAAAAATACTGTTATATTATTGTATTAATATTCTGTATTAATTCTTGTATTAATACTGTTAGATTCTTTTATTTATCGTTTTGTCATGAACTAAATGACAGTGTCAGCCGAAAATATTGGGGATCTTCAAAGGCTGGTGATCAGCATAGCGGAGTTTGGATAAGAATACGGTATAACAATGAACGTCAAGAAGACAAAGTTTATGAGAATATCGAAAACTCAAATAAATAACGACAATCTCTTCATAAACGGATCCAATGTCGAACGAGTCGACCAATATGCATATCTTGAAACAATGATCAACTCCACAGGTGATTACTTCCAGGAAATCAAAATCAGAGTAGAAAAGGCTAGAGCAAATTTTAACAAAATGAGAAAAGTGCTCTTCACAAAAGATTTAAAGTTGGAGCTAACAGTTAGGTTGGGTAGGTGCTACGTTTTCTCGACTTTGTTTTATGTAATGGAAGCTTGGACCCTAAATGCGGCAACCATGAAAAAAACTAGATGAAAAGAGGTTCTGAGAAAGATGAATAAAGAAATGGAAATCTTAAATACAATCAAAACAAGAAAATTAGAATACCTAGGACATATTACACGTGGAGAGAGATACAACTTGCTTCAATTGATTATGCAGGGAAAGATTCAAGGAAAAAGAAGCATAGGGACACGCAGAATAGCATGGCTGCGCAATCTGAGAGAATGGTACGGACGTACATCAAATGAACTTTTCAGAGCAGCCGACTCTAAAGTCCGAATAGCTATGATGATTGCCGACCTCCGTCGCGGAGATGGCACTTAAAGAAGAAGATGAACGATGAACTGCAGATCTTCCTCGTTTAATGGTATACCCATTCTAGAGCATGATCTCCTCCATTTCTTCAATGTCTCTTTCAGGTATATGTTGAAAAGTGTTGGAGATAGACACAAAAAAATCAGGTTGTAAAAGGTCAATGTACAATCTTTATTACTGTCACTAAAGAATAAAGTGGAAGAACATTATTGCCAAAATGCCTATCTTTATAGCAATACTATTTAAATCCAAAATAATCCTGACATTCTAAAACCATCTAAATATATTCACACAAAAAATCAAGCTTCCGGTTTAGCCGAATCTGTGTTATTAAAAATAGCAAAATATTCATTAAAAATAGTTATTTGCGAATTATTTACGTCAACAGATAGAGAGAGAGCGAGCAAGGAGAACCTCTCTCTTACTATTTATTTTGATTTGGGACTATTATATTATGTCTACCTTATAACTTATAACAGTTAAACCAACAACAACTTTTAGCAGTTTCAGCGTTTGGAATAAAAAGAAAGCCTGAATTGACAGAAGCAAGCAAGAAGCTCCATTTAATGCAAAAGTTCCATCGTTAAGAAAATAAGTTTAAAAACTGAAGAAACTGTTTTCCAAATCATATACTCTGTTTTTAAACCAGGAGTAATTCAAATTTACCGCTCCGTAATGTTTGTTTGTAATAATTGGTCCAACCCACGGTTATTAGACTTTATTACGGTTGTCTTGTCCGGCGGTGGTGGGGAGACATATTTTTGACTTTACGTCACAAGAGTTTACATTCCCATATTTTTAAATGATTTTCGATCATTGAATGTGTGTTATTGTGTATATATGTGTATTATTTGTGTTATTATGAAATAATTAGACAAATAGTACACATTTTATCTTATACCGGGTGGTGAATCGTAAAAAGGGCCATAGGAAACTCAAAGTAAAATTCTGAATTGTTGAATTCCTGCTTCCCTAATTATTTTACATCAAAAGTCATGAGAGAATACTTGTAGAGAATTAAAATCTGTATTAAAATCAAAAGTTAAAATTGTTCTACGATTTAAATGCATTCCAAAATTTTGAAAAATATGATACATTTGCCACAATAGGTATGCGTGTAAAAGTTAGGCCACACGTTACTATTTAACTGACAGTGCTCACACCATTGACTGAATAAAAAAATCTTTATTATTAATCCTTTCTCCGCAACTGAGGGTATCTTATCAACTGTATTGTTTTTAAACAATAGATGATAAAATAAAAATATTGACAGTTCAAAAATGTGAACATTATTGCATTGTGTGTGGCCTAAGTTTGGGTTGAAAACTAAAATGTATTACATTTTTACAAAATTTTGGAATGTTTAATTACGAAGAACAATTTTAACAGTTATTTCCAATACAGATTTCAATCCTCTACAAATAGTTTCTAATGTCTTTTGATGTACAATAATTATTAGGGAAGCTGACATTCAACAGTTCAGAATTTTACATTGAGTTAATGCAAAATTTTGACGCATGTCAAAATTCTCAATGTGTTTTAATTGTATTCATTTTTTTCGAATCCTGAGAAAACTAATAAATATTTTTGAAAAATTTAAACTCAGAATGAAAGACTACATTATTACCGAGGGCTGAAAGTCCCTGAAAACTTCTATAATGTTTATTTTAATAAGTTACAGGGCTGTAAATAAAAGAGAAGTGTGATATTTAATTTCAAATATTTCATTCAATAGAATCTGCTTGTTTATTCTAAGGGGCTTTTCGCCCTCGGTAATAATGTAATCTTGCATCCTGCGTTTAAATTTTTCTAAAATACTTGGTTTTCTCAGGATTCGAAAAAAATCATATTACGATTCAAATGACAGTAAACTCTCGTGACGTAATCTCACCCTTAATGTTCATTGGTTAGTCGATTTAGGCAACCGTAGTAATGTCTAAGAACCGTGGGTCCAACCTCAGTGTAAGTTTACTCCACTGTTATGAAATTTTGACACTATTGACATTATGAAACTTTGACACTCTTGACATTTTATAGGTTAATTAAGTTACATCGGCGGTTTTTTGTGTTTTCTGCGTTATTCCTTTAATTTTTAGATATTTAGTCTGCTTTTATATAAAAACCAGCTGTTTCTGGAACTCTTTAGCGACATATTAGTATAATAGTAGAGGATCCGATATAAGGTCAATTTGCACCGATCTGTTTAATAGATAAAAATGATTGGATATGTAATTTAGCATGTTAACAATTACAAAAAACAAGGGTTCTCCGATCTAATCTTGTTCTAACTATAATTAATTAATAATTAAAAAATGACATTTTTTAATGAATTTTAAAATGATTTTTTCGACCCAGGTAGATATTATTTCAGATTTTTTGGATCATTTTAAACAAAAAAGGTCTTTTGTAATTTTTCTCTAAAGTTGATCGTTTTCGAGTTATAAACAATTTAAAACTGAAAAAAGAACGAAATATGATAATTTTTAAGGCTCAAAAACACAAGCAAAAAAAATATCATGTTTGTAATCATCAAGTACATAAGTTCAAACCTTTTTCTATCAGGTCTCGATAAGAATTTTAGCCATGTTTTATTGTAAAACATATTTTTTTAATTGTTAATGAGGAAGGTTTTTTAGGAACTGAGAGGCATTAACAACTAAAAAACAATGTTTCAGAATGAAATAAGTCCAAAAGACTTATCAAGAACTAATAGAATATGGTTTGAACTTGAGTTTAGGTACTTCGTAATTTCAAAAATGATATTTTATACTTATGTTTTTGAGCCTTGAAAATCGTCATCTTTCGTTTTTTTTCAGTTTAAATTGTTTTTAACTATAAAATGATCAACTTTAGAGAAATAGGACAAAAGACATTTTTTGTTTAGAATGACCTAAAAAATCTGAAATAATATCTGCCAGGGTCGAATTTTTTTTTAAATTTATAAAAAAAATGTAATTTGTTTTTTGTAATTGTTAACATGCTGAATTACATATCCAATCATTTTTATCTATTAAACAGATCGGTGCAAATCGACGTTATATCGTATCTTAGACTATAATACCGGGTGTCCACTTATATTTTCCCCCATTTTAACTGCCTATAACTTCTAAACGGCTCAAGATAGAAATATGCGGTTTTCGCTGAAATGTTTTATTTTAGTAAAAGTTTTGTCTGAATGGATTTAATTTTTTATATCGCTTTTAAATACGAAAACAAAAATGGCGGATTTTTGAAAAAAAAAACGTTGACTTTTTTTAATGGAACACCCAGTATATTTTTTTGTAAATTGAAAGAAACGTCATTTACCTATCCAGCGACATAAAGTTTTTCAAAATCGGTTGTCAAATCACTGAGTAATTAATTTTTAAACTGAGAGGTGCAACATGGATATCACATACCTAAATAACATAACTAAGCCAATTGATATTATGTTATGTGATTTCCACATTGGATCTCTCATTTTAAAAATTAATTGCTCAGTCATTTGACAAACGATTTTAAAAATTTTTATATTGCTGGATAGGTAAATGACTGTTTTTTACAAGTTTTTAGGTAAATGACCATTTTTTATATCGCTTATAAATAAAAAATGGCAGATTTTTGAAAAAAATAACGTTGTTGACTTTTTTTATTAAAACACCCAGTATATTTTTTTGTAACTTGAAAAAATGGTCATTTACCTATCCAGCGATATAAATTTTTTTAAAATAGGTTGTCAAATGAGTGAGCAAATAATTTTTAAAATGAGAGATGCAATGTGGAAATTACATAACATAATATCATTTTGCTTAGTATGTTATTTAGGTATGTGATATCCACGTTGCACCGCTCATTTTAAAAATTAATTACTCAGTGATTTGACAACCGATCTTGAAAAACTTTATATCGCTGGATAGGTGAATGACCTTTCTTTCAATTTACAAAAAAATATACTGGTTGTTCCATTAAAAAAAGTCATCATCGTTTTTTTCAAAAATCCGCCATTTTTGTTTTCGTATTTGAAAGCGATATAAAAATTTCAATCCATTCAAACAAAACTTTTACTAAAATAAAACATATCAGCGAAAACCGCATATTTCTATCTTGAGCCGTTTAGAAGTTATAGGCAGTTAAAATGGGGGAAAATATAAGTGGACACCCGGTATAATATTTATGGAGTACCATCGAAGGCCGACATGATATATTGACAAGCCAAAAAAGAAGATATATTTGGTGATTTTTCGAGTGACGTTCTTGGGTGTGAATCTGTCTTTTTAGTTTACTCCTCCTGGTTTAAAAACAGCATAGATATTACTTTATGCGTTGAACTTTTTCTTTAGAATTGTTCTAAACATTCTACAAAGCTTGCAAACTCCAGTCCACTGTCTGGTAAATTGTTGAATTGCCCAAACCAAACCGTTTATTTTTATTATATTTTACACTATACTCGGCATTAGAGTACACAATGATGACGATTCAGATGGGTAAACTGAGATGCGTTCGTGGGATATTTTCCTAAGCGTCCTCGCCCGTTTGGTATTTTTATACCTGGGTAAACAGTTTACTTGAAAGGTTATTGACACTCATTTCATCTTTCCCCGTTAGAGGTCGTTCTAACCACACTCTTCTTTCTTCTTCCTTCTTGTATATAGGCTTTAAAGCCTGTTTATTCTTCAATATTAGCCTCCTAAATTGTTTAAGTTATCGCACCATCTGTTTCTTAGTCTGCCAATACTTCTTCGTCAATTTGGTGACTTATCTCGTGCTATTCGTACTATTATATCCTCTGCCATTCTACTAATGTTTTCGTTCCACTCCTGTTTCCGTTTTGTCACCCATCCATTTATGTCTTCTACATTGCATGATCTTCTTATGTTTTCGCTTCTCTCCCTATCCCAACAGACTTTTCCCTGATATTCGTCGGAGTATTTTCATCTCTGTTGTTTCTAGTAGTCTAATTGCTGCTTTATAGATTATTGCTTTTGTGTCTTGTCTTAGGTGTTTGTTCTTCCAGATTGTGTCATTAAGAGATCCCGCCGCTTTACTTGCTTTTAAGCTTTGTTGTCGTACTTCCTCTTCAACATCTCCGTAACTGGTTATATCTATTCCCAGATATCTAAACATTGCTTCCTGCTTTATTATTTTCCCATCAATTTCGATTTTACATCGTAGTGGGTATTTAGATGTTGTCATGCATTTGGTTTTTTCTGCTGATATTATCATATTGTATTTCTTGGCTGTTGTATTGAAGTTGTGTGTTAATCTTTGGAGATCGCCTTCTGTCTCGGCGATTAATGCGGAGTCGTCTGCATGACATAATATTTTTGGATTTCTTTGCTCCCATTCTGTAACCATGACCTTTACGTACTGCTTCTTTTATTTCGTCCATTATTATATTAAAGAGCACGAGTCACCTTGTCTGACTCCGCTTTGTACTGGTATAAACTGCGTTAGTTTTCCATTTATCTTTGCCTGTATTCGATTATAAAAGTAGATGTTTCGATGGTTTGTATAATATTGATTGGTATGTCTCTTCTATACAGTAAACTGTTTACTTGAAACGTTATCGACACTCATTTCATCTTTCCCCGTTAGAAGTCCTTCTAACCATAAAAATATTTGTCAAAAAAAATCAGTCGTCTTGGAAAGCCTCTTTGATAACGGGTAAACCTAGAAACACGTGTCAGGGATGGCAAGAAACTCGATTTGAATCAAAATGAAACCATTTATTTTTATATACAGAGTGAGTTTTATGTATGGAAACACTCAATTATCTCGGAAACAGCTTGCACGATTTTTATAGATTTTGGTGGGTAATGGTTTTCTGAGGCGGCCGATATTATAGTGGCAATTACATTGTTGTTAGATTTTCCGTTTTTCTGGAAATCCAACGAACTTTCTTATTTCGAATGGAACACCCTGTATATTTTTTGTGTTTTGAAGTCCTAAAGAAATACTGACTATTTTTCATGTTATATTCCCTATACCCAAATGCCATAATTTCTGAGTTATTGCTACATTTATTTTAAAAAACAATTTTAAACAAATTATAAAAATCAAATTTTTCGGTTCGGGTAATAGGCTATTGATAATGTTCAAAATAAGAGAGCTAAAAGGAACTACAACGTTAACGGGATTTTATTGTCTCATATGGTCAATGGATCTCTAAATTTGAAAAAACCGCTGAGTGCTACCATTTAAATGGGTGCGTTTTTGAGAAAGGGGTGAATTAGTCCCTAGGCACAGGGTGCATTAGGGTAAGTTCTATGCAATTTTGGTACAATTATGTCTACAGAAAAATTGTTCCAGATTAAATTTACTATCGAAACGTCACCTCTTAAAGTGAAAAATATTTTATTTTACAAAAATATATTCAAAAGAAAAGCAAGGAAAAAACACGAAAGGCAGCAATTTTGTTTTTTGCCCCATAACTTTTTTCCACGGGGATATAGGTATTGGCATTACTTTAGTGAAAAATAACTTCTATTCTTCCTCTTTAAAATAAAGCTTGGTAAAAGTCTCTGGGATTTATAGTTTATGAAATAGGATTTTTCAAAGTTCGCCGCTCACATCATTTTTGAGACATTTTCCCCATTATTTCGGAAACATTGTTCTTTGTAACATTGTAACTTTTTTCTACGCATTTCTAGGTATATGCAATGGTACATTTAGTAGAAAGAGAAGTCAATTATCTTTAAAATGGTCTATTGTATAAGGTTACATGACTCTTTATAAGCAAGCTATGCTTTTTCAAGGTTTTATACTTTTAATAATTTTTGATATTTTTAATGATTATTTTTTAAATTTCTCATTGTGAATATTTTCCTTGTAAATTTAGGTATGTACATTGTAAAGCTTGTTTTCTTTGCTTTAAAATGGTGTATTGCAAAAAATTCTAGGACTATTTTAAACAAGATCTTCGTAGGATATCCAAGGATATCCGTAATTAGAGAAAAATTTTAAATTTGTTTTATTTTTTTCAATTAGAAGAATGTAATTGCATATTATAACATAATTTTTAATTCCAAATAACTTTTCTTAATAACACTTTTCGATATTGTGAAATATAAAGGTACTTTACTCTTGAGCGAAATTCATATTTTTTAATATACCTCGTACTCTATTGAAACAATTTTACATCTGATGATTTCATCTTAGGTTTTATACTATGCAATGTATTTTATAAACAATATTTTTTTTATAAAGTTAATAATAAAAAAGTTTTCCATGTGGTTTCAACTTAGTAGGACTCCTTGCATGTGTATATGTCACATTTTGAAAAAGCATATCTTGTTTAAAAATAGTCCTAGAATTTTTTACGATACACCATTTTAAAGTAAAGAAAATAAGCTTTCTTTTTTATTGTACAATGTATATACCTAAATATACCATAAAAAACGTTATAATAAGAAATTTAGAAATAATCGTAAAATATATCAAAAATCATTAAAAGTATAAAACTTTGAACAACCATATCTTGCTTAAAAGTAGCCATACAGCCTTCTATAGGAGATCATTTTAAGGGCAATTAACTTTTCTTCGTATTAAATGTCACAATGCATATACCTAAAGCTACGTAGAACAAAGTTACAGAACAATGTTTGAGAAGTAACAAGCAAAATGGGCCAAAATCGCTGTGAGTGGCAAACTTTGAAAAATCATATTTTGGAAAATATAAATCATAGAGACTTTTACAAAACGCCATTTGAAAGAGAAAGGATGAGATATTTTTTTTCGTAAAGCAATGCCTATATCCACATCCCCGTGGAAAAAAGTTATGGGGCAAAAAACAAAATTGCTATCATTTGTGCTTTTTTTCTTGCTTTTCTTTTGAATATATTTTTGTAAAAAAAAGTATTTTTGACTTTAAAAGGTGATGCCTCGATAGTAAATTTAGCCTGGAACAATTTTCCTGTAGACATGTTTGTACCAACAGTGTATAGAACTCACCCTAATTCGCCCTGTGCCTAGGGACTAATTCACCCCATTCTCAAAAACGCACCACTTTAAATGGTAGCACTCCACGGGTTTTTATTATTTAGAGGTCCATTGACCATATGAAACAATAAAACCCCGTTAACGTTGTAGTTCCTTTCCAAAATACATAATCAATAGCCTATAAATATTACTTTAGGTTCTTTGGATCATTGGGAACAAAAAAGTTTTTTTTGTAATTTTTCTATAAAATCAACCGTTTCCGATTTATAAACATTTTAAAACTGAAAAAAATCGAATAATGACGATTTTCAAGGTTCAAAAACATAAATAAAAAATATAATTTTAGAAATTACGAAGTACCTAAATTCAAGCTCTATCCTTTTTCTAGGAGCTGGCCATAAGAGTTTTTGGTACGTTTTCGTTGGTACGGATCGGGCTGCATTAACAACTAAAAAAAAATATTTTAATATAAAACAAGTTCAAATTACTTATCGATATCTGGTAAAATAAGGCTTGAACTTGAATTTGGGTACTACGCAGTTTCAAAACTAATCATTTTTATTTGTATTTTTGAACCTTAAAAATCGTCATTATTCGATTTTTGTCAGTTTTAAATTGTTTATTACTCGGAAACGATTAATTTTATAGAAAAATTACAAAATATCTTTTTTGTTCACAATGATCCAAAGAATCTAAAATAATATTTACCCGAGCCGAAAAAATTGATTTATATAATTTGTTTATTTTTTTTTTTAATAAATGTAGCAATAACTCTGAAATTATGGCATTTAGGTATAGGGAATATAAGATGAAAAATAGTCAGTATTTCTTTAGGACTTCAAAACGCAAAAAATATACAGGGTGTTCTATTTGAAATAAGAAAGTTCATTAGATTTCCAGAAAAACGAAAAATTTGCCAACAATGTAATTGCCACTATAATATCGGCCACCTCAGAAAACCCTTACCCACCAAAATCTATAAAAATCGTGCAAGCCGTTTCCGAGATAATTGAGTGTTTCCATACATAAAACTCACTCTGTATATATTTCAGTGTAATTACTCGGAACGACAGTAGGTGGACTAAAAACATGGTGGAGTGCCGTCCTAAGTTTGATGAAAATAGAAGTAGAGGTCATACCTTCTACACGATGGGAGCGATGACATTAAGAGAGTCACAACGAACTGGATTCAAACGGTACAAAATCGACAGCACTGGAGGGAGGCTTAAGTTCAGCAGTAGTCGCTACAGGCTGCTTGATGAGGATCTATTTTTTAACTGCTGTTATCGATGGTTACTGCTTCTAACTAATGAAAAATTAGCGAAAGAACGAGAGTGAGATAAATATATTTTATTTCATCCAATAATTTAGACGATTATTCCCGCTATTCCCCGATCGTTAAAAAAACGTTGTTTTTGGGTGATATTTTTAGATATAGATGAAAAATGAAAGTTATTTCTGCCGTCGTTTTTTATAGGTCAGTAGTTATGTTTTATCGTTTAATATATACCGTGTTGACAAGTTTACGCCTACTTTTACAATGAGATAATAAAATTTATATGAAAATAAAAACAGGAATTCAGGATTTTTCTTAATAAAAAATAGATTACAATTTGGTGCATCAGTTTGAATGTACCTTATAAAAATAGTCACAAAATCAGAATATAGGTATTCAAGAGCAATAAACTAAATGTTTTCGAAGATCACTGTTCCCTGCAATTGCTATTTTAAGATTTTTTGTTGTTTTCTTCATAATTTATGTTAACAATAGAATTTGCTATTTTTATCGGGAATAAACAATCATTTTACTTCAAACTAGAGCTTCACGATACGATACAATATCGATACTTTTTAAGTATTGAGTATTGTATTGGTTATGCCGATGAAGTATCGTATCGTGTATCGATATCGGCAACACATTCTTATAAAAATATCGTATTGATATTGATTTAAATACGATATCGATACAATACTCGATAACATATCGACATAAAATGATTAAATTAATAAAAAAACAATTTTTTATTCATTTCTCACTATATTCATTAAAAAAATCTCTACAAAAAAATATACTTACAAGAAATAGGATAAATTACATTGTAACCTCACAAAAAATACTATCCTTTAAAGTCAAGCGTCCACAGACCCGCATCGTACGCATCGTACGCAACGGATTTTAGTTTGACAATCGATAATGCGATCCGTACGATGCGGATCAGTGGACGCGGTTACATAAGTTTCTGTACAAGGCAAACTAAAATCCGTTGCGTACGATGCGTCCGATGCGTACGATGCGGGTCTATGGACGCTTGCCTTAAAGAGCTCTTCATCCATCTGTTCACACAAGTGAGTTCTTTGGTACTTTTATCTTTTAAATAGCATCTTTTATTCGTTAGTACCAGCGCTGTTTCAGACAAAAGCCGCTCGACTGGTACGGACGTCTCTTGGACACACAAAATATCCCTAGCTAGCCGAGATGAAACGGGGAAAACACTACTATATGATTTCCACCAAAATAAAACGTCTATAACTCTTATAATATTTTAACTGTATAATAGGCCTTATACAGCACTCACTCGATATCGATATTCTCAGTAATATCGAGGCAGGCGTATTGGTCCAAGAGCTGTGAGACATTTTTGAGTAGGTATTTTAGGCAACCTGAAAATTTTTCAGGTGACTCTTCCATGATAACCTAATACAAAAATGCCGGTCTGGCTGGAGGGTAGCGGTTATTTTCCCCAAAAATCCCCCCAAAGTTAAACAAAAGGGTAAAATTGTTATTACAAAAAATATCATTGACGTGACTTTAAAGTAAATTTAAATATTAAATATAAAGAAAATAAACAGGCCAGGCGATTTAAGGGCGATTTTAACTCTGCAAGATACTTGCATGGGCGCCCCAGGATTATTTTCAGTGGATGCATCTGAACTTCAGAAGATTTCATCTGAATCTGTACATACTATTAACGAGTATAAAATATACAACTATACATGCATAGCTATGTATATTCCTTCCGGACAGGGAGGTGCAATTGTTATTTTGACAGGGTATTTTTAAATATTAAAAATAAATATTCTAAAAAAGACAGGTTTATTTTGTTGGAATTTTCCAACTGCCAGGTGATTAAACAAATTACGCGTGCATAAAAATGAAAAGCGCTATAGGTTAGCAGCAGTGTGAGAAAGATCGTATATCGATAGCTGTTTGCGTCCTCTGTTGTAGCTAGAAAAATCACGTGACCTTTAGATATCCATGTTGTTGTTTCTCGAAACGTTAGAATAATTATTATATATTATAGTTTTCTAATTTTTCTTAATTAAAGAAGAAAAAAATACGTACTATACAATAGATTTTGCAAATATGATAGAAAAAAGCCAAAATTATTATTATAAAAATATATAGGTAGAAAAGTATAAAACTATAAACTAAATTAATTCTGTGTCCGAATCTTGTACTTCTTCTTCAAAATCCACATCTGAGCTTAAATATTAATTCTCTTCTTCTTCGTCAGACTCCCCTCGAGACTAAGATTCCTCTTCTACATGATCTGTAAATAGTTGTAATATGTATGTAGAATTATTTAAAAATTAATTAGACATTAATTAGATGAGTTTCTACGTATTCTCGGTCCATTTATACGGAGTCGAAGCCTGGACAATCACGGGTGCATCTGAAGAAAGACTTGCCATTGTGGAGATGTGGAGTTATCGAATAATGTTAAATATATCATGGACACACGTAAAAAACACGGAAACATTAAGAAAGATGAAAAAGGCAAAAGAAATACTTAACACTATGAAGGAAAGAAACATGACCTACTTTGGTCATATACTAAGAAATAAAAAACGTGATGTGATTGGTTATATAAGGAAAAGTATTAAGCATTTTATGTAAGCATGTGTTGAGTATTTCTTTTGCCTTTTTCGTCTTTCTTAATGTTTCCTTGTTTGTTAAGTGTTGTGTCCATGATATTTTTTACATTATTCGATAACACCACATCTCAACAATGGCAAGTCTTTCTTCACATGCGCCCGTGATTGTCCAGGCTTCGACTCTGTATAAAAGGACAGAGAATACGTAGCAACTCAATTAATTAATCACTGATTAATTTTTAATTAATTCTAAATACATATTACAACTATTTATAGATCATGTAGAAGAGGAATCTGAGTCTCGAGGGGAGTCTGACGAAGAAGAAGAGAATGAACATTTAAGCTCAGATGAGGAGTTTGAAGAAGAAGTACAAGATTCGGACACAGAATTAATTTAGTTTAAAAGTTTTATACTTTTTTACCTATATATTTATAATAATAAATTTGTCTTTTTCTATCATATTTGCAAAATCTATTGTATAGTACGTATTATTTTCCTTTTATTAAGAAAAATCACTTAAAAAACTATAATATATATAATTATTATTGTAACGTTTCGAGACACAACAACATGGATATCGCCAGGTCACGTGATTTTCTCGAGTGAACGGACTCGCTCAGCTACAACAGAGGACGCAAACAGCTATGGGTATACGCTCTTTCTCACACTGCTGCTTACCTATAGCGGTTTCATTTATATGCACGCGTAATTTGTTTGATCACATGGCAATTGGATAATTTCACCAAAAAAAACTGTCTTTTTTAGAATATTTATTTTTAAAATTAAAAAATACCCTGTCATAATAACAATTGCACCTCCCTGTCCGGAAGGAATGTACATAGCTATGCATGTATAGTTGTATATTTTATACTCGTTAATAGTATGTACAGATTTAGATGAAATCTTCTGAAGTTCAGATGCACCCCCTGAAAGTAATCCTGGGGCGCCCATGCAAGTATCTTGCAGAGTTAAAATCGCCCCAAAATCGCCTGGTCTGTTTATTTTCTTTATATTTGAATATTTAAATTTACTTTCAAGTCATATCAATGATATTTTTTGTAATAACAATTTTTACCCTTTTTTTAATTTGGGGGGGGGGATTTTTGGGGAAAATAACCGCTACCCTCCAGCCAGACCGGCATTTTTGTATTACGCTATCATAGAAGAGTCACCTGAAAAATTTTCAGGTTGCCTAAAATACCTACTCAAAAATGTCTCACAGCTCTTATACTATATCGACAATACAAAAGTATTGTATCGATTTCAGATAATGAGTATCGTGTCGTCATTAATATTGCTAAGGTATGTATTGTATTGGTATCGTATTGATTTTCGATACGATATCAATGCAATATCGATATTTTTATCGGATATGCTCTACTTCAAACTAAGTTTATTTTGACGTTTCGACCACATTAATAAATTAATCAATTTTTGTTGGAATTTTGTTGGAATTTTACCGTGCTGGACAGACGGGTAGTGAGATGCAACCTGATAGATATCCCTCGGCCTTCTTAGCTCCGGCGATTCGTTGGCTTGCAAATTTTAGAAGTCACGAATGGTGTAAAAAGAAGATTAGTTCTAATAAAGTTTTATTTTTAATATTGTTAATAATTAAAGTAAAACTTTCATTCGTCTTTAGCAGATGCCGCTACGGCATCCATGTCGTCATGATCTTTCGTTTGTGGATCGAAGCTGGCGGCCAGAATTTTAGTGGTTCAGATCAAATATGCGCTCGCTGAAGACACTCTAATGAGTTGAAACTAGTTAGAGTGCTTTTGGCGCTCTCTGAACTAACTAAAATAAGACGGCTCTTGTTGATGACTATTCATTATTTTTAATCAAATTTTATTTTTGTTACTTGCAAAAAAATTCTTCTAATAATTTAATGTTATTTTCCTCATTCAGATTGACAATTCAGACATAAAAATGGATTCCTTATTCGACACTTCTTCTTCTTCAAATGCAAATTCACTAATGGATGTTAGCGATCACATTTTCCATTAACTCTGTTTCTTGCAATGCGTATCAGAGATTGTATGTCGTTAATCCCTGTCCATTGTCTTATGTTTCGGAGCCAGGACATTTTCTTGCGTCCTATTCCTCTCTTGCCTTCAATTTTACCCTGGATTATAAATTGAAGGAACTGGTATTTTTCGTTTCGCATGATGTGACCCAAATACGCCGTTTTTCTTTAAAGCTGGCGTTCTTCAAAAATCCACGTTCCCAGGTATTTAAATTTGCTCACTCTTTCAATGGACTTAGTATTCAGTGTTATGGTGGAGTTTTCAAATACATACAAGTTTCTGGAGATGATCATGAATTTGGTCTTTTTGGTATTAATATCTAATCCCATTCGCTTACTGTATTCTCCGATTATAGTGACAAGTTGTTGAAGATCTGCTATGTTATCACAAATTAAGACAGCATCATCAGCATATCGTATGTTGTTGATCAATACTCCATTCACTTTGATTCACATCTCTGCATCTTCCAAAAACTCTAGAAATATGGCTTCCGAATAAATGTTAAATAAAAGAAGGGAAAGCACACATTCCTGCCGAACACCCCTTCTTGTATGTATGGGTTTGGATATAGTATTGTCTATTTTTAATTGTTCTGCCTGATACCAGTACAAGTTTTCAATGCATCTTATGTCTTTTTGGTCTATATCAAGCTTCTTGAGGATCTGCATTAACTTGTGATGTTGGACACGATCAAACGCTTTCTCGTAATCTAAAAAGCACAGGAATACGTCCTTCTTCTGATCGTATCAATTTTGGACCAACACCTGTGTTGCTACTATTGCTTCTCTTGTTCCTAAACCTTGCCTAAACCCAAACTGAGAATCACTGATGTCCCATTCACATTTTTTGTATAATCTTTGATGTAGTATTTTCAAGATTAGTATTTTCGACACATTCGTCCGAATTGTGGATAGATAGCGCTATACTCGGAAAAACGATTGTTGGAAATGGAAAATTAAATTAAAAAATGAAAAGTCCTCACTAAAATGGCAAACTTAACTTAACTTTTTTTGGTTTTATGACCTAATCTTCACAACCCAAGAGGTACCCATAACGCTCGAGTAACTGCAAATTTAGCATACTTGCCTCCCCTGCTAAAAATGATTTTATCAATATTTTTTGAATTGCCTTCATGGGACGACTTGTTTGGAAGTTCAATATATTGGAAAATGTACGAAGATATATTTCGTAATTTGTTACTATAATATATATTATCTTCCCGTATTACTGTTATGATAGCTATATTTATTTCCGAACTAAGTTAATCGGTGTGTTTTCCCCACAATGATCGGCAACTGGAAATTATACATAGCGTAGAAAGATCGAATAGAATGGATGAAATTAGGTAATTTAATTTAATCAACCAATTAATAATTGAACGGGGTAAAGAGCCTATGTTGTGAGATTGAGAAGGGCTGTTACGGCAGGGCCACGATTACGGGGGCGGTAACGATTCCATTATAATTGGAATATTCGAGATTTCGCTCTGTCTAAACATTTATGTTCAGGTATTTCGAAATTGTAGACAGAAATTATACGAATGTTTCTAGCAAACCTCCAGAAAATACATTTCTCTGATTTGATCTATACAGTGTGGGCCAAAGAAAACAGTCCACCTCGATATTTAGCAGTACATTTGTACATTTAGCAGTGTATTTATTAGATTTTAAGGAAATGACGAAACAGGTCGATTTTTGATCTAAGGGTGACACATGTTTACGGTATTTACATACATCTGTCACAACGGCATCCAGGGCGGAGAAGAGGATCTTCACAACGGTCTGGAAGGCGGAGGTGGCAGCCCACTGGCTTTAGGGTTGGTATAAAATCGAGGGGAAGATTGATCTCCAAAGTCCAGAAAGACAGTCAATCTAAAGGATGAAAACCTTAGACAAATTTCCTGGCCTTCCAGGTTGGGGGTTGGATCATTGAGCTAGCTCCTTAATATCTAGAAAAAACTACTGCTAAAAATCCCAAACCAAGCCTCGGAAAAAGAGACGGATCTAAACGAAGACGAAAACGGCTACGAAAAAGGACCATGATGATAGGTACATGGAATGTACAAGGAATAAGGGGTAAAACTGAAGAGATCATCAAAGAAATAAAACAACTTGGTCTCAACATAGTGACTCTCACTGAAACAAACAAGAAGGGCGTTGGATCAGTAATGATAGGAGACTACATACACCTGTATAGCGGCTTACCAAAGGAAGAACGATCTAAGAGAGGGGTATCCGTAATTATTAACAAAAAATTTAAAAGGAAAATAACCAGCTGGACTGCAATAGATGAAAATATCCTGCAAGTAAATATGACCCTGCACCATAAAAAACAACAATACTAGCAATAGCTCCCTCAGAGGATGAGAATGTAACCACAAAAGATGAAGTCTTGGCAAAATTAAACGAAGTTATTACGAGAATAGGAAATAACCGAGAAATATTTTTATTATGCGATTTTAATGGAAGAACAGGAAACAAGCACCACAACAATGTAATTGGACCTTATGGAGAAGACGTCGTAAATGATAACGGAGAAATACTTATTACTCTGTGTGAAAATAATAGACTCAAAATAACTAATGGATATTACTGTCACAAAAACATACACAAATATACATGGTTTCAACCCACAAGGAATCTTAAGTCTATAATAGATTACGTGATAGTTAAACAAAATTCACAAATACTCGTTAATAATATTAGAGCTATGAGAGGAGCAGTATGCGGATCAGATCCCCACATGGTCAGGGCGAAAATTGTTTTCCCATATAGATTAAACGTAAGTGTCTCACTAAGTCAAGACGAACAGCTTTTATAAAGAATTGAACTTCCTCAATACAATCTATCCAGTTTAATTCATGAGAGCACCCATACACTATATAAGACTCGAATGAACTCCAAACTTGACGAAAAACCCTAACAAATACCAAATACATATATATAAGAACATAATATCAAGTATTCATCAAACAGCACAAGATGTCTTAGGAATCAAACAAAATAAAATTAGTAACAAGCTTTGGTGGAATGAAGACGTCGAAAATGCGGTAACAGAAAAGAAAAGATTATACCATAAATGGTTGAGTACAAAATGTGACGCAGACAAAGTCCGATATAATGAAATGAAAAAGAAAACTAGAAAGATAATTATGACCTCCAAAAATGAGACATGGGACAGAAAATGGAGAGAGATAGAATCTTATATTGCAGGACGACAATGCACTGAGGCGTGGAAGTTTATAAACTCTGTTAAGAAGCCGACTAACGAGAAAGTGATTCTAAATCCCATAAATCCCGAGGATTGGACACATTATTACAAACATCTATTAAATGAGAAGAGAGACGAATTTAAAGAAGATATGAATTCATCAAGAATCGAAATTCTGGGAGAGCATATTACCATAGATATCAACAGAGTTCAAAAAGCTATAGCAGGGATGAAGAATGGGAAAGCAAGCGGACCAGAGGGAGTAACTACGGAACTAATAAAGAATGTCTCAGAGAAATTACACAGAGTGATCACTGGGATATTTAACGAATATATTAATGGCCATCCAACACCAGATGAATGGAAAACAGCATATATTACTCCAATATATAAAAAAGGTGACAGGAGAAATTGTAAAAACTATAGAGGGATATCGGTCACAAGTTCAATGAGTCGGCTATATGGTCGAATACTACGGGACCTGATAGAGGAAGACTATCAATCGTGTGAAGACGAAGAACAAGGAGGATTTAGAGCAGGTCGTTCATGTACAGATAACATCTTTTGTCTTAAAACAAATTATAGAAAAGAAAGTTGTGACAAATAGAGAGTTACATATGACTTTTGTAGATCTTGAAAAGGCATATGACACAGTCCCCCTAAATAAACTATGGAAAGTCCTGGGTACATCAAACATACGTCAAACATTGGTTAGTGCTCTCAAAGATCTATATTACGGTTCAAACTCCCAAATGAAATTCGGAAACCTCTTAGCTGAAAAATTTGCAGTTACTAAGGGTCTCAGACACGGATGTTGTATCTCTCCGTCCGACTCTGTTTTTTAAGATTTATATTTCTGCAGCTCTGAAACAATGGAAAAGGAAAGTCAAAGGAATGGGTATACAATTGAACAATGAGGATTACATATATACTTTACAGTTTGCAGATGATCATATGGTAATCTCAAATGACAAAGACGACATGGAATATATGCTTAGAAAACTAATTGAAGAATACCAGAAATGGGGATTAAATATCAATTTAGAAAAGACAAAATACCTCTCAATTGGCGCTGAAGCAGAACAACTCGATATCGAAGACAATAAAAAAATAAATCCATGTGACGAATATAAACACCTGGGCGTCATTTTCGACCGTAGTGGAAAAGACGAACGAAAAATAGAACATCGAATCATACAAGCACGAAGAGCTATAGCATGTCTAAACGGAGTTCTAAGGAGTAACGAAATATCAAAGAAAAGAAAATGGAACATATACGAGACAATGGTTAAAACTAGCCTACTTTATGGAGCCGAGACATGGAGAATAACCGAGAAATATAAGAAAAAGGTCGAAGCCACGGAAATGGATGTCATCAGAAGATCGATGAGAATATCAAGAGCCGAAAGAATAAGGAATGAAGTCATAAAACAACAAATGGGTGTAGATGGCACTATAGTTGAGGATATTGAGAGAAAACAGCTCATATGGTATGGGCATGTGAGCCGAATGGGGGACAAAAGATTGCCTAAAAAAACTATGATGTGGCAACCCCCAGAGAAGAAAAAACGAGGAAGACCACCACAGAGCTGGAATCTGGGAGTTAGGAAAGCGATTAGCGCTAGAAATCTAAATGAAGACCTAACTCAAGACAGAATACAGTGGCGTTTGGGAGTCGGATACGTCTGCAAAGGCTTTGTTTCCGAGATAGGGGGTGTTGAAATTTTTCTGAGAAATTGACGATTTATTTATTGCTTTAAAACCGGTTGAGATATGCAAATGAAATTTGGTGGGTTTTAAGACGTAGTTATTGCACATTTTTTGGCGTTCAATTAAGAATTTAATATTCACCATTGGCGCGCATACGGGTAATATGACGGCTCATATTACCCCACAAGCACAAGCACTTTTAGAAGTCCGTGTATGGAGAAGATCAGCCACAGACAAACAAGGGTGGAGGCAAAAAATAAAGGAGGCCAAGGCTCAATTTGGGCTGTAGTGCCGTAGAAGAAGAAATTTTGGAGCAAAAATGGGTCTACAACCGTGATAGATTCTACACATTTTGAAGGTGATGAATATGAATAAAATATTTAAGGCTTGCTAATAAAAGTACTCAACAAAGTTTTTATCTTCTATGTGTTAACTAAATCAGATATCAAAATCGAATAGAAATTTCAGATTTAACTTTTTATGAAAACTCACGGCAAATACGTGAATGACCCGCTATCAGTTCCAAACAGATTTAGTATATCACCCACATTACCAAACTTATCCCATATGTCCGAACTATACGAGAAACCGCTTCCAACGAAAACAAACTAACTTTCAGAAACAATAGACGGTATGTATTACCGATAAAATTTAATGCTTGTTCAGGTCCATTTAAAGGCATAGCCTTCGCAGAAGAAATAACAAACATAAGTGGAATTCAGTGGTGGCTATGGCTATCACAAAGACGAGCCGGATAATCGAAAAACAACTGCCGGCCTCAGAGCAATTTCTGAGCACATTTACTTCCTTGGCGTCAACACAGTAAATTTTTAGTATTTTGTGCACTCAGATTGAGAAAACTCTAAAGCGATAAAAGGAAAAAATGTTCTTATATTTTTAATTTAAAGGAAATTGAATAAAAGGAATTGTGAATAAATAAAATTAATCACTGCAATAAAAAATACAGAGTGGGCCAAAGAAAACAGTCCACAACAGACACATTTTTACGGTACATACATCTGTCATTTGTCAACCCCCTCCCTTCCACTTCTCCCACACCTTATTTTTAAATAGGGAATAGGGGTTGTGTGCTAGCTCATTTGAAAGGTTATTCAATTCTTTATTCACTAATATAAACATTAACATAATTATTTATACAGGGTAAACAAGAAAAACATTTTAATTAAATTAATTGACACAAAAAGAAAAATGTATGTAATTTATTTAATTCAAAATACATTCTACCGCTGTCACAACAGAGAAAAAAATGTTCAAGCTGCCACCCATCTTCCTCTTGGTAGGTTGAATATTGAATTTAAGCAACAAACAATGTTTATGTATCAAATAAACGTTTTTTTCTGTTTTCTGTCAGCAGTAGAATGTATTTTGAGTTAAATAAATTACATACATTCTTCTTTTTGTGTCAATTAATTTAATTCAAAATATTTTTTCTTGGACACCCTGTATAAATAATAATTATGTCAATGTTAATATTACTGAATAGAAAATTGAATAGCCTTTCAAATGAGCTAGCACACGACCCCTGTTCCCTATTTAAAAATAAGGGGTGGGGAGTGGAAGAGGGGTGGTTGACAAATGACAGATGTATGTACCGTAAAAAAGTGTGTCCCTTAGATCAAAAATCGACCTGTTTCGGCATTTCCTTAAAATCTAATAAATACTGCCAAATATCGCGTTGGACTGTTTTCTTTGGCCCACCCTGTATACTGTATATGTCGAATTCTACATAAAATTACAATTTTTTGATGCTAAAAACATTGCTTTTGACATTTGAGGGCACAACATTTTTTTATTCTTTAGTAGCTACTTAAATCTGGAGGAGGATAGTGTTTTTTACAAACTTTCAAAAATTGAATGAGCGAAATAATAGTGATTTTGAAGTGTAAAAAGATCCACTTCAAATCACTCTACAGTGTGTCAATTTTAAAACTTACAATGGCTATATCTCACGAACAAAAGCTGATATCGAAAAATGCTTGAAACCGTTTCTAGGATAGTAAGGGGGAACTAAAATGACATGAAAGAGAACTCACCCCCATCAACCCCCTAGGCCCCACCCATCACAACCAAAAAAGTTTAAATTGCAAACCCCTACTTGTGATACATCATTGAAAAGGTTATAAAAAATGCTATTCAATGGTATAAATAATAATTATACAGGGTGAAGCAATAATTGTGAAACTTTAGCCTAAATCAAAAATTTAATAAGGTTTTGTTGAATTAAAAATTTATTAAAAATGTCAATTAAGTAAATACCTATTGTGAATTCCGTTGTTTGGTAAACAATAATACAGCCTATTTTCAAATTCTGCACGAAATTTAGCAAGTGTTCTAGTAATAGGGCGACATGCTTGAGTAATTCTTTCTAGCAATTCCCCAAGTGAAGCAAGTTGAGTTTTATAAACAACTGATTTAGGGTAACCCCATTGAAAAAAGTAATATACTATCCTACTATAAAAAGTACTATCCAATGGTATAAATAATAATGATACAGGGTGTTAATATCAGCTGGCTTACTATGACTTTTGTATTTGTAATGCTATCTCCCGGACTATTATTTTAAATGGTAAGTGTCCGCTCGTACTTTTTTTTAATTGAAACTTAATTTGCCATTTTTGCCTTAAATCAGTTGTTTATAAAACTTAACTTGCGTCACTTGGGAAATTGCGAGAAATAATTACTCAAGCATGTCGCCCTATTACTAGAAAAACATTTGTCAAATTTCGTGCAGAATTTGAAAATAGACTGTATTATTGTTTACAAAACAACAGAACCCACTTTGAACATTTACTTAATTGACATTTTTATCAAATTTGTAGTTCAACAAAACCTCATTAAATTTTTCATTTAAGCCAAAGTTTCACAATTATTGCTTCACCCTGTATAATTATTATTTATACCATTGGATAGCATTTTTTATAGCCTTTTCAATGATGTATCACAAGTAGGGGTTTGCAATTTAAACTTTTTTGGTTGTGGTGGGTGGGGCCTAGGGGGTTGATGGGGGTGAGTTCTCTTTCATGTCATTTTAGTTCCCCCTTATTATCCTAGAAACGGTTTCAAGCATTTTTCGTTTTCAGCTTTTGTTCGTGAGATATAGCCATTGTAAGTTTTAAAATTGACACACTGTATAAAGTCGATCGACATAAAATATAGTCTAAGAGCTGGGAGCGGATTTTGTGCGTGATAAGTAATATGGAAAAACTATACGGGGATATGTTGAATTAGTTGTGTACATGACTTTCACCAACGGCCGGAAACCAGAGGAGGGACGAGGGTAGTTATAAGGGGTCAAAGTCGCGGTTTTTATTATTTTTTTTGTGACGCTCATGATCGAGATAGTGCACCAAAATTTGGAAATAAGTAGATAATGACGTAACTAAGTAAAATCTCTAGGGGCGGAAAGCTGCGTGGCCGACAAAGGGGTCGGGGTAGGGGTGAATATAAAAAATATAAAAGGTTTTTTGCAACGTTCGTGATTGATATAGTGCACCAAAATTTGGGAATAGGTAGACCATGACATAACTAAGTAAAATCCCCAGAGCCGGAAACCAGAGTGGAGGACGAGGGTAGTTATAAGGGGTCAAAGTCGCGGTTTTTATTATTTTTTTTTGTGACGCTCATGATCGAGATAGTGCACCAAAATTTGGAAATAAGTAGATAATGACGTAACTAAGTAAAATCTCTATGGGCGGAAAACTGCGTGGCCGACAAAGGGGTGGGGGTAGGGGTAAATATAAAAAATATAAAGGGTTTTTTGCAACGTTCGTGATTGATATAGTGCACCAAAATTTGGGAATAGGTAAACCATGACATAACTAAGTAAAATCCCCAGAGCCGGAAACCAGAGTGGGGGACGCGATTAGTTATAAGGGGTCAAAGTTGCGGTTTTTATTATTTTTTTTGTGACGCTCATGATCGAGATAGTGCACCAAAATTTGGTAATAAGTAAGTCATGACGTAACTAAGTAAAATCTCCAGGATCTTGGTATCTCAGTAAAATCTTGGGATATATACAAAAAAGATTTCGCTGTATAACACTGCATCTAATTCATTCGTCACTACAGGACCAGACCTGATATATTTATAAGACGTAAATTTGAGACCGTTGCAGTCCATGGGATTTTGAGCATACGACGGTAACACCACAACTCGAACGCTTCTAATTTGTTGAACGATTCACTTTCGTTGTCCAAATTTCACATCCATAGAACAAAACGGTCCAGAAGTAGCACTTCAATACTCTTATACGTGTGGTCAATGAAAGACTTCTACTGCACAATACAGAACGCCAGTTAATAAAACAAGTTCTGTTCTAGTCGAGATTTCCTCATCGCTTTCAACCCTGCAGTCAATCCAGCTACCCAGATATCTAAAGTGTTCCACCCTTTCCAAGGTTTTGTTAGCTAATTTTAGTAATGAGTCTTCGATATTAATTTTTCCGACCAGCATCCATTTTGTTTTCTTTGCGTTGATTGTTAAGCCCTTAGCAATGCATTCGTTAATGAAGAGAGACATCATATTCATGAGTTGTTGGATTCCTAGTGTTGTCTACAAATTATCTGCCTTATCACAGCCTTTGTGGCTTTGTATTGCTTGTTTAAATTTTCTGGAGAACATCTGCCGACTTCACTATTTTTACTTATTGCATAGGTACAAATGTTATTATAAAACCCCTTTTTCAAAGGCTTTTTGAATAAATCACCTGGTTTCATCGATACGACTTTTGTGACAAGCACATTGGCACTAAAAAATCAACAGAAATACTTATAGTAACGATCAATTGTCATCTCTATCAAAACCCAGGATATCGAAGAAAAATGTTAGGAGACATCTATAAAACTATCACATCAAAGAAATTTAATGTCCGCTTTGTTCTAATCTTTAGAGTTATGTCACCAAGTTGTGCCAGTGTCGTAGGCGAGAGGATCGGTACTTTCTGGCACAGGGTGATCAGCTGTTTCTAAAAAACCTGTCGATATTAATTATTGATTTTGGATTTATTTAACAATTTTGTTGGGTATTTCCGGACATGTTCAAACTTTTCATGTATTAGTCCAGTCAATGAAGGTAAAATACAGCGTAATTGTATAATTTTTTGAGCCTGCACCGATTTGCACCAACATTTGTGATGCAAGGTACTTTTACCACGGGGGAGGGGATGCCCCCCTTCTCGAGGGTAAACATTTTTTATTCAAAATACCACCGGGAATGAATATAAACTTACGTGCATAGAAATCGACCCACCTAAAAATTTGGTCATTTTTGATGTCTCATATTTCCTAAACCTGTTGGCCGAGTTAAGTGATTTTTTAAACATGTTATAGCCTGATTCTTTAAAAATACCACTGGAATAATATTGTTACCAAACAGGTAAACTTTCATTGTATACCGGGTGTACCAATCAAACTGTGTTTTTTTCTAAAAGTTCGCATCAGCCTGTGGAATATTCAAGCATTCATAAAATACTGAAATTAAAACCAAACTACAGCCTCATGTTTTCTTAACATTCTGTTTTTTGATTCATTCGTTTATGTTGGGTAATAAAAAAGTTAGGTACTTTAACAACTAGACATGTTCTTCATCAATACACGGTGTTTTTAAATAAGTGCGACAAACTTTAAGGGGTAATTCTGCATGAAAAAATAATGTCAGTTGGCTTTATAAACGTACCTATGTCCGAAAATGTTTCGTTTCCGAGATACGGGATGTTGAATTTGTTTCTTACAAACTGACGATTTATTTATTGCTTTAAAACCAGTTGAGATATGGAAATGAAATTTGGTAGCTTTTAAGAGATAGGTATTGCGGATTTTTTTATATAAAATTAAGAATTTTATAAGACTAAGTTTTCACTCTAATGGCATACAACATATCCCACCAGAATGAAAACAATGGGAACCTTCTCTGGTTCCGAAATTGAAAATGGTTATTCATTTTTAAGAATTTTATATTTACCATTAGCGTGCATACGGGTAATATGATCGGTCATATTACACGTATGCGCGCTAATAGTAATATTAATTCTAAATGTCAAAAAATGTGCAATAACTACGTCTTCAAACCCACAAAATTTCATTGGCATAGCTCAACCGGTTTTAAAGCAATAAAATAAATTGTCAGTTTTTAAGAAAAAATTAAACGTCCCATATCTCGGAAACGAAACATTTGCGGACATACGTTTATAAACGCAACTGTAATTATTTTTTCATGCAGAATTATCCCTTAAAGTTTGTCGCACTTATTTAAAAACACCGTGTATTGATGAAGAACATAATATGTAGTTGTTAAAGTACCTAACTTTTTTATTATCCAACATAAACGAATGAGTAAAAAAACAGAATGTTAAGAAAACCTGAGGCTATAGTTGGGTTTTAATTTCAGTATTTTATAAATGCTAGAATATTCCACTGGGTAATGCGAACTTTGAGAAAAAAACACAGTTTGATTGGTAAACCCGGTATACAATGAAAATTTACCTGTTTAGCAACAATATTATTACAGTAGTATCGTTAAAGAATCAGGCTATAACATGTTCAAAAATCACTTAAATCGGCCAATAGGTTTAGGAAATATGAGACATCAAAAATAACCAAATTTTTAAGTGGGCCGATTTCTATGCACGTAAGTTTACTAACCAATTTCCAACTTTTGTCCTATACATTTTTTCCTGAAAGTCAATGCCTTTCGACTTATTCTCAAAAGTTTTTTAAACAGTTTTTTAAACGTTTGTTGCGAATTACTAAAAAAATATGTATTTTATCAGCTTATAAAAAAAAACAAAAAGAATGGTGGATGTGTGATGTATGTAGCTCCAATACAAGCAGAGAAATAACTTATTAAAAGTTGGTTGTTCTTCATCAAACGCCGAAATTGAAAGTTTTTTAGTGAAACATGAAGAAAAACCGTTCACGATGCCTTTAGAATTTTAGAACATACTTGTAAGAAGGTAAATCTGAACGATGATGGAATAATAATCTTGGAAAAAATTATAGCTTCCTTGGAGGTCGGACTAAAAATTAACATGAACAAGACGTTAAATTAGACGAAAAATAATGACTAATCTGGAGCAAAATTAAAATAATATTGCTGTTGATGGAAGGAATAATGAGCAGATTGCATCTTATAAGTATAGGTCGCGTCATTTGGAAAGGCACTAATTTGCATCTTACTGCACTTGTATAGAAGTCAAAATTTGTTTTTCAAAGTTTCAAAGTTTTTCCTAAGCCACACTTTAGCAATAAATCATTTCAATAGTCAGTAGCAAAATTCAATGTCAGTAACTAAAACCAACTTTAAAGGAGGTTCTTAGATAATTTTTAGATGCGCCATAATATCGATGGCCTAGAAGCAATACCTCGTAAGTACCAAAAATTCAAAAATCACGCTTTTGGTGCAGCAGTACTGATTTAAACCTTTTCTACCAATCACCAAAAGTATAAAGGCGCAAAGCAATGAATATCGTACTTTTCATCATGTGCCAATACCTCGCCTAAATATTTTTGCGTGCAATACCTCGTATGTGTTTATTTTGCTGTGGTAGATAATGTCGATTATAACTTAAAAGTTTGTTTTGCAAGATTATATTATAAAGTTTACCAGTCTGGCGATTGGTAGAAAAGGTGTATGACAGTATTGAGGCGCCAAAAGCCTGATTTTTGGTACTTACCAGGTATTGCTTCTAGGCCATCGATAAAAAGTTTTTTGCTAAAAACCACAAATTTTGACAGATGTACTTACGAGGTATTGCTACTAGGCCATCGATATGCAAATTAGTGCCATCCCAAATCACGGACCTCTACTTAGGATATGAAATTCGGTTGGGCAAAGATAACCAGACATGTATGTGGTGAACAAAATTCGTGTGACTCAGAAGTCTATGGGGCACCAGATGTTGGGTATCTAAATGAGAAAAAGAATCTCAAACAAAGAAATACATCCTAGAACAAAAACAACAGACGGTTTCGAAAAAATCGCGCCGCTAAAATGGAATAGAGGTAGGACACGTCGCCAGATTATCAGACAACCGATGGACCAAACGTATTATCTTCTTCCTCTTAAAGTTCCATCTCCTAGCGGAGGTTGGATATCATAATGGCTATGGTCACTTTGTTAGCTGCTGCTCTGAACAGTTGTAATGAACTACAGTTAAACCATTCTCTAAGGTTCCTCAGCCAGGAGATGCGTCTTCTTCCTATGCTTCTTCTTCCTTGGATCCTTCCTTGCATAATAACTCTCAGCAGCTCATATTTCTCTCCTCTGGTAATGTGACCCAAATATTCTAGTTTTCTTGTTTTTATACTGTTCATAATTTCTAACTCCTTATTTAAACGTCGTAGCACTTCAACGTTGGTAATCCTTTGAACCCACTGAATTTTCAACATTCTTCTGTAACACCACATTTCGAACGCTACTATTTTTCTTATATGTTGCCTTTTCAATGTCCAAGCTTCCATTCCGTATAGTAATATAGAAAATATGTAGCATCTTAGAGCCCTCAATCTGAGAGGCAACTGAAGGTCTTTGTTTGTAAGCAGTGTCTTCATTTTTATAAATGCTTGCCTTGCAGTTTCAATTCGGACTTTAATTTCTTTGCTTTGGTCATTTTTGTCATCAACCCAGGTTCCCAGATATTTGTATGTCTTTACTTTTTCTATTTGGGTTTGCTCTAGTATTAACCTTTCATTTCCATGTTGTGTTTTTGAGACAATCATAAATTTAGTTTTTTTCTTGTTTATTTTGAGTCCATATCGAATGCAATAATCGTTAATTCTATTTAACAATTCTTGTAGCGACTCAAGGGTGTCTGCCATTATAACGGTGTCATCAGCGAATCTTATGTTATTTACTGTTCTTCCGTTTATAGAGATTCCATCACTTAGTTCCGCTATCGCTTCCTGAAATATGGCTTCACTGTACACGTTAAACAGTAGCGGCGACAGTACACAACCCTGTCTTACCCCTCTCTTTATATCAATATTCTCGGACTCTTGTTCGTCTATCTTTATATTGGCCTTTTGATTCCAATACAGATTGATGATAATTCGTAAGTCTCGTCTGTCTATATCTCTGTTTTTCAATAATTCTATTAGTTTTTCATGTCGGACTCTGTCGAACGCTTTTTCGAAGTCGATGAAACAGGAATAAATATCCAGGTTCATATCTAAGCATCTTTGAGAGAGGACATTAAATGCAAACAATGCCTCTCTTGTTCCAAGTCCTTTGCGGAACCCAAATTGGGTATCATCCATATCATTTTCTAGCTTTCTGTATAATCTTCCATGAATCACCTTTAGAAATATTTTGAGGGTATGGCTTATTAGTGATATTGTCCTATAGTCTGAACAATATTTGGCATATATTGTTTTAGGTATTGTTACAAAGGTGGACACCAACCATTCCTGAGGTATTTTTCCGGTTTTATATACTTCATTAAACAGATCCAGTAGTACAGGTAGAGTTTCATCGTCTAGATATTTCAGTAATTCTGCAGGTATTTCGTCTGGACCTACAGTTTTTCCGTTTTTTGCGTTTCGTAATGCTTGTTCGATTTCCTCCATTATGATCTCTGGTCCCGTTTCGCTATCGATTTCTTCCGGTTCTTGTCTATTATCCTCAAACAGATCTGTTATGTACGCCTTCCACTTTTTTAATTTCTCTTTGACTTCTATAATAATTTTTCCATTTATGTCTTTAAGAAGGCCATCTTTCTTTTTTCGCTGTGTATTTGTGATTTCCTTTATTTTCTTATGCATATTAAAGCTATCATGTTTTTTAGAATATTCCTCTATTTCACTGCATTGATTTGTCAGCCAGGTGGATTTGACCTCTTTTATTTTCTTTATTATTAACCTCTGTATTTCTTTGTATTTTGCCTTATTCCTGCCTTTATGTTTTCTTCTTTCCTCCATTAACTCTAGGATTTCTGAAGTCATCCATCTCTGTTTTTTCTTATTTTTGTCTGTAATATTTTCTTTCCTGCCTCTACTAACGTTTCTTGTATCATGTTCCATTTGTCATTAACATCTGTTGTCTTTATCACGTCTTGTTTGATTTTCTTTAAGTTATCATTTATTTCTTGTTTTAAACTCTGACGTATTGTCTAGTGAAGCCCAATACAAAAAGCACTACGGAGCAGAGCAGGCCTGCCAACCAGATGCACTGTCGACTTGAAGCGTGTTAGTAGCAACTGGATGCAAGCTGCCCAAGACAGACAGATGCAAAGAGCTGAGGCTGTGGTCTCTTATACACGCTTTGCGCAGCCTACGGCGTCTATTAAAGAAAACCAGCTAAGACAGTGGCCACTTCAATTCACCCCGTAATTTAAATTTGTTTTAGAATTACTCTTTTTTAACTATTTTCGGTTGTAAGATAGTTTTTGCCCTTCAAAGTTTATTAAAAGTAACGAAAATGAACAAAAAATAAAAACCTTATCTTGTAAAAGGTATATTTACAATCCCTAAAAAGGGCTACATCACAACAAAACGTTTTCGGAATCAATATTCCATCATCAGTGTTATCACCTAAAATAAGTACTTATAACTCTATAAGTAAAGCAAACGTGAGGTTAAATTTTGACAAAGGTAAAAAAGTGAATAGATAGTTATACTTACAGGTTTACATGCTTTAAGCCACCAAAATATACGGGTAAGTACCCTTGAGTTGTTATTAAACAGTTGAGGTCACATTATATTATCCTATTTTAAAGGATGTTTAAAATATTTCCAGATTAACCCCTGGCATCACATGACATCAACCTTATTGGTTGGAAATTTGTAGGTAGGACCTTACATGGTAGAGTTTAGGTGACAACTGAATCTGAATGGCTCTCTGAATGGTGTCAGCACTAGGTTGTCAATGTACCTTGACAGACTGTAATAATATGTGTAGTTACTTCAGCCAAAGAATTTAAATTTTATGTTAATATTTAAAATAATAACAGCAGTGAAAAAACATTTGTTGGGATTAAAATTAATCTACCCTAAACAAATATGATGGATAAATGTAAAAATTACAGGATCAAACAAAAGTGAATTAATACTTACTTTAGGGTAGGCAATCATCATTACATATCGTAGGTGTTGTAAATGTATTATATATTGAGCTAATAATCTTAGACAATGAAAAAGGCCATTATGTTGAAACATCTAGGATTGGAAAATTATAAATAAATGTGTACAGATTTGTACTTTTCTAAGATATTAGTTAAGCTGATGTTGTAAACTTAATATTTAATATTTGGTGTAATTTATTAATAGAAGGATCCAACAAAATAGATAAAAGATTATATATATTTAGTTTGGCTGAAGAAATATGTATTATTAGATGTGAATGTAAATAAGAAAAGTAGTAATGAGGAGACTGAGAAATCCAGAGACACGACATCAAAGTATCTGGAGATGAAAGACTAGCAATGATGGGACAGGTAGGATATAAGGTTATTAGTGTGTAAGAAAGGAAAAAGAAGTAGTGATGAAAGAAGGGATGTAGGTTAATATTGGTGAGTTGGTCTGGTAGAGAAAACCTGGTAGAAATGAACAATTTTCCTACGGCATGACGCTGTACGCAGCCTGAGACCACCGCCTGAGGGAGACCTACGTCCAGCAGAGGACGCGTACTATTTGATGGTGATGATAAATACAATCAGTTACTTTCCTAATGATTCAACACTGTTATAATCACTAGTTAATATACATTGAAATGAAAAAAATATAAACAGTATTTAAAAATTTCAATTATTTTTTAAACATAGTATAAAATTCTCTAACAATGTGCAATGTTATCAGCAATCAATCCTAAAAACTACGTTCAATAAAAGATGTAAAAACGAAATGTGCATGCAAGGTAATCAAATACAGTTGTTCCAACGGTTCTTTGCACAAACGTAATGATTAATTTGCACGTAATTAATTAATATCTAGAATCTAGACTAAGAGCCGCTATAGGTGAAATTTCTTAATCATTTTAGGCACGATGAGACCCTATAACTTAAATAGTAGAACCTAAAAGAAAACGTTTGAACACTGTGCCGTCACTTTTCAGTGGTACATGCGTCGACAGTGGCGCATCAAACTTTCCACTTATGGACGGGATGAATAAATTAAAAGTTACCCTCCCTTACAAACAGAATTGAATTTTTTTATTTTTTTAAGTTCTATGTGATTAACACATAGGATTCAGCGTAATTTTAACCCACCACCCCCTTCCCCCTGCCCCCACCAAAAAAACTTCATTTTTCGTTTTTATTTTTTTTTTTGGTGGGATGCAATCAATTTTAAAATTTCAAAAAATTCACACGCATAGCTGAGGCTTTTATAAAACATGCCTATTTTTTATAGACCCATAGGTAGAGTGTACATAACCTCAAAAAATTAAAAGAAATTTTTTTTTTTTTCAAAAAAGCGTATAACTTTTTTTGAGGAATAGCTGCAGGTCTAATTCTTTCTTAATCTTGTGTGTTTTATCAAACACTATATTTTTAATTTTTTTCAGATTTTTCCGTAAGGCTCCCCACCTTCAAAAATCCGAAAAACTGTTTTTTTGGGGGGTTTTGGGGGATTTTCCCTATTTTATAGACTTCATAATATATCAAATCAATTTTGTTTTTATAGGTTATATGTAACTTGAAGTAACTGAGTCCTTTAGAATATTTAAAAATCAGAAAAACACGTTCAAACCCCCAAAACCCCCTTAAAAAGTTTTTTGGATTTTTGAAGGTGACCAGCGTTACGGAAAATCTGAAAAAAATTAGAAATATAGTGTTTGATAAAATACACAAGACTAAGAAAAAATTAGATCTGCAGCTATCCCCAAAAAAAAGTTATATACTTTTTCCAAAAAAAAAAAATTTAAAAATTTTTTGGGGTTATGTACACTCAACCTACAGGTCTATAAAAAATAGACGTGTTTTATAAAAGCTTAACTATGCTTGTGATTTTTTTGAAATTTTAAAATTGATTGCATCCCACCAAAAAAAAATAAAATCGAAAAATAAAGTTTTTGATGGTGGGGGCAGGGAGGAGGGGGTGGTGGGTTAAAATTACGATGAATCTTATGTCTTAATCACATAGAACTTATAAAAATGAAAAAAATTAAATTCTGGTAATGAGGGAGGGTATTTTTTAATTTATGTATCCCGTCCATAAGTGGAAAGTTTGATGCGCCACTGTAGACGCATGTGCCACTGAAAAGTGACGGCACAGTGCTCCAACGTTTTCTTTTAGGTTCTACTATTTAAGTTATAGGGTCCCGTCGTGCCTAAAATGATTCAAGAAATTTCACCTACAGCGGCTCTTAGTCTATAAGTTACATTAAAACATTAAGTGAGACGTACGTCGGCATGTACTGTCAATGTAATTATTAGGTAATGGTTATTATCCCTGTGGACGTATTTTATAAAATTATTTTATTGAAGTGTTTGACCTTTTTCCACTATTGAAGATTGATACACTCAACATTAAACAGCTTGAACATCATACCGATCATTACTAATATAAAAGATAAATATAGAACGATCGTAAATAAAAAAAAAAACAAAAAGTTAAACAGTAATCTGGAAAATAAACAAATAAGTTTCCGTTCGGCAGAACTATAGCCAGACTCCTGTAGTATAATAACAATTTAAATGTTAAAAAAATATTATTTGTCTCATTAGCTAAAAAAATAAATAATTACCAGAAGTAATCAAATAATAGAGCAACAGTTAACCATTCTAACAATAATTATGTTTGAAAATAAAAATTACAGTGAAATGTAAAGAGACTAAAGTTGTGCTCACTACGGAGAGCAATGGATTGTATCCTCGCTCCGACCTTTGCTCCCTGGTATTTATATTCGTTATATTCGTGAATTCTCGCATTTAAAATAATGTATTTATTTTACGTAGCGATCGATAATATAGTTTCGATCGCTATGTAGAATAAATACATTATTTTAAATGCGAGAATTCACGAATATAAATATCAGGGAGCAAGGGTCGGAGCGAGGATACAATCCATTGTTCTCCGTAGTGAGCAAACCCTTAAAGTTTAAATAATATGAAAAACCATTTTTAAACACGACAAATGCGCCAAAATCACTGAAAATGATAAACGTCAAAATTCTTAGTAAATAATGTATCAAATACATGCCGTATCGCTTATCCTTGTTTAACTTATTGTGGTTTCTATGGGCAAGCGGCTTAATTTTGCGATACTAGTTTCTGTGAGTAAAAAAGAGACCTACTATAATAAGTAATTAGTGAATAATTTTTTGCATGTGCAAAGATACGTTAGAACAACTATAAATATTTATATCTTTTACCAGTGCTGATTGGCTGGGCTGCTTCCTGAGCCGGGCCTGGAAGGAGCTCGGCGTGTCGATAGTGTGCTGCCTGGTGAGCGTGGGATGAGCCTTCGCCACCGATCCTTGTCTGAACCACGGCAACGATATCTTCCTCTTCGACTTTTGATTTTTGGGAATCACTCCCGACGATCCCGGATTCGACATGACGAGTTTGTTTATTAATGTAATTCTACGTGTATTTCGAATCTTAATTTATCTAGGAATGATCATGGTCAACAAATTGTCGGTGTTCGAAACGTTGAACGATACCAATATAAAGGTATGGTTAACGTTTAGTTTGATTTTATTTAAGCGGTAAGTCAGAGTTGGGTGGTTACTGAGAAAAGTTACCATCACTATGTGAATGGTTAATAGTTTTAGTTATTATCTAAAGGTGCCTTAAGTTGGAAAGCAAATTCTGATCACAACCTAAATCCGAGCTTTCTACAATTTACAAAGAAAACGGACGATAAATAGATAGACGTGGTGATTCTACAATACGCATTCTACGACACATCAATTTATTTAGGTAAAAATCCAAGAAATTTGATTCCTAGTACTCAATTTGTGAGTGAACGAAGGTAAAAAAGTTTAAGACAGTCTAAGATTTAGTTTCATTTCAGAGAAAACCACCATCTGTTTATTCACATTTCGTCCTCTTGGACTCTCCTCATAACGGCCCGTGGTGTGGTCTGAATCGAAACCAAACCTCCCTGTCATGTTAACAAATTATTAAAAATAATTTGCAAAAGACGCAAAAGCAACATCTATTAAAAGCAAAAAATAGATTTCACGGTTGTGTTTTTTGCAAATTATTTTTAATAATTTGGTAACTTAAATTTGCGATTTAAGGGCGTAGGCACAAAATTTTGCGCCAATGTGTTTTAAATGCATTCAGTTTTTTCGTTCCTGAGAAAACTAATAAGTAATTCTGAAAAATTCAAACGCAGAATGATATATTGCAATATTACCGAGGGTTGAAAGTCCCTGAAATCTTCTATGTTTATTTTAATAAGTTACAGGGATGAAAAAAAAGTGAAAATTTAGTGTGACTCTTAATTTCAAATATTTCATTCAAAAGTAAGTTTTTGGTTATGTTATTCTATAAGGAACTTTCGGCCCTCGGTAATATAGTCCTGTCGCCAGGGGGGTTACAACGGCCTTCTTAATTCAGATGGACTTACCCAAGTTTTTTTATGTATTTTGGCCCGTAGAACACGAATTTTTTGGGTAACAGTTGATCCGGATGTCGATAAGATTGTTATAAACAAAGAAGTTGAGGAATTACATAACAGCGATTTCTCGCAAAACAAAACATTTTTTTGTATTTTTTGGGTCATTCTAACCAAAAAATGTTAATACAAGTTTTTTCGTAGGATGCATAGTTTTCGAGATAAACGCGGTTGAACTTTAAAAAAATCGAAAAATTGCAATTTTTGAACCCGAATAACCTTTGAATAAAAAATAAAATAGCATTTTTGCTTACCGCCTTTAAAAGTTTGAGTCAAATTATATCTGTTTTAAATATTTGCATTGGTAAAAATTTATTTTTTGATTGTTAAAAAAAGCTATAAACACAGTGTTTCCCGTGCCTAATACATACGTTTTAATTCATGCTACGTAGAAATAGCCCCGCTTGCACTTTTACCTCTTCTACCTACTTGTTCGATTTTAAATGAGAAATCATTGAAAACATCACTCAAGCACTAGGTGTTTATAGCTTTTTTTAACAATAAAATAATAAATGTTTAGCAATACAAATAATTAAAACCGATATAATTTGACTTGAACTTTCAAATGCGGCAAGCAGAATTGCTATTTTAACGTAGAATGAAGTAAACACTTCTGTTGTATATAGGTATATTATAAATTTATTAAAAAATTTTTTTAAAATTCATCCACAAGGGAGTGGTTGTACAAAACGTTTTCGGTCAAACTGACCATCCTCAGTGTAAACGTCCAGTGTACAAGTAATTGAAACTAGCCACTTGAATAGGTGTAAAACCTCAAAATAACATTATTGCTACATTATGAGCTGTATAGTAATCGACAATAAGTCGATGTCTTAAGATTAAAAATGTATCACATGTGGATGTATGTCATCCTTGCTCGGAATTAGCACAAGGTTGTGATCAGGTGAGAGGTTAACAACCAAAGTTGGTTGTTAACCTCTCACCTGATCACAACCTTGTGCTAATTCCGAGCAAGGATGACATACATCCACACTTTGGTTGTTAACCTCTCACCTGATCACAACCTTGTGCTAATTCCGAGCAAGGATGACATACATCCACATGTGATACATTTTTAATCTTAAGACATCGACTTATTGTCGATTACTATACAGCTCATAATGTAGCAATAATGTTATTTTGAGGTTTTACACCTATTCAAGTGGCTAGTTTCAATTACTTGTACACTGGACGTTTACACTGAGGATGGTCAGTTTGACCGAAAACGTTTTGTACAACCACTCCCTTGTGGATGAATTTTAAAAAAAATTTTTAATAAATTTATAATATACCTATATACAACAGAAGTGTTTACTTCATTCTACGTTGTCTTAATAAAGGTATACAGCCAACTACAGGGTTTACCCTTTTAAAGTTTTAATTGCTATTTTATTTTTTAATCAAAAGTTCTTCGGGTTCAAAAATTGCAATTTTTCGATTTTTTGAAAGTTCAACCGCGTTTATCTCGAAAACTATGCATCCTACGAAAAAATTTGTAGGAACATTTTTTGGTTAGAATGGCCCAAAAAATACAAAAAAATGTTTTGTTTTGCGAGAAATCGCTGTTATGTGATTCCTCAACTTCTTGGTTTATAACAATCTTATCGACATGCGGATCAACTGTTACCCAAAAAATTCGTGTTCTACAGGTCAAAATACATAAAAAAAACTTGGGTAAGTCCATCTGAATACAGGAGGCCGTTGTACCCCCCCCCCCTGGCGACAGGACTAATAATACAACCTTTCATTCTGCGTTTATATTTTTCAAAAATACTTATTAGTTTTCTCAGGATTCGAAAAATGAATGCATTTAAAACACATTGGCGCGAAATTTTGCGCCTACGCCCTTAAAGATTTGGCTTCGATTCAGAGCAGAGCACGAGCCGTTCTGAGGAAACCAAGAGGGAGAAATGTGCCTAAACGGATGGTGGTAGTCTCTGAATTAAATCTTAAAGTGTTTTTCTTTTTAAATATTTATTTACATAAAGTACCTCGAAAACTACTGCCATTGGTACAAGAACACTAACATTAGATGTATATATTAAATAATGAAATCAAATAGTAATTATATAACCCTATCTAATATCTATTAGAATAAATCTTGTAGTATCTTCTATCTTGTCTTGTTCTCTATAGGCCCTAGAGGATGTCTCAATCTTAAGATACATAAGTAAAACATTTCTTTTCTTCCACCCAGTATAAACTCGAAATATAAGTTTGAGCAGTGCTGTTTTTGTAACAATATAGGTTCCGGTACACAATGTTCCGGGGGGTCTGGGGAGTGTTCATCAGGGGGGTCCGTACCCGCGAAAATTTTTTAAATTTAGCCTCAATAAGGTCGTTTTAAAGCTATTTGGGAGCAAGGAAAAAATTCAGGAATTTGTCTATAATTTTGTTGTTTTTTCTTATTTTTTGTCCTAAGAGGTACCGGTACGGCGTACCGGCGCGTTCCGTCACAAAAACAGCACTGAGTTTGAGTAAACATGTGCCCAATGGTGGAAATTACCAGAAGAATAAGGTTAGTGTGGACAGGATTTGGAAAACTGAGTTGGATCTTGAAAAACACAAAAATAGAACTTCTCCTTCTTCTTATATTAGGCCTATTGGCCTGTTCTTAACCCGCCGTTACACGCGTCTTCTATTGTGACGTGGTTGCACGCGTATGAGCGTCGCCCTCACCTACATAAATTCGATTTATTTCGAGGAAGAATGAATGTCAACATGTATAAATATAAAATGGGTTGTACTCACATATTATAGAAAGTCTCGTAAACCAATTTTTTTTTATTAATTTAACAAAACAAAAGTAAAAATAATATAGATCAAAAGCAAGTTTTCTTAATTTTCAATTTCAGCAAGCCACTGAAGAAATTAACGTTCTTTACGCGAATTCATTTTAATAAAAATACAAATTAAAATTAAAAACTGTTCTGAAGCTATTTCTTTGTGGCATTTATGTAATTAACTATTAATATTTTGTATTTTGATAACGACGTCCGAGGTGGAATTCGAAACGTCAATAAAATCAATTTTTCAAGTTAAATTGTGGCTTATTTCCCAATTAGAATAGGTAAATTTAAAAATGGGTTCTTAACCAGTGGCGCACCTAGAATTTTCCACTGGGGGGGGGGAGATGGGTTTGCTTGGGCACCGAAAGTTTTTTGTATTATTTGTGAAAGACAAGTTACATTTTCCTACTTTCTTTTATATATATTGCTATATGCTCTGGCTGGGATTTTAACCCCCAAACCCCCCCCTCGGTGTGCCACTGTTCCTAACCTAATCCAAACAATAATATTTTAATTAAACCTACCTAAATATTAAATAAAAACCTAAAAGTTTCTTTGAGATAATAGAAACGTGATTTCACTGTGATTGCACGCGCAGTGAGGAATTCCCTCACTTGAAGAGGGATGTGTCTCTTCTTTCAACTATCACACAGCACACTGGCCGCCTGAAATATTCTATAACTTTTTCATACCCTCTCATAAACCATGCTAAAGGCATTCCTGGGTGCTTAAGGTTATCGTATTAGTTTACACAATTTCATTGGTTATAAACAAATATATGGTGAGGGATTTCCTCATAGCGCGTGTAATGGCGGGTTAACCTATTTTGGGCTTGTATTCGTAGCTGTGATGTTGACTGCCAACTATCTCGCTACCTTTTAAAGCGCCTTCCTATTGGTCGCTTGCCTGTTGGCTTCGAATCCCGGGCTATACTATACGGGCTATTCTCTCGCTGTCCATTCTCGTCACATGCTGCATCCACTCTCGTCGTCTCTGTCTTCCCCACCGTACTATATCTTGTATGATAAAGAAATCTCTTATTCTGTCGTTCGGTATTCTGTCTCCCAGTGTTTTCCCAGTTATTGACCTCAACGTTTTCATTTCTGATGTTCTCAGTATCCTCTTCGTTTCTTCTGTGTCACATCTTGTTTCTATCGCGTACGTCATGATCGGTCTTACACATGATTTATATATGCGTACTTTCCATTTCAGCCTCACATCTTTGTTTCTCCAGATGACATCCCTCAGACATCCTGACACGTAATTGGCTTTATTTGCTTGCTTTCGGACGCCCTCTTTAACATCTCCATAACTACATATTTCGACTCCCAGATATTGGAATCTCGAAACTTGTTCAATTAGTTCGTTGTTAATTATTAATTTGCATCTTATGGGTTCCCTTGACACTACCAGGGATTTTGTCTTAGCTGTTGATATTTTCATGTTGTAGTTCTTTTGTTGTTTTGTTTGTTGAAGAATTACAACAAAAATAGAACAATATGTATTTGAAAACCAGAGCTTACGATCAGTGTATCCTCCCTATACTCACGTATGTTTCACAGATGTGGACACTCACGTCACGGCACCAAGGCCAATATGGATAAAATAGTAAAGGCACAAAGAGCGATGGAAAGATCAATGCTCGGGGTAAGACTTATAGACAAAAAACAAACAAATGGATTAGAAGCAAAACTAAAGTAAAAGACGCAGGAGAATATGTTGCCAAATTAAAATAAAGCTTCGCAGGACACAATACCCGACTGAAGGATAAAATATGCAATCACGAAATACAACAATGGAGACCATGGTTAGGAAGGAGATGCAGAGAAAGGCCACAAATGAGATGAGCTGATGACATTAAGAAGATTGGAAGACACAACTGGAAGCAAGTGGCGCAACATAGAAAACACCACTGGATTGAACTGGGGGAGGCCTATGTCCAAAGTTGGATTATTTAAGGCTGTAGAAGAAGAAGAATTGTAAATACCAAAGAAAAATCTAAAATAATAAAAAAATAGCGAAGACCAAGGAATCCAAGTTAATCAGTTACCGAGAAAATCAACTTTTAAAATGAGCATAATTTTTGGTGGTCCAAAACTTTTGCGGGGAACATTTTTTCTACCGGCTTTACCGGCGGAAGCTATTTTAAATACTTGGCAAAATATTACAGATCTTTTTATAATCTCATTTTAAAAACTTTATTATGGAATATAAGGTCGATAAAATAATATTAATCGAATATAAAATTAGCGAGACTTAATTTGATGCTATTACCTCAACGAAATATAATATATTAGGCCTGGATCCCGCGAACCAAAGAAAATTGATTAATAGCCAGCTGAAAATTTGTTAATAGCTTAACGGTGTCTAGTTGGACACCGGAACTTTGATGTACGGGAACACTGGAACAGGGAAGTTTTAATTGTGGTACAGGTTACAGGTTTCGAACGTCAGGCTACGAAAACGTTCCATGTATTTTGTCGGACAGAACTTCCAATTGATTTGTAATCTAAAGTAAAGAAACACAGACGTACTCACAATCATTTAATTTACTTCGACGACCGGTTTCGATCTCTACAATATACAGATCATCTTCAGGTCGGCGTTACAAGTGATTAAATGCTACAATTAAAGAAAGCCAGAGTCAGAACAGTGTCTGGTTGTTTCAAAATGCTAATAGAAAGCCAAAATTTTGAAAGGTATGTAAATGTTGACATTTCAGAACAACAAACAAATACATACGTATGCAAACATATGAGCAAACAGGTACTCATAAGCACGCACACGCACACAGATGCATGAGGTTTATGACTATTTGTTAAATTAAATTAAATTTTAAATTTTGATCTACTTGGGAACAAGGGATGACTTGTAAGTTCATCAGTAACATGTTTAAACGTCCAGATTATGCTAGTAGGATAGCTAGGTGAAGGACTGGGTACGCGGACATGCCTCGTAGGTCAAAACGCAGTGTATTGGAATGGATCCTGAAGGCAGATGTGTGAAGTGAAACAAGAGATAGATGTATTAGTTATGAGAAAGACAACGTTCGGATGGAACTGTTCGTAAATGCAGCTAAAGTGTTAATTGATTCTGTGTATGCACTTATACGATTGTAAAAGTCTTTGCTCTTAGGTGTTTTGAGCTGTGGGCAAAGGTCTCAGTAAGGAAAAAGACAAATAGGAATCATTTGTATTGTTCCCAGTCAAATCACTAAGGCAAGGGATGTCAGTTAGTTTGTATCACTGTAGGTGCCTGACACTAGAAAATCTTTTAAATGTAGAGAAATACAGGAAAAATTAATTAATTAGATAAAGAGAAGGTCAAGTTAAAATATTGGTTAAAAAACTGGAAACTAATAAAGGTGCTCTGAAAGAGGGGAGTTGGTTAAGCTATTGGATGATTGTGTATGTTCAAAAAGTAATGAATTAATAATCACAGGGTGCAGGCACTTACATTGAGAAATTTAAAATAAATAAATAAATTAACACAAAACAAAAACACAAAACACATAGGATTTATCACAACTACACAGACGAGACAACAAATGGTTTAAAATTTTCTCTCATTTAACATGTTCTACGTGTCGGACTTATTAAAATGCACAACATATTTTCGGACAAACATTTTTCATTTATTATAAAGTTTGCTATTGAATAAACTTAATAACAACCTGTTAGTTTTCACAATCAGAAACTTGTCAGTATGACACGTTCCACAATAGGGAACTTGCATAAAAATTTTAAATTCGAAAAAAATGTTATAAATCACAACAGAACATAATTTAAAACATGTATCAAATATTAAAAAGTTTTGTTTGGCTTTCGTTTGGCCCCTAAAGATGATTAAAAATTAAAATTAAAACAAGTGGCCCAAAACCCGTCGTGACGTCATTCGTTTAAATTATGTTTACATTCTTCAAAAAAAGTAAACAGAATTTAAAATTAGACATTATAAACGTCAGTAGAAAATACAGTTATGTAACCTCACAAGTGTTTTTGATCGTTTGAACTATTTTAAATGCCATTTAATAGTGTCAGTGTCAAAACGAATGCCAAACCTAATAGGGAACTTGCACATTTTTTATTGCATAATAATATTCAGTTTCCTTTAAAAATAAGATTTCCAAAATTTCACGCCTTAAAACCTCATAATAACAGAAGTACAAATTTAAAATCTATATACATATATTTTTTGTTTTCTGGCCTTGGTTTAGAGAACCTTTAGTCAATTTAAAATAGTTCAAACGATCAAAAACACTTGTGAGGTTACATAACTGTATTTTCTCCTGACGTTTATAATGTCTAATTTTAAATTCTGTTTACTTTTTTGGAAGAATGTAAACATAATTTAAACGAATGACGTCACGACGCGTTTTGGGCCACCTGTTTTAATTTGAATTTTTAATCATCTCTAGGGGCCAAACGAAAGCCAAACAAAACTTTTTAATTTTTGATACATGGTTTAAATTATGTTCTGTTGTGATTTATAACATTTTTTTCGAATTTAAAATTTTATGTAAGTTCCCTATTAAAATCACGTTCTACAATTAAAACTTCCCCTGTTCCAGTGTTCCCATACATCAAAGTTTGTGCGACTAGACACCGTTAAGCTATTAACAAATTTTCAGCTGGCTATTAATAAACTTTTTTTTTTGGTACGCGGGATCCAGGCCTATATTATAATATAACCTTGAATTTCTAAAGCGGCAGCGATATGTTTGTTGTTTTTGCCGTCAACTTTTCAATTAACAATTTAATTTGGGAAAAAGTATTACCTGCATTTAGGTCTAGATTATTTATTATTTTATAGAAATAGATCACTTATTTCACAGCAGTTTATTTCAGTAGCTAAAATAACTGCATCGTTTATTTTATAGGTAGTTTAAACAGTTATGAATAAATATTATTTACATATTCGAAACATTTAGCATTTGAAATATTCCTCTTTGATAAGTAAATAATAGTATTTACTATATTTAATCTCAGTAAACCACAATTTTAGAATTACTTGGATGAGCTGGTCATATAGAGCGAATGGGGACTGAAAGATTGACGAAAAGTGCCCTAGATAGTAAAATGAAGGACGAAAGACCAAAATGAAGGCCACGGAAAAGGTGGGAGGATGAAACAGCGGACGCGCAAGATCTGCTAGACGTGAGATTAATGTCAGCCCTACAAAGATGCTGAAAAAGATCTAGCCACAACTAAGCTCCACACGTTTTACAAAAAACAAAGAGTCCAACAATTCTGAAAAGAATAGATTATTATCCATGGGACTTGTACTTTGGTGGCAGGCTTGGTACAGGAAAAACAAAGAACGAAGACGAGTTAGTAGTCCAGGAACCGAAGCTTTTCACCTCGCAATTTTTACAGAATGGATCGATTTGCTTGAAAATTTGAGAATAAGTAGTGGATAGTCCAAGCATCAAAATCTATTACCACCCCATCTCGGGGGTGGAAATTTTTTGTTGTATTTTGACCGCAAAAGTTGATAAAAACAGTCATTCTAAGCAAAAAATGTTCTATACATTTTTTTGATAAAATTAATAGTTTTCAATTTATTCGCTATCGAAAGTGTTAGTTTTATATCGAAAAAAATCAATGTTTTTCAATCAATCAAAAAAATCAATATACTCATTTACGATTCACTTAATTTTTGCCGTAGAAAAAAATTTTTCAAACCAAGTTCTTGGGAATTAAATAACCTACAATTTCATATTTATACATTTTTCCTATCTCTGATGATAATCTTTCTATTCTGAAGAAAATGGCATGAATTTTATGTAAAATTTATTATATTTTGAGGTGTCTTTAAAATATTGCCACCGTTGGCTTATTTTTCAATATTTTTCCTTGAATTTTTTCTTGAATAATCTATGAATTGTACTGAATATGCCTATTTAATTTAAAAATAAAATAATTCTACCATACTTTCAAAAAAAAAATGTGCTTGAAATATTGATTTCAACCCCTACGGCCCTCCTTAAGGATAGCTATGACACGATTTTGATAGACAAACCATGCTATAGTCGGAAAAATGAAAGAATACCCATGAACGATCACATCAATCACATATTTTGTATTTGCTGTTTTTTTTTTCATAAATAACAAACGAGGGAGATAGATTATTAATAATCTGAATAATATGTGATTGATGTGATCGTTCATGGGTATTCTTTCATTTTTCCGACTGTAGAAATATTTGTCGTTTTGCTACCTCTTACGCTATTAGTAAATTAGTAAAACCCTATTTCTATGGCTTCAACTAAATAAACAAACAAAATCTATTTGAAATTTTATCACATAGTCGAATTGAAATTACAGCATTACATTAGAGTCACGTACGTTCAACTGCAAACCAGCTTTTTGGAGGAAACTTTACAAACGCAGAATGTTTGCCAAACGTGTGTAATTAGTTTAAAATCGTACAGAACCATCAAAGGTAAGCGATTTTAGAGTTTGGATTCACAGTAGCAATGAAAAACGGGTCAGCTTTAATCAATTATTGAAGGGAAGATGATGCCAACTGTTCGGTGTTGGTATGCAAATGTTCTCGAAGTTGATTCTGAATTCTTTTTGATATTAAATTAATTTTATCACTTCAAAGAGATTGAGGGATGCTTTTTATAAGTGGGGGAGGTAAAATCGAAGATTTACTGAACTGGTCAATGTTAAAGACAAAATGGAACATTTCGGAAAAATGATTGAATAGTCATTGGGTCCACCATTAAAAAGGAATTCATTACCTCCCTCATGAGGCTTTTTTTCAGTTACTTATGTCGTGTCGGACAAGTTTTCTATTTTCAGAAAATTTTCGGGAGGGGGCGTTTCGTAAATATAGAAGTTTCTAAACTTAAAAAAAAATCCACGAGAAAAATAAAATTCTGGCTGGTAGCTGGCTGTTACCATAAATCACAAAAATACTAGATTCTTTGTAAACGGTATATTTAAAATTCCCTAAATAAGGGTTACATTACATCACAGAACGTTTTGGGATTAAAAAACTCATCATCAGTGTTATCTAATAAAAGCCAATAATGTGCATGCCTGAGCCACCAAAATGTTTTGGGTAAAAACCCTTTAAATGTTGAATATTGTTATTACATATATACTTCTTCAGTGCCTTATCCGCTCCGGATGTTGGCGATCATCAAGGCTATCATTGTTTTGTTGACTGCTCTGCGAAACAGCTCCGCGGAGGTTATCCCAAACCATTGTCGGAGGTTTCTCAACCACAAGATACGACGGCGTCCCGGTCCTCTCCTGCCATATACTTTGCCCTGCATGACGAGTTGAAGAACTCGATATTTTTCTTCGTTCCGCATCACGTGGCCAAGGTACTCAAGCTTACGTGTTTTTACTAAATTAAGCACTTCTTTTTCTTTTGTCATGCGCTGTAGGACCTCAATGTTGGTGACATGGTCCACATAAGATATTTTTAGTATCCTCCTGTAGATCCACATCTCGAAGGCTTCAATCCGCTTTTCAGTGGCTTGCGTCAGTGTCCAGGCTTCAACTCCATACAGTAGCATCGGAAGAACGTAGCACCTCACTATCCGTATCTTTGTTCCCAAACTGAGATCACTGCAGCACAGCAAGGATCTCAGCTTGATAAATGTAGACCGTGCCATTTCAATTCTGGATCTAATCTCTTGAGCGTGGTCCCATTGTGAGTTAAGGGTAGTTCCGAGGTAAGTGAATCTGTCGACTCTCTGAATCTCTTCGCTATCTGCCATTAGTGCCCCGGGATCTAAATTTACACGGCTGACAACCATGAATTTAGTTTTCTTAATATTAAGGTTCAGTCCGTATGTTACGCTCACAGTTCTCACACGGTCTAGTAGGGCCTGTAGATCATTTAGGCCGGTTGTTAGTAATACAGTGTCATCGGCGTAGCGGATATTATTGATGTAATCACCGTTCACTCGGATTCCCATCTCTAGGTTTGTGAGGGCTTTAGTAAAAATTTCCTCAGAGTATATATTGAAAAGAGTCGGCGAGAGCACACAGCCCTGCCTTACTCCTCGCATGATCTTCACTTGGTCGGTCAACTGGTCTTCGACCTTGACTTGAGCACGCTGGTTCCAGTATAAATTCATGATGATCCGAATATCCTTCTCATCTAATATTACTCTTTGTAGGACGGTAACCATCTTCTGGTGATGGCAACGGTCAAATGCCTTGGCGTAGTCAATAAAACAAGCATAGACATCACAACTAAGATCGCGGCATTTCTGAAGCAGAACTTGTAAGGTGAAAAGTGCCTCACGTGTACCCATGGAATCGCGGAATCCAAATTGCATTTCACCGACATTTTCCTCGCATTTCTTGTAAATTCTGGCATGTATGATTTTAAGAAAAATCTTAAGTGCATGACTCATAAGGCTGATAGTCTGGAAATCTTCGCACGTTTTCGCAGATCGTTTTTTTGGTATTGTTACAAACGTTGACAATAGCCATTCCTCTGGGATATTACATGAATTGTTTATGGCGTTGAACAGTTCAGTTAACTCCTTCGTGCTTACTTTACTCATCACCTTAATAAGTTCGACGGGTATTTCGTCCGCACCTGTGGCTTTACCATTCTTAGACTGTTTTAAAACCGCTTTCACCTCGCTTTCTAGTATTGACGGACCTGTCATGCAATTTATTTCTGGAAGGTTGCCTTGGTAGTCCCAGAAGAGTTCTTCGATGTACATTTTCCAGGTCACCAGCTTCTCCTTAACTGTCGTCGCCAGGTTCCCGTCTTTGTTTATGAGGAGGTGTGTGTTTCTCCTCTTGTATTGACCAGTGGCTTCTCGAATCTTTCGGTGAATATTTATATGATCGTGTTTCACTTGGAGCTCCTCGATTAATTTACATTTTTCTTGCATCCATGTCTCCTTGGCTCTTCGTATTTCTTTTTTAATTGTTTGGTTGATTTCTTGGTATTTCTTCGCGTCCCTGTTCTTCATTAATCTCCTTTTATCCATCATCTGCAGAATGTTATCACTCATCCATTCTTTATTTTTTACTCTTGTTTTCTATCCCAGATATTGTTTTCCCGCATTCAGCACGACGTCTTTGATATAATTCCATTTTTGTTCTACACTCTGTTCTTGTTGTTTAGAGGTTTCTAGTTTTTCTCTCATTACGTCTCTTACGTTCTGACGAACTACGGGGTCTTTTAGAGTGTCATAATCCAAGTTCTGTTTAGGTTTACTTTTGATGAGTTTCTTTAGTTTGAGTTCTACCTGGCCCACTAATGGGTTGTGGTCCGATCAGACGTCTGCTCCTGGGTAGGTCTTCACCGAAGTCAAGCTGTTCTTGAACCTTTTGTTAATGAGAATAAACTCTATCTCGTTTCTGATGATATTGTTGGCTGTATCTGCAGGTGATTTTCATATGTAAAGTCGTCTCGGGGGAAGTCTAAACTACGTGTTAGCAATAGTAAAATCTTCTTCCCGGCAAAACATATATACTACATATTTTTAATAATATTTAGTGATTTTCCAAATATTCCTGGATATTACCCAGGGCAACACAAGACTCTTCCCACGTGGTTGGAATTTAAGGATTGAAACCTCACATATTGGAGTTGAATGGCAACTCAATTCAACTCCAATATGTAAGGTTTCAATCCTTAAATTCCAACCACGTGGGAAGAGTCTTGTGTTGCCCTGGGTAATATCCAGGAATATTTGGAAAATCACTAAATATTATTAAAAATATGTAGTATATATCTTCTTCTTCTTCTTCTTCTTCTTCGCGCGACTAGGATTACTCCTGTTTGTCTGCCTCTTATTCTGTTTCAGTTGTTGTTGACTGTACATTGTCTTTCCACCTTTTCGGCGGCCTTCCAACGGGTCTTCTGCTATACGGCTTGTTGTTTTTACAGATGTTCGCTAGTCTATCTGGTTCCATTCGATTTACATGTTCGTTCCAGTTTTTCTTTCTTGTTTTTATCCACCTGTTAATATTTTGAATTTTGCAACGTTCTCGTATACTTCTGTTGCTTTGTCTGTCTCTTAATGATATGCCCGCTATTGATCTTAATACTTTCATTTCGATATTGTTGATTTGTTGTTTCGTCTTTCTTGTATCGGTCCTTGTCTCCGCTGCATATGTTAGGATAGGTCTTACTGTTGTCTTGTATACTTTTATTTTGCTTTCCATGGTCAGATATTTGTTTCTCCATATGGTTTCTAGGAGGCAACCACTTACTCTTGCCGCTTTTGTCGCTTGTGTTGTGGTCTCTGTTCTTATATTCCTGTCACTAGTGATCTCTACTCCTAGGTAATTGAATTTCATTACTTGTTCTACAATTTTGCCGTCTATTTCTAACTTGCATCTACGCGGCTCTTTACTTAACACTATACATTTAGTTTTTTCTACCGATATTCTCATATTAAATTTATTTGCTGTGAGATTGAAAGTGTGGAGCTGCCTTTGTAGGTCATCCTCGTTATCAGCAATTAGTACTGCATCATCGGCATAGCATAGTATCGTGATTTTATGCGCTCCTATGTGGTATCCATGTCGTTTTCTGACTTCATATTGACATCATATTGAATAACAATGGGCTGAGCGAGTCTCCTTGGCGGATTCCTCCCTTTAGTTATATGCGTTCTGTTTCTCCTGTTGACATTATAACTCTGGTCTTGTTGTTCTTGTTAATTTCCTTAATTAGCCTTATTATCTGGTGGTCTATTTGTTCAGCTTGTAATAAATTTAAGATATCATTTCGCCTCACCCTGTCAAAAGCACTTTTTAAATCTACAAAGCACATGTATGCTGGTTTTCCATATTCAATAGACTTTTCTACTATTTGCCTGATAATAAAAATTGCATCTATTGTGCTGCGGTTCTTCCGGAAGCCTTGCTGTTCATCTGCCATATTCGCGTTTTCCTCGATTTTATCTTTTATGACTGCCGTCAACAATTTTAATGTGCTGTTCATCAGACTAATGCCTCTATAATTTTCAGGATTTTTCGAGTCTCCCTTTTTGAGTATCGGTAGCAGGAGACTTTCCTTCCATTCCGCTGGTACTACTCCGATATTTATTATATCGACAAATAATTTTAGGAGCCATTTGAGTAGTATTCTTCCTCCATATTTTAGCAGTTCATTATTTATTTTATCAGGACCAAGTGCTTTTCTATTTTTTAATTTTTTTTATTCGTTCTTGTAGCTCTTCTTCTGATATTAGTACTGTATATTAGTAGTATATATGTAATAACAATATTCAACATTTAAACGGTTTTTACCCAAAACATTTTGGTGGCTCAGGCATGCACATTATTGGCTTTTATTAACACTGATGATGGATTTTTAAATCCGAAAACGTTCTGTGATGTAATGTAACCCTTATTTAGGGATTTCGAAATATACCTTTTACAAAGGTTCTAGTATTTTTCTAAACTTTGGTGCGTCCGACAGCCGGAGTACCCTTAAAATTTGTCGGATTAGATTACCAGTAAATTGTAAGTATTTTTATCAAACAATCCTAGGGGGGCACTTCCAATGAAACACCAATCAAAAGACATAAAAATGATAAACCCAAACTACATAAAAGACATAAATAATAACTTATATATGCATGAAGTTCCCTTAATTTTCCAAACTAGCGTGTTTATTAGGTTGAATTTGTCTGTGGTTTAAGTTTCATGTCTGCTAATATATTTATTTTTATGTTTCAGCAATTTTTTTCGTTAATTCGGACCTTGTTAGGGGGTGGGAAATTTCCCCATTTTCCCTCCCCGTAGATCCACCACTGGTGCTTCATATAATCCATGTTTAAGGGTAGAGAAAAACTTGACGTGGTAGAGGAAAACTACAATTTTTAAACCAGAACTCAATACCTATAGAACAGATCAGGAATCAAACTCAATAGAATTTTTTTTTAAAAATTGTTCCCCAGTGTTATTAAATATACTAATCTGTAAATACTCAAAAAATATTCCGCTATTTTTCTGTTTCAGAAAAACCAACAGATGACAAAAAATCAACTACGTCCCTTATACTAATACCTTAAACGCGAACAAATAACCGTCTCAAAAAAGAATAAATTCGATCAATGAAAGTCGTAGTTCGAAACAACTCAATCTTTAAAAAATATAATCCATTTTCCATTCTATATAATACGGTTCATTGGAACAACCTCTATTTTTACGTCATTTTCCATTGTATACGAATACAAACGTAATAAAAGAACTGGAAACTCTGGATAAAAAGCTGTGAAAACAGTATATGGAGCGGCTCTTATTTCAGGATGGAAGCCAGAGACGGATTAGGAATTGGGAAATATGATGAATATGGGGAAGAGTTTGTTGTTCGAATAATTTTTCGAACATGTAAAACTATTAAATATATTTTTAATTCTGTAATATATTTAACTCCATCTTTGACTGCAACAGTGTCAACATTGTAAATATAGGAAAGACGAACAGTGCTTAGTGATTTAATGTGTCTAAAGACATGTGTTTTGAAAAGACTTTCGAATACAGGACACCCGCACCCTTTTACCCTTACGTTCGATGCACATTTGCGTCTTTTCAAGCTGAGGCTGAGTGCACGTTGCGAGCAAGCTGCGTGCGATCGCTGGCGGTTCAGCAGTACATGAGTTGTAATCAGGCACTGCACACTCGAGCTGAGCAGCAGCGTGCAAGTGGCTTGCTTGCCGCGTGGACCGAGAGCACGCCAGTTTCTGCTACGCCGCCACGTGCACGCGGCTTGAAAACAAGTCATGCGGTTTGGCAGTCTGCTGGGCAATCAGTGAGTACACGTTGACCGCGCGATGGATCTCAACGTAGATACAGAGCTGTTTTAGTTCAGAGAAATAAGGAAAAAAATATCCTGTTGGTGACACAACCCCCTCCAGGCCGAAACCAAATTTTTTGAGTAGTATAGATATCTATAATAATAACCTATTTGTTTCCTGCAGCCGATTTTGATGATATACATAGTTATAAACAAATAAAGATCAAAAAACGCTAAATTTTAGCTTTTTTGGTCTATTACCAAAAAGTTAAGCATTTCAAACAAATTTGGGAGTACGAAACTCATAAATCATATAAAAAACTTCAATATAGCGTTCGCTGAATATGTCTATCCCTATTGGTTGCTTAGAAAATTGCAAAATAAGTAATAAATTTTGAGTTTTTATAAATATTCATAACTTATGTAAACATTAACTTAGAACCTTTATTTAAAAATTAATTATTTAAATCGTTTATTTAAAACTATAAAATGTCATGGATTGCAGAACGTTTTCGTTCTAAACAGAACATCTTCAGTGCATCCTGCCGAGTATTTTGAAACTAGCACACTGTAAATAGTGTTAACATCATCATATATGGTTTACATAATGTAATATGTTAAAATGTTATGACTACAAGTCGATGTTAATAGATAAAGTGGAACACATGCTAAAAGGGTGCCATGGTTCCCTGCTCGAAGATGCTAGGTACTTGCCAATTCAATGGGCACAGACCAACTTAAGTCCTTTATTAGTTATAATACCAAAAAATTGAAAACCAAGAGATTATAAAACAAAATAAATATTGAGATTTCCAAGCTATTGGTTACATGAATATAAAAATACATACATGTATACAACCAAAATTTCAAATTATATGCACTTTATGCCCATTTATATAAAAATATGCAGAATTGGAGATTTTTGCATTTTTTGTGCATAATATGCATAATATGCAAATTGCATATTTGCTTAAGCCTATTAATTATAAATAATATGTACGTTTTACAATAAAATTTACATCTAATATTATTTAAAAAATTGAAAAAAAATTGTTTAAACAAATTTGATGTTGTATATTATATTTAATTTATTTAAATAATGCATATTTGTAATGTACGTAAAAAGTACATACAAAATAAAAAAAGAATCGTCGAAATAAATAATCGAGAACCAGAGATACAGTTAAGAGCTCCTTCCCCCTTCTCATCGCTATCCCAAGTTTCAAGGCAGGCAGATTGTAAGGGCCACATTTTTAAGCGTTGTGGATGATTTCCTTGTAAGGAAATCTTTTTTATATTTAATACATTAAAACTATGAAGTACGTTCTTTCAAATGCGGCTAATTTTATTTCTTAATTGTTATAAGGCAAAGCTGCTGTGAATTAAAAAAAGAAGGGGGCTAACTTCGTCCTTAGGACAATTGTTTTTCTTTCTAAATGTGTATAAAATTCATTCTTTCTTATAAATATGAAAAAATTATTTTTCTACGGGTAACGGTTAAAAAGTCATTCTAATTGTTTATAAGCAAAAAATCGACATGTTCTTGCAAAATAATTTTACACTATTTAAAATTATTATTTGTCATTTTTTGTTAATTAAGGTGATAGTATAAACCTTCTTCTTTCATAAACTGTACGAAGTATTATCCTTCTGAAAGCAGATCAACTTGCTAAAAAGTGATCGAACGAATCAAACGGACCAGCTGTGACTTTGAGTACTAAAGGCTGCAGTACGTAGGGCTGTGGAAGACTGGATCCGAGAAAGTCATGAGCGATATTGGGAGTCATGGGAAAACATGGGAAAATCTTCATTGGTGGATCATGTTCAAAAATAACACAAGAACTGCTCCAAATGGGCAGGAACAAATTGAGAACAGTAACAGGAATGTTGACCAGACATGCTCCAGTAAGAGAATTCCTGAATAAAATGGGCACAATAATTGAGAACTGCAGAATCTGCGATAAGAGACCGCAGAAGACTAAAATTATATGAGCAACAAAGAGGCGAACCTGAAATATTTAGGAATCTCCAAGTAGAAGCCATGTACACACTTCTACATGGTACACAAATTTTAGACGGGGTGTACGAAACAATAATAGACAACAAGTACAATAAGCCTCAGCTTCAGTGATAACGGAGATCCTTTGGACCAAATGGGCCCAGGAGGAAACAAAAAGAAACAAGTCATGGCGAAAATACTCTTACATAAACATTTGCTATATCTGAAGTATTAAGTGAGCAAAAACTATGATGCCATTATCACAAAAAATCATGTTGGAAGTGCATAATGAATAAAGTTATTAAATAATGTATAACAATTTTTTGTGTGGCTGAAAATATAAAAATCATGTCTGTTGTATTGTGCAGTCTCAATCCACTACTGCTACAATCCCAGAGCTGTTTCGTGTCGAACACTAATCTCCCGAAGGAATAGCGTGAAAAGAACTCATGGAAAAATAGAATCAATATTCACGAGCGTACATTTAATTTTTGATTTTAAAGCGACTTCTGAAAAACGATTTCAAATCGAGGTAAATATGGAAAATTTCCAACCGTTGCGTTGTGTAGAAAATAAATATAAAAATATAAATATATTATATTCTATGTGACAAAAATAATACTCATAAATAGTAATGGGATAATCGTTCCTGATCCACTTCAGAGAGGATGACTTCTAAAAATGGATAACCAAATGTTAAAAGGTTTAATAATTATTACTCTTGATAAACTTATATTTCAAGATAAGCTTCAGCATATCATTATTTTTACCTGGTCTTCTGCAGATCTCTTGTATAAATAAGTGGTAAGATGTTTTCATAAGTGTTTGTCACGGTAACGAAAAATCTTAAAGAACAGGTTTAGAAGTAATGGTTCAATGTTTATATCTTTGAGCTAGTAAAAGTGTTTCATTATACACGCCATAAGCAATTGCATGCAAGTGATTTTTTTCATAGCTTGTACACGGGTGCTCAAGGAAGCTATTAGTATCAATAGGGGGCAATATTATTAACAGCAAAGTCAAATCGCATGTAAGGATTACAAAGAAGTTGTGGAGAATACACATAGCAACATTATCAATCATTTTAACAACTAAAGAGCTTAACATAGCTAAAAAATAATAAAGCTCCAGGACACGACGATATAATTGCCGAGCTCTTGAAAACAAGCAAGACAGTAACAATCCCTATTCAAAATGAGCTATTTAATAGATGTCTCCATAATAGCAAAGTCCCTAAAGACTTGGCCAATACAATTAAAATTGCGAAAGAAGTTGCTGAGGTATGAAACCAGATGTCGCTTTTCCGAACTTGCACGGTCCCAATACAAACTGTTTATGAGAATACTTATTAACAATCGGTTGACTTACAAAATGGATAATTATCAACCGGTTAAACAGGCTGGCTTTCGTAAAGGATATAGTACATCAGAAGATCTGATAACAATGAGAACTGTAATGAAGAAGGCAAATGAACAGCGATTACCCGTATTTCATGCCTTCATAGCGTAGAGTATGAAAAGGTGTTTAATAGTATGGAGATATATGTGGGCCATAGAACATGCTAGTAATAATTGTAGAATAGATTCGTGATATAGGCAACTAATCCTCTTCTAAAGGTGCCTATCTTCTAGTGATGTTCCCCGACCACATTAAACCATTTTATTTTATTCAGAGCAGCTCGAAATAGATCAGTTGAGGTTAGATCAGTACGCTTGCCCCCAATCTTGCCTTGCAGAATCAAGTCGGTATTTACTATTGCGCACAATGTGGTCGAAGTAAGCCAATTGTCTGTTCTTTACGGTGTTATTAATTTCTTTGTCTTTTCTTCTGCCCTGCTTAGTAAAAACGTCCGATCTACAGTTTTCGTTTTTTCGTGATAAGGTTATAAATCCATTACTATTAGACATTTAGCATCTTATTGCTTAGTCAGAAAGTCCTTTTCTGCCATCTCAAATCGTACAAAAGCGTAATTTGTTTGTCCTTTCTACAACTAATAGCTGTTGTGCTTAGAATAAACGTCCTATTAACCTTATCACGAAAAACCGAAAATTGTAAATCGGACCTTTTTACTAACCAGGGCAGTCTTAGCCTCTGGAGAATAGTTATGTTATGTGCCATGTGATGCAGTTAAGTCCCCGAGTCTTTACCCGTGCGTCATCATTTAAACAATTTAAAGCATACGAAATAAGTCGGAAATTTACTAAATGCAACAGCAAGTGACAGAAAGTGGGTATTATTCCGATCACGGGTTATAGTATAAAATTTGACGTTATCAAATAAATAGAATGTTAAATTAAGTTTTACTTTAAAATTTTGGTGCATAATTACAGCTACATTTATTTGAAATAGCTTAATAAATTCTTTTATTATCATTGATTAATAAATAAATAAACAATTTATAAAAAAATTCGATAACTATTTTCTTTTTGATATTGTATTCACTTTGGCGGAACATTAAACACAAGCATTCCTTAACTTCGTCAACAATGAAGTTATTTGTACGTTGTCAAAATTTATCGTAAAATAACATAAACGTATCATAAAATTTCCAACTCCAATATAAAATTAGTTGTGAAAACAACTGTTTGTATACAATAAAAAACTTTAAAATGCAAAAATTCGACAAAATAACAGCAAAAAATTCAACAAACTGACAGCCACAAAAGTAAACAAACCAAAACGTCAGAAATTGTACTTAAAATATGTGAAAACATCCCAATCGTCTTTCTTTGTACCTATCTCTTTTCAATGTACTGAGTCTAGATGGTTCATAAAAATAACATGTGTTTTTACTTAATAACAGGCGGCAGCTGGTTTGTCAATAGTTTCATACGGGGGAGAGAATGATGCTAGATAAAAAGTATGTGTTTTATCTCGCCAGGTATTAATGACGCACGAGTAAAGACTCGCGGACTCAACTGTATATGATTTCCTTAACATACGTCGCAGAAATACATTTCAAATGGCTCTAATCGTTCTGTGGCATCTTCTGTAAGATAACAACTAATACATAATATATATTATGAAAACGCAACTATTATGGTACAACTAGACGAAAATACAAATACAATACTCATTAAGAGAGGAGCTAGACAAGGAGATGTAATATCGCCAAGTAGTTTTAACCTAGCCCTGGAAGACGTCTTCAAAACTACAAATTGGTGAACATATGGCATGAACGTTAATGGCAATAAGTTAAACTAGCTCAGATTCGCTGACGACATCGTGATTATAGGGAGCACATTTTTGAGGAACTACAAATTATGATGGAGGAACTCGCAAACAGCTCCCAATACGTAGACCTAAAAATGAATATGACAAAAACAAAAACAAAATGACAAACAGTCGATCATAGAAGTACAACTATAATACAGTGAGATCGAACAAGTCCATGAATATATCTACCTAGGGCACCTTTTGAAACTTGACAAAGAGAACCAAAGTGCGAAAATCACTAGAAGAGAAAGACTGGCATGGGCAGGAATTGGAAAACAGTTGGATATTAAATATCAAATTTAAGATGCGCAAATTACCTCAATACTTAGTGAGTAAATTGTTCAACCAGTGTACCCTTCCTATCATGATATATGGATGTCATACCTAACCAAGGCCAATATGAATAATCTAGCCATAGCAGAAAGGGTAGTGGAAAGGGCAATGCTAGGGTATATGACTGTCAAATAGAAAGATTAACGGCTGGGTAAGATCAAAAACAAAAGTCGAGGATATCATTCCACATTTGAAAACGACGTTTTAAATGACGATTAAGTACGTATGAAGTAGCAGGCATGTTCCGTATTGAAATACAGATATCTAGAGAGTAAGGATATACGGGGTACGTTCGGTATGTTCAGTTGATGATTTAGATGTTAGATGAAAAGAGATACATTAAATATAAGATAATAAAAGAGGACGCCAACGAGTTTTTAACGAAGAAACAGGTCAAAACAAATAGAAGAAATTATTTAAAAATAAAATAGCAAAGATGTGACGTTTGTAACGTTACAATAAAGATTGCCAAACTGAAATGGGTCTACGCAGGACACACTGCTAGACAAAAATACCAACGTTGGAACGCCATACTACAACATTGGAGACCTTAAAAAGGTAGACGACCAAGAGGAAGACCACAGATGAGTTTGTTAGATGACAAAAACAATAGACTGAACAAATTGGAAATACGTTGCTCAGGATAGAGAACGATGGAAGGAGAAGCTAAGAAGATTGTGGGGTAGAGAAAAAACTTGACGTGGTAGAGAAAAACTAATTACAGTTTAGAAACCAGCATGCTTGAATACCTATAAATCTCAATAGATGTTTTTTTCAAATTGTTCCTAAATGTTTTGTACCAACCGTTTGGTTTGAGTGTGACTTTCTCTCCTTTTCCAAGACATTCGGTATGTCTTTAGATTACGTCAGTTTATCCCTATTACTTCTTAACAAAACTATCTGTTAGACACCGACAATACAATTTCAGCTTGATATATCATCTTGTTCAAGATAAAATAGACATCACCGAGTCTTTGAATCATACGGTATAGCGTAATGGTCTCGATCAGAAAATACATATTGATTTTTCGGTGACACCTTTCCCTGTGGTGTTGGTCGTCTGAAATTAGATAGATCGTTTGAGGTTACGATCGGTCGTGTGTAAATACTTTTTATGTAAACATTTTCCACGTACGAATAATATTTGCGGAGACTAACGTCAATCTAGTTCGATGTTGGGCTTTTCTGTCGCAAGGATAGCTTTTGAACAAAACATAAATCCAAATATTGGAGTATTCTTACCGGCTTTTTCAACATACGAAGTATGCTTTTCGTATTAGACTACGTATTTTCGGATGACGAGAGAGAGAGAGAGAGAGAGAAATATAGAAGTCATCAAGGCAATACACAAATTGAAAGAAAACAAAGCTGCTGGAGCAGATGGCAATCCTGAGCTTTTAAAATACAGTGCAAAAAATCTGACCTGTTGTATAAGTAGGCTAGTAGAACTGATTTGGAAGCAGGTAAAACTACCAGAAGACTGGAACGTAGGTAGGTATAATTATACCTATTCACAAGAAAGGAAATCAAACAATTCGTGATAACTACAGAGGAATTACACTCCTAAACACGACCTACAAAATACTGGCCAACATTCTTTACGATCGACTATCGGGATATTGTGAAAACGTAATATACCCAGGCTGTGGGTGAAAAAACGTGATATAATTCAGAAATTTTTGAAACCTATCAGGTGTTGTAAAGGACGATTCCAGGAATAACTTATTCGCGGTGTGCAAGTACTTGGAAGGGGAAACGAGAAACGACCCTGCGCGAGTCGTGGAGAAATATTGCAACTATCTTAAATAATTCATATTGTCAATTGAAATTGTCAAATTGACGTATATTTCATACCTTCTGTCAATGAAGCAGAAAAATTATATATTGCTCCACAATATGCAATGATATGCAATTATTATATAAAGGTAAATTTGATTAATTTTATTTTGCTTGCAGTACTGCATTTTAATAAATAATTTTATTTACTACATACAATTGTTGACTTTTTCATAACATAACCTGAATCTTATTTTTTCTTCTTATTATTTTTTTGGACTATGGCCTTGACAATTATCCAGTAACCAGGACTAATATAATTGGCCAATATAATTAAAAGTGCGAATTTTAGTATAGAGCGTAGAAATAGGGGTCGCTTTGCCGAACTTGCACGGTCCCAATACTAAAATGTAACTAAAAATATTGTGCGGTTTTTTATTTATGACGATTTTCATTTGTTAGATTTGCAATTTTTAAAGATTTTTAATTTTGCAGCCTAGGATATTCATTTTAGAGAAAAACTTTTAAATAGAAAATTCTAGTAAATTAAAAAACCTACAATTTGAGCTATGGCAAGTTTAATTTTGTTAATACGTTATTGCAAAACAGCTTGCGAAAGGTCAAAAATGGCCGTTTTTTGGAATTGCCTTATTTATTGTAAAAATAACTTTTAGGTATTTTTTAACGCTTTAAAATGAAGATCTTTCAATACTAAACATAAAAAAAAATTGTAGCGCTCGATTGGTGAACTTGTTGTTTAGATACAGTCGACTCTCGTTAATTCGAAACTCTAGGAACTCTTAAAATATTACGAATAATTGAGTGTTTGAAATATCAAATGGTTCGAAATTTGTGAGAGAAAATAAATAAAACTTCGAATTATTAAGTGTTGATTATTTATTAACTGCTACTTATTCTATAACGATGACAAAAGTTTAAAGGTACATTCGTGTACATACATACTTCTTTGTATTCCTAATGTGAATTAATCAATCTTTGGAAAGAACTGTATTATACTGGTTTGCTTCAAATCACATTGCTGCTGCTCAGACTGCTCAGTAATTTTTTTTAAGAGAAAAAAGTGCCTGAAATGCTTTTTCATCACTTTCGTTTTGTAGTCAGAAGGTTTGTAAGGTATCGAATGCGAATCTTGCTTCCTTAACTGACACCTCTGCCAAAGGTTCTGATGTATCGTACTCATCTTCATTGTTACTTTTTTCATTCGTATCTGTCTCAGATAAAATTTCGCCATCGGTTAGTGAATCTGAGACAGCAACATCTTCATCCACTTGAGCAAAGTCAGAAAAACTCACACCGCTGATGCCAACTAATGGTTCTGAATGGAAAACTGTACTTACTACAATCTTTCCGCCTCTTTCTGTCTGCAACTTTTTTGTTGCTAAAACTAGTGCCAATAAAACACAAACACACACACACACTCTGCAACTTTGAATTTTCGAGTGTTGGACGCCGATGAGTTCGAATTAATGCGTCGTTTTGTTATATAGCAATGATATTTTTCGTTCGACTTACCAAGTGTATAAAAATATATTGATTTAGTTCGAAATATAAAGAGATTTTGTAGGGAACTCGTGATAACTTTGAATTATAGAGAGATTCGAATTATCGCAGGTTTGAATTAACGCGAGTCGACTGTATTATAATTTGTTTATCCCAAGAGGGCAAATGTCCAAGGCTATAACTTTTTGAAAAAAAATTGTACAGAGTTAATCCAAGATCCACTCTCCTTCTAAAGACTTATATTTTCATATTATGATGTAAATAAATGCCTATAACATTTTTCAACCTCTTATTTCGGGTTTGAAAATAAGGGGGCAAATTTCGTTATAAACATTTAGAACTGAAGCCGCCCCTGTACATCCTATGAGTTTTAACTTGCAGGTTACTGTTGCTGAAGACAGAATAAATATTCAAAACTAAATAAAAATTTTCTACGACCAACTGAAGCCGAGATAATTGTTTTTGTTTTCTTAAATCGTAGTGACTTTATTTATAACAATTAAGAAATTATTTCACAGTCATTGACTAAAGAAAGACTTATATTATCTTAAAATAAAAATTATTTTAACCAAAAGTTACATTTAATTATTAAAAATGATTTTTAAAGTGTAATGGAGATTTATTTTTCGTTACGACTATGATTTATTGTGTCGGTTGCCCTTAGCGACGGCTAGCAACTTATAATACATTGAATCACGGTTTTTGCTTTAAATTTTAAAGCAAGGATTGACATGAAATTTGGCAAACACATGATAACATGTTAAAGAATAAAAATGATATTGGGCCTCTGTATCCTTTTGTCCTGGGGGTGAGTTTCACCCTTTATGAGGGGTGAAAAAATATATGTTTAAAGTATGTTCGGAAATGGATAAAACGTCTAATTCTAAGCACCTTTCGTTCTATAGCATTTTTTCACCAAGTTAATACCTTTCGAGTTATTTTCGAGTAAATACCCTAATTTTTCAACAACTAGAAAAACACGTTTTTAGGCGGTTTTTGACAAATAACTCAAAAAATAAGTGCTTTATTGAAAAAATGGGTTTTAAAAAAAATATAGCAAATTAAAAATTGAAAAAAATGATGTATGCATGAAATCTCTAGACCCAGTATAAACAAAGTTCTAGCTAATGAAAAATAGGTTCATATCCGTCAAATTTCAAAGTGAATTATTTTAACGCGAAATAATCAAAAAATCATGCACTTTTTGGAGAAAAATCATTTTTTAAAGTATTTCAAAAAATATGTATATCTGTTTTTAAAAAATGTTTATAGCATCAAAAGTAAGCAAGTTAGGCTGAATATAAAGTTGATCTCTTTTTTTTTTGTCAAAAAACTCGAAAGTCAACCCCCAATTAGCATCTTAAATCATTACCGCTTCACAAGTTACTTTGCTTATGTATTATTTATATGATCTGTGTTTACCATCGGTTCAAAGGGCTTATTAAAAAAAAATTGGTTTTAAAGTAAATCGGTTTTAATTTTTAATTTAAACAAAAAATGTTTTTTTTTAAATAACTTAAAATTTATTAATGTGACCAAAAATCACAAAAAAATTTAGTTTTTGCTGTTATGAATATTTTGGATTTTTTGCTTTTTTTTGAAGGCAAAAATTTGTTAAGATATGGCTTTTCTAAATTTGCATACACTCATGATTATTGACTAGTTCAAGTCCTTTTAACTACTGCCCCTTCAAAAATAAGCACTTTGAACCGATGAAACTTACAGACATAAACGACACATACACGAGTAAAACAAAATTGAAGTAAAATTGATTAATTTCATTTTTGATGCTAATTAGGGGGTGACTTTCCCGAGTTTTTTGACCAAAAAAAAAAGAGATCAACTTTATTTTCAGCGTAACTTGCTTACTTTTGATGCTATAAACTTTTTTTAAAAACAGATATACATATTTTTTTAAACACTTTAAAATACATGATTTTTCGGTTATTTCACGTTGAAATAATTCGCTTTGAAATTTGACGGATATGAACCGGATATGACGGATCTTTTTCATTAGCTAGAACTTTGTTTCTACTAGGTCTAGAGATTTCACGCGAATACCATTTTTTTAATTTTTAATTTGCTATATTTTTGTTAAAACTCTTTTTTTCAATAAAATACTTACTTTTTGAGTTATTTGTTAAAAACCGCCTAAAAACGTGTTTTTTTTTGTTGTTGAAAAATGAAGGTATTTAGTCGAAAATAACTCGAAAGGTATTAACTTGGTGAAAAAATGCTATAGAACAAAAGGTGCTTAGAATTAGACATTTTATCCATTTCCGAACTTATTTTGAACATATATTTTTTCACCCCTTATAAGGGGTGAAACTCACCCCTAGGACAAAAGCTCAAAGAGGCCCAATATCATTTTTATTCTTTAACATGTTATCTATGTGTTTGCCAAATTTCATGTCAATCCAAACAGTGCTTTAAAATTTGAAGCAAAAACCGTGATTCAATGTATTATAAGTTGCTATCCGTTGCTAAGGGCAACCGACACAATAAATCACAGTCGAAACGAAAAATAAATCTCCACTACACTTTAAAAATCATTTTTAATAATTAAATGTAACTTTCGGTTAAAATAATTATTATTTTAAGATAATATGTCTTTCTTTAGTCAATGACTGTGAAATAATTTCTTAATTGTTATAAATAAAGTCACTACGATTTAAGAAAACAAAAACAATTATCTCGGCTTCAGTTGGTCGTAGAATATTTTTATTTGGTTTTGAATCTTTATTTTGGCTTCAGCAACAATAATCTGCAAGTTAGAAACTCATAGGATGTACAGGGGCGGTTTCAGTTCTAAATGTTTATAACAAAATTTGGCCCCTTATTTTCAAACCCGAAATAAGAGGTTGAAAAATGTTATACGCATTTATTTACATCATAATATGAAAATATAAGTCTTTAGAAGGAGAGTGGATCTTGGATTAACTCTGTACGATTTTTTTTTCAAAAAGTTATAGCCTTGTACATTTGACCTCTTGGGATAAACAAATTATAATATCTAAACAACAAGTTCACCAATCGAGCAATACAAATTTTTTTATGTCTAGTATTGAAAGATCTTCATTTTAAAGCGTTAAAAAATACCTAAAAGTTATTTTTACAATAAATAAGACAATTACAAAAAACGGCCATTTTGGACCTTTCGCAGGCTGTTTTGCAATAACGTATTAACAAAATTAAACTTGCCATGGCTCAAATTGTAGGTTTTTTAATTTACTAATACATTTAATGAAATTGGTGAAAGCGATCCTCTCAACGGTCGAGTGTAAGGTTAGAATGCAGAACGGAGTATCAAGAACTTTCCAGACACAAATACGACTTCGACAGGGAGATAGCTGTTCGTGCCTTCTGTTCAACATTGGACCAGAGAAAGTTATTAGAGAATCTGGACACCAGAACACCAAGAGGAACCAGAGTGTACAAATACTAGCGTATGCGGATGACATCGATATCATAGCAAGAAGAAAGGCGGGCCTGGTCCAATTGTTCACGGCATTAGAAGCAGCAGCAAAAATAATGGGGATACACGTTAATACTAGTAAAACAACGTATATGAAGATGACAAACAATAAGCAAGTAGCAAAACATGAAGATCTAAAGGTTAGAACATTAAGCAAGTAACAAAACATGAAGATCTAAAGGTTGGAACATACACTTTCGTATGGGTAAGAGAATAAGAGAAGGTAGGGTTACCATACGTCCGGATTTCGTCCGGACAGTCCGGATTTGAAAGACATATCCGGATTGGCGTCCGGATATGAGAAATGTCCGGATTTTTTTATTTACTAAAAAAATATTTAAAAAAACATATTTAACAAATTACTCGAAGATCTCAAAGATTCAAATTTTATTACGGTTACAATAATTAATAGTTCAAACAGAAACGAAATCAAACTGACTCCGGTATCTGTTCGTTATTTTAAGCAAAATGAAGGTGTCAACGTGAAACTTTTATTTTTTGATGAACTTCCGGGTGAAACATCTGATCTTTTAGTAGAACATGTTTTAAAATGTATTAAAAAGTACTCTATTGATTCAAAAGTAGTTTGCCTTTGTCCTGATGATACCAATACTAATTTTGGGGGTGTCAAAAGGTAAGGGCAAGGATATATTTTTTTCCTTGGACTACCCCTGTCCCGATTTGACCTTAATAAATTATGGTAACCCTACATATAGGTATCTAGGCTCACAAATCAACCAAAGGTAACATAATAACTGCAGAAATTAACAGACGTAGATATCTAGCAATTAAAGAGATTAAAGATCTACCATTAAAGAAACTTTTAACATCAAACATAGTTACAGAACTCTTATCAATCCCGTCCTCACTTACGCCTCAGAAACCTGGACGATGACAAAAAGCGATGAAGAACATTTAAACTGTTTTAAACGTAAAATCCTCAGATATAGTGACGTCAAATCCTCAGATAGTGACACAGAAACTACGAAAGGAGAAAATGAATTAAGGTTATAAGTATTTGAAGTGATTCCTTGTTAATTGTTGTGCAATTAATATTCCGACCAATTAAAAGTGTAATAATGAAAAAGACACTTATTTTAAAGAAGTTGGTATATAAACTCCTGGACAAAATTAACGCACCACTCATATTTTTCTCAATAATCTTTATTTATTGATAATTTGCTGTACGACAAGTTGCCTATGGACCTTGTTTGACAGTGACAGTTGTTATGTAAGCTAATAATAGTCTTGTTTTAACAATAATTTGTATTAAATTTCGTTTTAGACTAAAAGTGAGTTAAACTTTACATAAAAAGTGCCGATTTAAGCAAAGTGCTTGTGCGAAACAATCTTTTTATTGTGATATTTTTCATCATATGCATGTTTGGAAGTTCATTTGCATAAAAATCAAATAAAAAATGAACCGCCAAAGAAATTTGTCAATGGAGGAGGCAGTGCCGAGCATCGACTTTCCTAGATGAAGAATATTCAATGCGATACGTTGCAGGTTTGTTAGGAAGACATCATTCCAGCATCAGTCGCAATGTGAGGCGATATAATGAAACAGGGTCGTACCATCGAAGACCAGGGCAAGGGCGAAAACGTTGCACTAATCAAATTGATGATCGTTTTTTGAGACAACGTGCTCTCACAGATAGAAGAGTCATCAGCAATTTGCTAAAAAATGAACCAGCAGATGTTCGAAATGTCGCGATATCGTCTCGAGCAATTAGAACACGTTTACATGAAGCAGAATTGAGCAACAGGAAACTGGCCAAAAAACCCTTGCTTACCAGAGAACACAGGATTCAGAGATTGAATTTTGCAAGATTGCATCAAAATTGGACCATCGATGATTAAAAACGAGTTCTTTTCTCCGATGAGACTAGAGGAAGCCTAAAAGCTCCAGATGGTCGTGAGCGTGTCTGGCGAAGGCGAGGAGAAAGGTTTGCCAGCTGCAATATCTCTCCCAATGTACCTTTTTGTGGTGGCTCTAAAATGTTTTGGGGGTGAATTTGTTTTGAGGCTCGTACGAAGTTGGTCCCCATACGTACGAGGTCTGTGAATGCCCATTATTACTTAGACAATATTATTGTCGAACATGTAATGCCTTTTGCTCCGTTTCTTGGACCTAATTTTTTATTTATGCAAGACAACGCTCGTCCTCATGTGGCTCGACAGGTTATTGGCTACCTAAATGATGTTGATATTCCATTATTAGAGTGGCCACCTAACAGTCCGGACATGAATCATATAGAGTATCTATGGGACTATCTCAAAAAAAATTCGAAGTCGTAGACCCCCTATTGCCAATCACAACCAACTCATTCAGGCCGATATTGAAGAATGGGAGAATATTCCGCAAGCTTTTGTTGAACATTTGATATCAAGCATGCCTCGACGCATAAATGCAGTCATAAAAGTAGAGGAGGGCCTACACGGTATTAGTGTTGACCCAGATGCATTTTATTGTGTTACTGATTTTTTTTTGGAATTTAGAGTTATGCTAGCTTATTTACGCATTTCCGGCAAAAACAAATTTTTAAAGAAACAATAAGGCAAATTAAGGTCATGATAAAGTCATGTTGGACTTATTTGTAGGTGTTTATTATTATTTCAGTGTATTTAGTTTTATTTTGTGTTCATAGTGTAAATATTTAGATTATTTAAAGTGGTGCGTTAATTTTGTCCAGGAGTTTATTTTTGTGGTTATTGGTTTTTATTTTTGATATAAATAAAAAAGAGCGGGGACATGCTTGCATTTTTTTACTGAAAAAAAATTGAACTCTAGACTTAGGCTAATTTTAGATTTAGCTGTTTTTTTTTTAGTTCTTTTAGTATCAACAATTCTAACAGTAGCAAGAGTAGCTACAAAAGCTATTGTACATCAGTGATCAATGCAAGCATGCGGTAAGAGGCAGGGTCCCTCCAAGGTGAAATGTAAATAAAAAATGGTCAACATTAATTTTAGCAAATACGATAATACGTCCTGCTTTAACGAGATATACCTAAGTAAAAATAAATATTTTAATTACATACATATTTAGTTACCAGACAAAAACAGCCGCCACACTACAGCTTAAAGCAGAACTACCAAAACTTACAGATTTGACTGTTCTACTATATTTCCTACTTTATCTATACTCCTACAAGAGTCAACCGACAGAAGAAAAAAGAACTACGTCTAGTTAGGGCACAACATAGTTTAGACTTATCAGCACAAATTAAACGCCAAGAAATGTATCACTGCGATTTAAAAAACACGGCAACAAAGATAAAATTTAAGTTAAAGTATAGAATTAAGATAACCCCATTCTTGCCGAATAAAATAACAATTTAATTAATTAATAACCCAATATAAGAAGAGGATATTGTGAAAAACTGGGTCACTGTGTGGGAGCTATTGGAGTAAAATAGTAGGAAGTACAGGGGCAGCAGACAGGTCGTTCAGGGGCCACCACCATCAGTTGACATATTTTTCTTCTTTTTAGGGTCATTAGAACAGCCTGTGGTGTGCCCTGAAGAGAATTAAATCTGGCTATAATAAATAATCTTAATAAATATATATATACTATAATTAATAATAAACAATTATTAATTGTTTATTATTTTGCTTATAGTCTGGGCAGATTATAGGAGAATAGGCTATTTTTGGGAAAAGTTATTTACCAGCAATTTTATTGCTGGAATCGAATCTTATGATTGTATATATTAATAATATAGGTATGCAAAGTCCGCAGATAGTGCTACTTTTTTTATAAACAAAATGGCGCCCGAAAATCGTGTTTTTTCAATTTTTGCTTTATAACTCCAAAGATTTTAACTTTACCGCAATTAAATTCTGCATAGAGACTTGTTTCTCCCGATTTACTTCGACAAAAATTTTCTTCGGAAAATGTGGGTTTTTTCAACAAAATCTTTAATTTTCAACTAAAATTTTAGATAAGTAATTGTTTATCAATAATTAAATAACTTGGTAATATAAAGGCTCTATTCGTATAGATTAAAATTCCAGAAGCCAATGGAAATTGAATGAAAAGTTTAGCAACAATTGAATTATTAATTAAAAATTTACTATAAGCAAGAAACATATGTCAACTGATGGTGGTGACCCCTGAATCGAATTAAATCTGAAGCTGTCTTTCCTTATTTCAGTTTACTCAGATGTGAGTACTAAAGGAGAATTCTGTTGAGTTTTTATCTGGATAAGTAGACAGGTGATGAATGCAATTCGCAGATTCTCCCATGTCCACTATTTATCGGTCTTTTTGCTTTAAAAATTGTAAAAAGCTCAGATTATAGATTGTTACCAAGAATTCTGCATTCGGACCTAAGGAGAATTTTCTCTTTTGTTAGTAAATAAACTTGAGCTGATTGAAAAAAATGAGTAGCTTTTTTGAATTCAGCATGCATGAAGTATAAAAAATCACCTATAAAACTACCGACCTCAAAAATAACGCAGGCTAGTGTTATAATTAGTATATAAAACAGAAACGTATATAGTCGAGGAAATGAAAGTGAAAAAATGGCAAAACCTCGCATTTTTTTCGTCCAGCATCGATTTGTACAAAAATTTGGGATTAGGCTCATTTCACCCTCTAGTTCATTTTCTATATTGAGCCGTTGTACGCTTTTGGTTTTTTAAGGGTGAAAACTACCCCTAAAAAAACTTCTTGTAAAAAATTATAAAATAAAATTTTAAACTTTAATATTGTCAACATTTGGTTCTTACTAGTTACATAATGATTGTTTTATGCTTTAAGATATACTATCATAATATTTCAACCCTTAAAACCACCCTTGTTGGAGCTATGTATAAAAAATTACTTATCCTAAAAGAATAATTTCGGCTTGCATCGATTTACATAAAAATTTGAGATTAGGATCATATCACCCTGTACTTCATATTCTATAACATGCTCAAGGGCGTCGATTATTTTTAGGGGTGTATACTACCCCTTATTGTCAAAAATTATATAAAAACATTGTAAACTTTAATATGGGTAAAATTTGGTTTTGATTGGCTAAAAATAATGATTGTTTTATGCTTTAGGATATAATATCATAATATTTCAACCCTTAAAAACCACCCTTAAGAACATTTCAATTTTTATAAGTAGATAATTTAATAGATCTATACAGAAAATAAAAGTAGAATTAAAAAATTACAAAAACATTTATTTACACAATTTGTATTTAATACAAATAGTAAGTCATCTTCCAGTATACGAACCAGTTCTGTGGTATTATACATTCATTGAAAATGTTCCATAAGCGGACTATTCGAATATTTCGAAAAAAAAATTTCGTTTTATAAACATAGCTCCTTCATTTTTGACGATAAATTTTTTTTTCAAAAACGATTTTGTATGGGTTTTGAAGAGCTATAAGACTGTGTAAATTAAATTCCGTTAGATCCCTTAGTTTTTAATTGGAGTGGGTTTAAAGGGCTCGAATAAGGGGGTGTTTGCTCGTAAATAGAGCTTTTACACAGCTATATCTCGCTAACTATTCACTGGAATGAAAATATATGCACAATATAATTTTAGTTATGAAAAAAGCTACAATTTAGTAGTCTATCATTTTTTTCGTATCCCCAGTATTTTCGGAGATATTTTGAAGTAAAAGGTGAAAAATATGAAATTGCAAAAACTCTTTTTTCCTTTAAACTCCAATTTTTCTAAAATTAGGCCTTTTAAATAGGTCAAACTTCTTGGGTGTATTGACAATACAAATATACAAGGAATTACAGAAAGGTGAAGACCAATTTTTAATAAGGAGGGTAGTTAAGGGGTTATTTTCACTGACTTTTTCGTAGAGAAAAGCAGGTACCGACCTTTTTTTCATCATAAGTCGCTCTATTTTCATGTTAGAAATTTTTTATTATTATTCTTTGAAAGGTTTAATTGTATACTTAAAAAAAGATAATTTAAGTTTTCCTCGAAAAATGCAAAGTTTTCCCGTTATTTGGTTTTGAATATTTCAAATTATGCATTTGACGAAAAAAGCTAATTTTTAACATGCCGTATCTCGGTTTGTATTGGTATTAATGATATTATAGAAAAATAATTTAGTTTGTGTTACTAAAAGATACAATTTTGTTATCTACAGTTTTTTTGATTAAATGCATATTTTTCGAGGTATTCTCAAAAAACCCTCTAAAAAAGTCGATTTTTTCGACGAAAAACTGTTACTTTCAAGCGCGAATAACTCGAAAAATATTAGTTTTACGAAGAAAATGTAAAAAATATTTTTTTCTTAGAATTACTTTTTACATCGATTTACATGGTTAAAATGTAATAAAAAATTTCCACCCCCGGGATGGGGTGGCAACCACCCCCAAGGTTTTAGCGTACAGCGGCATGATATAGAAAATGATCCTTGGACTATTCCCTACCTTCTGTGAAAATTCCAAGTAAATCCATGCTGGACGAAAAAATTGCGAGCCAAAATGCTTCATTTCCTCGACTAATAATTAATTTTTAAGGCTTGCATAAAACACGATGACGGATAAAAACACGGAAGCTATATATCCAACTTATTTTCCTCTTGACAGCGCCCTCCCGAGAGGTACGTGCTTTTTTCTCTACTCACCCAGCTCTGACCGTAAATATTAAGATAATAAAATATTACCCCTAAGTAAACACGCAATTACCCGTACTGTGTAATAAATATTTAATGCAAAAACCTTATATTTAGTGATATTATTTTTAAGCACCAACGTGAATATTATTTTAATCTCCTCCTAACTGTATGGTTGTATACAGTGTGTTCATTCACCCTTAAAAAGTAGCATAAAGTTATTGATTCAATTATGGAAAGTATCAAAAATACATAGAAAAAATATAATGATATGTACAAGTGAACCAGCATACGAATAGACGCGAACATACTGTGCGCAGTAACAGATTTCAAATTACGAAAAAGAGCGCTCAGTTCATCGAGAACCGCTTGGCTATTTATGTGGATAGTTTACTGTATATGCGATTCGCGACGTTGACAAATTTTGTGTAAAATCTTATTTTTTAATAATTTTTAATAACAGTGATTCTGAATCTTTAAACTAAAAATGGATCAGCAGAATAAATTGAAGCGAAAAATTTTGAATTCTCAAGCTCGTGAAATATTAAACTCAGTGGTGAAAATCGCTCAACGAGAAGCAGCTGCTGATACCTATTATTGAAAAGACTAAGTTTTCACTCTAATGGCATATAACATATCCCACCAGAATGAAAACAATGGGAACCTTCTCTGGTTACACCTCCGAGGCTTCTACAATTTGCAAGCCATACGGATGCTGAGACTAAGGAAGATGAGGGAATTCTACAATTTACAATTCACGTCACATCTGCTCAGCGCGGTAAAGTTCCAACGAGACTGGTTCCCTTCATACTCCACACAGAGTAAATGTAAATCAAAAATGAATAACCATTTTCAATTTCGTTGCAAAACGAAAATACAGCCGAACCATATTCCAGTCCAATCAGAGAGTGCTGCAAGCACCTCTACCGGTTTCGAAACTTATTAGTCTCTCATCAGGAGGCACATATGCTGCTCTCCCTGATCCAACCAAAACAAACCCCAGCGTGCAGTCCCGAATTGCAACGAACGAAATGGCATAGATGCCCTAGCGGCAACTGCTAGCAAAAGACTAAGTTTTCACTCTAATGGCATATAACATATCCCACCAGAATGAAAACAATGGGAACCTTCTCTGGTTACACCTCCGAGGCTTCTACAATTTGCAAGCCATACGGATGCTGAGACTAAGGAAGATGAGGGAATTCTACAATTTACAATTCACGTCACATCTGCTCAGCGCGGTAAAGTTCCAACGAGACTGGTTCCCTTCATATGAAGGGAACCAGTCTCGTTGGAACTTTACCGCGCTGAGCAGATGTGACGTGAATTGTAAATTGTAGAATTCCCTCATCTTCCTTAGTCTCAGCATCCGTATGGCTTGCAAATTGTAGAAGCCTCGGAGGTGTAACCAGAGAAGGTTCCCATTGTTTTCATTCTGGTGGGATATGTTATATGCCATTAGAGTGAAAACTTAGTCTTTTGCTAGCAGTTGCCGCTAGGGCATCTATGCCATTTCGTTCGTTGCAATTCGGGACTGCACGCTGGGGTTTGTTTTGGTTGGATCAGGGAGAGCAGCATATGTGCCTCCTGATGAGAGACTAATAAGTTTCGAAACCGGTAGAGGTGCTTGCAGCACTCTCTGATTGGACTGGAATATGGTTCGGCTGTATTTTCGTTTTGCAACGAAATTGAAAATGGTTATTCATTTTTGATTTACATTTACTCTGTGTGGAGTATGAAGGGAACCAGTCTCGTTGGAACTTTACCGCGCTGAGCAGATGTGACGTGAATTGTAAATTGTAGAATTCCCTCATCTTCCTTAGTCTCAGCATCCGTATGGCTTGCAAATTGTAGAAGCCTCGGAGGTGTAACCAGAGAAGGTTCCCATTGTTTTCATTCTGGTGGGATATGTTATATGCCATTAGAGTGAAAACTTAGTCTTTTGCTAGCAGTTGCCGCTAGGGCATCTATGCCATTTCGTTCGTTGCAATTCGGGACTGCACGCTGGGGTTTGTTTTGGTTGGATCAGGGAGAGCAGCATATGTGCCTCCTGATGAGAGACTAATAAGTTTCGAAACCGGTAGAGGTGCTTGCAGCACTCTCTGATTGGACTGGAATATGGTTCGGCTGTATTTTCGTTTTGCAACGAAATTGAAAATGGTTATTCATTTTTGATTTACATTTACTCTGTGTGGAGTATGAAGGGAACCAGTCTCGTTGGAACTTTACCGCGCTGAGCAGATGTGACGTGAATTGTAAATTGTAGAATTCCCTCATCTTCCTTAGTCTCAGCATCCGTATGGCTTGCAAATTGTAGAAGCCTCGGAGGTGTAACCAGAGAAGGTTCCCATTGTTTTCATTCTGGTGGGATATGTTATATGCCATTAGAGTGAAAACTTAGTCTTTTGCTAGCAGTTGCCGCTAGGGCATCTATGCCATTTCGTTCGTTGCAATTCGGGACTGCACGCTGGGGTTTGTTTTGGTTGGATCAGGGAGAGCAGCATATGTGCCTCCTGATGAGAGACTAATAAGTTTCGAAACCGGTAGAGGTGCTTGCAGCACTCTCTGATTGGACTGGAATATGGTTCGGCTGTATTTTCGTTTTGCAACGAAATTGAAAATGGTTATTCATTTTTGACCTATTATTGACTTTAAAAAAATTGCAATAGTGTGTGGCTAATATGAGAGATAATATAATAAATAATGTAATAAAAATAATAGTAAATAATCTGAGACTTTTGGTTTGCATTTTGAGGAGTTTCTGTATATAGCATCAAAATACTGCAAAGGAGGGGTCGCGAAATTGAAGCAGGGAATATATTCGGTTTTGTCACAGAGGCGTAAAATATCTTCAAAAATCAAATTACACAGTTGAACAAGGATTTCCACGTCGACAGATTATTAATTTTTATATAACTGAAAAACAAGTAAATAAAATTCAAAATGTTACGTTAAAGAATTTGATTATAAAGGAGGCAAACTAGATATGCGGTTATAAATTAGTTATGTTGGATTCTGTTGAAAAAAAAAAGGAAAATAATCGAAAAGAAATTCGAAAAACAACAACGCTGTACTTTGAGCAACACATGAATTCTGCATCTCTCCTGTCGTTTGCGCGCAGCTCAAGTCTATTCCTATGCTGGGCGTACTGTACAGAAGCGCGTGCTGTTGGAATGGTATGTTGGAATATGTAACTAAATTTTGAAAGAAGCATTTAGTTAAATTGACTTAAGAGAGGAGAATGGAAAGCAGGCACTGCAATTACATATAAAAGTAAGAAATAGCAACGAATAAACTCGAAATACTCCTAGAGAATAGACAATCCCATAATGTTTAACTTTGGTTAATATGGATGTGATTAGACAACAAAAGACCTACGCTCAAAATAGACAAACAGATCCGAATCTTTATTCGCAAATACATTGAAAATATTAAGTAACCTAAAATTTTCATCGCGGCTTCACAAAGAGAATAAATATGAACCAAAACATACAGAGGTGTGTTAACAGAATCATCAAATGTTTAGATTTATTTGAACAACGGCAGACAGACATGGGATAAAAATATGAAAAATTAATTGAATTAAATTTGAATTTTTAAACCGTATATTGGGAGCAACGACATTGGATGTTGAATTCACATGAAAATTCAATAAAGTTCAATTATCAATGCATAAAATAATATTCGGAACATATCTAAAATCACAACAAATATGAAACCGTTAGAAATAGAATAAAAAAAAATATATGAATGTGAACATAACCGGGTCAAAATGGAATTGATTGAGGGTATCTAACGAGACAATAATCTGAAGCGTGACAAAATGAAATATACAAAGGAGTCAAATCAAAATTGATATTTAAAAAAGATTTTTAAAACCATTTGGTCGGGGTATGACGGGATGATAATCTGACGAGTGGCAAAATGAAATATACAAAGGAGTCACATCAAGATTGATATTTAACCTTTAACTACTCGCGCATCAAGTTATAACATAACTACACGCGTGGCGTACTTTGTACGCCACAAGAAAATACACTTAAAAACAGCGGATTTGTTTAATTTTTTTTGAAAAAATACACTTAGTTGTTTGTTTTAAACCTTATTCGGCATCAGTGAATACTTGGAGTTCCTTTTCAGTAAGCCAATTGGGATTTATAACTGGAATCATGGAATAACTGCATTCCATGATAAATAAAATTACTAATAAAAATTTTTTTTAAATGTGATTTTTTACAGGAGAAAAAGTATTGTTTACAAAGAAAAATATATTTTTTGCAATAATGACTAAAAAACAATTAAAATATGTACTTATATTACGACTTATAGTAATATAATCCTGGTGTATATTGTCCACCACCGGAAACAACAAATAATAAAATGTAAATTACGATCTTTCCAGAACGCCGATTATAACGAAACTAAAACCAAATTGTAAAACACATTCCAGTGATAGGTTAGAAAAATAAGCAAGGTCAAAAATTAAATTTTTAAATATATTTCCAGTAGAATTCTTATATCTGGCGTACAAAGTACGCCAGCGCGTGTAGTTAAAGGTTAAAAAAGATTTTTAAAACAATACAAAGTAAAATAAAAATATTTCAAATAAAATAAAAATATTTTTGATACTTTCTATACGGTTTTAAAAATACATATCTGGTGAATACGTCTATTTTTGTTCCAATCGGTTCTAGCAATTTTTGTAAAATATTTTAAACAATGTTTATAAAAATTGAGTTGCCAACAAGATTCAAAAGAAATGTATGTAATTCATTTTAAACGCATTGTTAGCTAAGTATGTGATAAATTAGAAACACAAAAAACTTAAAATTGTTTAAACTACAAGTGTCGCAACTCAATATTACGAGCCCTAACAACTATAGGTATATTTGTAACAAATTCAGGTATTTGGCTGTTGATTAATATTAATTTATTTATTTATTAATATTAAATTAATTTAATAGTTATAATACAAATGCCAAATAAGCAATATTTTAAATGGTAACTAATCACAAAACGTAATTAATATTATTTTTTAAAAAACCCATAGACAATTTTTATACAGAAGCGTACTCAAACCTATACGATCACCTTGATATAGTCGGTTCGCTAAACTCAGACACAATTGGCTAGTGATTTTAGTAAGTAACTTTGCGAATTTGGTAAAATTGGCAAAAAAATAATTACTAAATAGTTAATAATTACTAAATAGTTAGTAATTTTGTAAATTTTGGCAAAATTGGCCAAAAACAAAAAAAATACCTACTACGTAATATTACTAGCCAGTTGTGTCTGAGTTTAGCGAACCGACTATACCAGGGAAGGCGAAGCAAAGATATATAAAATAGCCAAACAGAGAGCAAGAGATTTTAATCCGATTAGATGTATCCGAGATGAAAATAACAAAATACTAATTCACGAAAAGGATGTCAAAAAGAGATGGAGAAAGTATTTTGACAGTTTATTAAATGAAGAATTTGACAGACAGCCTGTGGAGTTAACGGAGACAGTAACAGCAATGGTTACCAGAATAACAAACGAGGAAGTGGCTCAAGCGCTTCAAAAAATAAAGAAAGGAAAAGCAGTCGGACCAGATGATATTCCTGGGGAAGTATGGAGAGCATTGGGAGAGACAGGAATAAGTTGGCTAGCAGGATTATTTAACAGATTTATGGAAGTTGGACAAATGCCAGACGAATGGAGAAGCAGTATATTAGTACCTGTCTACAAAAACAAGGGACAATGTACAAACTACAGGGCTATAAAACTACTTAGCCACACCATGAAAATATGGGACAGAGTAATTGATAGACGGATACGTGAAGAAACCGAAATATCCGATAATCAATTTGGCTTTATGCAGGGCAGATCAACAACAGACGCAATTTTCATTGTAAGGCAACTGATATAAGACTTATTTTATTTATTTATCAAATAAATATTGACTTTTCGAATAAATTGACAAATTTAAATTAACAGTTTAGCTTCAAATTGTCACGATTGTATTGAAACAAAATAAAAATATAATCGAATAATAATTTTTATTCTACTATTCACTGATTATTTCTTGTTGGTGAAACCAGACCTTTTTCATGACTCTCTTTGATTAAACGACATTTTTTACTAATAAACAATTTATTAACAATGTAAGATCGCTATTTGATTTTCAATACTAAAGGTGAAGACAGGTAAATTATAAAGAAAACACACAATTTTACTGAAAAAGTATAGAAAATTCTTTAAAATGAGAGTTGTAAAGTTATATTTGTCGCTTAGTTATTGCAAAAATAGCTTCAAAAGTAAATTTTTTGAAGATTATTAATACCTTTTGTAAAAATACACAAAAAACTTTCCAGCTTGAAAATTTGAAAAGTTGAAATTGTTTCTCCCAGAAAGCTTCTAGCTACAACTTTATTACGACTTTATTTAACGATTAAAAGGTTTATGTTAAATATTGTAAAAAAGGTTTGCAAAGGTACTTTAATTTTAAGCTTATAAACATGTAAAATAACTGAAACAACATGTAGGAAGGTATTTTTTTATTTAAATTGGCATTTTTGCCCGAATTTAAAAAAAATGTCCTTAAAAAAACCAGAGCTGGCCCTTTTTTGAAATTCACCAGGGTTTGTTTATAAACATTACCAAATTTAAAAAGCACTATTTAAAGTATTAAAAATTCAAGTTCTGACAAAAAAAATACCTTTAAATTTATAAAAATCGTAATATCTTCGAATCAACGAAAATTGAAGTTTTTGAAGTGAAAACTTCTTTAGGGACGTTGTGCACTTTTTGGATGGGAAAAAGTATTAAATTACCGACCGTCATCGCGACCGTCATTGCTTCGGCGAAATAAATTTTTGAAGTGAAAACTTCTTTAGAGACGTTGTGCACTTTTTGGATGGGGAAAAAGTATTAAATTAGCGACCGTAATTTCTTCGCGACCTTCAATTAGTCAATCATTTGTGAATTGTTTATTTAACGCAGTAATTTGTTTAAACAATTTAAAATAAATATTTATTTTGCAAAATGCTACTCCTATTATTATTTCAGAGAAATAAGGAAAAAAATATCCTGTTGGTAACACAACCTCCTCTAGGCTGAAACCAATTTTTTTTGGCAGTATGGACATCTATAACAATAACCTATATGTTTCCTGTAGCCGATTTTGATGATATACATAGTTATAAACAAATGAAGATCAAAAAACGGTAAATTTTCGCTTTTTTCGTCTATTACCAAAAAGTTAAGCATTTTAAACAAATTTGAGAGTAAGAAACTCATAAATCGTATAAAAAACTTCAATACAGCGTTCGCTGAATATGTCTATCCTTATTGGTTGCTTAGAAAATTGCAAAATAAGTCATAAATTTTGAGATTTTATAAATATTCATAACTTATGTAAAAATTAACTTAGAACCTTCTTATTACACGGAATGCTGAGACTTCTGGTGCTTAAATCATATCCTAAATTTCAAAGCAATTAGTAAAATAGTTTAAAAGTTATGAGTTTGTTTATCCCAAATTCATTTTTTTGCAACACTGTAAGTCAGAAAATGATGAAGTTACAGTAATACTTTGGATAGTTTATGAAAGAAGAAGATTTACCCTATTAATTTAATTTAAAAAAATGACAAAAAATAATTCTAAATATTGCAAAATTATTTTGCAAGAACATGTGAATTGAAAAGGGGGCTAACTTCTTCCCTAATTGTCCTAGGACAATTGTTTTTCTTTCTAAATGTGTATAAAAATTCAGTTTTTCTAAATATGAAAAAATAATTTTTCTACGGGTAACGGTTAAAAAGTTATTCTAATTGTTTATAAGTAAGCAAGAAATCGACATGTTCTTGCAAAATAATTTTACACTGTTTAAAATTACTTTTTGTCATATTTTTAATTAAGTTAATAGTATACATGCTCTTCTTTCATAAACTGTCCGAAGTATTACTGTAACCTCATAATTTTCTGACTTATAGTGTTGCAAAAAAAATGAATTTGGGATAAACAAATTAAATAACTTTTAAACTATTTAAACAATTGCTTTGAAATTTAGGGTATGATTTAAGCACCAGAAGTCTCAGCATTCCGTGCAATAAGAAGGTACTAAGTTAATTTTTACATAAGTTATGAATATTTATAAAAACTCAAAATTTATGATTTATTTTGCAATTTTCTAAGCAACCAATAAGGATATACATATTCAGCGAACGCCATATTGAAGTTTTTTATACGATTTATCAGTTTCTTACTCTCAAATTTGTTTAAAATGCTTAACTTTTTGGTAATAGACGAAAAAAGCGAAAATTTACCGTTTTTTGATCTTCATTTATTTATAACTAAGTATATCATCAAAATCGGCTGCAGGAAACATATAGGTAATTATTATAGATATCCATACTGCTTAAAAAATTTGGTTTCGGCCTGGAGGGGGATGTGCCTCGAGAAAAATCTTATTTCTCTGGACTATATTTCTTTTATTATTAGTATGTAGTAGAAAATGTTATGAAATTATAGGTAACTTAAATATTTATGTATTATAGTATTATGGTAAATAATATCTTTTAACGTTAAATTAAAAAAAAAATTAATTTGCTATTTGAAAATCTAATCTACAGGTACAGGTTAATTTTTCTTGAATTACGCTTATTATTTTTCTAATTACTTTCCTTGGCTTAAATACATTACAAATATGTTTTAAACAAATTAATTATTGTTATAAACTTTGTATAATTCTGCCCATTCTCATGAGAGAAGTTTTATGGGGGTTTTTATAAAATGTATTATTAATAACTTTCGAAAAATCGACTTTTGAAGCTTTTTTGCAATTATTAGCAACAAATTAACAAAAATACATTTAAAAATTCCCATTTTAAAGGATTTTCTATTCTTTCTCAGTAAAGTTGTATCACTTTTCCATATAATTTACTGGTCTTCACATTTAGTATTTCAAATCAAACAGCGATCTTAAATTGTTTATATACTGTTTATAAGTAAAAAATGGCGTTTAATTTTTTGCATATTTTGTTTATTACATACTGTTATTACCAAATTTATCAAACGCAGTTGTTAGACAACCGAGTGTCAAAGAGTGTCTTAAAAAAATCGTTATTTCCCTGGTCTATTAAACAATAAAGATTAGCTATAAACTAATATGTATGTACTTTTTGAAAAACAATGGATATAGATGTGTTAATATACAGTAATGTTAGTCATTTTAATAACGCAATTCATTAAAATGATAGGTTATTTCGTATTTCGTAAAATGTTAGATTGTAATTATTATTTCTGTGTGTATTTTTAAGTAAGTAATAAGTCAGTAATACTTACGCAAAGCTGAGATATTATGTGCAAAATAAAAGTTAAGATAATTTTCTTTCAAAGTTATCACTTAGCTCCTAATAAAAATGTTAAAATATCAAAATTTTAAATGTTTAACAGAATAAGCAACATTAATTTGCAAAAATCGACGTATTCCCAAAAAAATAATTGTATAAACAAGAGGGTGGATAAATTTTTCGAAAATGAAATGAACACAGTGTATTCGTGTGAGTTACTTTCAATCGAAAGCTTGATCACAGTAGTCCGGTGGATTTTTTTTCCGCCACGGTTGATGAGGATACAATTTGTCGACCATCATCATTTTCCCATGGACGTGTCCCCTTCGGCGACGCGGCTACATGCTCGACAACGGCCAAATGGTGTCGGTGGCGGCGGATGATTTCGGAAAAGCGTTTTTCCGGGAGGAGTAGCAGGCGATGGACGTGGCGCACGGGACCACCCCGGCATCGTACTGACGGTGTGTGTGGAAAAGGAGCTCCCGGGGTCGCTCGGTGGGAAAAAGCGCCTGTCCGGACTTTTCACGGCAACGGCGCATTCTTTTACACTGGATGCTCATAGACGAGCCCCAAAGAAATTGATATAGGTGCGAGAAGCTTTGATCTCTACTCGAAATAACCGAATCCCGAAGGTTTAATTCAGTACCGATCCCCGGAAAAAAGCTCAATGCTAAAAAATAATATACATACAAAAGAATAAAATAAAATGTAACGATAGATCTTTAAAAAATATATAATTTTTGTTAGCACGTAGTGAATATCTTTGAGTGCAACGGGTGAAACTTGAAATCATATCTTCCAGCAACACAAATTCAATCAAAAGTTTGTTAGTATTCAATCAACATATTTAATCAAAAGTATCTTGTTAGATAATAAACAAACTAGATAATTGTCCTGTAGGTACTATATTATAGTACTATATGAAGTCTCTAAGTATAACATCAAAAAAGGTGTGGTATAATACTTACAAAGCAATTTGTAGTTTGTTTAAGATGTTAATTTACCGAAAAACAATAGAAAAATACACCGTGTATTACTGTTCATCCTAATGCCGCTTTTGTGCGAAGTTAGACGACCAAGAAGCGAGCGGCTGGTCTGGCCAATGTAGCAGGAAAGGCACCACAGGGAATATTATACACAACATTAGTATGTTCTAAAGGGGTCAATGGAGTTTTGGACTTGAAAAACAACTTTCTAACATTTTGGTGTTTTTAGGGCTATTTTAACGGGTACATTTTTGAAAAGTTTGGATCTCTTATACATCTCCATTAGCTCCCGGTTTGTCCTTCCGCGTCATTCCCCGTTAGCAACTTTTATGCGACCAAAAACTTTTCTCAAGATTTTCCTCTCCCAAATCTCTAACTTTTTTTGTTTCTGATTCATTGTCTAAGTTTCACATTGGGTCCTATTATTGTTTCATAAATTCAAATCTTGGCTGCCCTGGCCACATGTTTTGCCTTCTACAGTGCATTTAAACATCCCACTGCTTTGCTACCTTGTGTGGAAAAGGAGCTCCCGCGGTCTCTCGTTGGGAAAAAGCGTATGTCCGGACTTTCACGGCAACGGCGCATTCTTTTACACTGGATGCTCATAGACGAGCCCCAAAGAAATTGATATAGGTGCGAGAAGCTTTGATCTCTACTCGAAATAACCGAATCCCGAAGGTTTAATTCAGTACCGATCCACTGAAAAATGCTCAATGCTTAAAAATATACATACACAAGAATAAAATAAAATATAATGATAGATCTTCAAAAAATATCTTGTTAGCAGGTAGTGAATGTCATCGAGTGCAACGGGTTAAACTTGAAATAATATCTTTAAGCGACACCAAGGGTATCCCCCGTTAAGGTAGATAAAATGTCCTCACTCCCAGAATTCAATTTTTTGAAATTTTTAAATTGATTGCAACCCACCGAAAAAAATAACGAGAAAAAGGACAGTTTTGGAGTTATGGGGTGGGGTGGTATGCTGAAGTTGTCTTAATAGTCTTATTTCCTGACCGGATGGCATATTTCCGATGTTACTCCAAGAAGAACTGGAAATAACTATGGGTCCCTTGATCATAATATTCAGAGATGGCGATGTTCTGGGATACATTCCCAAACCTTGAAGAAGAAGGAGGGTTCCCAAACCAGGAAAAACAGGATCACAACCGGAGTATACACTAGGAAAAAGTCGCCCTTGTTGCATTTTTAGACATAAAAGGTGCATTTGGTAATACCTATATCGAGTCAATACACTGGAGAGAAAGAAGATCAACAACACATGGAAGTAGATTATTCAGATGTTTCAGAGTAGAATAATATCCACAGATGCCATAATCCTGAGGACAACTAAGAGGTGCCCTCAAGGTGGTGTATTGCTACAAACATTATGGAATTTAGTATTTAACGACCTGATTAGCAGCCAATGAATATGGGTCTGGGGTTTCGCAGACGACATTGTAATAGTGACTAGTGGAAAATTTCCAAGTACTGTTGCGTGTGAGATGCGATATGGCATTCATTACATAGAGAATTGGTGTCTGAAAGAAAACCTATCTCTGAATCCTTCCAAAACTAAATTAGTAGCCTTCACTACTGAGAGGAAGTTAACTGGACTGAATGAGCTAAAAATATTTGAGGAGTCATTGAGGTCCAGTATCTAGGGGTAACCTGGATCCCAAATTCACTTGGAACATTTATATTACAGATATAAGCAACAGCGTTACGCTACTTTTCTGTAACTGCAGATGAGTTTTAGGCAAAACCTAGGGGCTGAAACCAAAGATAATCTATTGTAAACATCAGCGATATGACCGACAGTTACTTATGGTTCAGTATTTTGGTAAAAAAAACGGGTTTGCAATCTTGTGCGACCTTTCTCACCACCCTACAAAGATGCAAAGACAAGCGCTAATAAGTAAAATAAAGGCACTGAATAGTAAAGGAACGGCTTCTTTAGAGGCTATCACACGTCTCCCTTCGCTATAATTATATATTTCTGCGGTAGCCTTTATGACTATCCTGAGTTTTAGAGCAAACAATATTTGAAGGCCGAAATATGTACCTTTTGAATTGCACACAAATACCACTGGCACTATACTTGAGGAATCCACCTTTATGACGATCTCAGATGACCAGAAATAATTTTCACTGAGAAGATTAACACAGATAGATAGATTTTTGAAAAATATTGAGCACGTATTTTCTAGTTTTTAAATCTATCGTTCATTTCGCGAAATATTCGCTTTTTTCTTGTGAAACTTTGTGACTCGTCCATTTCCTTACGCCCCGCCCAAATCGTCAGATTTTTGAAATATACACTGTTTTGCATGTACTTAACACCTTATCTTAATCTGACAATTTCGATTTTCTAAGGATAGATTTTTTTTCGGCCCCCCCTTAACGAACTCCCCTGTGCTTAGAGCCAATATATGGTAGAAGTACATCTACAGGGTACCAGGTTTCTCCCCATATGATAATCTGACGCGCTCGAGTTACTGCAAAAATCCCCGCTTGGGCTCCCCTATCATAACGACCACTTACCTAGCCGAGTCTGGCAGTTTTGCGTGCCCTCCGAGCACGGTGGCGGCTCAGTTAAATAAGAAATTGAAAAATTTGTTAGTGTCGGGATTCGAACCCGGACCTTCCAGCTTTTTAAGCCAGTATTATGGACTCTGAGTTACGGCCGCCACAATACAACTCTATTAAAGTATCCGACGAAGTAAGTTTATTTTCTTTGTAAAAGGTATATTTAAAATTCCCTAAATAAGTTTTCGGATTAAAAATGCATCATCAATGTTACTAAAAGCCAATAATACGCATGCCTGAGCCACCAAAATGTTTGGGGTAAAAACCCTTTAAATGTCGATATACTACATATTAAAAATTGTTATGATATACTACATATTTTTAATAATATTATAGTGACGTTACAATTAATATTCCTGGATATTATACACGGCAACAACGAACTCTTCCACGTGGTTGGAATTTAAGGATTGAAATTTAAATGGCCAACTCACCTGGTCAACCAGTGAACTCCAATATGTGAGGTTTTAATCCTTAAATTCCAACCACGTGGGAAGATTCCTGTGTTGCCCTGGGTAATGGCCAGGAATATTTGCAACATCACTAAATATTAAAAATATGTAGTATATCATAACAATTTTCAACATTTAAAGGGTTAGAATAGAATAGAATAGAAATATGCTTTATTGTCACTGAAAATGTTTACAATTTTATGGACAAAGCTTACATACAGTCAAAAGAAAAATAATATCAACAACAAATAACATAAATAGCAACTACAATTTACTAAAATTAGATAAATCGTCAATATACAGTAAATATGATATAAAACCAAAGACAAAAGCAATTAATTGCAAAATTTATATAAATTGCAAATTGAACATACTTACAACAAATAAAATACAACATTAGGAATTGACACTTTAAGCTACTGCGTATGAAACCCAATTTTCTTAGTTATTAATTAAGAAATTCTTCTATTGAATAATATATGGTCTTTTAGATAGATAGGCCTTTGTCATTTTACGGAACTTTGGGAAAGATGTTGCAGATTTAAGTTGTAAAGGGAGATAGTTGTAAAGTTTTTTTGCGGAATATAATATAGATTTCTTTACTAACTCAGTGGATAGGATCGGTAAATAGATATCAAAGATTGAATTTTTGGTGGAGTAAATATGATTGGGCCTTGCTGGAAAGACATGAAGGTGTTTACGAATTAAGCGTTTCTAGAATATATAAAGATGGAAGTGATAAAATTCCGTGATTTCTGAAGTAACTTCTGCAATGTGTAGATCTTCTGAGGCCAAACAGATATCTTATTGCTCTTTTTTGCAATTTAAAAATAACATCATTGAGAACATGTACTAGAACCCCAAAAAGGAAGACCATATCGAAGATGAGACTCGAACAACGAAAAATATGTTATTTTAGAAGATGCTAAATTGATTATTATTGCGACCCTTGAGACAGATCTTATTGCATAGCAAGCTGAGGAGAGTTTCTTACTTAACGAATCGATATGAAGGGACCATTTGAGGTTGCTGTCTAAAAAAATACCAAGAAATTTTACAGAATCAACGGTACTGATCTGGCTGTTATTAAGAGGCAAAGGTTGAAAAGCTCCTTTATAGGATAATGCTACTGTTTTATCTATATTAAAAGAGAGTAAATTAGAGTCAGACCAGGTCTTTATCGTCAGTAGATCCGAAGTTATAGTTTCATGAAGAGATGCAATAGTTGAATTGCTCCAAGTGATACTGGTATCATCAGCAAAAAGAAAAATTTTCCCATCGATTTTTAAATTAGTGATGTCATTTATAAACATAAGGAACAGAAGAGGACCCAATACTGAACCTTGCGGTACTCCACATACAATAATACAATGTTTTTGAGACTAGAGAGTAGGACAAAGAAATACCTCTAATTCCATAGAAATTTAGTTTTTTAATCAAGATGTGATTTACACAATTAAAAGCTTTGGCATAGTCACAGAAAACAGTGGCAGTATAAAGATTATTGTTTAGTGCTTGATAAACCTCATGTAGTACAGAAAACATGGCATCAGTGGTAGAATTATTTGTTAAAAAGCCGAACTGATTTTGTGATAAAATGTTGTTATTAACGATAAAGGACATAAGTCGAGTTTTAATGAGTCTCTCAATAATTTTGGAGAGTACCGGTAGTAGGTCTATAGTTGCAGGCATTAGATTTTTCACCACCTTTATGAAGAGGAATAATAATGGCTGTCTTTAGGCACTCTGGAAATTTACCTTTTTCGAAGGAATGATTAATTAGTGAGACGAGGATTTCCAACACATTTTCTGTGAGATTAGAGAAAATTTTTATAGATAGTCCATCAGTCCTACAGGGTGATTGCTTTTGATACTATTGATTGTTTGGGTCAGTTCAGAGTTATCGACTGGTTTTAAAAAGAATGAATTCGAGACCTTTCTTGAATTAGGGAGCTAGGAAATAGGATCTTGTTGCGGCAAAATAGTTGATGTTATATTTTTACTCACATTAACGAAGTAATCGTTTAGACTTTCAGGATTTGGAAGGGAAAATGATTGGGCTGTGTGAGTTTTATTTCGAAGATCGTTTATTATAAACCAGGTTTCTTTTGCAACACTTTTAGAGCTTCCCAGACGATTTTGATAATAGGCTTTTTTAGCTGATTTGACAAGTTTTAGATATGTTGTCCTGTACTTCGTGATATATTCAGTGATAGAAACAATGGTAGTAAATTTCTTGATGTATAGAAGTGAACGCATATTCTTGGCTGATATGCGGAAACCTTTCGTAACCCAAGGTTTCCGATGTTTTGGCTTAATAGGAATTAAAGGAAATGCCTTATTGAAGATGCGGAGAAGCTTATCTCGAAAAACACTGAAATTATAGTCCACGTCTATAGAAGGAAACTGCCACTCAGAAGTTAAGAATAAATTTTGGAATTTACGAAAAAATACCTAAACGTCGGGTTTTTGAGGAGGGTTTGCTGAAGATGTTAAACTTCGTATACACTGCTTCATGATCAGATAGTCCCGCATTAATAACTGTAGAGCAGACATCAAGGGGTGAGAAATCTGAGACAATATAATCGATTATGGTAGATGTAGTTTTTGTAATCCTTGTAGGAGAATTAACGTGCATTGAGAGACCATACGATTCAAATATGTTGACCAGGGACACTTGGGTAGCACAAGTAGCAGCATAATTAATGTTAAAGTCACCGCATAGAATTTTTCTGCTTTTATGAGGCAGGTCATCTAACAAATTTAGCAGGATCTGAAAAAATAGTTCCACGGTAGAGTCAGGTGATCTATAAATGCAAATAATGTAAAGATTAAGATTTTTATTATAAACTAAGGAAAACTCAAAGACGGATTCACTTAACAAAAAGTCATATTTTGTTACCAGAGAAAAATCATTATTTCTAGAGAGAATTAGGGTGCCTCCATTAGCCGAACTTGGACGATCATACCTGGCAATTGTGGTATATTTTTACCCAAAACATTTTGGCGTCTCAGGCATGCACATTATTTCTTTTTTAAACACTGATGATGGATTTTTTAACCCGAAAACGTTCTGTGATGTAATGTAACCCTTAATTAGGGAATTTTAAATATACCTTTTACTAAGGATCTCGTATTTTTGTGATTTATGGTATACAGCCAGCCAGCTACAGGAATTTTATTTTCCTCGTGGATTTTATGTTTATTTTGTTAACCATTACAGTTATTGCAACTTAAACTTGGACATTTTTGCACTAATTACATAATCGTATTTAAAGCTCAACACTTTCATTTTCACGCTGGTGGATGTTAATTACAATAAATCTATAAATACTTTCGTTCAACGACCCGCTTTCACTTCTTAGTTTTAAATGCTCAGTACATTCCTTGAGGAAGGCGTAGTATACCACCCTTACTCTGATGCCGATACATTGTAAATAAATCCGTTCCAACCTTCGTTAATTTCCAATAATCTCAGTGAAAACTTTTCACTGAAACTTTGTCAAAGTGCGGAAATTACAAGGAGGAAGGGTACTTTGGGGGAAGAGCCTTGGGAATGGGGTTTCTGACGAAGATTTCGTCGAATTATTTATGTTTTACTTTTCTCATTCTGATTTAGAAACACCTACAAAGAATCACTGAACTATTGAACAAAATCTGACGGGATTATAAGTTTATGATGAACTTGGGAAAGAAAATGAAATTTTTGGTGTTGAGAAGTTCTAGTCGATTCACAACTTATAATAGAAAATGAGCATAAAATTTCATAATTTTCACAAGTATCTGGCTACAATGTCAAACAGTAATTATGTAAAATTATCTGAATATTAAAGCACGTACAGAAGTAGCACGTAAGGCATTAAGGTTAAAAATATTCTACAACAAGAATCTTTTCAATCAATTAAAAAGTTGCATGCTGAAGTACAATGTTTATTTTATAATCCATTTAATACGTGGTTGTACCGGAGAATGTCTCAAAGATATCCCGAACTTTACCAATATAACCAATAATAAATTACTATGGTTCGTTTTTTAAATAGAAGGAGCTAACTCAAAAGACAGACTCACGCCCAATAATGTCACTATAAAAATCACCAGATTAATTTTCTTTCTTGGTTGACTATCCATGACGGTAATTTAGTAATCAGCATCGGGCAACTTATAAGACTAATAACAATAATATGCCGCTAAAGAGTTCTAAAAACAACAGTTTATTATATAAATAGAGACTAAGAATCTAAAAATTTAAGGAATAACTCATATAAACACAAAAAATCGCCGATATAACTCAATTAACTTGTGGATTTTAAATGTCAATAGCATCAAAATTTCGTAAATGCCAATAGTGTCAAAATTTCATAATTTAGTGGATTAAACTTGACTGCGGTGGGACCAATCACAAACAAGGATTACGGTGCGGTAAACTTAAATTAGATCATCCTCCTATTTAAAATTGAAGCATAGTAACATTATTGGAGATCTCAAGTAACGTTAAAATAAAATATAAAAATTAATATGAAAACTGCAATGCTTAAGATATGTCGTGGCAACTCTGCGATATAGTTTCCCCTAACTGTATAGCTCTAAATAGGGAGAACGGTTAAGGATGAGAATGCTTGTCTACATAATAAAAAGGTAGCACCCGTGTTGAGCTGCCCCCCCCCCACTTGCAAAAATTAAAAAACAAATAGCCCTGATTTATGAGCTATTTATGAGCTTTCATATTCCGCAAATTAAAATTTTTGAGCTCGTTACACTGAGCAGGAATTTAATATTTTAGTGGCGGGGGGGCTGAGTAGCAGGAGCAGCCCCCCCCCCCACTACTTAAAAATAGGGATATTGAATCGATTTTTGCGGCAGAATTACGAGCTATTTATGAGCTCTTGAAATCACATAGTTTCGATTTTTGAGCTCATCCCCTTCATCCCCAAACAACCCTTTAATTGATTTAACTTAAGAGAAACATGCTGAGAAAAATTAAAATATATCGAATCGCGGATATAATTTGTATAGGTTTTATATTCTAAGAATAAACTCTTAAATCACGCGCATTTCGATTATTGAGCTGCAACCCCTTCGCAAGAAAACCACCCCTTCTTCCCGGCTTAAGAGAGAGTTGTACTTAAAATGCATTCAATTAATTATTTGGCGACTACATATCATTTAATAATTTATGAGCTTCCAAAATACGCGCATTTAGATCATTAAATTGCAATTTCTTTTATATAGTGCAGTCACTGAAGGTAAAAATAAACTATTACCTTCAATTTCGGTGAACCTTCATCGATTTTCACGAAAATTGGTGAGTGGCTAAAGGAAACCTCAAGAAACAAAGGTGACATGGTGCCACCTTGCGCCTTTACCCTGAGGGTGGATGCCACCCCTTCTCGGGGGTGAAAATTATTTTATTAAAAATAACTTCACAAATCGATAGAAGGACAAATTATAAGCAAAATTTGTTATATAAAGTTATTAAAATAAGTCAATACTTTTTAAGTTATGAAAGATTAAAGATTTTAATTTATTCGTGAAAAAAATGCATGTTTTAAAGCGGTATTTCATAAATGACTGAAAAACTGTAAGTTTTTACAGAAAAGTATAGCTTATATTCTAAGAATAAACTCTTAAATCACGCGCATTTCGATTATGGAGCTAGAACCCCTTCGCAATACAACCACCCCATCTTCCCGGATTAAGAAATAATTTTACTTAAAATTAATTAGATTAATTATTTGGCGACTACATATCGTTTAATAATTTATAAGCTCGCAAAATACACGCATTTCAATTATTGAATATGTAGTCGCCAAATAATTAATCTAATTCATTTTAAGTAAAATTATTTCTTAATCCGAGAAGATGGGGTGGTTGTCTTGCGAAGGGGTTCTAGCTCCATAATCGAAATGCGCGTGATTTAAGAGTTTATTCTTAGAATATAAGCTATACGAATGAATCTTCTATTAACTTTTTTGTAAAAACTTACAGTTTTTCAGTCATTTATGAAATACCGCTTTAAAACATGCATTTTTTCACGAATAAATTAAAATCTTTAATCTTTCATATCTCAAAGAGTATCGACTTATTTTAATAACTTTATAAAATAAATTTTGCTTATAATTTGTCCTTCTATCGATTTGTGAAGTTATTTTTGATAAAATAATTTTCACTCCCAAGAAGGGGTGGCATCCACCCTCAGGATAAAGGCGCAAGGTGGCACCATGTCACCTTTGTTTCTTGAGGTTTCCTTTAACCACTCACCAATTTTCGTGAAAATCGATGAAGGTTCACCGAAATTGAAGGTAATAGTTTATTTTTACCTTCAGTGACTGCACTATATAAAAGGAATTGCAATTTAATGATCTAAATGCGCGCATTTTGGAAGCCCATAAATTATTAAATGATATGTAGTCGCCAAATAATTAATTGAATGCATTTTAAGTACAACTCTCTCTTAAGCCGGGAAGAAGGGGTGGTTTTCTTGCGAAGGGGTTGCAGCTCAATAATCGAAATGCGCGCGATTTAAGAGTTTATTCTTAGAATATAAAACCTATACAAATTATATCCGCGATTCGATATATTCTAATTTTTCTCAGCATGTTTCTCTTAAGTTAAATCAATTAAAGGGTTGTTTGGGTATGAAGGGGATGAGCTCAAAAATCGAAACTATGTGATTTCAAGAGCTCATAAATAGCTCGTAATTCTGCCGCAAAAATCGATTCAATATCCCTATTTTTAAGTAGTGGGGGGGGGGGCTGACTCAGTGTAACTAAAAGTGTCACTCAGTGTGACTAAAATATTAAATTCCTGCTCAGTGTAACGAGCTCAAAAATTTTAATTTGCGTAATATGAAAGCTCATAAATAGCTCATAAATCAGGGCTATTTGTTTTTTAATTTTTGCAAGTGGGGGGGGGGGCAGCTCAACACGGGTCTCACAAACCACACATACATACTAAAGCCATAACGATTATAATATTTTTCTAATATTTTTTCACATGTAAACAAAGAACACAACTCCTGTTTTAAATTATTTTTGGAAAAAAACTGAGCAATCACGTCGTATTCTTCGTAAAATTTTTCAGCAGTATGTATATCTGAATCTTTTTCAGGTTGAAGATCTGGTTTTTTCGAAGGTTGGCGATATCATAGCCATTTGTCTTCTGTTTACAGCTGCTCTAAAAAAGCTGGTTAGACGACCAATAAAACAACTCCCTGAGATTGCGCTGGCATAACATTCATCGCCTCCGATTCAACGCTTTCCTAAAATCTTTCCTCTCGTTCGTCTCATCACGTGGCCACGGTATTGTAGTTTTCGTTTCTTTATTTCATTACTCAGTTCTGTTTCTTTTGAAAGTCTTCGCAAGACTTCTTCATTCGTGACTGTCTACATAAGATATTCCCAAGATTCTTGCGTAAAGCTACATTTCGCAAACTTACACTTTTCTCATCATCGATAAGAACTTCCGAGTACAAGCAATGGAGAAAGAATGCAACCTTGCCGTACCCATATTTTAATTTTTATATTTTCCGATTATTTTCCGTGTATCTGAATAATAAATAATAAGATGAAAATCAGAAATGATAGGGTATAGCTAAGCTGTTTGTCATTCACTATTCTAAGGTATCTGATGATTTAGACTGCCTGATCACTATTCAACTTTGATGGACACGCTTAAATTAATAATCAGGCGTTATGCCTGATAAAACACACATTTTATATTTATTTTTACACACGATATTTAAAAAAATATTCTACGAGTTTAAGATAAAAAAAAAAGACAATAATTCAAAAGAAAAAAATAAAAGGATGTCACAATGACACAAGAACAGTCAGAATTTGATATTCCTAGGAACAAAACAACATAATATATTTTGGCAGAATTTTTTTAAAATAATCTCTTTTGAGAACGATTTCCGGAGTGGAAATCAAAACGTGAAACATTACAAACGACAATTATTGTGGCTTGATCCCATATATTGTAAATATAATATTTAAGGCTGTTTTATCAGTTGAAGCACATTGCAATGTTAAGTGGGCGTATCACTTACTTTCGTAGACTGGTTACGTCAGACACACGTGACTCCCTACTTGAAATTGATTGGAAGTAGGGAGTGCGACCGACAATTCGATCTTTACTCAGTGGCGCCGGCGGACAAGTATTTTAATGACAACAAAATGCATTATTCTCCATTCAAATTAGTTTTGGCGGGAATACCTTGTTAGATTGATTTTATCGTGGATAATATTTTAAAAAGAATTATCACATTTTTGTCACATAGTTTGGCCTAGGTCAAACTAGTTTATCCTGATATAATAAAGATTCACACTTCAGGATAAACTAGTACGGCCTTCTTCTTCTTCTTGTAGTGCCTATCCGTTTCGGATGTTGGCGGCCATCATGGTAATCTCTACTTTTCACACTGCTGCTCAAGATTTGTAGTGGTTGTGTTGAACCACGTACGTAGATTTTTCAGCCAGGAAATCCTTCGCCTAGTACGGCCTAGCCTGCACTAATTTAGCCGAGTCGAAAGTAATTTGACGAACATGTAAGGACTTTTACATGCGGCGAATTCCCAAATTACGTCCTTTATAATCCAAGGATGGTACTAAAAGTGAGAAATTTGACCTAGGCTGTCTGTCCGTCGGTCCGTCCGACCGCGAATATAACTGCTCCGTCACTATACTAGGTAGAATGACAAATAAGGTGTCAAATGAAAGCTTATAATCCAAGGATGGTACCAAAGGTGAGAAATTTGAGCTAGGCTGTCTGTCCGTCGGTCCGTCCGACCGCGAAAATAACTGCTCCGTCACTATACCAGGTAGAATGAAAAATGAGGTGTCAAATAAATGCTTTTAATCCGAAGATGTTATTAAAGGTGAGAAATCTTAGCGAGGCTGTCTGTCCGTCTTTCCGTCCGATCGCGAATGTAATTCTTCCGTCAATATACCAGATATAATGACAAATGAGGTGTCAAATGAAAGCTTAGAATCCAAGGCTGGTACTAAAGGTGAGAAAGGACCCCGCAGAAACCTTATGGGAAATGGCTCTCTGTCAAATGCTCTGATACTTTGGATTCTGGTAGTCCTTGATATGTAGAACAAAAGACTTCATGGGCGCGTAGCTTGGTAGCATGGGTACAGTGAGGACGTTTGAGTTGAAATAAATTCATTTTCTCGAGAATGGGGAGACTCTGGAGATAAATTACGAATCAGCTCGATTTTTATTTTTAAATAATAATTTTTTGGCGTATATATCATACTAGTGACGTCATCTATCTGGGCGTGATGACGCAATCGGTGATTTTTTTAAATAGGAATAGGGGTCGTGTGATAGCTCATTTGAAAGGTAATTTAATTCTCTATTCACTAATGTAAACATTAACATAATTATTTATACAGGGTGGCGAAAACTTTTTTTTAATTAAATTAATTGAGACAAAAAGAAGAATGTACATAATTTATTTATTTCGAAATACATTTTACTGCTGTCAGAAAACAGAAAAAAATGTTAATTTGAAAAATAAACATTGCCTTTCGCTTACATTAAATGTCCAAACTGCTAAGAGGTAGGTGGGTGGCAGCTTTAATATTGAATTTAAGCAAAAAACAATATTTATTTATCAAATAAAATTTTTTTCTGTTTTATGACAGCAGTAAAATGTATTTCGAATTAAATAAATTATATACATTCTTCTTTTTGTCTCAATTAATTTAATTAAAAAAAATTGGGCACCCTGTATAAATGATTATGTTGATGTTTATATTAGTGAATAGAGAATTAAATAGCCTTTCAAATGAACTATCACACGACCCCTATTCCTATTTAAAAATATCATCGATTGCGTCATCACGCCCAGATGGATGACGTCACTAGTATGATATATAGGCCAAAAATTATAATTTAAAAATAAAAATTGACCGGATTCGTAATTTATCTCCAGAGTCGCCCATTCTCGAGAAAATGAATTTATTCCAACTCAAACGTCCTCTCTATACCTATATCTTCAGAGGCTTATATCTTAGAACTATGATTTTTTGGAGCTACGCGTCCATGGAGTCTTTTGTTCTACACATCAAGAATTACCACAATCCTAGGTTTCAGAGCATTTGACAGAGAGCCATTTCCCATAAAGTTTCTGCGGGGTCCTTTGCTCTAGGACTTCCGGTTCTAGACGCTCACTTCAGGCCAAACTAGTTTGGGCTTTAGTAACATTCTTGGATTATAAGCTTTTATTTGACACCTCATTTTTCATTCTACCTGGTATAGTGACAGAGCAGTTATATTCGCGGTCGGACGGACCGACAGACAGACAGCATAGGTCAATTTTGTCACTTTTAGTACCATCCTTGGATTATAAGCTTTCATTTGACACCTCATTTGTCATTCTACCTGGTATAGTGACGGAGCAGTTATATTCGCGGTCGGACAGACCGACAGACAGACAGCCTAGGTAAAATTCCTAACTTTTAGTACCATCCTTGGATTATAAGCTTTCATTTAACACCTTGCTGAAAAATCTACGTACGTGGTTCAACACAACCACTAAAAGTCTTTTCAGAGCAGCATTGAGAAAAGTAGAGATTGCCATGATGATCGCCAATATCCGAAACGGATAGGCACTAGAAGAAGAATAAGAAGAAGGCCGTACTAGTTTATCCTGAAGTGTGAATCTTTATTATATCAGGATAAACTAGTTTGGCCTAGGCTAAACTAGTTTGGCCTGAAGTGTGTTTATTTATATCAGGATAAACTAGTTTAGCCTACGCGTGATATGATAAACTAGTTTGATCTAGGTCATACTAGTTTATCCTAGGCGGTTAGGACAAAGTAGTTTGGCCTAGGCCAAACTAGTTTGTCCCGAAATCGGGTTTGGCCGGTAACATATACATTATTTTAATATATTTATAGATTGCAGTTACATAAAAAAAGTATCCAATTGATGAATAAAACACAAATCGTGGATAGTAGTATAATTTTCTGTCTTATTTTAAAACACCCTGGGACTCATTTCTTATCTTGTCAACTTATATCCCTAAACTAATGTAATACTTAAAAATACGCGTAAACTAAAGAACTTGTAACTTATACCACTAAACTAATAATATATTATGTACTTAAAATACCCGTAAACTAAATAAGTTTAATGTTTTCAAAATAACTAAGAATACTGTAAACTGTAAACACTAAGCAAGTTGATGAAGAAAATACAAGAATGAATAACTGGAAATGGATTCTAATAATTCAAGCGAACTGACCGACTGACCGTACGTTCATGAGATTTGTCGTCACGAAGGCGATAACGATAAAACTAAGCGCCAATGCTGCGTAACTCGTTTCATTATTAGATTTCAATATTTTTAGCAAATTTTCTTCAAAGTTGGAACACGCTTTTCTCGATTATTACTGGACACAGAAAGGTGAAAAAAAAATCAACGATTACAGAAAAAAAACTCTTTCAAGTGATGGGAGTAAAAAGTTTGGATATAATAGAACGTTAAACATTATAATCTAATTTTTCAACAGAATTTTCAAAAAAATAAAAAAAGTAAAACCATCATTTTAAAGGCAACATAATTTCGAACAACGTGTCCAAATTTCGAGACATTCTGTCGGTAAATAACAGAGAAAACACTGTCCCTAGGTTTTGGTGCACCGATAAAACAGCCTTAAGTTATTAACATCAATGTAAACTTACCTGACATCTCTAAATCGAATCGAAAGAGGTTCCTGCGGAAATGTGACGTGATTTTGTAAAAATTAAATACAATGATCATTGATAATGAACCTCGGCCGCTTCACTTCACTGGGATACCATGATTTTTCTCATAGATTATTTAGTAAATATCCACAAGGAAAAAGTTTTCCTGTAAATTGTAAGTTTTCCTGTATTTAGTAAATATTCTAAAGATGCGATCTTTATCTCTTCAAACATTTTTTATGATTTTTTTTTCACATGGTGTCAAATACGGTGAATGTGGTGACTGAGGCATAATGACACAACGACAACGACAGTGTTACTTTTGGTCAGTTAACGCATTATCGTGGTGCAATCCTTATAACTTGTTTCATAAAATTACATGGCAAGAGCTATATCTGACATCTACAGCAACTTCCCTAAAGTAGTGATTCTACATATTTGCACTCAGGGAGGAGTTTTGTTCCCCCTGTTGTTTGCCTGGTGGTCGGTATTTACAAGGGATTTATGCACAAGCCTATGTCGATGACGTAATTATACTATTAAGTGGCCCTTCACGGGAACTGTGCACGAGATCTCTCACCTAGGTGCCGGGAGCAGTCACTTGGGTTTAATCCTGTGAAGACTGCCGTTTACTCGAAGAAAGCCCATTGGATCGACCAGAGAGTTTCCATTATATGGTAAAGGTATATCGCTTTGTTTAAGTCAGTGAAGTACCTAGGGTGATCCTGGATTCTAAACTGTTATGGAAAGAACATCTAAACGCCTAGGTGAAGAAGGCCGTTAAAAGCCTTACATTGAGAAGAGAAGCTGTAGCTTTTAGATCCAGGTCCTTATGGGCTTAGTCCGTATGATAGGGGTGATACAATGGACATGCCTTAGGAGGTCTACCTGGATGAAGGGCTCACAAATGGGCCCTGCCCGATGTACCATAACCAAAACGATTCAGAACCCACGTCTCTTCACTAATCTAGGCTGGTATACATAGCACACGACATAATTATAATAGTGTCCCGTTTTATACCGCTGACGCGGCTTTTGGGATTATAGCAGGGTAGTCTGCTATATCTAGGGCCTACGGTATACAAGGAAGGTAACAGGGCCAGTGCTACGCTTCAACCGCCTATTATTACCACTGGTTTTACTCAAGGTACTAATTTTATTCAGGCTGAGTCGACCTGGGGCCTATAGACATTTTTTAAAAATGTCTAGCTGTTCTCGTCAGCGCTGGGTTTCAAACCCCGGCCTACCAGCATGCGAGTCAGACATCCTACCACCTGAGCTACGCCGGCCCAGCTCACGATATTTGAAGTCATATTTTTTTACAAATCTGGTAAATTCGGATAGAGCCTTAATATAGATATGTTGAAGTACAATGTATTGCAATATTTCAAACTAGCTGTGGTTATTACCGTATTTACCCGTACTCGGTTCATTATCATAATTGGAAAATTATCATGAAGTACTTAGTTGAACCTTACTTGGAAATGCCCCAGTGTGGTGGAACATGTCAGATACAATTAAACAGAAGGCATTTTCTAAAATTTAGTTTTATTTATTTTACACAATAATGATTTTCCATCAAGTAAAAGTCTCCTCAGTTCTATTTTCAGTTCATGTTTAGTTTCAGTTAGTGTTTGATTATACGGATTCTTATAACAAACAGTACAAAGATTTAGAGGTATTATTAAGGTTTGGTAAGTTTGACCTTACGAACTTCGAATACATACTCAGTATGTGTTGCCAATTCTGACATATGGAACTGAAGCATGGGCTTCTAACAACAGCTTAGTCCACAAACTTCAAGTGACTCAGAGAGCTCTTAGCCCGGGAGGTAGTGTCAAATTTAACCGGAGCATTTTAGCATGGGTGTTTTCTTTTTATTTAGGTAGGTGTTCCAAAGCTCATTAACAGATGATGTGTCAGCTGGCCCAAAACCGGGGATATTAGGCAAGAAAAGGTAAAATGTGAAACTTGATGGAAAAACGCTACAACTTACATGTCAAATATTTATCTCCGTGACTTACGTGTATAATAGCCAAGAATACCTTGCTACTGGCTTTCACCCAGACGACTCAGGTTCAATTCCTGGCCCTGATAATCTTTTTTGTTTTTAAAATTGACATTTTAATTTGAAAAATAATTATTTTTTGATAATACCATGTTTTTATTATTTATACGACACAATATAAAAAAGTATGTATGTCTTTTATAGAAAAAATTACTTTTAATGGGAAATAAGCCACAATTTTACCAAAAAAATGATTTTATTAACGTTTCGAAGCCCAAATCGGGTTTCGTTGTCAAAATACAAAATACTATATAGAGCAGTATTTTGTATTTTGACAACGAAACCCGATTTGGGCTTAGAAACGTTAATGAAATAATTTTTTGGTAAAATTGTGGCTTATTTCCCATTAAAAGTAATTTATTATAAAAATGCCACAAGAAAATAGCTTCAGAACAACGTCTTTTATAGAATCGTAAACTATGCATTTGATCATAATATGATAATATCATATTATTATGATTGACCTCCTTAATAAACAAAGTTGTTGTACATAATCCCCTAAAGCTTCCTTAGTTAGTACGGCCAATCTAAGTGAAAAGGGGGGTTGCTCCTTCGAGGTTCTCTTTTTTGGACCCTAATTTTTCACTTTTCTATCACCAACCCCTTATTAATCTAAATATTTCCTTGTTCTCTATAATATATAAAAATGAATGTTTGTCGGGATGCCCCTTATCTAACCGTAAACTATGCATTTGATCATATGATGACCTCAAGCAAAGTTGTTGTACATGAACCCGGGAAGGTTTCTGACTTAATACGACCAATCTAAGTAATCATTATTTACGCAGACATCACAAAAACAATATTGTTTATTAGAAAAAAAGTATACGCTATATTTTTGAGTATTTTATGGCTTTCTGGTAATTTTTAGGTATTTAACTTTTAAACATTATTTTTTAGTTCTAAGGCGGTACGAAGTTTGCCGGGTCAGCTAGTTAATAATAAAAAAATATTCTTGAACTATGTAGTTTGGCAAAGATTAAAAAGTATAAATCATTAATGTATGAATTTTAGATTGTAAGAAAAAAGCGTCAGCTGGATATATATTATCAAATGCAAAGTTTACGATTCTATAAAAGACATACAGACTTTTTTATATTGTGTCGTATAAATAATAAATACATGGTATTATCAAAAAATAATTATTTTTAAAATCAAAGTGTCAATTTTAAACAAAAAAAAGATTTTCAGGGCCAGGAATTGAACCCGAGCCGTCTGGGTGAAAGCCAGTAGCTAGTTATTCTGGGCTATTATACACGTAAGTCACGGAGATAAATATTTGACATATAAGTTGTAGCGTTTTTCCATCAAGTTTCATATTTTACCTTTTCTTGTCTAAAATCCCCGGTTTTGGGCCAGCTGACACATCATTTGTTAATAAGCTTTGGAACACCTAACTAAATAAAAAGAAAAGAGCCATGCTAAAATGCTCCGGTTAAATATGACACTACCTCCTGGGCTATAGGTATAGAAAGGAGAATGCTCAACATTAAGCTCCGCGATCACAAATCAAATGAAGAGATAAGATTAAAAGTAACAGACGTAATGCAAAAAATTGCCATGCTGGATTTGCCATTGTAAAAATGGAACTGGACAGGACACATAGGAAGAATGGAAGCAACCATTGGACGAAACGAATTCTTGAATGGAGACCAAGAGCAATTGAGAGAAGTAGATGCAGACCCCAAACCAGATGGACTAATGACATCAAGCGAATGGCTGGCTACGAATGGATGCATAAAACAGCGAACAGAAATGAATGGACCAGTGGCGGCTGGTCAGTGACGGCAGGGTCGGCAGTGCCAACCCACACATTTATGGACACATAGATTTTTTAAATACATATTTAATTTAATCAGAGTCGATGATATTCGTTTCTGTGAAATAAAAAAATATCTGTGGGATAATACACACTCAATTTTATTCATTGTTTTTAAAAGAATTCGATCGATCCCATACGTTAAGTGATCCCTGTGCGCTGTGCGTAAGAGACTTTTCAAATTAATGATCCTATAGCCACGCACCCGATTGCGATAGGCCCGCTTCGGCAAGCCGTCCCCAGATTGACGATTTGCTTGTAATAAGAAGCTATGGAATATTAGCCGATAGGCAACCAATTATACATTACCCGTATTCATTTGACTGGCAAGTCCGGCAGATACCAATCTGCCGATCGGTGATCTGCAAACGGCAGCAAGGCACGTACCTAGCCACGTACCTTGCTATCGCCCCCGGGATGAAACTATGAAATAAGTAGTTTTACGTCGTTTAATTATTGATATTGTAGATTTTTTAAGTTGCCAGGAATTGCCATTTAGGGGACAGAATGAATCGGAGCATTCGTTAAATCAAGTTAATTATAGAGAACAAATAAAATTGTTTAACAAATACGATCTGGAATTTTCTAATTTACTTTCTGTCTCGAAGAGATTTAGCGGCATACCTAAAACAGCACAGAATGAAAGAATCAATTAGTAGTTACATTTTGATCCTTTTCGGTAGAAGTAGATGAAACTAACCTGATAGAGGTAACATGTCATTCACAATTGAAGACACAAGTGCATGAAGGGTCTATGTGACAAATTTCTCAAAACATGTTTTTTATGTTAAAAAGTAAGTTGTTCGAACCTAAAAATCTTTCAAACAAGCCAAACACGTTTTAAAATTAATATTTTCTAAGTTACTAGAGTGTAAAGGATCTATGTACACAGTAAATTTTAAAATGTAAGTGCATAAAGGATCTAGGTATATTTTTATATATAAAAAATATATAATAAACATTTTTTTAAGTTTTTTTAATAGTGTTAATAAATATATAAGTTTTAGGACTACCTATCCTATAAATTTAGTCTATTTAGATCTTACAGTAAAAAAGTTCTAGTATAAAAACCTTAACTTCATTTTTCTCAATAACTTGCAAATGTCACATAGACCCTTCACGCACTTGTGTCTTCAATTATCAATTGTTCTTCGATACGCGTTACGTCTAATATTTATGAGAGGTTTTTAGGTTTTCAGACGTGAGTAGAAGCCATAACAAGACAGAATATATTTTTGGTGTTTTAAAGGACAGATTAAAAAGTTTTGATATCAAAAATAAATTGGTAAGGCAAACTTATGACGGCGCTGCCTTGATGTCCGGTGAATTGTATGGTCTCCAGGCAAAAGTTAAAACTATTACACCCCCGCTTCCGCTTTATTTACTCATTGGCATAAGTAATTTACCTCTTTGACGATTCAAGTTTTAAAAGTTACGTCAAAGAATCTTTTACGTCAAAATATCTATTAGACAAGTTCATTAAAAATTATGCATCATTATTTAATCAAATAAAATAAGAAAATGAAATTTTATATGCTGATTCAAATATTTTCGGAAGGTGGGATAAGTTACAAAATATGTATAATTTTATATACATACTGCAATTCATTAGGCACAACAAACTGTTCCCGAAATTAATAAATTATTGTTCTCGAATGTGGGCAAATTCTGCCTCAAATGAACGGGATTTCTCTTGTCTCAAAAGAGTCAAAACGTATTGTCGAAACACCATGAAGCAAGAGATAATGCCAATCAAGCTTGTCTCAAATGTCAATAGAAAAAAACTTTTAAAATCTCTCCAAAACAATAATAAATTTTACAATGACGTTATAACCCATTTTGCTACTTCGAAACAACATAGACTAGAGTTAATTTATAAACAGGTTTAGGTTCTAAATTTATAGGAAAAAAACAAAAAAAAATAAATAAAAATAAACAAAAACCAAAAATCTCCTATGAAATTGAGGCCTTTTAATTAGATGACATACCTATCTGAGGAGACAAAACCTTGCAGACCCTGTCCCTAAAGCCACGAGCCGCCACTGGAATGGACACACCTAAGAGAGACTTATATATGACAATGGATGGAATAGCTGTTGATGATGATGATGATGATTAAGGTATAGATAAAATATTAGAAAAATAAAGTTTATTAATAAATATCGTAACAAATTATTTTATTTCTACAAAAAATTGTTCTTATGTACAATAAATAAGCTATAGATAAAGAAGATAGTTAAAGAAGTTGCAAAATGTTTACATGCAACTTACCTTGTCGGAGTCTGTGGTGTTCCCCGAGCCAAAAGATGTCAAGGAATTACGATCTAAATTCTCGACGCTTTCGTCTAGAGAGTTGCACTCCTCCATATCCCTAAAAAAAACATATTAATATGATAATGGGTTGCTCATGTGAATCCATTTCAAATGAGTTGTAGAAAATAAAAATCAGACTTAGTCACAATCTGTTTTACTGAGCCATAAGAACAACCCCTTTCGGACACTACAATTTACTGTCCATCGTCAGGTCTTCGGCAAGGCCAACTTAAAATGCTGACAGATTACAAATTGTAAATAAAATAATTCCTACTAGACCAGGGCGCATCTGTAAAAATATTAGTACGTTTGGATGTTGAGAGGTGACTCGTATTTTTTTGCAGAAATTGCTTGAAAATATCTCATATAATAATATTTTTGAGTTATCCTCACACTCAAAAAGTTCCGGAACATTGTTTAAATAATCAAAATGTTAAAACATTAAGGACAAATTCGCTTTTTTCTTGGTTTTTTGATTATAGCTTTAAAAGTATTCATTTTCGAGAAAAGTTGCACCGACATTAAAGTTGCATAGTTAAATTTTACATAATATAGAATTAACTGAAAATTTTAAAAATTGTCACCCTTGTTGCAAAATAGCAATAACTTCGAAAAAAACATAAAAACCAAGTATTTGCATTTTACGTTTTTCAACCATTTATTCTACACTTGAAGACCTTCATATTTTACCCAGAGAAACTTTATGATATGATAAAACGATACTGTAAATTTCATTAGCATCGGTTTAATAGATTTTGCAAAATAAATTTTGCAATCCAGCTTTCGCAAAAAAAGTTCATTTTTTCAAAATGTTGCAGCACTGAAAATAAAGCAGACAGCAAGTTGAATTTTTTTACGCATAAAAGAATACTGTACCTTTCATTTGCAATTTGCAAAATTAAAATCGGTTAACTAACACGGCGTCAGGATTTTTTTTAAATAAACATTAATTTTTGGTGCTACGCGCAGGACAGCGGATACGTTCGCTCTGATTGGGCATTCCAATGACCTTCGATAATGATTGATCAATTTTAATTTTTAGTATATTTCGAAATAAAGAAATTTGTTTATTGAAAAATAAAAACACATTCTTTGTCCTTTGAAATAACACATTTTTTAGCAAAAACTTTCTTTGCTCATACATTTTAACTTAGAAAATAAAAGTGTATTATTTTTAAACATATGCAATTGTTTAAACAATTTTTCACAAACAATAAACAAATTTGATTTTTTTGGAATTAAAATATGAACATACAACAAAATATAGAGTAAGAAAATAATATATTAGATAAAGTTTGGAAGAAATTTTGGTGGAAATCAACACCGCTGTCCTGCGCGTAGCACCAAAAATTAATGTTTATTTAAAAACATTCCTGACGTCGTGGTAGTTAACCGATTTTAATTTCGCAAATTGTAAATGTAAGGTACAGTATTCTTATATGTGTAAAAAAAATTTAACTTGCTATCTGCTTTATTTTCAGTCCTGCAACATTTTGAAAAAATGAATTTTTTTGCGAAAGCTGGATTGCAAAATTTATTTTGCAAAATCTATTGAACCGATCTTAACTAAGTTTACAGTGTTGTTTTATCATATCATAAAGTTTTTCTGGGTGAAATATGAAGGTCCTAAGTGTAGCACAAATGGTTGAAAAACGTAAAATGCGAATACTTGTTTTTTTATGTTTTTTTCGCAATTATTGCAGTTTTGCAACAAGGGTAACAATTTTAAAAATTTTTAACCAATCTTATATTGTAGGAAATTTAATTACGCAACTTTTATTTTAGTGCAACTTTTCTCGGAAGTGAATACTTTTAAAGTTATAATCAAAAAACGAAGAAAAAAATCGAATTGTTCCTTCATTTTTTGACATTTTGATTATTTAAACAATGCTCCGGACCTTTTTGAGAGGGAGGATAACTCAATTATTATTATATGGGTTAATTCCAAGCAATTTATGCAAAAAAAATTAGAGTCACCTCTCAACGTCCATCTCAAAACAGATCCACCCTGGACTAACAGGTCTATCATAAATAGTGCCAATATTACTACATGAAAGATTTGAAAAGATATATTAGTAATAATGTACTTACATGCCGGTTTAAGGAACAAAGTAAAAATAAAATAGACTCGTACTAAGCGCTCTTTTAAGCCGGCTACACACATGCCAGTAAATTAGGAAAGTAGCTAGCATGCCAGTAGCTGGCATAAGCCAGTGACTGGCATGCACAAAACACATTTGCGAGTAATTAGCATGCCACTAGCTCGTATGCCTTTACTGGCAAGGCTAAAAAGCAGGGTAGTTTTTGACACATGCCAGTGCTAGTAAACAATCGAGTGGTTTTCATTTGAAATTATAAAACTAAACTCGGTTTATAAATAATATCTTTCGTCCCGGATCCTGTAGTTTTAAGTTTTTTTTTATTTTATTTAGTTCCTGATGGTAAGTAGATCTCGATTTTTTTATTTTCCCCTTTATCTCCTTTATAGTAAAACCTTCACCCATTTCCTCTTGAATTTTGGTGTAAGCATTATCACGGGCTATTTTATTTTTATATAGGGATGATTTGGATGATTTACAAAGACACTCTAATTCTCTATAAATTGAAATAAATTTAATGGTTTTTTCATCACCCGAACGAAACATTTTTTAAATTAATAAGTTTAAAAAGACAACGATTCATTTTTATCGCCAAAACAACAAATTCAAATTGACAATTGAGGCGTTCTTTGCAAAAACCCCATATGTCACTTTTTACAACATCGGAGATATTTAAAAAAAAGTTATTTAACTGAACCCTATTAAGTTTACGGAAATTCTCAAATTAGTGATTTATTATTTTGATGATTACACACAGTTTACAATATAAATAACATTATTTTTTCCTTTTGTTTATTTATGAAGGACATTTATTCATTTGACATATGGGGTTTTTGCAGGAATTTTTCATTAATTTATAGGAAAAACGATATTTATAGTAATAAACCAAAATAAAAAATGAACGAAAAATGGTGTTTACTTATAAAATCACACAACACAACTATTCGAAGGAACTTTAACCTATAAAAACCTACTGACAGCCAAGCGATAAAGTTTCCCGCAAAAACACCAATAGTCATTAACAAAGGGAATTGCGCTCGACATATGGGGTTTATGCGGAATCGCCTATACTTTTGTCGCTTATATTTTGGACTACTGTAACTTTAATGGAAGTTTCTTACGCAAGGAACCTAGGTAATTAGTCCTTCAATCCATAGATGGCAAAAGTCCATTTTCGGAAAAAAAGGACTACTGGGGTTTTTGCAAAGAACGCCTCAATTCTCTGCTAGCTACTGGCATGCCCGTAGGCAAATTCACACATGCCAGTGACATTCCCGACGTATGCGCCTTGCAAGCTACTCACAGCATGCTACTAGCAAGAAAAATCAAATTTTCTGCGAGTAGCTGGCATGCCAGGAACTAGCATGCCAGTTAACGTACACACATGCCAGTTTGGGGACAGTAGCTGGTGCTTGCTAGTTACTGGTATGTCAGTGTGCTAGTAACAGGCATGTGTGTAGCTGGCTTAATACTATGGTTCTGTCTAGTGATTTTCAACTTCATTACAAATCTTACATGGTAGGAAAGGAAACTAATGTTTTTAAATTAAAAAAAAATTAATTGACGTGATTTTTTTTGTCTGACCCTTAGGGCCGGTTATTCGAACGCTAATCAACAATGATCACTATCAAATATTTAATTACTGTCACAACTGTCAATGTCAACTTTGGTTGGGTTGCTCAAAACATAATTGATTATGATTATGAGATTAGTTAATCAATTAACATAACAATTATTAACATAATTGATTAACTAATTTCATAATAATTGTAATCAATAATTATATTTTCAGCAACAAAATCAAAGTTGACATTGACAGTTGTGACAGTAATTAAATATTTGATAATGATCATTTTTGATTAGCGTTCGAACAACCGGCCCTTAGTGATGTTTCTTTTAAAGTTATTTTTATTTATTGTAAAGCTATATTTTGGAGATGTGTTATTTATTTATTGAAAATTTAAAAAAATTGCCATTTACGAAAAAAAATCAGTAAATAAATAAATAACACATATCCCTACAGTAAATAAAAATATCTTTATAAAAATAAAATCACTTAGAGTTAGACAAGCAATTCACGTCAATTAATTTTTCTTAAATTTATAAAAAATAGTTTGCTTCCCAAACAACTCCTCAAGATACATCCCACTTGTGTAATCAAATTGAGAACCACTAGATGACATTGTAGTATAAATAAGCGCTTAGTACGCGTCTTCTTTTTTGAAGTTATACTTCTTTAGGCGCGATTGAGAGTAAAATTTCATAATACTGCGCGCATGCGCACACACACAGTATGGCGTTTAGTTGCTAAATCTTTCTAGTTATGTATAAATATATCAGTGCAAGAAAAGGTGTGAAAAGAATATATTAGTGTTTTTAGTAAATATATTTATTACAATTCTTGTGTCTTTGGATTTGTCTTCCTCAGGAGTAAGATGAGTATTATTAAAACCTTTTATTGTATATTTAATACTTCACATTGTCTGTTTGTTACCGTGAATTGTCATTAGGTACGTCCGAACCGATACAGACCCAGTCCTCGTAGCGTATTTGGTATAGCATTCGGCCAGATATCGAGAGGTCTTGAGTTCGAATCCAGTGCAATCCTATACTTTTTTTTTTTTTTTTTTTTTTTTTTTTTTTTTTGAAAGCGGTAAGCACAAAATTAGTTTGGTGTTTAAAAAAAATTAAAACAAACTGTTTAAAGTATATTTATTTTTAAGAAATCATAATAGAAGTATAACTTCTTACGTGCGTACAAAGTACACACACATTCTTTTTTTACTATATTTCTTGAACAGGTATGTAAGTATTATATTAATATACCTTTTCAAACATTGCATGAGTAATACTTAGCACTCTTTATGATACACCTGTTACAACTATTTCAATTACAATTTGTAATCTTTTAGCATTTTGAGTTGACCTTGCCAAAGACCTGAAGATGGAGAGTAAATTGCAATGTCCGAAACGGGTTTGGTCATCCTTTTGGCTCAACAAAACAGATTGTGAGTAAGTTTGAATTTTATGTTTACAACCCAATATATTAATAATTTTCTTGAAGTCACTGAAATGTCTTTAACGTTAATTACTAAGAGCTATTGTATATACAATAAAATGAATGAGCAGTAACGTCTTGATAATTTCATCCTGAACAGATGTGATTAATTGGAGGGAAACATGACACAATATACGTCAGTAGCTTATGAAATTTGTATTTAATATTACCTCCAGTTTAATTAAAAATTAATCACCGGTGTGATAATTTCTCTTAGTGATAATGTACATGTCAGATCGAAATATATTACATACAAACTAAGTAGTAACACTGCAACTGAGACTAAAACGCCCCTTATGATTATCATCAGATCGAATGGTGGATGTATTACAAATTAGGATAGAGATTCTAATATGATAACATAAGATAATATTCTTACTAAATAAATCATTAACAAAATAGAAAGATTTGCCATAATAGCGGGACAAAGAGGTATTGTATTACAAATTAGGATAAAGATTCTAATATGATAACATAAGATAATATTCTTACTAAATAAATCATTAACAAAATAGAAAGATTTGCCATAATAGCGGGACAAAGAGGTATTGTCCTTTTCATGATCATTTTTCAGTGCGTAACAAATGATAGGAAAAAGGGTAAGTCCGTGATAATACACATTTATGACATTTATTCTAACATGACATTTTAGTTAAATCTGACAGTTGTCACATTTTATTTTCAATTTGGAATAAAAACAAATCAAATGTGTTTCTTGCATTTATAAAATGGTATTTTCTTTGTTTTGTATAGTCTTATAAATTATACAGATTATATTTGTAATATTATTATCTAATTAAAAAAAAAATATTTTTTTATTATGGCGCCATCTATCGACAACTAGAATAACTAGAATAAATGTTATAAAAATGTCACCGACGAAATGTAATCACGGACGTGCCTTTTTTTCTGTCACATATAATTTAATGCGTTAGAAAGAAATCGAAAAACTGTGACGCACTGAAAGATGATCATGAGAAATACTGTACATGCATGCTGCCCTAATAACGGGATAGGGACAATACATTTACTGGGAGGGCAATTTCTCACAGTGGCATTCAATGTTCGAAAAGCTTTTCAGGCAGTAATAATGGACAGGCATTCTTTAATAAAAAAACGTATTTTATACAGAAATGATGGCATCTCTCGAAATAAAAAGTAAATAGAGCCTCCGTTCGGATTTCGCGGATAGTCTGGGCAGATTATCGGCGAATAGGCCATTTTTGGGAAAAGTTATTTACCAGCAATTTTATTGCTGGAATCGAATCTTATGATTGTATATATTAATAATATCAATAAAATATTAATAAAATCAAGCGAGGGAGAAATATGTTATTTTCTCATGTGTTGTACACTGTACTTTTTCTATGGATGCGGTTTTGTCAAGAGTGCAAACTTCAAAATTAAATAATTTAGGTACTTTTAGGTATATTATATGCATAAATTGAAATAAAATACATATACATGTAGGTATTTAATATTCTTAAAATTTATATACCTTATTTTTTCAAATTCTAATTAAGTTATTTTTGAACAGTTTTGAAATGTAATTCCTGGTAGGTTTTGCTTCAACACATTTATTTGACAACATTAATTGTGTTTTTATTGTGCATGTTACCATGGAAACGGCGATCATAGTATGGAAGACCGTAGGAGAACCCGTGAGAAAAAATATTTCTCACTGCAATGGCCGACTTTTCTCACTACATGAGGAATTGTTCGTTTTGAATGTATGTAAGTAGTGAGAGAAGTTGCATATTGTATAGCATCCATAGAAAAATGCATTTTTTAACGTATACCGATTTTGAACTTTGAGATTACATTTTCTCCAACTTAATTTTTAATTGGAATTTTGTTATTTTTGGCAATTTTCACTCGTAATATCGATAGATTTTATTATAATAATATATGTTATGAGTACTTTTAAGATGTGAAAATTGGTGTGGAGAAACAGGACCGAAATAAAAAGGTGATGGTTCGAAAATTATGATCCTATTGTTTATGTCTTTGCCGTAAATGCCGATCAACTTTGACCGGTTGTATCTCAAGAACCACTCATCACAATTAAACGTTTTTTCTTTTAAAAGAAGCGTCCTGCCGCTTTTTTTCCAATACTGTTTTCATAATTTAATTAAATTTAATATTTCCCGAGATATTTTATTTGTTTATAAGCCAAAAAATTGTTTATAATTTTAAAATATTCCTGAGGCCGCTTAAATAGTCCAATTTCAATTCTGTAAAGTACTTTAGACAGGTACAGTGTCTTTTATACAAAAATCATAGTTATTTTTATGTATCATAATTATTCTGATTATAGACACCGTAAATTTTGAATTAACAATTCAATTGTTGCTAAACTGCTCATTCAATTTCCATCGGCTTCTGGAATTATACGAAAAGAGCTTTTATTTTACCAAGTTAATTAATTATTGATAAACAATCACTTATCTAAAATTTTAGTTGAAAATTAAATTGGAAAAACTCGCATTTTCCGGGGAAAATTTTCGTCGAAGTAAATCGGGAAAAACACGTCTGTATGCAGAATTTAATTACGGTGAATTTTTATTTGGGTGTTTTTGGTGTAAAGTTAAAATCTTTGGAGTTATAGAGCAAAAATTGAAAAAAAAACACGATTTTTGGGCGTCATTTTGTTTATAAAAAATGTAGCACACTATTTGTGGACTTTGTATACCTATATTATTAATAAATATAATCATAAGATTCGATTTCAGCAATAAAATTGCTGATAAATAACTTTTCCTTGTATTTTGCTAATTAGCCCAGAGTAGGAGAGTATGCCAGGGGGACATCATTCAGGGGGAACCTTGAAAATCTTACACGTAAGACTATGGTGTTGGCACGTAGATGTGCTTAAAAGAAGGAGAGTGCAAGGTACATGCATCCAAGAGACGAAATGGAACGAACAAAGGGCGAAAAAATATTTGTGTGTGCTCCAGTCGCTCTTAAGAAATGTAATTTTCATTACACCTTTAATTTTGGCTCAATTCCATATAAACATAATACTACATTAGACATTAAGATGTTAATTTCACAAGAAAACAGTTTCAGAACCTTGCTATAGGAATAAAGAAAAATATGCTCATATGGTACTGATCTGATTGATCTTGAGAAAGTAAGAGTATTAAAGGGTCTCTAGGGGTCGCTAAATAAGGAGTTTCCCGTTAGTATGTGAAGATTGTGAGAGATATGTATGAGAGAGTAACAACTAGTGTTAGGATAAGTTTAGAGACTGATAAATTTCATGTGAAAGTAGGATTATATTAGGGCACATTGCTTAGTCTGTATTTATTCTTATCAGTGTTGAATCATATAACAGAAAAACTACATGGTAATAATCCTTGCAGTTTATTGTATGTTAATGATGTAGTACTATAGTTTATTTTTTAACCAGGAGGAGTAAACTAACAAGACAGATTCACACCCAAGAAAGTCACTAAAATAATAACCAAATATTATAATCCATAAATTAGTAATCCATAAATATTATATTATATTAATTTGTCGGTGAAGAGTTCTGAAAACAACTGCTTTTTATATCAAATCAGAATAAAAATCTAAAAATTAAAGAAATAACACAGAAAACACAAAAAATCGCCGATATAACTGAATTAACCTATGAAATGCCAAAAAGTGCCAAAACCTGATAAATGTCATTAGTGTCAAAATTTTATAACAGTGGAGTAAACTTGCCTGCGGTTGGACCAATTACAAACAAGCATTACGGCGCGGTAAATTTGAATCATTCCTCTTGGTTTAAAAACAAACTATAGTAGGAAATACTAACAGGGATTTAAAAGAAAACCGGAAAGTGGAGACAAGTTCTTGAAGAAAAATATTTAAAACATAGTAGGGCTAAAAGACAGTAGGTGTATGGAAAGTTCATTTAAAGATGGAATTATGTACTACCGAAAATACGATAATAACTTTGGGTGGTGAACTTATCGTGAAAAGTGGGAGTTTTACGTAATTACGTTAGGTTAGCTTAACTACTACAGAGTAAAGGGGAAATAGATGGAAATAAATGGAGTAGAATTTGCGAGGTATGGATAAAATATAAGAGGAGTGGTGTGCCGGGTTACAGAAAAATGGTGGATGTGTGAATTGTTCGTAAGGGGATTTTTCCACATTCTCTATTTCATCTGTTTGAGAAAAATTCCAATAAAATTAAAAAGAAACTTTTATAAACCTGTGATAAGATTATTTATAATATACGGGACTAAATGTTGGGAAGTTAAAAAGAAAGAGGAACAGCGAATTCATGTGGTGGAAGAGAAAATGCGGAAAGGGAAAATTGTTATTCGTATTTACAAAAGAGTTCGGGTATACCTATTAATTTTAGTGTTATGTGTAACGGGATTATGGGCATTTGAAAGGATTGTTGTTGCATAAGACATACTACACGGACATAAGACAACATCTGGCGGTAACTCTACTGTTAGACGTCGGAGGTTTTTGACGAGCCATGGAGAGTGTGTAGCAATTCTCAATGAGATATTTTAAATCGTCTTATTTTAATAGTATATGGCTAGCTGATGTATACAGGGTGTCCCCGAAAATAGTGCGTTCCTTAAAGGTATAAGTAGAAGGTACCATGTAGAGCAAAAAAGTCTTATAACATTTTTTTCTAAATGCAACCCTTTGGCTAAAAAACCAAAATACATTTTGGTATGCAAACTGAAATCTGACAACTATGTATACAAAAATCTAAACATAGACAATCACAATTCAAAAATAGTTGCAGCATTTTAGCCATAAGTATTTACATTAAACCCTAGCCACAGTGTAAAGACGGACAGTAGAACCACTCTCCGAAAAATTGGAAGTAAAATCTGTAGTCGCGCATGGCGACCGCACAATGTTCTTAGTCGCTTTTGCCCCACTCTCGCATTGCTAGTCGCATAGAAACGTACGGGTTTTAACAGGGAAAACCCGCATCCACCACTGGTGAATTACCAATTGCAATTACTTCTTGAGATCAAAGTGCCGACAGAGGAGTGGTTTTACTGTGGAACCTCTATATACTGTGCCCTGGCTTCATCCTAAACAAACAAACAAATTCTTGTTTTGTTGGATTTTCAAACATGGGGTGGTACAATTATTTTACAGGGGTGTACCTGTCTGACCTACATTTGTGGTGTCAATAAACTAAATCACAAACAGTTCTTGTACAGTAATGCCAAATTAGTTAATTTTATGAACGCTTATATGGCGAACAATGTAATTTTTTTTTGGAAACGGTAAACTTTAGGAAAAAATGTTATAGGACTTTTTTGTTCTACATTGTGTATTATATCCATACCTTAAAGGAACACACTATTTTCGAGGACACACTGTATACGGGGTTAGTAAAATTAAATTGCATCAGAAGAGATAAATGAAAATTAAAAACAAACAAATGACCTGTATACAATTCGACCTACCGACTGGATCTTTGGCTATGTGGTTTCAGCTTAGCAGGACTCTTTGGCAGTGACAATGGTAAGGCTCCGCTAAAGTAAGTCTCTTGTATTACTTCTCTCAACTTCTTCACCCACAATTGTTTGGTCTCGAGCGAAGAAGCTCTAAGTACAATGCGATAGTCGGAAATTGGAGCACGGCCGGTCCATACGGCAAATTTACATTCGTCACCTTCCATGTGTTCGGTTACGCCCAGTTCTGAGGTCTGAAACATCGTTAGAGTTAATAATAACAAACTAATTGACTAAATAAATATTTATATATATTTTTTAAAAGGATATGATACATTTAGTTTAAAGTGATATATTTTAATTGTATGTATTAACAAGGTTGCATATTTTTTCAAACTTTAAACAGAAAATATTAAGACAAAAATCAAATCACCGACCAAAAGAAATTAGATGTAGTAAGTGTTTTTCGGAATTAGTGAATCTTATTCGGTTAAAGGCATTCCCAGAAAATAAGAAGACAATATATAGGTTTTTCTACCGTTTAGTTAGATAAACATTTGTAAACATTTGACGTTGAACTTTCTATTGTACAGTATACCACGAAACAATGAAAAGATATAGACAAAGAGTAGGTTTTGGTGAATAGTCATCGGGGATCGGTAATTATCCTTTTTTCCGTAGAAATTGAAAAGTTTAGTATGTGTTTACTAAGGATTTACTTACGGATTATTGGATAGTAGAAAGTTGTTTTTTTTTTGAGAAGACAGTAAAATTTGTTTTGGATAGAGATACGTCCTGATTGGTTCACTCAAAACGAAGTGGAAGATTTAATGATTTGGATGGAGTTTTGCCAGGAGAGGAGAGGACATTGTAAATTGAATACCGGGGGAGTACACTACAGTTTCTGCGGAGACGACGTTGCTAATTAGCCAAGTTTTGAAAAAAGTATATGTTGTGAAAAGTTGTGTTTCTGTTTGTGGAAAGAGTTACAACTGTGGTACAACTGGCATGCTGTATGTGATAAACAGATATATAGTTTTATACTGGATCAAGTCGATTAGTTGAGATATCCTTGTGTCTGGAGAGAAGGGGTTTGTTCATGTAGTTAAGATTTGGAGCAGAGGACATAGCAGGAGTATTTGGAGAAACTGAAAAGTACGAGCAAAGCGGACAAGGCACAATCAAAGGAGAGTGAGGTGAAGTCATCAAATTTTGGGGACAGAAGGTTAGTTTCGTCATTTTAGTAAACAGAGACTATCAATCACGACCACCTATTTAAATTAGTTATTCGTTTTTTTTTTGTTGGTTTTATTGAGAATTAAAATAAATGAAAATTTATCGTGAATCACTAAAATTAAGAAATCTTTGATTTGGATATAAGTTTAATTAATTTGTATTGATAATTTTGAATGTATGATTTGATGGATGTTTGAAATTTTTATTATTCTGATCATTTTATACGGTATATGTTTATTCAATCTTTTTACTTTTGTTATTTGATTGGTTTTTAAAATATACCATTTGCTTTGCAAGTTCATAATGGTGCCTTAAATTTATTTTCCTATTGTCTATCCGTTTCCTCAAAGGCAACTATAGTATTTTTACTACAAAAGCGATATTACGTAGGTCAAAATTTTGACGTAAGAGAACTGTCAAAACATTAGAATGTGACTTTTCATTATTGCCATGTTTATTATAAACATGGCAATAATGAAAAGTCACATTCTAATGTTTTGACAGTTCTCTTACGTCAAAAATTTTAACCTACGTAATATCGCTTTTGTAGTAAAAATACTATAGCAAAAAAATACTTTGAAGTCACGTTTTGTTTTAATTAGTAAAAGAGCCCTGAGATATCATATTAATTCGTTAAAAAATATATAAGTCCAAGTAGAGAGAAGTTAAAAATAAATATTATAAACATACATTTGAGCAAATCACAACAGTATATTCCAGTTTCTAGTGTGTTAACACGTTCAAGTAGAAATCAAACAATGAGCGTCTTCAAGATACGAAATCTCTCACCGCGTTATCTACTCACGTCGAAGTAAGTGCGCCAGCCCAGTGAACCATCGAGATGTCATATGGATTTCAAGTCTGTCCCCATTTAACTATTACCAGAGCTGTCATCTTCTTTCATTTGGTAACACCTTATATCCCTGAGGCGTCTGTGGTAAGTTTTCTTAACTCTATCCATATTTTTCAATCCTGCCCCCTGATCAATTATTTCATTTTTTCCATGGTTTTCACCTTTACCTGTCTATTTCAAGTATTTGCTGGGACCATGTGTTTCTTGGTCTTCGTTTCTTTCTGGTTCTTCTTCTTTTGGCTTCGTGTACCCTTTTGACCAGTCATTCCATTTTTCATTAACTCAGCTAAATTTTTGTGTTATATATGTTTCCGACAATGAATATGTCAAAATAACAATTATTCGTTGTTAATAAAGTTTAAAGATTGAATTGTATTTTTATCAATAACAATACATTGTATTTATTTACAGTATACAACAAGATTGAATTGTATTTTTATCAATATCAATACATTGTATTTATTTACAGTATACAACAGGCACTGTAGGCTTAGGACAAAAAGTAATATTTGAAAGAATTTGTTATTTTTCAATAAAATTAGTAATAATGCCTTCTCGAAGTCGATCTAACAAACATAACCGTTCTTTCTGAACTCATAACTTTTTGTAAGAGAACGAGCATACAAAATTGTGAATTTCTAGTTCCTGGCTAGACCATTTCTAAATCCAAATTGTTTATTACTCATTTTACTTTCGCACTGAAGAAATACTCGGTTTTGTAGAATTCGTAAAAGTACCTTATGTGTGTGACTCATCACACTGCCGTCCTTAGGAAAAACACCGCATATGCAAAAATTATGAAAATTGAGTTAGGCGCGAAAATTTGATCTAGAGGGTTGATATTACATGATTATTTAATAAAAGTACAATATTTACAACCCCAACTATATATTCTGAAAGAAATAATAAACCTAGCATCTACAAAAAGGTGCGTGGAACTAAGGAGAAACCCCGCAACTACAACATTACTTAGGTAAAACCCCGCATATACTTGTCGGAACCTGCAGTTACTGTGTTTATTCTAAGCAATGCCCAATTGCGGTGTTTTTGCTACGTAATTTGCGCGATTTATCAATTTATTTAGTTTCTTCTTAACTTGTGTATGGTGCGGTTGTGTTGTGTGTGCCAGGACACACCTTCATATCCGCCGATAGCTTCCACCATCAGGTGGAACTATCTTAAAAAAAAACAAAAAAAACCCACGATTTGAATGATTTTGTGACAGCTGTTGGAAATGCAAATTCAAAAAGATTACAATAAAAACAATGAAGTATACAGATTTTTTTAAGTGGCAAGATTTCGCGTCACAAGCAAAAATTAAAAAAATAGAGTCACGTCCTTACTTGGCGAAATTAACAGAAATTGTTGCCAACAGGGGATCATTTTCTCTAAAGTACAAGTTAACAAATAAATCTGATAGTATGTTTGAAATGAATTTTCTTCAAAATAAAGTTTTAAATAAGAAACTTCCCAGCCCTCAGACATTTACATCTCCTTGTGGAGCATCAAAAAATAAAAAAGAAACCCTTATTAAAAATCTCAAAACCATAATGCCTTCAAATAGATTACAATTTTGGCAAAACCTTGAGGAAGATAAGAATTAATAAAATAATTTCTTTGTATATTTAATTTTTTTGCTTTTGTATTAAATTTTGTTTGTTACGGTTTATTCGGTATAATAAATGTAGTTTTTTATTGTGTGTGTATGTGTGTGTGTGAAAAAATGGCTTGGATGCGAGTCCGTTAGCCACAGATTTTTATTTTATTTTTACCTCAATTTATTAGTTTTGTTATATTTATACGTATTTCACTTAAATGATTATATTTGTTTCTTTCAAGTAGTTTATGAGTATTGGTTTTTTATTAAATATGTAGATTTAATAAATTATTCAAAAATTCATTTTGTTGTTTAATTATACCTATTATCTGTAACATTATGCTAAGAAAAAACACCGCATATACATAACATCCGTAGATGCTGTAGTTTTACTTAGCAATTTCTAATATTATTTACAATTTTTTTCCCAGTATCTGCCATAGTAGGCATAAAATTAGGATAAATTACTGCTTCCCTTTTTAAAACATAGTTTACTTACAGACTTATTGATATAAAGTAAAATCGTTTCTAACCGCATTGTTATAACAACTATAGCACCTTTTAAAAGTTGCAGATTCTTTGAAGTCCATTTACTCATTTTTATAAATACTGCAGATGCGGTGGTTTTCCTTAGGAGGGCAGCACACTGGTTAGTTTAAAATGGCTGCAAATGGTAAGTAAAATCGTCGGTCCCGGCTACGTAAGTGGTAATTAAGTTGCGTCATATTAGAAGCGCTTTCGCGACTGAAAAACCTAACACCAGATCTCAACCAGAAGGTCACACGAACTTTATTTTACTTACTGTCATACACACGTTAACATACTGTAAAGAGTTATTCTCCTGAAGCTCCTAAGCTCCTTCAATCTAATAGCACATAAAACAACACCAAAAAATGTTACCCTACATCCTACCAGATTGAAAACAATGGGAACCTTCTCTGGTAACACCTCCGAGGCTTGTACAATTTGCAAGCCATAAAGGATGCTGAGACTAAGGAAGATGAGGGAATTTTACAATTTATAATTCACGTCCCATCTGCTCAGCGCGGTAAAGTTCCAACGAGAATGGTTTCCTTCGTACTCCAATCACAGTAAACATGTAAATCAAAAATGAATAACCATTTTCAATTTCGTTGCAACACGAAACTACAGCCGCTCATTATTCCAGTTCAATCAGACAGTGCAGCAAGCACCTCTACCGGTTTCGAAACTTATTAGTCTCTCATCAGGAGGCACATATGCTGCTCTCTCTGACCCAACTAGGACAAACCCCGGCGTGCAGTCACGGATTGCAACGAACGAAATGGCAGGGATGCCCTAGCGGCAGCTGCTAGCCAAAGGCTAAGTTTTTAAAAAACCATACTGAAGTAAAAACTTCTTTTGTATATTGGTATAAAAAGTTTTATTAAAAAACATAAAAGTCCTCCAAAAGGATTTGCAAAACGTTTTCAATCTGAATCAGATCATCCTCAGTGCGTTCTGCTTCACAAAAGAAACTAGCAACTTATTTAAAAAGGTTACATCGATATAAATGGTTTACATAACAATTAAGTGATATTTGTAGCAACTCCAAGTCGATGTTACAAGATGAAATGTGCTAGGAGTGCTCAAAGGGCAACATGGTTCCCTGCTCGTTAAGAACTCGTGGTTCTTGCCAGTTCAATGGACACAGACCAACTCTGAGTTGGTCTGTGTCCATTGAACTGGCAAGAACCACGAGTTCTTAACGAGCAGGGAACAGGGAGCTACAAATATCACTTAATTGTTATGTAAACCGTTTATATCGATGTAACCTTTTTAAATAAGTTGCTAGTTTCTTTTGTGAAGCAGAACGCACTGAGGATGATCTGATTCAGATTGAAAACGTTTTGCAAATCCTTTTGGAGGACTTTTATGTTTTTTAATAAAACTTTTTATACCAATATACAAAAGAAGTTTTTACTTCAGTATGGTTTTTTAACTATGGTATACAGCCAGCTACGGGGACTTTCCCATTGATTTTGCTAAGTTTTTAATCTAATAGCACATAAAACAACACCAAACATAACATTTTTTGGTGTTCGTTTTATGTGCTATTAGATTGAAATCTTAGTTTTTTGTTAGCAGTTGCCGCTAGGGCGTCCTTGCCATTTCGTTCGTTGCAATCCGTGACTGCATGCCGGGGTTTGTCCCAGTTGGGTCAGAGAGAGCAGCATATGTGCCTCCTGATGAGAGACTAATAAGTTTCGAAAACGATAGAGGTGCTTGCTGCACTGTCTGATTGAACTGGAATAATGAGCGGCTGTAGTTTCGTGTTGCAACGAAATTGAAAATGGTTACTCATTTTTGAGTTATTCTCCTGTTTTTTGAGCGGTATCAATCCAAACAACTGCGGATGTCTCATACTCACCATTAGCTTATTTTTGTAGATGTACTTGACTTTTCCAGCCGAGTCCTTAACTTCTTTGGTAAATAAGAGATACATTTCGAAAAGAAAAATATGTCGATCTCTTCCTTTTCGAATGAGTTGTTTGGGATCCCAGACACTGAAGGCGTCTTGGAGAACGACTTCGCCTAACTTATCAGCGGATATATCACAGCCTTCGAGGAGAGACAAGTGCATCGCGTCATTCGCCTTCTTCGGAACGTTGAGCATTACTTCTAGACCATCCTAAAATAACAATGTTTACATAAATAAATCAATACGTTACTAGCAAGCAGAAAATAAAGGTAGGATAGGTTACTATTACTAAATATATAAAAAGTGCGAAACAATCATCGGAGATGATCAGTTTGGATTCAGAGCCCGCATGGGAACCAGAGAAGCCCTCTTCAATTTACTAGTTATTGCACAAAAATGCTACGACCAACAGAAAGATATATTTATATGCTTTATATATTTCGAAAAAGCTTTTGATAGAGTAAGACATAACCTACTATTAGAACGTTTGCAAGAAGTCGGTTTAGATGGAAAAGACATCAAATTACTAAAAAACTTGTACTGGAACCAAACCGCCACAGTTAGGATCGAAGGTTCCACATCTGCAGAAGTAGAAATTAGGAATTAGTTAGACAAGGATGTGTTCTGTCGCCTCTGCTGTTTAATCTTGACTCCGAGTTTCTATTTAAAGAAGCACTGAAGGATTCCAAGGATGGAGTCAAGGTGAATGGCGTAAATATCAACAGCATCAGATACGCCGATGATACGGTGTTGATTGCGGATTCCGACTTGGGTCTAGAACGACTCATCGACAAGACCAACTCGACCTGTGAGCAATTTGGTATGAAAATAAACATTAAAAAAACCAAAGTGATGTCAATCTGAACAAACCAAAACGTACCTCAACCTTGCACAATAAACGGAAACATTTTAGAACAGGTCAATAGATTTGAGTAACTGCCTGGGATGTTGCATCGATAGCAGCCTAAATCCTGATCTAGAAATAAGATCAAGAATAGAACAGGCCAGAAAATCTTTCGAAAAAATCAAAAAACTTGCTTTGTGATTCGCGAATAAAACTCAAACCTGAAAAAGACATGAGTCTCGATGGAATTTCATCTAGAGTAAACGAAAAGCTCGTTAAAAGATAAAGAGATTTTATACCGGAAAGATACCACAAATACTCATCACACATCGAAGATGGGAATGAAAGGCACCAGGGTATCCGGAACAGTATTTGTAGATCTTATCATCGATTATGACACCATAAACAACATAAACCATATAAATCACAAACAACTCTAGTCCAAGTAATGAACTTAAAATAGGGCAAAACCTCGCATATTTGCTTGAAAATTTGAGAATAAGTAGTTGACAGTCCAAGGATCAAAATCTATATGAGGCTGAAAGGCGCTTTTACCATGGGGGTGGTTGCCACCCCATCTCGGGGGTGGAAATTTTTTATTTTATTTTGACCACAACAGTTGGTAAAAACATTTATTCTAAGCAAAAACCGTTCTATAGTGACTTATTATGAAAAGAATGTCAGTCCCTATTTTTTTCAGCGAAAAAGTGATCGGAAACTTCCCCCTACTTACCACCCTAATTAAAATTAGTCATTGACCTTATTTGGTCTTCTTTATTTAGGTATTATTAATAGATTCTAGAGGTTTGAGCGGCTTAGAATAATTAGTTTTAAAAAAAATGGAGTTAAAAGCGAATAACGAATTTTTGTAGTTTGGTAAAAAATGCATTTTTCTTCAGAATAGAAAGATTAGAATCAGAGATCCGAAAAAATATAACAATCTAAAATTGTAGCTTATTTAATTCCCAATAACGGGGTTAGCAAAAAATTTTTCTATGGCAAAAACTAAGTGAGCTATTGACAATAATTAAAACTTGTAATAACATGCAAAAACCACCTTTACCTACCCTTTTACCGTCATCTCTTTTTGCGACTAATATTTTAAAAGGATTTAATATTAATAGCTTTATAGATCTTGTAGAGGCCTACAAAATTCTTTTTTACCAAACTTTCTAGGATAAAAAATAAAAAAGTTACGGTCAAAAAATCAATATATTTTTTTGAAAAAAAAAGGAGAAATCCAATTGGAAGCTTAATAATGTAAGTTAGCGGTGTTTTTAGTCATTGGCCTTGTTCATGCTTCTTTATGTATGTATTAGTAATATAGTCCAGAAGTTTGACTGGCTTAGAATGATTTAAAAAAAAAACTGGAGTTAAAAGCGAATAACGAATTTTTGTAGTTTGGTAAAAAATACCATTTTCTTCAGAATAGAAAGATTAGCATCAGAGATACGAAAAAATGTTTAAATATGAAATTGTAGGTTATTTAAATCCCAAGAATTTGGCTTAAAAAAAAATTTTCTACGGCAAAAATTGAGTGAATCGTAAATGAGTATAATATAGAAAAACATTGATTTTTGCGATATAAAACTAACATTTTCGATAGCGAATAAATCGAAAAATATTAATTTTACCAAAAAATGTATAGAACATTTTTTGCTTAAAATTAATGTTTTTATCAACTTTTGCGGTCAAAATGTAATAAAAAATTTCCACCCCCAATGTTGGGTGGCAACCACCCCCATGGTAATGTTGGGTGGCAACCACCCCCATGGTAAAAGCGCCTTTCGGCATCATATAGATTTTGATCCCTGGACTATCCACTACATATTCTCAAATTTTCAAGCAAATCGATCCATTCTGTAAAAATTGCGAGCTGAAAAGCTTCGGTTCCTGGACTACTCTTTCAACCCTGTATGACATCCCAAGAGACAGTAAACTAACTAAATAAAGATCTTTGGTTTCTTTCAACGGAAAAAATAGCAGACGAAAACCACAGAAGAAAGCTATTGGTCACGTCAGTGTAACTGCACCTATAATGTACAAAATCTACATCAATGACCAACCCATAGATACTAAAGAATTTCAACTACACATGCGGAAGACACAGATTTGTAACACAAGTACAAGCTCCTGGTGAACTGTAGACAACTTTAGATGAATCCTTGAAAACAATGACAACCTAGTACCAACCAAACTGCCTCAAGTCAAATCCCGGAAAAGTTCAAGTTTGTCCTTTTCACCTTCGTAACAGAGAAGCATCCAACTGAACATCAAAACTTAAGCACCAAGCTTCTCCTAAATATTTTGAAGTTGCCCTTAACAACACTTTGTTATTCAAAGGTCATTGTTTGAAACTGAAAGGCAAACTAACAACTAGAAACAATATTCTCTGAAAACTATAAACCAAAAATGGGGCTAAATCATTCCACTCTTCAAACTCTTGCACTCTGTGTTTCGGCTAAAGAATATGGGCCGCATCGGTACATACTAGGTGTAGATATTTTGATATCAACGAGTCTTCTAGAATAATTAGTGGACGTCTGAAATTCACGGCCATCACTTAGCTTTACTTTATCCTTGGTATAGCTCCACTTGATCTCAGTAGTAAAGTTGTCATAAGGACAGAAAGTTACCATGGAATAAAAAAACAAACTGAAGACTCCGGACAATCACTCCATGATGATTGAAATCAAAGAAAAGGATCCATCAGAATGAGCTGGTCTTTCTAAATGTAAAGAAGATATTTCTAAACGTCTAGAGCCTCGAGAAGAATTCTCAACTGGTCATAACCTTGTCTTTCCTACGTGGAGAACTCTTGCCAGTCGGAGTGTCAAAGTGTAAAATACCCTAGAGAAATGGACACTATTACCTGTTGACTCGGATATTCTCTGTTGGAGAAACCTGGATCTTTTACACGAAAATGACATAATCTTTTTTGGATAGATAGGATTTAATTTGACAGAACTGGATACTTAAAGTTAAGTCAGTATTTCCAAATAAAAGAGATTTACTAAACACCACATAATTTGTTAAATCAGATGAAACTACAGAAACAATAAATTTTACTCACTTTAATTTCACCTTGACCTTCTTCACAGCAACTTTGCAGATCTTTCAATAGTAACTGGTACTTAGTTATTCTCTGAACAGGTTTTATCAGGAAAGCGGCTATAGGATGTTCTAATTTGTGCTTTTTCTGCAACTCTTCGAAGAATCCTCCGCCATATTGAACTAAGAAACTGTTACTTTCAGGTTTATTTTTACAATAAGTGACGTACATATCGAATTTCTGAGCCCACGTTACAAAACAATGGCCAACATCTTCAGGCATCGTTTCATACTTTTCGAGTTCTTTCAAGAATATAGAATTGTGAAATTCGTAGATCTCCTCCATATTACCGAAAATAATGCTTTCTTTGGATAGAAAAGATGAGGTTGCTGCTGGTGAGTTTCTCATTTCGTGCAGGAAACAGGTTATGCATGTTTCTAAGTCTTTGACGTAAGTACGTTCTGTTTGTAGGAGTTCGGCCATTATAAATCTGAAACATTAAAATATTTATAATATATAAATAAATAATAAATAAAACAAATAATAAATAAAATAATAAATAAATTTAACAGTCTCACTACTCTTTCTGGGTCCCGTTCATCTCACATTTTCATTATAATCTCATAAACCTTTAACACTCAACCCTCTCCCCTATGGTTAACTGTATCATATGACGGTCTGTTTTGTCGAACCCTTAGAGTTCTGAGTAGGTAGCCTGCAGAGCCCTTGGAAAATAGTCGCATGAATCTGAGCTTGTCTTATACATCCATCCCAGATTATGAGACAGTTCTACACCTCTATCACCCCCGTTATGATCTTTTATTGTACTTCCACATACTGTAAGAACTCCCAATCATTCGAATAAAATCGATAACTTGAAATCAACATAAAATTGCTTTTCTAAGCCCTAGATGTTCACATAAGAGGGCTTAATAACGTTTATCAAGTTTTCGTTCTAACGTGTAATGTGGTTTGCCTATCTCTTTCATTACAAATATTCTAACTTTTACATCAAGTTTATTTTCATTTAAACAGATTATTTACCACAGTGGGAGCGACTATTTTTATTGTTCATAATTTAACAAACTTAACAATAAATATTACAAAACTAACAGGGGAATTTTAACTTCCTGTGGAACTGTCATTTCTGTCATGTCATCATTCAGAATTTCCGCTATCAAAGCCACTTGCTTCCATACAGCCATGATGTGAACAAGTCAAATTGAGCTCAATTGTACCTCGAGCATGAAACATTGGATATTTTAAACATCCATGTTTAAATTCACATCATTTTTCCATGTTCCTATAACGGGTTAATTGTAAAGGGTTTTTACCCAAATATTTTTTACTTTGGTGGTTAGCATGTTAGATTCAAGTGAGTATAACCTATAACTTTTTAAGATCGTAGTCAAAATTTTAAATACTTTGCATTCTTTTATCATGTTATACACATTTTAGGCACACACTGATGATGATCGGTCAACCGATTGAGAACTAGTTCTGTTCTGTGATGTAGCCCTGTATAGGGATTTTAACAAATATACCTTTTATAAAGAATTTTATGGTTTTTTGTAATATATGGTATACAGCCAACTACAGAAAATTTTTTCCTCGTACATTTTATTAAAATATTTATTAGTTTATCACAATATTATTCTTTACTTAGGAAAATTATGTGAATTTCAACACCTCTGGTGTTCTTTAACAACAACGGAGATGCCAAAGAGACCTCAATATGATCATTATCATGAAATAATTTCCATATTTATCTGCTTTGCCTTTTATCTATTACTCAATCGTCAACAGAGATATGTTTGGTTTCGCATGCTATATACAGTGGGTGATCATATTATTAGAGCCACCTCAGAAAATTTTACTTTTGTTTAATAATGGTATGTAAGTTTTTTCTATATACGGTCTACGTTGCCTTCGAAACTTTAGAGATGGATGCTATGTTTCTGTTGGAGTGATTAGTATTGAATATTAAAGTTTTTATTTCTGTTATTTTCCTTGGTGAGATGTCTTTGGATTTCCCATGATGTTCTGGTACCACTAGTGTAACGAACGCGCAATTTTTACTAAATTCACAAAAACTAATATAGGCCTGTTAGAATATCACTAGAGAGCAATGGAAACTCGCAAAGTTTATTATAACTCTAAACACCAAGAATACAAAATAATAGGCACACGAGTTGCAAGCTAGACTGGGAAGCACTGACAAACAATGGCATCCGAGTCACGCATTGCCACACATGCGTGTTGCCACTATTGTCAGACTATTTATTGCACTTTCATAATGTGTAACAAGACAGCCCAATGGAAACTTAACCATTAATATGTATATGATACAGCTCAATTATATACCCTTCCTCTAAAACATTGAATTTTACTAGGTGGCTCTAATAATATGATCACCCACTGTAGATCGAATATAGGCTGCAATGTATGAAGGAGTAACAACTAGTGTTAGGACAGGTGTGGGCAAGACCAATAAATTGCATGTGATGGCAAGATTTCATCTATCAGTGCTTCTTCTTCTTCTTTAAGTGCCGCCTCATAACGGTTGTACATCATCATCACTATCTTTACTCTATCTACCGCTGCTCTGAAAAATTGTATAGAACTGCATTTAAACCAGTCCCTTAAATTCTTCAACCAGGACACTCTCCTTCTCCTATACTCCTTTCTCCTCTAATCTTTCCCTGTGTTATCAATCTTGGCAGTACATATCGCTGCCCCCTCATTACGTGTCCCGGATATTGTAATTTTCTCATTTTTATTGTGTTTCGCAATATTTCCGTGTAGTTTTCTTCTGCGTCCATGCTATTCTAAGCATCCCCCTGTAACACATTTCAAAGGACTGTAGCTTATTTATGTGTTCTTGCTTCAATGTCCAGCTTTCAAGTCCATATTACAGTATCGAAAACACGTAGTATTTCAGAATTTTTACTCTCAGTTCTAATCTAAGGTCTTTGTTGCAGAGAATTGTTTTCATTTTTACAAACACATTTCTTGTTATTTCTATACTGGCCCTTATTTCTGTTGTTTTATCATTATTGTCTGACATCTAGGTTTCTAGGTATTTGCATTTATCAACCATTTCTATACGCTCTGAGCTTCGCTGGTGTCGCTCCTAGCGGATTACTAATTCAACTTTCACCGGTATTTTGAAAATAATTGTTATCACTTAATATTTACAACGCTAAAACGTAATTAAATTGTAATAGATTTTTTTAAGATTTTGCTAATCATTTTGACGTTACTCATTAATTTCTTACTTCGGATACTTTCACAATTATCGTGTAGATGGCGCTAAGATTGATAGATTAATTTATAATTACATATTACGGAACATTAAAAAAACGTAAATTCAGTATTTAAAAGGTATATTTTAAAAGGTAAAAAAAGTATATTTAAGGTAAAAATATATACCACAGCTTTGACCAACTAATATTTTTTATAATTAATGTTTTTAATTTTAATTTTAAATTAATCACTTTGACATTTATGTCAAATTTCCAGTAAACGTTTACAGACTTGTCACTACTGGCGCTCGCGAATTTATAAATATCCCCTCTACGTACGAGCTCACAGCGTATAGGTACATTTGCCAAATGTATGTTTGTTTGTATATTTGTTTTCTTTGTTATTATCATGTATATGGTCTTTTTATATTCATTTTTAGTCCATATTTTTCACAGAAACTGTTTGTTTTGTTTAGCAGTAATTGAAGTTGTTAGGCAGAGTTTGCCATAAACACTGTGTCATCTGCATATCTTATGTTGTTAATAGATCTTCCAATAATTATTATTCCTTCACTTTGATATAGTAGTGCTACGAGACTTACAGACTTACGTAAGACCTACAAGAATCTTTCTCTAAAAAAAAAGAATATCAGCAAGTATGCAGAATATTAATAACATAAGAACATTATAATTAACTATGCAATAAAGAAATACCTACTAAAATGTGAGCTACAGAAACGGCAGTAGAGTCAGTGAAATAAGTTCAGAAAATGCTTTGAAAATTTGCTGAAACTCAACCATCAAAAAATATAAAAGATAATCTTAAAACAAAAGGAATTATGAGAAAAATTGATCTTTAGGAAAAAGATATTTGAAATAGAAGTATGTGCATATTAAGTGGAGAGAAAACATAAAAATGGTATTTGCATATTTAATATTAATCATATATTATATATTTATTCTTTGTTTTATATTTCCTGAGTACTTTCTCACATTACACCTATCTTCATAGCTTTTTATCATAATTATTATCCACCCAAACATCTTTGTGAAAGTTTATTGATTAAAAGTAATGTGACAAAAGATTCAATAGGGCATCCCAACATGCTGTCAAAATTAAATTAATATGGCGGCTGCGAGGCAAACATAAATGTTATTCTATCAGTTCTTAATGTGTTTTTTCCTAGTTGGGTTTCTTTGTAATATTGTTTTGTACAGGGATTATTTTAACATTTTCACTTGAAGAATTAATTTAAAAAGATAATATGCCTCATTTCTTTTGTGTTTTGAAGTGTGTAATGAGAAATAATCATGATAAAGTTCAGGTTTAGCGGTTACCATCAGTGCTACATTTTAAAAATAAAACAACTAGTATCATCTGAGAGACAAAAACAATGGTTAAATGCTATAAAACGTCTTATAAAAATGCTAAATATCTAACTACATACGTCTAAATATTACTTGCGCTTGGAAAACTGTCTCCACCGTAATTTAACTCAGATCCGTTGAGGGAAAATGAACCTATATCATTTATTTTGCCAACCTTTTGCTTGTACCAACTAGGAACATCTGTATTGCCTACCAACAACTTTCGAAAATATTCGCTCATGTTTATTTATTCACTACTTAAAACTAAATTCACGTACTTCCACAACTAAAAACTACAACAAAATGTTCGGAAAATACAACTAAAAAACTGTTAACGGTAAAAAAACTCTTAAGAAACAATGTGACACAAATATAAATAAATACAATATTTGACTCCCAGCCGTGTCATAAACGTCAAAGTCTTGAAATTCAAGACTGACTTTGACGTTTATGTCACTGCCGGGAGGCAATTGATAAGTGTATTCGGAGAGACAGTCAGGGACTAGTCGACGACAAGTGGAGCATGCGATGAGTAAAAGTCATTGACATATTAAGCTTAGACAAGGCATACTCACCAAAAAAGCGTAACGCGGAAACAGTCGATCGGTGGTCTATCTATCTCTTTTAACCAAGCGATCCCGCGCATGTGACAGACAAAGATGGCTAGACCACTCAATCCTATGTCGGCGTTACACCTCGATGCATTGAGTGGCATATGACTAGCCCGGTCTATCCTTAACATGTCTCTGGTAAAAGTCCGCGTCAGGGTCCGCGAACGAACATTTTTATATTTTTTAACATTGTGTTTCTTAAGTTTTTTACCACTTTAATAGTTTTTTAGTTATATTTTGCGAACATTTTGTTGCCGTTTTGTGTAGTTATTAATTGTAGAAGTACTTGAACGACTTTATTTAAAGCAGAGAATAAATAAAGATGAGTGAATATTTTCGAAAGTTGTTGGCAGACAAAACAGATGTTGCTAGTAGGTACAGTAGTTAGGTATTTAGTATTTTTATAGGACATTTTATAGCTTTATTACTATATTTAAGCATTGTTTTTGTCTCTCAGATCATAACTTATTTAGTTCAGTTGGTTTTATGCTTAAAATGCAGCACTGATGGTAACTGATAAAACTGAACTTTATCACGATTATTTCGCATTACACACTTCAAAACACAACAGAAATTAAGCATATTATCGATTATTCCAGTAAAAATGTTAAATTAATCCTTGTACAAAACAAAATTACAAATAAATGCAACTAACATGATCTAAAACACATTAAGAACTCATAGAATAATATTTATGTTTGCCTCCCGCTGTCAGATTGATTTTAAAATTGACAGCATGTTGGAATGGCCTATGGTTTAAGAATTTTCTAAATTCTAGGTTAGGTTCATAAATGTTAGGTTAAAATTGTTATATGCTATGTTATTAAATACGAGTTGTAAGAGTTAACATAGCAGAGTAATTCATTATGACAATTTACAAAGTAAGGGGTTATTTCAAAAATATAAAGCAGACGAAAATTGAGTATTAATATCATAAATTACACTTACTCTTTCCTCCTTGCAGATCTTCTCTTTTCCTCGTTCAATTCTTTTAATTCTTTGGCAGCGGCTTCTTTGACTTTGGCTTCCAAATTAGGATCCGAATTTCTATCGATAGACAACTCCTTTTTCTCGCTTTCTTCTTCTTGAATGCCCAGCGTTTCTTCTAACTGTTGTCGATAATTTTCCATTCGAGAACTAAAGTTTTTGTATCTAAAATTGTATTAACGAAAGCGATTAGTTGACGATAAACAAAAATTAACGTTGCAAATGACTTTTAAATATTCATAGATTAAAGTGGAAGTCAAGTTCATTCTGTAATGTGGTGGCTCGTTGTTAACGTTAAGTTTTAAAAATAATAAATGAACTAATTATGTATAAAGATAGTTGATTAGTAATTCTTCAGCAACGAAAATTAGTACTTAAAGTGATTAGGATAAAATGTAGTTTTGAAGATATTTTTTAAATCATGTGGTGTTATTTAATGGAAAATGGGTAAGGAAGAACACACGGCATAATATCAGGAATTATAATAGACAAATTACCAAACTGTTTATGACGTAGATCAGCCAAAAAAGTGTTTATACAGTGTGTTCATAAAGTGCATAAATAATACATAGGAATAAGGTAAAAAGTAATGAAGTTGGGGTCAGTGACCTAGCTAGGTATCTGACAAGTTTTATGAGTTTTATGGATCTCAGTACCCAAAACCTCTATGTAAGAGGAGAATTTTACTTTACCTGCCGCGATTTTTAATCAAATTAACTAACCGAAATTGAATGTAAAGTGGTCGATGGCAGTAACCGATTATTTATTTGAATTAACTTAACATTTATTTACTTTATTTATTAAAAATATTGTACAAACTTTGCGATATTATCAATTAAGAGTAAACAGTAGCGATCAACAGGTAGCAACAAAATATAACTTCGGGAAATAGTATCATAAACTTTGGCAACAGTGGTAATCTTTGACATTATCTAAGATTAATATTTTGACAATATCATAGTCGCGCTATATGGAAGTAATAGAAAACGATTTTATTATTAATAAATAGATATTTATAAAAATAAACCAAAATGGGTGAAAATTTTATGTTAAGATAGGTATTTAGAAAGGTATTTGCATGAAATATCTAATAATAAAACAATAATAAATAATCATTTTTTGTTGTGAAGCGAAACAAATTTCGATTTTCGCATAATTTTGGCACGGTTTTTAATGGACTTTTTCTTGAAACGTTTCACTTTATTTTTCGTTTGATTTCCTTTTTCCATTTTGTTAAACTATTGATAATATTTTTAGAATAAAAAATCCTCCTAAAACTTTATAATCTACTCGCATTAGAATTCGAAATATTTTTACGTAAAATATACTTACCTACCTACATATAACTAAAACTCACAATTAACAACAATCTATTCTTTCAAAGAGGCCAACAACTTATACAACAACAAATATATAATAAATTAACTATCAATAAACACTACTTTCCTATGAAACAACAATAACGAATTCTTAAATTAACACACTACTGCACTGAACAGATATCGATAAAGATGACAGAACAGATTAGAGAAAATCTGACGCAGGTTTGTCAAAATGACAGTGATAATTTCTCTATGTTGCCTAATTAGTTACATATTTAGTTATAATATGTTCGATTTCTTGCTAGAAATAAAAAATTTTAGTAGTTCCAAGATTACACAAAATCTAGGCATGGGATAAAAAAGTTTATTTGAAGAAAGTTTTTTTTTTCTTCTTAATGGCGGTACAGGCTCCTTTTTTCAATATTTTATTTAGTTATCGAGTAATTTCCACGTACTAACATATTTCTGAAATTCTATGTACCGCCATTCTTTATTATATTACGAATATGTGTGCCAAATATCTCGACAAAATATTTAATATTAGAGCCGCAATCTTGGAACGCGTTTGTTGCTAGCTGTTGATCGCTACTGTAGCCTCTTAAATTTATGTCAAAAAGTGAAATTCTGTAGTATTTTGTAATTATATTCATATAATAGTTATTTATGTATCAAGTCAGTAAAGTTATTCTTTATAGAACGAGTCTTTCGATAGATAGAACGAGTTCGATAAAGAGTCTTTACTGACGTGGTGCATACAAAATTTTATCGCCAACAATTTGATATTGGTTTTAACACTTACTTACAATTTAAAATTTAACAACTTTTAAAATTTAAGACGTAATAAAAATTTCATGACAGTGATGACAGATGACTTTTGCATGATGGCCGTTTTCGATTTTTAATCGATATTTATCAATATTGAATAATTACTAAGTCGGTCAAGTTTTGATTTATTTTATATAAATTTAATTACAAAATACTACAGAGTTTCACTTTTTGACATAAATGTATTAACAATGTCGTAAATTTTGTACAATATTTTTAATAATTAAAGTCAATAAATTATAAAACTCAAATAAATAATCGATTACTGTCATCGACCACTTACATTCAATCTCGATTAATCGCGGCAGGTAAAGTAAAATTCTACTTTCAGTACAATAAAGTGATACTTTACTGCTGCAAATGAGGGCAAATGAGTACAATAATAAATGACTTTAGTGACAGTTGGCGATAAGAAATATTATCTGTAGAAAAAATATTTTCACATATTTGAAAAGCTGGTATTTTACTTTACCGATTTAGTAATTATTCAATATTGACAACTATCGATTAAAAATCGAAAGCGGCCATCTTGAAAAGCTTATCTGTCATCACTGTCATGAAATTATTATTACGTCTAAAATTTAAAAAGTTCTTGAATTGTAAATTGCAAGTAAGTGTTAAAACCAATATCAAATTATGTTGACGATAAAATTTTGTATGCACCACGTCAGTAAAGACTCTTTATCGAACTCGTCTGTTACTCGCCTCGCTCGTTTCGCTCCCTCTGCTCGTAATATCAGACTCGTTTCATAAAGAGTCACTTTACTGACTTGGTACATAAATAATTATTAAAAAACGCAACCTGGCGCAATATATCGTTGGTGTTTTATTGGTGTATAAACATAAACATACAAATGTTTCTGTGAAACATACAAATGTTCACAGAAACATACAAATGTTTCTGTGAATTCTGTAGGTCAGGTCCAAACTTTATTGATGGGACTTAAATTTTAGAGATAAAAATATGCTAAATACCTATTATCGACAGCTTCAACCCATTGTTTGATGGAGCAAGCGTGCGCATGTCCTTTTTCAACGAGACTATCGGCAAGCTGAATGAGCAGTTTCACTCTTTCTCGGGTTTCTTTGGCAGTTCCTTTAAATTCGTTGTGTTCACGTAGTAAACTTTCAGTTTCTTCGATATTGTTGCCTAGATTCGTTGCATGCGTCGTTAGATAACATTCACCTACAAACGTTAAAACAAAACTATTTAATATTTTATACATACATATCATAACAACAATAATCAAGTTCGGTTTTCCCATAATGGGATGAATAATGATATGAATAATTAACGTAAAAAAACATAAATATCAACAATTAAAAGTATCATTTAGGAAATCCGAAAATTGGGTGTTTATTTATTGCTTTGCGTGTGTGATTCAGAGTAATATTGGGATTAACGGATCCTAAACCGAACCATAGTATTTGTTATAATAAAAATAAATATTATCACAAAAAAGTGAATATGTAATTAGTTTTTAATTTAAACATAAACTAATTCAAATGTCAATATTTACTTTTGTTAAATCTTTCAAAAAACTTATTCTTAAAATTTTGATGATTGATGTACTTAAAATAAAGCGCCGACTTCCTCTTGGAGTACTGCATCTATTTAGTCCAGGGCGGATCTGTTTTGAGATGGACGTTGAGAGGTGACTCTAATTTTTTTGCAGAAATTGCTTGAAAATAAATCAAATAATAATATTTGAGTTATCCTCCCTCTCAAAAAGGTCCGGAGCATTGTTTAAATAATCAAAATGTCAAAAAATGAAGGAAAAATTCGATTTTTTTCGTCGTTTTTTGATTATAACTTTAAAAGTATTCACTTCCGAGAAAAGTTGCACTAAAATAAAAGTTGCGTAATTAAATTTTCTAGAATATATGAATGGTTAAAAAATTTTAAAATTGTTATAGGTCTGGATCCCGCGTATGAAAAAAAAGTTGATTAATAGCAAGCTGAAAATTTGTCAATAGCTTAAGGGTGTCTAGTCGGATAAACTTTGATATATGTGAACACTGAAACAGGGGCAGTTTTAATTGTGGAACAGGTTAAAAATTTGGAACGGTCACACCACGAAAACGACACATTTATTTTGTCCGACAGAATATACTTAAACTCTCCGAACAGAGATTAAACTCTCATGCAAAAATCAAACTGCTATTTATCACCTGTCAAAATTCCTGTCATTTGATATATTCTACATGTTCCACTCATTAAAACGCCCATTTGGTGATAAGTAGCAGTCTGATTTTTGCATGAGGGTTTAATCTCTGTTCGGAGAGTTTAAGTCTATTCTGTTGGACAAAATAAATGTGCCGTTTTCGTGGTCTGACCGTTCCAAATTTTTAACCTGTTCCACAATTAAAACTGCCCCTGTTCCAGTGTTCCCATATATCAAAGTTTGTCCGACTAGACACCCTTAAGCTATTAACAAATTTTCAGCTTGCTATTAATCAACTTTTTTTTCATACGCGGGATCCAGACCTATTACCCTTGTTGCAAAACTGCAATAATTGCGAAAAAAACATAAAAAACAAGTATTCGAATTTTACGTTTTTCAACCATTTCTGCTACACATAGGACCTTCATACTTCACCCAGAAAAACTTTATGATATGGTAAAACAACACTGTAAATTTAGTTAAGATCGGTTCAATAGATTTTGCAAAATAAGTTTTGCAATCCAGCTTTCGCAAAAAATCATTTTTTCAAAATGTTGCAGGACTGAAAATAAAGCAGATAGCAAGTTAAAAATTTTTTCACAAATAGAAGAATACTGTACCTCTCATTTGTAATTTGCAAAATTAAAATCGGTTAACTACCACGGCGCACAGTGGTTCCAAATGCCGAAAACGTGGTCATGAACCTTTAAAAGCGTTTATTGTTCTTGCACTTCGGAATTACTTTCGTTTTTAAGGGTTTTTGGCATCGCTGATTACGAATCTGACATTATTTTTTTTGAAAAACAAAATGGCGGATTCAACATGGCGGACAAAAATCGAAAATATCAATCAAAACGCAATGTTTTTTATTAAATTTGGTAGTTTAAGGTTCCTGATTACAAATCTAACATTACTTTTTTTAAAAACAAAATGGTGGATCCAATATGGCCGACAGAAATTCGAAAATTTTATTTTAAACGTATTTTTATTTAAAATTTTATATTATAAGGGTCTTTTAAAATAACTGATTACCAATATATTTTGTTTATGAGTACAGTATCCAGAAACTATTACTTATGTACAACCGGCCCATACATACTGAACAATCGCCAGAATCATGTAATATGCCTCATTTCCCACTTTTATATTCAAACAACTGCCAGCAATGCATAGGCAGTTATAGGCAGCTAAATCAAAGTGATTCTGTATCTTCTTACTATATACTTTAAGATTAATAAAAATTAGTCGCAGAATTATGCAGAATTTTGTGTTTTTTAAATGTATCTTTATTAAAGTTGAATTATTTCAAGTATATTTTCACTATTTATGCATTAATAAATTTAAGGTATTTATTGTTACTAAATCTTAAGGTAACTTACATCTTACAATACTATATACTTGAAAAGGAAGAATCTGCTTTACAGCGATAAAATTGATAAACTATAAAACGTTTTACAGCGTTTTCAATATACGCGTTCTTTTTCACTTTCTCTGCCGGCCAAAATACCCTCGTACATGGCTCACTTGTTCCTGAGCTATGAGCCACAATATATCCAGTCTGATCCTTATACCTGCGTATTACGACTCTACGATAGTATGAGAAAACAAATGTAAACATGAAAATCCCCAGATAGGGACATTTTTCTTCGCCTCATGACCACGTATTCAGCATTTGGAACCACTGTGCGGCGTCAGGAATTTTTTTAAATAAACATTAATTTTTGGTGCTACGCGCAGGACAGCGGTGTTCGATTCACACAAGTTGATTTCCACCAAAATTTCTTCCAATCTTTATCTAATATATTATTTTCTTATTCTATATTTTGTTGTATGTTCCGTTCGGCAACATAGGTAAACGATTCAATAAAATGTCTATTCTGATTCGAATTTTAAGTAACTGCATGGCGTTGCCTGTAGTCTACATAGTGTAAATATTAAATAGTTTGGCCCTTTTTGCACAGGTGGCATAAACATGCACTTCGACCCATTGAATTGTTTGGCAGCTAACCTGTAACGTCGTGTATTATTTGATGAAGTTTGTTGAGTCGTATCTAGTTAGAATATTAGTGATTTATTATTGAAAAAATATCCTAGTTAGTAGGTAAGGTATCTACTTTTTACTTTTATTATGCTCGGTAAGGGTTAAACAATTGCATATATTTAAAAATAATACACTTTTATTTTCTAAGTTAAAATATATAAACAAAGAAAGTTTTTGCTAAAAAAGTGTTATTTCAAAGGACAGAGTATGTGTTTTTATTTTGCAATAAACAAATTTATTTATTTATTTCGAAATGTACTAAAAATTTAAATTTATCAATCATTATCAATGGTCACTGGAATGCCCAATCAGAGCGAAAATATCCGCTGTCCTGCGCGAAGCACCAAAAATTATTGTTTATTTAAAAAAATTCCTGACGCCGTGGTAGTTAACCAATTTTAATTTTGCAAATTGCAAATGGAAGGTACAGTATTCTTTTATATGTAAAAAAATTCAACTTGCTGTCTGCTTTATTTTTAGTGCTGCAACATTTTGAAAAAATGAATTTTTTTGCGGAAGCTGGATTGCAAAATTTATTTTGCAAAATACATATATTAAACCGATCTTAATGAAATTTACAGTATTGTTTTATCATAATATGATAAAACAATACTTTTATGATATTATCATAAAGTTTTTCTGGGTGAAATATGAAGGTCCTAAGTGTAGCATAAATGGTTAAGAAACGTAAAATACGAATACTTGTTTTTTATGGTTTTTTCGAAATTATTGCTATTTTTCAACAAGGGTGACAATTTTTAAAATTTATAGTTAATCCTATATTGTAGGAAATTTAATTATGCAACTTTTATAATGGTGCAACTTTTCTAGAAAATGAATACTTTTAAAGTTATAATCAAAAAAACCAAGAAAGAAATCGAATTTTTCCTTCATTTTTTGACATTTTGATTATTTAAACAATGTTCCGGACCTTTTTGAGTGGGAGGATAACTTAAATATTATTATATGAGTTATTTTAAAGCAATTTCTTTAAAAAAAAATATGAGTCACCTCTCAACATCCAAATGTAATAATATTTTTACAGATGCGCCCTGGTCTAATTATCAACTTTGTGGTTCTTGTAAGAATCACTATGAATAATAAAAACAATTCATTGCCATTTCTGGATTTGTGTTGGGTTACATCCTCATTATATCCTCATACCAGTTCATTTGTCTCTTTGCTATTCTATTAATTTATTATAAGTTTTTGGTTGTCCATTCTCCTCTCCATTGCTCTCTCAATAGTCATGTTGTCTTTCCAACAATCCTTTTTAGGTGTCTCATTTCCATTGCATTTATCCTGCTCTTATGGTTTTGCAGAATTGTCCAGTTTTCACTTAGATAGAGCACAGTCGGTATCACTATTGTGTTATATATTTTTGTCTCTGGTGTAGGTTCTCTTTTCGTTGTATTGGGGATAACGCATAGTATAACTTGTTTGATATCTTTGCTCTATTTGTTATTTCCCAGTCTAGTTTCCATCGTTAGTAATTATACTTCCCAGGTATTCGTAAGTTTCAACTATTTCCAATTCTAAGTTTTTACATTTTATCTTTAATTCGTTATCTTCCTTATCTTATTTGCCGCTGATTATCGTTATCTTACCTTTTTCCTCGTTTATTTCCATTTTTAGTTCTTCTATTTGTTCTACCCATATATCCATTAGTTTCTGCATTTTATTGTCGGAATCTGCTATTAGTGTAGGAAACAAAGGTTGAACCTTGCAAAATGAACACAAGTCCGGTTTTATTTTTTTTTCTGGTATATCAAGGGGTGCTTATTATAAAACTAACTTTTTCTGAAAAAATTTCGCCCCGGAATCCCCCTTTTCACCCCTTTAAAGGGGGTAATTTGTGGTTTTTGCGGAACGTAGCCCTTCCTGTACCTTTTACAAAAAATTTCTTGTATAGAAATATGAAGAGGACTATATTTTCTACGATTTATTTCCCGGCAGCATCTGTCTATCATCCACCGTTTAGCGGGGGTGGCGCCCCAAATCTGACAAGTTTTTAAAAAAGATGTTTTAAAAAAAAATATATTTTTCCCTAACTGTAACGGAAATTAAGAAGAAATCCTGCGGCAATTATTCATAAATAATTGATTGATTTTTTGGTATAGGTTTCACTTAAGGGTAATTGCCCTTTTTTTTAATTACAGGGTGTTACATTTTAAAAAACCCCTTTTTTATACCATCTGAACCGTTTATGCTAGAGTAAAAAGACTTTCAGCGATTACCCATGTACTGGTGCTATTTACAAATTTGTATAATGCACCCCCATTTTTCCCCGGAACCACCCAAAAAAAAAGAAGAATTAATAAATAAAGTGATTTTCTTGGAATCCATCACACACATTGCCCTTTATTAATATGCTTCATAAATCATTTTGTGCACGTTATTATTACCCATGCACGGACACCAAAAGCGATTTCCTAGTGCAACCCCTGTAGCCAAAAAAAATAAATGAAATAAGGGGTTGAAATTTTTTTTTTGTTTTTTGCTTTTTGATCCATATGGGCATATGCTTCATCAATAGTGCTTTTCAAAAATATATATGGTTATTAAAACATCCCTGCGGAAACCTTGAAAATATACTGCAGAAACTACCCCTATCCCTCGGCGAGCATGTTTTTACGATTTTCTCATTACCTATGCATTCTTTTTAAACAAAACTTATACAAGGTTAAAGACCACTATTTAAAAATTAGGTCCTATTCATTTTTTTCGTATAAGCAACCGTTACGGCACAGTGGCGCCGTAAACCTCATATATGCTTTGGCGGGCTCCAGTTTTTGTTTTTTTTTTCGTCATCTGTTCGTTTTATTGATAAAGTACTTATGTAAAATAAAACAACACAGTGTAACCTACAAATTATAACTTATGCACATTTTACAATCTTTGCGCCCCAAAGCCACAGTGGTGCCCAAAATCAATTTTTGCATATTTTCGCCACCAACACGCATTTTAATGCATTAATGCTACCTTAATAGCACAATATTTACCCTTAGGTGGTCGCTAGTCACCCCCCCCCCCCTCAAACCAAGTGATATTATATTCAAAGATTATAAAAATATTCATTTATTTTTATAGAAATACTTATATTATTATTTTTATAAGAATGGCGCACTTTTTATGCTTTAGCGACAGTGGCGGATCCAGCATCGTTAAGAGGGGGGTGCCAATTGGTTAAATTTCTATAAAAATAAATGAATATTTTTATAATCTTTAAATATAATATCACTTGGTTTGAGAGGGGGGTGGGGGTGATCGCCCCCATCACCCCTCTCTGGATCCGCCACTGCTTAGCGACCACTTAAAAGTGAATATTGTGCTATTAAGGTAGCATTAATGCAATAAAATGCGTGTAGGTGGCGAAAATATGCAAAAATTGATTTTGGGCCACCACTGTGGCTTTGGGGCGCAAAGATTGTAAAATGTGCATAGGTCATAATTTGTAGGTTACACTGTGTTGTTTTATTTTACATAAGCACTTTATCAATAAAACGAACAGATGAAAAAAAAAACAAAAACTGGAGCCCGCCAAAGCATATGAGGTTTACGGCGCCACTGTGCCGTAACGGTTGCTTATACGAAAAAAATGAATAGGACCTAATTTTTAGAGTAAATAGTGGTCTTTAACCTTGTATAAGTTTTGTTTAAAAAGAATGTATAGGTAATGAGAAAATCGTAAAAACATCCTCGCCAAGGGATAGGGGTAGTTTCTGCAGTATATTTTCAAGGATAGTGGTGGTTTCCGCAGGGATGTTGCAATAACCATATATATTTTTGAAAAGCACTATTGATGAAGCATATGCCCATATGGATCAAAAAGCAAAAAACAAAAAAGAAATTTCAACCCCCCATTTTATTTATTTTTTTGGCTACAGGGGTTGCACTAGGAAACCGCTTTTGGTGTCCATGCATGGGTAATAATAACGTGCACAAAATTATATATGAAGCATATTAATAAAGGGCATTGTGTGTGAAGGATTCCAAGAAAATCACTTTATTCTTCTTGTTTTTGGGCTGGTTCCGGGGAAAAAATGGGGGTGCATTATACAAATTTGTAAATAGCACCAGTACATGGGTAATCGTTGAAAGTCTTTTTACTCTAGCATAAACGGTTCAGATGGTATAAAAAGGGTTTTTTTTTAAATGTAACACCCTGTAATTAAAAATAGGGCAATTACGCTTAAGTGAAACCTATACCAAAAAATCAGTCACTTATTTGTGAATAATTGCCGCAGGATTTCTTCTTAATTTCCGTTACAGTTAGGGAAAAATATACTTTTTAAAAACATCCTTTTTAAAAACTTGTCAACTTTGTCCAAATATAGTCCTCTTCATATTACTATAAAAAAATTTTTAGTAAAAGGTACAGGAAGGGCTACGTTCTGCAAAAATCACAAATTACCCCCTTTAAAGGGGTGAAAAGGGGGGTTCCGGGGCGAAGTTTTTTCAGAAGAAATTAGTCTTACAATAAGCACCCCTTGATATAACAGAAAAAAAATAAACCGGACTTGTGTCCATTTTGCAAGGTTCAACCTCTGTTTCCTACACTATATTAGTACTATGTCGTTCGCATACATTAAGGACTTTATTGTTACCAGTTTTAACCTATGGTATCCTACTATTGTCTGTAGTTGGTTGGTTTTTTCTGTAGTTTCGGTTGTTTATCAATTCGTTCATTACTATTAGAAATAGCAAAGGGCTGAGACTATCTCTTTGTTTAATACCTGTGTACCGATCTTTCTCCTACCATTCGTACTATTTCTTTTACCTCTTCGTAAGTACTTTCTATAATTTTGATGAATTTATTTGGTACATTTATTTTCCTCAAGAATTTCCCTATAATCTGTTGTTCTATCGTGTCAAATGCTGCTTTTAGGTCTAGTCTACGAATGCTTATACTAATTTTTCCCTATGATATATATGTTGTCATTTGTCTGTCTTTCTGGTCTAAATGCCGCTTGTTCTCCCTATTGCATTTCTACTTATTGTCTTAGTCTCTTCTCTATTATTTTCGTATATATTTTAAAGCATACCGATGACAGACTTATAGTTTTCACAGTTTACATGTTTTCCTTTTTGATATATTATTTGACTATTTTATTTGGGAATAACGCCACAAATTGTGGCTTTATTCCCAAATAAAATCAAATGCGATTTAGGGATTGTTTATTTTTCCCACCATAATCCAAATCATAACATAAATATTAAAAGTTTTTTTTCAAAAACGCCTTTTTGGAAAAAAGAACATATATTTTAACAAAAAGTGATTATTCATTGTCACTTTTGAATAAGGCATTTCAAAAGATAGAAGAAATGAAACAAAAAACATTAAAAACGATTTTTATAAAAACTATTTCAGCCTCATTTCATTTTTAATGCTTTCTAAAGAAACGTTAGCTTTTGGTGTCAGAAGTCAGAACTATTATTTTATTTTACACGTTTCTTCTTCATCCTCTACTTCTTCCTGTACACATTTCTAGTCATTATAATTAATTAAATTATTATTTAATGAGATTTATATATAAATAAACATTAAATGTGCCTTTCTTGAAATGTCCTATTGCAAGGAATGATGTTCATCAAAAATATACAAATCCTGAGCGATGTTTACTATAGTATGGTATAACTAGACCCAAACCCAGACATCCAAAGTGAATGTTATCCTCCAACACCAAATTGTTCTATATGATCCACATAATGTTTCAGAAAAAAGTCACACCATTTTGAGCGTCGAGTTTGGGGGAGAGAGGGGGGGAGAAATCGGTAAATTCGTAGTTTTTTACGTTATTCGTCAATATTTCTAAAACTATGCGGTTTAGCATAAATCAGACACAGTGTTTATTAAACAGAAGAGAATTATTAGACTTATCTTCAATATTCCTTTTGGGCATACTTGTAAGCAAGTTTTCATTAATAACAATATCTTACCGTTGCCTTCCATATATATCTTGAAATCCATATTGTATATTAAGCATAATTTACATTCATTCAAGAGAAATTCTGATTTACATGCATACTCAACTAGGAATGCCAATCAGTTTGTTACTGTTGGTCACAAACTATCCAAATTTGAGAAGTCCACAGATTATGTGGGGGTCAGGCTATATAATCATCTTCCAAATGAAGTTAGATCTTTGCATCCGGTGAAATTCAAAAGAGTTGTGAAAAGTATACTATGTAAACATGCATTCTACAGTGTAGAAGAATACTTAGCAACTAGATTGCTGTTATGAGTTCTGTCTAATATTAATAATTTTCATATTTATCAATGTACATTATGTTAAATCTAAAATTTAAGTGTATGTATAGGTATTTGATTATGTGTCTGTGACTATATTGTGTTGTATATCTGACGTGTATATCCATCTTTATGATGGCAGCTGTAAAGCTATACCAATAAAGTATTCTATTCTATTCTATTCTATTCTAACCTTCTATACAAAAATGTTCTACATTAAATTTGAAATAAAAAGGTCCTATGCATAATCCTTCTAAAATGAACGGTTCCAAAGTTACGGAGGTAGTATAGTATAATTGGTCCAAAAAAAGGCCCAACCCAAACATCCAAAGTAAAAGTTTTCCTCCAACACCAAATTGTCCTATATAGTCCACATATTGTTCAGTAAAAAGTTATACCATTTTGAGCGTCCGATTGGGGGGGGGGGGGAGATGAGGGTAAGTTAGTAGTTTTTTACGTTTTTCGTCAATATTTGTAAAACTGTGCTTTAGCGTAAACAATGTTATATACAAGAATGTTCTACATAAAATTTAAAACAAAAAAGGACCATACATAATTGTTACAAAATCAACGGTTCCAGAGTTACGGGGGGTGAAAAGTGGAGGTTTTCGATACTTTTTATATTTTTTGGGCAATTTATAATATTATTACCGATGAAAGAAATTTTCTTAAAACGGGATTGTGTTTTGTAAATAAAATTTGCTATTTCAGTGGCCGATGATGGTATGTTAGTGACAATCCCTTGAAGAAACGTCAACCTCACCACCCAAAATCATCATCAATTGCCCAATAATATAAAAAGTATCGAAAACTTCCACTTTTCACCCTCCGTAACTCTGGAACCGTTGATTTTATAACAATCAGACCTTTTTTGTTTTAAATTTTATGTAGAATATTTTTGTATAGAACATTGTTTACGCTAAAGCATAGTTTTAGAAATATTGGCGAACGAAAAACGTAAAAAAACTACTAATTTACCGACTTCCCTCCCATCCCCCCCCCAAACCGGACGCTCAAAATGGTGTAACTTTTTACTGAACAATATGTAGACCATATAGAACAATTTGGTGTTGGAGGAAAACTTTTACTTTGGATGTTTGGGTTATGCCTTTTTTTGGACTAATTATATACTACCTCCGTAACTTTGGAACCGTTCATTTTAGAAGGATTATGCATAGGACCTTTTTTATTTCAAATTTAATGTAGAACATTTTTGTGTAAAAGATTGTTCACGCTAAATCGCATAGTTTTAGAAATATTGACGAAAAACGCAAAAAAAAACTACGAATGTACCGATTTCTCCCCCCTCTCCCCCCCAAACCCGACGCTCAAAATGGTGTGACTTTTTTCTGAACATTATGTGGACCATACAGAACTTTGGTGTTGAAGGATAACTTTCACTTTGGATGTCTGGGTTATGCCATCTTTTGGATCAATTGTATCATACTACTATAAAAGTTTATTTTGTTTTCATTTTATCCATTAGGTCATTAGGTAATATTGTGAAAGTACTGTCACGATAGATTGCTTTTGTTTCAAATTATGTTTATTCGCATCATGTATTGGTTATTTATTTAGAGTATTATAATTGTTCACTAAATAGACATCTATAAGTATAAGTCGCTTTAATATGAAAATGCCCTTTAACGAATACTTAATTTTCGAAGTTCTATGTACCTATAAAAATCACGGACGTACGTTTTTTCTGTCACTTCGAGTTTAACGCGTTAGAGCCAATTCGACAAACTATGACGCACTGAAAAAAGGGTTTGGGATAAACTGTATTTAGTACATTATCAATTAAACAACACCAATAATAAAGTCTTACCTGTCTCATGGATCCATTCGATAGCTTGTTTGGCAGACCTTTCGAACAGAACAAACTGTTGACACTGATCCAACTTCTTTTTCCTTTGAGTCCAATGCTCTAGCACCTTATTCTCCTGATTCAGTAACTTCTCCAATATTCCCTTAACTCTAGCTTCGTGGTTTCCGCTAGTATTCGAGTAATTATAAAACTGTAGACTTCGAGTGGTGTATTTTAAAAATGTTTCGGCAGTCCTTCGGGCTAAAGTACAAGCCTTCAGAAAGGCTTCTTTCTGTTCCTGGTGTTTGTTGATCAGTTGTGATATAGCGGTGGCTTTGTCAACGTTTCCTTGGCCCGTGGCGCACCAATCTTCGTCTCTCCTAAAAATAAGTTAATTAAATATTTTATTTAAGAGCAATCAGAAGAGAAAGACAAAGTAACACTGTAATAGTACTAATTTTTCTGAGTTAATCTTCAAATACGGCCAAAATCTCATTACAAAGCTGACTTAACTAAGGAAAAAATAGTTTGAATAGCACAATTTACATTTCTTATGTAAAAGTGCGACGGTCCGGTCCTGGAAATCGAAAGTGAACAACGTGGAAAATTTAGCTCTCATAAAAATCAAAAATTAAGTGGTATAAACAAATAATAAAATATTAAAAATAAGATAAATACTTAAAGGAAAGTGCAGTGCAAAACACAACGCAAAAGCCTTCAAAAAAATTGTAAGTTAATGGATGTCTAGATTAATATTCATAAAATCACAAATCCAGTACCTAATATTTAAGCATATAATCAAAAACTAATTAAAATAAACCACGAACAAAAAAATCTTGTCGAGAATATTATTAAGACCAGCCATTTAGCAAAATTAAATATAAAAGTCAGGGACGGCTTTGGAAAATTTAATCAGGTGGAAGATAAATTAAATTAAAATTGGTAGGTAGTGTTTTCTCTGAACCGTCAAATAGTCTGGGCTGATTATCGGAGAATAGGCCATTTTTGGGAAAAGTTATTTACCAGCAATTTTATTGCTGGAATCGAAGCTTATTATTATATATATTAATAATATAGGTATGCAAAGTCCGCAGATAGTGTGCTACTTTTTTTATTAACAAAATGGCGCCCCCAAATCGTGTTTTTTTCAATTTTTGCTCCATAACTCCGAACATTTTAACTCTACACCAAAAACACCCTAATAAAAATTCACCGAAATTAAATTCTACATATAGACATGTTTTTCCCGATCTGCTCCGACGAAAATTTTCCTCGGAAAATGCGGGTTTTCCCAACAAAATCTTTAAATTTCAAATAAAGTTTTAGATAAGAAATTATCTACCAATAGTTAAATAACTCGGTGACATAAAAGTTTTCTTGGTTTAGATTATAGTTTCAGAAGCCGATGAAAATTAAACGAATATTTTAGCAACAATTTAATTGTTAATTAATAATTTACGGTCGCAATAAAAACCAAAATAATTATGATACACTGATCAAACTTTGAAATCTTATAAATATAAGATGCCTATTTAATATTTTGTCAACAAAATATAAATTTTTAATTTTTTTGAATAATCTTTAAATGTTTAAAAAAATAGTTATAAACAAATTAATGTTTCTCAGAAAGTTTTTATTATATTCTAACTTTAAAAAATAGGTAAAACGCGTATTTTAAGGATCTTGACAATGAATGCTTTAAAACTTTTTTGCAACCATTTTCAAAAAAGTTATGAAATAGCAAAGTAAACATACAATTACTATGTTGTTTATAATTTTTTTAAATTCTTTCAAAGCGTAGAAGTTAGTTTAAAGTACAAGCTAATTACTTACAAAAAATATCGATTATTAGTTTAATGGTTACATTTTAATTAAAGATTATAAATATATTTTTTTGTAATTTACACGCGCGAAAGCAGACTAATACAGTACCGTAGCTAATAACATTTTCACTCGAAGCGACAACCGCCCGCGACGTACAGTAGTTAATAAATAAAATTAAGCTTCGGCTCTGTATCAAGCCTATTTTCGCGCTAAAAATTACAAAAAAAAACATTTTTAATCTTTGATTAATATATAACCATTGAACTAATGTTTGATATTTTTTGAGAGTAATTAGTTTGTACCATAAACTAATTTTTAAGCTTTGAAACAATTAAAACAAATTATAAAAAACGGAGTAATCGTATGTTTACTTTGCTGTTTCATAACTTTTTTGCAAATGGTTGGAAAAAAATATTAAAGCATTCGTTTTCAAGACCTTTGAAATACGCATTTTAAGCATTTTTTTAAATTATAATATAATAAACAATTTCTGAGAAATGTTAATTTGTTTATAACTATTTTTGTTAAACATTTAAAGATTATGCAAAAAAATGAAAAATTTATATTTTGTCGACAAAATATTAAATAGGCATCACATATTTATAATCTTTCTAAGTTTAATCAATGTTTCATGATTATTTTAGTTGTTATTGCGACTGTAAATTGTTAATTAACAATTGAATTGTTGCTAACATATATGTTTAATTTTCACCGGCTTTTGCAGTTATAATCTATACCAAGAAAGCTTTTATTTCACCAAGTTATTTAATTATTGATACATAATTACTTGCCCAAAAAATTTGTTTGAAAATTCGAGATTTTGTTGGGAAAACCCACATTTTCCGAGGAAAATTTTCGTCGGAGCAAATCGGGAAAAACATGCCTCTATGTAGAATTAAATTGGGGTGAATTTTTATTTTAGTGCTTTTGGTGTAAAGTTAAAATCTTCGGAGTTATAGACCAATAATTGAAAACAACACGATTTGGGGGCGCCATTTGGTTAATAAAAAAAGTAGCACACTATCTGCGGACTTTGCATAGCTATATTATTAATATATAGGATCATAATATTCGATTCCAGCAATAAAATTGCTGGTAAATAACCTTTCTTTGTACTTTACTAATTAGACCAGCGTATTATAACTATTTTTTTTTTTGAAAATTTAAAGATTATGCAAAAAAACGAAAAATTTGTATTTTGTCGATAAAATATTAAATAAGCATCTCATCTTTATAATCTTTATAAGTTTGATCAATGTATCATGATTATTTTGGTTATTATTGCGATCGTAAATTGTTAATTAACAATTGAATTGTTGCTAAAATATTCGTTTAATTTTCACCGGCTTCTGGAATTACAATCTATACCAAGAAAGCTTTGATCTCACTAAGTTATTTAATTATTAATTAATAATTACTTACCTAAAACTTTATTTGAAAATTAGAGATTTTGTTGGGAAAACCCGCATTTTCCGAGGAAAATTTTCTTCGGAGCAAATCGGGAAAAACATATCTCTATGCAGAATTTAATTGCGGTGAATTTTTATTTGGGTGTTTTTGGTGTAAAGTTAAAATCTTTGGAGTTATAGAGCAAAAATTGAAAAAAACACGATTTTCGGGCGCCATTTTGTTTATAAAAAAAGTAGCACACTATCTGCGGACTTTGCATACCTATATTATTAATATATAGGATCTTATAATTCGACTCCAGCAATAAAATTGCTGGTAAATAACTTTTCCATGAATTTTGCTAATTAGCCCAGAGTAAAAGTGGAAGGCAATGCCTGACGCCAACTTGAAATAAAATAAGGTTACGGGTATAACCCCACTCGAATGAACAATAAAAGGAGCAAACCGGATCATGATAATTAGTTTGACGAAGAGTAAGATTTAAGAAAAGTAAGACAACAATAAGAACACCGCCCCAAAAAGACGACAAAAAAACAAAAAATGGATGAAATAAAGAAAATATTAGCAGAACTGAAGCAGGAGATTAAAACAGAAATAAATAACTTAAACAGAAATGAAGGAAGAAAATAATGAGACCAGAAGTGATATAAAAGAACTAAAAGAAGAGATAAAACAAAATAATGAAGAAATAAATAATATAAAACGAGAAATCCAAAAGAAAATAAAAAGATAACAGAAGATATAAAAGAACTCCAACGAACAATAGAAATAACGGATAAAGACAAAAGGAAAAATAATTTAATTATTAGTGGGTTAGATATAGATACTGACGATTCAGCAGCACTGAAAGAAAGAGCAACAAATATGATTGGAAAGCATTTAGGAGTAAATATTAATATTAAAAGAGCATGTAAGATTGGATTTAAAACATGCTTAATAGAACTAGGAAACGTAGAAAAAAACCAGCCATTCTACGAAATAGGAACAAACGAAAGAATGTTGAACCCAAGAAAATATGGATAACAGAGGACCTTACAAAAAAAAAGAGAGAGAAAAAAATGAAATCTCTAAGAGACAAAGCAAGGGAGATGAGAGATAAAGGAAAAATAGTGAAAATTGGGTACAACAAAATTACAGTGGATGGTAAGGAATGGAGATGGAACTACAATGAGGAAAAAGTAGTGGAGGTAGCGAGTCCAAAAAACTAGCAGAGCGACAGAGAAGAGACGAAGTAGAGGCCATACAAGGATCAGAAGAAAAGGAAATTACGAATACTGGACACTGAAAATGAAAGTATAGACTTGATTAGTGATAAGATTAGGTTTAGGAATTCAAATGTTAAACATAATAATAGAAATAGGATGGGTTGTGGAAATTTTGGTATTATAGGTAGTATAAGTAGTAGTAGTAGTAATAACAATAATTAAAAATCAAATACTAATTTTGTAAATGACGAATCAGAACAAATAGGAATAGCGACACTACGTATAATTTTGTAGATACGTATCTTTGGTCATACTGATCAAAAGTTTTGATTTCCCCAAGATTCAGAAAACAATACATAATTGTTTCTGAGTTATAGAGGTTCAAAGTGTCCGTTTTTAGTACATTTCAATAATACATAATCGTTGGTCTGAAAAGTTCGTAGGCTAACATAGAAAAAAAAATTTATTTGATAAAATTTTATTTTATTATTCAATATAGTCACCTTCGAGGGCGATAAACGATTATAGCGGTCATATAACTTTTCAATACCATTTTTATAATACAATTTGGCTTTAGCCTCAAAATAAGCCTCAGTTTCGGCGATTACCTCTTCATTGGTGCTAAATTTCTTTCCAGCGAGCATTCTCTTGAGGTCAGGAAGAGGCGGTAGTCGCTGGGAGCCATATCTGGTGAATAAAGTAGCTGCGGAAGCAATTCGAAGCCCAATTCATGAAATTTTGCCATCGTTTTCATTTATTTGTGATCTTGTGTAATTATTCGTTGTCTGGATGAAGTAACACTTTCTTTTTCTTAAAATGGGGCCGTTTTTTTGCGATTTCGTCCTTTAAACACTCCAATAACGCAAAGTCATCTGTTAATGGTTCTTCTCTGTTCAAGATAGTCGATGAATATTATACCATGTGCATCCCAAAATACTGATGCCATAACCTTGACAGCCGACTGTCGCGTCTGTCCACGCTTTGGAGTCGGTTCATCACATGCAGTCCACTCGGCTGACTATCGATTGGACTCCGGTGTGAAATGATGGAGCTATGTTTCATCCATTGTAACATATCGACGCAAAAATTCGGTTTTATCACGATTGAACAGCTTCAAACATTTTTCAGAATCATCAATCCGTTGTTGTTTTTGATCGGTTGTGAGCTCTTTATTTGTTGTCATGCACTTTATATCCAACACGTTCCTTTGATATCTTAAAAGTCTCAGATATCTCGAACAACTTCACTTTACCGTCATCCAAAACTATTTTGTAGACTTTTTTTTATGTTTTCGCCGGTAACAGCCTCTTTGGAGCGTCCACTGCATGCATCGTCTTCGGTGCTCATTTCGCCTGGTTAAAACTTAGCAAACCACTTCACAACGGTTGATTTTCCGTGAATAATGTTTATCAAACCAATCCATGGCTTCAACAGTATTTTTTTTTTCGCCAAAAAGCAATGCTTTTTTAAGACACAAAATTCCTTTTTATCCATTTTTTTAAACTAACACTAGTTCCTTCACTCAAAATGCTATGTCTCATAAACTAATACTTCGACAACTGTCAAATTTATACACGCATTTTTTTAAGGTTAGGGCTGACTAAAAATCATATGGCTTTAATACCAGTAGTGCCATATATTTGTCATCCTACGAACTTTTCATCCCACCTGTTATTTACATAATATATGTATAGGGTGTTAGTAAATATGTACAACAAACTTGTGAGTGATTCTGCATAAAAAATAAGTTTGCTATATAAAAGTATGTCTGCAAATGCTTCGTTTTCCGAGGTACGGTGTGTTGTTTCCTCTTTTTATGGTCTTCAGAACATCTCTTTCTTTGTTTAGACGCTGTGAGACTGATTCTGCAACTCTATTACATATTTTTTCAGTGAGAGTCAATTTTTAGTAGAGTTCTGTTTTTTCATACCTTTTGAATGTTCTTAAATGATGTTCTGGCTTGTTATATTCTGCATTTAAGTAGCTGTAGATAAGTCTCACTTTACATTCACTCCGTCTAAATATTTGTAAGATTCATACCCCCTCAATATTTTTCTATCTATCCTGATATCAGTTAGATTGAACATTTGTATTTTTATTTGGTTTTCTTTGTATTAACTTTCAAACCCATCTTTTATTATGGTCTATTACCGCTGATAGAAGTACCTGCACCTGTAAATCATATTTATCCATTGCAGTGGCGGCCGGTGAGGTAGTGCCATGGAGCCATGGCACTACCTTATTTTTATGCAGAAACATATTTTTTTATCTTTAAACCGTTTTAATGCCCGTTCATTTTTTTGTGCGTATTTCTTTTCTTTTTATAAATTATATAAAATCTGGCAACTGTGCAGTGCAATACAACCCTCGCCACTCACAGCTGACGGGATGATCGTGCCAAAATCTTTGATGGCTAGCCTGAAAAGAGAAAGATTTTGCGGGCATTCTATGTAAGTGACAGAGGTAGAGCTATATTGCACTTTTAATACACGTTTAAATGAGACTATTCGTGCCTGGCTCGACAAGGAAGATCTAATATTATTTACTATGATAATGGTGAATAGTGGATCGTAGATCCAAAAAGATTCTCGTACAGGGTAGTACATTATATTTTCGAGTTTCTTTACGCGCTCGCTCGCTGGTTTTTGTATTTTTAATTATTACATTTTTAATTATTAAACCAAATTAATTATTACATTTTATTATAAATTATTATATTTTTAAATAATTTAAAATTTTTTAATTTTTAATAAAACCCCAGTTAAATTCGGCTTATCGTGATAGTCTAATTCTAATTAAACACAATGAACAAGAAGTGGATAAGAATCGATATGTTTTGAATCAAATTAAAAATTATATCTATATGGTTTTGTAGAGCTTTCTAGTTAGTTTTGAGAAATCACAACGAAAAGGAAAATTCAGAAAATAGATGCATCTTTAAGGAACTGTTCAATTTTAGCCGAATTAGACAACGACTTAGGTTCATATTCAAAGTTCCAAATCTTTTAAAGGTATGTATGTACCTCAAAACAACACAAAATGAACTCTTCAGTGCATGTTAGATGTTTATCACGAGGAAATAAGAAAAGAAATTGAAAATTATCTTTATGTTGCAGTGATTGCCGATGAAACGACAGACGTCGCTGGTGAATTTCAGTTAGTTATAGTTTTTCGATATTTGTGTAAATGGCGACAAGTTGAGAGATTTTGGAGATTTTACTTGATGGACGGGCATGATGTCAAATCAATCACTGAATGCATGTTAAATGTTTAAATTTCTTGACACCCCAGAAATGGTATATATGTACCTACTACCTACATAATGTAATAGTATCTGTAACTATTTCTTTTTAATTTCTATTTTATACCTTTTTTGACAATGTCGTGAACCCGTCACTAAAAATTTAGGCAGCTGCCCGAATTCTGGCACTACCTACTTAAAGTGATACGAGCCGCCACTGATCCATTGCTACAAAAACTGTGTCATTAGCATATCTTAAGTTGTTGATGACCTATCCGTTGGAAATTATACCTTCTATTCTCTCTTTCAACAGCTTCTCCGCAAATATTGTTTGAATATAAATTAAACAAAATCGGAGGGAGCACACATCCCTGTCAAACTTCTCTCTAGTAGGAACTTCTTCTGACATCTGATGAAGCGCTTCAGGAAATTGTTTTTTTATAAGTTATTTGTTAATAACAATTTCCGATCCACTTGTAAAAATTAAGAACAATACATTTGAACTTTGAAAAATATATAAAGAAACGAATGAAAATGGTTTGGTGCGGTAGAAATGCAAATAAAGGAATGTATTTGGTATATTCCGTTTGTAAGCGTCTTTTTAGGGGTAAACCACTTAACATAGTATGTTTTTTAATACACATTGTTTAGAGAACCACGATTTGTAAAATACTGAAAAAGGATCGTTCACGCAAGAAGCTGCAACGCGAGGACAATGAAGAAATCATTAAAGTCAAGTCGATATGTTACAGTTCAAGTTGATTATCCAGTTGGAGTTGACTTTTCCTAGTTCGAGTCGACTCAAACGGCTGATTTTAGTAAAAGTTGATTATAAATATAAAATGAAGATTTTTATTCAACATTTACTAGTAAAAGTAGACTCCAACTAGTTAAAGTATACTCTTCCCAATGCCATTTAGTAAAAGTTGATTCACACAAACAACCGATTCTAGAAATTAAATGTTACTGTATATTATGTTCAAATCGTGATATTTATAGTCCAGGCTGTATAGTCGCCCCCGTTAGGTAAATTATTCCAGTTCGATTTTTTGCACAAACTTATTCAAAAAGAGGTCCTTATAACGAATCCACAGGGTGTCAGGTGGTACCGTAATCGAAAAATTGTTTAAACGATTTTTTTAAACAAATTCACAAAAAAATTCACTTAGGACATTTTTTTACATCATTAAGTTGGGTCATTCGGAGCAAAAGAGGTCTTTTGTGATTTTTCTGTAAAATTTATTGTTCTTGAGTTATACGCAATTTAAAATTTGAAAAATGCGAAAATGACCATTTTCAAGGCTTAATAACTCAGTTAAAAATTATTATTATGAAAGTCAGAAAGTAAACAAATCAAATTTTAACGACCCCCCTACAAGGTACTGAAGAAATATTTGTCGTTATTGTATTACTAAGCTGTTATTTTTAATTATTAACAATGAGCGCTAGGAGCGTAATGAGGCGGCTGTCAATGTGAGTGCGACTGAGATGCACCATTGGACGGCCGGAATGGAGGATCTTATTCGCACTCACATTGACGGCCGCCTCAATACGCTTTTAGCGCTCATTGTTGATAATTAAAAATAACAGCTTAGTAATACAATAATGACAACAATTTCTTTACGATCTTGTAGGGGGGGCTTTAAACTTTGATTAGGTGACTTTCTGACTTTCATAATAATAGTTTTTAATCGAGTTATTAAGCCTTAAAAATGGTCATTTCGCATTTTTCAAATTTTAAATCGCGTATAACTCAAAAACTATCAATTTTAGAGAAAAATCACAAGAGACCTTTTTTGCTCCGAATGACCAAAATAATCTAAAAAAAATTGTCCAGAGTGAAAAACTTAGTTATTTATAAAATAGTTCGTGAAGTATGCCTTTTGCGCACGCACGCGATGTTTAGAGCACGAGTGGGCTGAGTGCTATACATCGCCTAAGTGCGCAAAAGTACTTCACGCAGTTTCATACAATATTTTATCTACCAAAAAACAAATAAAAAACTGCAACTCTTCGTCACTGGAATACATTCCTATTTTAAAATTTTTTAGAAGTTTGACATTTAAAAATTCAAACTTCTGTCAAACCACAAAACTGTCAAAACTTTTTTTGTAATTGCTCACATGTCATCACCATGACAAGGCTAAGGATATTTGATTATATGAAAGTGTGCTAAAAAACAGTGCGAAAAAGTAAATCCCATTTAAAATACATTATTACTTCAGACACACTTAAAACCCTTCATGTACTGCTATCTATCTATATTTACAATTTTCACACAATAAAAACTTATACATAATATGAGGTAGAGTAAATAAGAATTATTTTTGTGAATTTGGTTAACAAAAATTGGTTAAACAATTTTTCGACCGCGGTACCGCCTGACGCGGTATTTGTTATAAGGATGTATTTGTTTGAGTAAGTTTGTGCAAAAAAATCGAATCAGAATAATTTACCTAACGGGGGCGACGTTAAAGTCTGGACTAATAAGTAGTTGAAACGGTCAAAACAAAGAGACGCACACTCATCAAAAATGCACGTGAGATTATACTCGTATAAATTGTATAATCTACTTTTACTAAAAAGAGGTAGGAAGAGTCAACTTCAACTAGTAAAAGTTGATTTAAATTTTTCAAATCAACTTTTACTGCTCGTTTCAGTTGTGAGTTGACTCGAACTAGGAAAAGTCAACTCTAACTTAGAATTAACTTGAACTGTAACAAATGTTCTATTTCCTGGATTTATCGGTATTACAATTTTTAATATTCCTAGCTGTATGTACAAATATTCAAGAAATAATGACATATTTCAGATATGTGTATTATAAACAAATTTATTTCAATATTAAAATACATACCTATATTCTCTCTCCAAACTGTCAAGCACAGAACAGACTTGCTCGGCGGTCTTGTAAAAATTCAAACTAGCCGTCACCAACTTATGCCTCTCTTCTGCGCAAGTAACCAGTTGTTGCCATCTTTTGGTAACTTCTTCGGAAATGTCTTTGATACTTTGGGGGTCGTAATGGTTCGCGTTTATCAGCGTATCTGCACGATGTTTCACTTGGACAGCTGAAAAACGAATTCGTTATCAGTTAAGGAAGTTTTGATTGCGATAACGGTTGCATTATTATAATAATAATAAACATTTTCGCGGGTTGTAGATATACATAAACAAAAAATTGTTTTCCTAGTAAATTATGTCAACATAAACAAACCCGAGCGTGTAGCTACCTTTTTATTAATACATCACAAACCAGAAAATAGAATTAGGAAAATAATGTTTACATATTAGGGGAGTCAATGTAGATCGAAAACATGCATTGTTCCGGAAAATATCAAACAGGCTTATATTTTTCTAAAACCTTTTTTGTTGGTTTATAAATATGTTGGAAAAAGTTCTACTCACAGATTTAGCCGCTGATTGTTTATTAATTGTTTAAACAATAAAAACTCTTGTATAAATAAATAAATATCAGTCTGATTTTGCATTAGAGTTTAATGAAAGGGTAACAAATCAATTGGAAGTTCTGTCGGACAAAACACATGTGACGTTTTTGTGGTCTGACCGTTCCAAATTTTTTACCTGTTCCACAATTAAAACTTCCACTGTTCCAGTGTTCCCATATATCAAAGTTTGTCCTACTAGACACTCTTAAGCTATTAACAAATTTTCAGCTTGCTATTAATCAACTTTTTTTTCATACGCGGGATCCAGACCTATGATATTTTTGTTAATTCTCTCAAAAAAAAAGTTGTTTATTTCAAAAGTGAAGTTTTCAAAAATTACATCTTTTGAGACGAAATATCGTTAAAACTAATTACTAATAATTTGCAATTTCACAATATTTAATTACCATATGCTTAACCTCAAATTGTGAGCCCCAAAAATGTCAGATGAAGGCGCTAGGTGTCGTGTCAGTCATGCACGGAGCGAATAGTTAGTAATGATGTTCGACAGCCTTATCGACTGTAGATATCGAATGTAAATGTAAACTATTATGACTATTAAATGTAAACTCCCCGGACCAAAGGCGGATCCAGGACAGATTTTCGGGAGGAGCCATGAACTTTTTTTGGGAGAAATACCGTGGGTCTGAGGGACAATTTTGAAAAATTATGGTTAAAATGGTGTTTTAAGGCACTTTTCACATACGTTTGAGTGACATAAAGACATTCAAAACTTGTCGTTATTAAAGTATTTTTATTTTTCTAGTTCGGTCTGCCAATATTTAAATTTATATTTTTTTAAATTCTCGGAGGGGGGCATGGCTCCTATGGCCCCCTCCCTGGATCCGCCCTTGCTCCGGACATGATGTTTCCCTTAACTGTGTCTATTTTGTATTTTTTTAAAGCTGTTCCAGTGCATTTACGAACTTTTCATATAAGCTATTTGATAGCCTTGAAAATAAAGGAAGATAGACGAGTCGATAAACCTGCGACCGAAGGTTAAAAAAACACCGAAAATACACCCTGAAACATATATTAATTTTTTGAAGTTGTACTTCTTTACGGGCGTAATGACGGTGAAATTTGATATGGTAAAACCTAGCGACCGGGTGCATGCGCATTATAACTTTGTTCTGATTGGATGTTCAAATGACATGACAAAAATTATCCAATATGGCAGCTGTGGGACTGTGGTTTGGTTATAATGTATGCTTGTTGCGTTTTAAAATTTGTAGGAAGAGAAACAACAAACAAAAAGTTAGTTAATGGTTATACTGCCTTTTTAAATAGTTTTCATATTATATTTTTGGACTTATTTACATAGAAGAGATGATTGTTGCATGCCAATGTGAAAGCTCATCAAACTGCGACTAGTATGCCTGCCGCAGATCTCGCTTATTCAAAGCTAAAGAATCTTTCACTGGTAAGTGTTTTATAAATAGTTGATCAAATTTTGTTATGATATTTGAACATAGGCACTTTGCACAACGCAAGTGATTGCGAAATTTATTAGTCGTTATACGGGCTCCGATACCTACCTTGAACCTACCAAAATACATAAGTAGTATGTAATACTTTTATTTACATAATTTGATTACCATCAAAATGTCTATCAATATTCACCTAATATATTGTTTTCTTGCTCTATGTTTTGTTGTATTTTTTCAATTCTAAATCATTTCAATTCAAAATCAAAATAATTTGATTTACATAAGTTAAAAATGTCAAAAGGTTAATCTGTTTAGTTAGACGATCTTCGCACATAATGACAAGCTGTCTCTGTGGCTAAGTTTTAATGCGAGTGAATCCCAATACAACGCAAATATCAGCCGCGTGGTAAGTTGGTTCGAATCCCAATAGAAACTTTTATATTTTATTTTTTTTTATACATTTTATGATTGTAAGTATATTTATTATATAATTTTATTTTCAGAAAATACGTATTTAGTTAAAAAAATTTCCGACAATTAATGTTCAGAAATCATTTGTGGCATTTTTCATGTGTTTGTGTGTGTTTTATTTTTTTATTATTTTAATTTTTGGCACTGTTTTAATAAAAATGTTTGAGAAGTAGTAAGTATAAATTAATTTAATATTTAAATAAAATATAAATAAAAAGTATATTAATTTCGTTTATAATCATATAATCATATAATAGAAGTATAACTTCTTACGTGCGTACAAAGTACACACACATTCTTTTTTTTTTTTGTTTAACTTAAATGCGTCGACAACTAAGGCCATTGGCATGGTACAGTTGATTTCGCAATCAGATTATAGTGTAATGTGTAGCGTGTGTGTTGAATAAATGTCTCGTTACTTGGTAAAGTCTTTACAAAGAAACGCGGTTTGTAATTGTATCCGACCGTCTGCGGTCCCTCAGGTGAGTCCCGATCCCACAAGGATGGAACATATTATAATTGAAGAGCATAAATATACAGCGTGTCTACTTAGGTTGGAAACATATGGGAAACTTTTTTATTATTAATGTTACGAAAAAAGTTATTCTTCATAAAAAGTTTTGCATGCTCTAAAACCTAAGATTCAATCATTAGATATCGAATTTTATCAATATTATACAAGGTATGTCAAAAAATATGAATTTCGTTCAAGGGTAAAGTAACTTGTATTTCTCTGAATATCGAAAATTCTTATTATGGAAAGTTGTTTGGAATTAAAAACTAAGATCAAATATTCAATTACATGCTTCTAATTGAAAAAAAATATATTTTACCAATTTTTCTCAAATTTATGAATACCCAACATCGTTTTTATTATTAAAAATATGATACTTAACTCTTTTATTACTCATTTAACGAAAAAAAGTTATTCTTCATAAAAAGCTCTACATGGTCTAAAAACTAAGATACAACCATGATATATCAAAATTTTTGAAGTTATACTTCTTTAGGCACGAGGGTAAATTTTTATTTTACTGGGAGCATGCGCACACCGACAGTATGGTATAAACGTTATACGGGATCTGATTGGGTGTTAAAATTATCTGTCAATAATCAATATGAACCCAATAGAATAAAATTTTTTCCGACAATTATTGTTCAGAAAACATTTGAGGCATTTTTCAATGTGTTTGTGTGTGTTTTATTCTTTTATTATTTTCATTTTTGGCACTGTTTTAAAAAAAAAAATTGAGAAGTAGTAAGTATAAATTAGTTTAATATTTAAATAAAATATAAATAAACTGTTTAAAGTATATTAATTTCGTTGAAATCATATAATAGAAGTATAACTTCTTACGTGCGTACAAAGTACACACACATTCTTTTTTAAATTTTATACGAGGTGTGTCAAAAAATATGAATTTCGCTCATGAGTATAGTATGTACCTTTAAAATTTCACAATATTTCAAATAGAAGGATGTAATTTCATATTGAAACATTGTTTTTAATTCTAAACAACTTTTTGTAATAACAATTTTCAATATTGCGACAAATAAAGGTACTTTACTCCTGAGTGAAATTCATATTTTTTGACATACCTCGTACAAAATTAATAAAATGTGATATTTGATGATTGCATCTTAGGGCTTAGGACATACAGAGATTTTTATAAAGAATACCTTTTTTTCGTAAAAGTAATAATAAAAGAGTTATCATATGTGTAATACATAAAAACGAAGTTAAGTATCCATAAATTTGAGAAAAGTTTGGAAATAGTTATTTATGAAACAGTTCGTGAAGTATGCTTTTTGCGAACGCACGCGATTTTTAGAGCACGAGCGACAACGGAGCGAGTGCTATACATCGCGTAAGTTCGCAAAAAGTACTTCACGCACAGTTTCATATAATATTTTATCTACGATAAACAAATAAAAAAAACTGTAACTCTTCGTCACTGGAATTCATTTCTATTCTACAATTTTTAGAACTTTGACATTTAAAAATCCTAACTACTTTCAAACCACAAAACTGTCAAAAATTTTGTTGTAAGTCATTGCTCATATTGTCATCACCATGACAACGCGAATGTTAAGGATATTTGATTATATGAAAGTGTGCCAAAAAACCCATTGAAAGTGTACGAAAAAGTAAATCCCATTTAAAATACATTGTTACTTCACGCACACTTTAAACCCTTCACGCACTGCTATCTATAATGACAGTTTTCACAAACTAAAAACTTATACATAATATGACATAGAGTAGATAAATATTTTTTTCAATTAGAAGCATATACATGTATATTTGATCTTAGTTTTTAATTCCAAACAACTTTTCATAATAAGAATTTTCGATATTCAGAGAAATACATGTACTTTACCCTTGAACGAAATTCATATTTTTTGACATACCTCGTATAATATTGATAAAATTTGATATTTAATAATTGAATCTTAGGTTTTAGAGCATGCAGAACTTTTTATGAAGAATAACTTTTTTTCGTAAAATTAATAATAAAAAAGTTTCCCATATGTTTCCAACTTAAGTAGACTGTATACCCAAAAACTGTACAGCATTCAACTTTTTCTTACCTGACGTGTGTGTTTTTTCGATGGCGACTTGAAATTGTTCGTGTTCCTTTTTCAAGAGTTCTGCGTCCGATAAACTATTGGGTATGGTAAAACTGGCCATTAACATTGATTCTCCGTTTCTTATCCAACTAATGACTTGGTTAGCGTCGTTTTGGAACTGGCCGAGTTGGATGCATTGTTCCAGTTTAAGGCGCTTCATTTCAGCTAGTTCTTCCAGATCCATTTCTCTATCGTGAAGAAATTCGAGTAAAACTTGAACCTGCAATAAGAAAAATTTCAGCATGTAATAAAAATTTATATGTATAAATGCGATATATATCTGGCTTGATAGAAGAATCTTGAAAATACCTTGGACAATCTAAGTCTGCCTTATTTTCTTTTTCCAGTTGGTTGGTAATCCAGGGCGTGTTTGGTTATATCATCTTCATTTTTCCTTAATGTGTGTCCAATAAATTTCCATTTGCGTCTATTTATCGTTTTGGCTATCGGCTCTTGATTAGTTTTTCTCCAAAGTTCCTTGTTACTTATCCGATTTGGCCAATATATTTGCAATATTCGTCTAAGCTAAGGCATCTATTTACAAATGTTTGAACCTTTTGTATAACCTTTTTCTCTATTTTCCAAGTTTCTGCTGCATATAGCAAAATGCTCTATCATTTGTATTAAATATCCTGATTTTGGTTTTGACTGTTAATTTATTGGACTCCCATGTTTTCTTCAGCATATAAAACGCATTCTGGGCTTTAGTTATCCTTCCATTAATTTCCTCTTCTATTCCACCGCTAGCGTCAATTATGCTTCCTAGATAGCAAAACTTCTGTACATTTTCTACTTCTTCTCCTTCAATGAATATCCCCATTTCTCTTTCTGCATTTATCTTCATAAGTTTGGTTTTTCTTGTGTTAATCTCTAATCCTATTTTTCTTGCTTCTTTTGTCACTTTTTCTGTTTTTTTTTTTCTGCATATGTTGTCTTTTTTCGGACACCAGACATATTTATATCATCCGCAAAGTCATCTTCAAGCTGACCGAAAGCATTCCATCTAATTCCTGTTTTATTTTTCGTTGCTTTCTTCGTGACCCAGTCGATTGAGATCAAAAATATGGTTGGAGATAAAATACACCCTTGTCTGACTCCACTGTCTATGTTGATTTTTTCTGTGAGTTTCCCATTGTGCATGATTTGTGCGGTATAGTTTTCATAGAACATTTTGATAATTCTTATGTATTTTAATGGAATTCCTTATCTCTTTAATATTTCCCACATTTTTCTCTGTTAATCCGGTCAAAAGCTTGTCTAAAGTCAATGAAATTTATATAGATTTTGCTCTGCCATTCTATTGTTTGTTCTACAATGTTTCTTAATGTGTTAATATGATCTGTGCATGATTTATTACTTCTGAAGCCCGCTTGGTTTGGTCTTAACAACTGGTCTATAGTTTCTTTCATTCTTTCTAGTATCATCCTTGTCATGATTTTACTCACTGTAGATAGTAGTGTTATTGCTCGCCAATTGTTGCAATTCGTTTGATCTCCCTTCTTGGGTATCTTTACAATTATACCTTTTTTCCAATCATCAGGTATTCTCTCCTCCTGCCATATTTTGTTTATTAGTATGCTTCCGATGTTTCTCTATCTGCTTTCAGTAGTTCTGTGGTAATGTTATCTATTCCAGCTGCTTTCCCTCTTTTCAGCTGTTGTATTGCTTTACTTACTTCTTTTTTTGTGAATTCCGATTCGGTGAAGCTTAGTTCTTCCTTCATTGCTACATTTTCCATTTCGTGTTCTATTATTCTGTTGGCATATACTTCTCTGAAATGTTCGATCCATCTGTCAACTATTTCCTTTTCATTTTTCAATATTTTTCCGTTTTGTCTTTGGACAATCTTGACCACCAACGAAAATGTTCTGAGGAGAATAGGTACAGATAGCGAGTTGCTAAAGATCATCTAAGTTAGAAAAGTTAGCTACCTGGGGCACACAATGAGAAACGAAAAGTAACGCCTCGCGCAACTGATCATCCAGGGTATGACTTGACTGAAGGAAAACGGGGTCCCGGTAGGCGCCAGATTTCATGGCTTAGAAATATCAGAGACTGGACCGGCCTTAATTCAACATCTTTGTTTGGAGCCGCATTGGACAGAGACATACTTGCCAGTGTGTAGTCGCTAACCGCCACTAACAGCTCGTCCACATGAGGGCGGTTTGCCAACGTCGACGTCGCGGTTTACCTGAAAAACCCAACCGCCGCGGTTCAAGTTGACAAGGAACAACTGGAATACCTTTGTTTTGTAACTACGAAAGAATACGATCAGAATATATGTTTCAATTTCTATAGAATTTAGTTATGCTTACCCTTGTCTGAGCATTATACTGAGCATCCGCCATCACACAAATCCCTGAATTCTCAAAGACCTGTACCAGATCTTGTCCTTGTTGTAGTACTTGATAAGTCGTATTTTGCATCTGACTAACACTCTCGTTGTGCAATCTTAAAAACTGCTCAGCCTTCGGAATATCTCTGGTTAATTCGCTATGTTGTAATTCCTCAGACCACATCTCCAGCTGGGAGGATACTTCCAAGGCGTCCCTTTCGAACAACCGCAGTCTCAGGCACAGATCTAGACGGAGTTTTCGAGCAGCCCACAATTCTTCGAGATCGTTTCTTTGTTTCGCTAATCGGTCCAGAGCAGATTCTATTGCAGCTACTGAACCAGTTGTGTCCATTTCCGTGATGGACCTATAAAATATGTAAAAATAATTATGAAGAGTGTAAAAATATTAATGAGAATTTTTAACTATAAAAATATAGCACACATTGACTTTACAGTATAGGGGACATAGGCAATGCAGTCCTTATGAGAGTTTTTGCGCAGTGATGCCGATTTTATCAAAAAGAATTTACAATCGAACATTAGAGAGATTAAATTAAAACTGTTTTAGAAAGCAAATCTATAATTTTAGGATTCATATGCGGAATATCTATAGTATATCAAAAATCAAATATCCCAGGGTATCATTATAATGATAACTATTCATGGCCTTAAAAAAATCTACTGATTTCTACTGATTTTTTGAAAACAAAACTACTGAAGAATTAAAAACTGACCTGCTAATACCAAAACAACAGAATAACTCACAGGGACACGACTTTACCAATTCATCAGATAGTAGATATAAATACATGTAAAGACTAAAAACCGATAAATAAAGGCGGCAGGATCAGTATTCGTAGTAGACACACATGGTATACATTCAAAGCAAAACAATAAGCAAAAGAATATACCGGGTGGTGAATTGGAAAACGGGCCATAGGAAACTCAATGTAAAATTCTTAACTGTTGAATTCCTGCTTCCCTAATTATTTTACATCAAAAGACATTAGAAACTATTTGTAGAGGATTGAAATCTGTATTGAAAACAACTGTTAAACTTATTGTTCTACGAATTATTTTTTTTACATTTACATTTTACATTTTTGAACTGTCAATATTTTTATTTTATCATTAAAAGCAATACAGTTGATAAGATACCCTCAGCTGCGGAGAAAATATTAATAATAAAGATTTTTTTATTCAATCAATGGTGTGAGCACTGTCAGTTAAATAGTAACGTGTGGCCTTTTACACACATACCTACTGTGGCAAATGTATTATATTTTTCAAAATTTTGGAATGCGTTTAAATCGTAGAACAATTTTAACCTTTGATTTTAATACAGATTTCAATGCTCTACAAATATTCTCTCATGACTTTTGATGTAAAATAATTAGGGAAGCAGGAATTCAACCGTTTAGAATTTTACATTGAGTTTCCTATGGCCCGTTTTACGATTCACCACCCGGTATAGCTCAGAGTATATATTCGTGGCAATAAGGGTCCCTTCTTATCTTCTAACCATTTAAGATAATTAAGATGAAGAGTATCCCATGTCGCTAACATTAACATCCAATATAATAAAACTATTTATAGAAATTTGGGTGAAAGGAAAGAAAATTAATGTGTTGTTGGGGTGTATTATAATATTATGAATGAGAAATTAGTTTTTTTATCAGTCACACCAATGCCGCTTTCCATTTTTGTACCCGTTTGACGAAAAAATAAATACACGTGTTATATTACTACACCACCTCCCCCCTTGTGATGTTTCGTGATTTTTTATGAACCGCTCCCCCCTTTCGAGCCTCACGTGATTAATGGACTATGACTTCGGTACTTGGAATTCGGAATTGATGGAATCGATTCATCTCTGGAAGAAATAAGCGTATGTACCAGGGTTCGTTTTTCTAAATAGCAGCGTTCTGGTGGTATTTAAAAAAAGCTAATTACAAGACGCCATCTTTAAAGAGCTCTATTGTCTTAAAATTATCTGAGGAATCTCCGGTCTTCGTTTGTCATGAGAGTTTCTGGACACCCTGTATATATCGTTTCATAGGAAATACAGTAATCTTATAGAGATTAAAAGATTATGTAAGTAATTCTAACAATCATTAATTACTTAACTATAATCAATGTTAACAAAATTAAGACGATCATTGTTGATAAAAATTGATATTATACTGGCGTCTTCATCAGAAGAACTGGAACAAATTATGAATAAGCTGGGCACGGTGAGTAGGGAATATTGTTGGAAAATAAATATAAAACAAACAAAAATAATGATAAAATATACTGAAATTTAGACATTTAACTAGAAGAAGAGAAAGCATGGAACGAATGACAGTTGAAGGCAACGTAGCGATCAAAAGTTGCAGAGGAAAATCTCCAGTACGATGGTCGGACCAAATAAAGGACATGACTGAATACTCATTCTCTGAAGCAAAACAACACGCAGAGTAGGGCGATAATTGGACAGAAATATTCAAACCAATTACATGACGCCACTACATACTTAGAAAGCAGAAAATGAGGATGACGTATAAAAACATGGTTATATTCGAGAAATCAGCGTCTTTCATAATCATCTATTTCTTATTTAACATTCTGCCATATCCATTATAAAGACTGGTAGATCTTTGTAACAATTCGTAATATTATTTGAAACTTCACACCTAAATGTTATGAAACTGTAAATTAAAAAAAATATTTTTATTCTTACCGCAGTTCTTGAAGTAGTGCCTCCCCTTGTGCAATTGTCGATGCACAAGCGTCAAGGCTTTGTTCGCGATGCTGGGCAGTTTGTTCCAAGAGCCGCTCTGTTGCTTCTAGGCTTTCAGCCACGCTCTCGTCATTCTGTAAAAGTGAAAAAATTACGGTAGATTATATAAATGTGGAACGTTTGTGAGATGTTAGGTTCTCTGAACCAGTTTGTTATTTAAGGCTATCGGTACATAATTCGCAAATATTTTACGGCTATCCCTACTTTTTCTGTCTTTACACGACAAATTACCTGTAGTAAAATTCACACTGGTATGGATATGTAAACATTACTACAATGTCATTCTACTTGACAATGTCATCATTAACTTTAAAGAGACATACGTCAAAATAATTGTCAAAGTTAATTTAAATTTGGAAATCTCTCCGAAAAATATTAATTTTTGGCGGATTATTTGATTTATACCGTTCTAATTTAGTTTGTTTAGTTTTGTTAAACTTTTCCTTATTTAGTTTACATTTTGAAAGTGTTCATAAGTTAAACGTTACTTGAAAACTCCTCTATGGAGTCATCTAGTGGAGGCGAACCGCCTGATATTGAGAATTCGATGGATAGTAGCTGTGATTTACAAGATTTAAATGGATTTCTACCCAACCAGCCTCAAAATAAGATAAGTAGTAGTATTAATCTTAACAATATTAATGAAAAACAAAATACTTTAGTAAACTCAGATCAACCAGAAAAAACCAGGCCTGTTTATTTATACGAAAAAATTGATTTAGGACCTTTTTACATTTTCATTGAAAACTCCAGTTTAAATTTTACAGGAAAATTAAACGCTGTTAAAATAGGCGAGATCCTATTTACGTTACATCCAGAAATTGACAATTATATAAAAAAAATTGACTCAATCGGACGCAACCGAGTTAGGGTCTCATTTAAAAATTATAGTAGCGCAAATGCTTTAGTTACTTCCAAATTCCTTATTCAAAAAAATCTGACCGCATACATTCCAAAATTTCAATTGTTTAAACTAGGTGTAGTAAGGGATATAGATTCAGATATATCGGAAGAATATCTTAAAAATAGAATAAAGGAATTTGATCACCATTGCAAATTCTCGGTTGAATATGTGAAACGAATAACAAGAAAAATAGTAGCAGATGACAAAGTAATATTTAATCCAACAAAATCAGTTATTGTGTCTTTTAAATGCCAGAATATACCAAAGTATGTAGTAATTAATCATGTCTTACACACTGTTGAAAAATACCAGCAAAAGGTAATTATCTGTTACCACTGCTATAGGTATGGGCACATGAGTAAGCAGTGTAAAAGTAATCCTCGCTGTTTTAAGTGTCATGAATCTCACCTTTCCGATTCTTGTTCTTTATCATCGTTTAACAAAAAATGTCTATCCTGTGAAGGTGAACACTTCACTAATGAATGGGAGATATGCCCAGAATTTGATCGCCAAAAGAAAATAAAACATTATATGTCTGAAAACAGCTTATCTTTTAAGGAAACAATTAAACTCTTTCCTAAGATAACTTATGCATCTATAGCAGCCAATAATTCCTCAATAAATTCTCATCAAACTCCAAATATGAATGCACCATCCTCTTCATATTCCTTTACTCAATTGTCCACGTCTAAACATCTTCCAATCAGTTCGCTCTACCTTCAGTTTCAAATAGATATACAATAATAAAACCACCAAAATACAAACGACCTATCTCTTCCTCACCAGACCAAGTAACAATGGAACATCAAAAAATAATAAAGTTAAACCCCATGTCCAACAGACCTGGTGGTATTATCACCTCTTCTTCGTATCAATCTACATTTAATCCAGAACAAGGATCTAAAATACATGAACCATCAAAAGAATTAACAGAATTAATATCAAATATAGTTACAAGTATTATCTCTAATATAAATCACAAAAATTTTGAAATTCCAGAAAAATCAGTTCTAGTAAATTCAATTCAATCAGTTTTAAGTTCTCTCTTATATAATAATGAATAGATTGGTAATTTGTCAATGGAATTGTAGATCGGCTAACTCTAATAGAGAAAACCTTATCCACCTATTAGAAGACCAGAAAGTTGATATCGCATTATTATCAGAAACTAGATTTAAACCAGAAAAGTATTATAACTTTCACGGGTACAATATTGTCAGAGACGACCGCTTTTCAGTAACTATTGGCGGTGGCTCAGCAATTTTAATAAATTCAAACCTATATTACGAGGAAGTCACCATGAAAGTAGATTTAATAAACGTCAATAAAGTAGCAATAAAAATAAAGTTTAAGTCATATACTGTCACATTTATATCTATGTATGTTCCCCCAGGAACCAAGTTATTGTTACAACAATGGAACAATTTCATAACATCTATAGAAAGACCATTTATAATAGGAGGTGACCTTAATGCTCACCACATTGCCTGGGGCCTAGACAACCAAACAGATATGAAAGGTAAAATCTTGATGGACTGTATAGACGATAATAATTTAATATTCAAAAATGATGGCTCTCCTACTTTCTTTAGGAACTTCTCGAAATCGGCAATAGACCTGACCATTTGTACTCCTGACTTAAACCACCTGATCACTTGGAAAACACTTCAAGACCTATTTGGTTCAGACCATACACCTATAAGAGTAGAGTTAGAGGATCAACCAACTCATACATATAATCCATATTCACAAAAGTGGAATTTAAAGAATGCCGACTGGAAATTATATGAACAGTATTCGGAAGATGTATTCTCTCAATTTAAAGATATAAATTCTTATGAACAAATTTTGCACAATATAAATACAACTGCATCCTACTGCATCCCCAAATTTAAAATAAAAAAACCGACTTCCAGAGGAAAATACTGGTGGGATTTAGAATGTGAAGAAGCAGTCAGAAGAAGACAGGAAAGTTTTTGTATATTCAAAGAAAATCCAAACCATGAAAACCTACTTAAGTATAAAAAAGATGATGCACATGTCAAGAAGATCACTAAACAAACTAAAAGAAATAGCTGGAGAGATTATGTCGGATCCCTAAATAGGTCAGTCCCTATTAAAGATGTATGGTCAAAAGTTAACCGAATAAAAAATAGAAAAACAAAGAACAAAGTCCCTGTTATTCTGTCGGAAGCTTCGTGGATAGAAGAGTTCCATCAAAATATCACACCGCCGTCTGCAGAATTAGTAATTCCTGATTTACAACTAAATGCTCTGTACGACTATCCAGAACCAATCCGTTTCCTAGTCAAACCATTTTCTGCCACTGAACTAAACTTTGCGTTGAAGAAAAACTCAAATTCAGCACCAGGTGCCGATAATATCCATTACTCGATGCTATCAAATCTTTCAAGAATTGGTAAGGCTGCACTACTAAATATATATAATGAAATTTGGATGCGCCGCATAAAGATTCCTGACGATTGGCACGTTTACACTATTATCCCGGTTTTAAAACCAGGAAAATCATCAAAGAATTGGGATTCTTACCGTCCAATCGGTCTGGCTTCCTGTATACTAAAAACATATGAGAGACTTATTAAAAACCGTCTGGAATTTTGGCTAGAAAAGAACGACCTATTACCAAGAAGTCAGTTTGGTTTTAGAAAAGGTAAATCCACACAAGATAGCCTCTGCCACTTTTTAATAGACATTTATAGTTCCTTTACTTATAAGAAAGCAGTTAGTGCTTTGTTCTTAGATATAAAAGGGGCTTACGACAACGTTAATCTTCACATACTATACGCGAAAATGTTGGAAATAGGAATACCCGAGATAGTAACATGGAACATCATTAACTTATACATTAATCGAGCAGTTCACGTTAGATTAAATGGAGATCAATCTAACTCCCGATACACATCTTTGGGACTACCTCAGGGTAGCATCCTAAGTCCTATATTATATATACTGTATACTGCTGACTTAGAAACTAAACTTCCTCAACACATAAAAATCCTACAGTACGCTGATGATGTTGCGATATATGCAGAAAATAAGTCAATAGATAGATGTAATAACTACCTTAAATCGACATTGAATATTATAAAAAAATGGGCTACCGATAATAACTTAACAATATCAGAGAGTAAATCAACCATTGTTACCTTTACTAAAAAACGATATGTTCCTCAAAGCCATCTACAATTTGATAATACTAGTATTCCTTATAAAACTTCAATAAAATTTCTTGGCGTATTTTTAGACTCCAAATTAAATTGGAAAGAACACACAAATTACCTATTACGAAGAATGGAAAATGCAATGAATATCATGAAGACTGTAAGTGTCAGTAACTGGGGAGCTGATCCAAACATATCAATATTACTATACAGAAATTTGATAAGATCAATCTTAGACTATGGATCTATTTTTTATGGCTCAGCATCAAACTCTGTACTCCAAAAAATCGAGAGGATCAAAAATAAGGCACTTAGGTTATGCACTGGTTATCTTCGTAGCACACCTATATTGGTCATGGAATGTGAGCTTAATGAACCTCCACTTTCATTACGCAGGGAATACCTAAGTGAGAAATTTATAGTTAAAACAGCGGTTAACGATAAACTGCTATTAAATAAAATTGTTCATTTAACCACCTCATACCTAACTCATTATTACTGGGAAAAAAAGAAACTGATTTTAGTTGTGGAAAGCTTCCTCAACGTTTCTAATTCCATTGGCGACATACACCAAATTGAACAAAGCTCGTCTCGAAAGCTAAATTATGAAGATTATTTATCTCCAGTTAACTGTCATTTAAGTAATATTCGTGCGACAGACTTCCTTACTAAAATAGACCACCTTCAGTGTGAACAAAAAAACTGGGGGAGTTATCAGAAATTATATACGGATGGTTCAAAAATGGAAGGAAAAGTTGGATATGCTATATATTACCCACAAAAAAGTATAAAAATAAACAACAGATTACCTGATAAAATGACAATTTTCACAGCTGAACTCATTGCAATCAAAGAAGCATACAAAATATGTATTAATCAAAAAGAACTCAATTATGTTATATTTACAGACTGCCAAAGCATTGTAAAGACATTGAAATATAATGTACATAATTTTGCAGAAAATTATATCATCAGTGACATCATAGCAATGAACAGTGAAGCTTTGAAATCGGGCAAAAATATAATATTGTGTTGGATAAAAGCACACATTGGTATAAAAAACAACGAAATAGTAGATGATCTGGCTAAAAAAGCAACAACGAAGGAATCCACTCTGCATACTTATCAACTTCCTATGGGAGACATAATTTCTATTATGAGATCTATCAAACGGACGAAATGGCAGGAACAATACAATAATTCAGACAAAGGAAATTATTACAAAAAAATCCAGCCTACACTTCCCATCAAGACATGGTTTAATCAAGTTTCCAACAAAGGCTTTATCAAAACTATTTGTCGAATAAGAAGTAATCACTGTCTGACTCCAGTCTACAAAAGAGAAATAGGACTTGTAGATAATGATGAATGTTTATGTGGAGAGCTAGCTGATCTACAACATATGCTGTTAGAATGTCCTTTACATTTTATTGAAATATCAAACTTTTTTGCCAATCTAGTTCAAGTTAATGTACAATTTCCTTTTAATCTTATATACCTTTTACAATCAAACAATCTAGATGTTTATAAAATTTTGTACAACCATGTTAATTGTTTAAAATTAAAGCTCTGAGAAAAAAAGAAAAAAAAATAAAAAAAAAAAAAATAATTAAATAAAATAAAAAGTTACTAAGATCTAAACCTCCGCGAGGTTGAATCGGGTTTAGGTCTTAGCGCGATAAAAAAAATATACACAAAAAAAAAAAAAAAAAAAACTAAAAAAAAAATAAAAAAAAATAAAAAAAAATAAAAATAAAAAAAAATAAAAAATGTAATAAAAAAAATGTTAAAAAATATAATAAAAAAAATAATAAAAAAAAACAGAGTAAAAAAAAACAGTAGTACTAATAGTTTTAAATTTAGATACTAAGCATATATTTTGTAAAAGAGAGAATTCAAAACACATTGACTGGCCAGTTGGTTGCTTAAACCAGTGCCAATAAAACATAAACACACACACAACTTTAAAGAGATGGCTTTTGAATGTTCTTGGATAACTGTTATTTGTATAATTGCAAATTATTAATTCAGCAAATAATTAATTATTAATTAAATTAATAAATGTGATAATTTTTTCACTAACTATGTATTCAGTGATTGTAATAATTTATATGTACAACAAAAACTAATACATAGTCAACTGAGAAAAGAGGAGTGTTATGATTTTTTAGTAATAATATATTGTTACTATGGAACGCTTACAATTTTGAACATCTTTTAACAAAAAAATGCTTGGATCACAAAATATATCCTGATGTATTCTCTGCTTGGATTTTCCATAAATAATAAACAATAAATAAGTTTTTATTAAGTTCTCGTCTTAAATAAATTATTTATCAAATACACTATCAATATTATTTTTAGTCAACAACTCAAAATATTGCCGATGCCATGTCAAATATTTAAAACTGTCACTGTCTTGTCTATTCTATTTGACTCGCGTGCGTTGTTTGACAAAGATAGCGAATGTTCGATTTGGCAAATATCACCACGGACATGGTGTCCATTTTTTTCGAATCCTGAAAAAACTAATAAATATTTTTTAAAAATTTAAACGCAGAATGAAAGACTAAATCATTATCGAGGGCCGAAAGTCCCTTAGAATAAATAAAAAGTTTCATTTGAATGAGATATTTGAAATTAAAAATTACACTACATTTTCTCTTAGTTTTTCACCTCTGTAATTTATTAAAATAAACATTATAGAAGTTTTCAGGGACTTTCGGCCCTCGGTAAGAACGTAATCTTTCATTCCCCTTTTAAATTTTTCAAAAATACTTTTATTAGTTTTCACAGGATTCGAAAAAAATAAATCCCCATTTGAATAGTATTGCAGCCGAAAATACGTACCCATCCCCTTAAGTGTAAACAGATTAGTTCAGTTTTGGAGGCGTTAAGTCAAATCTCCGTTCTCGAAATATAGGCTATTGATTATGTACTATAGAAAGGAACTACAACGTTAACGGGGTTTTATTATTTCATATGGTCAATGAATCTCTATATATGAAAAAACCGCGGAGTGCTACCATTTAAAGGGGTGCGTTTTTGAGAAATGGGTGAATTAGTCCCTGGGCACAGGTTACATTAGGGTGAGTTCTATGCACTTTTGGTACAAACACGTCTACATAAAAATTATTCCTGGTTAAATTTCCTATCTAAATATAACTTTTTAAAGTCAAAGATACTTTTTTTACAAAAATATATTCAAAAGAAAAAGCACAAAGAAACCCAAAAGAAAGAAATTTTGTTTTTTGTCCCATAACTTTTGTCCACGGGGATATAGGTATAGACATTGCTTCACAGAAAAAAAACTTACATATTTTCTCTTTAAAATGATGTTTGGTAGAGGTCATTAGAATTTACAGTTTTCGAAATATGATTTTTCAAATTTCGCCACTCACAGCAATTTTAGGCAATTTTCCTTGTTATTTCGCAAATATTGTTCTGTAACTTTTTCTACGTAACTTTAGGCATATGCAATGGTAAGAGGAATAGAAATCAATTACCTTTAAAATGTTCTACTGTATAATGTTGTACGACTTCTTTTAAAGAGGTGATCTTTTTTAAGATTTTATACTTTTAATGAGTTTTTATATTTTTTACGATTATTTTTTAAATTTCCCATTATAGATTTTTTTTCTTCTACATTTAGGTATATATTATATAATAAAAAAGAAAACTTATTCTGTTCACTTTAAAATGGTGTATTATAAAAAATTCTAGGATTATTTTTGAATAAGATATGCTTTTTCAAAATGTAACCGTTGCAACGATTTTTGCTTTTAGGATTATTTTTTAAGTTTCTCATTATAACTTTTTTATGTGATTGTGTGTTATGACTGAATCTTATTTTTTATAGGTAATACTTTGGATCCACTTGACGCGGCCGGCCAAACTTCAAAATATGGATTAGTTCCAATATTTACTGTCAAAGCTCCTGCACCACAAGCTTTGCATGAAAAAATAGCATGTAAATGTACCAAAGGATGTACAAAAAATTGCGGTTGTAGGAAGATAGGAATTAGTTGTTCCATATTCTGCAAAGGGTGCATGTGCATGGGTACTAATTATGGGAACTCTAAGATAACTGAGGTGTCAGAGGAAGATATTGAAGCTAATAATGCTAACGAAGAGATGGACTTTGATTTTGAAATTTTTTAAATGTCAACGTTTAAATAACTTTAACTAAAGTGATGTTTTCTAAGACTAATGTTTATGTAATTTTTGTAAAAGAAATAATTTTAAATAATACAGGTAAAAAAATATCAAAGAATCACTCGGTTTCCATTATTTAAATATAGATGATGATACACCATTTTAAAGAACAGAAAGTAAGCCCTCTTTATTGAGCAATATACATATAGTATATCCATTTACAAGAAAAAAAGTTATAATGAGAAATTTAAAAAATAATCGTTAAAAATGTAAAAAATAATATTTTTTTTATATTAGATATTATATAATATAATATTATATACTATATATAATATATTATATAATATTATTTTATTTTTATATTATATTATAAAAAATCGTTAAAAGTATAAAATCTTGAAAAACCATAATCTCTTTAACAAAAGTCGTACAACGTTATACAGTAGACCATTTTAAAGGTAATTGATTTCTATTCCTATTACGTGTACCATTGCATATACCTAAAATTACGTAGAAAAAAGTTACAGAACAATATTTGCGAAATAACAAGGAAAATTGCCCAAAATTGCTGTGAGTGGCGAACTTTGAAAAATCATATTTCGAAAAATGTAAATCCTAATGACCTCTACTAAACACCATTTTAAAGAGAAAATATGTAATTTTTTTTTCTGTGAAGCAATGTCTATACCTATATCCCCGTGGACAAAAGTTATGGGACAAAAAACAAAATTTCTTTCTTTTGGGTTTCTTTGTGCTTTTTATTTTGAATATATTTTTGTAAAAAAAGTATCTTTGACCTTAAAAAGTTATATTTAGATAGGAAATTTAACCAGGAACAATTTTTATGTAGATATGTTTGTATTAAAAGTGCATAGAACTCGCCCTAATGTAACCTGCGCCCAGGGACTAATTCACCAATTTCTCAAAAACGCACCCCTTCAAATGGTAGCACTCCACGGTTTTTTCATATATAGATGTCCATTGATCATATGAAATAATAAAACCCCGTTAACGTTGTAGTTCCTTTTAACTATCTTGTTTTGAATATAATCAATAGCCTAATAAGTATGTATAACAAAGCGATTGTACGATAACTTTTTGGACAATCTGCTGGTTTACTCGGTTTTTGTATAACTAGTACTTTGAGCATTAAATCTTTCGGCGTAAATTCTCTGGGCTGAATAATGTTCGTTCAACGCTAGCCACATTTTCCCAGGAATAAAGTCTTTAATAAGAATTATTCTGTAAATCCACATTTTGAAGCCTTCGAAAAGTGTCTACCTACAGAAGAATTCTACACGTGTCCTGGATAGAACACAGAACCAACCAGTCAATTCTGGAACAGCTTCATAAAAGACAGGCTATTAAAAAAGTAAACGATCATACTTAAATTACTTCGGTTACATAGCCAGGACCAAGCCATGGGCCTGCTAGGCCTGTAGTGCTCATATATTATATTATTACATATCCACAACAACGGGGACTATGGAACTATTGGTAGTACAAATGATGACTCTGGTGAGAAAATGTCTACATCAAGCCGTCCATCTGGCACTCGCAAAAAATTGAGAAAGTAATAGTATTTAGAGTGTCACCACCATTGACATATTAAGCGTAGACTCGGCATACTCACCAAAAAAGCGTAACGCGGACTCAGCATGGAAACAGTCGATCGGTGGTCTATCATCTCTTTTAACCAAACGATCCCGCGCATGTGACTGACAAAGATGGCTAGACCACTCAATCCTATGTGGACGTTACACCCCAATGCATTGAGTGGCATATCCCTAGCCAAGTCTATCCTTAACGTGTCTCTGGTCACCACGCCCTGACAAGGGCTCAAAGAATGAGACGGAGAAAAGCCTTTAAGGCTGGCCCCTATTTCTTTCTTTGGGAAAGGATGAGGATGAGGGTGACCAATCTCTATCAATTCTGACTTTACTTTTTAAATGTTCCTTTGTCTTTCTCGTAGGCGCTTCATTTCTGGGTGTTCTTAACATCGCCTCAATACGAGCTACCATTTTTGAACCTACATAGAAGTTGTTATTGAAAATAGTTTCCATCTCCAAGATTTCTTTCTTTCTTACATCTTACTTGATGTTTGGAAGTTAAGGTTTTCTAAAGCCCACTTTTGTTGTCTTACTACATTTTTAAACTATTAATAATTTTTAAACTGGCTGCGATTTCCTTGTCGCCAGTTTTGGGTAAATTCTAATATAAAATCTCACTCTTTGGAGAGCAATTCGGGATATACTATACAGAAACATGTATGTCTGGGTGAAGTTGAAGATGGAAAAGGTTTCTAACAGATAGGTATATCATATATTACTCGGCATTTCGACTCGCCCATATTTACAAAAACATCAGCGAAACAGATCACTGTTCTTCATTAATCAAGAATACTCTTTAGTAGAAGAATATTAATCACATGACAGTTTGTAGTCATTTCCAACATTATATCCCATAGCAATCAGAATGCATATACCAGCATAATCTACAATAATTAAGGTAAATGTGATTGCATCTTATATATCTGAAATTTACTCACTGCACCCATCCTTTCACGAAAACGAATATATTCCACTCCGCTGACCTATATATAATTTATCAGACTACAGGAAGAAGTGTCTGAGTGAATTCCTGAGTAATTGATATTTCTTGTAATTAATTCAATCTGTAGGTAGCATAATCGAAATGCGGATTTATGTTTTGCGATTATGAATATCGATTAAAGTATTATCTACGTATTATATCCTTCCGTTATGCCATTTTAAGGAGTTAAATGGGGTTATACTGTTATAATTATAATAACGTTTCACAGAAATCCTGACACTGTTTTCTTGTGGCCTGTCTAGCATAAGTATTAAGTTTGGATGGGATTGAGCAACAATTATTAGTGTACCTACTAGTAGGGGAGGCAAGGACGCTAAATTTGCAGTTACTCGAGCGTTATGAAGACCTATTGTGTTGTGAAGATTATAGGTCTGGATCGCGCGTACCACAAAAAGTTGATTAATAGCAAGCTGAAAATTTGTTAATAGCTTAAGGGTGTCTAGTCGGACACACTTTGATATATGGGAACACTGGAACAGGGGAAGTTTTAATTGTGGAACAGGTTAAAAATTTGGAACGTCAGACTACGAAAACTTCAGATGTATTTTGTCCGACAGAACTTCCAATTGATTTGTTACCCTTTCATTAAACTCTCATACAAAAATCGGACTGCTATTACTAACCAACATGATTCCTGTCATTTCTGACATGTTCTTCGTGTTCCACTCATTAAAATGCTCAGTTGGTGATAGACACCAGTCTGATTTTTGCATGAGAGTTTAATGAAAGGGCAACAAATCAATTGGAAGTTCTGTCCGACAAAATACATCTGACGTTTTCGTAGTCTGACGTTCCAAATTTTTAACCTGTTTCACCATTAAAACTTCCCCTGTTCCAGTGTTCCCATACATAAAAGTTTGTCCGACTAGGCAACTTTTTTCAACTTTTTTTTTCTTATGCGGGATCCAGACCTATTAGGTTCTAACTAAAACCAAAAAAAGTTGAGTTAAGTTTTTCATTTTATTGGGGATTTTACATTTTTTAATTTTAATTTAAGTCGAAAAAATGTCTCGAATAAAAGTTCCTTATTTTTACTAGTGCAGTCGCTGAAGGTTTTCACCTACGATTTCGTTGAACCTCCATCGATTTTCGTGAAAATTGGTGAGCAGTTAGAGGGTTGCTCAAGGAACAAAGGTGACATGATGGCAACTTGCGCTTTTACCCTAAGGGTGGATGCCACCCCTTTTCTGAGGTGAAAATTATTTTATTAAAAATAATACCATAAATCGGTAGAGGGACAAATTCCAAGCAAAATTTGTTATATTAAGTTATTAACGTAAATCAGTACCTTTTGAGTTATTAAAGATCAAACATTTTATTTTTTCGTAAAAAAATGCATGTTTTAAAGCTGTTTTTCACGTATAACCCAAAAACTATTAGCTTTTACAGAAAAGTTATTCTTACCAAAATTGAAGACAATAAAAAATTGAATACACTATTCACTCAAAGTACTAAACTAATGTTAATTCAAAGTGAGTTACAGGTAATTAAATGTATATTTTTTTCGATAAGTACTCAAATCTAAGTATTCAAGCTTAAATAATGGGAAAACGATGCATTTTATAATATATACCTGTTAAAAACTTATCAAAGTACTTCAGAATACCTAACAAATGAGCTCCAGAAGAAGTTAATAGCATCAAAATTAAGCAAATTATGATGAAACTAAGAGAATCCTTTCGAATTTTGTAGGAAAAAGTGAAAAATAAAACATACGCCATTTCCACAAAAATTACAATTTATAGTAATCCTTACAAATATTTCTTTGTATTAGCGTATTAGCATAAGTAATGATTTTAACAATTTTCACCGGTTTAGAATGCATATTTTTGAAAAAAAGGTACAATTTAAAAAAAATCAGAATTTTTAAAATTATCGTCATTTTGGTAAATAACCAAATGCCAGTAACAGCTGTTACTGACTGTTGATTGTAAAAATGGTAGCCATTTTTTAAAATACATTAAATGTGAATATTTTATACATTTAATGGTTTTTACCCTGACCAGTGGTTAGATCCCTGGGTTAATTTTTAATATGAGAATGTGTTAAAAGTTTTCTCTTCATTTGAGGTAGTTACAATTATAAGACGATAGCTCTGATGATGACATTAAAAATGCTGAAAGTACATACTTAGCTGATTTTAATAAATTTATTTACACACTATCAGTTTTTGAAAACATACACCAGTTCCCGTTTTGATTTATATAGAAGTGTGTACAAGTCAAACAGTCTGTTTCTATTCATTTAATCTTTGATTTTTAAAAAAGTAAGGGGTTTGAAAGATTAAATTCAACGCGTTTTAATAGCCTTTGGAATTACCTTTCAAACCGTTTTTAGGTGAACCTGATATCACGCACGCATTTCGTTTCCGAAAGTTGCACTTTCCCTCACGGCGTGCGTGAAAGTAAATTTTCCCGCACGGCGTGCGGGAAAGTAAAATACCTTGTAATATGACATTATAATATATTATAATTGCAAGCAATAAACTAATATTTAGATATTATTTACTAATTTATTTCAAATTTATCATATTGTGTTCATTTTTTATTGAAATTAGCACGATAATTCGATGAAATAAAAATATTTTGACATAATATTTAAAAGTCAGATCAGTGTACAATTACAATGGTTTTGAATCGTCGTCATGGAAACCAATATCGTCGTCGTGGTAACCCATTATATTGAAAGTTTGGTTTTGACAACCTTGTCAAAGAATTAATTTGTGTACTTTTAATTCTAAATAAAAATTGATATAGGTATGTAACTCTATTTTTTGTGTTTTTTTCTAAACGTACGGCCCTAGAAAAAATATACTCGACTGCTTGCCCGAACTCCGCTATCGCGTCGTTCGGGTCAACGGCAGTCTCGTGCGTGAAAGTATCACTTTCCGCACTAGTTAGGAAATAGTATATTGTGCAACAAGTGCAGAAAGATACTAATTTCTCACGAGTTTGAAAAGTTGCGGTACGAGCGCAAGCGAGTGCCGCAATTCAAACGAGTGAGAAATTATCTTTCTGCACGTGTTTCACACTATACTTTTTCTACAAGCACAGTTTTTCCTAAAAATAAAAATCACAATTTCCAAACGACGATTAATTATAATAGGTACCTATGTGATAAATTTTAAACTGTATTTAATTAATACCTACTAATCAATTTAAATTCCTTATACCTAAATAAATTACACAGAAATCAGTTAAAAAATTAATGCACTGCCTTAATTTGTTTAAATTTAAACAATTATTACACATTATTGACATTATATTATGCAGTCACGGATTTACACAAAACCTACTTCATTCGACGTCTCTTGCACAGGTTGCTAAATCTTTATTTGTTATTTGATAATTATAAAATGTTTAATAAGAATAAAATTGTAAAATAAAACAGTTGTAACATCCATAATTTAGTTTCTATGCTATAGTTAAATATAATAATTGCCTTATAGGTTATATATTTGTCTAAAGTTTAACCACGGATGTAAACAGAATATAACGTTACTCAGAATGCGGTAGTCCACGGATGTAAACAGAATATAACGTTACTCAGAATGAGGTAGTCAACTGTGCAGAAAAGAACTTTGCGGCACAGAAACGTCACTTTGCGGCACAGAAACGTCACTTTTCTGCACACTAATGTCAAATATCTTATACTGTGAGAAAATATCAAGTTTGCTAACATAAAACCGTGCAGAAAAGTGCACTTTGAATAGTGGTTGTAGAAAAATAACTATTTAGAAAGGAGTTTATTTAATTTTTTATTACGTTCAATTTTGGTAATAACTTTTTTGTAAAAACTTATAGTTTTTGAGTTATCTGTGAAAAATCGGTTAAAAATTATTCTTACGACAAATTAAAATTTTTGATCTTTAATAATTCAAAAATTATGATTTATTTTAACAACTTTATATAACAAATTTTGCTTAGAATTTGTCCCCCTATCTAATTATGGGGTTATTTTTAATAAAATAATTTTCACCCCGAGAAGAGGTGACATCCACCCCCAGGGTAAAAGCGCAAGTTGGCACCATGTCACCTTTGTTTCTTGAGATATCCTCTCCACTCACCAATTTTCATGCAAATCGATGGAGGTTGAACGAAATCGGAGGTAATAGCTCATATCCACCTTCAGTGACTCCACTATACGTGAGGAATCCAAATCTGCAATAAAAAAATGGGGGCTCCCATTTAAGATTTTAAAGTAAACCCACCTCCGTGGGGAGTCGTGTTTTGTGCCATTCGATAGATTTTTCAAAAGTATTGAATACGTGTATTCTTTAGTTTATTGATCTGATGTTCACTTCGCGAAATATCGCGGGGTTGATAAACGAGTTCGGATAAATAGAAAAAATACCAAAAAATGTATTGGTAACTTGCCATTTGCCATATATTTTCACATAATTAATTAACGACCAGGAATGCAACCTTAACTCCTTGACCAGCTCACTCCTATTTTAGCGTACACCTTATTACAGTAGCTATGTATATTGTAAGGTGAAACAACATCAAAGAAATCCTTGTTAATTATACTGTTATGTAGAGGTGAGCTATTTTTTAATTAATCACTAGAGATGAACAAACGAGTTCCAAAAATATTCTTATAATATAAGCATAAGCATGAGCCTGTTAAACAACGTGCTTATGGATATTCAACTCAGAGAAGTCGTATCACAAACTTTAAATAAAAGGAACATATTTTAAGATGCGTACCTACCAGTAGCGACCATAGAATGGTACGAGGTAAAATAGAAATAAGCTTAAAGAAGGAGAGGTATAAGATGATTAAAAAGAAGAACAAATCAAAACCATGGATGAAACCATCAGATGTTGATAGTTTTCAGCAATGTATTTCCGACATACTTAGCAGTCCTGAAGAAGAAAGTAATATAAACGACTTAAATAATATAAATTAACAAATGCCTTACTGGAAAGTCAAAACAAATTCTGTCCTAGAACTCGAAAAAGAAGAGAAGATCAGCCAAAATACCAGGCAGCTAATGCAGAAAAGAAGAGAAATGAGAAGCGAGACGGAAACTAAAGCTGACGAACTACAAAAATTAAATAAAGAAATATCCAAAGCTGTTAGACAAGACACTCGAAAATACAACCAACAACAAATCGAACATACCATTGAGAACAATAAAAGTATGAAAGTATTGAGAAGAAGACTAAGAACGGGGACAAGGCAGATAATAAAGATTAAAGATAGAAATGGTCATCTTACAACCAACAGAGAGGAAACCCTTAAAATAGTTGAAGACTTCTACAACTTGCTGTACACAAGCCAACACAAAGCAAATAGCAAAGAAGATCAAGTACCAGAAATATTAACAAGGAAAAAGGGCATTGTCAACCAAGGATCAGAATTACTACCGGAAATCACAATAGACGAAATACAACTAGCCCTAAGTAAAGCTAAGAATAACAAATCTCCAGGCGAAGATTGTGTAGTTACTGATGCAATCAAAATCGGAGGCACTTGTCTTCTTAAGAAAATAAAAAACCTTTATAACATGTGCCTTTTGGATAGTAATATACCCGAAAAATGGCACAATGCTGAAGTAATTCTATTGTACACAAAAGGAGATCCCCATGAATTAGAAAACTACAGACCTATAAGCCTTCTTAGTCACTTATACAAACTCCTTACAAACTTACAAGAATAGTAACGAATCGTATTGAGAAAAAACTTGATTTCTACCAGCCAATAGAGCAAGCGGGATTTCGTACCGCATTTGGAACAAATGATCACTTACATATCATTAAAACGGTAATAGAAAAGACTATCGAATACAATCGACCACTCGTTTTGGCTTTTGTAGATTTCCATAAAGCCTTTGACACGGTAGAATTTGACAAAATTCTGGAAGCACACAAGCATGCCGCATTGACTACCGATACACAAGGTTAATCTACAATACATATAAGAACGCAACTATGTCGGTGAAACTACATAAAAACACGGATCATATCCCAATCGGCAAATGAGTCGGACAGGGCGATACCTTATCGCCTAAACTGTTTACCGCAGTACTAGAATATGCTTGTAAAAAACTTAACTGGGAAGAGCGAGGCCTGGATATTGACGGTAGAAGATTAACAAATTTGAAATTCGCAGACGACATAGTTTTATTCTCTGACAACCTCAAGGAGATATGTACAATGCTACATGAACTTCAGGTAGTCTGTGCCAGTGTAGGTCTTAAAATAAACATCTCCAAAACAAAATTCATGACAAACCTAGTACCTAGCGGAAATATCAATATTGGAGACAACGAAGTAGAGCTAGTGGAAAAATATATATACCTTGGACACGAAATAAAGATCACAAGAGACAACCAAACATGCGAACTACGAAGAAGAATAAACCTAGCATGGGCAACCTACGGCAAACTCAAAGACATCTTTAAAAGCGATATACCAATTTCTTTAAAACGTAAAACATTTGACCAATGTGTGTTGCCTGTGATAACTTAATAATAATAATAATAATATGTAAGCAATACGAGCCTAGTAGGCCCATGGCTTGATGTACTATTCTTTTCCACTCCCTTTTGCCAGTCGCTTTTCTTTCCCAGTTCCTTACGTTAAGTCTTCTCATATCTTCTCTAACTCCATTACTCCATCGTGACCTCGGTCTTCCTCTTCGCCTTTTCCCTGCCAATGCACTAGATAGTACCATTCTGGGAATTCTAGATGGAATCATCCTCTGCACATGGCCCAACCATCTAAGTCTTTGCGCCTTAATTACTGCTAATATGTTAGGATCTTGATAGAGCTCAGTTAGATCCTTATTTGTTCTTCTTACCCACTGTCCATTTAAGTTTTTCCCACCGAAGATTTTGCGGAGTATTTTCCTCTCCCAAACTAATAACAACTGTTTTTTTGTTGTGATCCATGTTTCAGAAGCATACGTTACTATCGGCCTTATTACGGTCTTGTAAGTTCTTAGTTTTGCTCTTCGTGATATATTTTTACTTCTTAACAACCCATTAAGATCAAATATAGCGCGGTTACCCGACATAATTCTTTTTTGTATTTCTTCTTCACAGTTAGGATCTCTTGTGAAGACAGTTCCTAAGTACTCAAATCTTTCAACTTTTTCGAATTCGACAGCTACAACTTCTAAAATGCTGCAAATAGCTCAGAGGAAAATGGAAAGGGCAATGCTGAATACATCGTTCCGTGACCGAGTTAGAAATGAAGACATAAGGCGAAGAACAGGAGTTACCGATGTAATTTCCCGAATTGCCACAGTTTTAGCCCTCGTTTTTTGGATATCATTATCATAAGTGGCTCAACAATCCGTTGTGGATCTGGGCCTGCTCGCAAAGAAGTCGCCACTCTTGTCGATTACTGGCAACTTTCCTCCATCTTCTGACTTTTATTTCCGATTTTTGGACATAATCAATACTATATACTACTTAAATTTCAGTAGATAAACTACCAGGTACATAATTGGTCATACTATACCGATATTTATCAAGTTTAAAATTTTAGCACCTGTAAAGAGAGAAAAAATAATAAGAGATTCAGTTCTTACTTGCAACTCCTGTCTGAGATCATCCACCCAATTGCTAAGATCTTTCTCGTGCGTGTAAAACAGTACCGCTAAATCTAGCCTTCGTCTCCTTTGTTCGACTCTAGCAGCGAAAGAAGTCACGTGAGCCTCCAGTTCGTGAGCTACTGAATAAATCTCGTCGGGATCGCATTCGCCCGTATGAGCGAGTTCCTCAGCAGCGGCCAGAAGCTTGTCTGCGTTGGTGTAAGTATTCTGTAACAAAATGTACCAAATTAGCTACTCTCGTTTTAAGTCAAACATTAAGGTGGGACACGGTTTGAAAATTTTGAAATTTTCGATTTATAATTTTTGAATTTTTCGATTTGAGCGTATGGATAGGTAAATGACCATTTTTTCAGGCTAAAAAAAAGTATACTGGGTGTTTTAATAAAAAAAGTCAAAAACGTTTTTTTTTTTCAAAAATCCGCCATTTTTTATTTAAAAGCGTTATAAAAAATAGTCATTTACCTAAAAACTTGAAAAAACGTTTATTTACCTATTCAGCGATATAAAAATTTTTAAAATCGGTTGTCAAATGACTGAACAATTAATTTTTAAAATGAGAGATGCAATGTGGAAATCACATAAATTGATATTATGTTATGTGATATCCATGTTGCACCTCTCATTTAAAAAATTAATTACTCAGTGATTTGACAACCGATTTTGAAAAACTTTATATCGCTGGATAGGTAAAGGACCTTTCTTTCAATTTACAAAAAAATATACTGGGTGTTCCATTAAAAAAAAATCAACAAATTTTTTTTCAAAAATCCGCCATTTTTGTTTTCGTATTTGAAAGCGATATAAAAAGTTCAATCCATTCAGGCAAAACTTTTACTAAAATAAAACATTTCAGTGAAAACCGCATATTTCTATCTTGAGCCGTTTAGAAGTTATAGGCAGTTAAAATGGGGGAAAATATAAGTGGACACCCGGTATTTAAAAAACGAGCCTGTACCGCCATTAAGAAGAACAAAAAAATACACTTTCTTCAAATAAACTTTTTTATCCGATGCCTAGATTTTGTGTCATTTTGGAACTACTAATGAAATAAAAAATTTTAGTAGTTCCAAAATGACACAAAATCTAGGCATCGGATAAAAAAGTTTATTTGAAGAAAGTGTATTTTTTGTTCTTCTTAATGGCGGTACAGGCTCGTTGTTTTAATATTGTATTTAATTACAGAGTAATTTCCACATATTAATATATTTTTCTAATTGGGCTCTGTACCGCCATTCTCTATTATATTACGAATACGTGTGCCAAATATCTCGAAAAAATATTCAAAATTACAGCCGCAATCTTGGAACGCGTTTTGGCTACCTGTTGATCGCTACTGTTTCCTCTTAATTTAAAATTAAAATAATTCTACCATAATTTAGATTTTAGATGAAGGGTTTAAAAGCCAATTTCAAAAAAATTCCTTTATGAGCTTAAATATATTATGTAAAAAACTACCTCCAAATACATTTTTTGTACAATTCGGAGTTGACAGAAAAAAGTTCCACCTCTTTAAAAATGCAAAAAACGCGCTTTTTTTAAAAGGGGCACTTTTCAAACGTCCTTAGCTCGAAAAGATGTGAAGCACGAAAATTTACATGACAAAGTTGTGAACCTTCTCGAAATCTTTTGATTCGTTACTGCCTAAATATGGCTCCGTCACTTAAAAGCTGTTTAATAGCTATTTGAATATGGCCATTTTTTTGGTAAAAAGTGGGCTTACTTAAATTTTTGTCAAAAAGGCGCCTTGACATTTGTCAATTTGAAAAAATTCACATGAAAAGTAGCCTCAGAAGCTAAAACCTGACGTTTTCTAAATCATTTTCGAAAAGAGCTACTCGAGAAAAAAATTCTTCAAAAACGCTAAAAATGGCTATTTTGGCATTTTAAGTCTCACAAAAGGGGCCCCTGGGCTCAAAAATTTTTAAAAATTCGAAGAGTACTTTTTTGTCGTACAACATACTAAAATTTCGGAGAAATCGGTAGACCCACTTAAAGTATACCACTTAAAGTAGACCCTCCCCACTTAAAGTATAGAAAAAGTAATATTGTGCTTGAACAACCATCTGGTAATGGTAGGGGAGCCCAAGCGAGGATTTTTGCAGTTACTCGAGCGCGTCAGATTATTACATGGGGAGAAACCTTGCACCCTGAAAATGTACCTCTAACCATATATTGGCTCTTAATGCAGGGGGAGTTCGTTAAGGGGGGGCCGAAAAAAAATCTACCCTTAGAAAAACTCGAAATTGTCAGATTAAGATAAGACAAGTTAAGTACATGCAAAACAGTGTATTTCAAAAATCTGACGATTTGAGCGGGGCGTAAAGAAATGGGTGAGTCCCAAAGTTTCACAAGAAAAAAGCGAATATTTCGCGAAATGAATGACAGATCGAAAAACTAAAAAATACATGCACAATATTTTTCAAAAATCTATCGAATGATACCAAACACGACTTCTCACGGAGAGGGGTGGGGGTAAATTTAAATTTTAACTAAAAATCTCGCGATATTTCGCGAAATAAACATTAGATCGAAAAACTGAAAATTACACTTATTCAATATTTTTGAAAAATCTATCGAATGGCACCAAACACGACCCCCCACGGAGGTGGGGTGGGAGGCTACTTTAAAATCTTAAATAATGGGAGTCCCCATTCTTTATTGCAGATTTGGATTCCTTACGTAAAAATAAGTAACTTTTATTCGAAACATTTTTTCGAATTATGGATAGATGGCACTATAATCTAAAAAAACGATTGTTGGAAATGGAAAATTAAATTAAAAATTTAAAGTCTCCACTAAATTGGAAAACTTTACTTAACTTTTTTTGGTCTTAGGATCTACTCTTCACAACCCAATAATAGGTCCCCATAACGCTCGAGTGACTGAACATTTAGCATACTTTGCTCCCCTATCATAAAGGGCCACCTAGGGACAAGGAATCTTGGTGGCGGAACCACGAAGAGCAACAGAAGGTTAGGAAAAAGAAAGATGTATGAGAGGTATTAAAAATATTGAGAGGCGAAAGATGTATGAGAGGTATTAATAAAGATAAAGGATACAAACAAGGTAGCAATAGGGGACGCAAAGCGCGCTGTGGCTACTATTAAGGAAAGGTCCTCTGATAAAGACGAAGAATTGGAAATACGAGATGAAAAGGTTATAAAGCAATTCTAAAGCAATGGACAGTTCATCAACGCACTTGACTGATATGTGTTGACAAACCTACAGTTTGTAAATCAAAGAAACTCAAAGTGAACTTCATCAGCCCCTAAACTGGCTTTTATTCAAATATACAATGTAATAAATGGTAGCTTTAAGTACTTTATAAACCCTGATAGACTCAAGAGCCGCTATAGGTGAAATTTGCTAACCATTTTAGGCACGATAAGAGCCTATAGCTTAAATAGTAGAACCTAAAAGAAAACGTATGAACACTGTGCCGTCACTTTTTAGAGGCACATGTGTCGACAGTGGCGCATCAAACTTTTCACTTATGGACGGGATAAATAAATTAAAAGGTACCCTCCCTCACTCCTAAAAATAAATTTTTTTCATTTTTTTTTTAGTTCTACGTGACTCAAAAATAAGACCCAGTGTAATTTTAACCCACCACCCGCGTCCTCCTTTCCCCACCATCAAAAACTTCATTTTTTTTAGGAGGGATGCAATCAATTTTAAAATTTCAAAAAATTCACACGCATAGTTGTGTCTATTACAAAACATGTCTATTGTTCGTCCGCTATAACTTTTCCCATGCGTCACGATTCATTTTCAAACAAATTAAGTCAAAACATAAAGAGAAACGTACGCCGATGTGTGTAGTATATAGTATACGAACAATATTTTTTATAGACCCGCAGGCTGAGTGTACAGAGTACAGGGTTATTCACTATATTTTGACCCCCTGTAAACTGCTTTATTTACAGAATTAGAAAAAAATGTAAAATACAAAAGTTATTCGATTTTTAAATTATGATTTTTTGACATCTATATCATACTAGTAACTTCATCCATCTGGGCGTGATGACGTAATCGACTATTTTTTTTTAAATGAGAATATGGGTCGTGTGATACCTCATTAGAAAGGTTGTGAATTCTCTGTTCAGTCATATAGACATTAAGATAATTATTTATACAGGGTGTCCAAAAATTTTTTTTGAATTAAATTAATTGACACAAGAAGAAGAATGTATGTAATTTATTTAATTCAAAATATCTTCTACTGCTGTTAGAAAACAGAAATAAAAGTTTATTGCACAAATAAACATTGCTTTTTGCTTAAATTCAATGTTCAAACTGCCAGGAGGCAGATGGGTGGCAGCATGAACATTGAATTTAAGTGAAAAGTAATGTTTATTTGTTCAATAAACATTTATTTCTGTTTTCTGACAGCAGTAGAATGTATTTTGAATTAAATAAATTACATACGTTCTTCTTTTTGTGTCAATTAATTTAATTAAAAAAATTTTTTGGACACCCTGTATAAAAAATTATCTTAATGTTTATATTACTGAATAGAGAATTGAATAACATTTCAAATGAACTAGCATACGACCCCTATTATCATTTAAAAAATAGTCGATTACGTCATCACGCCCAGATGGATGACGTCACTAGTATGATATACAGGGTGAGTCACCACTAACGGGACGGAAGATTACAGCGAAATGGTAAAATATTTGAAAAAAAATTTAAATTAGTAGTTTGTAAGTTGATAAAATCTACATTTTAAAATTATTTTGAAATATACAGGGTGTCCCAGTAAATGGCGGCGTATCAAAGTTATATTTTTTCTTATGGAACACCCTATATTTTATTGCATTTTTAATTGTCCGCAAAAAATAAGGTATAGTTTCATAAGGCTTCCCTATACCTATGTACAGAGTGTTCTGAGTTATGTTGACTTTTCTTAAAATGTAAAGTTTTAAAAGAAGGCTTATTTTCAAGTTATTTAAGAAATTATAAAAAAATTACTTTTACATTTAAATATTTAGATATTGGTTGAATGTATTTCATGATTATTTATTACACATTTATTTACAGGGTGTTCAAAATTTACAGTTTCATTATTGGATTATTCAATGTGTCATATGATTCTTATTTTAAATGGAACACCATGTATATTAATAAATTATTGTACTAAGCACAGGTTCCTCTTTCGAATGGTATAGGGATGTTCTATAACTAGAAGTAATAGTTTTTGCGTAATTTACAATTGTCTTAAACGGTAAATTGATTTTAAAAATAATATTTATAGTCACAATCGATTTTTAAACTGTACAAAATAAATGTTTGTTTACTGTATCATAATGAAATCAAAATTATGTCTATTTACTAGACCATTATTATGAAAAGTAGGTATATTGGTCTGTATACAATACATTAAAAAATCAGGATCTTCTATAAAGTTTAAAGTCCATAAACGATAAGTTAAATATTTATCATAATCCTGTTTGGTCTAATACTGGTGTAGGGTGTTTTATATGGATAATAGTGGTTTCTCTTAAGTATTCTAACAGTCGTTTGACTGATTTACAATTCACCCGAAATTTTTTATTTACTAGTATTTGGGTTTTCCGTAACAGAAAGCAGGACATCAAGCTCCTTGACGTCATCACAAATAACTGGTTTATTTTTATTTAACTTTCCGTATGCAACATTGCCAGTAGCACGGAATCTATTAAAATCTCTCAAAAACGTCCTTTTTTTATGTGTCTTCTATTAGGATACTTTTGAGCGTAAACTTAAGAAGGTAAGATACAATTTTGCAAACACTCCCCAATGCAAAGTACCATGTCTACTCTTTCGTAGATAACGTGATTATTCATTTTTAGGAACAATTAAATTTGAATATCATACACGGATGCTTATATTTTTAATAATTACCAGACCCTACTGTCATAAAATGAGATACATCTTTTGTTTTAAACTCGATTTACAGATTAAGAATTTAAATAATTGTAAATTACGCAATAACTATTAGACCTAGGTATAGGACATTCATATACCATTCGAAAGAGGTGACTCCGTTTAGTATAAGGGTATATTAATATACATGGTGTTCCATTTAAAATAAGCATCATATAACACATTGAATAATCCAATAATGAAACTGTAAATGTTGAACACCCTGTAAATAATTGTGTAATAATTAATCATGGAATATATTTAACCAATATCCAACTATTTAGATGTAAAAGTATTTTTTTCATAATTTCTTAAATAACTTGACAATAAGCCTTCTTTTGAAACTTTACATTTTAAGAAAAGTCACCATAACTCAGAACACTCTGTACATAGGTATAGGGAAGCCTTATGAAACTATACCTTATTTTTTGCGGACAATAAAAAATGCAATAAAATACAGGGTGTTCCATAAGAAAAACTTTGATACGCCGCCATTTATTGGGACACCCTGTATGTTTCAAAATAATTTTAAAATGTAGTAAATTTTTAAATCTTCTACCATTTCGCTGTAATCTTCCGTCCCGTTAGAGGTGACTCACCCTGTATATGTCAAAAAATCATAATTTAAAAATCGAATAACTTTTGTATTTTACATTTTTTTAATTCTGTAAATAATGCAGTTTACGGGGGGTCCTAACCTAAAAAATAATTTTTATTTTATTTTTTTGGAAAAAAGCGTATAACTTTTTTGGGGGATGGCTGCAGGTCTAATTTTTTTAATCTTATGTATTTTATCAAACACTATATTTCTAATTTTTTTCAGATTTTTTCGTAAGGCTCTCTCCTCTTTCAAAAATCACAAGAAATGTTTTTTTAGAGGATTTTTGGGGATCTCTTCAAACTATCAGTCTTTTGGGGACTTCAAAATATATCAAAGCAATGTTTTTTAATAAGTTACATGTAAATTGAAGTAACTAAGTCCTTAAGAACATTTAAAAATGGGAGAAACACGTTCAAACCCCCTAAAACACAGTTTTTTGAATTTTTGAATGTGGCGAACCTTACGGAATTTAAAAAATTAGAAATATAGTGTTTGATAAAATACACAAGATTAAACAAAATTAAACCTACAGCGATCCCCAAACAAAGTCATACGCTTTTTTCCAAAATAAAAAATAATAAAAATTTTTTTTTTTTGGATTATGTACCCATAATCTAAGGGTCTATAAAAAAATAGACCTGTTTTGTAAAACCCACAACAATGCTTGTGAATTTTTTGAAATTTTAAAATTGATTGCATCCCACCTAAAAAAATAAAAACGAAAAATGCGGTTTTTGATGGGGGGAGAGGTAAGCGGATAATGGGTTAAAATTACGCTGAGTCTTATTTTTAAATCAAATAAAACCTTAAAAAATGAAAAAAATTGAAAATGTATAAACATTCTCAATTTCTTTGCAAAACGAAAATGCAGCAGCTGCATAATACTCTGGTTAAAGCGGAGAGTGCAGGAAGAGTCTATACCGGTTTCGGAGATCTTTTTCCCCTCATCAGTAAACCCATATCCTCTTCTCTCCGCTTTAACCATTTACCATAGCTTAGGGCCTTCCCGAATTGCAAAGAAAGAAATGTCACGGATGAACTAGGGCCATCTACCGGAAAACAAACTAAGTTATCAATCGAAGCAGCGCAGAAAACGACAATAAATATCGCCTCCGCAAAGAATTTTCATTCCAAATTTTCGTTTTGCAAAGAAATTGAGAATGTTTATACATTTTTAATTCATTTACTCTTTTGAGTATTAAGGAATATTTCTTGTTGGAGCTTTACCATGCTGAGTAGATGAGTTGTGAATTATTTAAAATTCTCTCATCTTAATTTTCTCGGCACCTGTATGACTTATAAATTGTAAAAGTCTCAGGAGGTGTAACCAAAGAAAGTATTCCACCTGTTGTCAATCTGGTGGTACGGAGGCGATATTTATTGTCGTTTTCTGCGCTGCTTCGATTGATAACTTAGTTTGAAAAAAATTGAATTCTAGGAGTGAGGGTACCTTTTAATTTATTTATTCCGACCATAACAGGAAGTTTGATCCGCCACTAAAAAGTGACGGCACAGTGTTCATACGTTTTCTTTTAGGTTCTACTATTTAAGTTATAGGCTCTTATCGTGCCTAAAATGATTAGCAAATTTCACCTATTAGTCCGATCAGGGAACACAAAATTTTACGAAAACCTCCAAAAAAATAAAGGAAGGATGAACATTTGGTAATAGGTAGTTGAAATTGCCTATTATTATATAAGAAAAAGTTTACAATTCTACATCCCCTCCATTTTATAAAAATTGGGAAATACAGGATGAAAAATATTTTCTCGGGAGTGAAAAATATACGTTTAAAATAAGCTCGTAATTGAATAAAATGACTAATTTTAATTCTAAGCAACTTTTGTTCGATAGAGTTTTTTTACTAAGTCAATACTGCTCGAGTTATTTGCGAGTGAATATGTTCATTTTTAACAAAAAAAAAACATGTTTTTGGACGGTTTTTCGCAGATAACTCGAAAAATAACTCGAAAAATAAGTATTCTAGGGAAAAATATTCTTAGTAAAAATATAGCTTATAAAAAATTGAAAAGAATGGTGTACGCGTGAGGTCTGGATACCCAGTAGAAGCAGAGTTGTAGCTAATGAAAAGTAGGTTCTTCTTCATCAAATTCAAAATCGAATATTTCAATGTGAAATAACCCAAAAACGGAGCACTTTTCGGGAAAAATTCATTTCAACTTTTTTGAAGTGTTTATAAATAGGTTTATTTTTGTTTTTTTAAAAACACTTCTAACATTAAAAATAAGTGAGTTACGCTCAAAATATTGTTGCTCTCTTTTATTTTTTGGTACAAAAATCGCGAAAATCACCCCCTTATTAGCTTCCCAAATAAAATTACTCGTTACCGCTTCACAAGTTACTTTACTTATGTATTATTTATATTATTTATAAGTTTCATCGGTTCAAAGTGCTCATTTTTGACAAAAATTGGGTTTAAAATAACACATTTTTTTTTATTTTGAAAAAAAATGGAATTGTTCATGGAATTAACTTAAAAATTATTAGTAATACCAAAAATCTAAACGAGTAATAAAATGTACGTTTTACTTTTCTGAATATTTTTGCTTTTTTGTTTTCTTAGACAAAAACTGGTTATGCTATGGCTATTCAAAATTTGCCTAAACTTGTGATTAGTTACTCGTTCAAGCCATTTTAACTACAACTTTTTCAAAAATAAGCACTTTGAACCGCTGAAACTTACAGATCATATAAATAATACATAAGCAAAGTAACTTGTGAAGTGGTAATGATAAAATTTATTCGGTGATGCTAATTAGGGGGTGATTTTGACGATTTGTTTACCAAAAAATAAAAGGGACCAACAATATTTTGAGCGGAACTCAAGTACTTTTATTGTTACAAGTTTTTTTTTTTTAAGAAAAATAAACCTTTTTTACACTTCAAAAAAGTTGAAATGAATTTTTCCTGAAAAGTGCTCTGTTTTTGGGTTATTTCACATTGAAATTTTCGATTTGGAATTTGATGAAGAAGAACCTACTTTTCATTAGCTACAACTCTGCTTCTACGGGGTCTACAGACCTCAAGCATATACCATTTTTTTTCAGTTTTTTATAAGCTATATTTTTGCTAAGAATATTTTTTTCGCTGAAATACTTAAGGTAAACTTCCGCACCAAGCGACCGAGACAGGAGACCGCGACAGGCGACAGACAGGTCGCGATAGACGATAGTTGGTCGCTGGTTTCGGTCGCGGACTGCAGAACTACCCTGATATAATTGCATTGAGAGCAGTCGTGGGGAGACCTCGCCTATCTGTCGCCTGTCGCGGTCTCCTGTCTCGGTCGCTTGGTGCGGAAGTCTACCTATTACTTTTTGAGTTATCTCCGAAAAATCGCACAAAAGCATGTTTTTTTCTGTTAAAAACGAACATATTCACTTGAAATAACTAGAAAAGTGTTGACTTGGGGAAAAACTCTATAGAACAAAAGTTGCTTATAATTAGTCATTTTATCAAATTCCGGACTTAATTTGAATGTATATTTTTCACCTTCAAGAGGGGGTATTCCCCTCTATTTTTGTAAAATGGAGGGGATGTAGAATTGTAAACTTTTTCTTATATAATAATAGACAGTTTCAACTACCTATTCCCAAATTGTCATCCTTCCTTTATTTTTTTTGAGGTCAGATTGTTCTTTGATCGGGCTATATAGCGGCTCTTAGTCTATGAATATTTTTGGAGTCGATAATTTATTACCATGTATAATTTTTTTGAACCCCTTAATTCTGTAACATTTCTCACTGCAAATAGTTTTCTTCCATTATAATTATCACAAGCGCATATTGTATTTGTATTAAATTGTACGCATACTTGCAGTTTCTCACATCAAAAATGATTTTTGCGCCGTTACAAACCAATCCACCGCTTTAATCCGGCTAATGAAGCGAAGACAATTGCCTATGACTGTCGGAATGCGTACTATTCATTTCGAAGATTAAAGCTAAAGTTGCTTTATTAAAATGCTCGGTGGAAGAAAATCGATGAGAAAGTCCAGGAAATGAGCCTGGGAAATAACACATTTAATAGATTTAGGGCGAGCTGTGAAGTTAGGAAGTAAAAAGTGTCAGTTTAATCTTCATAAAACTTGTTAATTCAGTTTAAATATGGAAGTAGGACAGTTTATATTGGGATTATCCTTAAGTAACGAAGATTAAAACAATAAAATAAGTTTCAATATCCAGGATATTTAAGTTCATTATCTATATTCGTAGTGTACCACAAAAAGTGATTAAACTATTACACAAAAGACAAAAGCTCCCAGATGTAGTGCAACTTTTTAAACTTTAATTTTTTGTGTAGTGTCTTACTGTGTGTGACCTGTTTTCTAGGTTTTGTTCGTTTCTGCCTGCTTGTATATTAGACCAGGAACTCGAGCTTTTCACCTCAAAATTTTTACAGAATGGATCGATTTGCTTGAAAATTTGAGAAGAAGTAGTGGATAGTCCAAGAATCAAAATCTATATGATACCGAAAGGCGCTTTTACCATGGGGGTGGTTGCCACCCCATCTCGGGGTGGAAACTTTTTATGATATTTTGACCGCAAAATTTGATAAAAACATTCATTCTTAGCTAAAAATATTCTACACATTTTTTTGATAAAATTAATAGTTTTAGATTTATTCGCTATCGAAAATGTTATATCTGTCGCTATCGAAAATGTCTTATATCGAAAAAATCAATGTTGTTCGATAATACTTATTTACGATTCACTCAATTTTTGCCGTAGGAAAACTTTTTTCAAATCAAGTTCTTGGGAATTAAATAAACTGCAATTTCATATTTAAACATTTTTTCGTATCTCTGATACTAATCTTTCTATTCTGAAGAAATTGGCATTATTTACCAAACTTCAAAAATTCGTTATTCACTTTTAACTCCAGTTCTTTAAAAATTAATCATTATAAGCCAGTCAAATTTCTAGAATCTATTAATAATACATAAATAAACAAGAATGAATAAGGCCAATGACTAAAAACACCGCTAACTTACATTATTATGCTTCCAATTGAATTTCTTTTTTTTTTTCAAAAATATATTGATTTTTTAACCGTAACTTTTCTTTTTTATCTTATAAATTTTGGTAAAAAAGAATTTTATAGATTTTTACAAGATCTATAAGGGCTATTAACATTGAATCCTTTTTTTAAAGCCTCAGTCGCAAAAAGAGGTGACAGGGTTGGTAAAGGTGGTTTTTGCATGCTATTATAAGTTTTAATTGACAATAACACTCAATTTTTGCCGTACAAAATTTTTTTGCAAACTATGTTCTTGGGAATTAAATAAGCTACATTTTTTCGTATTCTGATGCTAATCTTTCTATTCCGAAGAAAAGGGCATTTTTTACCAAACTACAAAAATTTGTTATTCACTTTTAACTATATTTTTTTAAAAACTAATCATTCTAAGTCGGTCAAACTTTTAGAACCTATTAATAATACATAAATAAAGAAGACCAAATAAGGTCAATGACTAATTTTAATTAGGGTGGTGATTAGGGGAGGGGGTTATTTCCGATCACTTTTTTGATGAAAAAAATAGGGACTGCATTCTTCTCAGTAAAGTCACTTAATTTTTGAGCTAGAGACTTTTCTTATTTCTGAAGATAGATATTTTTAAATACTTTAATTTACTTTGAACAAGTTATCCTCGAAAAATGCATAGTTTGCCCGTCTTTTGACTTTGAAACTACAATATTTAGCATTTTATGAAGAAGAGCTAACATATATAATAAAGTATAGCTCGATTACTATTGGCTTTAAATAATATTAAAAAAAAAACAGATTTGTTTATTTTTTCAATAGGTGCATTTTTGTTATAAAACGAAAACTTTTTGAGTTATTAGCAGAAAACTGATTAAAAACATTGATTTTTTCGATATAAAACTAACACTTTCGATAGCGAATAAATCGAAAAGTATTAATTTTGTCAAAAAAAATGTATAGAACGTTTTTTGCTTAGAATGAATGTTTTTACCAACTTTTGCGGTCAAAATATAATAAAAAATTTCCACCCCCGCGATGGGGTGGCAACCACCCCCATGGTAAAAGCGCCTTTCGGCATCATATAGATTTTGATGCTTGGACTATCCATTACTTATTCTCAAATTTTCAAGCAAATCGATCCATTCTGTAAAAATTGCGAGGTTTTGTCCTATTTTAAGCTTCATTACTTGGACTATATTATCCCAATGACTTCACAATTCTGTTTATTATCATCATCTCATGTTTTGTCATGTGTCACGAAAAGATTTTACAAAAGGAACGAGAAGAAAGAAAGAAGAAAGAGCGAGAAAAAAGAAAGCCACTACAATGTTGTTACCAAAAGCAGTTATAATAAATTAATGGCCGAAGTACAAGATGCGGAATTGTCTGCCAAAAAAACACTAAAACGATTTAGAATTGTTGAAGTTGGAGAAATAAAAAAGTTGGCTTCTAGAATTGAACCCATCAAATATTATGTACCTACTGAAGATATTTTTGACATAATTGAAGCAGCCCACGTTGCTATTGGTCATGGAGGTTGGGAGGATAGGTTGAAGACTGAAACCGCCACAAAATACGCAAATATAACAATTGATTGTTCAATAATTTTATATCAATGTGTGAAACCTGTCAACGGAAGAAGAGTAAAGCGAAGACGGGTCTTGTGTCGAAACCTAGATTGCATTCACAAATGAATAGTCGCTGTAGGTATATTTGATCGATATGCAATCACAAGAGGATCACGGCTACAAGTTTATTATGGTTTAAGACCATTTAATGAGACCATTACAAAGTAAGAGGGCTGTAGAAGTTGCTCAATTTAACGGATCTATTCTTGACTTTTGGCGCATCATGCATTTTACAATCCGATAATGGCCGAGAGTTCGTTAATGCAGTTATAAATGAGGTAATGTCATACTGGCCTGAGGCAAAATTAGTTCATGGAAAACCAACACACTGCCAGAGCTAAAGGTTCAGTCAAGCGAGCTGAAAATTTTAGCAGCCTGGATGCAAGACAATAACACAACAACGTGGTCAAAAGGACTAGCGTTTTTTACGTTTACGATCTTGTCCAGTATTTTAAGTTTTAGAGATATTATTTGCAAACAACCGGGGTAGCAAATTATTTACCGATTTTTAGTTGAATATGGAAATTACTGAAAAGTTTAGTGAAAACTAGTTTTGACTGAAATATGTTTAATCTCAACTAGAATTAACTGAAAATATTTGACAGTTCTAGTTTTCACTAGTTAAAACTAGAATTGTCTAAAGCCCATAGTTAGAACTAGTTTTACCTAGTAAATCCGGGTTTTAACTGAAAACGGGTTTTGACGGTAACATATACATCACAGTATACATCACATCAACGATAATTTTATACATAGTTGTAGTTCTAGCAGATATACATATACAGTGACCACGTAAAGTTTGGAATAACTTCATTTTGTCGTAAATGAAAAAAAATCCAGAAACTGGTCGATTTTTATTTTTTTATTATGATTTTTTGGCATATGTCATACTAGTGACGTCATCCATCTGTGCGTGATGACCATCGATTTTTTTAATGAGAATAGGGATCGTGTGCTAGTTTATTTGAAATGTTATTCAATTCTCTATTCAGTCATATAAACATTAACATACTTATTTATACACTGTATACAAAAAAATCTTTTTTTTAAATTAAATTCAGTGACACAAAAAGAAGAATGTATGTAATTTAGTAAACTCATAATACATTTTCTGCTGTCAGAAAACAAGAAAAAATATTTATTTGTCAAATAAATATTGTTTTTTTCTTAAATTCAATGTTAAAGCTGTCACCCACCTGCCTCTTGGCAGTTTGAACATTTAATTTAAACAAAAAGCAATGTTTATTTATTAAATTAACAAATTTTTCTCTTTTCTGACAGCAGTAAAATGTATTTTGAATTACATAAATTATATATCTACTTTTTCCTTTTTGTGTCAATTTAATTAAAAAAAAATTTAGACACCCTGTATAAATAATTATGTTAATGTTTATATCACTGAATAGAGAATTGAATAACCTTTGAAATAAGCTAGCACACGACTCCTATTCTCATTTAAAAAATCATCGATGACGTCATCACTCCCAGATGGATTTTTTTTAAGAGAGTAAACTGCAATTTAAATTTTAAACGCGGCCTACTGCGAATCCACAAACTGGGTGAAGTTTCGATATTTTGCTTCGCGTTAGAGATATCGGAAAAAGTTATTTCGAAATGTTGTTCCAAATATTATTATAACAACACATACCAAACATGACAAAATTAGCACTTTTAGTTTTTTCAGTAGTTGTGGACAGGATCCTAAAACGACAAATTGGCTGTCAATAATGAAAATAGCTACAAATAATGAAAAACTGAAAGTGCGAATTTTGTCATAAAATTTGGTATGTGGGATCATAATAATATTTGGAACAAATTTCCAAATAGCTTTTTCCGATATCTATAACGCGAAGCAAAATATCGAAAATTCACCCCGTTTGTGGATTCGCAGTAATCTTAAAAAATGTGAACCATCAATCTTTATGACTGTACAAAATTTCAAATCTGTATTTATTTTGATAGCCCAAATATAGGGGTGTCTTCATCTTAAATGCGACACACTGTATATGTGAAAAAAACCATAATTTAAAAATAAAAATCAACCTGTTTCGGGATTTTTTTCCAAAATCGCCCATTCGCGAAAAAATGAATTTATTCTAACGTACTCACTGTATATTTGTTTTAAATCGGTATTTATGTTCACTAAATGTGGTAAAAACCAAGTAAAGATATTCCAGATCTTCTTCTTTATTTTATGTTAATTGGACGATCTATAAATTAAGTAAAAATAACCTTGTTAATTTTGAATAACTTATTTTTTTCTGGTATTCGATTGTATACGATTACAGTTTTTTGCAAAGTTAAACAAGCGATTAATATTCAATCCGTTAAAATAAGGCTATTGCATCATAATCCTATTTTAACTTTATTATTACTATTATAGTTACTAAATTCAGGATTAAACAAAATATAAAATAAAAGTTATTTAGAAGATATTTAGTAGTAGCTTTTAGAAGAGAATTATAGGAGTATTATTTATAGTCCAAGTAATGAAGCTTAAAGGATCCCCCAAACCAACGCGAAACTTTCGCAACCGCAACCTACGCGGAATCGCGGCGAACCGATATTCACGGCGGATATTGAAGGTGTTCAGACCACTTTGCGCGGAATCCGCAACGGTCGCGGCAGAACAGCGTTCCTTTCATGAAACGCTGCATGCACGGTTTTTTCCGCTACCGTTGTAGTTTCGCGTATTTTAAAATGGTTGTTACAGAAAAACTCATTGAAATTGTTAAACAATATCCTATAATATATGATTTAACGGACGAAGATTATAAAAATATAAGAAAAAAGGATAAAGTCTGGAATAGTATAGAGTTAGAATTAGGAGAAAATGATAAGTTTTCATTATATATTATAATATTATTATTATTTGCTTGCATAGAGATTACGCCCACTTAAAAATTTGGTCATTTTTGATGTCTTGTATTTCCTAAACCTGTTGGCCGATTTAAAAATATAATTTGTTCACATTTGTATGGCGAATAGTCGCGTCGGCTTTCGCGTCAATATGGGGAACCCTTGTCCGCTACCGCTCCGCCTGCGAATGTTCCGCTACGGAAAATTCGCGTCGCAAAACTTTCGCGTCGGTTTGGGGGATCCTTAAAATAGGACAAAACCTCGCAATTTTTACAGAATGGATCGATTTGCTTGAAAATTTGAGAATAAGTAGTGGATAGTTCAAAGATCAAAATCTATATGATGCCGAAAGGCGCTTTTACCATGGGGGTGGTTGCCACCCCATGCCGGGGGTGGAAATTTTTTATTATATTTTGACCGCAAAAGTTGGTAAAGATATTCATTCTAAGCAAAAAACGTTCTATACATTTTTTTGATAAAATTAATAGTTTTCGATTTATTCGGTATAGAAAGTGTTAGTTTTATATCGAAAAAATCAATGTTTTTAATCAGTTTTCTGCAAATATCAAAAAGTTTTCGTTTTATCAAAACAACTTTGCTTAACAAAAATGTACCTTGTGAAAAAATCAACAAAACCGTTTTTTTAAATTTCCTTTAAGACCAATAGTAATCGAGCTATACTTTATTATATGTTGACTCTTCTTCGGCAAATGCTAAATATTGTAGTATCAAAGTCAAAAGACGGGAAAACTATTCATTTTTAGAGGATAAAATGTTAAAATAATTTGAAGTATTTAAAAATATCTATCTCCTCGAGAAATAAAAAAGTCTCTAGCTCAAAAATTAAGTGATTTATAATGAAAAGAATGTCAGTCCCTATTTTTCAGCGAAAAAATGATCGGAAGCAAACCCCTGATCACCATACTAATTAAAATTAGTCCTTGACCTTATTTGGTCTTCTTTATTTATGTATTATTAATAGGTTCTAGAAGTTTAGCCGGCTTAGAATAATTAGTTTAAAAAACATGAAGTCAAAAGCAAATAACGAATTTTTAGAGTTTGGTAAAAAATTTCCTTTCCTATAGAATAGAAAGATTAGCATCAAAGATACGAAAAAATGTTTAATATGACATTGTAGCTTATTTAATTCCCAAGAAATTGTTTGGCAAACATTTTTTATACGGTAAAAATTGAGTGAGCTATTGACAATTAAAACTGGTAATAACGTGCAAAAACCACCTTTACCAACCCTTTCAAAGTCACCACTTTTTACGACTGAGGATTTTAAAAGGATTTAATATTAATAGCCTTATAGACCTTGTAAAAACCTACAAAATTATTTTTCACCAAACTCTCTAGGATAAAAATTAAAAAGGTTACGGTTAAAAAATCAATATATTTTTTTGAAAAAAAAAAAAAAGGAGAAATCCAATTAGAAGCATAATAATGTAAGTTAGCGATGTTTTTAGTCATTGGCCTTATTCATTCTTCTTTATTTATGTATTATTAATATATTCTAGAAGTTTGACTGGCTTAGAATGATTAGTTTTTAAAAAAAATGGAGTTTAAAGCGAATAACGACTTTTTGTAGTTTGGTAAAAAATGCCATTTTCTTCAGAATAGAAAGAAAAGCATCAGATATACGAAAAATGTTTTAATATGAAACTGTAGGTTATATAAGTAATTCCTAAGAACTTGGTTTCAAAAAATTTTTTCTACGGCAAAAATTGAGTGAATGGTAAATGAGTATACAGTAGAACCCCGCAAATCCGAACTAATTGGGGGGACAGCCTGTTCGGATTCCGAAAAGTTCAAATCATCCGAAAGTTAGCCTTAACTAATAGTTCAAAGCTTTCATTGTGATTTTGAGTAGCCAAACGTTCTCGCAAGAGTGTGGACAATATTTTTGGACTCAAGTTGACTACGAGAGAACCAAAGTAAGTTTGTGTTTAACCGTTATAAACACTTTATAAACCTATATATTAAAGTATAATATATATTTTTAAGAAATTTTAAATGTCAAAGTCGTAGTAATCCTACATTGTCCAATTTTCTGGCTTTACTCTGTATAATAAACATGTTTTTAAGTTTTTGTCTTGAATTTTTAAATTTTTTTCACTTTCCGTTGGTTCGGATTTGCCGAAAGTTCGGATTCGCGGGGTTCGGATTTACGGGGTTCTACTGTATATCGAAAAACATTGATTTTTTCGATATAAAATTAACACTTTCGATAGCGAATAAATCGAAAAGTATTAATTTTATCAAAAAATGTATAGAACATTTTTTGCTTAGAATGGATTTTTTTACCAACTTTTGCGGTCAAAATATAATAAAAAATTTCCACCCCCTAGATGGGGTGGCAACCACCCCCATGGTAAAAGCGCCTTTCGGCATCATATAGATTTTGATCCTTGGACTATTCACTACTTATTTTCAAATTTTCAAGCAAATCGATCCATTTTGTAAAAATTGCGAGGTGAAAAGCTTCGGTTCCTGGACTATTATGGATACGACTTATTCATCCTTTAACTCCTATTAGCCCGATCAGGGAACACAAAATTTTACGAAAACCTCCAAAAAAATAAAGGAAGGATGAAAATTTGGGAATAGGTAGTTGAAATTGTCTATTATTAAATAAGAAAAAGTTTACAATTCTACATCCCCTCCATTTCAATACGTTCTATACGTTCAAAATAGGCCCGGAATTGGATAAAATGACTAATTATATGCAACTTTTGTTCTATATAGTTTTTTCACTAAGTTAATACTTTTCGAGTTATTTGCGAGTGAATATGTTCATTTTTAACAAAAAAAAAACATGTTTTTGGACGGTTTTTCGCAGATAACTCAAAAAGTAAGTATTCTAGCGAAAAAATATTCGTGGTAAAAATATAGCTTATAAAAAATTGAAAAAAATGGTGTACGCGTGAGGTCTGCAGACCCGTAGAAGCAGAGTTGTAGCTAATGAAAAGTAGGTTCTTCTTCGTCAAATTCCAAATGGAATATTTCAATGTGAAATAACCAAAAAACAGAGCACTTTACGGGGAAAATTCATTTAAACTTTTTTAAAGTATTAAAAAAAAGGTTTATTATTGTTTAAAAAAAAACTTCTAACATTAAAAATAAGGGAGGTACGCTCAAAATATTGTTGGTCCTTTTATTTTTTGGTACAAAAATCGCGAAAATCACCCCCTAATTAGCTTCCCAAATAACATTAATCGTTACCGCTTCACAATTTACTTTACTCATGTATTGTTTATATTATGTATAAGTTTCATTGGTTCAAAGTGCTCATTTTTGAAAAAAATTGGGTTCATAGTAAACCATTTTTTTAATTTTGAAAAAATGAAAATGGAGCAGAGGAACAAAAAACAAAGGGGAGAAAAGCGAGTGAAAGATCCCCAGGAAACGAAATACAGCAAATACCAAAATCAATAAGAACAGCAGAAGGGGGAGCATATAACTCAAAAAACTGAAAACACAGGCACCAAAAACTGCAAAGATACTAGTAAAAAAGACAACGCAAATGGAAAAGGACAACGAAAATAATGGAAAGGAAACAACAATAATAGGTACTTGGAATATCACAAGTCTTTATGGTAAAGAATTCGAATTGACAGAGGAAATGAAAACATACGGCATTGACATCCTAGGCCTGAGTGAAACGAAGAAGAAGGGAAGAGGAAATATGAGATGTGGCGATGGTTACAAGCTCTTCTACTCAGGTGTACAAGAAATGGAAAGAGCAAAAGAGGGAGTCGGTTTTATAATCACGGATGATCTGAGTGGGAGAGTTGTAAAATACCAAGCAATAAACTCTAGAATAATTACCGTAAGTATAAAACTAGACGAGTTAGTTAGCATAATACAAATATATGCACCAGTCGAGGGCACAGAAGAACAGAAAATGTCTCAATTCTATAGCGAACTCCAAACAGCTTTAGACGAAGTGAGAGAAGATACTGAGAACATAATTATTATGGGAGACTGGAATGCTAGAGTTGGAAATGACATCAACAAGGGACTTGGAAGCCTTGGGCGGTATGGAGAAAAAGCTGAGAACAGAAATGGGAAGAAGATGATACAATTTTGTGTAAATAACGACTTAAAAATTGGAAATACATTGTGGAAATACATGGTATCAAAATATGGAGGACAGATACACTTTTGAAGCACAGGAAAGAAATGCCAAAAGTCTAATAGATTACATCGTGATTCCTGCAGAAATGAATATTATCAAAAATATAAAAACAGAAAAATTTGCAGAACTTAATACTCAACACAAGCTACTCGTAGCCGAAATGACTACAAAGAAAAAGCAATATATAGTCGATAAGTCATACACTAAGATAAATATTAAGAAGCTGAAAACAGAGAAAGAGAAAAGTGACTATAAACAAGAAATATATGAGGAATTGCAAAGAATGGAGCTGGAAAGAGAGCAATTGGATATGGAAGAAAGATGGAAAATACTAAAAGACACACTATATAAAACAGCAGAGAAAATTTGTGGAAAAAAGTCAATAAATAAATATCATAAGAGAACAGAATGGTGGAGTCAAGAACTAAAGAAAATAATAAAGGAAAAGAAGCAAGCCTGGAAAAAATATCAACAATGTAGAAATGAAAATAACAAAGTAGAATACATGGAGAAACGTAATAGAGCAAAGATAGCAGTAAGGAAAGCGAAAAATATGAGCTGGGAAGAATTCGGAAAAGAATTGGAAGCAAATTACAAAACAGATAACAGAAAATTCTGGAACCGTATAAAGGGTCTAAGAGGAAAAAAAGGTAGGGAACAGTATGGAATCAAAGATAAAAATAACCAATTGAAAATAGAGACTACAGAAATAGTAGAAGTATGGAAACAATACTACGAAGATAAATTCAAACACGAAGAAGTAGAAATATATGAAGCAGGAAGAAATAGACCAGAACTGGAGGAGGAAGAGGAACCAGAGAGTATAAGGAAGGAAGAACTGGAAGAAGCTATAAACAATATTAAACTTGGAAAAGCGGCAGGAGAGGACCAACTAGATCCAGAAATGATAAAATGGGTGAAAAAGGAGAGGACTGGCTATTACAGATATGCAAGGAAGCATGGAGTACAGAGAAAATCCCAGATGACTGGAAGAAGAACATAGTTCTACCAATATACAAAAAAGGACAACATAATGAATGCGAGAATTATAGAGCAATATGCTTGTCATCGGTCGCCTTCAAGGTATACACGAGAATTATAGAGAAGCGTCTAAGATCAGTGATAGAGAAAGAATTGGAAGACGAACAGGCTGCATTCAGATCAAACCGTCAAACAAACGATAACGTATACATCATAAGAAATATAATAGAGAGACAATGCCGTAAAGGGAATGAACTATTTCTCATGTTCGTCGATCTGAAGGCGGCATTTGATACGATAAACAGAGAAATATTGTGGAAAATATTGGAGAGCTATAATATACCAAAAAAGATGATAAAAGTCATAAAATCTATATATATGGAAGTAGAAGGCCAAGCACAAATAAATGGAGAAAGATCAGGCACTTTTAAATGGGATAAGGGAATTAAACAAGGAGATGGACTAAGCCCCCTCTTGTTTATAATAGTCATGGATACTTTAATCAAAAATACCAAAGATCAAACAAGAAACCTTCAATACATAGTAGGATATAAAAACTTAAATGCAATAAAGATCAACTCCCTTCTATACGCTGATGATATAGTTCTAATCACAGACACAGTAGAGAAAATGCAGAAACTAATAGATATTTGGCAAAAAGAGATACATAAATTAAAAATGGAAATGAACCTCAACAAAACAAAACTTATGATAATAAATGAAGATGAGAAAAGAGAAAGGAATACTAATATAATAGTAAGGGAAAAAGTAATAGAACATGTATCTACTTTTGAATATCTGGGAAATATAATAACAGATGATGGGAAAACGGACTTGGCAATAAGTAATAAACTGAAGAAGGCAACTAGCGTGTATTACTCTTTAAATAATACAATTTTTGGAAAGTCAGAAATAAGCAACAAAACTAAACTCAGAGTATATAACAGCATAGTAAATCCGATAATGACATATGGGGCGGAAACATGGATTGTCCAAAAGAAACATGAATCAATGATAAACGCGACGGAGATGAAATACATGAGAAAAATAGCCGGAGTTACGAAGTTTGACAGATTCAGAAATGAAGATATAAGAAGAGAGTTGGAACAAGAACCGATAATTAGGAAGATCGAAAACAAACAATTAAGCTGGTTTGGACACATACAACGAATGGAGCAAAATAGACTTACAAAGAAGGTACATGAAGCCAAAATGGGAAACAAAAGAAAAAAGGGAAGGCCGAGGAAGACATGGATGGACCAGATCCAAGATATAGGTGAAAGGAGACACATCAGTATGAGGGATATGAAGAACCTGGCCACCAATAGAAGCAATTGGAAGAAGTCGATAAAAGGCGGAACCCGACATCCGACGCCCTGAAGGGCACTAAGGATTATGAGAAAGAAGAAGAAGAAAAAAAATGGAATTGTTTATGGAATTAACTTAAAAATTATTAGTAATACCAAAAATCTAGAGTAATAAAATGTACGTTTTGCTTTTCTGAATATTTTTGCTTTTTTGTTTTCTTGTTAGACAAAAATTGGTTATGCTATGGCTGTTCAAAATTTGCCTAAACTCGTGATAAGTTACTCGTTCAAGCCATTTTAACTACAGCTTTTTAAAAAATAAGCACTTTGAACCGATGAAACTTCCAGATCATATAAATAATACATAAGCAAAGTAACTTGTGAAGTGGTAATGATAAAATTTATTTGTGATGCTAATTAGGAGGTGATTTTCGCGATTTTTTTACCAAAAAATAAAAGGGACCAACAATATTTTGAGCGTAACTCACTTATTTTTAATGTTAGAAGTTTTTTTAAAAAACAAAAATAAACCTTTTTTTAAACACTTTAAAAAAGTTGAAATGAATTTTCCCCGAAAAGTTCTCCGTTTTTGGGTTATTTCACAGTGAAATATTCTATTTGGAACTTGATGAAGAATAACCTACTTTTCATTAGCTACAACTCTGCTTCTACTGGGTCTACAGACCTCAAGCATAAACCATTTTTTTAAGCTATATTTTTACTAAGAATGTTTTTTCGCTGAAATAGTTACTTTTTGAGTTATCTCCGAAAAACCGTCCAAAAACATGTTTTTTCTGGTAAAAATGAACATATTCACTTGCAAATAACTCGAAAAGTATTGACTTAGGGAAAAAACTTTTAGGTCTGGATCCCGCGTATGAAAAAAAAGTTGATTAATAGCAAGCTGAAAATTTGTTAATAGCTTAAGGGTGTCTATTCGGACAAACTTTGTTATGTGGGAACACTGGAACAGGAAAAGTTTTAATTGTGGAACAGGTTAAAAATTTGGAACGGTCATACCACGAAAACGGCACATGTATTTTGTCCGACAGAATAGACTTAAACTCTCCGAACAGAGATTAAACTCATGCAAAAATCAGACTGCTATTTATCACCAAATGGGCGTTTTAATGAGTGGAACATGTAGAATATGTCAAATGACAGGAATTATGACAGGTGATAAATAGCAGTCTGATTTTTGCATGAGAGTTTAATCTCTGTTCGGAGAGTTTAAGTCTATTCTGTCGGACAAAATGAATGTGCCGTTTTCGTGGTCTGACCGCTCCAAATTTTTAATCTGTGCCACAATTAAAACTGCCCCTGTTCCAGTGTTCCCATATATCAAAGGTTATCCGACTAGACACCCTTAAGCTATTAACAAATTTTCAGCTTGCTATTAATCAACTTTTCTTTCATACGCGGGATCCAGGCCTATTTATAGAACAAAACTTGCTTAGAACTAGTCATTTTATCCAATTCCGGACTTATTTTGAATATATATTTTTCACCTTCCAGAGGGGGAACCTTTACCTTTTGTAAAATGGAGGGGATGTAGAATTGTAAACTTTTTCTTATACATATAATAATAGACAATTTCAACTACCTATTCCCAAATTTTCATCCTTCCTTTATTTTTTTTTTGGGTAAGATTGTTCTTTGATCGGGCTATATTCCTTCCAGGAACTTACCACCCTTATCCTATGGCTCACGAGGCTATTTTATCTGAGCCTTCCCATGTCATCAAAATGTAAAAGTAGCTCGAAACTTTGCATAATCATTAAAGAAAAATTTTTGAATGAGTTTTTTTCGGGTTTCGGTTTCGAGAAAGAAGAGACTTCAACAAACAAAAAGCGTACCCACTTTTTCAAAAAAGTATATAGCAAAAGTTTTATATTTTCTTTCTTTTATAAAAATGTCGATATAAAAGCATTTCTCACGTGTCAGTTAACACTATACATTTGTCAAGAATATAATGTCTGTCTCATTTTGTTTAAATTATAAAAGGAAGTGGAAAATACCTCAATACAGAACGCCCATTGTTCTACGTTAAAAAATGCCAATAACCTTACATCCTATAAAAGGTTTTAAACAAATCCGATGAGAGAAGATTGATATACTAGAATTTCAGTTTAACCGATCGAGATAATAGACGTAAAAAAAGTAGATGTGCCAAGAGCAGATACTTCATCCGTTTCCGTCAAACAAACAAAAAACTAAAAAAAAAGAATTTTCCTGAGGGAAACGGTTCGTTTTTCCATTAATAACGAAAACAAAACTGTTGCTATCGTCCGGATTTTGAAATTTTGTTGACAGCGACTATATACCACCTGGATCGATGAAGCTTTCAGAATGAAAAGCATCTCATTACCGTCAGGCACCTCTTTCCGCGATATTTTGTTTATTTTCTGCTCTCAGAAGCGGCTCCAGGCAGAATATTCAAATTATAATCTATCCATATCGTGCACAACGCGAGTTTCTTCAGTGAAATGTATTCGACATATGGGCATTGAAAGTTTGTATCTTGTAATAATAATATTACATATAGTCCGTCCGCTATAACTTTTCCCATGCGGTTCGACTCATTTTCAATCAAATTAAGTCAAAACATAAATTGAAACGAACGTCGATGATTTATATACATTTTGTATACTGTATACTATATACTACACACATCGGCGTACGTTTCACTTTCTGTTTTGACTTAATTTGATTGAAAATGAATCGTATCGCATGGGAAAAGTTATAGCGGACGGACTATATAACTCAGTTTTTACTCAATCTTTCCACCCTACTGAAATTCTCCATTCATTTGTTCTGTATAGTTTACATGCATGTTACATTTTTTTCCTGTTTATCCATTAACAATGTGTCAACATTTTTCATTCTTTGTGTCACACGGACAAAGTAATAATATTAGCACTTCGAGCTAAGCAGGCTCGTGACTTGGTTTTAAATCTTCCTCCATTCCTGTATTTTTAGGCCGTCCGCACATGGGTCGATCGAAGACAAGTCTCGAAATTAGCGCGTCCTGCTCGTCTTGTACGAATCCTGCGGCACAAGCGATTGCTCTCCGCACACTAGTCGATTCAGTTTGCTCACGTCTTCCGGCCAGGAAGAGCATTTTTTATATATCAACCCAAAACGACTATTTCGATCTGTGAAAAGTACGGTATTTTACATTTTTAGTATAATTTGAATACAATGAGCATTATACTGATAGCACTTTTCTACTTCCCCAACGAAATTTATATTAAACACATAGAAACAGAAGTGCAATGTTTTCAGAATTTTATATTACACACAATATATTTTCAAAAAGCTAGTAGGTAATACCATGGTAATACTACAATCAACGAACGTAACATGCAACGATCTTTAAATAAAACCAAAATTTAATTAAGCGCAAAAAACAAAAACGAAGAAAAACAAATAAAATAAACTACATACATGACTGGAAACGTGCGTCTCACTTTCTCATGCGCTACGGATCGCAAGGGACGAGAGTCGTACAAGACGAGGAGATTTGCAATCCTAAACGCTCCGTGTACGGAGCTCAATGGCACAACGAAGGAACTTGACTGGCGGGGAGAGACCTACGCGACTGGAATCGAGTCGAGTAGTTCGAGCGTCGCCCCATGTGCGGACGGCCTTAGCTTTTTATGTCCAATTGCTTACATTGAGACCTCAGGTCGTCATTAACTTTATGACTCCACCTGATCTTAGGCTTTCCTTTTGTCTTTTTACCACATATTGTAGCATTTAACAAGATTCTTGCATTCTAACTTAGATCATTCTTTGGACATGTCCTAGAACGATTTTTTCATTTACCTCCCAAATATTATTCGAAGCATTTTTCTTTCCCATACTTTTAACATTGATCGCTCAGTTTTTGTCATAGTCCAGGTTTCTGAAGCACACGTTAGGCCGTCCGCACATGGGGTGACGCTCGAAGTAATCGACTCGATTCCAGTAGCGTAGATATCTCCCCGCCACTCAACTTCCTTCGTTGTGGCATTGAGCTCCGTAAACAGAGCGATTAGGATTGCAAATCTCCTCGTCTTGTGAGACTCTCGTCTCTTGCGAACGGTAGCGCACGAGAAACTTCGAGTGAGACGCACGTTTCCAGTCATGGATGTAAGTTTATTTTATTTGTTTCCTCCGTTTTTGTTGATTTTTGCGCTAAATTAAAGTTTGTTTTTTTTTACGATCGGTGAATGTTATGTTTGTTGATTGTAGTACTAGTAGCTTTGTGAAAATATATTGTTTGTAATATAAAATTCTGAAAACATTGAACTTTTGTTTCTAGGTGTTTATTAAAAAATTCGTTGGGAAGTAGAAAAATACCCTAAAATTGTATAATGCTCATTGTATACAAGTTATACTAAAAATGTAACAACATCGTACTTTTAACAGAACGAAATAGGCGTTTTGGTTGATATATAAAAACTGCGTTCTTCCTGGTAGGAGGATGTATGCAAACTGAATCGAGTAGTGTGCGGAGAGCAATCGCTTGTGCCGCAGGGTTCGTACAAGACGCGCGAACTTCGAGACGTGTCTTCGATCGACCCATGTGCGGACGGCCTTAGTCTTATTACAGTGTTACAGTTTTATGTTTGACTGCTTTGGATATATTTTTGCTTCTGAGTATTCTATTGGGTGCGTACATGCAAAGATTTCTTGACATTAGTCTTTTGTATTTTCTCCCGGATACTTGGTTTACTGGAAAATATAGTTCCCAATTATTTAAATCTCTCCACCTGTTAAAATTTATACATTTTTCCTTCACCGTTGCATCGGTTGTAATCACTAAATATTATCCCTATTTAAATTCCTTGTCATCCCTCGATTTCATGCACTTGGGTTTTTTTCGTTCATATAGAATCCTATTTATCGAGCTAATTTTTTTAGTTGTTCCAGTATTTTTTTGAAGTCTTTCTTGCTGCTGGACAGAATTGCTACATCATCAAGTAATCTACAATCTACTACAATTTACTACAATCAAGAAATTGGAGCATCATATATTAAGTGTCGTAGATCGATTATTAAACCTGTAGTTCTATAGCACTGCATTGCAACAACTCCTAAATTTCTCAATTATGACAGTCATTTTCTTCCTTGCATTTTTCTTATACTATCGCATGACACCATTCATATTTAAAGTTTCTTTAATAAATAGGTGTCATAAATAATAGTATTCCTTCCCATTTCTTCCATTACCTGGATATTGATTGTCATCCTTCTATAACACCAAAGACTTTCTGCATTAACCTCAAGTGACAGTATTGTAAGTATTGTCCTTTTCATGAGCATTTTTCAGTGCGTAACAAATGATAGGAAAAAGGGTATTGTCGAAGCGAAGATCGGTGGTGCGCATTTTATCAATGAAATTCGATATTTTTAAGATATTCCAGAAGCCGCTACAGATAAAATGTTTTAACGACCTATTTATCACTCAGAATTACTCAACGGATATTAGTACAGTTAAAATAATTAAGACGATAACCGGACAAGATTGATTTAATGAGTAAAATTTAGTTTTTTTTTACTTTAATGACAAAAAAAGCAAGCCCATTAGCATAACCCAATTAAAAATTATTTTGCACATCATATTTGAAACATTATTTGGTTGAAAAATCTCATTTTTGTTGGCAAAAAAAATATATTAATTTGTTTGGACTAAATTACAGTTGTGCTTATCTTAAAAAGGATATGTTACTATCAACATTCGCACAGTGTTGCCAAACTGAATTTTGTTATTTTGGGTGTAAATTTTTTCCACGGATCTCCGAGGGTACTATAAGTCCGTGATAATACACATTTATGACATTTATTCTAACATGACATTTTAGTTAAATCTGACAGTTGTCACATTTTATTTTCAATTTGGAATAAAAACAAATCAAATGTGTTTCTTGCATTTATAAAATGGTATTTTCTTTGATTTGTATAGTCTTATAAATTATACAAATTATATTTGTAATATTATTATCTAATTAAAAAAATATTTTTTTATTATGGCGCCATCTATCGACAACTAGAATAACTAGAATAAATGTTATAAATGTCACCGACGAAATGTAATCACCGACGTGCCTTTTTTTTTGTCACATACAATTTAATGCGTTAGAAAGAAATCGAAAAACTGTGACGCACTGAAAGATGATCATGAGAAAAAGAATACCTACATACATGCGGAAATTATTCATAAATATTTCATTGAACGAAAGTTCGTCTCAGTTTCTATCAGCGGTTGGTTAATATATGTACATATTATGTTCAGAGTCAACGCGGAATAAGAAAAAATAACCACAGTCCTGTCGAAATAGAGAGTCTCCAACTATTAGGTTTGGTAGAATGGCATAGAGTATGGAATTAGGTTTGGCATGCAGTATGTAGGGACGAAAGAGCAGAGTATGTAGGGCCGTACCCTTCACCATGTAGGAACTAATGGAAACAGTGGGCGCATTCAAGACGCGTAGGTCCCCATACTGTATCAGATATCACCTGAGATGGTGAACGGTCTAGGAAGGGCGGACCTGCGTTGTTTCTGGAGCACATGAATGCCTGCTGGGAGGACAGACGCTTTCCTGAGCCTTGGAGGACATCGAGGTTGGTACTTCTCTCCAAAGCTGGTGACAAAAGTCTCGCCTCCTGCTATGCATCGGTAAGCTGTATGCAAGTATACGCGAATGCGAGGACTCATCGACGACATGATTAAGAGATCAGGAGGCTTGTCCCGAGATAATTCGTTTTTACAAAGTAAAATGCACATTTTTGAGGATTAATGTACCTACATATAAGCCAAAAAATGCCTCACATGTACCATGTACCTAGAGCATTCCTAAATCCACACTGGGTTTCATCTAGGTCTTTTTCACAATGAGTTCTGCTTCTTTCATGAATAATACGAACAAAACTTTTCAATGTGTGTGTTTCAATTTTCAATAATTTCCATGTATTATCAAAACAACCGTAGAACAAAAGATGTAACAACCCCTTGCAATCGGCAAGGTCACATACTCACCAGGGTTCCCAAAAACAAAGTTCCATTCCCTCCAGCCAATCTTCTACAATTGGCCAGAAACGAACTTCCTGATGAGTATTATGATACCCTAGAACAAATCCCCCTTATATCGCAGATAGCTTAAAATGCACCCCTACACGCTGAATCCAAGAGCCGTTCCTCATTAGTGGCAGCATTGAATCCCTCCTAACTGGTTTGAGCAAGTTTACGGCAGCTTCTTTTCCTTCACCTCTACAGCTTCTGTGCTAAACTAACCTCCACCTTCTAAACCCCTGTTTCACTAGCAATTTTGCTCCTCCACTCACAAACAAGCTTACTTTCATCGTCCTCACACTCCCGAAAAGGAGTTCCCAGCACCCTGATGAGGCTAAGGCCTAAACGGGGTATAAATAACGATTTCGATTCGATGTATTCTCAACATTCTTACGTGTTCTCATTTTCATTCATTCCCCTCATTTTCGATTTGATTTTTTGCAAATAATTAGAAATATATACCTAAATAATAAATATATACAAAGAAATAAACCAGTAAGTATATCAAACTAAAAAATCGCACCGGTCCTGTTTCTAGGCCTCATCCTGATTGAAACGACAACTAACAACTCATCCAGACTCCTACAGCTGCATATTTTCCACCCAAACACAATCTAAAAAAAGAAAATTATGTCCATTTGCTTAACACGCTTGGAGAAAAATTTATTATTGGTGCAGACTTTAATGCTAAAAACACTGTATGGGGTTCAAGGTTAACCAATACAAAGGGTAGAGAACTACATGCAGCAATAGAAAAGATAAACGGTAAATGGCACTCAACTGGAAAACCAACATATTGGCCCACTGATCAAAATAAAATACCAGACTTAATTGACTTTTTCATTTCAAGAAAAGTTGCAACAAATTTTATGAAAATAGAAGAAGTTGATGGTCCCAGTTCTGATCACTCTCTAATACTACTCACAATCAGTGAGCATATAATACTCAGAGAAAATAACCCAACATTAACCAATAAGAGAACGGACTGGTCTAGCTTTAGACAGGAGTTAAGTGACAGAATTGAGCTTAATGTACCAATCAAAACTAATGAACAACTTGATGAAGAAACAGAGACACTAACCATAAATATACAACAAGCAGCTTGGAATAATACCAAACAAATTATAAGAAAAACCAAAGGACAAAATTATCCCAAAGAAATTCGAGAACTGGTGCAAAGAAAAAGAAAAGCCAGGAAGACATGGCAAAAAAGCAGAACTGCAGAAAATAAAAATATATTAAACAACCTCACCCAACAGTTAAGAAGGGAAATAGATTTAATTAAAAATGAATCAGTAAACCAATATCTAAATGATCTGACAGATGACCAAACCACTGACTACTCGTTGTGGAAATGTACAAAAAGAATAAATAGACCAACGCAACAGATTCCGCCGATTAGAAAAGAAAATGGAACATGGGCAAGAGATGGAAAACAAAAAGCAAATCTTTTCGCTTTATACTTGGAAAATGTATTCCAAAATAACGAAATGGGAAATAATCATCAAGCCGAAAACGAAGATGATCAAAGCACTGAAATTGATTTGAACAATACTGATCAAGACATAATAAAGCCTACTACTCCTAAAGAGGTTACCAACGTAATCAAAAACAATATCAATCCCAAAAAAGGCTCCAGGATTTGACTTAATAACAGGAGAAATACTACAACAATTACCTAGAAAGGCCATCGTAAAAGTCACAAACCTTATAAATGCAGTATTCAGGTTGCAATATGTACCAATAACGTGGAAAACATCTGAATTAATCATGATTCCCAAACCAGGGAAACCAACCAACAAGGTAGAATCATACAGACCAATATCTCTGCTACCAATTTTATCCAAACTATTTGAGAGGATATTGCTAGCACGAATGCAACCTATACTCGACCACAGGGAAATTGTTCCTTCCCACCAATTTGGATTTCGCAATAAACATTCAACAATAGACCAAATTCATCGAATAACAGATATTATAGAGAGATCTCTGGAGGAGAATAAAATATGCTCAGCTATTTTTCTAGACATAGCAAAAGCATTTGACAAAGTGTGGCACAAAGGCTTGTTACTAAAATTAAAAAGATATCTTCCCATCCAATTTGTACATCTAATACAATCATATTTGGAAGATAGAACTTTTAGAGTTAAACAGGAAGCCGAATATTCAGAATTACGGCCAATTAAAGCAGGAATCCCACAGGGCAGTGTTCTGGGACCCATACTATATTTATTATATAGTTGTGACATACCTGTTACAGAAAATATTAAACTGGCAACATTTGCAGACGACACTGCAATACTAGCAGTCGGTGAAACATTCGAAGAAACAACTAGACACCTGCAAAATGCAGTAAACAAAATAAACACCTGGAATAATAAATGGCGCATAAAAATCAATGAAGGGAAATCTGCCCATATCGATTTCACCTACAAAAGAATAAATAGTCACCCAGTTAGAATAAACAATAAAATCGTTCCGTACAAGAAAACAGTTAAATATCTAGGGCTACATTTGGATAGCAAATTAAAGTGGCAGGAACATATCAGAAAGAAAACCGAAGAACTAAAACTGAAGTACAAGAAGTTATATTGGTTATTAGGTAGAAGCTCACAACTTACAATAAAAACAAAGTATTAGTTTACAAACAAATGCTCCAACCAGTATGGTCCTATGGTCTACAGTTATGGGGCTGCACTAGTGAGAGTAACTATGCTTGCCTTCAAAGAGTCCAAAACCGAATACTAAGAAACATAGTCAACGCTCCATGGTATATCCGCAACAAAGACCTACATCGGGAACTTCGTATAGCAACAATCAAAGAAGAAATAAAGAAGATTGCCAAGGGTCACGAAAAACGACTCCACAACCATACAAACAGGGAAGTGTTAGAACTTTTAGATAATCAAAACCTAGTCCGCAGGCTCAAACGCACCAAACCTTTTGAACTTGTGTGATAGTGATAAATCTATAAAAATGTCAGTGTCAGTTTAAATTCGGACAGTGAACCTAGCCACAACAGTGATGTGTGCAACAATAATTATTAATTTCTAAGGTGAACCGTTGGGAATACCTAGGACAGTACAGTAGTAGATTAAGTTAAATGTAAAATGCTGGTTAGTCTTAAGATTAGGTGCATTGTTAATTTAATAAATAATAAAAAAAAAAAATTTTCGATTTGATTTTTTGCAAATAATTAGAAATATATACCTAAATAATAAATATATACAAAGAAATAAACCAGTAGGTATATCAAACTAAAAAATCGCACCGGTCCTGTTTCTAGGCCTCATCCTGATTGAAACGACAACTAACAACTCATCCAGACTCCTACAGGTGTTCCATTCTAGGAAGAAGTAAAGAAAACGGAACAACCTAAGCCGGACGAGATTGTTGTTAATCTGAAGTGTAAAATCGATTCTGCAAACTTTGACGACACGAAAAAACAAAACAAACGTTACGCACTCCAGCAAACGGCTAAATACATATTAATGAAGCCTTTTGGAAACGAAATGAGCTTTGGGCTTTGTTTTGTTAGGAGAGTCACGACATTTCGAGGCGGGATATTACGTAAACGCTATGGGAGTTTTTAAAGCTTTTTTGTTTTTTCTGGAACGGCAATTAAAAGTTATGTTTTTAAACATTGTATATGGTATATAACAGAAAATACAAGCCCTAACTTGGGTTAAACTTAAACAAATAACACGTTTACTTACGTGTGCAAATGTTTATACAAAACTGACAGGAATCTTATTAAGAAAATAAGCAAAAAATCATTTTTTAGTTTTTCAATACTTCAAACACAAAAGCTTCAATATTTTTCTGTTTTCTTTACACTTTCTTTAACATCTTTTTTATAACTATTTGAACAAATAAACATTCTAACTAATGATTTATTTTAAAATACAGAGTAATATTTTGGATTAAAATACCTATTCTGGAACTTAGAACAATCTATACATACATGACTACTGGTAATGTCAAAACAAAACATGTATATAAATATTAAAGTAAAAATATGTCTAGCACAAAAAAATTCATAGATTTACAAGGATACATACAACCATTGAAGAAACTGCAATCAATTATTGACTGTTCTGATCTAGCACAAAAAACAAGACAAACAAAAGACGTAATGTCTTATGGGAGTGCAGAATGTGGGTCTGACCATTACATGTCGGTAGCTAACGCCTGGTTGAACAAACAAATCTTAAGCTCAGCTTAGCTCAGCTCAGTTTATAGATAGCGCTCGTATATCTCAGCACGTCTTAACTGGTAAGTTTTACATGCAATCCACGTGGAAATCCATCGTGGCAAGCTGAAAATTGACCTAAGACTCAATGGTGTAACACGTATGTTTCGTAAGCTGAGCTTAAAGCACGTCTGAAACCTAAGATCTGTTGGTGCAACCAGGCTTAAAAGTTACTGTCAACTACAAAAATAATACCACACAATCCTTCAACGAAATAGCGTCGAATCCACACATAAAGTGCAATAAAATATAATATTGATAGCTTAAGAGATAAATCTACACAATTCCTCTAAAAGATAACTGTAGATGAAGTAGAAACAGCAGAAGAGAAGTACCAGTTAGTGAAGGCATGCGTAGGAAGGCTTTGGGATATTTGGACAAAACCAAAAAAGAAAATCCCAAATGGATGGATCACAGTTGAGATTAAAGAAACAATAAACTGATCATGTGTTTAAGTAAACTGTTACATGGAATTTGTTGTTGGTGGTTCTGATGAGACATTCTTCTATTCGGTCTGAACCTTAATACCATTATCAGTCGGTATTGATTTACTTTCGTTTACTTTCACATTTATTCAGCTAAATTTCTAATTTATTTTATTCTGAACGTTTGCAAGTCAGATAGGGGTCTTCACCGATAGCAATTATGGTGGTATCATTTGCAAATGTTGCAATTTTTGAATTATTGTAAGTTTGAAGATATAACGACAATAAATGACATATATTTCACGAATTTTGACTGTTTTGGATTATCGCTATCCACTCTATATCCAACCTTTCTAAAGGGGAGCTCAATGATACAATTTTTACTATAAGGCAATCGATGGAAAAATGCAGGAATAAAGAAACAAATGCTCACATAGTATTTATTAATCTTGAGAACACTTATCATAGAGGTCCTTGAGAAATTCTGTGGTGGGCACCTTCTTCTTTTGGTGCCTATTCGTTTCGAATATTGGCGATCATTCTGGCTATAATTATTTTATTAACTGATGCTTTAAATATATTAGTTGTTGTTGTGGAGAACTATATCCTCAACTTCTTTAACCACGATATTCTTCTTCTCCCAATTCCTCACTTTCCGAATACTTTGCCTTGAAGAATTACCTTCAGTAATCTGTATTTAGTGCTGTTTCTCATTATGTGTCCGAGATATTCTAACTTTCTCCTTTTAATGGTATAGGTACATCACTTCTCTTTCTTTCCTCATTCTTCGTAATACGTTCTCGTTGGTTATCTTGTCCGTTCATGATATCCTTAGGATTCGCGTGTATAGCCACATCTCGAAGACTTCAAGTTTTGTCTCCATCGCTTCAGTTCAGTGAGTGTCCAGGATTCAACTCCGTAGTATAATATTGAGAAGATATAACATCGTAGGAGCCTTACTTTCATCTCCAGATTAAGGTTGTGGCTTTTAAACAGTTTGGCCATGTCACACTGCCAGAGAGTCTCTTCGAATACTGTGCGATAATTTTTGGAACTTCCACTCACCAGAACTAACGCCACCAGATGCGTACGTATGGGGAATGCTGAAGGGGTCACCGTCTGCCATTTTGGAATTGAGGACTAAAATTAAAGATTTTTTTCGTGTCAGAGGCAGTGGCGGATCTAGAAATTTGCCTTGGGAGGAGAAATTTGCTTTAGGGGGGAACTTCCAATGAAAAACCAACCAAAAGACATAAAAAAGATAAACTCAGATTAGATAAAAGACATAAATACTAACTTATAGGCATTAAGTTCCGTTAATTTTCCTAACTAGCGTGTTTGTTGGGTCGCATTTGTCTTTCTGTGGTTTCGGTTTCATGTGAGCTAATATATTTTTATGTTTGAACAATTTTTTTTCTTTAATTTTGGACCTTGTTAGGGTGAACATTTCTTCATTTTCCCTTCCCATAGATTCGCCACTGGCCAGAAGGCATCTCTAACATCTGTTTTATCGGGAACCTGCGTCGTCGTGAATGATGTTTGCAAGGCTATATCATGTATTATAGATATATAAATAATCATAAACATTTCAATATTCATTTCAGTACTGTTTATTTTGCCGCATACTGTATAATATCAAGATGGAATAATATCGAAATACGTTTGTCAGAGCGAATATGAAGAACAAAGCTTCAAATAAAACGGAGAGGAAAATGTTTTTTTGTGAAAAAACATTACGGGACAAAGAAAAATAAAAGAACAGTTTTTTTTCTTTCTACAAAGTTCGATAAATAGGAACTAGGAAGCAAAGAAAATATTACACAATACAGATATTGAATAATTATGGGACATCATTATCATCCTTTAATTTTTTCATAAAGATCTAACTTGTTAGCATAATCCAAATCCTTAATGGCTTCAATTCAACTGTTTCCCGATTCTCCACGAACAATTAAAGTGCATATTGAATAATTTTCCGCTAAAATCCAGGACAGTGTGCATTAATGAAGATGAAATCTCTGGCCCTTAAATGAGTTTTATCGTTATACCATAACAAAGGAATAGCACACAATGTAATTGCCGTTTCTGCAAAATGAATTTAATGGATAATACATGTACTGGTGCTTGTTATTCTGCAGATTCATTCAAACGATCGTTGAGGGAAACTCGTAACTAGGGGCTTATATTATAGAAGAAAGTTTAAAGTTTTACGATATATCCGCCTTGCAACACAAGAAAATATAGGGTGTGTACTAAGGGTATAAATATTCTATGGTATGTCGTTTCAATTATTATTGGTGATTTATTTTTCTATACTGGCACATTGTGAATGATTTGCATTTTCCAACAATTTTCTCATTGTAGCCTTTTAGTATTTAACCTTTTAATATGGGTATGTTATTTATGCGACAATGTGATATGAGTGTGCATTAAGCTTAAAATATGGTATATCGTTTCAATTATTATTCGTGATTTATTTTGTTATATTGGCACATTGTAAATGATTCGAATTTTCCAACAATTTTCTCACTTCAGTGTCTTAGTTGTTTTGTACAACATCACAACAACATTTAAAATAACCAATACAATGAGATATATCGTATCCAAAGTCAAACCTAACAATACACAAGATACATCGAAGAACTTTATCTTAACAAAAACTGGTTATATTGACTGAATACTATTCTGTTGCTACTTGTCGCTTTGCATAATTCGTAATCTTTTTCAACTTTAAATAAATATTTGTTGTAGTATGGGTCATATTGCATATTTTAATTTTGTAGAAATTGATGATTTAGAATTAAATGTGTATGTGATATTTTCGTTAATTTTACTTGCAGAATAGATTTCACTAGAGTAAACCTGCTTATTTCTTTTGTATTCCGAAATATACATGCTCAATTGAAGGGGAGCAACCAGCGAGCGTGTTCTAGATCAGCGGTTCTCAAACTTTTTGAGTGATGTACCACCTACAGTTATTTTTATTATTTTTGGTACCACCTATATTTTTAAATTGTGTTATCAATAGTTACTAAGTACTACTATTTTAATTTTTTCTGTGTTTTGTGTACCACCGCCAATAATGATATGTACCACCAGTGGTACCACAGATTGAGAACCTCTGTTCTAGATTGAACGCATATACAAAAGCTCCCATTCTGATGTCCTCGTATGTCATACAGGGTGAGTCATGAGGAACTGTACACACTCCTACCTCGTATAGAGGCCCCTATGGGGAATAACAAATGACCATTAAAAAGTGTCTGCTCCCATTGTTTAATAATATACAGGGCGAGTGTCGCATTTTGACATAAATTTGTATTCGTCATAATTTTTGAACGGTCAGATCGATGTGTCTCTTATTTTGGTCAATCGTTACACTATTACCACCTAATCAACTGATTTCTTCAAACTAGAAAAAAATCAGGTCCGGCTTTAAAAAATTAGTTCGTTTGGGTCTTAGAAAAAATTTCACCCTGTATACGCTTTTTGAAAACTCTAATATGAATTTTACAAATTAGACATATAGGCAATTAAAATGGCATATTTATTTTTTCCCCACACGATTAGTTAATTTTTTATGAAAAAAGCAAATTTGACTATAAATTAAAAGTTTGGTAAAATGAACCATAGATTTAAAAAAAAATAACTTTTATTACAAAAATTAATTTTTTTAAAGAAATATTTAATTTATGTTACCACCCAATCAACTGATTTATTCAAACTAGAAAAAAATTAGGTTCGGCTTTGAAAAATTAGTTCGTTTGAGTCTTTTTTAAAGCTTTTTGAAAACTCTAACATGAAATTTACAAATTAGACAAATCGGCAATTAAAATGGCATATTTATTTTTACCCCACGCGATTACTTAATTTTTTATTAAAAAAATCAAATTTGTCAAAATCGCAATTTTACCATAAAAATAAAAAAAAATTAAACGTTTTTCTTAAAATTAAAGTTTCACCATTTTTTTTTTCTATAACACGTCTAGATCTGAAACTTCCCATAAGACTTCTCTTTGGACCCTATAGTTTAAAATAGACGTGATCAAATAGATAAATTTTAATTTTTTTCACTTCATTTTTGCGATTTAACTTTGCAATTCACGAATCTGCCCCTTTTATTTTTAAAAATTCATAACTTTTACGAGAAGAATACTGAAAGTCTACAACAATTTTCATAGTCTTCACAATGGTAAGAGATATGTGCTGTAAAAATTTCAGAAAAAAAAATATTAAAATGGAACAGAGTTGTAGCGAGTTAAATCGTGGTTTCAGTTTTTTTTTTATTTTTAGGTTAAAATTCCGATTTTGAAAAATTTGATTTTTTAATAAAAAAATTTAAGTAATCGTGTGGGTAAAAAATAAATATGCTATTTTAATTGCCTATTTGTCTAATTTGTACAATTCATATTAGAGTTTTCAAAAAGCGTATACAGTGTGAAATTTTTTCTAAGAACCAAACGAACTAATTTTTTAAAGCCGGACCTGATTTTTTTCTAGTTTGAATAAATTAGTTGGTTGGGTGGTAACATAAATTAAATATTTGTTTAAAAAAAATTAATTTTTGTAATAAAAGTTAATTTTTTAAATCTATGGTTCACTTTACCAAACTTTTAATTCATAGTCAAATTTGATTTTTTTATAAAAAATTAAGTAATCGTGTGGGGAAAAAATAAATATGCCATTTTAATTGATTATATGTCTAATTTGTAAAATTCATATTAGAGTTTTCAAAAAGCGTATACAGGCTGAAATTTTTTCTAATACCCAAACGAACTAATTTTTTAAAGCCGGACCTGATTTTTTTCTAGTTTGAATAAATTAGTTGGTTGGGTGGTAACATAAATTAAATATTTGTTTAAAAAAAATTAATTTTTGTAATAAAAGTTAATTTTTTAAATCTATGGTTCACTTTACCAAACTTTTAATTCATAGTCAAATTTGATTTTTTTATAAAAAATTAAGTAATCGTGTGGGAAAAAAAATAAATAGGTATGCCATTTTAATTGATTATATGTCTAATTTGTAAAATTCATATTAGAGTTTTCAAAAAGCGTATACAGGCTGAAATTTTTTCTAATGCCCAAACGAACTAATTTTTTAAAGCCGGATCTGATTTTTTTCTAGTTTGAATAAATCAGTTGATTGGGTGGTAACATAAATCAAATATTTGTTTAAAAAAATTAATTTTTGTAATAAAAGTTAATTTTTTTTAAATCTATGGTTCACTTTACCAAATTTTTAATTCATAGTCAAATTTGATTTTTTTATAAAAAATTAAGTAATCGTGTGGGGAAAAAATAAATATGTAATTTTAATTGCCTATTTGTCTAATTTGTAAAATTAATATTAGAGTTTTCAAGAAGCGTATACAGGGTGAAATTTTTTCTAAGACCCAAACGAACTAATTTTTTAAAGCCGGACCTGATTTTTTTCTAGTTTGAATAAATCAGTTGATTAGGTGGTAATAGTGTAACGATTGACCAAAATAAGAGACACATCGATTTAACCGTTCAAAAATTATGACGAATACACATTTCTGTTAAAATGCGAAACTCGCCCTGTATATTATTAAACAATGGGAGCAGACACTTTTTAATGGTCATTTGTTATTCCCCATAGGAGCCTCTATACGAGGTAGGAGTATGTACAGTTCCTCATGACTCACCCTGTATAGAGCCCGTGATATGTGCAGCAAGCATGAAACTGAACAGAATCATGCTGGGTTTAAAAATTTTATGTCAGCTTTTTTTTTCAAATCGCGATGCTTGAGATTTTGCTAATGTTCTAAAAATATAAGTTATAATAGGGAGTAATATTCATTTTAACGCACGGTATACAATAATATTCTCTTTAATAAACACTTTAGTCTACCTTTTATTAAAAGCATTTTGTACCCAGGTTTCCAATTTAGCCGCAAAAAATAACAACTCCGACCGATACAAACACTGACGAGATATCTATTGTTTTTGTTTAACCCCGTTCTCGTTTAATGAACAATGAACGTATATACAAAAACAATGACAACAAAAATTAAAAAACAATATTTTCAGTCATAAATATTTTAAACTCCGCAGCCATGAGTATATATTTTTCCACTTTTCCCAAAATGGAAATCAAGTTGATCAGGATTTTCTGGATCAACCTTTTATTAGAACACTTTGTACCGGGCTTTCGAACTTAAACCGCAGAAAATAACAACTCCGGCCAATACAAACCTGCCGTGATCCATATTGTTTTTGTTTAACCCCATTTACGGTTAACTGAACGTGCATATGCAAAAATAATGACAACAAAAATTATAAAATACAATCTTTAGTGATACATATTGTACACTCCACAACCATTACATTCACGGACAAAATATTGCATATTTTAAAATTATCATATGAAGAGAAATTTTTTGTGCTGCAATTAGCCCTCTCAGTGTCACAGGTTAATGATTGATTTTCCGAATGCGATATTTAAAAGTGTCATATTAGACCGGACAGTATCGTCACCCCCGCTAGCGAAATTATTCCGATTCGATTTTTTTTGTACAAACTTACTCAAAAAGAGGTCCTTATAACATATCCACAGGGTGCCGAAGTCGAAAAATTGTTTAAACAAATTCACAAAAATAAGTTTTTCATTTCTAACAATATTTTTTCTGATAATTTGGGTCAGTCTGAGCAAAAAGGTCTGTTGTCATTTTTTTCTAACATTGATTGTTGTCGAGTTATATGCGATTAAAAATTTAAAATATGCGAAAATGGCCATTTTCAAGTCTTAATAACTCAATCAAAAATTATTATTATGAAATTCAAAAAGTGACCAAATAAAGTTTTAAACCCCTTCTTCAACATTCCGTCAAAATAACTGTCAAAGTCGTGTTCGTTTTTTGGAGTTCGTCCCAAAGAATTATTAATTTTGGCAGTTTTTTGGTACATTCGGGCCTTGTTTCCACGTGCAGAGTTTTATCAATAGTTTCTGTTTTGTGGTACTTTGCGGAAAACTAGAGTTTTGAAGACAGATTTGCTGTACAGAAAATGTCAGGTAACGGGGGCGGTCCTGGTCCGCCCTCGGTTAATTTAAATACTAATATTCAAATAATTAATAATGATAATCAAATTAATGTTTCTTCAATGGATACAGTATCCTCAGGTTTCGAAAAATATGACTTTGATAATAAATATCAACCAACGGATGCAGGTCCGTATCAGGTATTTTTGGAACATACCGATAAGAATCTTGGTCGTCTTTTTTCTATCAGAATTGGCTTTTATTTACAACAAGTAATTGAATTTAGAAATGATGTTATTGATATTCATTCTGTAGGTTTAAAACGTGTTAAGGTAATTTTTAGAACATACAAAATCGCTAATTTATTAATTAATCACGAAATACTAACAAAAAATAAGTTGATTGCTTATATTCTAAAATTTTTCACGCATAAACGAGGCATAATACGTGGCGTTGATACCTTTTTTACTGAAGAATACTTGAAAAAAGCAATTAATTCTATAGTTCCAGTGGCGGAAGTGCGAAGAATGAAACGAAAAATTATAAACCCTGAAACCAAACAAGAAGAATTTGTCAATAGACAATTGGTAGTAATAAATTTTAAAGGTAATAAAATTCCGTCCTTTATTAATATAAATATGGTTAATTTCCCTGTAGAACCATACATCCATCCAGTTGTCCAATGTGGAAAATGTTTACGTTACGGACACAATATCGTTCAATGTAAAGGCAAATCTCGTTGTTCTCGATGTGCAAATGAGCATTCTTCCGCTGAATGTAATTTCGAGTTGCAAATGTGCGTTCACTGTAAATCTTCTGATCATCCTTCAATTTCAAGAGATTGCCCAATGTACAAAAAACAACACGACATAAAAAAAGTAATGGCTTTCGAAAATAAAAGTTTTAAGGATGCCGAATTATCGATTAACAATCCAGCTTATGCCAAAATTAATACCAACAATAGGTTTGATATATTAAATAATCTTGAAAATTTTCCCGATTTAGCACCAGCAAACAAAACAATTTATTATGCTCCTTTAAATAAACCAAAATCAAATTCAACCGCATTAGAATCAAAAACAATTAAAAGGCGAAGAACTGACACTTCTTCTCAGATTCCAAGCACTAGTAATTCAGATTTAGAAAATTCCCATCAAAAAAGACAAATTTCTCTTCCTCCATATACACCCGCTCCACAACAGAATAATTTCATGTTTTGTCGAGATAAACTTATCTCACAGATATATTCATTAATTACAAATATAATTAATAATCAAGGAAAATTTGAATTAAATAAAATCAGGGACAATATCATTACAATATTCGATAATAATGAAGATAATTTAGAATCCATTCTCACAGATAGTGAAAATGGCTACTAAAAATATTACAGAAAAACTAACTATATTACAATGGAATTGTAGATCCATTTATAGTAACAAATGCAGTCTTATGCATCATATTAACAACTACCATACAGATATAATAGTTCTATCAGAAATATGGCTCACATCCGGTCATCATTTTAGACTTAACGGATATAACTTTATCAATAAATGTCGTGAAGATGGTTACGGTGGCGTAGGTATTTTCATCAGACAGGGAATAGATTACCAAGAATCCGAAATTAATAATAATTTCGATGACAGTATAGAAGCATGCGCAGTTTTTTTGAACAAAATTAATCTCTCATTAGTATCAATCTATAGATCATCAGATGTTAGAATAGAAATAAATGACTGGATCAACCTATTCCTTCAGTTTAATATTGCAAAAACTATTTTTCTGGGAGATTTTAATGCTCACCACGGTATGTGGGGGCCAATTGCAGACGACAGAAATGGTAGAATATTAGTGGAGGCCATGGATTATTGTGAAATAATTACATTAAATGACGGAACACCAACAAGAATATCCCCAACTAGTAATCATTCAGCCGTTGACTTAACTCTAACATCTCCCCTTTTAGCCGACCGTATAGCTTGGTCAGTAGATTCAGATCACTACCCAATCAATATAGAAATTCAAATCAATCCCTCCTCCTTTGTCATCAACCCATCAACAAAATGGAATGACTCTCGTGCTGACTGGTCTGTTTTTGGAAATATTTTTGAATTAGAAATTAGTAAGCTCAATAATTTAGATAGGAATTCAACTTCTGTAGACAAAATCGAATTTTTCCTCAATGCAATCACGGTCGCAGCATCGAAATCTATGCCTATTAAGAAATCTTTCACACCTTCTGTACCAAGACCTTATTGGTGGGATGAGGAATGTTCTGCGATTGTTAAAAAACGAAAAGAAGCTCTCAGCGAGTTTAAAAAACAAGGTAATTTTATCAATTATCTACAATATCAAGACATTTCTGCTAATGTCAAACGTACGTTCAAACTTAAACAAAAAAACAGTTGGAAAATGTTTTTGAATAAATTAAATAAAAACACTCCTCTGACTGAGATATGGAACACTGTAAGATCTATTTGCAATAAACACCATCAAAAAAGAAAACCACAATTAGACGAAAGCCTTATTCTAAAAGTTCTTGATACATTGGCTCCTTCATCTGCTGCAGGTCCAATTTTTAACAACATTAATCAATTTCACTTCCATCAAGACTCAGACACCTTCTCAAAAAATTTTAGCTTTTCGGAATTAGAATTAGCCTTAAAAAAATCAAAAAATACTGCACCTGGACTTGACGGGTTTACTTATACGATAATAAATAAATTGCCTGAAAGTGGTAAACTTCTTCTCTTAGAAATTTTTAATGATTGTTGGTTGAAACAAAAGTATTCAGATAGTCTTAAAAATATAATTGTGTGTCTTCTAGCGAAACCTAAGAAACCACCTGACTTACCTTCGTCCTACCGACCTATTTCATTGTTATCGTGTATTACAAAAACTTTCGAAAGGCTTATAAAATTTAGACTCGAACATTTTGTCGAAAACAGATCAATTTTACCAAAAAATCAGTATGGATTTCGTAGAGGTATAGGCACAATTGATGCAATCTCCCATTTAGTTACAGATGCTCAATTGTGTCTATCAAAAAATAATTACATGTTGTGTCTTTTTGTGGACCTTAAAGGGGCTTATGATGTGGTAGATTTGGAAATATTATATTCAAAAATGGTAACGTTTGGCATCAATAAAAGAGTCTCTATAAATATTTTAAATTTGTTTGCTAATAGAAAAGTATTTTTGCGAGATAGTCATAACGTTTTACATGGTCCAAGAGTACTTTACAACGGGCTTCCGCAAGGCTCTATTTTAAGTCCCCTTTTGTTTAACTTATACACTGCAGACTTGCATGATTTGATGAGCGATGGCATACAAATTATTCAATATGCGGACGATTTATGCATTTATGTCACCCATAATACCTACGATCGCTGCATGATAGACTTAAGACGTACTTTTGACAGGTTACAAAACTGGTTCGACGATATGGGTTTTAGTGCTTCACCAGAAAAGACAGCTGTAATGTGTTTCACAAGGCACAGATATCAGTTAGTCGATAATTTCTCTATAGATAAATACACTATTCCTATCGTAAAAGAATATAAATATTTAGGTATAATTATAGATAGTAAACTTCTATGGACCAGTCACATTAAGTATGTCAAACAAAGATGTGAAAAGGGAATTAATCTTCTGCGCTTCCTCTCCAAACAGAGCTGGGGCGCGGATCAACAAATTTCCTTAATGTTCTACAAGTCTTATATTCGCTCGATTTTGGATTATGGGTGTACTCTCTATGGTTCTACCTCCAATACGAACCAACTTACCCTTGATCGAATACAATATAGAGCTCTGAAAATATGTTTGGGAGCAATGGCATCTTCACCAAATCATGCCATTCTGGCAGAGTCTCAAGAACTTCCTCTTAGTTTTCGAAGACAGTTTTTAGCAAATAAAAGTCTATTAAAATATAGATGTTACAACAGTGATTTGATCGCAAAAATTAACTTTCTTGTAATTGAGAATTTGACAAATCATTATTGGAAAAAGAAAAACTCTCCTCTTTTGGCAGATGCATTTATTGATACAAACTTATTTCAAAATGATATTGTTAAACTTAATAAAATACCATTGTATGCACACAGTTTCGATTCTATAATTGACAAACCTATCACCATATTCCCTCGGTATTCAGATTGTAATATCTTAAACCAAGCCATGATAAAATCCATTGTAAATGGTCTCGGGTCGAACTTAACTAAAATATATACAGATGGGTCAAAAAACGGAGCTAAACACAGGTTCGGCATTTTTTGTTTCAAACATAAATCATATTGAAAAGTACAGAATCTCAAATTATTGTTCCATTTTTACCGCCGAGTCCTTTGCTATTGAAAAGGCACTAAAATGGTGTGCAACTCAAACATGCACGAATGTGGCAATAATTTCAGACTCAAAATCAGCATTACAAGCTATTAGCGGTCACCCAATAAACCAATTCCGAAATGCCTTAATTTTGAACATTAAAAAATTAATTATGGATCTTAAACAAAATAATGTAACTGTTTCGTTTATTTGGACGAAAGGACATTGCGGAGTCGAAGGTAATGAAATTGCGGATATAGCCGCAAAAAGTAGTCACAGTTGCCACCATATGGACAAAGTATTTAATTTAAAAGATTTGAATAATGCTCTCCAACCTAATATCAGAAGGAAATGGGAAACTGATTACAAAAGAATTGCAAATAAATCTACAAACCCTTATTTCAGAATTCACCCTACACTTCCAAAAAACATTCCTCATTTCACCTTTAATTATAATAGAGCACAAATGTCAGTATTGACTCGTTTAAAATTGAATCATGCTCGCTTTCCATCTCACTTATATAAAATTGGAATACTTAACTCTCCTGTCTGTAGTTGTGACAATGTATCCATTGGTGATCTAAATCATATATTTCTAGAATGTTCTCTGAACTCTCAATCTTCTTCAATTCTGTATCAAGAACTAATTCATCACGAGTGTCCATTGCCACTAAATATTACAGCTCTCCTTTCTTCCCCAGATAAAGCGGTACTAGATTCCATCACTAATTTTATCAGAAATTCAAAAATAGCGGTATAGTTTAGAAATAGACAATATGAAATCATTTAATGTAATTAAGAATTTACATGTTTTGTGGCAAATAGATTTTGTCTGATGCCAGGATCTCTCACACACACACACAACCCCTTCTTCAAGGTCCTGAAGAGATTTTTGTCATTATTTTATTACAAAGCTGCTATTTTTAATTATTAACAATTAGCGCTATAGTCCAACTGTATCGTCGCCCCCGTTAGCGAAATTATTTCGATTAGATTTTTTTGCACAAACTTACTCAAAAAGAAGTCCTTATAACACATCCACAGGGTGCAGGGAGGTGTCGTGGTCGAAAAATTGTTTAAATTTTTTTTTAAACAAATTCACAATAATAATTTTTTTAAATAAAGTTTTTTTTGTTAAAAAACTATTTTTTTTTTAGATAATTTGAATTATTCTGAGCAAAAAAGGTCTCTTGTGATTTTTTTCTAAAATTGATTGTTGTCGAGTTATATGGCCATTTTCGCATTTTTCAAATTTTAATTCGCGTATAACTCGACAACAATCAATTTTAGAGAAAAATCACAAGAGACCTTTTTGGCTCAGAATGTCCCAAATTATCTTTAAAAAAATTGTTCGAATTGAAAAAATTATTTTTGTGAATGTTTAAAAAAATTGTTTAAACAATTTTTCGACCATGGCACCGCCCGGCACACTATGAATATGTTATAAGAACCTCTTTTTGAGTAAGTTTGTGCAAAAAAATCGAATCGGAATAATTTCACTAACGGGGGCGACGATACATCTTGGACTATAGCGCTAATTGTTAATAATTAAAAATAACAGCTTTGTAATAAATAATGACAAAAATCTCTTCAGGACCTTAAAGAAGGGGTTTTAAACTTGATTTGGTTACTTTTTGAATTTATAATAATAATTTTTAATCGAGTTATTAAGCCATGAAAATGGCCATTTTCGCATTTTTCAAATTTTTCATCGCATCTAACTCGACAACAATCAATTTTAGAGAAAAATGATAGGAACCCTTTTTTGCTCAGAATGACCCAGATTATCTTAAAAAAAATCGAAATAAAAAAATTATTTTCGTTAATTTGTTTAAAAAAAATTGTTTAAACAATTTTTTCTACAACCGTGTTAAAAATGATTTTTTGTAGAAAGTAGAGGACTAAGGATTGCAGCACAAAAAAGTTTCATTCCACATAATAATTTCAAAATATGCAATAATTTTTGTCCGTGAGTATATTTTCCACTCTCCCAAAATAGAAATCAAGTTGATCTGGATTTTCTGGATCAACCGTTTATTAGAAGCATTTTGTGCCGGGCTTTCCAACTTAAACCGCAGAAAATAACAACTCCGGCCAATACAAACACTGGCGAGATCCCTATTGTTTTCGTTTAACCCTGTTCACGTTTAACTGAATTTTTATCTACAAAAAACTGTGACAACAATGGATATCCTATCAGGCCGAGGCGTTATGGATTTTATAGCAAATGCAGCTTTAAACCGTCTAAATTTTCCATTCTCTTTTATGGCGTTTTCATATAAATGGCACTCTCATCCTGCAAACTTGCCTGTTTCGAATATACTAAATAGACAATAACCCCTTTAGTTTTACGATCGGATTACGGAGCGAATAAACAAAACTAATAACTTTTTAGTGCTATTCAAAAACTACGTTTAACGTTTTGTAGTCAACATGCAAATATATTGTCTGAGAAAATTCTAGACTGTGAAATATGAAAATATTTCATGTAATAAAATCTATCTGAGAAGGACGGTCTTTGATCCTATAAACGTATATGTTTATATTAGTCATGTAGGTACAGGGTAAGTCGGGGATAGATGGGCCACTGGTATAGATGGACCGGTCAAATAATTTGCTGGTCTGCCTCAGCAGTGCTGCAGTCGATGTGTGGAGTTTAGTCCAGGGCGCATCTGTTTGAGATGGACGTTGAGAGGTGACTCAAGTTTTTTTTGCAGAAACTGCTTGAAAATAACTTAAATAATAATATTAGAGTTATCCTCCCACTCAAAATGGTCCGGAACATTGTTTAAATAATCAAAATGTCAAAATACGAAGGAAAAATTCGATTTTTTTATTGGTTTTTTGATTATAACTTTAAAACTATTCATTTCTGAGAAAAGTTGTACTGACATAAAAGTTGCGTAATTAAATTTCCTACAATACAGAATTGGTTAAAAATTTAAAAAATAGTCACCCTTGTTGCAAAATAGCAATAATTGCGAAAAAAACCATACAAAAACAAGTATTCGCATTTTACGTTTTTCAACCATTTACGCTACATTTAGTCTGATTTACATTTACTCTAATTGGAGTATGAAGGGAACCATTCTCGTTGGAACTTTAACGCGCTGAGCAGGTGGAACGTGAATTGTAAATTGTAGAATTCCCTCATCTTCCTTAGTCTCAGCATCCGTATGGCTTGCAAATTGTAGAAGCCTCGGAGGTGTAACCAGAGAAGGTTCCCATTATTTTCATTCTGGTGGGATGTAGAATAGCATTATGTTGTTTTATATGCCATTAGAGTGAAAACTTAGTCTTTTTGCTAGCAGTTGCCGCTAGGGCATCTATGCCATTTCGTTCGTTGCAATCCGGTTCTGCACGCTGGGGTTTGTTTTGGTTGAGTCAGAGAGAGCAGCATATGTGCCTCCTGATGAGAGACTAATAAGATTCGAAACCGGTAGAGGTGCTTGCAGCACTCTCTGATTGGACTAGAATATGGTTCGGCTGTATTTTCGTTTTGCAACGAAATTGAAAATGGTTATTCATTTTTAATTTTATTATTATTTGTGAAATATTGTTTAAACAATTGCATATGTTTAAAAATAATAAACTTTTATTCTCTAAGTTAAAATATATGAACAAAGAAAGTTTTATAAAAAAAGTGTTATTTCAAAAGATAAAGTATGTGTTTTTATTTTGCAATAAACAAATTTATTAATTTATATCGAAATGTAATAAAAATTAAAATGTATCAATCATTATCAAAGGTCATTGGAATGCCCAATCAGAGCAAACTATCCTCTGTCCTGCGCGTAGCACAAATAATTATTGTTCATTTAAAAAAAATTCTGACGCCGTGGTAGTTAATCGATTTTAATTTTGAAAATTGCAAACGAAAGTTACAGTACACTTCTATACGCAAAAAAATTTCAACTTGCTATCTACTTTATTTTCAGTCCCGTAACATTTTTTGAAAAAAATGAATTTTTTTTGCGGAAGGTGGATTGCAAAATTTATTTTGCAAAATCTATTGAACCGATCTTAATGAAATTTATAGTATTGTTTTACTGTATCATAAAGTTTTTCTGGGTGAAATATGAAGGTCCTAAGTGTAGCATAAATGGTTGAAAAACGTAAAATGCGAATGCATATGTACTTGTTTTTGTATGGTTTTTTCTCAAGTATTGCTATTTTGCAACAAGGGTGACTATTTTTTAAATTTTTAACCAATTCTATATTGTAGGAAATTTAATTACACAACTTTTATGTTAGTACAACTTTTATCGGAAATGAATATGTACTTTTAAAGTTAAAATCAAAAAACGAAGAAAAAAATCGAATTTTTCCTTCATTTTTTGACATTTTAATTATTTAAACAATGTTCCGGACCTTTTTAAGAGGGAGGATAACTCAAATATTATTATTTGAGTTACGTTCAAGCAATTTCTGCAAAAAAAATTGCGTCACCTCTCAACGTTCAAATGTACTAATATTTTTACAGATGCGCCCTGGTCTAGTTGTTGTTCTTGAGTAGTCATTTTCATGATTTTCACGTGTATCTTAGAAGAAAACTTCATTTGTTTCTTTTGGCGAGTTCAATTTTTTTATACTAGACTTCTTTGTTATGTGGCTAAGGTAGTTTAAATGATTTAGATGTCAGATCAGTGCTACAATTCCACTGTGTACCTAGCTATAATATTAACTTAAAATGACATGCAGGTGACGTTGTTTGTTTAAACTTCTGCTTTTTATAAAAGACAAGGCAAGTCTGGGAGAGGAGAATGATCTGAAGACAGTTTGAAAAATGCAGTCAAAGCTTCTTCTTCTTCTTCCTTCTTGTATGTAGGCTTTAAAACCTGTTTCTTCTTCAATATTAGCCTCCTAAATTGTTTAAGTTATGGCACCATCTTTTTCTTGGTCTCCCAATACTTCTTCGTCCATTTGGTGACTTATCTCGTGTTATTTGACTATCCTACCCTCTGCCATTCTACTAATGTGTTCGTTCCACTCCTGTTTCCGTTTTGTCACCCATCCATTTATGTCTTCTATCAGGCAGTCAAAGCTGTTGAGAGCAAAGAAACGGGAGTTAATGCTTCAGTAAAGGCGTTTGGCATACATAAAACCACTTTAAAAAGGCGCCTCAAGTCACAGAGTTTTATTAAAGGTTTTAAGAATGTAACTTCTGTTACTTCGAGGGAAAATGGTGAAACAATTTCAATGTTAACACGTGTAAATGGAGAAGGTACATTCTTAACACTTTTTTGCAAAATGAAAGAAAAGAATCTAAAGCAGGAGTGATGGTTTGTCTCCTGGTGCTGAAGTAATGTTTTCAAAATTTGGCTATGTAAACACTGATTTATTTTTTGATTGGATGAAAATCCATTTTACTCCAAGAAAATCAGCAGGAAAAGTACTCATTCTTTTAGATGGACACATATCGCATACTAGTCGCATTGAAATGATATCGCATACTAGTCACGAGTTTGCAGAAAATATTGAAATAATTTTGATGAAAATTTCTCCACACACCAGCAATTGGCTTCGATCATAAGACAGTGCTTTCTTTAAGTTTCTTAAAATGAACTACTATTCTGCTTGCTCCAACTACAAGACCAACAATTCCTCAAGGAAGATCACCCGGATGTAGTTTGGTGCGCTTCTTAACTTAGCTTGGGGAGAATCAGCAAATGTAGAAAATGGAATTAGTGGTCTTAGTACCTGTGGAATCATTCCTTTTGAACTTTACCAGAATATGCTTTTCTGTCAGAATCCACAGACAACAGGTCTAAAGACACATCTCTTCTTTCCCAAAATTATGACTGGTATCGCTGTTGCTGGTCCTAGTATCTCAACAAAGATAATATCTATTCTGTAACTCAAGAAGCTATGAAGATATTTATGTGCCTGGATCGCCTAAGCAATACGATAAAAAGCCTATTGTAACTAAAAATGTAACCCTCTCGAAGTTATAGTGCACTATAATACAACACCCAGTGCCTTGTGTAATAAAGTTCAGACTGAAAAGAAAATCTCAAACTATAGCAACAATTTTAAACTCTCTAAAAACATAATTGCCGTTAAAAAGAAAAAATATTAAAACGAGTCAACCATTAAGATAAAACAGGAATGTAAAAAATGGAAGAGAAGAAAAGAAAAAAGACTGAAAAAAAAAGAACAAAACATTGATAACAAAAAAAGAAAAAGTACTTACGAGATAGAAAATGAACAAGGAAGTTTTAAAATAAATAAAAGACCTACAAGGAAAGCCATGAGTTTAGATTTAAATTTTTTGCCAAAAAGAAAAATTCAGAGCACACAGTAGCGATCAACAGGTAGCAACAAACGCGGTCCCAGATTGCGAAAGTTCTGCGAACTTTCAAAAGTGAGGCAGCAGTGCGTCGGTAATTCGACACTGACGTTTATATTATCAAAAACAATAATTTTCATACACATATTCGCGAAATGTTGCCAAGTTGACGTTCAATTTCTTGTAATACAAAAATCGATTTTAAGTAGTTCCAATGTGACACAAAATCTAGGCAGGGGATAAAAAAGTTTATTTGAAGAAAGTGTATTTTTTTGTCTTTCTTAATGGCGGTACAGGCTCCCTTTTTTAATATTTTATTTAGTTATAGAGTAATTTCCACATACTAACATATTTCTGAAATTGGGCTCTGTACCGCCATTCTTTATTATATTACGAATATGTGTGCCAAATATCTCGACAAAATATTCAAAATTAGAGCCGTAATCTTGGAACGCGTTTGTTGCTACCTGTTGATCGCTACTGTTTGCTCTTCAGATCTTTTCTCAAATTTTTTATTTACTATGTTAGATTGGATATTTCTGGGATTATCTGGGATAGAGACTATTATCGTAAGTCTATATTGCTAATGAGTACTGAGGTTATTGTTCTTTACTCTATCGCATAGATATACACAACTTTGATTGAGTGTTTAATTAATATTATTACTCTTTTAGCTTGGTTCCGAGGAAGGCATATGCACTCGTTAACATAACGGGTTTTGAAAGTTGACAACTAATTCATCACCGACAGACCAGCGATGTCTTTTGTAAGATTAAATTCCGACAAATAATGCGCAAATCAAATGGAATGCAATGTTTAATTACGAGATTACAGTTTCCGAGATATCTCGACGAAAAAAGAACTATTAGCCCAGTAAATGACCGTTGTGGAGTGTCATTTTCAGCGTCACGGATTTGGACTTGCTTGAAAATTTGGATTTAGGTTCTACATGAGATTACAAGAGAAAAGAGAAAAATGTGGCGTCCGGGACATCGTAAGATGAGCTACACAGACACAGGGACTAGAGAGACGACAAATTACGACGAAGAAAAAGATAAGTTTTCTCAGCTTCTTCTTTCTTCTTCGTGTGCCTCATCCTTTAAGGATATTGGAGATCATCGTGACCGTTTTAAACTGTAACGTTTCTGAAGAGTTCCTATAGAGTTTTTTCACTAAGACAATACTTTTCAAGTTATTTGCGAGTAAAAAATGTTTATTTTTCAAAAAAAAAAAAACGTTTTCTGGCCGATTTTCGTAAATAACTCAAAAATTTAGTATTTTTATCGAATAAATGTAGCTTATAAAAAAATTTAAAAAATGGTGTATTCATCAACCCAGTAAAAGCAAAGTTGTAGCTCATGAAAAATTGTTCTTATTCGTCAAACTCTAAATCGAATATTTCAACGTGAAATAACCAAAAAATGAAGCATTTTTCGGAGAAAACTCGATTAAAACTATTTTAAAATGTTTAAACAAAGCTTTGTTTTTTATTTTTATAAAAGTTTCTAGCGTCAAAACTAAGTGAGTTAAGGTACGATTCCGGCAACGACGGAAGAAAGTAACTGCAGACAGCAGTTACAGTTGTCACCATGACAGACATCATTACTTTGCACTATTAATTTGTATAAATTATTATCAACTGACGTTTTGCCGGACAGCAGTTGCAGTCAGATGTCGGAATCAGTCTCCTACAAATAGTGCAAAGTAGTGACGTCTGTTACGGCGACAACTGCAACTGACGTCTGCAGTCGTTGTCGGAATTGTACCTTTGCGCTCAAAATAGAGTTGGCCCCATTTTTAGTAAAAAAATCATGAAAATCTCCTCCTATTTAGCACCCCAAATGAAATTAATTGTTACCGCTTTACCACTTACTTTATACATATACCTCGTCCAATTTACTTACCGTTGCACGTCATCCGCGCCTTAGCCTGTGACATGATACCAACACGAAATATTTAGGCGGTGGGTGTGTTCTTTTTTAGAATCAAAATGATTCTAAAGGGGAACACACCTACCGCTTAGATATTTCGTGTTGGTATCGTGTCACAGGCTATGGCGCGGATGACGTGCAACGGTAAGTAAATTGGACGAGGTATATTGTATATGTATTGTTTATATTGTCACCTGTAAGTTTGACCCGTTCTAAGTGCTTATATTTAAAAAAAATTGGTTTTATAGTAAAATTTTTTTAATATTGGAAAAATGCCCTTTTTCAAAATAACTTAGAAAGTATTGTGACACGAAAAATCTCGAAGATTAAAAATGTAGGTTTTGCTTTTAAAAATATTTTGGTTTTATTTTGTTTTTCTGTAAGACAAAAATTGGTTAAGATATGGGTGTTCAAAGTTTGCATACACTCGTGATTAGTGACTCGTTCAAGCCCTTTCAACTAGAACCTTTTCAAAAATAAGCACTTTCAACCGGTAAAACTTACAGGTTATATTATAAAAAATACAAAACTCAGTAATTGTAAAACGGTAATGATTTATTTCATTTGGGGTGCTAAATAGGGGAAGATTTTCACGATTTTTTTAAACTAACGGTAACTTGCTTAGTTTTGATGCTAGAACTTTTTATAAAAAATAAAAGTAAATATTTTTTTAAACACTTCCAATTCGGTAGTGACACTGAAAATTACACGGTATCGCCGTATTTCACGTTCATTTACTGGGCTATATGAGTACTTACATGAGATTAACGGCATCTGAACGATGACCTTGTACAATCGTCGGACGTTGAGTGGTCCCCTCGTTTCCTTAGGGCACTCACAGAACAATATTGGATTATTCACCCACCCTTGTTGTACACGATGCGATGTGATCAATATCTTTTTTTAAGATATTTATAATATAAACATGAAGTTTCACGTATTCTGTGCATGTGCATGGATGTGAACACGTGAAACCTGATATTTATAATATAAAGGTGTTCTGTGCATGTATGTGTTGACAAAATACATTTCTTTAAACGGAATATGCTATAGTCAAAGACCAATCAGTAACCTACCCTTGTTACACGATGCACTGTGATCAATATCTTTTTTTAAGATACATATTTATAATATAAACATCAGGTTTCAGGAACACGTGAAACCTGATGTTTATATAAAGGTGTTCTGTGCATGTATGTGTTGACAAACTACATTTCTTTAAAGTGAATATGATATAGCCAAAGACCAATCAGTAACTTTTTTAGATCCTAAGTTACTATCTAATTTAATCTAAGATTCACCCAGTGGTGTATTCTTAGCTTGTTCTAATTTTTAAAGCACTTTTATTGTGCACCAATCATAATAATGGCTTTCTCACTTAACTTGCACTATGCACTACATTAACTCATATGTCTTCGTTTTTGGCTAGAGTTATCCAGAACCTGAATGGTCTCGACGTTTTGGTGCTGTGAAAGCCTTTCTTCGTGCCTACAGGCGATGTTTTGTATTTCTTCATCAACATACTCCACCCCTAGGTCTCTGTGGATATCTTGGTTGTGAATGTACCAAGGTACTTTGACAATGCACCTCAATACTTTATTTTGGAAAGTCTGGATTATTTTAATATTAGTTTAGTATTAGTAAACATAAACAATCCCACAGTTGGATGCCATTCGTCCAATTAGGTTTTAGAATCGGGTTGTAGAGTAAAAGTTTATTATGAATTGACAAGGCTGAGTGTAAGCCAATACATCTTTTTCAATCTGATACTCAATTCTTTACGTGTGCTTTCCAGTTCAGCTTTGGATCTAGGGTTAAACCTAGATATTGGCTGTATTAGCACATTGAATTTCATGTCCGTTTATATTTACATGTTTGTGTTCCTCACGTTTGTAAGTAAATTCTATATGAACCAATTTACCTTCATTCAGGGAGATTTTCCACTAACAATTTTGTAGATTAATAGTTGAGTCGGCATTATCTTCACCAACTGCCAGAATGGCAGTGTCATCTACGAAAGTGGCTACAGTGTTATCTTCTAACTCTGGTATGTAGTATCTTCTAACACTTATGAATAGTACGTAGAGGACCGGCCCCAAGACACTACCCTGCGGAACTCCCATTTTAATTTCGTTGAGGCTTGAATAAGCATTATCTTCGTTGACCCTAAAATGTCTGTCAGATAGAGGATAGTACGTAGAGGACCGGCCCCAAGACACTACCCTGCGGAACTCCCATTTTAATTTCGTTGAGGTTTGAATAAGCATTATCTTGTTTGACCCTAAAATGTCTGTCAGATAGAGGATAGTACGTAGATGACCGGCCCCAAGACACTACCCTGCGGAACTCCCATTTTAATTTCGTTGATGCTTGAATAAGCATTATCTTGTTTGACCCTTAAGGTACTAGTACACTTTAGTAGACCAAAAATTAGCATTTGTTCAAGAATTTTTTTCTCAGAATCTTAATTAAAAGTGAACATAAAACTTTTTACATATTAATATCTAACTCTTAGAGTTTTTAGAGAATACAAAAAACATATCTTTCATTTATGCACGTACACTAATATTGTAGAGGGCGCCAAAGTGGAGGCATCGAAAAAAAAAACAGTTCCGATGGCGGACAGTTAATCTCAGGATTTGGATCTCTAAAATAAAAAAATCGTACGGCATTTGAAAAAGGAAGGTTTCTTACGTGACAATTTACCACCGTTAGTGAAAATTTCCGCATAAAAAAGATTTTACGGAAATTTGAAAAAATTTTGTGAAAAAATCGCCCGTTTTTCAAGGTTAAAAAATATTTATATTTTGTTTTTTGATCAAATTGTGGTAAATTGTCACGTAAGGAACCTTCGTTTTTCAAATGCAGTACGAATTTTTTGTTTCAGATATCCCAATCCTGAGATTAACTGCCCGCCATCATTTTTCGAAGCCTCGACTTTTGCGCCCTCTACAATATTACTGTACGTGCATAAATGAAAAAAGATATATTTTTTGTACTCTCTAAGAGTTAGATCTTAATATGTAAAAAGTTTTATGTTTATTTTTAATAAGGGTTCTGAGAAAAAAATTCTTGAAAAAAATAATTATTTTTGGTCTTCTAAAGTGTACTAGTACCTAAAATATCTGTCAGATAGATGTGATTTTATTATCTCACCATAGTGCTTGGGTAAAATAGATCTCAATTTTCGACGTAGTCCTTCATGCCATACCCTATCAAATGCTTGAACTACATCCAGGAAAACAGCAGAACACACTTTTTTATATTGTAGAGCATTTTCTATCATGTTAGTCACCCTATACAGTCAGAGCCCATTTTACTTCAATTCAGGCCGGAGACACTACACAATTTTCGGGCGCCTAAATATAATTTAATAGTAATAATAATACTTTTTTAAATGTATTATTTAATAGAATATATCGTGAGCTTACAACCAAAAGGCACTAAGTTAGAATTTTAACTTTTGAGATAAATAGATGTGAAAGTTTGAACACTAATGATAATTCATACGGACATAATAAACTATTTGAAAAATATTTGAAGATTATTTTAAGCGTATTTCAAATAGCTTATTATGTCTGTATGAATTATCATTAGTAGAGAGCGGAATATATGCAAAGTGCATATAGATGCATATATTGCATATTTTCAGACAACAAACACAACATTGCATATTTAAGCTAAACACGATTTATTTTGCATATTTTAAAAATAAATTATATAAAAGTTTAAAATTTTCCTCTCTTAGTTGGAATTTTATAACTTCGATATGAACGAGCTCGTTATTTATCTATCTATCGCTCATCATTATCTATCTGGACTTTCCCATTACTACCAGAATTTAACAATTATGGGTGTTCCCAGAAAAATATTATTTTATTAGCGTAGCAAGTCGTAGGTACCTACCTGCTTTTAAGGGTCTAATATTTATTTTGTCAGTTTCCGGCCAACATTTGTTTAAAGTAAACGTTGTATCGTATTTAGTGTTTTTGAAGTGATTGGTATATATTAAATTCAAATATGTCTACCATTCAAAAAAGTGCTTGGATAAAGTGTTTTCCCGAGTTAAAGCTAAGTGGAGACAAAGTATTTTGCAAGGCCTGTTCCAAAATCGTAAGTTACATTCATTTTCTAAAGAACTTATGTTCATAAAAGTTAATTTTAGTTTTTTACCAGATTCTAATAAAGTCATTAGAACAAAGGAATTTACAATTAAGTGATTCGGTTAATCTTGTTAACACTTTTTCTGCTCATTGTCAAAAAATTCCCGAAAATACAGGGATTACAATTAGAAATAAATTAAAAAATGTTTTAGAAAAAAATGAGGGCTTCGATTGTTTGAGGAAAGTTGTACGTATTTTTTAAGGCAACTTTTCTGAAGATCTTACGACTTGGCAAATTAGTTTACTGCCTAAATTAAAATATTGTCCTATAACATCAGTAGATGTAGAACGAACTTTTTCTGTGTCCAAACACGTTTTTAGTGATAGAAGGCAAAAGTTGCTAGTTGAAAATTTTGAAAAATATTGGATTATAAATTCATACTATAATTTAGATTCTTAATTTAATTATAATATCAGTTTTTGTGTGTCATTTCATTTGTTTTTATGTGAAAAATAAATATGTATTAAACATAAATGTAGGTTGAATTTTTTAAACATAAATGTTTATATTTAATATATTGTTTTATTTTTGAGTATTTTTAATATGCATTTGCATATTTAGAAAATTTAGAAAAAATACCTGCATATTTGTAGTAAAAGTAATGCATATATATGCGCATATTTTGGTAATGTTGTGTTGCATATATTCCGCTATCTAATCATTAGTATTGAAACTTTCAAATCCATTTATCTCAAAAGTTAATATTCTGACCTTGTGCCTTTTGGTTGTAAGCCCACGATATGTAGTTGCACCAGAAATTAAAATTTTTATTAACAATAAATAAAAAATTGTATTTAAACAATTACAATTTGGTGATCTTTCCGGGCCCCATTAAAATGCGAGCCCGAAGCAGGTGCCTCATGGGCCTAGTGGTAAAATAGGCCCTGTATACAGTTGATCTATAGGTGGAATGCTTGGATCTAAACCCAAACTGATGGTTGGGCACTAATTTTTTATCTTCAATAATTCTTTGTAATCTTATAAGGAATAGTTTCTCTAATAGTTTTGATAAAACAGGTAGTAGAGATATTGTTCTGTAAGAGGAAACATTATGTGGAAGTTTACCTGGTTTCGGAACCATGATAATTTCCGCTACCTTCCATTGTAAAGAAATTGGTTTTTAAATCTAATTACCGCATTAATGATGTACGTTAACTTCATAAGTGCTTTTTTGGGAACTGCTTTAATATTGTTCCAGTTATCAAGTCAAATCAAGAATTTTTTTAGGATTTAAATTATTTATTTCCTTCAATACTTCTTTTGGAGTTACGAAAGTTATCTTCTCATTAGTCTGCATAAGAGGTTCTTGAGGGTTGTGATGTTGGAATACTTTTGCCAGATGGAATGCAAAATATTGCAAAACCTTCTGATTTTTCCTCATTCTTTCGAGCCCAAGTACCATACGCTTTCTTTAAGGGTATTTGTTGATTAATTGTGGACTATTTTCTTTCTGTATTATATTTTCACTCAATGTTAATATTATAGCTGATCATTCAGAGAGTAAATCTTCACATTCGGCTAATTGTGTGTAGCTTGACGAAATATTTTTGTATAAGACAAATTGATGAGATCCGGTATCTTATTAGGGTCTGTAGAGTCCTGTTGATAAGGCTTCTGCTCCATATTCTTTTATCGCTCTTAAGAGTTCTCTGCCATTTGTCGTAAATAATCGTGAACCCCAATAGGTACTTTTGACGTTGAAATCTCCGCCTGTTAAAAATCTATTTCCTAAATAATCAAATAATTCACAATATTCTTACTTTTTTATTGCCGGATTTATACTCAGCCATTGCCACTGCTGCTGCCGTTGCCGGAAATTTTGCCCGAAATGCGATATCGACGCGAGTGAGGTGTTCACATCAGTTCCTCGCCAATGTCCTCACAACTCATTTACTGAACGACTCTCAAGAATGGAATGTGACGACAGCATCGTCTTGCTCCCTTACTCACTTGCCGCTTTGCCGGCGGCAAGTGAGACAGAGAGTAGTTGAATGTGAATGCTTACTCGCGCTCGCGAGTATGCCAGTCCTTTGACTTCCATCTCGAAAACCGACTTTTGAGGGAGCGCCGTGCAATGGCAGTAGCATGAGCAGCAGCGTGAGTGACCTATTTACACATTCACGCTGCCCACTTCCCTGCCCAATTCCCTGTCCAACAGGACTGTAAATGCGGTTTTATTTATTTAGCGTATGGCTTAAGTATATCACAGAATATATTTAGATTTATACATTATACAATGCATCACAAACAGATGTCCAATTTTTTTATATATTCGATTGACCCTTCGGTTGCCATTACAAAGTCTATAGGGTCGCCTGTGTATGCTCTGCGTGGGCAGTCCTGAACAATGTGACTGATCGTCTGTCTTGCAGCGCCGCAGTCACAAGAAGGCGAGGGGAGTTTACCCCATCTGTGGAGGGAGTCGGCGCATCTTCCACAGTTTGTTCGAATTCGATTAAGGGCTGCCCAAATCTTACGGGGACGTTCAAATTCGCCAGGTTTCCCTATGATGTCCGGTAGACTATGGTAATGCGGATCTGTCCTACTTTCCCAATCTTCTCTCCATCGGGTATTTAAGTCAAAGTTGGATTGCTGCAGCGCTTGAGCAGATTGTAGAGGGGGTAACCTGGATCGGAGACGGTTTCCAAGAATATCGGGGATGTCGTTGTGGACTAGAAGCTGGCGACTGTCCATTATTTTGTTATATTCTTTAACCAATGCATGTTCGCGGCGTAGGTTGGGTGGTGCTATATTACTAAGGGTAGGTAGCCACATTGTAGGGGTGAGCTTAATTGTGCCTGTTATCATACGCATAGTACGGTTTAGTTGGGTGTCGACCAGGTGGGTATGCCTGCTATTTAGCCATACTGGAGCACAGTATTCTGCCACCGGATATATCAGGCCAAGAGCAGAGGATCTTAATGTTGATGCTGTGGACCCCCATGTAGTGCCGCAGAGTTTCTGTATTATATTGTTGCGTGTTTTCAATTTTGCTGCTGTTTTCGTCAGGTGTTCTCTGAATGTGAGCGTTCTGTCTAGAGTAACCCCAAGGTATTTCGGGTATTTATTGTGTTTTAACAGCTTGTTATTAAAATACACTCGCAATTCTCTGTTTGCCAACTTGTTGTTTAGATGAAAAGCTGATACTTCAGTTTTTGTAGTACTTGGCTGTAGTCTCCATTTCTTAAGGTATTCGCTGAGGATGGATAAGTCATTCGTGAGAGTGATTTCTGTAGTTTCTAAAGATTGGTGGCTTGTTGCAAGGGTCCAGTCGTCAGCATATCCAAACTTCCGAGATTCGGTTTCAGGCATGTCAGCAATATAGAGGCTGAAAAGTAAAGGGGCAAGGACAGAACCCTGTGGAAGACCATTGTTAAGTTTCATCTGTCTACTCGTCTCCTTTCCCATTATAACCTGGAAGGCTCTGTTGGTCAGCATGTTGTCAATGAGGTTAATTATCTTTCTGCAGGGGATAATGCGGGCCAGTTTATATATTAATCCCTGTCTCCAAACAGTATCATATGCTGCTGTTAGATCTATAAATACTGTTGCTGTCTTTTGTTTCTTTTGAAAACTAGCTTCTATAAAAGTTGTTAATGACAGCACTTGGTCCGTACAGCTTCGATGAGGGCGGAGGCCAGCTTGTTCAATGGGGACATTTTCTAGTATCCTGTGACTAATTCTGTTGAGGAGAAGCTTTTCTAATAGTTTATATACCATGCTGAGTAGAGCTATGGGGCGGTAGTTTTCTGGCTTATCGTTTGATTTGCCCGGTTTCGGAATTGCAATTATCTTTGTTCGCTTAAGTGAGAAAGGAATGTTACCTGACTGAAGTATATCATTAAAGAACATTGCAAGCCACTGTTTCGTGTATGCACCACTGTGTATCAAGAACTCTGGATGGATACCATCAAAGCCAGGTGCTTTACCTGATTTCATTTCTTTCAGCGCATGTGTGATTTCAGAAATAAGTATTCTTGCTGAATATTCGGAGTTCGTTCTGTTCATTTGTTTTAATGCCCTTAAGTCTCTTTTCACGTTGGTAGTATGTGTTCGATCTCGTGGAGCTCTGGATAGAGATACTATATGGGAGGCAACCTTGTTAGGAGACATTTTAGACTCTCTGGATTCCAGCTGGTTAGCTCCTCCAATTTTCCGCAACAAGGACCATGCCTGCCGGCTTGATTTTTTGAAGTCAAGGTTTTCGACAGTCTTTATCCATTTTTGGCGTCTAGCTGTATCGATGTTGTGTAAAAGCTCATCGGCTATTTCTCGGTCACCACTTTCGAGAAACTTCGTGTATAAGTCTTCACATGTTTCAGTCCATCCAGGCACATATTCTTTGCGATACCCCCTAGGGATGGTTTTCTTGGCAGTGCTTATTACTGCGCCCACAAACCTCTCATAATGTTTGCTGGTTGGAGGGACCCAGCTCAAGGTCCGGTCTAGTTGTTCAGAGAACTTCTTCCAGTTTGCTTTTCTAAGATTCCACCTGGGTCGAGGATATGATCTAATTATTGGAATTGATATTCCGATGGTGATAAGCACCGGACGATGTTGAGTATGTGGGAAGTCTGCAAGGACACTTCTCGCAGTTGTTAGTGGTCTGTCATTGGTATCTTTTGAGACAAAACATAGGTCTGGGTTATATTCTTTTCTCCATGCAGCTGATTTAAATGTTCCTCTGTCTTTGGCATCAAAAACTAGGTATGTGTTTTGCTCTTCGGACCATTCTACTAGTGCCTCCCCATTTTCATCATTCGTGGTGTACTTCCACATTTCGTGGTGGCTGTTGAAGTCGCCGATGTATATAGTAGGATGTGGATGAGTCTTTAGCACTTCTGGGTTCCATGTAGTGGCTGGAGGTTTGTATATGTTAACTACGGTAATATCTCCAATCTTGGTGACTACTTCATGTATATTATTTTCATTGGAAGCAGAAAGTAGGAAACCATTTTCTATATGTAAATGCGGTATATGGCATGTCTAAGAGGGCAATATATTCCTGCTACGGTCAGATCGTACCTGTTTGTTTTAATTTTTACTGCTGTCAATTGCATTTTTTCAGTAACATAGTCAGATTCTTCATGATGCGGAATATTATCTTTAATTATAACTGAGCTACCACCTTTAGCATCGTTATCAGCGTGAATAGCATTGACCTTGTACAATCTTCGGACGTTGAGATGGTCCCCTCGTTTCCTTAGGGCACGCATAGAACAATATTGGATTATTCACCCACCCTTGTTGTACACGATGCGATGTGATCAATATATCTGAAACTACTTACATCTGCTGCTGATATTACTTCAATCGACGGTGTTTCTCTATCGATGTGCCGTCAGTTCTGTGGATTATCTGGGAACGCTTGTTCGCTCGAGCAATCGGGAATAATTAAAATATGACTGAAATGCGGGGAAGTTTCGAATAACAGCGGCTGAATGAACACATATTTGGTTAGCATTGGGGAACACTTTTGACGTTGCTACTAAATTCGTATTTCGAGATTGTTTCGTGGTCACGAATAACAGGGATGCGAGAAGGACAAGAATGCGAGAAACAATAATTCATATAATCGAAATGTGTGTTCTTCTCGAAAAAGAGCAAAAATAGAGAAATTGGCGGAATCGAAATTAGTTTAATTCTTTTAGCCCGATCAAAGAACATACAATTTTCCTAAAACCTCCAAAAAAGTAAAGGAAGGATGAAAATTTGGGAATAGGCAGTTGAAATTGTCTATTATTATATAAGAAAAGTTTACAATTCTACAACCCCTCCTTTTTCCAAAAATTGGGAAATACTGGGTGAAAAATATTTTCTCAGGGGTGAAAAAATATACATTCAAAATAAGTCCGGAATTGAATAAAATGACTTATTCTAAGCAACTTTTGTTCTATAGAGTTTTTTCACTAAGTCAATACTTTTCGAGTTATTTGCGAGTGAGTATGTTCTTTTTTAACTAAAAAAAAAACATGTTTTGGACGGTTTTTCGCAAATAACTCATAAGTATTTTATCGAAAAAAATATTCCTAGCAAAAATGTAGCTTATAAGAAAGTAAAAAAACACTGTATGCATGAAGTCTGTAGACCCAGTAGAAGCAGAGTTGTAGCTAATGAAAAGTAGGTTCTTATTCATCAAATTCCAAATCGAATATTTCAGCGTGAAATAACCAAAAAACGGAGCACTTTTCGGGAAAAACTCATTATAACATAGCTGAGAATATTTTTTCTCTCCTAGAGATCTCTCTATAATCTATAATATTTGTTATGCGAAGTATTTGGTCTATTGTTGAGTGCTTATTGCAGAATCCAAATTGGTGGGAAGGAATAATTTCTTTGTGGTCGAGTATAGATTGTATTCTTACTAGCAAAATCTCAAATAATTTGGAAATCATGTTTAGTTCAGATGTTTTCCACGTTATTGGTACATATTGTAACGCGAATACTGCATTGTAAGGTTTGTGAGTTTTACGATGGCATTCTTAAGCGCGTGATACACACGCAATATTTAAGTACGCGGGTTTAAAGATCGCGGACTTACTCGGCTCGCCGTCGGTGATATACGGCAGACTTAAAGTACGCGGTTTTAAAGATCGCGGTCGCCGTCGGTAGCAAAAAATTTAGAAACTGTCCTCGTGGTTAAATTGTTTATTTTCTGTGTACCTAATTTTGCTGAAATTTTATGTTTTTTGGTAGAGTTTGATTATTTTTTTGATCAGGTTATGTTAAATAGAAGAATAATTTAATTTTTTATAAGTGTGGTAAGCTGTCAAAATCATGATGTGAAGTATAGCACTTGTTTTTGATCTATTTTAATTTAATACAAGGTAGGCATAAACAAACAAAATATCATAGATAAGATGGTAATATTTTCATCAGGAGGATAAAACAGCCTATAAATAATTAGGTTTACTCAAAAACAAATAATTAAAATAATTTAGTATAGCTTAAAATAGTGTTTTACAGTTTTCTCAAAACTTATAAAATGTAACTTGTCTCCTTTCAACAATAAACGATTGAATTATTTCTAGACAATTTGCTTAATTAGTGAAAATATAAGTGTAACTTTAAACGCAATAAGATGATGGCTCGAGGCTCGTGGCAGTGATACACGTACGGGTTACATGTAAAATTTCAAACTTGATGGATCGACGGCGTACTTACTCGGCGGACTTAAAGTACGCGTACTTGCGGTGATACACGCGCAAAAAAGGTCGCGAGCCATAAGTTCACGTACTTACTCGCGTGTGTATCACCCCTTTTTTAGGTACTTGTAGTTATTTCATACATTCTCCTATTATTAAGTCAAATCTCAAAGCCTTTTGGGATATTGTTTTTGATTACTTTTCAATTTTGGTTACTTCTTTATGAGTATTTATTAGTAGGCTTTATTATTCCGTGATCAGTATTGTTCACATCGTATTCAGTATTCTCTTATCTTGTGTTCAGCGAAAATATTTCGGTAAATGGCATGCCTATTGAAGAAACCACCTCTTATAAGTACTTAGGGCATGAGATACGCATAGGAAGAGATAATCAAACGTGCGAACTAAGCCGCCATATAGGACTCACTAAGGGTGGCATTCGGCAAGCTGAGCTATGTCCTTAATTAAGAACTGCCTATATGTGTCTCGAAAGAAAAGTCTTTGATCAGTGTGTGTTGCCAGTACTTACATATGGTGCAGAGACTTTAACAATAACCAAGAAAGTAAGAAATAAAATTGGTGTTACCCAAAGAGCCATGGAACGCTCAATGTTAGGCATTTCTCGTAGGGATCGAATTACTAACAAGAAAATAAGACAAAGAACAGGAGTGACACAAGCCATAGAAAGAATTATGACCCTAAAGTGGAACTGGGCTGGACACACAGCTAGAATGTCGGATAACAGATGGACACAGCGAATAATACACTGGAGACCAAGACAAGAAGCATATCGAAGTAGAGGTCGTCCGCCAACAAGATGGTCTGATGACCTAAAACGGATCGACAAAAATTAAATGCAAAAAAGACGGAGGGAGACCTATATCCAGCAATGGATAGATCCGGGTTGATTGATGATTATTTTCCATTTCGTTATTTTGGAATACATTCTCAAGAAGTACGGACGAAGTAAAAAGTGAACAGATTATTTGCCGTTTGTTTTGGTCATGTGGCCATGTTCCATTTTCTTTTCTAATCGGTGTAATCTGTTGCGTTTGTCTATTTATTCTTTTTGTACATTTCCACAAGCCATAACGATTAGTCAGTGGCTTGGTCATCTGTCAGATCGTTTACGTATTGGCTCATTGATTCATTTTTGATTAAATCTATTTCCCTTTTTAATTGCTGGGTGAGCTTATTTAAATACATTTTTATTTTCTGCAGTTCTGTTTTTTGCTATTTGGCCAATTCGTTGAAAATCATGATCATGCATAAATACACTCCTGGCCAAAAAAATCAGGACACCTTAAAAATGGATTTTTTAAATATGTTATAGGCTTATTCTCTAAGAATATGGACGTAGTAATAGTGTTGCTGAACAGGTAAATGTCATTGTATACCAAGTGTAACAATAATACTGTGTTTTTCCTGAAAGTTCGTAACACCCTGTGGAATATTCTAGCATTTAAAAAATATTGAAATTAAAACTCAATTGTAGCCTTAGCCTTTCTTAACATTCTGCTTTTTAACTCATTCACTTATGTTGGATAATGAAAAAGTTAGGTACTTTGACAACTAGCCATGTTCTTCATCACTACATGGTGTTTCTAAATAAGTGCGACAAACTTTAAGGGGTAATTCTGCATGAAAAAAGAATGACCATTTGATTTATAAACATATGTCTGCAAATACTTCGTTTCGGAGGTACCGGATGTGAATTTTTTCTTATACACTCACCGGCAGAGAAAACGGGCACCCCAAAAAATGGGTCATTTTTAATGTCTTGTATTTCCTAAACCTGATGTCCGATTTAAGTAACTTTTTTAATATGTTATAGCCTTATTCTTTATCAATATCGCTGTAATAATATTGTTGCTAGACAGGTACATTGTCATTGTATACAGGGTGTACGAATCAAACTGTGTTTTTTTCTCAAACTTTGGAACACCCTGTGGAATGTTCTAGCTTTTATAAAATACTAAAATTAAAACCCAACTATAGCCACAGATTTTCTTAACATTGTGTTTTTTTATTCATTCGCTTATGTTGGATAATGAAAAAGTTAGGCACTTTAACAACTACCCGTGTTTTTCGTCAATACAAGTTGTTTTTCAATAAGTACGGCAAGCTTTAAGGGGTAATTCTGCATGGTAAAATAATGACAGTTTGCTTTATAAACTTATGCCCGCAAATACTTCGTTTCTGAGATAGGGGGTGTTGAAATTGTTCTTACAAACTGACGATTTATTTATTGCTCTAAAACGGTTTGTGATATGCAAATGAAATTTGGTAGATTTTAAGAGCTAGTTATTGCGCATTTTTTGGCATACAATTGAGAATTTTATATTCACCATTGGCGTGCATACGGGATATATCTAAAATATTTATACCCGTATGCACGCCAATGGTGAATATAAAATTCTTAATTGTAAAGACATATTACAAAAATTACTTAAATCGGACATCAGGTTTAGGAAATACAAGACATTAAAAATGACCCATTTTTTGGGGTGCCCGTTTTCTCTGCCGGTGAGTGTATTATTTATAAGAAATTGTATTTCATATTGTATAATTTAGAGAATTAACATATCGGAAAAAAACGGGAAAAAATTGGGAAAAAAACAGGTTTTTTTCCAGACCATTGGAAAAATTGGAAAAAATGGAAAATATTTTTTAATTGAGACTTAAGTGTACTTAAACTAAGAGGCTTTAATTGTAAGGGTCAAAACCGAAACTTCAAAGGTAGAAAGCACATTATTTAACCAAATTGCTCAGTGGTATATTTTTATCTGAGTCTGAATCTGAATCTTCAGACCAAGCATCTGATTCAGACTCGATCTCCGCTTCACCGTCCTGAACGGATAACACAAACAACATGATTTTTGTCAGTCTCTTTTAAAAGTGGATCTGGTCTAGTATCGTAAATAAATATCTGTTTTTCGTTTTTAACCAAATTTAAATGAATAGCAACAACTTATAAATTTTATCCTGTGATAACATATTTTTTTGCTTGTATATATGAGGCCGTGTAAAGACCAGTTTCTTTCTGAAGAAGCGGAATATGGAGGTTCATTTAAAATTCGGGAGGCAATTGGCATAAGTCGCTGCGATGTACCTTGCTACCATATAACGGGATTAGTACTACATATTTGCACTATCCCATAAAGAATTTCGACTAAAAAATCCAGTTTTTGTTCTAAATTGGGCTAGATTTGCCACCACCTTCCCTACATCTAGGTTTAGGCCCAGTCTTTTCACCTGAGAATAAATAGTTATCGGGAAGTTTATCCGGCAGATTACATGTAAATCTGTCAAATAAGCTTCCCGATAACTAGTTATTCGGAGGTGAAAAGACCGGGCCTTAGTGAACAAGCAATTTCAGAAATGAAGTCTATGGCTTCCATTAGTTGGTCTTCATTCAATTATTCTTCTTTAAAAGCGAGCATCGAGAGGCTGCAAAGTGAATCAGCTTAGAATAAAATTCGTAGCGTTTTTCAACATACATATTTTAGCAAGCTTTCGATAAGAGAACTAGTCTGGAGTCTGGTTAACTTGTTGGGGAATATTTTTTAATATTGTGTCTTTTATATAAGTACCTACTTAAAGACAAAAGGCACTTCTGATAATATAGATCTATCTAATTCTACTAAATTTATCGATTTTAATACGGGATGCAGAATTTGTTTAGTATATTGTAACAAATGTCAATTTTTCCGTATTTTTCCATTTTTTCCTGTTTTTCCGGATAAAAACAGGTTTTTTCTGCGCCTAATTTTTCCGGAAATTTTAAATCTCTAGATGTATTTCATATTCACCATTGGCGTGCATACGGGTCATATTACCTGTATGCACGCCAATGGTGAATATACAATTTTTAGTTGTATGTCAAAAAATGTGAAATAACTACCTCTTAAAAACTACCAAATTTCATTTGCATATGTCAACCGGTTTTAGAGCAATAAATAAATCGTCAGTTTGTAAGAAAAATTCAACATCCCGTATCTCGGAAACGAAGCATTTTCGGACATATGTTTATAAAGCAAACTGTCAATATTTTTTCATGCAGAATTAACCCTTAAAGTTTGTCGCACTTATTTAGAAACACCTTGTATTGATGAAGAACATGGCTAGTTGTCAAAGTACCTAACTTTTTCATTATCCAACATAAATGAATGAGTCAAAAAGCAGACTGTTAAGAAAGGCTAAGACTACAATTGTATTTTAATTTCAATATTTTTTAAATGCTAGAATATTCCACAGGGTGTTACGAACTTTCAGGAAAAAACACAGTATTATTGTTACACCCGGTATACAATGACATTTACCTGTTAAGCAACACTATTACGACACCGATATTCTTAGAGAATAAAGCTATAACACATTGAAAAAATCACCAAAATCGGACAACAGGTTTAGGAGATTTGAAAAATCAAAAATGACCCATTTTTAAGGTGTCCCGATTTTTTTGGCCAGGAGTGTATTTGACTTTGCATAACATCCTATGTATTAAAACTCATAAAACTATCTGACATTTCGCACTATAAGTTCATCTTCCGAGACCGTCATATTTTATTTTGTTCGGTCTTGTGACAAAAATATAAATATTCCCTGGAGAAATTCACGCTTCCATTTTTATTTTACCCAAGTCCTCTATTAAGAAAACTGATTTATGTTTGAAGGTTTTTAAAATGCCATCAACATTGTTTCCTTCTCGAAAGTAATCAAATTAGTAGGGAAAATGTATGGTACACTCTGGAAAAATGTAAATTTTTTATGTTCGCTGCCTTTGTTTGACAGGGAACTTGTAAATATTTTTGTAATCTTGGATGTATTCGACGGGGTTACGAAGAACCCAAGACCAAGGGTTAGACAAAACGTAACAATTAATGAATAAAATTTTGAAGTCGTCAAAGAATTTAAGTACTTGGGAGCGATCATAACATCTGAAAATAACTATGAAAAGGACGTGGCAGCCAGGATTATTGCAGGAAACAGGGCATATTACTCGTTAAGGACCCTACCTAAATGAAAAATACTCTCAAGACCAGCAAAAATAAGAGTATATAAGACAATAATTCGTCCCACAATAACATATGAAAGCGAAACCTGGACTCTGAATCAGCGGGAAACAACAAAATTACTGGTACTTGAAAGAAAGATACTGCGGACTATCTATGGGCCTTTCAGAGAAGAGACAACAGGAGAATGGAGAAGAAGACACAATGATGAACTCCAGACAATATACGGAGATGAAAACATAGTACGCTACATTAAATCAAACAGAATACGATGGGCGGGTCACGTACTAAGATCAAGTGGCGAAAGACTTCTAAACGCCACATTCTGAGAAAGGCCCGATGGAAAAAGGTCAGTTGGTCGCCCAAGAAAGAGATGGAAGGACGCAGTAGCCAGCGATCTACGCAAAATGGGAGTACAGAAATGGGAAATAGCTGCTCAGGACCGACAACAATGGAGGGAAATAGTAAACGCGGCCAAGACTCACATAGAGTTGTAGAGCCAAATGATGATGGATGTATTCGACGCATATTTGATGCAGGTTAATTTTGTTTCAATAGAAGTAAAGAACACCATGAACTTAGAGAGATAAGTAAAAGAATACAAAAATCTATTAGGACGGACAACCGAAAATATAAAAACGAACAAATCCAACAAACAATTGAAGATAACAAGAGCCTCAAAGTTCTAAGAAGACAATTAACACTTAGCAAAAAATAAATAACGAAATTAAAGAATAGAGATGGAAATATCATCAACAGAGATGAATTATTAAGCCAACAAAACCATGATGACCCACTAGAAGATTTAGGAAGAAGGTTAGTCAACCAAGGATCGGAATTGATGCCAGATATATCAACAGACGAAATCAGGAACGCATTGAGAAAAATGAAAAGAAATAAAGTTCCGGGAGAAGACAATATCGTTATAGAAGCCGTAAAGATTGGAGGAGACAGACTTTTAAACAGCATAAAGGAATTGTTTAACTTATGTCTGCACCAAAGTGAAATATCTACAAGATGGCACAGTGCACTTACCATCTTATTACACAAAAAGGGCGATCCAACAGACCTCGAGAATTACCGGCCCATAAGCCATAAGACTATTAGACCACCTCTACAAGTTATTCACAAGAATAATAATAAATAAACTGGAAACAAAATTGGATTTTTACCAACCCAGAGCACAGGCGGGTTTTACGAAAAAATTTGGCACTAACGACCACCTACACTGCATAAAAGGAATTATAGAAAAATCTATCGAATACAACCGACGATTGGTCCTGACTTTCGTAGACTTTCGCAAAGCATTTGATACGATTGAAATTAACAGCATAATGAGAGCATTGGAGGAAAGTCGTATAGATTATCGGTACTCCAAATTGATAGCGAATATATACAATAATGCAACCATGACCGTCCGACTACTCAGAGATACCAAATTTATAAAAATCAAAAGAGGAATTAGACAGGGAGACACGTTATCTCCCAAACTCTTTACAACAGTACTTAAACATGCTTTCAAACAATTGGAGTGGGACGCCATAGGAATAAATGTCGACGGTGAAAGGCTCTCCCACCTACGATTCGCAGACGACATAGTTCTTATAACAGACAACTTAAAGATTAGAACTATGCTTACTGAGTGAGATGCCGCCTGTAAAAAAGTTGGTTTAAACATAAATTTTGGAAAGACACAATACATGACTAATCTGGTACCAAGCGAAAATCCAATAGTTGACGTCAATGAAATAGCATTGGTCCATAAATATAAATACTTAGGGCATGAAATCCAAATTGCCAGGGACAATCAAACTGCCGAATTACAGAGAAGGATCACCTTAGCATGGGCCGCATATGGAGCTCTATCAGACATCTTCAAAAGCAACTTGCCAAATTATTTGAAAAGGAAGACGTTCAACCAATGTGTGCTTCCAGTCATGACTTCGGTGCCGAAACATTATCGTTAACCCAGACCACAGCAACGAAACTTAGAGTGGCCCAAAGAAGAATGGAACGGTCACTACTTGGACTGACCTCAGAGACAGGGTCAGAAACGAAGAAATCAGAAGAAGGACAGGCGTCACAGATGTCATAGAGCGAGTAGCATGGTTGAAGTGGAATTGGGCGGGCCATGTAGCCAGAATAAAGGACGGGAGGTGGACCCAAAAAATTACAGTGTGGAGACCAAGAGAAGACAGAAGAAGTAGAGGTAGACCACCTACACGATGGACAGACGACATCAAAAGGATTGCTGGGAATTGGTTGCAGAAAGCCCAAGATCGACAAAACTGAAAGAAATTAGGGGAGGCCTATGTTCAACTTTGGATGCAAAAGGCTGGATGATGATGATGATGAATTTTGTTTCACTGTTGATGTTTTCACTCATTGTACAGCATTAAAATTTGAAAACCTTGAATTATCCATATTTGTCTGTCCGTCCATAAACACAACTCCTCCGTTATTAGAACATATAATGATAAAAGAGGTGTCAAATGAGATCTTATAACCCAAATATGCTATCAAAGGTGAGACATTTGACCACGTACTTCGGTTCTAGAATTACAACGGGAAGTACTATTTTAAAGTTGCCGAAATAGTAGGTACAAGCGACGTATTATTCGACGCGCGTTAACAAGACGAGAATTAACATAAACCTCCGAAGACGTGGACGAATAAAACAGTTTTCTTGGCTAAAAACCATTCGTGAATAGACTCATGATACCAAATGCAGGACAATTATTCCATATGGCAGTAGGTCCCCATGACGCTTTAGTAACTGCAAATTTGGGATCCAATGCTCCCCTACTAAAGGGTGATTCATTTAGAGGTACTTTTTTCAAAAAGAAAAAACAATGAAAAAAATAAATTTTATTTGAAAATCATTTTATTATCATACACACACCGGCAAAATTAGCCGAACACGTTAAAAATGGGACATGTTTGATGTCTCGTATTTCATAAACCAGTGGTCCGATTTGAGTGATTCTTTTAGTATGTTATAGCCTTATTATTTAAGAATATCGGTGTAATAATATTGTTGCTAGACAGGTAAATGTCATTTTATACCGGATGTAACAAGCATACTGTGTTTTTTTCTTAAAGTTCGGAACACCCTGTGGAATATTCCAGCGTATATAAAATATTAAAATTAAAACTCGATTGTAGAATTATGCTTTCTTAACATTTTCTTTTTTGATTCATTTGCTTATGTTGGAAAATAAAAAAGTTATGTACTTTAACAACTAACCATGTTTTTTATCAATAAATCCTCATAGTAGGGGAGAAAAGTATGGTAAATTTGCAATTACTCGAGCGTTCTTGGGACCTGGAGTGGATTGTGAAGAGTGGGTGCTACAACCAAAAAAGTTAAGTTAAGTTTTCCATAAAGTGTGGGACTCTCCATTTTTCAATTTAATTTTCCATTTCCACCAATCGTTTTTTCCGATTATAGCGCCATTTATCCATAATAGGAAAAAACGTTGCGAATAAAACTTGCTTATTTTTACGTCAAGGATCCAAATCTGCAATAAAAATTGGGGGCTCCTATTTAATATTTTAATGTAACCCCCCACCCCACCTCCGTGGGGGGTTGTGTTTGGTGCCATTCGGTAGATTTTTGAAAAATATTGAATAGGTATATTTTGCAGTTTTACGATCTGATGTTCATTTCGCAAAATATCGCGGGGTCGTATTTATAATTTTTAATTTACCCCTCTCCGTGGGGTGTCACGAGCCCCCACGGAGGTGGGGTGGGGGATTTAATTTAAAATATTAAATAGGAGCCCCCAATTTTTATTGCAGATTTAGATTCTTTACGTAAAAATAAGCAACTTTTATTCGACATATTTTTTCGAATTATGGATAGACAGCGCTATAATCGGAGAAAAATGATTGTTTCAAATGGAACATTAAATTAAAAAATGAAAAGTCCCCCACTTTATGGAAAACTTAACTTAACCTTTTTCTGATTTTAGCACATACTCTTCACAATCCAATAGGTCCCCATAACGCTCGAGTAACTGCAAATTTAGTATACTTTCCTCCCCTACTATGAGGATTTATTGATGAAAAACATGGATAGCTGTTAACGTACATAACTTTTTTATTATCTCACATAAGTAAATGAATCGAAAAGGAAAATGATAAGCAAGCCTAAGTCTACAATCGAGTATTAATTCTAATATTTTACATAGGCTAGAATATTCCACAGGGTGTTCCAAACTTTACGAAAAAAACACAGTATGATTGGTACACCCAGTATAAAATGGTATTTATCTGTCTAGTAACAATATTATTACAACGATATTCTTAAATAATAAGGCTATAACATACTGAAAGAATCACTCAAATCGGACCACTGGTTTATGAAATACGAGACATCAAACATGTCCCATTTTTAACGTGTTCGGCTAATTTTGCCGGTGTGCAAAAGAACTATTCTTTACAATTACTATTTAAAGATAATTTCTTTTAAATGTTGACCGTGACTGCGATTACCATGGTCCATTCTGAAGTTCCAATTCTCGATGACGCGTTCGAGCATTTTGATTGGTATTTGACCATTGACTCGAGCAATATTAGCCTCCGATGCCTCAATCGTAGCCGGTTTATTCTTGTAGACTTTGGACTTTAGGAATCCCCAGAGGAAAAAGTCTAGAGGTGTGATGTCACAGGATATAGGCGGCCAATTCACTTGTCCGAAGCGTGAAATAAATTGTTCACCGAATCGTTCCTGCAATAAAACCACGTTTTCACGGAATGTGTGGCAAGTGGTGCCATCTTGTTGGAACCCAATGTCATCAAGACATCGGGCTTCAATTTCAGTCACCAAATAGTCTGTCATCATGGCGCGATAACGGTCTCTATTCACAGTAACATTCTGGCCAACCTATGTTTTAAAGAAATATGGACTGACAAATCCACCGCTCCATAAACAACACCAAACAGTTATTTTTTCTGAACGCAATGGCAACTCTTGAACCTCTTTGGGTTGCTCATCACTCCAAATACTGGTATTTTGTTTATTCACGTCCCCATTAAGCCAAAAACAGGCCACTATTATGTGGACCATAAATTGCTCTAAGAGCACGAAACACCTTCCTCGTAGAACTCCTATTTTCGTAATACAGCTGCATAATTTTTAGAGGCTGTGCCGGGCTAAGTCTTTCCAAGATGAAATGTCAAACAATACTGAATAAAAATAAAACGTCAGATGATACAATTCATGCACGAGCTCACATCAAATCCCCACCAAAAAAACTACCTCTAAATGAACCACCCTTTACATCAGGGGTGGGCAAAAGCCGGCCCGCGGGCCGGATCCGGCCCTTTTGGTTACTTTATCCGGCCCATTGAGAAATCCTGCAAGCAATTTTTTTAAGAGCGCAGGCTCAATGTTTTTTATATGCATTCATATTTTTCGATTCCTGAGAAAACTAATAAGTATTTTTGAAAAATTTAAACGCAGAATGAAATATTACATTTTTCCTCGTGGATTTGAAATATTACATTATTACTGAGGGCCGAAAGTCCCTGAAAACTTCTATAATGTTTATCACAGAGGTGGAAAAAAAGGGAACTTAGATTATCATTTCTAAGTATGTTCCCTTTCTACTTGCTGTCTTGCTCCTTTTAATGATGGTCAAAAGTTCTCCGTTCCTTTTCCATCTGTGCAACACCATTTCGTGCGTAATATGATCGGTCCATGGTATTTTCACAATTCCCCTAAAAAGCCACATCTCAAAAGCTTGCAGCTTTTTCGTTAAGTCAGCATTAACAATCTGCCAATAAAGAAGAATAGAGTGGACATATCATTTTTAATATTATCCCTGTTATTTATAGCGTTCTCCGCCTTCCGGTTGCCAGTTTCCAGCTTCGTCCGTCATTGCATTCGTCAGGGTGAAGGTTCCTTTCCGACACTGCCTTCTGAATACCGCCTAGCCAGGATTGTTTTGGCGTTCATTTCTTCTTTCTTTTCCTTGGCGTCCATTTTAAAATTTGTTTTGGCAGCCTGTGGTCGTCCATTGACGTCGTACATGACCATATCAGATCAGTTGCTTCCTTTGAATTTCGTCTATGATGGTTGACTTGACATAACATTTTACCATCCGATGTCAGATTTGCAGATTGAATCTTTGGTTACTCAAAAATTTCCTCATCTTCAAAAAGGCTGGTCTTGAGTACTCTATTCTTGGTCGAATTTCTGAAGTTCATTTTTTATCTGGATCCTTGTTATGGCTTAATATAATGGACCATATTAAAAATTTCGTAATTTTACTGGGAACAAATTGTTCGCATGTACACACCAGAAAGACAATTTATTATTATTAACAGTCAAATGTCTTTCTCCAAATGCTTTAAAATGATACCTATAGTATTTTTGTCAAAAAAATTTCTTGAGCAGAGAAAAACCTCCACCAAAAACATTAGCGTACATACTGGGTATAGTCCTCCGGCCCGGGAGACATTTTGAAAATTTCATTTTGGCCCGCGCTTAAAAGTATTTGCCCACCCCTGCTTTACATATAGGAATTTGTAAAAATTCTCAAACAGGTCGAGTTTATTCCAAAGACATCGTCTTTTAACGATATAAACATTTGTCTGTTGTCAAATTCCTCCCTTTAAGTACCACAAACCCTTATTTTTGTACTATAACAGACCAACCCCTTACGCGGCGCTACTAGAGGGTGATCTGTGATATTAAGATTGCCAACTACCCACACATGGCTTTTCAAAAACCCCCGTACATTGTGAAGTGACCGACCGTTGTGTTTATATTTTAATGTTTGCAGATAAGAAAGACAGTATTAGTATTTTTAAGTTGGTTAACGTTCGATATTTGTATAAGAAACACGAAACACAAAGCTTCATTAAATATCGTAATTTTGAGATTAAACCCCTAAACCCTCTGAGATTAATTACAGTATAACCTGCCATATCCGGACCTCCCCATATCCGGACGGTTCTGCGCCGCGCGCCGTCCGGATCTACCGAAATCTACCGAGAAAGGCAGTCCTGCTGTTGGACAACGCACTAAAAGAAGAACTAAAAGATGGCGAAATAATTTATTATAGAATCTATAAAACGTGTCTATTGACGAAAGTTATTGGCGGCGTTGATTACTGGAATGTATGAAGGAGAAAACCTTTCAGAGACTATAAAAGAAGTAGTGGTCTTGATATCCGGATTTTTTCATATCCGGATCGGTCTGTCGCCACATTGATCCGGATATGGCAGGTTTTACTGTATTAGTAACATCGTATTATATGTTTGGTTATCCACCGTATCATATTTATATTATGTTATAGTACCTTTTAAATTCGTCCGAAATGGTCTTTTCTATTCGATCGCAGAACGCGTTCAGATTATTTCCATATTTTTTGAAAATGGAAATGTGCAAGGAGAACAACGAAATTATTTAATCAATTTCATCAAGATAAGCAACTTCATCACACATACGTACTAGTTATGATGAAACGGGATCAGTAGTTGGTAAAAAAGGGAGTGTAAAAAATGTGTTCGCACTGAAGCGACAGAAGAAGCTATTTTAGGTCGTATTAATTTGGAACCTACTTCAAGTACTAAAAATAATCTGTTACATATCAGGGTGGACTGTTTTGAGTGGCCAACCCTGTAGGTATAGTAACTAATCATCGAAGAAGCATTGTAAATTAATTCTTACGTTTCTTAACATAATATATCTTAATCTGATCAAACAGAACAACTAGCTAATCCAACCACACAATTTTTCTTTAGGTATCTATGGATCCATAAGAGTTCCATATCGATGAGTCATAGTTTGCTTCTTGGGTATTTAATTTACCAGGGAATCCCTATCTAAATAATGAATAGGAATTCATAATATGTATTTGAATTTGAATGTCTAGATACTAGGCGGTTAAAAGATTTAAATTTAAGCTTGACCTGTGAAGAGATTTCTAAAAAATATGTGGTATGGTGAGTCATGGATCGGTACCATTTTTTGTAATGAAAAAAAAATGGTAATTCCTTTTTTAATTCAACGTGCCCAAATATCAATTCATCTTCTAAAAGATGTAATAAAAGTAATATTACAAATAAAATAGGGTAGGTACGATGTACGATAGTAGTGCTGTTTAAAAGACACAACCGATCACTATAGATTAAGAGCCGGTATAGATGAAATTTGTTAATCATTTTAGGCACGATAAGAGTCTATACCCTTCTAAAAGGTAGGTACCCTCCCTCACTCCCAGAATTAATTTTATTTCATTTTTTTTTAAGTTCTACGTGATTGAAAAATAACACTCAGTGTAATTTTAACCCTTTCCCCCACCATCAAAAACTTCATTTTTCGTTTTTACTTTTATTTTTTTAGGTGGGATGCAATCAATTTTAAAATTTCAAAAAATTCACACCCTTAGTTGTGGCTTTTACAACACATGTCTATTTTTTACAGACCCATAGGTTGAGCGTACATAACTTAATTTTTTTTTAAAGCGAAAAAAAAAACTATGCCTTTTTTGGGGTGGCTGCAAGTCTATTTTTAATCTTGCGTATTTTATCAAACACTATATTCCTGATTTTTTTCTGATTTTTTTCTGATTTTTCCGTAAAGTTCGCCTCGTTCAAAAATCCAAAAAACTGTTTCTAGTGTAGTTTTGGGAATTTTCCCTATTTTATTTTATGTCTTCAAAATAAATCAATTCAATGTGTTTTTATAGGCTGTATGTAAATTGAAGTAGTTGAGTCCTTTTCAGAACATCTAAAAATGGGAGAAACGTTCAAACCCCCAACCTATAAAAACGGTTTTTTGGATTTTTGAAGGTGGAAAACCTTACGGAAACATCTGAAAAAAAATAGAAATATAATGTTTGATAAAATATGCAAGATTAAAAAAATAGACCTGCAGCCATTCCCAAAAACAAAGTTATACGCTTTTTTCTAAACAAAAATAAATTTTTTTTAGGTTATCTACAGTTAACCTACGGATCTATAAAAAATGTTTTGCAAAACTATGCCTGTGAATTTTTTGAAATTTTAAAATTGATTGCGTTCCACCTAAAACAAAAATTAAAACTGAAAATTAAGTTTTTGATGGTGGTGAAAGGGGGACGGGGCTGGTTTGTTAAAATTACACTGAGTCTTATTTTTTAAACACGTAGAACTTAAATAAATGAAAAAAAGATGAATTCTGGTAGTGGGGGACCTTTTAATTTATTTATCCCGTCTGTAAATGGAAAGTTTGATGCGCCAGTGTCGCCGCATGTGCCACTAAAAGTGACGGCACAGGGTTCATACGTTTTCTTTTAGGTTTTACTATTTAAGTTATAGGCTCTTATCGTGCCTAAAATGATTAGCGTCGGACAATGTAAAACATCATCATTGGCTCTACATGGATACTGATTTAAGGAAAATATTTTTAATAAATAAACTGTTTTCTGATATATTTCCGGAAAATTCTAAGTAGTTTATGTGGTGGTAGTAAGAGGATAAGAAGAACGAGTAATTACTGGTAATATTTCAACGCTAAAATAGAAAAGAACGAAAATAACACTACTTTGGAAATTTTGGGCTGTGAAGGGCAGAGATGCTCGCACATTTGGCGGGCGTATGTGAAAAGGGATATAAGTCAAAAAAGTATAATTTTGGGAAAACGGGTTTTTGTGATTTTTGTGACGTAAATGCAATACGTTATTATTTTTCAATAAAATGTGTATTATCTTCTGTGTATGACTTCATTATGTCGCAAGAACACATTTTTTGTAGTAAATATGGAGTATATCGAATATCTTTTGAAAAAAATAGAACATATACCTCTTTTCACAAATATTTTTTATTAAAACCTTGGTACAAACAAAACATATCTAATTATTACTAGTAATTTATTATTGTTAATTACCCTCTGTTAGTTATCCTCGTGGTCAGATGCATCTGGCAAAATATCCCTTACACTATCTGACATATTTATTAACCCAAACGCAAATCAGAAAACTATTCGAACGCTTTTGATCATATGTAAACATATACCTTTATTCACAAAATATTTCATTTATTTTCATATATTTCACATATAAGTCTACATAAGCCCGTATTACTTTAAAAACCTCATTTTTAGTCCGTTATATCATTTTTTGCACGATTGATCATTTTTGACTGTTTACCGTGACAGATTTTACGTCAGTAGGTGACATTTACTAGCAACTCGACGGTAAGTAATCCAACTCGACGGTAAGTACTCCAACTCGACGGTAAGTAATTCACTTACCGTCGAGTTAAAAAATCTCTTAATTTTAATTTATTTTTTGAAAGAATAAAGAAAACTAACGAACTATTTATTAATATTGAAACTTATGGTACAATTTGTTAAATTATTTTGCAGAATTTCTAAATGTGGAATTTTATCGTCTGGTTTATTAACGACTGTAAAAGTACGCTGGATGTTCGTTTTTGTATTGGGTACTTTTACAATCATTAAACCATCGGTTTGTTGGATGTCATTCATAGTAATATTATATAATTCTTCTCTTCTACAGGCACCAGATATTCCCAATATCATTGCGACCTACAAATTATGAAAAAATCTTCATTAGAGTATTTCTTTTACCTAAACTAGCTTATATTACCTTGTGAACTAGAAATTCTTCATCCGGTGCTTCCATCAGAAATTTTTCAAATTGCTCCCGTGTAAAAATGCTCGCTTTCTTAGGCCTATAGCCAACATTTTTTCTCTTCAAATACGCGATCAAAGTTGAAAACTTTATCAATGCCATCATAAAGAAAAACGGTTGATTTAATCATTGCATATTCTGCCCAGAGGCTTCCAGGAGCTTTCAACTGCATATGTCTTTGAACGAAATATGCCAATAGAGTCTTTTCTTCGATTCTTAAATTCTTGCCTTCGCACCAGTTTTTAAAACTTTGGTAGGTATTTTGATAACGGATTTTGGATTTTTCGGGAATAATTGCGGAACACCCTTCTTCCCAAGCCCGTTCAATTTCTTCAAATTCACTTTCGCTCATATTTTAATTTATAATAATCAAAATTGTACTTAAAATTATTGACAACTAAATAAAAACTCAATTCTCCATTGTTGTTATGCACCCTAGTTACTACCTAACAACCAAAGTATCTATCTTGATAAAATGAATGAAACTAGTCAATATGACGAAAATGTTTAATTTTATAATTTATAATGGTATCAATCGTGCAAAAAACGTTATAAGCATATCGAACGTTAAGGGTAACCGATCTCAGACAATAATTGGAGTCGTCGCGCCGCTCCTCCTCCAAACAATTGTCTTCGATCGGTATAAAACCCTTACCGTTCTCCATACTTAATATACTATTACACATACCAAATCGCGCGTAAATATGTGTAGAATGACTTATATCTCTTTTCTTCTAAGTGTAATATCCATTTTTGGAATGTATGGTGTACTTAGCTCATTTTTCGCATTTTTCGACTTATATCCCTTTTCACATACACCCGCCATTTCTTCAGCAAAGAAAAAACTGTTCCGCTAAAACACTTTATATAAGAAAAGGAGGCAGAAAAATAGCCGTGGCCCGTGGCACATCCCAGGTGGCAAAATAAAAAATGAAATTGACTTCGTACTCTCAAACTTCGAAAAAATATAGCCTATAAACGGAGCACCTAATAAAAAACATAGTGGAATTATTATACAAATATAATCTGCTAGATTATTAATAACAGACACAGTTCCAAAATGATTAATTAACTAAATATTTAAACGATTTGCCTAACCAAATCACGTTTTAATAAATCTTATTTTCACTCGTATAATTAAAATCATTACATAGGCAAATAATATTGGATTGTTTGAACAGTTAAATTGAATACAATGACGATGACGGTATAATTCAAATTAACTGATTAAAGGGTTGAAATTTAATGCCCTGGTAATTGACATCAAATAATCCGATTAACATGAATGGCAATATCAGATAACACGCTATGATGTAGTACTAAGAATGTTGAACTAAAAACAAAAAAGGGGTTAACCATTTAGACCAGTAAGGATCTGTTTTTAGGTGGATGTGAGAGGTGGCATTCAGATTTTTGCGGATAAAGTTAGGTGATAACTTCGTTAATAATAATTGATTTATGCTCCTTCTCAAATATGCCCGGAACATTAATAAAAAAAAATAAAATATTTAAAAATTTCAAAAAATTTCTTTTTTTTTCTACTTTTTTTGCTTATAACTTAAAAACTATTCATTTTAGAACAAAGTTCTATAGGAATAAAACAAAGATAATTAAATTTTCTATCAGATGCGATTGGTTAAAAATGTCTTAATTTATCACCCTTGCTTCAAAACAGCAATAAATATAAAATAAGGGGGCAAAACAAGCCTGTCTTTATTCAATGATTTTCCATCACTTAGGTTACCCTTGGAACCTTCCTAATTCGCTTAGAAAATTTTTGTAATGTGCTAAAACCGTACACCAAATTTCATTAAAATTGACTTACTAGATTTTGCATAATAATTTTGCAATCTAAACTTTTTTAAAAAATTAAAATTTTTTAAAATCTTGCGTAACAAAAACTAGAACATACAAAGATTTGTCAATTTTTTTACATATAAAGAAGTACTCCACCTATCTAATTCACTTGACAGAATTGAAATCGGTTTATTTAAGCAGCCTCAGCAATGTTTTAAAGTTATAAACAATTTTTTGGCTTATAAACAAATTAGTGCTGTGGCCAGGAGGGGGTGCTACGGGCTCCTTTATTTAGATGGACTTACCCAAGTATTTTTATGTATTTTGACCCGTAGAACACGAATTTTTTGGGTAACAGTTGATCCGGATGTCGATAAGATTGTTATAAACAAAGAACTTGAGGAATTACATAAAATCGATTTTTCGCAAAATAAAACATTTTTTTGTATTTCTTGGGTAATTCTAAGCAAAAAATGTTCTTACAAGTTTTTTCGTAGGATGCATAGTTTTCGAGATAAACGCGGTGGAACTTTCAAAAAATCGAGAAATTGCAATTTTTGAACCCAAATAACTTTTGATTAAAAAATAAAATAGCAATTCTGCTTACAGCATTTGAAAGTTTAAGTTAAATTATACCGGTTTTAATTATTTGCATTGCTAAAAATTAATTTTTTTATTATTAAACAAAGCTATTTTTTATAAGCCAAAAAATTGTTTATAAATTTAAAACATTGCTGGGGCCCGAATTAAATAATCCGATTTTAATTCTGTAAAGTGTATTTATTAGATAGGTAGAGCACACCTTTATGTAAAAAAATTAGCCAACTTCTAAATGGTTTACTTTTTGTTCAGAAAGATTTTAAAAAATTTGAACTTTTTTAAAAACATTTACATTGCAAATTTATTATGCAAAATTTATTAGGTCGATTATAATGAAATTTGGTACACGATTTAAGTACATATGTTACAAAGAATTTCCCAAGCGAATTACTAAGGTTCTAAGTGCCACCAAAGTGGTTAAAAAAATATTGAATAACAACAGACTTATTTTGCCCCCTTATTTTGTATTTATTGCTATATTGCAGAAAAGGTAATACCTTAAGACATTTTTACCAGTCGTATATCATACAAAATTCAATTATCTTTATTTTATTTCTCTACGACTTTGTTCCAAAACGAATCGTTTTAAAGTTATAAGCAAAGAAAGCAGAAAAAAATCGATGTTTTTCGAAATTTTTAAATATTTTAATTTTTTTATTAATGTTCCGGGCATATTTGAGAAGGAGCATAAGTCAATTATAATTATTGAAGTTGTCACCTAACTTTATCTGCAAAAATCCGAATGCCACCGCTCACATCCAAAAATAGACGTTTTTTCGCAGATCCTTACTGGTCTAATTTCTCCAAAGAAAATTATTAGTTTTCACAGTATGATTCATTTTACAGAAAATGGCAAATAGTATGTTTATCTCACTTTAAATGGATTAAATAAATAAGTAATTAAACCAACTTTGTTGTCTTTTCTTCTAGTTTACGTTAGATCGAAAAAGGAATGGGATTATAAGAGATAAAAGAACAATGTGGCGTACGGGATATCGGGATATCATAAGATAAGCTACACAGACACAGGGACTAGAGAAACGACAAACAGAAGATATTTTTTCTCAACTTCTTCTTTCTTCTTCATGTGCCTCATCCTTTAAGGATATTGGAGATCATCATGGCCCATTTTACACTATCTACAACGGTTCTGAAAAGTTCTATTGTTGTTTTTCTACTCCACTGCTAAAAGTTTTTCAACGCAGAAGTTGTTTCCATGTTTCTTACGTGTTGTGCCCATGATGGTTTCCACATTTTTCGATATCATCACATCTGAACGCTGGCTTTTTTCAGTTACCTCCGCAATTTTCCAGGCTTAAACTCCATATAAAAGGACACATAATACGTAGCATCTAAATATTCTAGTTCTAACTTCTATTCCCAGTTTTCCATTTCTATTCCATTTTCTTTGTGTGAATTTGATGGCATTGGCCGAGCCAATTAGCCAGACATTTTGTTATTTTAAAAACAAACAATTTTTTTCAATCCGAGGATTTTTTCTGTATTTCTAACTCTAAATAAATAACAAACTAACATACTACAATAATTATTATCTAAATAATACACTGTTTTGGTTGAAAATATTTATTTTTTTTTATTATATTTTTAATTTGATTTTTTATTATTATTTTTTAATAATTGTTTTTTTACTACGCTAAGACATAAACCCGATTCAACATCTCGGAGGTTTACATCTTCTTAGTTTTTTTTCTTTCTTTTTTTTTATTTTTTTTTGCATTTTTTTGGTGTTTTTTCTCTTTTTTCAATTACAGTGGAACCTCGATTATTCGTCTCTCCATTAACCGTCACCTCTGTTAACCGTCAGGGTCCGTACATAAGTTGTATTGCCTACATAAGCAAAAATTGAGTCATCAATTCATTTTGTTTGAGCATTGCGATAAGTCAAACGGATCGTTGATTTGTGATGAGGAGGCAAACGGCTATCGATTGCTGACAGATGATCGATGAAATGGCAAGAGAGGCGGATGAAACAGATTAAGAAACTGACACAGACTTGGAATTTACGTTAAGAAGCTAGAAAAGCTGAATCACAAATGCATCAATTCATCGAGTGGTATTCTCGACTACTCGAGATGAAGAAGCCAATAGGTAGAAAAAAAATAGGTAAAAAGTAGATTGTATGATCTTACGCCGATTAAGAAATTCAGCCGTTGCAAAATGTGAAGCAACAGTAAAACAAACAAAGATTTCCATGGGATTTTATCCAAATTGATTTGACTGTACAAACACAAATCCCTCTTATATTTTCAAACAAAACATACAAATACATTTTGAGAATCTACTACTTACGAATTTTTAATTTTTTTTTTAATGTTCTATTAACCGTCTTTTCGATTATCCGTCATACCCTTGGTCGGGTGCCCTGAAGGATAATCGAGGTTCCACTGTATAACATGCCTGTTTTGTTTTAAAAAAATTATGTACTTAAATACAGGGTAAATTTTATTGCTACAATTTATATTTACATTTTTTTTATATGTTCATGAAGTGTTTTTAATTGTGTGTGAAGTGTATTAATATTTTCAGAAAAAACAAATTGTTTAGGTAGACGGGAAGTGGAATTTTTAATATATTAAGATTATCATAAAATTTGTTTATATTTACTGATTGATGTGAACATTCGAGGAGAATATGTAGTAGATCACCTTCTTTTCCACACTCACAGTTAGGTGACTCTGTGAGACCCAAACTGTACATATGAAGGGTGGTAAGAGCGTGATTACATCTTCATTTATCAATTCATTTAGCTCATATCCTAAGTAACAATTGTATCTGGGTACTTTCTCTAAAGCTTTTCCTTTAACATAGATTGTGTTGCCTTCAATTTTGTTCTTTACTGACAATCATGATTTTTGTTTTTTTTTGTGTTCAGAGCCATTCCATACCTCTCGCAGTAGTGCGTAGTGCGATCAACAAAAATTTGCAGCCCTTCTCTTGAAGGGCTGCGTCTACATATCTAAGATTATTCACTTCTTCTTCCTGTGCCACTCCTATCAGAGATTGAAAATCATCAAGGCTATCCTGACCTTGTTTACAGCTGGCCCAAATTGTTCATTAGTAGTGCAACCAAACCACTCTCTCAAATTCCGCAATCATGACATTCTTCTACGGCCTGGCTTCCGTTTTCCTTCTATTTTTCCTTGCGTTATATTTTGAAGTAATGCGTATTTATGTCTTCTCATCAGGTGATCCAAATATTTGAGTTTTCTTCGTTTTAACGGTAACAAAATGTATGGGCCTTTTCCTATCTTTCGTATTACTTCGAAGTTTATGACACTTTCAACCCAACTTATCTTCAGCATTCGACGGTAGCACCACATCTCGAAACTTATTTAAACTCAATATTTTTTATGTTGTTTTTTTGAGAGTCCAGGCCTCTACACCGGATAATAGCGTACTAAATACGTAGCCTCTTAGCATTCTTAATCGTAGAGGGATGTTTATATCTGTGTTGCAGGAGAATTTTCTCGTCTTTATGAAGGTGGCCCTGGCAATTTCGATACGTCTTTTTATTTCATTGTTTTGGTCTCCAGTTTCGTTTATTACAGTTCCAAGTATTTGTAACTTTTTTTTTAATTTGAATGCCGTTTATACTAATATGTGCTGGTTGTGTCATGTTTTTACTGAAGACCATAATATGCTTGGTTTCTTTGATATTGATATTTATGCCATAATTTTTACAAGCAATATTTATGTTTGTAAGTATACTCTGGGCTAATTAGCAAAATTCATGGAAAAGTTATTTACCAGCAATTTTATTGCTGGAATCGAATTATAAGATCCTATATATTAATAATATAGGTATGCAAAGTCCACAGATAGTGTGCTACTTTGTTTATAAACAAAATGGCGCCGACAAATCGTATTTTTTTCAATTATTGCTCTATAACTCCGAAGATTTTAACTTTACAACAAAAACACCCAAATAAAAATTCACCGCAATTAAATTCTGCATAGAGATATGTTTTTCACGAGTTGCTCCGACGAAAATTTTCCTCGGAAAATGCGGGTTTTCCTAACAAAAACTCTAATTTTCAAATAAAGTTTTAGGTAAGTAATTATTAATCAATAATTAAATAACTTAGTGACATCAAAGCTTTCTTGGTATCCGCTGTGAGCTCGTACGTAGAGGGGATATTTACAAATTCTCGAGCGCCAGTAGTGGCAAGTCTGTAAACGTTTACCGGAAATTTGACATAAATGTCAAAGTGATTAATGTAAAATTAAAATTAAAAACATTAATTATAAAAAATATTAGTTGGTCAAAGCTGTGGTATATATTTTTACCTTAAATATACTTACGTTTTAAATACTGAATTTAAGTTTTTTTAATGTTCCGTAATATGTAGTTATAATTTAATCTAAAAATCTTAGCGCCATCTACACGATAATTGTGAAAGTATCCGAAGTAAGAAATTCATATTTTATCGATAGAACGTCAAAATGATTAGCAAAATCTTAAAAAAATCGATTACAATTTAATTAATTTTTTGCGTTGTAAATGTTAAGCGATAACAATTAAATAATAAATTTAAAAATTACCGGTGAAAGATAATTCCAGTAATCCGCTAGGAGCGCCACCAGCGAAGCTTGTAACAAAAAGAAGAAAACTTCTGTTGGAGTGAAAGTAAAAAGAAAGATATAGGTACTCCAACAGAAGTAAGGAAAAAAAGAAACTAAGTAATAAAAAGGAAGAGAGAGTAGGGTGTATAAAGCCAGTGTAACAAAAATAAGAAAACTTCTGTTGGAGTGAAAGTAAAAAGAAAGATATAGGTACTCCAACAGAAGTAAGGAAAAAAACATACTACTAAAGTGCAGTTGTACTGAAGAAAGGGGAATTAGAAGGGATAGAAGTAGAAGTGGGAAGAGACAGAGGCAAACTGAATAGAGTTGGCTAGCAAGAGATGCAAGAAAACCACTTGACACTCAAGGATGGATACGGCTCGTTTGCATGCCTGTCGAAGAACAGTAGCTCTATATAGATAGTAATGATGACTAAAAGATGAAATAATAAAATAAGAATAATGTACTGAAACTGAATGAAGATGGATAATTGCTAAAGACGAACAAAATAAATAAACTAACTAATCATGGGCGCCATGAAAATGATCTTCGATCATTTTCCCAGGTATCTTATACTGCTGTCAAATATTAAATATATCAAACCTGTAATAATGAACATAAAGGAGTAATAAAAATAAATGATATACAAAATAAGTAAATATTTATTAAAATAACTACTAGATTTTTAACAATCTCAGAGTTAGACAAGCATATATCATGTAACTCTAAAATGACATAAGTTATACAAGAAGCTATATATATTTTAAAGATAACAACAATAATGTTATCTGTTACAAACTTAAATACCTCTTACATCTATATAGGGTACAAAATTACATGTCTTCTACCAAATGGTTATAGTACGCCTGCTACGTACAACTAAAGGAAAACCGATGAATATTAAAAGTAATATAAATAAATATATGTAAATAGGCATGAGCCTAACTAAGGGAAAATACTAAATGAATTAAGCAAAGTTAGATATACAATGAATAAAGTAGAAATGAAGTTGAGATAAATACCGACGATGACCTAAATTAACCGAACAAACGGAATAAAGCGAATAACAGTAAAATATTTGGGAAACAAGCTAGTAATATTACAAAATAAATTTACCCGAATTACATAAACCAATATCAAAGCAATAATAAAGTATTAAAAACCTAATTTTCTCTAGGCTTATTCCTGTGCACAAGAAGTTACCGTAGATACAAAGTTTGGGAACCAAATAATCTAATATACAAATATGTCAAAAAAAACCAGAGGTAACCTAAATCTGGAAAAAAAACATAGTGTATTTAACAGATAGTCTGAAATATAAAAAAACCAATAGTTACTAAAACACCTCACTGAATGTTCCCAAACGAGGTTGCGGTTGCATCCTAGAAAATGATGCACCAGGATGGTGCGACTCCATGACTCCTGTTGTAGGCCCAGGTGCCAAGACGAAAATTGAGCTGGAACGCTCCCATAGCTTGTTCCCAAATCGACATACTCCCATGATGACTTGACTGTGGCTGTAGTGGTTTCTCTAGGTGGTCAAATAAGGTCTATGACTTCATGGTAGGGTTTCTCCCAAATGGCGAATGATTCCTATTTATACTCCAACAGGAGTTGTCACCCACATGTCTCCTCACTCCAGACAATCCCTGGTGGTAACTTTTTACTTTACGTTAAATTTCTTATGTGATAAAATAAGTTGGAGGAAATCATCCGCCATTCTATATGGTATATCTATTCGACACCACAGCTCACAGTCAAGTCAAGAACGAGAGGCGTTTCTCCGCCAAGGTAAACGTCAAATTCTCTCAGAACCCGAATAATTCTCGACAGGTGGAGTACGTTCCATCACCGAGGTATGACGTCACCTCAGTGGTCCTATACGAGAATTTAAATGAGAGACCGAGGGAAAATAATAATAATAATTATTAAAGAGCTACTTTCGTAACGTGACCGTTACAAGCTCAGAGCGTATAGATTGTAATTCCAGAAGCCGGTGAAAATTAAACGAATATTTTAGCAACAATTCAATTGTTAATTAACAATTTACGATCGCAGTAATAACCAAAATAATCATGATACATTGATCAAACTTATAAAGATTATAAAGATGAGATGCTTATTTAATATTTATCGACAAAATATAAATTTTTCTTTTTTTGCATAATCTTTAAATTTTGAAAAAAAAAACAGTTATAATACGCTGGTCTAATTAGTAAAGTACAAAGAAAGGTTATTTACCAGCAATTTTATTGCTGGAATCGAATTATAAGATCCTATATATTATTAATATAGGTATGTAAAGTCCGCAGATAGTGTGCTACTTTTTTTATAAACAAAATGGCGCCGACAAATCGTATTTTTTTCAATTATTGCTCTATAACTCCGAAGATTTTAACTTTACACCAAAAACACTCAAATAAAAATTCACCCCAATTTAATTCTACATAGAGGCATGTTTTTCCCGATTTGCTCCGACGAAAATTTTCCTCGGAAAATTTGGGTTTTCCCAACAAAATCTCGAATTTTCAAATAAATTTTTTTGGGCCAGTAATAAAAGCTTTCTTGGTATAGATTATAAATTCAGAAGCCGGTGAAAATGAAAAGAATATTTTAGCAACAATTCAATTGTTAATTAACAATTTACAGTCGCAATAACAACCAAAATAAGCATGAGACATTGATCAAACTTAGATAGATTATAAAGGTGTGATGTTTATTTAATATTTTGTCGACAAAATATAATTTTTTCATTTTTTTGCATAATCTTTAAATTTAAAAAAAAAAATTGTTATAAACAAATTAACATTTCTCAGAAATTGTTTATTATATTCTAATTTTAAAAAATGCTTAAAATGTGTATTTCATAGGTCTTGAAAACGTATGCTTTAAAAAAATTTTCCAACCATTTGCAAAAAAGTTATGAAACAGCAAAGTAAATTTACGAAATCTCCGTTGTTTATAATTTGTTTTAATTGTTTCAAAGCTTAAAAGTGAGTCTATGGTACAATCTAATTACTCACAAAGAATATCAAAAATTAGTGCAATGGTTATATTTTAATCAAAGATTAAAAATACTTTTTTTTGTAATTTTTAGCGCAAAAGTAGGCCTGATACAGAGTCGGAGCTAAAATGTTCACTCGAAGCGACTGACACGCAGCATACATTATTTATTAAAAGTGTATGTCGCGCGGCCGATCGTCGCTCCGAGTGAAAATTTTAGCTACAGTACTGTATTATTCTACTTTCGCGCGTGTAAATTACAAAAAATATATTTATAATCTTTAATTAAAATATAACAATTAAACTGATAATCGATATTTTTTGTAAATAATTAGCTTGTACTTTAAACTCACTTCTACGCTTTGAAAGAATTAAAAAAAAATTATAAAAACCGTAGTAATCGTATATTTACTTTGCTGTTTCATAACTTTTTTGCAAATGGTTGCAAAAAAGTTTTAAAGCGTTCATTTTCAAGATATTTGAAATGAGAATTTTAGCTATTTTTTAAAATTATAATATAATAAAAACTTTCTGAGAAACATTAATAGGCATCTTATCTTTATAAGATTTCAAAGATTGATCAGTGTATCATAATTATTTTGGTTATTATTGCGACCGTACATTATTAATTAACAATTGAATTGTTGCTAAAATATTCGTTTAATTTTCACCAGCTTCTGGAACTATAATCTGAACTAAGAAGGGTTTTAAGTCACCAAATTATTTAATTATTGGTAGATAATTACTTATCTAAAACTTTATTTGAAAATTAACGATTTTGTTGGGAAAACCCGCATTTTCCGAGGAAAATTTTCGTCGGAGTAGATCGGAAGAAACGCGACTCTATGCAGAATTTAATCACGGTGAATTTTTATTTGGGTGTTTTTGTTGTAAAGTTAAAGTTGTAAGGTTAAAGTTAAAGTTATAGAGCAATAATTGAAAAAAACACGATTTTCGGGCGCCATTTTGTTTATAAAAAAAATAGCACACTATCTGAGGACTTTGCATACCTATATTATTAATATATAGGATCTTATAATTCGATTCCAGCAATAAAATTGCTGGTAAATAACTTTTCCCAAAAATGGCCTATTCTCCGATAATCAGCCCAGACTAGTAATCGTTGTAATTCTTCTACTGTTCTTGCAACTAGTACCGTATCGTCCGTGTATCGAATATTATTTACAACCTCTCCATTGATTAAGATTCCTTCGTTTGCTTGTAAAAGGGCTTCCTGGCAGGTGTTTTCACTATATGTATACATTAAATAGCAGTGGTGACAACATGCATCCCTGTCGTACTCCTCTACGTATTTCTATTGCTTGTGATGTCTCATTTTCAAGAATGAGCAAGAACTACTTAGCACAAGTAAGTAGTTTTAACTAAATAAATAATTGCTTTGACGTTGTTTACACAAACTTTCTTCTTTAAACTGTGTAACATACAGGAAACAATGCAAAAACGTATGATAACAGTAAGTAAAATTACTCGTTTCGTTCAAATCCTGCAGTAGCTGAAATAAGTATCTACCTAAACGTTTTTTATGAGTTAAATTTTCATGCTTTTTCTTTTTCAAGGAGGATGCTTCGATTAATTGTTAAAGTGAAATGTGGTTTCTGCTCAATTTGCTTCGCTGTAATTCTGGACATTATTTAGTCCATTAGCAGCAGTGAAATACTTTCTTCTTTCCACTCATAGTCAGCCATTGTCTCGTGAAAATTAAACGAAAGACACGATCGAACGCTAACTCGAATAAACACTTTCTTTAATAATGATAATTGATAAAATTGAGATTATTTTTTAACACACGATAGTCAGTCAAGACGGAAAAATTGGAAGTATTTTGTTAATAATTGTTAATGATGCCAAAAATCTCAAGGAGTAAAAATATGTAGGTTTTGCTTTTCTGAATATATTCAAACAAAAAATTCATGACAAAAATTTATTAAGATATGGCTGTTCAAAATTAAAATCACTCGTGATTGGTGAATCGTTCAAAACCTTTTAATTACAGCCTTTTCAAAAATAAGCGTTTTGAACCGATGAAACTTACAATTTACAGATCATATAAACAATACATAAGTAAAATAACTTGTGAAGCGGTTTAATTGGATTAATTTCATTTGGGATGCTAATTAGGGGGGTGATTTTCGCGATTTTTTTACAAAAAAGGGACCAACATTATTTTAAGCGTAACTTAATTACTTTTGATATTAGAAAAGCAAAAATAAAGCTTTTTTTAAACATTTGTTGTACACATAAATTCCGCCTCTCCACCTCTACTACATGTTAATAGCGATAACCGCGATAAACAAATCAATTAATTATTAGAGACCTAATTTTTTTATCATATTTGCATAACTACTGTTTGTTATATCATGCCAATCAAACGGTTATTTTCATAATTAGTAAGTCGTATCACACACATAACGCCTCAAAATAGAACCATAATACTGAAATAGAAAACGTGTCCGCGTTTGTAGGCCTATTATTTTTATCACGAAAATAAAACAGTTAGAAATTAGTAATTCGCCAAGCATATAAAATTATATTTAATTGGTAATAAAATTTGGAAAATGTTTTATATATTGTAGTTTAAACATTATTAAGAAGTTGTACAAAAAATGTACTGCACTTTGATTTTGAGATTGATTTGAGAAGTCGAAATCGAAACGTCAAAATAGTCTTCTCAACGAAAACTCTGAATCCGTTTATAAATCAAAGTGTTCGTTCGTTCGTTCATTTGTGCGTCGCTATTCCTGCATCACTTGGATCCAATTTACCGATGGATTCCCATGCAGTTTTATCTCCTGAATCCAAATCTGAAAACGGCATATCGATATCTCGAACCATTTTCGATATAACCAACCTCTAAGTCGAAACATCGAATTTTCGCCTTACTTATTACAAAAAATATATAGTAATAGCGACCGGGCAGTATCGTCGCCCCCGCTAGCGAAATTATTCCGATTCGATTTTTTTGCACAAACTTACTCAAAAAGAGGTCCTTATAACATATCCACAGGGTGCCGGGCGGTGCCGTGGTCGAAAAATTGTTTAAACAATTTTTTTTAAACAAATTCACAAAAATAATTTTTTCATTTCGAACATAATTTTTTTAGATAAATTGGCTTATTCTGTTGTCATAATGTTGGCTGTAAAATTGATTTTTGTCGAGTTATATGCGATTAAAAATTCGAAAAATGCGAAAATGGCCATTTTCAAGGTCGAGTAAACATTATTATTATGAAATTCAAAAAGTGACCAAATCAAGTTTCAAACCCCTTCTTCAAGGTCCTGAAGAGATCTTTGTCATTATTTTATTAAAAAGCTGTTATTTTTAATTATTAACAATTAGCGCTATAGTCCAGGATGTATTCGTCGCCCCCGTTAGTGAAATGATTCCGATTCCATTTTTTTGCAGAAACTCAAAACGAGGTCCTTATAACATATCCACAGGGTGCCGGGCGGTGCCGTGGTCGAAAAATTATTAAACAATTTTTTTTTAAACAAATTCACAAAAATATTTTTTTTTTATTGCGAACGTTTTTTTTTAGATAATTTGGGTTATTCTGAGCAAAAAAGGTCTCTTGTGATTTTTCTCTAAAATTGATTGTTGTCGAGTTATATGGCCATTTTCGCATTTTTCAAATTATAAATCGCGTATAATTCGACAAAAATCAATTTTAGAAAAAAAATCATAAGAGACATTTTTTGCTCAGAATGTCCCAAATTATCTAAAAAAAAAATTGTTCGAAGTGAAAACATTATTTTTGTGAATTTGTTTAAAAAAATTGTTTAAACAATTTTTCGACCATGTCACCGCCCGGCACCCTGTGGATATGTTATAAGGACCTCGTTTTGAGTAAGTTTCTGCAAAAAAATGGAATCGGAATAATTTTACTAACGGGGGCGACGATACATCCTGGACTATAGCGCTAATTGTTAATAATTAAAAATAACAGCTTTTTAATAAAATAATGACAAAAATCTTTTCAGGACCTTGAAGAAGGGATTTGAAACTTGATTTGGTGACTTTTTGGATTTCATAATAATAATGTTTAATCGAGTTATTAAGCCTTGAAAATGGCCATTTTCGCATTTTTCGAATTTTTAATCGCATATAACTCGACAACAATCAACTTTATAAAAAAAATGACAAGAGACCTTTTTTGCTCAGAATAAGCCAATTTATCTAAAAAAAATTTGTTCGAAATAAAAAAATTATTTTTGTGAATTTGTTTAAAAAAAATTGTTTAAACAATTTTTCGACCACGGCACCGCCCGGCACCCTGTGGATATGTTATAAGGACCTCTTTTTGAGTAAGTTTGTGCAAAAAAATCGAATCGGAATAATTTCGCTAGCGGGGGCGACGATACCGGTCTAATATAGAAATGGTATTTACTAACCCTAAACGAAGTTTTCTTTATTAGACCTGGATCCCGCGTAAGAAAAAAAAGTTGATTAATAGCAAGCTGAAAATTTGTTAATAGCTTAACGGTGTCTAGTCGGACAAACTTTGATGCACGGGAACACTGGAACAGGGGAAGTTTTAACTGTGGAGCATGATAAACGTGTCGTCCTCACAAGTTTATGATTGTGAAAAATAACAAGTTGTTTTTAAGTTTATTCGATAGCCAACGTTATATAATATATGAGAAAATGTTTGTCCGACAAAAATGTTGGGCATTTTAACGAGTCCGACACGTAGAACATGTCACATCACCGGAATTATGTTGGTGATGAATAGCAGTCTGATTTTTGGATGAGAGTTTAATGAAAGGTTAAAAAAGCAATTGGAAGTTATGTCCGACAAAATTAATGGGAAGTTTTCGTAGTCGGACATTCTAAACAGGTAAGATATACACAAAAATGCTGGTGATAAATAGCTTTCCGACAAAGATGAAATTTAATTAAGTAAATTATTCCTTACCAAGAATGACTGTTGTCGGAAAAAAATAAGGGGTAGATTTTGTAGTCGGACAATTTAAAAAAATAATTTTTGAAATTTCAATAAGGGGTGATCATTCTATGTCAAAAGTACCTGCAGTCAATTACAATCGATATCTTTCGATTTATCTCAACGTCATTTAGATACCTCACTGTAATACATTTATAGTAGATCAGGCAAAGTATATTATGGATTGAGTGGTCTAGCTATCTTTGTCTGCCACATGCGCGGGATCGCTTGGTTAAAAGAGATAGATAGACCACCTATCGACTTTTTGCACTGTATTCCCTGTCTACCCTTATGTCTATGAATACATTTCCATTTAAGAAAACTGTCACTTTTGACAATAATTCATAATAAATTGCAATCGTAACTTCAAATTTGTTGTTGTTTGTTTGGGTTTATATGACTGCGGACACTAAATCCATTCGCCAATTTTACTATTTTTTTATTTTATTAGTCATTTTTTCGTATCTTATCCAAAAACTAATACTAATATAACAAACAATTCTACTAATAAATAATTATTTTTGTATTTTTTTTTTTAATAATTTTTTTATATATATATATTTTTATTAATTTTTTTCCAAATGATGTTCTCAGAGTTCCACAGCAAAAACTGCAACATTCTTCTTTAGCCCTCTACTTCATTCGAAAGCTATTTTACTATGGACTGTCCAAGTTCGTCATTCATTTTTATCTACATATTTTTTTTTTATATTTTTTTTTTAATTATTATATTTTTTTTTTCTATTTTTTTTATATATCTTTTTTATATTTTTTCTTTCTTTTTTTTTTTATTATTTTTTTTTAACTTCAAATTTAAACTAATCGATTTATTTTGGCAGCAAATTATTTCTAGCCATGTGACATATTACATTAATATATTTCATTTGTAGAAAGTTGAGAAAAATTACGTTATACAATTTTAATAATAATTTATTTAGGTACCCTTTTTCAATCAAGCAAAGCATTACAGCACGAAGAATGATATTCAATAGAATTTTCACAATTATCTGGCAACTGAACCTCATTGAATTGATGACCAAGCATTTTACGAACTTTGTAAAATGTTCGAAAATTACTCAAAAATGTTCCGTTGAATGGTTTCACTTTTGATTTGGCGACTTAAAATTTAAACTGTTGACACTCAAAAATAGACACAAAAACACTCCATAGTTAATATAAATTTTAATTTCCAACACACGTGGCAAACAGAAACTCAGAGGCCATGTACTTTCAAATACTACTTTGTATAGCACAAAGTGTCACACTGACAAATGCAGCCTTCTATTATAATACATACTTCTAAGCAAAATGTGTCATATTTACGTCTATTCTTATAAGCACCGGAGTTTTACACTCTTCACATTTTTCAATGTCGTTTACAGGGTTAAGATTTAAGTATGGAAAAAAGTGTATACAACGTTTTTTGTAGGAAATTTTCCGTACTTTCTAATGCGCCTAATTAGAAAACCCTAAGAGATTGCTTTCACATGTTCTTTGACATTTTTTATTATCATTTTGAGAATATCTAGAACAAACTCCACCCAAAAAAATAATTGTTTTGCTATATATACATGCATTGATACTTGATACTTACCTCACTGTTTTTGGAGTGTGCATGTATATATATGCACATGCAAATATGTGAATATAAATAATAATATACAGCTAAAATAACTTTATCAATATGTGACTAAGTCATTCTGAAAAAATGTTTTTTATTTATTTCCTTCGATTTGCCCAAACTTTTTGTCCGACATATAACTTTTTGCGTTACAAAATATAATTTTTACATAAACAAATCAAAATTAGCTTGCTATTTATCACCAACATTTTTGTCTATATCTTACATGTTTAGAATGTCCGACTAGGAAAATTTCCCATTAATTTTGTCCGACAGAACTTCCAATTGCTTTTTTAACCTTTCATTAAACTCTCATGCAAAAATCAGACTGCTATTCATCACCAACATAATTCCTGTGATGTGACATGTTCTACGTGTCGGACTCGTTAAAATGCCCAACCTTTTTGTCGGACAAACATTTTTTCATATATTATATAACGTTGGCTATTGAATAAACTTAAAATCAACTTGCTATTTTTCACCATCATAAACTTGTCAGGACGACACGTTTATCATGGTCCACCGTTAAAACTTCCCCTGTTCCAGTATTCCCATGCATCAATGTTTGTCCGACTAGACACCGTTAATCTATTAACAAATTTTCAGCTTGCTATTAATCAACTTTCTTTTCTTACGCGGGATCCAGGTCTATATGATTTGTTGTTGTTTATTTGGGTTTATATGACTGCGGACACTAAATCCATTCGCCAATTTTACTATTTTTTATTTTATTAGTCCTTTTTCGTATCTTATCCTAAAACTAATACTAATATTAATCTCTAATAAATTATTATTTTTGTATTTTTTTTAATAATTTTTTATAATATATTTTTTTTGTATTTTTTTTTCTAAATAATGTTCTCAGAGTTCCACAGCAAAAACATAAATGTAGATTCGCAACTTAGTATTAATGTTTAACGATAACTTTTTTCTAAACGTCTGCCTTAATTAAAAAAACTCCATTGACTATATTTAGTAGTTTATTCTGGGACAAGCATTAAATTGAAATCCGGTTTTACGAGCAAAATAATAAACTTTATGAAGTCAATAATCATACATTGCATCGTATACCCACAGCGGCGACCGAGCGAAAGATAACGCGGATCATATCAGTAATTAGAGTATGTACTCAAACTGGAAGCTGCTTTATAAAATTTATAATTAATACACTATAACTATTAAGTATACTCTTTATGGGATGTTAATTTACTCGCTCGGTGAGAATTTCCTTTAGGCATTCGTATTTTTTTTTTGTAAAAAGAATACTCAACACAAAAAGAACTAAACACAAATAAAAATAGCTGCAGTGTATGCTTTGCTATAGCTCTTCCACTCTAACTTCTCCCATGCATGAAATTAATCACGAATTACTTTTTACGCTAGGTCTCTTTTTAACTCACAGAAACTAGTATCGCAAAATTGAGCCGCTTGTCCATAGAAACCACAATAAGTTAAACAAGGATAAACAATATGGCATGTCGTTGATACCTTGCTTACTATGAATTTTGACGTTTATGATTTTAAGTAACAGTGACGTTAGCGCATTTGTTGGATATTATTTGAACTTGATCGTTTATTTGGTTTTTCAAATTATTTAACTTTTAGTTTTTATATTTTTATATGTTATTGTAATTTTTATTTTCAAACCTAATTATTGTTAGAACGACTAACTACTTTCCTCTCTTAATTTGATTACTTCCGGTAAATACCTATTTATTTTTTCTGTCGAATGGAAACTTATTTGTTTATTTTCGAGATTACTGTTTAACTTTTTATTTTTTTATTTATTTACTACCATTCTATATGTATCTTTATACTAGTACCGTAGACTCCCTCTATAACGAGAACTGAAATTGCGGACAAATTACCTCTTTATAAGCAAATCTCGTTATATCAGACAACAATGTTGTATACCACCACTGAAATGTTTTGATGCCTCTTATTTAGTTTATTAGGTGTCGATGGTCGATCTCAACAATGAAACGTGGCCACCCTAAATTGTTAATTTACTACAATAAGAAGAAGAAGTTTATTACAGGCGGTGGAATTTATTACAGCACTGGTCTCGATAAAGCACACATATGTTGGACATTCACTTGTATACAAAATGTTCTGGTATTTATTTATGGCCATCACCACGCCAAAAACAGGTAAAAAAACATTCGATTTCATTTTTCCTCGTTATAACCAAATATGCCTGGTTATTATAGAAGTGTTGTAGTTCAATAGGAATTTCATGGGACATCTAGTGTACCTCGTTATAAGCGAAACCTCGTAATACCCGTATTCGTTATAGAGAGAGTCTACTGTAATAGTCGGTATGATGTTCAGGGTGTTTAATGTTGAGTCCATCAATCACCTCAATAGTGAAAAAAGGTTAAACATTTCAATAAAATAACTTTATAAAATACGTCCATAGGATAATAGCCATTTCCTAATTATTACCACTGACAGTACCTATCAATGATACTACACATCGACGTACGTTTCACTTTATGTTTTGATTTAACTTGTTTGAAAATGAATCATAACGCATGGGCAAAGATCTAATGGAACAACTATAATATATTACAATTATGTATAAGTGATTTTGTCTTTTCATAATAAGAGGTTTATGTGTAGAAAAATGGAAAATCGGAATACGGAATAATTAAAACATTATTCTAAATTATCAGGTATGCTTCATCCAGTCGCCATATAAATACTTTAATTATATTATTTAATACCCTTAATGGCAGTTGCCACCGATGGTATTGTAACAAAATAATTATTGACCTACCCTCGTATACCAGCTCCCGTCTTAGCACAGACAGAACACTATCCATGTTTCGAGATACGCCGATGCAGCGCCGATGACGTGCAAGCGGTCACATGGACATAGCTGGAGATATATAGATATTTCTGGAATATCTGTATCGCATATATAAATAGGACATATTTGTAAATAGAGTTAGTCTTAAGCTAAAGTTTGTAAAGTAAACTTGTATAAATAAAAATAAAGTCGTATATAAATTACGAACCGCTGGTTTTATTGTAATTAGAAGTAATTACACTAATCACGCTACAGTGGTGTTAACGGTGTGGAGTGTAAATAAATGAAAAGTGAAAAAAAAAAAGACTTTTGAACTTTATTCGTCGAGAATAATCGGAGTGCGTTAATTGTTCGGTATTCGGAAAGACTTTTAAAAGACTTTTGAACTTTATTCGTCGTTAATAATTGAAGTGCGTTGATTGTTCGGTATTCGGAAAGACTTAGACATTTTGAAAAGTACGTGTGTGCCGACCAAAGATGTTGCTACAAGAACTGACCATAAAACAGCTCCGTGAACAATTAGAAGAGTACGAATTAGACAGCAGTGGGTGCAAGATAGTCCTACAAGCACGACTCAAGGATGTCCTCACGAAGAACGGAGATGACCCAGAGACGTTCCACTTCCAGTCAGCAGAGCAAGTAATCTTATCGAAATTAAAAACTGTTTCTGAAACGATCGATGAAACTTCTAGAAAAAACAACGAAAAACTTGAAGAAGTTAGTAGAAAAAGCGACGATAAATTCGAAAATGTTGCTAAAAGATTCGACGAGACTTCTCAAAAGATCGATGAAACTTCTAGACAGAACAACGAGAAATTTGAAAGTGTTTCTCAAAAGATCGATGAGAAATTTGAAAGTGTTTCTCAAGTAATAAAAGACGTTTGTAGACAGACCGACGAGAAATTTGAAGAAGTTTCCAGAACATTCGATAAGATACAGAAAAGTGTAGACGACAATAAAGAAATGCTAGAAGAGAAGATCAAACAACTAGAGAGCATGATAACTGATACAAAAGTACAACCATCAGTTAATGCAGTAGCTTTAGATCTTGTAGTGAAGGATGAAACACCGAGAGACGAAACATCGCATCATATGAGATTTAAATTACCACCATTCGATGGGAAGTCCTCTTGGTCCATATACCTTAGACAATTCGAAGCTATTGCGACCGCCAACCATTGGACCGAACAAGAAAAGGCTGTTTCCTTGACTGCTGCTTTGCGAGGTGATGCTGCAGATATATTAAGATCAATTCCTAAGGGTCAAGAAAAATGTTACCAGACCTTGTTCACTCGTCTAGAAAAACGCTATGGAGATGCCCATCTACAACAAGTATACAAAGCACAACTGCGAAGTAGAAGTCAACGAGCAAGTGAGAATCTGCAAGAATTTGAAGCAGATGTGGCTCGTGTGGTGCGGTTGGCTTATCCAGAGGTGCCAGACAGCGTTTTAGAAGAAATTGCAGTAGATACCTTCGTCAATGGGCTGAAAGATAATGAACTACAGAAAGCTTTACGACTAGCAAGACCGAAAGTTTTAGATGAAGCACTTGCTATTGCATTGGAACACGAAACGGCTAGTCAAACTTCACGAGGCCATAGAGTAAGAACCATTGAAGAAAGTGACGAACACAACGATGAACGTCTGGAGGAAATGATACGGAGAGTATTAAGTAATCAGATGCCAAAGAGACGCGAGCCTAGATGTTGGAATTGTGGAGACGTAGGCCACATTCGTCGTAATTGTAAGAAGATCGTACAGCCGTCGGAAAACTAGAGCGGGTCGACACCAAGGGGCAACTGCCGACCTCGAGAACTAGAGCCCCCATAGTAACTGTCAACCTTACGTCCTCCGGTGGAATCCACAACTTATACATCGAAGGTCGTATCAGTAATAGATGTAGATCATTTTTGGTGGATACAGGTGCAACGAGAACTATCGCACGTCCAGATGTAGTACGAGACCATAATAAATTATCACCTGCAACAGTAAAGCTTAGAACAGCGACTGGTGAGCTAATTAATACATATGGCGAGGCTAATATGTCAGTATCCATTGGCCAGACCACAGTTGAACATCAAGTATTAATTGCCGAGATCTCCGACGAGTTCATATTGGGGATGGACGTACTACGAAAAGTGGGGGCAATATTGGATGTTCAAAATGGAGTTCTCAGGATCAACGGTGAAGAGTTGCCCTTTCACGACGACAAAGAAGATGTCATCCGCTTACTAACTACATGCGACGTAACCATACCCGGTAATAGTGAGAAAATTCTGATGACCATGCTTGATGGACACTGCCGAGAGGGAAGTTTAAGGATGGTCGAAGATGTAGAAAATGTCGAGTTCCTAACGGCGAAAACTTTGGTAAAAGTTCGAGATGTCATCCCTGTAAGAGTTATGAATTTAAGGGAAACTGCTATTAAGTTAAGTAGAGGAGCTTTGATCGGACAGTGTGTTCCCGTGGCTTCAATTTGCTCTATGAATACCAATGAGAAATCATCAAAGTCAAAGTATCCAAAAGACCTTGTCGAGATGATCATTGAAAGATGCCAAGACCTTGACTATGAACGAACGGAAAAAGTAAGGTCTATGCTGATAGAGTATCAAGATGTTTTTGCTATTGATAAGAAGGATAAGGGCAAAACAAGCATAGTAACGCATAAAATAAATACCGGAGACGCTCAGCCAATCAGACAACGGCCTAGACGACTTCCATTTGCGAAAAGAGATGAAGCCGAAGAGATTATCAAGGATATGGACAAACAAGGGGTAATTGAACCATCGAACAGTCCATGGACATCACCAGTAGTTCTGGTAAAGAAGAAAGATGGTTCAACGCGTTTTTGTATCGACTACCGCCAGCTCAATGCGGTAACAAAAAAAGATAGTTATCCTTTGCCCAGAATAGACGATACATTGGATACTCTCTCCGGTTCTCGTTGGTTTTCCACACTCGATTTAAAAAGTGGATATTGGCAAGTAGACATGGAGCCAGCCGATCGGGAGAAAACCGCATTTTCGATAGGATCAGGGCTTTGGCAGTTTACGGCTATGCCGTTTGGTTTATGTAATGCCCCTGCCACATTTGAAAGATTAATGGAGGCAGTTTTAAGAGGTCTAACATGGAAAACATGCCTGGTTTACTTGGATGATGTAATTGTGGTTGGAAGGTCCTTTGATGAACATGCCAAGAATCTAATAGAAGTCTTTCAACGATTGAGGGCAGCGAACTTGAAGTTAAGTCCGAAGAAATGTCACATGTTTCGACGAGAAGTTAAGTATTTGGGACATATTGTATCGAGTAATGGTGTAACAGCTGATCCCGAAAAGATTGAAGCAATTAAAGATTGGCCAGTACCAAAAGATAAACATGAAATTAGAAGTTTCCTTGGCCTATGTACATATTACCGACGATTTGTCAAAGGATTTGCCAATATCTCCAAGCCCCTAACAAAGTTGACGGAGGAGGGCAAAGAATATACATGGAGTGAAGAGTGCCAAAAAGCTTTCGAACAACTACAAATGGCTCTGATCAGTGCACCGATATTAAGCTACCCGGGACAGGCAGGAAAATTTGTTTTGGATACCGATGCTAGCAACAGTGCTATAGGAGCTGTTCTCTCCCAAATCCAGGACGGACAGGAAAAAGTCATCGCTTATTTCAGCAAAGTCCTGTCGAAACCGGAAAGAAACTATTGCGTTACCAGAAGAGAACTGCTGGGTGTAGTGAAGGCTTGCGAACATTTCCATAAATACTTGTATGGCAGAAAGTTCCTTCTTCGCACCGATCACGCTGCTCTAAAATGGCTCATACAATTCCGTAATCCAGAGGGCCAGATGGCAAGATGGTTAGAACGATTACAAGAATATGATTACGAGATAGAACACAGGGCCGGAAGAGTTCACTCAAATGCTGATGCCCTTTCGAGACGACCATGCAGTGCGAATTGTAATCACTGTGCCAAATTAGAGGAACGATTTTGCCCCGTGAGACGAACCACCGTAATTAATGAGCAATGGCAGCCCCAACAGTTACAAGACGCCCAAGAAGATGATCCATGTATAAAAAGAGTATTGGATTGGATGCGGCAAGGTGAGAGACCTAGTTGGCAGAACATTAGTGCATGTAGTCCAGAAGTCAAGGCCTACTGGAGCCAATGGAATTGCCTGGTACTAAAAGATGATCTTCTGTACAGAACCTTTGAGAACGATGATGGTACAGAATCTAAGCTTCAGTTAATTGTACCTAAAAGTAAAGTGTCAGAAGTATTGCGTCAGTTGCATGACGGTACATCAGGTGGACACTTTGGTATTACGAAGACTCTGCAAAAGGTTCGAGAACGGTTCTATTGGGTGAACTGTAAAGATGATGTAAGAAGATGGTGCCGAAAATGTGAACCGTGTGCATCCGGTAATGGTCCGGTTGGTAAAAAGAGAGCACCCATGAGACAGTACAATGTTGGAAGTCCTATGGAAAGAGTAGCTATCGACATTGCAGGTCCATTTCCAGAAACCGATGCTGGAAATAAATACATTCTGGTAGCCATGGACTATTTTACGAAATGGACCGAGGCCTATGCATTACCGAATCAAGAAGCTGCTACCGTTGCAGAGGTACTTGTTAAAGAATTCTTCAGCCGATTTGGTGTTCCCTTGGAGATCCACTCCGACCAAGGGCGAAACTTTGAGTCAGCTCTTTTCCAAAACGTTTGTAAATTGATTGGTGCCAATAAGACCAGAACAACACCCCTGCATCCTCAATCAGATGGAATGGTCGAGAGGATGAACCGAACGATGGGTAAACACTTGTCCAAAGTTGTATCTGAACATCAGCGAGATTGGGACCAACACATTCATTTATTCCTGATGGCCTACCGCTCGGCCGTGAATGAAACTACAGGTCAAACACCAACCTGCCTGATGTTGGGTCGTGAAGTTCGTTTGCCCTGCGACCTAGAGTTTGGCTGCAGACCTTCCGAGGAATATGTTGCAGGCGAAGAATACGTAGACCGCCTGAAGTTACGAATGAACAACATTCATGAACTTGCCCGACAACACATCCAGATAGCCAGTGACAGAATGAAAGATCAATATGATTCTCGCTGCAAGAATGAAAGCTTCGAAGTAGGTGATCTTGTCTGGCTTTATAATCCACAACGTCGTCGAGGCCTGTGTCCTAAACTGCAAAGACAATGGGAAGGTCCGTATGAAGTTAAGAAGAAAATAAATGACGTAATATACAGAATTAAGAAGTTACCAAACGGTAAACCAAAAGTTATTCACATAAATCGTCTTGCACCATATGCTGGCTCAAATGAAACAGAGGAAGCCCGAGTCCTCCAACAGGAGATGAAAGATGCACCACAGCCAAGTTTTAAGGAATTTATGTCAAATTACGCAGAAAGAAAGAGTGCTAGATTCGGCGTGACCACAGAAGTTCAGCAAGATCTGTTTGGTGTTCCAGAAAACGTCTCTCTAGCCCACTGTGTTGCACAAGACCTCGAGATGACTAAAGGAATCTCGTCCGTATTCAATAGAAAGTTCGGCCGCCTGGACGAGTTAAGGAATCAACAACCTAAAATTGGAAGAGTATTGCGATTGGAAGATGGTCCTCGATCTTTGCTGTATATAGTGACCAGGAAGTCTTATACGGACACGCCAAGCTACGAGAACATATGGCGTGCTCTAACTAATTTGAAGAAAATGGTCTGTAATTATGACATCAAAGATTTGGCTTTACCAAAAATTGGCCATGCAGTAGAAAATCTGGATTGGAAGATTGTGAGAAGCATGCTGGAAGTGATCTTCAGAGAAACTGGCGTACGGATTACTGTGTGTTGCATGAACCCGAAGATGTCATACCCTTCAAAGACAGTAGACTGTTACTTCTTTTCTAGGGGTGTATGCAGAGCTGGAGAATCCTGTAGATTCCGCCATCCTGGGCCATCTAGAGTTGCTGATCGGGACGCTCAGATCTTAAGAGGGGAGCAGTGTAACAAAATAATTATTGACCTACCCTCGTATACCAGCTCCCGTCTTAGCACAGACAGAACACTATCGATGTTTCGAGATACGCCGATGCAGCGCCGATGACGTGCAAGCGGTCACATGGACATAGCTGGAGATATATAGATATTTCTGGAATATCTGTATCGCATATATAAATAGGACATATTTGTAAATAGAGTTAGTCTTAAGCTAAAGTTTGTAAAGTAAACTTGTATAAATAAAAATAAAGTCGTATATAAATTACGAACCGCTGGTTTTATTGTAATTAGAAGTAATTACACTAATCACGCTACAGTATGCATATTTTATATAAATTTTAAAATTATGGATTGGATGTGGATTATGAAAGCTGTAGTAGATTTAAGGAATATTGTAAAGACATCATGGTACATCGTACATAGAAAAATGAAATATGGATTCTACAAAGTAAGTTTTTAGTTGTTCTGTTGGATAAATTATATTAATTCCTGGTGGTACACTGAGTCTTAAGACTGATTATGTCCACATCACCCGTTACGCATGACGTCACAGATTTTTTTAATTTCGAGATTCAGAGCCAAACTGTCCTTATTTCTTATACCGAACATCTACACAGTAAATTTCTTTCCAATTACTTTCTATAATGTCTCAACTTCTTCAAGATTTTCAGCTTTCTCGTCAACATAACTGAATCCAGCTTTCTCACAACAATTTAAAATGGTTCAGTATTTAATTTATTCCTATTACTATTCCACAACTGAGCAACTTGAAGAATGCTAATACATATTGGTCTTCGCATATTTTGTGAGCAAACGAGCTTTTAATAGGCGGAAGTATCTTTAAACATAAGCGGATACATAAGGAAACATGGAAATCACCAGGAGGGAGATACAAGAAACAAATAGACCACATAATAATTGAATATAAATGGCGAAGCTGGCTGCAAGATGTCAGGAGCTTAAGAGGTGCTGATGTGGGATCAGACCACATGCTAATCAAAGCGAGACTAAAAATGAAATTAGCCAGAGATAAAAACCAAAAAATCAGCAGAAGGAACAAGTACAACGTTGATGCCCTAAAACAAGAATGTATAAGAAATAAATTCAGTGAGAAACTGGCAATTAACCGAAGAGTATCACAACAAACTGGAGAGTTAGTCGAAGAAACATGGAAATATTTTAAAGAAGTGATGATGAATACAGCAAAAGAAACAATCAGACTAAAAAGAAGACAAAATAAAAAATGGATTACCAAAGTTACTCTACTACTGATAGAAGAAAGAAAAAAAATCAAAGAAGAAATTCTACAAAAGGAAGGATCGGAAGAAGAGAGGGCACTTGAAAGGAAATACAAGGCAAAAAACGCAGAAGTAAAAAACAAGCCAGAAAAGATAAAAGAAACTATATAAATGAGATGCTAAATATATCAGAAGAAGCAGCGAAAGAAAACGACTTACGAACACAATATACAATCATACGAAACTTAACAGGAAAAGCACAACGAAATATACGAGAAGTAAAGGATAAACAAGGAAATAGAATAAAAAATGAGAAAGAAATAATACAAAGATGGAAGGAATACTTCGAAGAGATATATGCTAAGCATGAAATAACTCAAATCATAGAAGATGAAGTAGAAGCACCAGAGCTAGAAGTCAATACTGGAGAAATACAAGGGATGAAATTGGAAACACCCTAAAACTACTAAAAAATGGCAAAGCCGCAGGAATCGACAATATACCCATAGACATAATAAAAGCAGACACCGAGCAGTCAGTAAAAATGCTACACATACACTTTTGAATAAAATATGGACGGACGAAGAATTGCCAAAGGAGTGGAAAGAGGGATTGATTATAAAAATACCCAAAAAAGGAGACCTGAGCAAATGCAACAATTGGCGTGCAATAACACTACTAAGTGCCACATCCAAAGTGCTGACCAAAATCATATTGGAAAGATTGAAGCCGGAACTAGATAAAAAACTGAGAAACAACCAAGCAGGCTTCCGTTCCAACAATTCCACTATTGATCACATCTGCACCCTTAGAATTATCTTGGAACAAACAAATGAATGGAATAAAGATATAGATGTGAGTTTTATCGACTTCGAAAAGGCCTTTGACTGTGTAAATAGGGCACAGATGTGGAAAATCCTTAGATGATATGGGATACCACTAAAAATCATAAACTTTATTAAACTCTTCTACGAAGGATACAAAGCCAAACTAGAACATTCAGGTGAAGTAACAGAAGAAATATCCATAGAAAGTGGAGTCAAACAGGGTTGTGTACTATCCCCTACCCTATTCCTTATTATGATAGATTGGGTAATGAGAAAAGTAATCGACGATCGAACAGGCATCAGGTGGAACCTTTTCAAACAGTTAGAAGATCTAGAATTTGCAAATGACATCTGCCTGATAACTGAACACCGAAAGCATATGCAAGTAAAAATTGACAAATTGGCACAGTACTCCGACACGATCGGACTTCGAATAAACACAGGAAAAACTAAACTTCTAAAAAATAATAACCATCCAAATAATAAAATAATGATAAACGGTAAAGAAGTAGAAGAGGTAGGCAAGTTCACATATCTGGGATCGATCATGGAAAGGAGCGGGGGGTGCAAAAAGGATATACAGACGAGAATAACAAAGGCGCAACACGCATTCAACGCTTTAAATAGAATTTGGCAAACAAACGAAATATCAGAAACAACAAAAATTAAAATCTTTAATAGTTGCATTAAAAGTATACTGCTCTATGGAGCAGAAACATGGAAACAGGACGAAAATACAACTAAAAAACTACAAACATTTGTAAAGAAATCTCTAAGAAAAATCCTGAAAATATACTGGCCAAACAAAATAACTAATACAGAACTATGGGAAAGGACAAAGCAAACTAACATATCTACTACAGTCAAGAAAAAAAAATGGAAATGGATCGGCCACATTTTGAGGAAAGACCAAAGCAGCATAGCAAGACAAGCACTTGAATACCAACCAGAGGGGAAAAGAAAGAGGGGCAGACCAGACAACAGCTGGAAAAGAACAACAACGAGAGAACTCGAAAAAATTGGACTAAGATGGGGCGAAGTCAAAAAGAGAGCAAAAGATAGAAGAGAGTAGAAAAACAAAAGAAGATGCGCTGTCCCGGCCAGACAGCAATCTTAAACTTTTGGCCAGGAAACGCATAAGCGCCCAATACTCCACAAGGAGGGATGGAACGAGAGAGAGATTCTTTGACCCACAGGTTGTACTTCTGACGTCACCTTGTTTTTATATTTTTTATCCGTTTTTTTTTATTCGAATTGTCTATTCATCCTCTCCCATTTCTCGCCATTCATACCTGTTGTGTGTGAAGCGTTTCCACATTGGTCCTGCGACTCTTTTAATGTAGTCGCTCTAGCGCATTTGAGGTCTTCCTCTTGGTTTCTTCGGTTCGTACGGTCACCAGTTTCCAAATACTTTGTTCCCTCTACCATTTTCGAGACATTCGTTGTGTCCAACCCATTTCCATTTTAATTTAGCTATTAGCTGCTTGTTACACTCCACGGCATCCCTTACTTTTGTTTTGTTTCGGGTTGCTCCGTTTGTTTGCCGATCTATGAGTGAGATACCAAGCACCTGTCGTTCCATGGCACGCTGAGTTTTTCGAATCTTGTCCATGTTCATTTTCGTGAATGTTCAGGTTTGAGCTCCGTGAGTGAGATACAAGAATCAAACACTTTGGTTCGAAGGTTTTGTGGTATCTTTTGTCAGTATGTATGAGAGTTTTCCGAATGCGGCCCATCCCATTCTTACTCCTCTGATTATTTCGGTAGTTTGGTTTTCTTTGTTTACTTTGATATTCTGACCCAGATATATTCTTCTACATGTTCCGCTTTTGTTCCTTGGATGGTTATCGTCGGTTGATCATCTTTGTTCGACATTAGCTTAGTTTTGCTCAAATTCATTTTCAGTCCTTTCTTTAAGGACTATGTATAAAGCTCATCGATTATCGTCGTCAGTTCTTTCCAGCTATCGGCTATTAGTACTAAGTCATCTGCATATCTTAGGTGGTTTAAATACCGACGTCACGTTAGTCGGCAAAAATATTACCTTTACATTTACCGTAAGAGAAAGCCACTCATATACAATGCAATTGTCATTACCCTCTAAGACAGCGTTTCCCAACCGGTGGGTCGCGACCCATTAGTGGGTCACGGGTAGATTTCAGGTGGGTCGCGACTTGGCTCTTACAGTAGCTGAGTAGGGTACAGTGACCGTGTTTCTTATTTTTTTCTATCATCATGGATGAGAGATGGGTCGCGAATACCGCGAACATCAGAAGGTGGGTCGCCAGACATAAAAGGTTGGGAACCACTGCTCTATGAAATAATGATACAAAATCCCAAAAAACATAATTATTATACTTATGTACTTAATTTAATCTTATAACATCGACTGGTAGTCACCATATTTTCATAAAATTTAACATGTAAACCATATATTATGAAGTTACCACTTTAAATAGTGTGCTAGTTACAATTACTTAGCAGAATGTAAGTATTCTCCACATGTTTTTCTTATTAACAGTCATAATTTTAACCTTTTTTGCCTTAATCTAACGTGAAAATACTTCATTCTAGGCGCTGAAGATGTTCTGAATTAGAACGAAAACCTTTTGCACGACATTTTATGAAGTTTTTTAATAAACGATTTTATACCAGTATACAACTTGAAGTTTTTACTTCTATATGAGCTAATTATTATAGTCTTAACAATCTGCATTATTACTAGAGTAAACTACAGAAATATTACGAAGCAAATCTAAAGGATAATAAGTAATTTGTGGAACATTCGTATTCCTATTCGTATTCCTATCTTTCTGTGACACTGATATATGACAGACAATTTGTTTCCGACAAACTTTTTATTATTTACACACATGTTGTACCAACTACTTTATGGCCTCGAAGGAAAAGTTAGAATCCGGTGAAGAGTGCTTCAGCACAAGTCTCTGCAGATTTCCTACTGAAATGTTCCTACTCGAGTACATTAATATTGAATGGGCAGTTTCTACCTAAATATTTTGCACCTTATGAATCTCGTCGTTACATGAGAGTATATGAAAAGAAAATCAATTAATGAGAGCATGTTTTTTATACAAAAATATACAGGGTGTTTCTAAATAAGTATGACAAACTTTAAGGGGTAATACATACAAGGGGTAACTACATAAAAAAAAATAATGACAATTTGCTATATGAACATATGTCCGCAAATGCTTCGTTACCGAGATACGGGGTGTTGAAATTTATTTTTCAAGCTGCCAATTTATTTATTAATCTAACACCGGTTGAGCTATGAAAATTAAATTTGGTAGGTTTTAAGCGATAGTTATTGCGCATTTTTTGACATACAAAATAGAATTTTGTATTCATCACTGGCGTGCATACGGGTAATAGTCTGAATTTTTTTAAAGAAAAAAATAGTACGCTACTAAGATCTTCCAAATTAAAAATTATTTTTAAATTCCCCGGCTAATTTATGATAAAAAACCTCTCTTGCCTTATTTTCATATGATGCACCGTTTTTATGCAAAAAAATAAACATCTTAGCGCGTATTCTTCATTTCATTAATACATTATCAAGAACTATCTAAAACAATAATACTAAACTAGAACATAACAATAACAGAAAATAACACTAATAAGATTTTAACTAGACGCAAAGCTACAACAAATGTTCAAAATTACCTCCTTCACTGGTGGTAGAAGAATTTTATATTCATGATTGGAGCTAGTACAGGTAATGGTTTGAATTTTTTATTTAAGAAAAAAACAGTACGCCACTGAGATATATCAAATTAAAAATAAATTTTGAATTGCTCGTATAATTATAATTTATGACAAAAAATATATCTTGCCTTTTTTTATACGAGACGCCGTTTTTATACAAAAAAGCAATATGTACATCTTAATGCTTACAAAATATTCGAGGTAGTTTCCATAATATGGATAGAAACTTATTTCAAATACTAGATAGATGTTTTATTTTTTTGCATAAAAACGGCGCCTCACATGAAAAAAAGACAAGAAAGACTTTTTGTCGTAAATTGAAAGAGGAATTCAAAAATGATTTTTAATTTGAAATATCTCAGTCGCGTACTATTATTTTCATTAAAAAAAATTCAGACCATTACCCGTATGCGCGCTAATGATGAATATAAAATTCTTCTGTCACCTCTGAAAGAGGTCATTTTAAATATTATTAGTGTTATTTTCTATTATTGTCCTAGTTTAGTATAATTGTATTAGATAGTTCTTGATAACGTATTAAAGAAATGAAAAATAGTCCAAGTAATGAAGCTTAAAATAGGACAAAACCTCGCAATTTTTACAGAATGGATCGATTTGCTTGAAAATTTAAGTGTAAGTAGTGGATAGTCCAAGGATCAAAATCTATATGATGCTGAAAGGCGCTTTTACCATGGGGGTGGTTGCCACCCCATGTCGGGGGTGAAAATTTTTTATTATATTTTGACCGCAAATGTTGGTAAAAACATTCATTCTAAGCAAAAAATGTTCTATACATTTTTTTGATAAAATTAATAGTTTTCGATTTACTCGCTATCGAAAGTGTTAGTTTTGTATTAAAAAAATTAATGTTTTTAATCAGTTTTCTGCAAATAACTCAAAAAGTTTTCGTTTTATCAAAACAACTTTGCTTAACAAAAATGTAACTTTTGAAAAAATCAACAAAACCGTTTTTTTAAATTTTCTTTAAGACCAATAGTTTATTATATGTTAGCTCTTCTTCGTCAAATGCTAAATATTGAATTTTCAAAGTCAAAAGACGGGAAAACTATGCATTTTTTGAGGATAACTTGTTTAAACTAATTTGAAGTACATATTTAAAAATATCTATCTCCAGAAATAAAAAAGTCGTTAGCTCAAAAATTAAGTGGCTTATAATGAACAGAATGTCAGACCCTATATTTTTCAGCGAAAAAGTGATCGAAAGCAAACCCCTAATCACCACCCTGATTAAAATTAGTCATTGACCTTATTTCGTCTTCTTTACTTATGTATTATTAATAGGTTCTAGAAGTTTAACTGGTTTAGAATGATTAGTTTTAAAAATAATGGAGTCAAAAGCAAATATCGAATTTTTCAAGTTTGGTAAAAAATTCCCTTTTCTTCAGAATAGAAAGATTATCATCATCAGAGATACGAAAAAATATTGAAATATGAAATTGTAGCTTATTTAATTCCCAAGAACATGGTTTGCAAAAATTATTTCTACGGTAAAAATTGAGTGAGCTATTGATAATTAAATCTTGTAATAACATGTAAAAATCACCTTTACCAACCCTTTCAAAGTCACCACTTTTTGCGACTGAGGATTCTAAAAGGATTTAATATTAATTGTCTTATAGATCTTGTAAAAACCTACAAAATTATTTTTTACCAAACTTTCTAAGATAAAAATTAAAAAGGTTACGGTTAAAAAATCAATATATTTTTTGAAAAAAAAAAAGAAATCCAATTGGAAGCATAATAATATAAGTTACCTTTGCTTTTAGTCATTGGCCTTATTCATTCTTCTTTATTTATGTATTATTAATATATTCTAGAAGTTTGACTGGCTTAGAATGATTAGTTTTAAAAAAACTGGAGTTAAAAGCGAATAACGACTTTTTCTAGTTTGGTAAAAAATGCCATTTTCTCCAGAATAGAAAGATTAGCATCAGATATACGAAAAAATGTTTTATATGAAATTGTAGGTTATTTAATTCTCTAGAACTTGGTTTGAAAAAATTTTTTCTACGGCAAAAATTGAGTGAATGGTAAATGAGTATACAGAATAAGCCAAATAAAAACGGAACATATGCAGTTAATACAGTGTATCGGATCTACGTTTGAAATAGTCGATCAATATAAAAGTTTGACACACATAAATCATAGCAAATCCCTGTCTTCTTTTAGGCTAAGGCTACGGCCACACAAGCAACAATTTACGGCGCCATAAGAGCAGTAAAATGAAGCGCGAAAATTGGTCCCGGGGTGAGTGTAGTGGATGGCCAGACTGAGCTGTAAAATATCGCGAAGCAATATCGAACGGGTCCATCTTCAGCGTCGTGTCGCAAACAAATGGACCTAGGTCCAAATTTGTAGCTCATGTAGCCACAACCACGACCAAAACACGATATTTACATCTCGCGACACGCCGTAATTTACATAACCGTCTGGCCATGTTTTTTACTGCAGTTACTGCCACTTCATGTTACTGCTGTTGCAGTAGGCCGTAAAAAGCATGACCAGATGGGGATGTAAATTACGGCGTGTCGTGAGATGTAAATACAGTGTTTCGGTCGTTGTTGTGGTTAGATGAGCTACAAATTTGGACTCAGATCCTTCTTACCAGGACCCATTTTCGCGCTTCATTTTACTGCTCTTATGGCGCCGTAAATTGTCGCTTGTATGGTCGTAGCCTTAGCCTAAAAGGAGACAGGTAGTTGAGTTGCTATGATTTATGTTTGTCAAACTTTTATATTGGTAGACTATTTCAAACGTAGTTCCGATACACTGTATTAACTGCTTATGTTCCGTTTTTATTTGGCTTATTCTGTATATCGAAAAACATTGATTTTTCCTGTATAAAACTAACACATTCGATAGCGAATAACTCGAAAAGTATTAATTTTATCAAAAAAATGTATAGAACATTTTTTGCTTACAATGAATGTTTTTATCAACTTTTGCAGTCAAAATATAATAAAAAATTTCCACCCCTAAGATACGATGGCAATCGCCCCCATGGTAAAAGCGCCTTTCGGCATCATATAGATTTTGATCCTTGAACTATTCACTACTTATTCACAAATTTTCAAGCAAATCGATCCATTCTGTAAAAATTGCGAGGTGAAAAGCTTCGGTTCCTGGCCTAAAATACGCGTTAAGATGTTTATTTTTCACATAAAAACGGTGCACCATATGAAAATAAGACAAGAGGTTTTTTTATCATAAATTAAACGAATTCAGAAATAATTCTTAATTTGAAATATCTCAGTGGCGTACTATTTTTTTCTTAAAAAAATTCTAACTAAATAAAATCACATTTTTTCATATAATTAAACATGGTACCTACATCACCTGGAGATAGAAAAATCTACTTTTTCAACCCAGTCTATTCTCTTACTAAAAATATTATCAATCATAAGATTACAATACCTCCCTATTGAGGTAACTTCCTCTCGTGACACAATAAAGACCAAGACACTAGCCGAACAATACGAACATATTTAAATAGAATAGAATAAAGTGGTTCCTATCGGCTTACAATAATTGACCAAACGCATACATCAAGATTAAATTAGAAAAGCGGGAGCGGCTGAGAGAAAATTGAGATATAATCTCTCGTGACACTGGCTCGTTGTGTAACGGCGAGATCACAACCCTAATTGGTAATACATATTATATGGGAGTGTTAAATTTCAAAATATTAGTTAAGCGATTGATTTATAAGGGGAGAGAAATTTACGGAGATCAAGTGGCAATGAGATCAATGAACAAACGGCTGATTATAATAACGTCTCATCGTCATACGATATGTCACACTTTCTTGTAGGGCATCTTCTACCACGAGTATTAAATTAGACTGATTTTAAGGCATTAAACGCCACGTGAGTTGTATTTAATTCACACCCTGTTTGGAGTTCTTCGAGTTAAATATAATTCACATTAACATTGAGATTCTGAACGTGGAGCCTGAAGGCACAAACAAAAAATTTTAATGTGGCGGTTAATGTGTTAATTATATATAATGTTAATGTATTGGTGGGATCAAGATATTTCGCAGGAAATACAAAGAAAAAAAATTGTATCAAAAATATCTGAACACAAAAAACGTGGAAAACAGAATACATTATAAAAGAATGCCAGCGAGGGTCAGAAGAAAAATATGTCAAAAGAAAAACGAATCCTGGACAAAAAAGTGTACCACACTAAATACATACATAGGTGGAAGGCAAAGTTCAGAAAGTTGGAAACTATTAACAAATTTAAGAATCGACAGAAAGAAAGACATTATTCAGTCCATATCACCACAAACTTGGGAAGGATACTTTGAAGATTTACTAACAGAGACAAGAGAGCCCTTCAAACAGGCCCTACCAATCCAACGGTATACAAGGCGTCAGGTTGATAGGATCACCAATCAGAGGATAGCAAATCATCTGGCCCAGGAAATATAGCTCCGGAACTCGTCAAATATGGACCTAAAGTTCTAATTAAGCGGCTAAGACAACTTTTCCAGCAATGCTTCAATAACCATGAACATGAAATACCTGAATAATGGAAAGAGTCACATCTGAGCACTATCCACAAAAAGGGAGATCACCAGAATATATAGAAAACTTATTAAAAATCGAATAGAAGAAGAATACCAAAATATGGAAGCCGAAGAACAGGCTGGTTTTCGCGCAGGTCGATCTACAATAGATCATGTTTTCTCCATTACTCAGATAATTGAAAAGAAAGTTGCTCGTGGCCAAGAAGTCCATCTGATGTTTGTAGACCTTAGAAAAGCGTATGATAGTGTCCCGCTGGTTAAATTATGGGAGGCACTGGAGAAAACAAATGTAAATATAGAATTGGTTAAAGCCGTAAAAACGTTGTACTACCAACAAACAACAAGAATTAAAACGGGAAATCTCATAACACCTGGATTTACAGTAACTAAAGGACTAAGGCCAGGATGCTGTATCTCACTAACACTATTCAAAATATACCTCGAAGCAGCACTCAACAAATGGAAGAAAAAATGTACGAATATGGGCATACCACTAACGGACTCAACTTTGTACACGCTGTGCTTTGCGGATGACCAGGTGATCATCGCACAGGACTCTGAAGATCTTAGTTACATGATGCGAAAACTATTAGAAGAGTTTACAGAGTGGGGCCTAGAAGTGAATATGGAAAAAATTGAATACATGAGTATCGAAGGAGACCAACATAGCCTCCTAGTAAAGGAAAATCAAGAAATAAAATTATGTGAAGACTACAAATACCTGGGAGTAAAGATCACTCAAGACGGAAAATTAGATGCAGCTATTAAGGAACGAAATATACAGGGAAGGAAAGGCATATCCTTACTGAACAGCGTACTGTGGGATAAAAATATTTCTAAGGAAAATAAAAGAAGAATATACAGTATGTCCCTGTAAGTTGTATCCATATGGAAAACTTTTTTATTATTAATTTTACGAAAAAAAGTTATTCTTTATAAAAAGCTCTGCATGGTCCAAAGCCTAAGATTTAACCATCAAATATCAAATTTTTTGAATATTATACGAGGTATGTCAAAAAGTTTGAATTTCACTCAAGAGTAAAGTAGCTTTATTTTTCACAATATTGAAAATTCCTATTATGAAAAGTTGTTTGGAATTAAAAACTGTATTCTAGTATGCAATTACATCCTTCTAATTGATAATTTTTTTTTTTGAAAAATTATGGATAACTAACATTATTTTCAGTTATTTTAATTCAGATAACTCTTTTATTATTAATTTAACGAAAAATAGTGATTCTTAATAAAAAGTCCTGCATGGTCTCAAATCTAAAATACAACCATCTTATGTCAAATTTTATTAATTTTATACGAGGTATGTCAAAAAATATGAATTTCGCTCAAGAGTAAAATACGTTTATTTTTCACAATATCGAAAATTGTTATTATGAAAAGTTATTTATAATTAAAAACTATGTTTCAGTATTTAATTACATTCTTCTAATTGAAATATTCTGAACTATAAAGGTACTTTACTTTTGATCTAAATTTATCTTTTTTGACATACTTCGTATAAAATTGATAAAATTTGATATAAGATGGTTGAATTTTAAGTTTTAGAACATCCAGAACTATTTATTAAGAATCACTTTTTTTCGTAAAATTAATAATAAAAGAGTTATCAGAATTGAATTAACTGAAAAATAATGATAGTTATCCATAATTTTTCAAAAAAAAAATTTCAATTAGAAGGATGTAATTGCATATTAGAATATAGTTTTTAATTCCAAACAACTTTTCATAATAGCAATTTCCAATATTACGAAGAATAAAGCCACTTTACTCTTGAGTGAAATTCAAACTTTTTGACATACCTCGTATAATATTCAAAAAATTTGATATTTGATGGTTAAATCTTAGGTTTCGGATCATGCAGAGCTTTTTATAAAGAATAACTTTTTTTCGTAAAATTAATAATAAAAAAGTTTTCCATATGGATACAACTTACAGGGACATACTGTATAACACTATACTAAAAAGCATCACAACATATGGATGCGAAGTTTGGCCCCTAAAAGACAGAACAGAGAAAATGCTTAGAGCAACAGAAATGGACTTCTGGCGTCGTTCGGCGGGAATACCTAGCCGCGACAGAATAACAAACGAGAGAGTCCGAGAAATCATGGGGGTTACACATACTATTGTTGACGACATCAGGACGAAACAACTCAGCTGGTACGGACACGTAAGGAGAATGCCGGAGAATAGAATACCAAGACAAATCCTCGAATGGCAACCCAGAGGAAGGCGCAGACCAGGAAGGCCTAGAAGAAGTTGGAGAGAAGGAGTTGATAGAGAAATCAGGAACAGAGAACTCGAGGACGATCTATGGAATGACAGAACGAGATGGAGATGGGAAGACGTCGAAGAACGTTGTAAACCGATATTATATAATGTGTTAATTATTATTCAAGAAAAAGAAAGCATAGGAAAAATTATATTTTGATAACAAATATCTTAGATTCTATACTCAATTTGGAAATGCATGAGAATATACGTTTTATGGTAGAAGATCGATGGTAAGACTCTATGGGACAGAGCTAGAAGTAAAGATATACGACGGAGATGCAAGGTGTATAACATTAATAACTGGGTAAGAAACAGAAGAATAGAATGGAATGACCACATAAGCCGAATAACAACAAATAGTCTAGTCAGGACAGCGAGAGACGGTTCCCCAATAGGAAGACGATCAGTGGGAAGACCACGAAAACGATGGAACGACAACTTACTAGAGGCACATTGAAAAAACAGACAGAGTCATGTCTATACAAAAAGAAGAAGAAGATGGTAGAAGATTACGCCTCAAGGCGAGAGCATGAGTTTACTTTACCATCGCTAATCATTCCTGATTTGTTCATTGTTGAACATAGGGCTCCTCTAGATATATCCATCTATTTCTGTTCTGCACCTCTGCTATCCAAATGCTCGCAATTCTTTCGAGGTCATCGGACTTTCGTGTTGGTGGTCTTCCTCGGCTTCGTTTGTTCGCCCGTGGTTTCCACTCAAACAATTTGTTGTCCGCCTGTCGTCGTTCTATCTTGCAACATGTCGCTTCTATGTTCCTCGTTTCTCAGTTCGCTTTCCATTTCGATGAATTTTTCTTCTGATAGCACAGATGTTCCCCTCTCCCAGAATCCGTGGGATTGACTGATGATCTATCAGTGTGAGATTCAGAATTTTTCATTCTAATCACCTGGTGTAACTCAGTTTTTGTTTTCAAATCTGACTCAATATAAGGGTAATAGCAATTAAAACGTCACGCTTGCCTGGTGTGTTGACGAGTTTTATGGCTGCCGCCCATTATGATTACAGACGCTGTTGACTTATTATGGGTACAAACACTTTACCATAGAGAAATAGAAAAATGTCAATATGCACATATATTTACTGCATACCTAAATGTCGTTGTCTTCGGATTAAATAGCATGATCATCATCACTTTATTCGTCATTTCCCAATATTGTTTCCTCTATTATCATATTGAGTTTCCAGAAGGTTTCTTCCTCTGCTATGAGATGTCTTAGAGCTTTTTGCCAATTGTCAAATAAAAATTTTAATTTTTGAATAATTTCAAGAGGAACAAGAAGAATACCTACTTTCTTTATCTTTTTAACGCTTTAGTATTTGGCTTAGTTTATGATTTAATTAAAAAAAACTTATTTAAAGTAAACAACAAAATCGTTAAAAAATAATTTTTAAGTTCCTATTGGTCCAAACTATAACATTTAGGGTTATTGGATTTTCAGTGAGCCCAAAAAGTTTAATAATAAAAAATAAACCAAATGTGGTTCGGGTGTACTTTTCACCGATAATACAATATATCGATTTTTTCTTAATGCACTAATACTAATGTGACTAATGGATTAAAATCAAAGTAATTCTTAGCTTTTTCAAGTCGAGTATATAATAGATCTTGATTACATTAATTTTTAGTTTGACCCTAATGATGCAGATATAAAACAACAAGAGGGGAAAATGTAAAAAGTGGCGCACTAGAAGAAATTCAGTTTTACGTTATTTGTGTATCGAAACTATATTTGAGGTTTGCCGTTTCTTTACATTGAGTTTACACCTATTTCCATTATGTTATGCATGTTTGATCTAAATATAAATTTCAGATTATACTTATTATATCTTACAATTATTATACTTATTATAATATCTAACCTTAACAGTACGTGCTGTTATGTGTTTTACGCTTTTGTACTAGCAATAAAACATTTGTTCTATTCCACAGTATCTGCTTATAATGTCTAACTTTTTATCGAATATACCACTATCAAAAATGTTTATCATTAAGAATGTTTAATTATTCTTATTTACTGATTATTCCAGCCAACAACAGTTCACTGACTGAAGTATTTCATATTATTCAAGTTAAACTTACCAAAATCACCTTTGTTCTTACGAACAATATACAGAGGGTAACAAAAAGGTAGGTCATAAATTAAATCACGTATTTTCGGACCAAAAATAGTTTGATTGAACCTAACTTACTTTAGTACAAGTGCGCACATAATAGCTATTTGTATAACAAGGGAGGAAAGTGCTACTTTTCCTCCCGAGAATGAAGTTTACTGCCCGACGCGTAGCTGAGGGCAGTAATCATTCAAGGGAGGAAAAGGCACTTTACTCCCATGTTATACATATGGTTTTTCCACCTTCCTCAAATTAATAACAAGTCATTTTTTCATTTTTACTTTATTTATGTAACTAACCAACAAAATTTATTAAAACTAAAACTAACAAGTAGGTACAATATAACTGTCAACTGTCAAATATAAGTCAAATTATTAATGTAAACATTGTTAAATCAAAATAACAATTTACTGTTTTGTACCATTCTGCAAAATATAGGGTGTTTTATAAATAAACGTTAAAATGTATAGATACTTACGTACTAGAAAATAGATATTGTACAGGGCGTCAATAAGTTGTATTTCATGAATGAAATACCATGACGTCACTTTTACTTTTCCTCCCTAGGGAGGAAAAGTACAACTTTGCTCCCTACAATCAGGTTCGGAAAAGTATACTTTCGGTAGAAGTAGGTGGAAAAAAAAGTTACAGCCCTTTGAAGTTACTAAATAAACATCGAGTTTTTTCAATATATCCAAAACTGTTAGAGATTTTATAATGAAAATGGACATTTCGTTTTCTTATGGCAGGAACATTTAAAAAAAAAATATCAGTGACAATTGTGCACACCTTAAAAATTTTATGGGGGTTTTGTTCCCTTAAACCCCCCAAATGTTTGTGTGCGTTCCAATTAAATTATTATTGAGGTATTTAGTTAAACACAATGTTTTTAAAACTTTTTTTAGTACTTTTTCGATGAGCCAGTTTTATCGACATATTATGAACATTTCTAAAATCCCCCACATATTTTTGTAATTGATTAAGTTAGTAAGATTATACAATACCTGGTAATAATATGAAAATTTGTTATTTCTAATTTTGTTTACATACTCAGAAATTTTGAAACATATTAAAAAAAGCCGAATTTTGATAAAAACTGGCTTATCGAAAAAGTACTAAGAGGCAAAAAGTTTTAAAAACATTGTTTAACTATTGGTACCACAAGAATAATTTAATTGGAACGTACATAAACATTTGGTGAGGGGGTATTTTTAAGATGTTCCTGCCATAAGAAAGCCACATTTCCATTTTCAATATAATATATTTAACAGTTTTTGATATATTGGAAAAAATCGATTTTCATTTTGTAACTTCAAAGTGCTGGAACTTTATGTGCACATTTGTATTGCTAAGGTAAGTTAGGTTCAATCGAACTATTTTTGGTCCCACAATAAGTGATTTAATTTGTGTTCAACTTTTTTGTTACACCTTGTATATATTTAGCATATTAATATTTTAGTTAACTTCGCAATTCAGTTATGAAGCAATTAGTAAAACGAGAACTTCAATGCATTTAAAATTATTATGGGTTTAACGTGTTGGTTCTAAATCTAAATAACTAATGAACGGAATATGAGGGAAGTTTATTATTAGACTATTTAAAATATTTCATTCGCAAAATGGAGACTTGTTTACTATTAAACGAAATGCTTTTATGCTATTAATATTATTTATGCTTTTATTCGCCTTTTAAAGGTACTGCTGCTCCCTTTTTTGCTGTGGGAGTCTGGATTAGGGATTTTGTAAACATTTTATTTGTTTGAAGCTACGATGGACAGATGGTTGACCTACATTTATTGCTCTGAGAGAAGTTTTCTAGGCCGGTCCTGACATCTCTAGATGCTTCCGGAGACGAACCGAATGAGCGAGGCGCCAGCTTGTGTAAATGTATTTAGTTCGATGGTATTCTATTTGTTCCAGGCCAAGTCTGGAATATTGCAGAACATAGAGTCGTAGTATAGTAAAGTTGAATTGTTCGGGCTTTAGGTCAGTCGTGATCTAAATGTCGCATATTAAAAACGTAAAATATAAATTGTAAATAGTAAATTCATTAAATAATAAGTATGTGTAAATAAAGATAAAAAATTAACTATTTTCAATTTTTAAAAATAGTAAGAAACTGGAATTTTCTTACAATTTCCTAAAACACGAAATCATGAATTAAAGATTTATTTAAAACTTAATTTAACAGCGATTACCTAATGATACACAAACTTGAGAATAAAAAAATTATTTAACTGACTTGTAATAAACAAGTATCCTGTCACCTTCGTCGACCTCGTATTTATACCATATTTGAGTAATCTAGAAAAATCGATAGTGATCTTGAATCGATAATAGTATCTACAGTTACAAGCTATTCTTAAAAATATACACTCAGATTAGTCTAAGATCCGAATAGGAGGTCAAAATGTCATCTGCTTGCCGGATGAAACATTTTTTTATTAAATTTCATACATAGACAAATATTTCTATTTTATATTTATAGCATAGGTTGCCTATCAAAATCGTGTCATAGCTATCCTTTAGGGGGGCGAAGGGGTTGAAATCAATATTCCAAACACATTTTTTTTTAAAGTATGGTAGAATTATTTTATTTTTAAATTAAATAGGCATATTAGTCCAGGGCGCATCTGTTTTGAGATGGACGTTGAGAGGTGACTCAAATTTTTTTGCAGAAATTGCTTGAAAATAAATCAAATAATAATATTTGAGTTATCCTCTCTCTCAAAAAGGTCCTTTAAATAATCAAAATGTCAAAAAATTAAGGAAAAATTCGATTTTTCTCTTCGTTTTTTTATTATAACTTTAAAAGTATTCATTTCCGAGAAAAGTTGTACTGACATAAAAGTTGCGTAATTAAATTTTCTACAATATAGAGTTGGTTAAAATTTTAAAAAATAGTCACCCTTGTTGCAAAATAGCAATAATTGCGAAAAAACCATACAAAACAAGTATTCGCATTTTACCTTTTTCAAACATTAAGGCACATCAAAGAAACATGAAACGTAAATTACGTTTCATGGAAATAAACCACTGCTAAACAAATATATGTCCGGCCATTTATTAAACTCTCCGAAAATAAAAATGTGTCATGAGCATGAATCACACTCGTTTCATTGGTAGGCGGACTTTGAGATTTGTTTAGCAGTGTTTTCTTTTCATGAAACATGTTTTGCGTTTCATGTTTCATGTTTTTCGCTTCATGTTTCTTTGGTGTGCGGCTTGGCTTATGCTACACTTACGACCCTCATATTCCACCCAGAAAAACTTTATGATACAGTAAAACAATACTGTAAATTTTATTAAGATGGGTTCAATAGATTTTGCAAAATAAATTTCGAAATCCAGCTTTCGCAAAAATAATTCATTTTTTCAAAATGTTACAGTACTGAAAATAAAGCAGATAGCAAGTTGAAATTTTTTTTGCTTATAGAAGTGTACTGTACCTTTCATTTACAATTTGCAAAATTAAAATTGATTAATTACCACGGCGTCAGGAAAATTTTTAAATATGTCCTGATTATTTAAACAATGTTCCGGACCTTTTTGAGTGGGAGGATAACTCAAATATTATTATATGAGTTAATTTCAAGCAACTTCTGCAAAAAAATTTGAGTCACCTCTCAACGTCCAAATGTACTAATATTTTTACAGATGCGCCCTGGTCTATATTCAGTACAATTCATAGATTACTCAAGAAAAAAATCAAGCAAAAATACTAAAAAATAAGCCAACGGTGGCAAAATTTTTAAATGACAAGCCTCAAAATATAATGAATTTTGCAGTTGACATCAGAACTCATCATTGGATCATGAATCATGGTAAACAAATAATTCAAAAAGATTTTATTAGCTTAGGAATTTATCGAGGTAACGCTGTCGATTTTTTAGTTTTGTCCAATTTTGACTTTTTGATATCACTCAGAAGTCAAAAGAACGAATTTTTTTGCAAAAAAGGGTGAAAATCAACATATTTATTATTGTTTAACAAAAAAGGAGCATCCAACAAAAAATATCTCGACAGCTTTACCTCAAGGAATGTCTAAAGAAAATATATACAAAATTCCAGGTGGGTCGATGAAGTAGTTTTTGAGTTACAATGTCTACAGCCTTTAAAAAAAGGAGTTTTGAGGAAAACGCGTTTAAAGTATTGTAAACTTTTATTTTCAATTTCTTTTTTGTCTTTCAAATCGTAAAATTATGCACACCGGAATATCCTTTTGAACCGCGGAGTAATTTACAAAAGAAAACAAAAACAGCTGTTGACCGTAGTTCACTACGTTCAGGCGTGCTGGCGCGAACCTGCTGCAAATCAAGTCGAAGGTAGGGCTATTTAACACTATCTCCCTACCTTCGACTCGTTTTGTAGCAAGTTCGTGCCAACGCGCTTGAGCGTAGTGAGGAACGGTCAACAGCTGTTCTTATTTTCTTTTGTAAATTACTCCGCGATTTAAAAACATATTTCGGTGTGCATCACTTTACTATTTGACATACAAAAAAGAAATTGAAAATAAAATTTGACAATACATACTTTAAACGCGTTTTTCTCAAAACTGCTTTTTTCAGGCTGTAGACATTGTAACTCAAAAACTACTTCATCGACCCACCTGGAATTTTCTATATATTTGTTTAGACATTCCTTGAGGTAACGCTGTCGAGATATTTTTGTTTTATGCTTATTTTTTGTTTAACAATAATAAATATGTTGATTTTCACCCTTATTTGCAAAAAAAATTCTTTGTTTAGATTTATGAGTGATATCAAAAAATCAAAATTAGATAAAACTAAAAAAACTCGACAGCGTTACCTCGATAAACTCATAAGCTAATAAAATCTTTTTTAATTTTTTGTTTACCATGATCCAATGGTGAGTTCTGATGTCCACCGCAAAATTCATTATATTTTGAGGTGTCTTTTAAAAATTTGCCACCATTGGCTTATTTTTCAGTATTTTTCCTTGAATTTATTCTTGACTAATCTATGAATTGTACTGAATATGCCTATTTCATTTAAAAATAAAATAATTTTACCATACTTTCAAAACAAATGTGTTTGGAATATTGATTTCAACCCCTTCGACCCCCCTTAAGGATAGATATGACACGATTTTGATAGGCAACCCATGCTAAAAATATTTGTCTATGTATGAAATTTAATAAAAAAAATGTTTCACCCGGCAAGCAGATGGGTACATTTTGACCTCCTATTCGGATCCCGTACTAATAAAGGCGTATTTAAATCAAAGCGAACACGAACGAACGAACGAAGGAACGAATTCGTAGGTGTTCGCTTGGTCATTCGTTCGCTACAAAGTAGGGCCATTTACATTGAAGCGAACGTTCGCATTCGTTGATGATCGGGAGTGCATATTGCCCGCAGATGTTTTTAAGATGGGCCAGTGCCAGTCACACATTGTGTTTAAGTTTATTTTCGTGTTTCTTGCTGGGTAAATTTTAATACAATAATAGCTTACAAAAACAGCAGGTAGCAGGTATTATACGCTGTTTGAGGGAGCTTAGAAAATAACATAATAAAGAGCCAGCTTTCTTAAAATTCTTCCTCGAAAAAGTTACTTATTGCTCTTGATATTATGACTTATGACTATATTATGTTCAAATAATAAATTGTAAAATTGGTGTATCAAAATAAATTTGCTTTTAATTAATTTTAGCAATTAATTTGATTTGGTTACCTCATTAGTGTTTCTGGGTTGAAATTTATCCAATAAAAACATTAGGCTTTTAAAAGCAAACCACTTCGAACCCTCTTTTTGTCTTTCTCGTCTAAATGATGCCAGAAGCTAATTCATTTTTTTAGTTCAGAGACATCACAACCCATTCCTATAGAAATGTTAAAACATGCATCAGTTTTTCTGTTTATTATTTTATATAGCTTCGATTTTGGGTTTCATAGGTATATTCCATATTGCAAAATTATGTTTTCACAACTACACAATAAACAACCCTCTCAAATTAATGTTTGTAAATAAATTAAATCAGTACTTCTAAACGAATTCGTTCGCTACCTTCTATTCACTGTCCACATTGAACAACGATTTCCTTTGATGATTCGCTAACTTACCGACATCGGTTGGAACATGTGCGAATGCGAACGAATTCGTTCGGTCGTGCTCGATTCGCTGTACAAATACAATAAAGTTAGCGAACTAATTCGTTCGTTCGTTCGTGTTCGCTTTGATTTAAATGCGCCTTAACAGGCTACAATTTTCTTCTATTTTCCTGCAATTTAATTTATTGAAATAAAAGGCAGATATCGAGCACCTAGTTTATTAAATCTTGCCCAAGTATACTTTCGCTCCTAGAGCATCATCAGGGGTGTTTCGTCAAATCAGGAAGGTATCCTATTAAAATGTGACATTTGTTTGATTGGAGTGATGGCAAATTTAAACAAGTAACATTTAACACACATGTGTTACTTGTTTAAATATGTGGTAAATGTTACTTGGTTAAATTTGCCATCATACATGTGTATTAAATGTTACTTGTTTAAATTTGCCATCACTCCAATCAAACAAATATCACATTCTAATAGGTACCTTCCTGATTTGACGAAACGCCCCTGATGATGCTCTAGGAGCGAAAATATACTTGGGCAAGGTTTAATAAACTAGGTGCTCGATAGCTGCCTTTTATTTCAATAAATTTCATATATTCGAGCATTCAACCTTCTTCTATCTTGCAATTTCTTCTTCTTCTTCCTATACTTGTTGTAGATCTTGTAGCGGTACCAAAGTTATTTGAAATTTCGATCTAGTTTACATTTGTAACATAATCGTTGAATTCATATTTGTTTTCAGATATTGTTGAGTCTCGCACATCTATCGCTTTGGAGTGTGTAGGTATGACGTAGTTTGTTTCTCACAGTATTGAATCGATAAATTCTTATTTCCTCGATTCTCATGCGTGTTCGTATCTCTATTTTTTTAATTTATCTAACAAGCGACAAAGGAATTTTGGTCATAATTCTTTGGTCTAAGTCTTAAAGTCCATAGGCTGAGTGTGATTATGTAATCCAACAAGTGTTCTTATATATGACTTAAGCATTTTCCATGAGAACGGGCCTTAGCTGTGAATACGTCCAAGTAAGCATTTTTGATGGGAAAAGTAGGTGGAACGAAATATTGAGATCTGCTTGTTCGTTTTTTTGTGATTGGTCGAGCTGTTTTGGTATGTCCAAAGTCGATTGAGTGTCAAGTCGGTTAATTGGTCGTTGAATTGTTGATAGGAAGATCGAATGATTTCTGGAGAGGGCGTTGAGTTTTGGAGATTACGAGTTTGTGGAGATCGGTACAGTTAGTTCCATCTGGGCCGTCTTCAAGTGTAGTTATATCTGGGCCGTCTTCAAGTTTAGTTCTGTTAGGTCGGTCTTAAAGTTGAGTTCTGTTATAGTCGTCATGAAGTGAAGTTCCAGTTAGTTTCCAGTGAAGTAAAATGTAGTTACAAGTTCTTCGGCCGGCTGATAGAACTCGCCGGCGACATATGGTGGACAGAGACGTGAACTCCGGCAATTATTTTAGCTGTTGTTAGGCTATTGTCGATATTTGTTTACCACTTTTGGTATCATTTTTTTATATGCAGTCAGATCCAGGAATTATGCAGAAGAAGTTTTCGTTTTGTGTTACTAGATTTAACACCCTAATTAAAGCATGAAGTTTGCTTCCATTCTCAATATTTTTTGATTCCGTTTAATGAACTATAAAACAAATCACTTTTAATATTTTTGTTCGAGTAGAACTAATTTGTTTTTGAGAATGCATACAATGCTGAATTTTTCTATAAAGATTTTTCTATGAACTATGGTTTCATCAATTATGTACTGTTGCTGTATCAATCATTTATAAAGTGACTTTAAAGTGAAGTGAAAACGCGCCATGGACTTAACATCCACCAAGAAAACCAGGACAATGATTGTAATACAAGGTATAATTTTTTGTTATGTAGAACTTTTCTTTCATTTTTTTGTTTGGTAATCTCGATCTCAATTTGTAATACCATGAGATCACATATTTATAAATTCATTTTTTTGTTCTAATAAATAGGTTTGATTTTCAAAATACAAATTTATTATTTCTCTCTTGTATCGTAAGAACAATAAAGAATTGGCTGAGTATAGAGTAGATAAGGTAAGTCACGATATATTTGTTTTCACACCATATTTGTTTTCATATAAAAGTATTTTACATATTTTTTATTTGACTATGTCTTTGTTTTATTTTGATATAGATATCTTTCTTTTAATATTTCTATTTTTTGTATATTTTTGGTTCCCATAAGCTAACCCGTGGCGCCCAATATTTTATTTTTTGTGACATCCTTATTTTGATTTTTCTGTTTTTCATTTCTAAGCTAATAAGAGTAATCTAACAACATCCCTTAAAAATCCACCCCACATCTCTTCCGATTCTGAGCTACTGAGGCCATGTCCTTCATTGTGTAACATCCCCTAATATGACATAACAACATCTTGTCAAAATTCTATTCCCTTTTCATGTTATACAAATGTCACCCTCTTTTGGGGCATGCTACAATCTGGCGATCAGTTAATTCCGACGTCGAAGTATTTCTTGAGAGGTAGACTGCCAGCTATCTCTCCCATCTTTTTGGTGGTCTCTCCGGTGCACGCTTGCCAGCTGGTTTTCCTCCTAGCGCAATTCTTTGTAGTCTATGCTCCTCCATTCTTTTTGCATGACTGAACCATTCTCTTCGTCTTTGCCTACCCCATCTTACTACATCTTGCACGCCACATTGTTCCCTGATGATGTTGTTTCGTATTCTATCCCTTCTTGTCTTCCCTGCTATTGCTCTTAGTGTCTTCATTTCAACTGTTGGTAGCATGTTTTTGGTTTTATTGGTGCCTTCTCTTGATTCAATGCCATAGGTCATAACAGGTCTGAAGCAAGTTTTATAAATTCTAACTTTGCTGTCCATTCTCATATATGGGTTATTCCAGACCACATCTCTCAAACATCCGGATATGACTGCGGCCTTGTTTATTTGTCCTCTTAGGTCTCTGGCTGGGTCATGATAACTTGCTAAGTATACACCTAGATATTTGAACTGATTTAGATGTTCTATGGGTTTCCCCTCTACCACGAGCTTGCATCTAATTGGATCTTTCGCAATGGTAATGCATTTTGTTTTCTGCGTGGATATGTTTATGTTGAGTCGTCGACGATTAGTCAACATGCTTGGTAGAATCGATAAAGTTATCTTTGTAGGTCATCCTCATCCTTTGCAATCAGGGCTGCATCATCCGCATAGCACACTGTACTGATTCTACTGTGACCGAGTCTGTATCCTAGTTGTAGTGATTCCACATCTTCTATTATCTCATCCACTAGAATATTGAATAGAAATGGGCTGAGGCTGTTTCTCTGGCTGATTCACCCTGGTGTTGGTATGTTGGCCGTAGTAATGTTTTATTACTTCCACAATGTTTGCCGGTATCCTTTTTTGGTTAATTTTCTGTAACATATCGCTAAGTCTGACTCTGTCAAATGCTTGCAATTTAATTGTTTAAATGATTAAAATATGTAGTCTGTGATCGTATTTCAGAAATATTATGTCTACTCTCGGCAGCTGAATTCACTGTTATTGTAATTTCATCTTTCAATAGCCTTTTATTACTCTTATTCCATAATACCTTTCCGGTTTCGAGGTTTGCAGTAATAAACACTAACCACCGCAGCACATAAATATGGTCTCTGTATTTTATCAACATTGTTGCTTAAGGTACTAGTACACTTTAGAAGACCAAAAATAATCATTTTTTTCAAGAATTTTTTTCTCAGAACCTTTATTAAAAATGAACATAAAACTTTTTACATATTAATTTCTAACTATTAGAAAGTACAAAAAATATACCCTTTTTCATTTATGCACGTACACTAATATTATACAGGGCGCAAAAGTTGAGGCTTCGAAAAATGATGGCAGACAGTTAATCTCAGGATTGGGATATCTGAAACAAAAAAATCGTACTGAATTTGAAAAAGGAAGGTTTATTACGTGACAATTTACCACAATTTGACCAAAAAATAAAAAATACATATTTTTTAACCATGAAAAACTGAAAGAAAACGGGCGATTTTTTCACAAATTTTTTTTAAACTTCCGTATAATCTTTGTTTTGCGGAATTTTTCACTAACGGTGGTAAATTGTCACGTAAGAAACCTTCCTTTTTCAAATGAAGTACGATTTTTTGGTTTCAGAAATCCCAATCCTGAAATTAACTGTCCGCCATCGGAACTACTTTTTTTCGAGGCCTCGACTTTGGCGCCCTCTACAATATTATTGTACGTGCATAAATTAAAAAAGATATCATTCTTGTATTCTCTAAGAGTTAGATATTAATATGTAAAAAGTTTTATGTTCATTTTTAATAAAGTTTCTGAGGAAAAAAATCTTTAAAAAATGCTTATTTTTGGTCTTCTAAAGTGTACTAGTACCTTAAATTATGTTTCTCTGAGCAATTCGTTATTCGTTTGTTAGAGAAAAGGAAGCGGAAAATTGGACGGGAGTTTTGTTTTAGCTAAGTTTCTAAAGTTTGAGAACAGTATTTCCCTTTTTTGTATAATTTAGGAATTAGGAATGTACTACATACATGAATATAATTTTAGAAGATACTGTTGAGTCTTCTGTAGGTATTGTATATTATAAGGGGAACGGAACAAAATGCAAAATTTTGACGCATGTCTAAATTTTTAATGTGTTTTAAACGTATTATTTTTTTTTTCGAATCCTGAGGAAACTAATAAATATTTTTGAAAAATTTAACGCAGAATGAAAGATTACATTATTACCGCAGGCCGAAAGTCCCTGAAAACTTCTATAATGTTTATTTTAATAAGTTACAAGGGTGAAAAAAAGAGAACATTTAGTGCGATTTTTTATTGCAAATATTTCATTCAAAAAAAAACTTTTTATTTATTCTAATGGACTTTCGGCCCTCGGTAATAAAGTAGTCATTCATTCTGCGTTTAAATTTTTCAAAAATACTTATTAGTTTTCTCAGGATTCGAAAAAAATGAATACATTTAAAACACATTGAAAATTTTGACATGCGTCAACATTTTGCGTTTTGTTCCGTTCCCCTTAAAACCCTAGAACCATAAGGTGAAATTGGTGGAACGATTTTCACAAGGTTTTTTAAACTTATTTGTCAAAAAATTTATTATATTACCTATTTAATTTCGGCTCAGAAAATGCATCGTTAAATAAACATAAGCAATACTAATACGCAGACTGAGTAATAATATGCATTTACATTTGACATATACTTTTTAAGCTATCCAAAGTAAATTAAAAAAGAAGTTATAAGTTAAATAATTTGTTCTTATATTATTTAATTTCTATATATAGGGGAGTCAATAAAGAACGAAAACATGCATTATTCCGGAAAATTCAAACAAGCTTATATTTTTCTAAAAATTTTTTGTTAGGTTATATATTATATGTTAAAGTAAAAAGTTCTACTCGCAGATTTTGCCGCTAATTGTTTATTAATTGTTTAAACAATAACAATTATTTGTATAAATAATTTTAAAAGTATCGTTGAATTCATCATTTTACTTTGATCAAATATGATCAATTTTACGAAAAAAAGGTATTCTTCATTAAATGCTCTGCAAAGTCTAAAATCTAAAACTCAACCATCAGATATCAAATTTTATCAATTTTATACGAGGTATGTCAAAAATATGAATTTCGTTAAAGAGTAAAGTACCTTTATATTCCAGAATATCAAAAATTGTTATTAAGAAAAGTTGTGTTGAATTAAAAACTATGTTTTAATATACAATTACATCTTTCTAATTGAAAAAATTCTTTATGATATATCTCATATATTCTCACTATTTTATTATCAATTTTACGAAAAAAAGTTATACTTCATAAAATTCTCTACCTGGTTTAAAATCTAGGATACAACGATCAGTTGTTCTGAAGCTATTATCTTGTGGCATTTGTGTAATTAACTAGTTTTGATGGAAAATAGCCACAATTTTACTAAAAAAATGATTTTATTAACGTTTCGACGTCCAAATCGGATGCTGTTGTCAAAATACAAAAAATATTAATGAATTAAACAAAAATGTTGTTGCTTAGTAAAAAATTCTTCTAATAATTTATTTAATCTGACTCATTGATATCGGCAATTCAGACATATGTATATTATACATTTTAAAGTAGAAGACTTTAAAATGATATTGCCAATGTTTATGAGTTGCGTTCCTGGGACGACTTTACTGAAAGATAGTTCATTCGATTACATGAAATCAACCCCAACTCACAAAAAAATCATAACATGTGATCTGTCTTTAAAAAGACAACCACATGCAACGGTGACAGTAAAATTCTCGCGTTAGAGATTCCATAGTAAATCACGAGGGAAAACCATAGGTATCAATTTTGAGAGTAAACTAAAGTAAGACCTAATACTTACGATGTAGGGATAGTGTCACGAGGTTTTTTCCTTTCCTGGTGCCTTCCCGTAGCTACATAGTATTTAAGCTCCATCACTTGTTCTATTACCTAACCCTCCAGCTCTAATTTACATCTTTGTAGATTTGCTGTTATAACCATACATTTTGACTGCTGAAATTAACATTTTAAATTTTCTGGCGGTTATATGAAATTTGTACAGCATACGCTGTAAATCATCTTTACTTGAAAATATTAGTATGGCATCGCCTGCATCGCAGATTATTTGTTGTTGTCAACAACTGTTGGCGCAGTTGTTTTTCTCCTATTTGGTATCCTTTTTTAGTTCTTTTTTTTTCTTATTTCATCCATGATCAGGTTGAACTATAGAGTACTCAGGGAATCCCCTGTCTTATCCCATTGCCAACTTCAATTGGGTCAGTTAGTCCTTCTTCTGCTTTTGCTTTTATTGTGTTGTTCTAGTAGATATTTTCGATCGTTTTAATTATTTCTAGAGTTACCTCCCTTGAGTACAATAAATGAATAACGTCCTTTAATTTCACCCTGTCAAATGCCTTCTTAAGGTCCTCGAAACATAAATACGCCGGTTTGTTGTATTCTAATGATTTCTCTTGCACTTGCCTCATTATAAATATAGCGTCGGTGCATGATCTTCCGGACTTAAAACCTTATTGTTCTTCTGCTATTGTTTGTTTCTTATCACTTTGCTTGTTAATTTTAATGTTGTGTTAATAAATGAATTCCTTTCAGGTCGTTTACTATAATTCCAATATTACCTTTTTTATCTCATGCGGGTCGTAAACCATGTATCTTTACATTGGTATATGTTATGAAGTCTTTAAAATTATACACCTTTACTATTTTATTGTGTTTTGTGACATTTTAAAATGAATTGTTTTAACAAAATGTAGGCAATATTGTGGCCGTTCCAGACGTGACGGACTAATAACTATGAATGTTAATGTGGTAATACGGAAATAATTTGCAGAACAGAGGAAATGATTTAGTTATGTTTATATAGCTCTAGAACGACTATGTTGGTACAAATTTTATTAGTATTCACAGCAAATTAAGGAAATTGGTTAGTTTAAATGCTCGTTGGTTAATTACGTTCTATAGATTCAATACACTACTGTGAATATCTCAGAAGAAAGTATTGTTAAAGGGTATGAAATCTTGACCCCGATTATTTTGTTAACAAAACGTTTTGTAGAGGGTAGCGAAAAAGTATGGCAACACGGCAATTTCTCGGAAACAGCTAGAACGATTTTTATAGATTTTGGTGGGTAAGGGTCTTCTAAAGCGGCCGATATTATAGTGGTAATTACATTGTTGTCAAATCTTCCGTTTTTCTGGAAATCTAATCAACTTTCTTATTTTAATTGGAACATCCTGTATATTTTTTGCATTTTGAAGTATTTAAGAAATACTGATTATTTTTCATGTTATACATATTCCTTATACCTAAATGCCATAATTTCTGAGTTATTGCTACATTTATTAAAAAAAAAATTAAACAAATTATAAAAATCAATTTTTTTCGGCCCGTGTAGACATTATTTTAGGTTTTTTGAATCATTGGAAACAAAGAAGGTCTTTTGTAATTTTCCTCTAAAGTCAATCATTTCCGAGTTATAAACAATTTAAAACTAAAAAAAAAATCAAAAAATGACGATTTTCAAGATTCAAAAACACAAGTAAAAAAATAATTTTTAAAATTACGAAGTACCTAAATTCAAGCTCAAATCTTCTATCAGCTCCATATAAGAATTTTTGGCACGTTTTATTCTAAAACATTGTTTTTTTTTAATTGTTAATGAAGCGCGTATGAGAGAGCGATCGGGGCTGCATTAACAACTAAAAAACAATGTTTTAAAATGAAATAAGACCAAATCACTAATCGGTAGCTGATACAATAATGTTTGAACTTGAATTTAGGCACTTCTTAGTTTCAAAAATAATATATTTTACTTGTGTTTTGAACCTAAATCGTCATTTTTCGATTTTTTTTCACTTTTAAATTGTTTATAACTTGGAAACAATTAACTTAAGAAGGAAACTTATGAAAGACCTTTTTTGTTCCCAATGATCCAAAGAACCTACAATAATGTCTATCCGGGCCGAAAAAATTGATTTTTATATTTTGTTAAATTTTTTTTATAAATGTAGCAATAACTCAGAAGTTATGGCATTTAGGTATAGGGAATATTATATGAAAAATAATCAGTATTTCTGAAGGACTTCAAAACACACAAAATATGCAGGGTGTTCTATTTAAAATAAGAAAGTTCATTAGATTTCCAGAAAAACGGAAGATTTGTCAACAATGTAATTACCACTATAATATCGGCCGCATTAGAACACCCTTATCCACCAAAATTTATAAAAATCGTTCTAGCGGTTTCAGAGAAATTACCGTGTTGCCATACTTTTTCGCTACCCTGTACACTAAAAGCCCGAAACGAATTTTGAGAACTGGTTACTAATCTATTTTTCTGTTAATTAAATTGTTTGTGTAATAGTTAATGACCAGAATAATTTAATTCTGAATATATTGTTTGATAATAACGTGTCAACAAATCTAAGTGAAAACTCATCATTATAGTAATACGCTTCTAAGAATGTTGATAATTAAGTAAAGCTGATAAAACAGTAAAAATCATCGCAAACTAATGTTTCGTAGGATTTAATGTCAAACAACTTATTGATTTATGCCATCTTATGAAATTTCAAAGAACTATTCTTAATTTTTACTGCAGAAGGTTAAAAAACTTGTTTTCAAACACTGAAGTACGATTACATTTCGCCATGTTAATTTTGCGATTATGTATTAGTTTTTGTAAATTTAAACTACATACTGAGATTGTCTGATAATTGCAGACTGGTTTAGTTCGTATTTTTTCAGAGACAAAAAACGCGAAAATCACCCCTAATTACCACCCAAATTAATAATCGTTACCACTTTAAAATTCACTTTATTATTGTATAGTATGCTCTAGATTCTAGATCTAGCAGTTTGGCTGGTATAAAATGATTAATTTTGAAAAAAAAAAACGAAAAATTTCCTTTTTTTAAATAAATAGAAAATTAGGTACCTACATACAGATTACAAAACTAATAGAAGAGCAAAACTCTACAAAACTACTCATCATTTTGCAATCTATAATAGTTTTCGATTTATTTGAAAAAAGGGGAATTTTTTGTAAAAATACAAAAATCCTCCTCTAACTGCAGACTCACTTTTTTATACATGGTGATTCATTTAGAATGTCCAATCTCTGAGTTGTAGATTATAGACCTCAAAATATTAAGATTTAACCCATATCACTTAAATAGAATGTGCCTTGTTACCGAGTTACAGAGTGTTTTATTTAAAAATTTAATAACTACTTTTACCCAGTACTTTAAAACTATTTGACATACAATTACCGTACACCCTACTAAATTATGATAAACAAACGTTTATGGCTACTACCAGAGGTGTACGACAGGGGACAGTGAATGGCTCACCCTTCCTGAATTATTCTCCACTACTGGAATTGCTATTTTAGCATAATATTTCTATTATCCAATACTTTCTATGTAAATAATATACTCTTTATTTTTAATGATAAAGTCATTAGTTTTCGAGATATTTCAAGTTGAAAGTGAAACGGCCCAACTATTTTGATCAATGTATTGTGTCCCTTCATTTTTAACTAATATCTCAAAAACTAATGATTTTATCGGTACGAATAAAGAGTATGTTATTTACATAGAAAGTATTGGAGAATCTAAAAATTATGCTAAAATAGCAATTCCATCAGTGGCGTAGAATTTGGGAAGGGTCAACCATTCACTGTCGTACGAAGCCTGAAACGTTTATTTAACATAAATTAGTAGCCAAAAAATATATGCCAAAAAATCATAATTTTAAAATAAAAATTGGCAAATATCGGGATTTATCTACAAAATCGCACATTCTAAAGAAAATGAATTTATTCCATAATTTTGCCCCTCAGTATTTATATATTTCGAATAGTTAGTCGAGATTATTGGATAGGTCTATATCAGCGATACTCAACCTTTTTCTTTCCTGGGCCATATAGTAGCTATTGCCACAGCTTGCGGGCCGCAATCAAGATGAAGAAGTATACAGGGTGTTTTATTGGGAAACGGAAATACTTGAATGGTGAATAGAGGTAAATGAGTCGGTTCCAGACATACTAAATTTATTACTCCACCGACTTTATAACCGAGTTTACAGGGTTTACAGTTTTATCGATTTTGCCCATTTCTTTGTGGACCCATAACTTTAGAACCACCTTGTATATTTTTTGATATTTGGTACATATGTCACACTTAGAACCCAAACCGCTCAACTACTAATCGCAAGAAAAATCCAGGTCCGGATTAAACAAAATTATAAATCCATTTTGACCTTGAAACAACATCCTGTATATTGAAATTTTCAAAACCCGTTTGCACATTTGAGAAGAGCTTTAATGGAGCCTTTTTTGCGCAGACATTTCATTTTATTTTGAAATTATGTCGAAATTTTTAAGAACTCGAACTTTCCAAACAAAAATTTTGATATACATAATTTCAAAATTAATGTCATTAAATTATCTGCACAAAAAAATTGAAGCGATCAATTAAACTTAGTTTTTCGTGCACTTTTCAAATGTGCAGACGAATTTTGAAAATTTTAATATACAGGGTGTTGTTTCAAGGTCACAATTATTTTAAATTCTTTTTTTTTGTTAATCCGGACCTGAATTTTTCTTGTGGGTCGGTACTAAATGGGTCGTTGCAATGTAGTAAATAAGTATTGATTGTTTTTAAAATAAGTATTTCTTCATTAACTCTAATAATTTATTATTAAAAGTTAACAATACCTTGCTTTTTAATCAAAGTTCTCTTAAAAATTTCAATATAATTTGAAGTCGTTAGATTGTCTGCCTCACGCCCAAAAACGCCTCAAACACATCGGCACACTATCAAATAATTTGAAAGACACGTGAAATTTGATCACAGGGCCCTTTAGTTAGCCTTCGGGCCGCATAAAAAACGCTAGAGGGCCGCATGCGGCCCGCGGGCCGCAGGTTGTGTATCACTGGTCTATATTGTTTGTGATATAAAAGTCAACGTACTTTTTATTTACATTTGTTCTTCGTAAATTATCATATAATTGTATAACAACTTTGGAATAATTTAGTAATTGCTGAAATCTCATTACCATCTACTTAATATTCCGTTGTTTCCAAATTGGCAACCATAGATGGAATAATAAATGGAGTTTTACCGTCTCTTTGAAGAGAACCAGCTCTTTAATTAAAACACGTTAAAGTATAATCGGTCACTTTGAAGTATATACGAGGAGTGGTTGATGCTTGTGCAGAATTATCATAATGTATCCATATAATCCATGCATACAGACTGTCACCAATATTTAATTATACAGGGTGAATTTTAAGTATGGAACGTGTCAATTATGTCGGAAACGGCTTGCACGATTTTTATACATTTTGGTGTGTACGGATTTTGTGATGCGTCCGATGTTATGGGGGTATTTACATTGTTGTCAGATTTTCGGTTTTTCTGGAAATCTAATGAACTTTCTTGTTTCAAATAGATCACTCTGTATATTTTTTAATTTTTCAAGTCCTTAAGAGATACTGATTTTTCATGTCATGTTCTCTATATCTAAATGTTATAATTTCGGAGTTATTGCTAGATTTACATTATCTTCGACGAAGTTAAAATAATACATTTAGATGGGTATGTCTTTTACAATATCAACTTTGACGTTTCAATAATTTATATTATTGTTGGTGTATAATTAAAGTCAGAATCGAGCGTATATCTGAAAATGAACGAAGTGATATTTTTTTAATATTCCGTTATGATATAAAACTGCTTTTATACTTCAATTCAAGTTTTATAGCCTTATCTTAAAACAGATCAGTTACATCATACCTACTCTAAAAATCAAGGGAAAATTCTTCACTCTGAAATCAATGCACAATACCCAAACCAAAGAAAAAGAAGAACAAAAGGACCAATAAAAATTGCGATTAGTGATTTAAATTACAATAGGTAGGTAGGTATAGAAGACTGATACAAGGCACACCATAACTTTAGTTGATGACGAAATGAAAATTGCATTATTGAACAAGGAAAATGCATTTCGAAGTATTCACTTCGAAATGAATTTCGGAAAGTGCATTTTCCTTGTTCAATAATGTAATTTTCATTTAGTCATCATCACTTTAGTTCACAAAGTTTCCTAAGGTTTTTACGAATCGAATGCAACAAGTTTCATCGAGATGTTTGCTGCTAACAAAACTAAAATGTTTGTAAAGTTTCCAGAATTTTGGCCACTAGTGTATATGTGGCAAAGTCTTAAAGGTAGGAGAGTCGACATCTCACTTCTTATTAATATTGTTCTGAAGCTATTTTCTTGTAATTTAGTATTTTTGGTGGGGAGAAGCCACAATTTTATTTTAAATTTAACTTTATTTGAGGTTTCAATTTCCACTTCGGAAATCGTTCTCAAAATGCAAAACATTTCTCAGTTCTTGACTGGAAAACTAACATTCAGCTTGTCATGAAGCCACCTGCCCAATGCCATTTTAAATAATTATTATAAACTTGATAAAAATAATAAACTTAAAGATAAAACCCATAACTAAATTAAAATTCGTGGTGACGTTTCAATTATTACTTTAATCACCGTCAGAATAATAAGTTTCTTGAGCGGATGCTTTAAAATATTTTTAAAGGAACAAACAATAATTAATGAAAACGTAAAAATGACATTGACAATCATTGGGTTAAGTCAATAATTTCAAACACGCCATGTCTTGTTGCGTGTTTAAGGGTGGCTTCAAAAGAAATATGGATAATGCCTCCTTGATGCTGAGTTCAGTTGGAGAACTTGCATGACCAATGATTGAGAAGTCCTTACGACTAATAGGGTTGTCAGAATCAGTCATATGTTGGAATACCGCTGAATTTGGAATTGAAATTTGAAATTTGAAGACGATCAAGAACAATTCCAAATTGGGCGGTATTCCAACATATGACTGATTCTGACCACCCTATTAGTCGCAAGGACTTCTCAATCATTGGTCATGCAAGTTCTCCAACTGAACTCAGCATCAAGGAGGCATTATCCATATTTCTTTTGAAGCCACCCTTAAACACGCAACAAGACATGGCGTGTTTGAAATTATTGACTTAACCCAATGATTGTCAATGTCATTTTTACGTTTTCATTAATTATTGTTTGTTCCTTTAAAATTATTTTAAAGCATCCGCTCAAGAAACTTATTATTCTGACGATGATTAAAGTAATAATTGAAACGTCACCATGAATTTTAATTTAGTTATGGGTTTTATCTTTAAGTTTATTATTTTTATCAAGTTTAATGGTGTGTCCTTATCTACATAAATTATTATAAATGTCAAAGAGCTTAAAATTTTCAAAAACTCAAAATGACATTAGTTATAAAAGCAATCTAAGTACCAATAAATATTTGCTAAGATAATAGGCCTGGATCCCGCGTACCAAAAAAAAAGTTGATTAATAGCAAGCTGAAAATTTGTTAATAGCTTAACGGTGTCTAGTCGGACAAATTTTGATGTACGGGAACACTGGAACAGGTAAAGTTTTAATTGTGGAACAGCTTAAAAATTCGGAACATCAGATTACGAAAACGTCCCATGTGTTTTGTCGGACAAACATCCAATTGATTTGTTCCCCTTTCATTAAACTCTCATACAAAAATCAGACTGCTATTACTAACCAACATAATTCTTGTCATTTCACATGTTCTTCGTTTTCCACTCATTAAAATGCCCAGTTGGTGATAAACACCAGTCTGATTTTTGCATGAGAGTTTAATGAAATGGTAACAAATAAATTGGAAGTGCTCTCCGACAAAATACATGCAACGCTTTCGTAGTCTGACGTTACATATTTTTAACCTGTTCCACAATTAAAACTTCCCCTGTTCCAGTGTTCCCATACATCAAAGTTTGTCCGACTAGACACCGTTAAGCTATTAACAAATGATCAGCTTGCTAATAATCAACTTTTTTTTGGTACACGGGCTCCAGGTCTATAACAGAAACTGCGTAGCAGCTGTAAAGGTAGGTTTACTATTAAAACCAGATAAAAAGAACAGTTTAAGTAAACTGATTGAAAAGAACTACGGAAACTCTTGGAAAAAATATTATTTTTGAAGAAATTTAACAGAACGGCCTAAAGAAAATCCTATGACCAAATAAGCTAGTTGCCTTACATCGCAAGATGCTTGGAGGGAGTAGAAAGATGACAACAAAACTGAAAAATTCTGTTTGGATGAACACTTATATTTCCATATATTATTATTTTTATTGGTGTATGCCCATGGCCACACTATTTTTGTTTAATAAAAAATATTATAGATGGCCACTAACTAACATGCAAAACCGGGTATGTCCAAATTTAAATTTCATTTCAAAAAACTCCGATGCCATATTTTTTGGGAACCATATATTAGGTATAGAAAAAGCCAAACAAAAAAAAAATACTTTAATGTAAGTTATTTCAAACTGAAATAAAGTTTCTTCTTAAGGGCAGCCAAAATCCGAAAATTGAATAATTTTTTTGGGGTTATGATTGAAAATTACTCTCTGAAATCTTCTCTTTCCAACGATATATTATAACACATTATAGTATAAAATATCCATGAATACAAAATTATTTGTTTTTTGAACGTCTGCACTCAACTTACCGTGTACCGGTAGCTTTATAGCCTATGCGAGTGTTTTATGTTTTTGCGATTTCCCGAATACTAGGTTTTTAACTTTTGATGTCAAATATAGTCCTGTCGCCAGGGGGGGTACAACGGCCTTCTTAATTCAGATGGACTTACCCAAGTTTTTTTTATGTATTTTGACCCGTAGAACACGAATTTTTGGGTAACAGTTGATCCGGATGTCGATAAGATTGTTATAAACAAAGAAGTTGAGGAATTACATAACAGCGATTTCTCGCAAAACAAAACATTTTTTTGTATTTTTTGGGTCATTCTAACCAAAAAATGTTCCTACAAGTTTTTTCGTAGGATGCATAGTTTTCGAGATAAACGCGGTTGAACTTTCAAAAAATCGAAAAATTGCAATTTTTGAACCCGAATAACGTTTGAATAAAAAATAAAATAGCAATTCTGCTTACCGCCTTTAAAAGTTTAAGTAAAATTATATCTGTTTTGAATATTTGCATTGCTAAAAATTTATTTTTTGATTGTTAAAAAAAGCTGTAAACACATAGTGTTTCCCGTGCCTAATACATGCGTTTTAATGCATGCTACTTAGAAATAGCCCCGCTTGCACTTTTACCTCCTCTACGTACTCGTTCGATTTTAAATGAGAAATCATTGAAACATCACTCAAGCACTAGGTGTTTATAGCTTTGTTTTAACAATAACATAATACATTTTTAGCAATACAAATAATTAAAACCGATATAATTTGACTTGAACTTTCAAATGCGGTAAGCAGAATTGCTATTTTATTTTTTAATCAAAAGTTTTTCGGGTTCAAAAATTCCAATTTTTCGATTTTTTGAAAGTTCAACCGCGTTTATCTCGAAAACTATGCATCCTACGAAAAAATTTGTAGGAACATTTTTTGGTTAGAATGGCCCAAAAAATACAAAAAAAATGTTTTGTTTGGCGAGAAATCGCTGTTATGTGATTCCTCAACTTCTTGGTTTATAACAATCTTATCGACATCCGGATCAACTGTTACCCAAAAAATTCGTGTTCTACAGGTCAAAATACATAAAAAAAACTTGGGTAAGTCCATCTGAATACAGGAGGCCGTTGTACCCCCCCTGGCGACAGGACTAATATCTCTGGATCCTTAGATGATAGAAGGTCTAAATTTTTACAGTAGTTGTAGATAGATAATATCAAGTCCCGCGTAACGTTCTATTGAAAAATGCAGAAAAACAAGTAAAATAAAAAATTAACTCCAAACGTTTTTGGGTTTTTTTTGTAAGAGTATTTTAAAAAATTCTAAAATAAATGTTTCTTTCACTCTAACTTTACAAAAATCTACGCGGGATTAAACAATACATCTAGTTTCAAAATAAAAGAAAAATTAGGTCTCTTATGCCTGGTTGCACCAACAGATCTTAAGCTCCAGCTTAGCTAAGCTCTACTTATAGATAGGGCCTCCTTGAGTATCACGTACGTTGCACCATAATTTTAGATTCTTACTTTATTATCAATTATATCTTTTATTATATTATGGTATTCTTATTGTAATATATTATAATTATATTATATTAATTCTTATGATATTCTCGACTTAAGCTTAAGATCTGTTGGTGCAACCGGTTTTAAGTGCTTTGGTTACAGAGATATGTGACATAAGGTTAACATTGTCGTTAAATGGGAGTTCGGCTGCCCTTAAGTTATAAAAATCATTATTTTAAAGTTAAAGCCAGTCCCGCCACTAGGGTATAAGGTGACCACCTACAAAACTAGCATAAAGGCGCCCTTCGGATTTTTTAAAATTAGTATTTTGTATAACACCAGCAGAAAAAAAAAACATTTTGGCACTCCCAAAACAGGGGCACCCGCTTGCAGTGCATCCCTTGCAGGCCCGTTATCGCCGGCCCTGGTTAAAGCAATGGTCTTAATTTCAGTAGTCAGCACTCGTTAGTAAAAAATAAGGGAAGATCAGTTCCAACAATTCTTAACAGTTTAAAAAGTTACAACACTTTTAAACATTTGGTGGATGTAGTAGTAATTTGAATACAAAACATTGTTTACTGGCCATCGCTTAATAATCGAGAATTTTAACAAATACTGAAATAACAAAACAAAAATTATACTTCAAGAAAACACCAGTTAATGCCTTTAAAAATTAAATAAACTGAAGAAAACTGCAATTACTTACAAAACCATTCACTGAACATTCCTTTGAATCAAGTCAATCAAGTACATAAAGTCAGTCCCTATTGAGACATAATTTAATTGTACCGGGTGTCCCAATAAGAATGGCTCTCGGCCATATCTCAGGAACCGTTTATAGTAGAGCTTTGAAATAAAAAATTTTATAACAAAAGTTACCTCAGGAAAAGCCTGGAAATTATTTTCATAATTGTGGGTCCACCGCTAGAGGGCGTAATTAAATATCAAAAATTGAAAAATCTAAATTTTACAAAATTTTCCTAATGAAGGGGTACTAGAAATCCGATCATCGTATTCTTCACAAAATTCTGCGCATATTTGATCTGACAAGTTTAAGTCTACCTTTGCAAATAAGAGGTGGGGGTGAGTGGGAACCTTGTTATGAACAAAGGGCTGTAAATCCGGTCCTGCTAAATCAAATTTTGCAAACTGGGTCTTGTTGAAGACAGATCTTTTTCGTTAATGTAAAAGTTATAATTTCGAACCAGCCTAATAAGTAATAAGTCAGCAGGGAGGCGTTATTTAATTTTTTTCCGAAATATAGCTTTCTTTGGAAAATATTAAATACAAGTATGCCTTTTTAATCCTACATTATAAAGTTAGATTAAATTAGCAATAGAATAGCGAAAACCGCATGTCGATACCTTTTTTCTATCTCAAGATATCTTAAGAAACGTGTAAATTTTAAACATCTGATGTCACCGGTAAACTAAGTTAATGAAAACTAGTGTGCTATGAAAAAAACAAAGAAATATTTTCCAGATGTCAACGTTCAAAAATATAATTAATTAAAACAACAATATAAAGACAAACAACACTATAAAATATAACAAAGAAATAAAAACAACTACTTAGTGACGACCTAAATATTCAAATTATTGTCCATCATTTTTGAAGCAAGCATTTACAATACTAATAAACTACTCGAGAAAACATTATCCAGAGAATACGAAAGCATTTCAAGAGCAGAAATTGAGACCACTGTTCAATCTGAAAGAGTAAATGCTTGCAACGAAAATGATTTGCAAAAATTTGAACATTTATATCGTCACTAACACTAAATAGTTGTTTTTATTTTTGTTGTTGTTTTAATTAAATAGGGCTTTTCAACGCTTCTCATTTGGTTCGAGCCTCTGTCTATGTCGTATAATCCGAGAAGCGTTGAAAATCCCTATTATATACGTTGACATCTGGAAAATGTTTCTTTGTTTTTATCATAACACACTACTTTTCCTTAACTTCGTTTACCGGTGACAGTAGTTATGTTTTTAAATTTACACGTTTCGTATGATATCTCGAGATAGAAAGGCATCGACATGCAGTTTTCGCTATTCCATTGCTAATTTAATCTAATTTTATAATGTAGGATTAAAAATGCATACTTGTATTTAATATTTTCCAAAGAAAACTAGATTTCTGAAAAAAATTAAATAACGCCTTATAGCTGGCATATTACTTAGTAGGTTGATTCGAAATCATAACTCTTACATTGATGAAAAGATCTGTTTTCAACAAGACCAAATTTGCAAGATTTGATTTAACAGAACCGGACTTACAGCCATTTTTTCATAACAAGGTTCCCACTCACCTCCACCTCTTATTTGCAAAGGTAGACCTAAACTTGCGAAATCAAATATGCGCAGAATTATATGAAAAATACGATAACCGGATTTTCAATGCCCATTCATTAGGAAAATTTTGTAAAATTTTGATTTTTTAATTTTTGATATTCAATTACACCCTCTAGCGGTGGACCCACAATTATGAGAATAATTTCCAGGCTTTTCCTGAGGCAACTTTTGTTATAAAATTTTTTATTTCAAAGCTCTGCTATAAACGGTTCCTGAGATATGGCCGAGAGCCATTCTTATTGGGACACCCGGTACATAAAACTACAATAAATTCTCGTTCTTGGTAATTAAACATCCACTACACTAGTGGTCGGCAAAGTGCGGGTCCGGAGCCGCATGTGGGTGGCTCTTTGGCTCCTTAGGTGCAGCTCTGGCACAAATATCCACGGAAAGCGCAATAATATTTTCCGTTAAGGTGATACAGTAGCGATCAACAGGTAGCCAAAACGCGTTCCAAGATTGCGGCTATAATTTTGAATATTTTTTCGAGATATTTGGCACACGTATTCGTAATATAATAAAGAATGGCGGTACAGAGCCCAATTTGAAAAATATATTAATTTGTGGAAATTACTCTGTAATTAAATACAATATTAAAAAAACGAGCCTGTACCGCCATTAAGAAGAACAAAAAAATACACTTTCTTCAAATAAACTTTTTTATCCGATGCCTAGATTTTGTGTCATTTTGGAACTACTAATGAAATAAAAAATTTTAATAGTTCCAAAATGACACAAAATCTAGGCATCGGATAAAAAAGTTTATTTGAAGAAAGTGTATTTTTTTGTTTTTATTAATGGCGGTACAGGCTCGTTTTTTTAATATTGTATTTAATTACAGAGTAATTTCCACATATTAATATATTTTTCAAATTCGGCTCTGTACCGCCAATCTTTATTATATTACGAATACGTAACCAAATATCTCGAAGAAATATTCAAAATTACAGCCACAATCTTGGAACGCGTTTTAGCCACCTGTTGATCGCTACTGTTTCCTCTTAATAAAAATTGGTAGGAAAAACATTACATCTTATTCTGATAAATTAGCTTTTATCCAAACTTTAGCATTTGTCAAAAATCCTTTTAATGCTACAGCAGAGTTGAAATTTTCTCCTTTTGAAATTGGCATTAATAGCTTTGAAATACAGTTTCTGGATTTAAAAAACAAGGAGGTATGGCGCTCTAAATGCGAACGTCTTTGTGTTGAATTGAAAATATAGGAGAAGAAAAAATATTCACAACACAAGAAGTGGTCTGCTTTGAATGACTTGGAGAAGGACGACATGATCATTTTCAACGCTTGGAATAATGTTCCTGATTCTTATGATCAGCTAAAAAAGCTCACCTTTTAGTCCAAGTAATGAAGCTTAAAATAGGACAAAACCTCGCAATTTTTACAGAATGGATCGATTTACTTGAAAATTTGAAAATAAGTAGTGGATAGTCCAAGAATCAAAATCTATATGAGGCCGAAAGGCGCTTTTACCATGGGGATGGTTGCCACCCCATCTCGGGGGTGGAAATCTTTTATTTTATGTTGACCGCAAAAGTTGATAAACACATTCATTCTAAGCAAAAAATATTCTATACATTTTTTTGATAAAATTAATAGTAATCGATTTATTCGCTATCGGAAGTGTTAGTTTTATATCGAAAAAATCAATGTTTTTAATCAGTTTTCTGCTAATAACTCAAAAGTTTCCGTTGTTAAAAAAAAAAAACAAAACCGTTTTTTTTTAATTTTCCTTAAGAGTAATCGAGCTATACTTTATTATATGTTAGCTCTTCTTTGCCAAATGCTAAATATTGTAGTTTCAAAGTCAAAAGACGGGAAAACTATGCATTTTTCGAGGATAACTTGTTCAAACTAATTTAGAGTATTTAAAAATATCTATCTCTAGAAATAAAAAATAGTCTCTAGCTCAAAAATTATGTGAATTATAATAAAAAGAATGTCAGTCCCTATTTTTTTCAGCGAAAAAGTGATCGGAAGCTTCCCTCTACTCACCACCCTAATTAAAATTAGTCAGCGACCTTATTTGGTCTTCTTTATTTATGTATTTATTAATAGGTTCTAGAGGTTTGACCGGCCTAGATTGATTTGTTTTTAAAAATATGGAGTTAAAAGCAAACGAATTTTTGTAGTTTGGTAAAAAATTTCCATTTTCTTCAGAATAGAAAGATTACCATCAGAGATACGAAAAAATATTTAAATATAAAATTGTAGCTTATTTAATTCCCAAGAACATGGTTTGTAAAAATTTTTTCTAAGGCAAAAATTGAGTGATCTGTTGACAATTAAAACTTGTAATAACATGCAAAAACCACCTTTACTAATCCTTTCAAAGTCACCTCTTTTTGCGACTGAGGATTTTAAAAGGATTTAATATTAATAGCCTTATACACCTTGTAAAAACCTACAAAATTATTTTTTTCAAAACTTTCTAAGATAAAAAGTAAAAAAGTTACGGTTAAAAAATCGACATATTTTTTTGAAAAAAAAAGGAGAAATTCAATTGGAATATATTAATGTAAGTTGGCGGTGTTTTTAGTCATTGGCCTTATTCATTCTTCTTTATTTATGTACTACATATTAAGATATTCCAGAAGTTTGACTGGCTTAGATTGATTAGTTTTTAAAACAATGCAGTTAAAGCGAATAACGAATTTTTGTAATTTGGCAAAAAATGCCATTTTCTTCAGAATAGAAAGATTAGCATCAGAGATACGAAAAAATGTTTAAATATTAAATTGTAGCGAATAAATCGAAAACTATTAATTTTATCAAAAAAATGTATAGTACATTTTTTGCTTAAAATGAACGTTTTTATCAACTTTTTCGGTCAAAATATAATCAAAATTTCCACCCACGAGATTGGGTGGCAACCACCCCCGTGGTAAAAGCGCCTCTCGGCATCATATAGATTTTGATACTTGCACTATCCACTACTTATCCTCAAATTTTCAAGCAAATCGATCCATTCTGTAAAAATTGCGAGGTGAAAAGCTTCGGTTCCTGGACTATTTGCTGTTCTTTCCCTTTTCGGTTCTACACATTATCAACATTAAAAAAAATTAGATTTTGCGCCAAAAATTTTGTAAAAAATACAATTTTGTAGGAAATAAAACCTTACAAAACGAAAGAAAATATAAGTTTCTACGATGATTAGAAACGAAGATATCGCCAAAAAACGAAAAAACACATTTTTATTTTTTGGGGGGTTATGGATGGGGCTAGGTGTTTAAACATTTTTTTGGTCGAATGCTTTTTGATGTAGAACATGTGGTTCTTTTATTTTTGGAATATCGCTAGGAGCATTTTTCACTATCTTAACCGACTGACTAGAACCTTTAGTTTTATTTAGCGTAATAAAAGTTTGCTGAACAAGCAGATTTGGCTCCCAATTTTTTTTTAATTGTTGTAATGTTCATATTTGGCTCTTTGGCTAAAAAGTTTGCCGACCACTGAACCAATAAAATCTAAAGAACACCATTAAACTACCATGTTTTCCACAATAAATAGTCCTACATCAACCAGTGTTTCCAACTCAAAAATTTGAATCGGTAGCGCGAGAATCTAGTACGCGACGTTTCGACCGTTTTAGAGTGAGGTGGTGCGCAAAACTGTTGCTTGGAAGGCTCCTCGTTTCAATGCAGCGTATAATAGCGTAATAAGAAATAAATTATATGAAGCAATAAAAGACCTCAACATTTCTGTTCAACTGATCCTTATCATTAATTGGCTTTACAGCCCTTCGCGAGTCTTGTAACTGACTCAAAACACTCTTCCATTGTTCCCTTTCAAATGTCTGTCTTCTCGATCCCCTCACTCCAATTTCTCTAAAATATTCACTGACCTCGTCCAGATATCTGAGTTTAGGTGACTCCCCTCTTCTTCACCAGCCTATTTAGTATTATTTTAGAAGGATCACTTTCATCCATCCGCGTATCTTAGATAGACCTATTATTTTGATGGTTTGATTTCACGATATCTGCATCACCAAAAAGTGTATAGTCTATAGAGTTCGAAATTTTATCGCATTTTTAATAGACTCTGTTCGTTAAGTCCGTCATCCACTAGTTCTCTTTCAAAGATTCGCAAAGAAGATATATTTTTAACGATTGTGTTTTTTTCACCGATTTTCACAGTGAGCCTGGACCTCGATTTTTGACCCTTCGCTTCGTTATCGAACGTATTAGCTTCGTATACGAAGCGAATACGTTCGATAACGAAGCGAAGGGTCAAAAATCGAGGCCATGCTACAAGCGCGTGCCGTAAAAAATATCAAAGTTATTACATAATATGTTTACAAGCTAAAAAAATTGAATAACTGACAAACTAATTGGTTGATCTAGCCGAGATTTAGCACCCTTCAAAAACTCATTAATTGCCATAATTTCAAGTAGTTATGGTCTGTTTTAAACCATGAGGAGTAATTCAAAACCGCACCGTAATGCTTCTTTGTAATTGGTCCAACCTCAGGCAAGTTTACTCGACCGTTATGAAATTTTGACACTAATGACATTTATGAAATTTTGACACTACAGGCATTTCATAAGTTAATTAAGTTATATTGGAGATTTTTGTGATTTCTGTGTTATTTCTTTAATTTTTAGACTTTTACATAAAAAACAGTTGTTTTTAGAACTCTTTATAGTAGGGGAGCAAAGTATGCTAAATGTGCAGTCACTCGAGCGTTATGGGGACCTATTGGGTTGTGAAGAGTAGGTCCTAAAACCAAAAAAAGTTAAGTAAAGTTTTCCATTTTGGTGGGCGCTTGCCATTTTTTAATTTAATTGTCCATTTCCAACAATCGTTTTTTCCGATTATAATGCTATATAACGCTTTCCGATATATAAATCTATTCATAATTCGAAAAAATGTTTCGAATAAGTTACTTATTTTTACGTAAGGAATCCAAATCTGCAATAAAAAATGGAGGCTCCTATTTAAGATTTTAAAGTAATCCCCCACCCCACCTCCGTGGGGGGTCGTGTTTGGTTCTATTTGATAGATTTTTCAAAAATATTGAATAAGTGTATTTTACAGTTTTCGATCTGATGTTCTTTTCGCGAAATATCGCGGGATTCGTATTTAAAATATAAAATTTAACCCCCACCCCTTTCCGTGGGAAGTCGTGTTTGGTATCATTCGATAGATTTTTAAAAAATATGAGCACATATTTTTTAGTTTTTCGATCAGTCATTCATTTCGCGAAATATTCGCTTTTTTCTTGTGAAACTTTGGGACTCACCCATTTCCTTACAGGCCCGGCTCAAATCGTCAGATTTTTGAAATATACTCTCTTTTGCATGTACTTAACGTACCTTATCTTAATCTGACGATTTTGAGTTTTTTTAAGGATAGATTTTTTTTCGGACCCCCCTTAACGAAATCCCCTGTGTTAAGAGCCAATATATGGTAGAGGTACATCTGTAGGGTACCAGGTTTCTCCCCATATGATAATCTGACGCGCTCGAGTAACTGCAAAAATCCCCGCTTGGGTTCCCCTACCATTAGCGACGTATTAGTACAATAATCTAAATATGTATGGATTACCGTCGAAAGCCGATATGATCAACCATAAAAGAAGATATATTTGGTGAAATTTCTAGGAACTTTCTTGGGAGTGAATCTGTCTTTTTAGTGTACTCCTCCTGATGTAAAAACAAACTATAGACAGTATTACCTATATCATATAGGCTATATGCCATTAGGAAAAAAAGCAAAGTTATTAATATTTAAAAATAAGGGTTTTCCAGTTAATATACTCATAGAACCCTCAAAAACCTTTATAAGATTTTTAAGATTAAGAAAAGATAAATTATTATTCATTGAAGAAAACAACAGTTTTCTGTCAAAATAACCAAAGAATCTGAAGATAAAACTGGACTTACAGAACCATGAATTAAACATTCCTTTGAAACTAGTAAATAAAGTCCTTATCGGGACACTATTTTAATTGTACATAAAACTACAATAATAATTCTCGTTCGCGGCAATTAAACATCCATTATACATTTTTTTCACAATAAACTGCCCCACATCAACGTTTTCACTCAAAAATTTGAATCGGTAGCGCGCGAATCTAGTGCGCGACGTTTCGACCGTTTTCGATTGAGGTGTTGCGTAAAACTGTTGCTTGTTCTGCTCCTCGTTTCCAGTTGGCCGAAGGAGGCGGGAGCAAGAAAAGTTGCAGTTCGGGAGCTAGCAAGCAGGTTGCCGTCGTCGTTGCCATGGTGCGCGCTCGCTCATCGCGGAGATTTCGCGTTTCGTGGCCGCGTCTACAACGGCGACTTGTAGGATGCGTCATGTTTCATTCATTGTTTTGTTTTATTTTGTAGTGGACAACTACGAGTATCAGTTCAAAATAATCCAATTAGTACAGATTGTGAGGCAGCTCCCGTAGAAAAAATGTTTCTGATTCAGTTTCTTTGTGAATAGGAGTTAAAACATATTCCCTTTAAACAAATGTGAAAGATGCCGAGCGAAATTTTTAGGCAGCAACTGTTTCTACAATAGGGATGTTCGATGTTCACAAAAAATTTAACAGTCATTTTAAACATGTAAAACCATTAAGAAACACCCTAGGAATAATTATCTAAAATATTAAGAAAATTAAAAAGCCTGTCTATCAGTGGCGTAGCTAGCCCCACAGGGGCCCACAAGCAAAGTTTGTCGCGGGGCCCTTTTCCACGACTGATATGGGATAGTGCTAAAAAAATGTTCAACAAAGGCAACAAAAACGCGTGTATAGAATAGAATAGCACTATACTTTATTGTCACTGAAAATTTTACAATTTTATGGACAAAGCTTAGGTACAAAGAGTAGGAAAAAAACAAATACAGTTTACCGAAATTACACAAATCGTCAATATTATTACAAAATAAAAAATAATGAAATAAAACAAAGCAATACAGGGTGTTTCATTAATAATTGGAAATATTTCAACTGTAGATTCTTGGGCTCAAAATATTACGGTTTAACTCAAATCACCTACTCCGAAAAGGCTTCCTAAGGGAGCTGGAGCTCTAAGATGGTGCCTTTTAATTCGTTTTTGTGAAATACCTCTAGAACACATCTATTTAGAAAAACTAAAACTGGTACGGCTATTTATCTTCCAGAGATAAATCTATTTCATAAATTGCGAATTTCTAGTACCGGTCATATGCGTCCTCTTTGGGTAGGGCAACGGTTATTTTATCGCATAACTTTTTTGTCTTTAACTTTTAAGCATTTTTGACACTGGATTATTAAATTGTATGGTATTTAGTACCTACTAAAAGTTACTCTTACTTTAAGTCCGTAGGTAGGATACACCGTTTTCTAGAAAAATCGATTTGAAATTTTTTCGTTTTTTGAATTTGATCAAAATTTAAAAAAAATTTCAAAAAAGAACGGTGTATTTTACCGACCTAAAGCAAGAGTAACTTTTAGTACTAGAATACCTCATAATTTAATAATCTAGTGTCAAAAATGTTTCAAAATTAAAGACAAAAAATAATGCGATAAAATAACCGCTGACCTACTCAAAATGGATGCATATGACCGGTATTAGAGATTCGCAATTGATGAAATAGATCCATCTCTGGAATAAACGTACCAGTTTTCGTTTTGTGTAGTTTTTCATAGTTTTTTTTGAAAATTTTTTTCACATTAAAAAAATACAAAATTTTCAAATAGACATTACTAGAAAACGGTGTATCCTACCGACTTAAAGCAAGAATACCTTTTATTACTAGAATGCCTCACAATTTAATAATCCAGTGTCAAAAAGGCTTAAAAGTTAAAGATAAAAAAGGAAGATAAATAGCCGTACCAGTTTTGGTTTCTCTAAATAGAAGCGTTCTGGAGGTATTTAAAAAAAATAATTACAAGACGCCATTTTCAAAGAGCTTTCATTTATGATTAATAATTATATGGGAAATAAGCCACAATTAAAATGAAAAAATAATTTTATTAACGTTTCGACGCCCAAATCGGGTGCCGTTGTCAAAATACAAAATATTACTAAAATAAACTAAAGTGTTGTTGCTAAGCAAAAAAAATTCTTCTAATAATTTATTTAATCTCACTCATTTATATTGGCAATTCAGACATATATTATACATTTTAAAGTAGAAGACTTTAAAATGATATTGCCAATATTTTATGAGTTGCGTTCCTGGGACGACTTACTGAAAGATAGTTCATTCGATTACATGAAATTAACCCCAACTCAAGAATATCCGTCATAAAAAATTATAGCATGTGATATGTCTTTAAAAAGACAACCAAATGCAACGACAGTAAAATTCTCGCGTTAGAGACTTCATAGTAAATCACAAGGGAAAACCAGGAAAAACCCTGTGATACTATCCCGACATCGTAAGTATTTGGTCTTACATTAATTTACTCTCAAAAAATAATACCAAATTCTGACTTGTAACATGTTTAAATTATAAATATTATTAATAATACTAGATAATATATAAGTAATACTAAAATATAAAATATGTACTAGCTCGATATTATTGACTTACTAATCTTGGTATTTTCTTTCTATTGACTTCCTCTTTCAGTATGGGTAACCACATCCTACTGCATTCTACCGAGGAATTTGCGACACAATTGGTTTCATTTAGCATAATTAGAGCCGCTTCTTTGATTTTTCTCTTTTTACTATCTGATTCTTTCAGGACTATACTTGAATCTCTCCACTGAACTCTATGTTCATTATCCCATGCGTGTTGACATATTTGAGATCTCTCAAATTCTCTATTTTTAATATAAGATTGATGTTCACTTATTCTAACGTCTAATGGTCTTGATGTCTCACCTAAATAAAATTGTTCGCATTCACAAGGTATTTTATAAATGCAATTTTTTGTTCTTTCTTGATCATTGTTAGGTTTAGTTTTAGATAGAATAGATCTCAATGTGTTTGTTGTTTTGAATGTTGTTGAAATGTTGAATTTATTTCCTATTGTTTTAAGTTTCTCGGATAGTCCTTTTATATATGGTATTGATATTTTTCTCGTATTATTTCTGGTGAATGTTGTAGGATCCCGTTCTAAGTTGTTCTGTTCCATTCGATCCAATCTTGACAATTCCTTATTTATAAACGATAAAGGATAATCATTTTTTAATAAAACAGATGTTAACAATTGTTTTTCTGCTAAAAAGGAATTTTCGTTAGAACAAGTAATTTTGGCTCTATCATATAAGGATTTAATGATTCCCTTTTTAACGTTGATGTTGTGATTTGACTTGTAATTGAGATATCTGTTGGTGTGTGTTGGTTTTCTATACACTTGAGTCTCATATCCAATATCCTTCTTTGAGATCAAAACATCGAGGAAAGGTAGGCTGTTATTGTATTCCTTTTCCATTGTAAATTTTATTGTCTCTTCTTGATCGTTTATAATATTCAGGAATGTATCCAACAATTCTGATCCATGAGGCCATATTGAAAACACATCATCTACATATCTCCACCATACTGTGGGTTTTAAATTTTGTTTAGAAATAATATTAGTTTCGAAATCCTCCATAAATATATTAGCCAATAATGGAGATAAAGAAGAGCCCATTGCTAGACCAAAGAAGGATATTGGATATGAGACTCAAGTGTATAGAAAACCAACACACACCAACAGATATCTCAATTACAAGTCAAATCACAACATCAACGTTAAAAAGGGAATCATTAAATCCTTATATGATAGAGCCAAAATTACTTGTTCTAACGAAAATTCCTTTTTAGCAGAAAAACAATTGTTAACATCTGTTTTATTAAAAAATGATTATCCTTTATCGTTTATAAATAAGGAATTGTCAAGATTGGATCGAATGGAACAGAACAACTTAGAACGGGATCCTACAACATTCACCAGAAATAATACGAGAAAAATATCAATACCATATATAAAAGGACTATCCGAGAAACTTAAAACAATAGGAAATAAATTCAACATTTCAACAACATTCAAAACAACAAACACATTGAGATCTATTCTATCTAAAACTAAACCTAACAATGATCAAGAAAGAACAAAAAATTGCATTTATAAAATACCTTGTGAATGCGAACAATTTTATTTAGGTGAGACATCAAGACCATTAGACGTTAGAATAAGTGAACATCAATCTTATATTAAAAATAGAGAATTTGAGAGATCTCAAATATGTCAACACGCATGGGATAATGAACATAGAGTTCAGTGGAGAGATTCAAGTATAGTCCTGAAAGAATCAGATAGTAAAAAGAGAAAAATCAAAGAAGCGGCTCTAATTATGCTAAATGAAACCAATTGTGTCGCAAATTCCTCGGTAGAATGCAGTAGGATGTGGTTACCCATACTGAAAGAGGAAGTCAATAGAAAGAAAATACCAAGATTAGTAAGTCAATAATATCGAGCTAGTACATATTTTATATTTTAGTATTACTTATATATTATCTAGTATTATTAATAATATTTATAATTTAAACATGTTACAAGTCAGAATTTGGTATTATTTTTTGAGAGTAAATTAATGTAAGACCAAATACTTACGATGTCGGGATAGTATCACAGGGTTTTTCCTGGTTTTCCCTTGTGATTTACTATGAAGTCTCTAACGCGAGAATTTTACTGTCGTTGCATTTGGTTGTCTTTTTAAAGACATATCACATGCTATAATTTTTTATGACGGATATTCTTGAGTTGGGGTTAATTTCATGTAATCGAATGAACTATCTTTCAGTAAGTCGTCCCAGGAACGCAACTCATAAAATATTGGCAATATCATTTTAAAGTCTTCTACTTTAAAATGTATAATATATGTCTGAATTGCCAATATAAATGAGTGAGATTAAATAAATTATTAGAAGAATTTTTTTTGCTTAGCAACAACACTTTAGTTTATTTTAGTAATATTTTGTATTTTGACAACGGCACCCGATTTGGGCGTCGAAACGTTAATAAAATTATTTTTTCATTTTAATTGTGGCTTATTTCCCATATAATTATTAATCATAAAAATGCCACAAGGAAATAGCTTCAGAACAGCTTTCATTTAAATAGCATTTGCCCCAGATTTTGCCCTACTAATTTAAATGATGTCTAGTTTATAGGGTCTGTCGGTAATAAATTATTTTATTACTATGTTATGGCCACCAAGTCTTTTAAACCTCCAGACAAATTGAAAGATCATAAACTGAGTACCTACTTTTTATTGTTGTAAAAATTTTTCTTGCTAACCCATTTCCTTGCCTGGATATTTAGAAACAGATATTCAGAAGTACAAAATACGAAGTTTTCGACTGTAGGTATTAAGAATTTTTATAGTTTATTTTTTATAACCAATCTAACTTAAATCTAAAACATATCATAGAATTGGGTAAAAATGAGTACTTAATTTAAAAACTCATTTATTTAGGATAAGATCCATAACTTACAATAAAGAAGTGATCTTCGCGAGAGAAAAGCTTGGTTTTCTTGGAAACTGTACTTGGAACTGCTTGGAACTGTAATAAAAATCTTGTCAGAATTGTTTTTAGAGGTATTTACACACCAAGGAACAAAACACCACTTATTTGGTTTCATTTTTACTAATTAAATACGTAAAGAACTGCACACATTCAAATACACTTCGTAAATAAGTATACAAAAGTAGTTGTCGATCAAAGACGATACGACTGCTGACGTCACAGACCGTAGCGTCGCTGCAGGGTACCGTTTTTCTAGCCTCCAAGAAAATCAACATTATGAACTCATTTATCTTAAAAATATACATTTTTAAACAGTTTTATGATTGCTACGGTTTTATATGCTTTATAATCTATTGAATTTAACTATATTTAAAAATTAGTGAACATCCCTATTATTGTTTGAAACAAATTCCAAAACTTATCTTTTTTTGTCCAGGAGAACATTTTTTAGGTGTTTTTTCTTCTGTTCCGGAAAACAGCAAGAGACCTTTCCTGTTCTTTAAAGTTAACAGTTTTTGAGTTATAAGCGATATATCGTTTTGTATTGTGATAACGATTTCCGAAGTGGAAATCGAAACGTCAAATACGGAATTTTAAGAAAAGCGATTCCAACATTAATATTATTAATAAATGCATAACACTTCTTTAGCAAAAAATTAACTGTGTATTTTAATTTCTCGGCAATTGCATAAACATTTATATTTTCAAAACTTCTTACAAATTTCTCTAGCTACACAATGCAGTTTGTATTCTGGGAATACAACTGAAAATGCTAAACAAGAAAAGGGTGTAGCAATACTTTTATAAAAAAAAACTGTAATATCGAAGTAAGAACTCGTTAGTAGTAGGTATAATTTAATTAAAAATTCAAATGGATTACATAAATTTGTTCAGAACGAACGTTTTCGGACTTATCAGTTTTCGGACTTATCAGTCCATCATCAGTGAACTCATGTACTTGCAACATAGTCCCAAAACCAAACAGTGGATATATGTCGTAAAATTATAAAGGCTTGTAACCGATGTTAACGGATACTTTCCTGGAACATTACGAGACCCTACCCGAAACCTCAAACAACCATCTTGGTCAACTGAAGTCTGCCAAGTGACTTCGCAGACTTCAGTTGGCCAAGATGTTCAGTTGGACCAAATGTACCAGACGCTCTTACGAAAGATCCTAAAAATTTACTAGCCTAATAAAATAACGAATGTAGAACTATAGAAAAGAACAAAACAAACCAGTATAATAACAACAATTAAGCAGAAGAAATGGACATAGATTGGCCATACGTTAAGGAAAGATCGTAATAACACCACAAGACAATCACTCGAATATCAACATGAGGGGACAAGAAAGAGAGGAAGACCAGTTAATTTATATTTATACACCGGTATTTAGGCGTCAACACCCTTCCGGCAGGGATCTATGGGGGAGTGTCACCGATACGCAAGCCCTTATCCCTTGCCGTACTGATTCAGATTCATATTAGAATTTTATACTGACGCGTTAGCCTTTTTTATTTTCCGTTGACCTGGCTGGGGCTTGAACTCGCATTCATCACGGCAAAGTGAAGTGCGGCCAGCCGCTCGTCTTACTGAGCTATTCGATCGACAAGACCAGGTAATATCTGTAAGAAAACAGTAACCAGAGAACACAACAGAATCGGCTTAAAATGAGGGGAAGTGAAAAATAAAGTAATAAACAGAGGAGAATGGAAGAAACTGGTACGCAGATTAGCCAAAGAATAAACAAAAAGAAGATTCGCTCAACTGGCCACCAGCCGTCTTACATCACCGGCCAAGGAACGCAGATGCGTTCAATATTGTACTAGGAGTGATGGCCCAAGGGAGATATAATGCAGCTTAAAATAATTTTCGTTTTTTTTTAAGTATTATCAGTTATGCAACATGCCACAGTGCGCTACAAATTAAATTTGTCTCTCAAGAATGTCAACATCATTATAATTTTGTACTACACTAAGCGACAAAATTAACCGAACACCTTAAAATCATGGGGAACTTTAGATGTCTAGAATTTCCTAAACCTGTTGTCCGATTTGAATGATTTTTTTAGTATGTTACAGCCTTATTATTTAAGAAAATCGATGTAATAATATTGTTACTAGACAGGTAAATGACATTTTAAACCGGGTGTAACAACCATACTGTGTTTTTTCCTTAAAGTTCGGAACACGCTGTGAAATATTGTAGCTATATAAAATATTGAAATTAAAACTCAATTGTAGCCTTAAACTTTATTAACATTTTATTTTTTGATGCTTAGGTTGGATAATAAAAAAGTTTATACTTTTTTCATCAATAAATCCTCATTTTCTGCTTAGTTTAATAAGACTAAAGTAGGCTATGAAAAATTAACAATTTAATAGATCTCAAATTGTTAACAGACAAAAAGTGTCTGAACCCGATCGAACAATTGTGGGACATAATTGGCAGAAGACTACGACAGCGTTTTCCACCTCCTAGAACCATACAAGAGGTAGACACGGTAGCTCTCGAGATTTGGAATGATATTGATGAAGGCCAAATAGCATACCTCATTTGTAATATAGAAGTATGGTTCAAGTGGAAATCGGTGGGACTGCGCATTTTATCAATGAAATTAGATATGTCTCAGACACTCCAGAAGCCGCTAAGGATAAAATGTTTTAACATCTCATTAATCATTGTAAATTAGTCGACGGATATTAGTACAGTGAAAATAATAAGACGAGAACTGGACGATAATGATTATAAAGAATAATTTTTTAAAGTTTTTTCTACTTTAATGACAAAAAAGCAAGCTCATTAGCAGAAATCAGTTAAAAATTATTTTGCACATCATTATTTGAAACATTATTTGGTTGAAAAATCTCATTTTTGTTGTCAAAAATATATTAATTTATCTGGACTAAATTACAGTTCTGTTTATCTTAAAAAGGATATGTTACTATCAACATTCACACAGTGTTGCCAAACTGAATTTTGTTATTTTGGGTGTAAATTTTTTCCACCGATCTCCGAGGGTACATTACATAGTTCTTTTATTATCGAACATAAGCGAATGAATCAAAAAACAAAATGTTAAGAAAGCCGAAGGCTACAATTCAGTTTTAATTTGAATATTTTTTATATGCTAGAATATTCCACAGGTTGTTCCGAACTTTAAGGAAAAAACACAGTATAATTTTTACACCCGGTATAAAAGGACATTTACCTGTCTAACAACAATATTATTACATACATCGATTTTCTTAAATAATAACATTATGACATACTAAAAAAATCACTCAAATCGGACAACAGGTTTAGAAAATTCGAGACATCTAAAATGTCCCATTTTTAAGGTATTCCGTTAATTTTGCCACTTAGTGTATTATTGTATTTTATACTAGATCCCTATTAAATTTTGTAATAAAGTGTGAGAAATACAACTTTAAATATTATTTTGCTCTTACTTTTTCTTCCACACAAAATTGCAAAAACAGTTAATTTCATACAGCAGCTTTATCCGTTAAATTACATAATAGTTATGCAATTATTTACAATTATGCTTATGATATTCACCATGTACTCCACTGTCCGTATAAAATATCAACAATAAATCGTACATAATTGCGTTCAATGAACTACGGTTGTAAAATATGCGGTTTTATTATTATAGCTCCGATTAAAAATATCATCGCGTGCAGTTGTCCACCACCACTTCTTATTATGATTACTCTCGAGGATGTCGGGATTCCAAGACCGTGACCGAGCAGGTTTTGTTTAGGATCAAGTCTGAGGGTCAATTCTCGAAATATTTGAACTTTATGTGGTAAGGGCAAAAAATATTTTCAACTTGTCCCAGCTTCATCAAAGTCGCTGGCCATAATAGGATTATAATGCGAAAGAATTTACATAAATATGTGCACCATGGTTAGGATTAAAAAGTTTCTGTGTTATAAAGATCAAAACCCGATAAACAAAATTGAGGACGTTCGACAGACCTGAGAGCTAATAAATTAAATGTCATGTTCGACAATGATGCATACTTCCTGTTTTTAATAAATAAAAACAAGAAGACAAACATTAGGCGAGGAAATAAATTATTATTTACACCTCTAACTTTTTTAAAGTAAGACGATTCGTTATGAAACCTTTTGCATTCAAATTCGGGAGAGCTTCAAGAAAATTGTTGACCACTTGGTTGTACTACGTCAAGCAACCAGACACCTAGAAGAATAATAATTGATGATTTAGACCTGGAAGCAATGACGGTTTAAGGCATCATGGGGCCCTAGGCGGCCATAAGAAGTAGGCCCCTTTATATCGACCATTTACTTAAAACAAATTTACAGATATTTATGTTGTTTTGGGAAGTAGTTACTCCGAAAATAAATTACGACAATGTACAAAAGATCATTTTTCTTTTTTTACTTCTGTTACTTTGCTAAAGATTAAAGTAAAAGAACTGTATCTGATAAAAATTGATAGTTGGATCTTTTAATGTTTACTAGCAGCACTAAAACGTTGTCAAAATTTTGTACCACATATTGGTTACAAGAGCTATTTAATACATATTAGTTTTCCTATATAACATTTACTTAATGCTTTCACAGCATCAAATCTAGCTGACCATCTAGTATACAAGTCTTTTAACTGACATTTCGCAACAACTTCTCATTAATAGTCCATAGCTAATATGCCAAAGAACAAAAGGGATATTGTGTAGATATGTGATTTTGCTCTGGGTATGAGTGCCACCCCTTCGAGGGTGAAAAAGCATACACTCAAAATAGGTGCGGAAATGGATAAACTGATTAATTCTAAGCAACTTTTGTTCTGTATGGTTTTTTCACTAAATCAATACCTTTTAGTTATTTGCGAGTGAATATGTTCATTTTTCAATAAAAAAAAACACGTTCTTAGACAGTTTTTCGCTCCAATTCCAAATCAAATATTTCAACGTAAATAACCAAAAAATGAAGCACTTTTCGGTGAAAATTCATCACAACTTTTTTGAAGTGTTAAAAAAGCTTTATTTTTTATTTTTTTTTAAACAAGTTTCTAGTATCAAAATAAGCAAGTAAAGCTCAAAATAATGTTGACCCCCTTTTTGGCCAAAAAATCTTGAAAATCACCCCCTAGTTTGTACTTCTTATATATTATTTATATGATCTATAAGTTTCACTGATTCACAGTGCTTATATGTATTTAAAAACATTGGGATTGAAAGCAAAACAAATTTATTGAAATTTTGAAAAAAATGTCTTTCTTTTCAAAATAACTTAAAAATTATTAGTCATAACAAAAATCTTAAAAAGTAGAAAATGTAGGTTTGGCTTTTTTGAATATTTTAGATTTTTGCTGTTTGGGAAGATAAAAATTGGTTGAGATATGACTAGTTCAGAATTTGTATACCCTGGGTAGAGAATTTTTCATTTATTACAAATTAATAAATGAAAATAGATTTATCCTTGTGGGATTGGTACTCACCGGAGGGACCGCAGACGATTAGATACAATTAGTGTCTCTTTGCAAAAACAATGACGTCGACTTTGCTAAGTAACAAGACATTACTCAACACACACATTACACTAGGTTCCGGATTGGAAAAACCCACGGTACCATGCCAATGGCAATTAGTTGTCCAGCCATTCAGCTAAGTAAAAAAAATTGCATTCACTCGTGATTAGTGACGTGTTCAAGCCCTTTCTACTACAGCCCTTTTATAAATAAGCACTTTATACCGATATAACTTACAGAGTATATAAACAATATATAAGTACAGTAGCCTGTGAAGCGGTAAAGATTAATTTCATTTAGGATGCTAATTAGGCGGTTATTTTCACCAGATTTTTTACCCAAAAAAAGGATTAACTTTATTCTGAGTGTATCTTGTTTACTTTTTATACTAGAAACTTAAAAAAAAACAAGATGAAATGCTTTTTTAAACATTTAAAAAAGTTATGATGAGTTTTCCATGAAAATTGTGTCATTTTTTGATTATTTCACGTTGAAATATTCGATTTGGAATTTGACGATTAAGAACCTACTTTTCATTAGCTACAGGTTTGCTACTACTTTTTTCGATAAAATACTTACTTTTTGAGTTATTTGCTAAAAACCGTCTAAAAACGTGTTTAGTTTTATTCATAAATGAACATATTCACTTGCAAATAACTCGAAATGTATTGACTTGAGGAAAAAGCTCTATTGAACAAAAGTTGCTAACAACTAGTCAGTTTATCCACTTCCGGACGTATTTTGACGGTATATTTTTTCACCCCCCGAGAAGGGGTGGACTCAACCTTAGGGCAAAAACACACATCGGTACAATATCACTTTTTTCTTTGACATGTTAGCTATGTGTATACCAAATTTCATGTCAATCCAAGCTCTTCTTTCAAACCTAAAGGTTTTTTAAAATCCGGAGGTTTTGCAATATTTTACCGTGAGTGAATGGACTATAAGGCCCATAGGTGGGGAAAAATTGAAAAAAAAAACGTACGTATTAGAACATGGAATATAAAAATGCCTTTGAAGATAACTACTTAATTTGTCTTGAAGTCGGTTGTATTTTCCTGAGATATAATTCAATATTAATAATGCATTTGAGCGGGATGCGGGCCCCATCAAGTTCGCGGGCCCTAGGCGGCCGCCTAGTCCGCCTAATGGTTAATCCGGCACTGCCTGGAAGGTGTGGACACCTTCATATACAGCGAAGGCTCGCTGTTGACTAAAGATAACAACGTCAGCGAAGAAATTCTTCTTCTTCTTCCTTCTTGTATGTAGGCTTTAAAGCCTGTTTCCTCTTCAATATTAGCCTCCTAAATTGTTTAAGTTATCGCACTATCTTTTTCTTGGTCTGCCAATACTTCTTCGTCCATTTAGTGACTTATCTCGTGATATTCGTACTATCATATCCTCTACCATTCTACTAATGTGTTCGTTACACTCCTGTTTCCGTCTTGTCACCCATCCATTTATGTCTTCTATATTGCATGATCTTCTTATGTTTTCGCTTCTCTCCCTATCCAACAGACTTTTCCCTGATATTCGCCGGAGCATTTTCAAAACTACGCAGAAAATTTAAAGTGGCCATCTATCAAACACTAATAAGGCCAGTGCTAACATAGGGAGTAGAAACGTGGCCACACAGAAGGACCAAAAACTGCTTAAACATTTCTAGCAAAAAAAAAACTTAAGAAGAATACATGGAGGAATAAAAAAGCATGGTAAGTAAAAAGGTAAAATTAATTTATTCAATAATTGATCAACGTAACACGCTTTAGATGGATAGGGCATGTGATCAGGCGAGAAAAAGATGTAACAGTAAGAAAAGTTTTGACCAAAGAGGGCCGATGGGACAACGAACCAGAGGAAGATCGATACTTAGGTAGTAGGACAACTTAGAAGACGATTTAAAATCTATTGGAGCTATAGTAGTCCATGTGAAGAGACCGCTCCCGTCTGGAAAAATTTCCGATTCGGTTCCTTTGTGGATTCCTATTCAAAAATGTCCCCTTAAACAAATCTGAAGGGTGCCGGCCGGAATTTTTGGGCAGAAATTGTTTAAACAATTTTTTTAAACAAATACAAAAGATCACGTTTTTTTGCTCCAGAACATATATTTTTAAGTTTTGCGGGTTATTCTAAACAAGAAAGGTATCCTGTAAATTTTCTCAAAAATTGATAGTTTTCGAGTTATAGTCGATTTAAAATCTGAAAAATGCGAAAATACGCATTTTCGAGGCTTAAAAACTCATATTAAAAAAAACTCCTGATGAGAGACTAATAAGTTTCGAAACCGGTAGAGGTGCTTACTGCACTCTCTGCTTTAGTTTCGTGTTGCAACGAAATTGAAAATGGTTATTCATTTTTGATTTACATTACTCTGGAGTACGAAGGGAACCATTCTCGTTGGAACTTTACCGCGCTGAGCAGATGGGACGTGAATTATAAATTGTAAAATTCCCTCATCTTCCTTAGTCTCAGCATCCGTTATGGCTTGCAAATTGTAGAAGCCTCGGAGGTATTACCAGAGAAGGTTCCCATTGTTTTCAATCTAGGTAGGATGTAGAGTAACATTTTTAATGTTGTTTTATGTGCTATTAGATTGAAAACTTAGTTTTTTCCTAGCAGTTGCCGCTAGGGCATCCCTGCCATTTCGTTCGTTGCAATCCGTGACTGCACGCCGGGGTTTGTCCTAGTTGGGTCAGAGAGCAGCATATGCGCCTCCTGATGAGAGACTAATAACTAATAAGTTTTGAAACCGGTAGAGGTGCTTGCTGCACTCTCTGATTGAACTAGAATAACGATGCGGTTGTAGTTTCGTGTTGCAACGACATCAAAAATGGTTATTCATTTTTTACTCATATTTAAATTAATATTTTTGAGGTTCTCAGATACTTAAGTTGAAGTTTAAACATTCAGCTTCTAGATTCTGAAGAGTGATCGCGTCTAACCTTAATTTAAACCGTTGTTTTGTAATTGTTAAATTATGCATGTCCATCCGATTTTTTTACCGTCTATTTCCAGGGCCTATTTTGCCACTAGGCCCGTGAGGCACCTGCCTCGGGCCCGAATTTTGATGGGGCCCGAAAAGATCACCGAAAAATTTTTTATTGCAACAACAACATAAATTTTCAAAATTCTTTCATTTTACGAAAAGAAAATGATAAAAATGATAACAATAAGAGTGTTATTCATAAATCATAAACCGTTCTTATAAATTTTCTTAAAAGGACCAGAAAATTTTAAACAAATAATTGTGATATTTTAATCGAGCAACTCTCTATACGAAAAAATATGCTTATAATTCTGTAAACGATATTTTTAACATATTGTACGCAGCGGTGGCGACGCGTGACTTTTTCTAAAGTGTTGCCAAAATCAGATGTAAAAAAATCTTATTAAAAACATTATTTTGAACCTCCCAAATATAAGTTTTTGTACTCAATCCTGTGGGATAAAATTAAACAAATCACTATTCCCAAAATGTAATAGGTATAACAATAAATAATAAACAAACTAAAGATATTATTCTACCATTACCATAAAATTAACATAAAAAAATAAACAAGTAGGAAAAAGAACATATTTTGAAAACTATTGTTTATATTTTAAGTCTTCCATTTTCAATAATTCTCTCATTCTTCCATTTCTTCAAAATTATATATAAAAAAAATATACAAGGAGAATGACTTTTCCAGTAGTTGATCAATTACACAATACGCAGCAACACTCTTCCATGTTTAAATGCACGCACACTGTAATCTGTAATAGGTACTAAACCAACGTTACCAATCCAAAAAATGGTTACAATACTGATATACACAGCGTGCCCAAGCGCCTTCTCTAGAGCCGCCACTTTTTCAAAATTTTCAGAGACGAGCTGGTCCCGAGCGACAGCAAGGTTCCTCCTGCGTTACCACTGCCAAATGTGGTAACAACGTTCAACGGATTCACATAATCTCGCCAATATTTTCGTGCGTCTAGTTGGCTATTTACTGAATTAGGTACTATTAACAAATTTTTCTGTTGGTAAAAAATATAAATGGAATTATTTCATAGTAGTAATAAAATATTTATTTGCAAGATTTTTAACTGTTACCAATGGTAACAGTGGTTACATGGACGCTTCGCCAGTGGTACGCAGACAATAGTGAAACAGTAGACTTGAAAACTATTACCGAATATTAGAACGATATCGATGTTGATGATCTAGTGGAAGACGTGACACATTTTAAAGAACATTACAGAATATCTAGTAACATTATTAAAGTATTATATTTTGGGGCCCGAAAATTGTATAGTGCCTCGGGCCTGATTTAAAGTAAAATAGGCCCTGTCTATTTCAAAAATCTCCTATTTTCCTCTGAAAAATATTTTTTCTCGATTCTTTGGGACATTGTAAATAAAATCTTGACTTGACTTGATTTTTCTCAAAAGTTGATAGTTTTATAGTTATAAGATTATAAGCGATTTAAAATCCGAAAATGCGTTTTTTGGCACTTTCGGATTTTAAATCGCTTATAACTTTAAAACTATTAACTTTTCAGAAAAATTTTAAGAAACTTATTTTATTTAGAATATCTCTAGAAATATGAGATTTTTAAAATAGAGCGCGCCGCACCTGCAAAATATCGGATAAACAAGCCTATTTAACAATTAAAAAACAACAGTATAAGTTAAGAGCAAACAGTAGCGATCAACAGGTAGCAACAAACGCGTTCTAAGATTGCGGCTCTAATTTTGAATATTTTGTCGATATTTGGCACACATATTCGTAATATAATAAAGAATGTCGGTACAGAGCCCAATTTCAGAAATATGTTACTATGTGGAAATTACTCTATAACTAAATAAAATATTGAAAAAAGGAGCCTGTACCGCCATTAAGAAAGACAAAAAAATACACTTTCTTCAAATAAACTTTTTTATCCCGTGCCTAGATTTTGTGTCACATTGGAACTGCTAAAAATCGATTTTTTTATAACAAGAAATCGAACGTCACTGATTTGGCAATTTTTGGCGCCTATGTGTATAAAAATTATTGTTTTTGATAGTATAAACGTCACTGTCAGCGTCGAATTACCGACGCACTGTTGCCTCACTTTTGAAAGTTCGCAGAACTTTCGCAATCTTGGACCGCGTTTGTTGCTACCTGTTGATCGCTACGGTGTGCTCTTAAGGTTAGACGTGATCACTCTTCAGAACCTTGAAGCTAAATGTTTAATCTTCAATTTTTAAGTATCTGCCACCCTCACAAATACTAATTTAAATATGAGTTTTTAAGCCTCGAAAATGCGTATTTTCGCATTTTTCAGATTTTAAATCACCTATAACTCGAAAACTATCAATTTTGGAGAAAAATTACAAGATACCTTTCTTGTTTAGAATGATCCAAAAAACCTAAAAATATATGTTACAGACCAAAAAAAAACGTGATCTTTTGTATTTGTTTAAAAAAATTGTTTAAACAATTTCTGCCCAAAAATTCCGCCCGGCACCCATCGGATTTGTTTAAAGGGGACATTTTTGAATAGAAATCCACAAATAAACCGAATCAGAAATTTTTTCAGACGGGAGCAGTCTCACCACATGGACTATAGTATGGAGAAGAGTTGCCAGAAGAAGGCTGTGGCTCATAACGAGCTGTGATGACACTGATGATGATGGTTCTGCTGCATTTCTGCGGGTTGTGAAATCTGAAAACCTCGTGGCGTTATACATACAGATTTGTAAGTATAGTCGGTTCGCTAAACTCAGACACAACTGCTAGTGATTTTAGTTGGTATTCTTTTTGTTTTTTTTTCAATTTTGACAAAATTGGCAAAATTACTAACTATTTAGTATTTATTAACTATTTAGTAATTACTTTTTTTGCCAATTTTACCAAATTGACAAAATTACTTACTAAAATCACTAGCTACTTGTGTCTGAGTTTAGCGAACCGACTATAGTGTCGGCTTGGTGTATTTACCTATCTAATTACTATCTTACATATATCTATTTATTTTGGGTTGGCAGGTTGGCAGATATGCTCTGTATGGAATGTTGTTCTGAACTCTTTAGAATACATTGCTGTAATATACTCAAACTCAAAACTGATGCTTTTGTTTTTAAAAATCGTAATCATAACTGTACAAAATTAATTGAGAAAACAAACATAACATTCAACTTACCTGTGCGACGTTCTCGAAATGTTCGTGACTCTTTTGGTAGACTCTGGCTTTCTGAAGATTTCGCCCGATGCCTGTATTCTTTCTGATGAATACTTCACCGTGATTTGCTAACCAATCCAACACCTATAACAATATAAAAGAAATTATATAATAAAAGGGAAAATTCCAGTTGTTGGCTTATAATCTACTCCTCAGTCCAAAATACCTACCAAGAGATAATAAATAATCAATAATCAATGAAGCAGTTTATGATCGTGGTGGACAAATCAACGGCGGATCAAGCAACCTTGCAAGGTGGGGGAATGAAATACAAATTTTCTCGTGACTGGCGTACGCAGGATTCTTTTTCGGGATGGGCTGTTATTTTCTTATTCTTCATGTACCATGTCCTTTCAGAACGTTGGTTACCATCATAGGGATCTTAATTTTATTTATTGCCATCCTAACTCAACCATGAAGTTCTTCTTCGTCCTGGACTGCGTTTGTCTGCTATTTTCACTTGAATAATATTTTGTAGCAACCTATATTTGGGACCTCTCATTAAACGTCAGAAATAATCCAGCTATCTCTTCTTGATGCTTTTTATAATCGCAGTAGTCTTGCTGAGACATTCTAGTATTGTGGAGTTTCGAATCTTCTCCATCCAAAAAACTCAAAATTCTTCTATTGCACCACATTTCGAGAACCTCAAGACCATATAGATCGATTTTATTCACAGTCCAAGACTCGACACCATACAGTAAGACCGAGAACATGTAGCAGCGAAGTAGTCTGATCCTTAATGCGCCAATTTTAGGTCTCTGTTACATAATACTTTGGACATCCTTCTAAAAGCGGCTCTTATTCGGGGAGTTTTATTAAATGACCAAATTACCATAACATAGCACCAGCAATTACTATTTTTATCTAGTCTCTGGCATTAAATTGAATAGATGGCAATAAACAGATTTATTGTGGGACTTTTTCATTTATTATATTTCAAAGACTTTTAATAATTTTCGATTTCAAGGAATTCTGCCATATTTATGTTTCAGTTATTCAGTTATATGTTTCAGTTATTCAGTTATCAACAGGACACAAAATTCACTATTTATGTTCAATCGTAATCTCTTTCTTAAAAACAGTGTCAGTAGACACCAGACGAGGTCTCAAGGAGGTGGCAATTGACTCCATTGACCCCCCTTGGATCCGCGCCTGGGACAAATAACAGCGCTAATGCAGTACAAAACAAAAAACAAGCGTATCAAAAGTGGCTGCAAACAAATGACCCAGATGATAGACGAGCATATGCATGAAGAAAACGAGGTAGACCAAGGTGGTCCTGAACAGATGATATCGAAGATGCAACGCCCTTGAAAGATTTAATGAATTATCAACCATGATGGTTGATGATTCATCTTCAGCCATGATATTTATTAAGCTCAACAGGCCGTGAAGGCCTAGGGCTGAAAGATTTAATTTTTCCTTACAATTACTATTACATATTTATATATAATGCTATATCCTATACTACTATAATATATACAATATTACATTTGTTTGTATAAAACACTTAATACTACACTTAACATTATAGTCTTTCCATACATTTCTTCACCACTTCCTTCCATTGTTTTCTGTCCAAAGCTTTTTCTTTCCAGTTTACAATATTACTTTGTTTTAAGTCTTCATATACGCTGTCCTTCCATCTCCTTCTTGGTCTTCCTATTCTTCTTTTTTGTATTGGCTTACGTAATAGAACCATTTTTGGCATTCTCGCCTTTCCCATTCTTTCTATGTGTCCTAAGTATCGGATTCTCTGTGCTTTGATTGCCGTCGTTATTTTTGGTTCATTATATAGTTCTTCAAGTTCCTTATTATTTCTTCTTCTCCATTGACCGTCTATTTTCACGCCTCCATATATTGCTCGTTGTATTTTCCTCTCCCATCTTTCTAAAAGGTCTATTTCTGATTTTTTAAGCACCCATGTTTCACATGCATATGTAGCTGTAGGTCTGATAACTGTTTTGTAGATTCTTATTTTTGTTTTTCTTGACACATCTTTGGATTTCATTAATGGACGCAATGCTCCATACTTTTTGTTTGCTTTTGCTATTCTTGCTTTTATTCAGCCATGATGGTTGGGTGAAATGCCCACGATTCATTTTCAGCTATGATGGTTGGGTGAAATGCCCACGCCATAAACAAAGTTTTAATGTGTTTGTAAGGTTTGTGTGGCAGTTTTTTCATGTTTTTCTGTTTGGGGGTTGCACGAAAGACAACCGGAGCATACAACACTATAATATATTATTGTAATGCAGTTAGAATTCTAATATTTAATAAGATTCTCACATACAACCCTAAGTAGAAACCTAGTGGTACTTCTTTTTATATTGACCGTTAGCTCCGATGATGACAATTTTGTTGAAAGCGCTTAGCTAAGAAAATAAAATACTTTTTACACACTTTGATATACAAAATTTTTTTCACTTTCTTGATAAAGTCTAAGGACTCGGATGTATTGTTTAATAATATTGTTTAATGATGCATTACTTAAACTCAAATATGGCGTTACCTTATCGTATATAATATTTTTTTTATATTAATGCACAGAGTAAAAACAAATATATTGTATTTGTTTGAACGACAATTTCAAGAATCTTTATCGTATCAATTCTTTTACTATATGAGTAAGCGATGACACCAATGTTTGTTATGTGTTAAGGGATAAATTTTTTTAACATTTAAAATGAATCATAGGTTATTTTTAAGAAGCTGATATTACTTCAACTGTACTGGACTAAAAATATTATGATTTTCACCTTACCATACTATAATATATTATGTCCTAAAGCCTAAATAATACATCTTTGGTTGGCTATGTTAACTTTGCTTCCATCTATTTATAATTGTTACGTAGGGATGTCCACGAGTTACTTCACGCAAAGATCCCTGGTTCGAAATCAAATTAAAGAAAATAACTTTCGTTTACAGAAAATTACCCCTATTAAAAATACGCAAGTGTAGCTTAAAATAAAGTTTTTATTTGGATGTTATCCGAAGAATGTTACAAACTCGACTGACTTAAAAACATAATATCCAATATCTACACATTCCTTAAAACTGCAATACATTCTTATCGTTTCAATCTCAAGTGGGCAGGCTAGTAAGCCCATCATCCCTTCACCTTAAAACAACGAAAAACAAACCATATGGCTCGCCGTATGTATAAAGCAGAAATATCTTTTAAACACGGACACTGCCATATTTTATAATGACTCGACATTCTCCCACCTTGGGGAATTTGACAAAATTTCTCAAAAAATACAGAGTCACGAAAAATTACAATAAAATATCAAATAAAGTAAAAAGTAAAATATATCAAAAACAAACAGAGTCATGAAAAAATCAAGTCAAGAAAATGTCACTTGAATCTTACAGGAGTTTTAACTACCCGGCCACTTCGCGTACATCTTTCATTTAGATCGGGTGCTCTGCTTTTTGTCACTCCCGCACTTATTTCACTTGATTCTTCCTCAGCCTGGAGCTGACAACCGTTCTCTTGAGGCACTGTCTTTGGATCCGCATCCCGTAGGGTAATGCCCTGGATATTCTCGCCAGCAGTAACTGCCTCCACGACTTCCACTGGGTAAAGCCTTTGCAACGGTCTCAGAAGTTGGCCTTGTGCTGTCGCAAGACGAACTAACCGCACCTGATTATCTCTACCGGGTAAAAGTTCAATAACTTTTCCTAAAGGCCACTGAAGACGCTTGATGTTTTCGTTGCCTACTAAAACGACATCCCCGATAGACACTTTAGACACTTTCGTCTTCTTCGTTCCCGCTTTGAGTTGAGCCAGATATTCAGCACGAAATCTTTTTCGCAAATGACTTCTCAACTCTTGCAAACGGCGTATTTTGCGTGTGAGAGAATTCTGCTCTAGCAAATCACAATCCGGCAACTCGTAACTGACTTGCTCACGTAAAAACATACCTGGCGTCAACGCGGCTAACTCAGTAGGATCATCCGAAATATACGTCAATGGCCGCGAGTTGACTATACTCTCACAATCACACAACAATGTCAATAAGTCTTCATAATTGAGAGACGCTCGACCCAAAACTTTTCGCAAAAGTCCTTTCACAATACATATTAATCGCTCCCAAAATCCACCCCACCATGCAGCTGTAGGGGGGTTCAAACGCCACTTAATACGTTGTGTAGAACTATATTCCGCGATCATGTTCCAGTCCAATTGCTTAAGCGCGTTCTCAAGTCCCGTAAAATTCGTTCCATTATCACTATAAACCGTTCTCGGGCGTCCACGCCTGGCAACAAAGCGACGGAAAGCTTGAATAAATGCATTTGTTGACAAGGAGGTAACGAGTTCCAGATGAACTGCGCGATAAACGGCACAAGTGAACAAACAAATCCATGCCTTCTCGCCCGATTTCAAGTAAAGAGGCCCAGCTAAGTCCACCCCGGAAATCTCAAACACTGCAGCATCTCGAACTCTATCGGCCGGCAATGAAGGCGTTTGTACTTCGAACGATTTCCCATCTTGTCTCTTGCACACACCACATTCTTTTAAAATGGACCGCACAATCCGTCTACCCCCTAAAGTACAATATTTTTCGCGGAGCAAACTAAGCAGTCCCTGTGTACCAACGTGACAAGAGTTTTTGTGTAAGCTCAAAATCAACTTGCGCACTATAAAATGTTCACCCGGAAGTAAGATAGGCAGACGAAAATCTTCCGTGTCAATTCTCTCGGTAACGCGAGTTTTTAAACGTATAAGTCCAAATTCATCGACAAACGTGTTTAGCGAGGAAATTCGTTTCGTATCTGAACCGAACGCTTCTTTCTGCACTAACTTCAACACAAACATTTCGGCTTTGTCGATTTCCTCCGCGACCAATTCGCCTGTAAGTTTTCCATTTGAATTTCTCGTATTGTAACAAAATCGTAGCGTCCAAGCCATCATTCTTAACAGTTTTGTGTACTGAGAAAAGTAACGCAGGTGCCAATCGTCGGACGTCATATTCAATAGTGACGAAATGGCTTTTTTCTTTTTCTCAGTGCCGACTTCTTCTTCATCAACCTCTACTTTTTGTTGGGGCCAATAATTTTCGTTTCTGTACAACCATTCCGGGCCCTCCCACCATCGAGATTCGAACAATTGCCGAACACCACAGCCTCTTGATGGAAGATCGGCAGGGTTGAGAGAACCAGGCACATATTTCCAACACTCAGCATTGGCTAAATTTCTAATCTCCTGAACTCTATTAAAAACAAAAACAGACCAGTCATCCTTACGTTGAATCCAAGAAAGAACCGTAGTGGAATCACTCCAAAAATAAGACTCAACATGCTGAGAAAATTGTCTTTTGACTGACTGATAAAGTCTAGCACCAATAGTGGCTGCCAACAGTTCCAATCTAGGTATAGAAATCTTCTTCAAAGGAGCCACACGACTCTTAGCTGCTATAAGAAAAATCGAAACACCATTATTTCGAAGAACTCTCAAAAACACTACGGCTGCATAAGCTTTCTTACTTGCATCTGAAAAGGTGTGCAAACTCCAATGGTCAGCTTCAATGGGCCCAGCCTGGATCCAACGTGGAATCTCAATACTCGACAGTTCAGGAAGATGAGTAACCCATTGACAAAATTCCTCAGCCATGTCATTCTCGACTGGTGCATCCCATCCCAGGCGCTTTTCCCAAAGTTTCTGCAGCAACAGTTTAGGGAACAGAGATACTGGACAGGTAAAACCAATAGGGTCAAATATACTCTGAGCTACAGAAAGCATCAGTCTCTTAGTTATGGGTTCTTTTCCGACCACTCCCTGAAAAATTTCACCATTGATTTTTAGTGTGTCTCTTGAGGAGTCCCAGAGAAGACCAAGAACAGGGACAACTGTTTTTGTACTACCAGAAGACTCCCACCCTCTCAAATCCATCTTAGCTTCCTCCATGATGGCAGTTGCTTCTGATACGAACTTTCTCAACTCATTCTCATCAGTAACACTAGTCACACAATTATTCTCTTCGGGATTATTTACTATTTCGATCACACCCTCGTTCAACCACTCATTGAATATTAAATTATACGATTCAAACAAATTTGACTTTTTCAACTTATTTAAAGTAGTATCTAACCTTCTTCTAGCGACAACTAAATTATCTGAAATTAAAGGATGCTTGTTCAACCAAGGTAACATAACCTCATACCTACCTTCGTTGTCACATCGGATAGTCTCATAGAAAAAATTCTTAGCCTCCTTGGCCGCCACCTCTCGTGTCAATTTTTCTACAGGATCGGTTATCCCAATAATATCAAGCTCCCAGAGTTTCGCCACAGAAGAACTATCAACAAACAACGCAATCGACATCATAGATGTGCTGAAATTAGAAGCAACTGCCGGCACCTTGCCCATAAGAGTCCAACCTAACAAAGTTTCAACTGCTACAAGACCACACTGTAACTGATATTTCCTTCCTGTATACAATTTGCCTACAACATCAGCTCCTAACAAAATCTCAATTGGTGCTATATGTCCGACATCGCTGAGCGAAATATTCATGTCACTAAGTTCCTCAACCCAAGGGCCGTGATAAACAGGAGAGACATCTGCACAAATTTTTGGTTGATCTAAGGCATCAAATGAACAAGAGTAAGCTCCTTCACTCGCAGTTACCTTGTATAATTTATGTCGTTGTTCAGAAGTACTTTTACCGCCAAATAACGTATGTACGATATTTTCCGTTCCCTTAGCAGAAAAACCCATTTCTTGTGCGGTACGCTGTAATAGCTATTTGTATAACAAGGGAGGAAAGTGCTACTTTTCCTCCCGGGAATGAAGTTTACTGCCCGACGCGTAGCGGAGGGCAGTAATCATTCAAGGGAGGAAAAGGCACTTTACTCCCATGTTATACATATGGTTTTTCCACCTTCCTCAAATAACAAGTCATTTGTTCATTTTTACTTAATTTATTTATGTAACTAACCAACAAAATTTATTAGAACTAAAACTAACAAGTAGGTACAATATAACTGTCAACTGTCAAATATAAGTCAAATTATTAATGTAAACATTGTTAAATCAGAATAACAATTTACTGTTTTTTACCATTCTGCAAAATACGGAGTGTTTTTAAATAAACGTTGAAATGTATAAATACTTACGTAATAGAAAATAGATATTGTACAGGGCGTCAATAAGTTATATTTCATGAATGAAATACCATGACGTCACTTTTACTTTTCCTCCCTAGGGAGGAAAAATATTTTCCTCCCTAGGGAGGAAAAGTACAACTTTGCTCCCTACAATCAGGTCTGGAAAAGTACACTTTCGGTAGAGGTAGGTGGAAAAATATATGTTCTCTGCGATCCAGTGTCAATAAGTGCCCTTACTTGTTTAGTACCATGTGCACTTCTTATGTTTACTCGCAGAGTTTGTAAAAAAACCTGTGTATTATTCAAATTCGCAAGCGTCTGATCCTCAGTCCTATTTTCTTCCGAGCGGCTGATACTTGAGGTCGATGTATCAATTTTGTTAACAGGTAAATCAGGACACATCAAAACAACATGGGATTTACAACACAAAATACAATTCAAACGTGCTCTACAGTTCTTCGAAGAATGTCGCACCTTCAAACATCGAAAACAGGCTTTCTTCTCTGACAATGTTCGTCGTTTCTGTTCCATAGACAATTTTTGTGCTTTAAAACAATTGATACTGTCATGCTGTCCTTCGCAAAAAATACACCTGTCAACCTCATAATTTACCAACCCAGCCGCGGTCGCTGATGGCTGATCAGTTCCTTGCTTTGGTAATTTTATATTCTTCTTTTCAACCAGGTTATTAGATTTACATTTATTTTCAGTCGATAAACCAAAACCTTCCGTTGCTAAATTAATTTTTTGTTCATTTTGAACTTTATTTTGTAGAAAACTCATTAGCCCACTTAATCTTGTCTCCAAAGTTGAAACTTCTGCATATTCTTCGACATTGTGCATGGATACGGAACCAGAAGGCCTTAAAAACTGTGAAGATCTATGCCATAGTCTGATCATATCCTCCGGTAAACATGACTCAATAAGGGGATACAATATTGCCGCATATTTGTCAGCAGTTATGCCTAAGGTCTCAAGTGAACGAAGTTGACTCTCTATCATATCATATAGTGCAGAAACATTACAAGAACTACTAGAAACTCGACTCAAAATTAACTTTAAGAGCTCCCTAATATATACTTCAATCTGGAGATCCTCTCTGCCAAACCTAGACTTCAAACTCTTTATAATTTTTGAGTAATTATCGGCTACTGCAGGAAAACTCTCCACTAAACGTCTGGCCTTACTACCGTCTACAGTGGCTTGTCTCAAATAAGCTATTTTGTCGTTTAAATCAATCGATGGATCATCATGCACTACTTTGAACTGCGACCAAAATGGAAGCCAATCTATCAAGTCCCCAGAATATTTCTTGAATTCGATTGGAGGTAATTTAAAACTGCGCTTACCTTTTATTGATGACTCTGAACTTACTAAACTGGGTCTGTCTTCGCATTTGTACTTCAGTTCATAGTAGCGTGTGCTGTATCTATCCTTTGCCTCCATCTCACTGATTAATTCTGCCTCGGAAGCCTTTTCGACCATAGCTTCAAACACCGCACTTTCCACGACACACAGCTCATTGTACTTAACTTGTAAAAGTTCCCACTGTACACTAGTTTGTTGCCAGGGTCGAGTGTCCACCGTTTCAGATAACAAATTGTCCAAAACATTAGCAGCTGTCGTAAAAACAGTACGAAGCTCTGCTCGGCGTTTTGTTTCTAATTCTAATGCCATATTTCTCGCTTACAAGGGTAACAACTTCGGCCGAGCCTCACGACAAACGAATTTATTCGCCGGAAAAAAGTTTACACTAAATAAGCGGAAACAACTAACTTTTAAGCACACCCGTATATATCTAAGTCCTTATCGCGGTCGCCAAAATGTTACGTAGGGATGTCCACGAGTTACTTCACGCAAAGATCCCTGGTTCGAAATCAAATTAAAGAAAATAACTTTCGTTTACAGAAAATTACCCCTATTAAAAATACGCAAGTGTAGCTTAAAATAAAGTTTTTATTTGGATGTTATCCGAAGAATGTTACAAACTCGACTGACTTAAAAACATAATATCCAATATCTACACATTCCTTAAAACTGCAATACATTCTTATCGTTTCAATCTCAAGTGGGCAGGCTAGTAAGCCCATCATCCCTTCACCTTAAAACAACGAAAAACAAACCATATGGCTCGCCGTATGTATAAAGCAGAAATATCTTTTAAACACGGACACTGCCATATTTTATAATGACTCGACAATAATAGTCCAGTTGTAGATGTATTGAACCAATTTTTTTAAGGGTTTGAAGCCAAGACATTCTTCTTCGCTCTGGTCCTCTCTTTCCAAATACCTTGTATTGCCTTGAAGAATTAGTTGCAACAAGTCATATCTCTGTTCATTTCTCATAAGTGGTCAAGATATTCTAACTAAACTATGCTTTTTGCTTGTGTTAATAATCTCGCGTTCCTTGTCCATTCTACGTAGGACTTCAACAGAAGTCACACAATAGATCAAACCATAAAATCCTTAAGATGCGTCTGTAACATCACATCTCGAAGGCCTTGAGTTTTCTTAAAGAAGCTTCAGAGAATGTCCAGGCCTCTATCCGTATAATAACGTAGAAAATACATAGCATTTGATGATAGTGATTTTGGTACCAACGGGTAAATCGTGACTTCATCTTTACGAACGCTAATCTTGCTTTTCCTAAGAGATGTTTTTTTGTCCCAATTAGGAATGGTCCCAATTTTCATTGACGTGCAAAACAAGGTACAGTCGGAAAAACGAAAGAATACCCATGCGTCATCGATGATATGCATACGAATCAAATCAAAAATTTCTAGTCAAAACAAAGTCGAAACTAAGTTAATACTGAAAATAAACGGATGTGACTACTACCTCACCGTACGATTTTTCTCTACGTAAGAATGTGTCAAAAATGTTTTGAGATGTCATTCTTTTTCTGATAATATACATTTATTGGTGATAAATGTTACTATTACTACCGTATTAATAATACAAAAATAATGAGTAAGCAAATATAGTATTATGAATTTCTTCATGTTAAAGTAGCCAGTGGACGTAAATAGTGACAGGAATTTAAAAAATGTCGTTTATGTCAGCTGCATTAAGTGACTAAAATGAAAGTAAACTTAATGAATTCAGATCATTAGGTATCCATATCATTTTCCAGACATTATCTGCAAATAAATGTACATTCGTAAAAATATACTAATCTGTAATTTCATACACTATGATTGAAAAGTCAGAGTAATATGTACACGTTTGGCGAACTCATAGACAGAAGTTAACTACATTGACAGATGATTACTTACAAATTTTATTGACGTATTTTAATTAAATAAATACTTACCAAACCGAAAATACAATATAATATCAAAATAGCTCTTGAAAGAACTGAATTTATTCAAGTAAATACGACTGATTATTAAAATTTATAAACTCTACCGAACCTAACCCAGTTTCACTGTCAAAGTGACAGAAATCGAATCAGTCAGATTATAGTTGACCAGCACGATTACTCAAATAGTAGTTTATACAATCATTATATCTACTCATGTTGAATGTTTTTCTAAGAATGACATTAGAAGTACACTTCGCGTCAAAAAAAACTGGTACAAGTCTTATAAACGAAAATCGTGTTTTTCTAGTTGTGTAAATTGGTCTTGTCACAAATGTCATTCTTATTTCTGGGCAACGTTGCCAGTTCAACTAAAATATTATATCAAACCAGCTAAAAGCAGGGCTGTGCGGCAGACCGCAAGTTTTTAGTAGGTTTACTAAAAATTAAAACAACATCGAGCATTCTCGATTAGTCAGTCACATTTATTTAAACATGCATCCTAAAAAATTACCTTATTAATTTTGTAATGTTCCATCATCTTAATTAAGTTCCCATAAATTAATTCGTGTTCTATTATAATTTATGACAGATATGACATGAATGACAGATAATAACTCTAGACATGACATTAAATTATTCTGTTTAATTTAAAATCGAGAAGTGTGATGGGTTCCTCGTAAAGTGTAGCACAAAACTCTTTTAGAGTTGTGGGATACTAATAAATAAAACACACTGAAAAAATTAAAATTTGAAATTAATACAAAATGAATAACTTTTACAGTGAACAGGTGTGAAACTTAAATATCATATATTACAATAAAATTCGAAACTGCTGAAATATTAAGGACATAGGTGAAAAATGATGTATATAAAAAAATTTATACCTGATGGTGAATTGGAAAACGGCCCATATTCAATGGAAAATTTAGAATTCCTGTTCCCTAATTATTTTATATCAAAACACATAAACAACTATTTCTAGAGGATTGAAATCTGTATTGAAAACAACTGTTAAAATTGTTCTACGAATTAAACATTCCAAAATTTTGTAAAAATATAATAATTTTTCACAGAAATACGCCAAAGTTATGCCACACACATTACCATAATGTGTATCGGTTGCGTTCGGTCACAGTGAAGTTATTATAAATATTGACAATTTGAACTGTCAAAATTTTTATTTTATCATTTCTTGTTTAAAAAAATAATAAAATTGATAAGATAGCCTCAGTTGAGGAGATAGTATTAAAAATAAAGATGTTTTATTCAGTCAATAGTGTGCGAAAAATCAGGTAAATAATAACGTGGGCCTAACTTTTACACACATACCTACTGTGGCAAATGTAGGTATTTTTCAAAATGTTGGAATGTGTTTAAATCCTAGAACAATTTTAGCTTTTGTTTTTAATATAGATTTTAATCCTCTACAAATAGCTTCTCATGACTTTTGTTTTAAAATGATTAGGGAAGCAGGAATTTAACAGTTTAGAATTTTACATTGAGTTACCTAAGGCCCGTTTTACGATTCACCACGATGATTTTTGAACGTTATTTTTTGTATTTAGATTTAGTGCAATTCAATTATCTGTGCTGGCAACAACGCCGTGATTCACGAGCCATCATTGTGTCCAGTCTGAACACAGGTTTACATTGGGAAAAAAAAGTGTACCAGTTTTTTTTGACGCGAAGTGTACAGAAATAGTCAAGTGTGAGTTTAAATTTTCTACTAAAATAATATAACTACGTTGAACAATTGTATCGCCGTCTCACTCTGTCAATTATAAATATGTAACTGCATATGTCTTGGATAACGTTTGTGCTTTGTAGAGAACACTTAATAATCTATCTCTCTCTCTCGTTTGTTATTAGGGAGTTTTTGTTGCTACGTAACGTAACACATCTCCGTATACGTAAAGCAACTAACGTGTCGTAGAGGATGAATGTTAAAATAGGTAGTTTTTGTAACTGCATTAACGTAACCTAAAGCAAATCGTAAAGTCATTTTTAAATTCCGTTGATATTAAAAAAATAAATCAATGTTCACACAATATACAATTAATATACAAATGTAAAAAAAGATAAATGAATGATGAAATTGTATGGTTTTAATTGCTTCTATTTGAATATAAAAATATTATTTTTCCTTAGGTTAATTTTTTTTTATTTTTGTTTATACCTACTTTTTAGTTGTAAATTATTGTACCTACATCAGCATTCCTGTATTCGCGGTGTGCAAGTACTTGGAGGCGATACGAGAAACGATCGTGCGAGAATAGCGGAGAAATATTGTAACTTTCTTAAATAATTCATTGTCAATTGAAATTGTCAAATTGACGTATATTTCATATCTACTGTCAATGAAGAAGAAAAATTATATATTGCTCCACAATATTGATAAGATATGCAATTATTATACAAAGGTAAATGTAATTAATTGTATTTTGCTTGCATTACTGCATTTTAATAACTAATTTTATTTACTACATACAATTGTTTACGTTTTAATAACATAACCTGAATCTTATTTTTTCTTCTTATTATTTTTTTGACTATGGCCTTGACAATTATCCAGCAACCAGGACCATATGATTGGCCAATATAATTAAAAGTGCGAATAAAAGTGCAGAGCGAAGAAACCAGGTGTCGCTTTTCCGAACTTGCACGGTCCCAATAATGTAAATAGTGTGGTAATATTAATTTGAAAATTTTACTGAAACTAGGTCATTTGTTTATCTAGTTATTAATGGTGGTGGTGATCATTGTATTTCTTAAATTAATACAAGATTTGTTTGTTTTGCTTTATTAATAGACAACTTAATAACAATAAAATTTTAAATCTATTATGAAGTTCCAATTTCCAATTACAAACACAGAATAATTTTACTCAAATAGACTAAACCAATAACTAATATAACCTTAAAATGTTTATAAACGGGTAGTACGCTGATGAAATGTCCATTTGGTAGGTAATCGGGCAAGATCCTCGTGTGCATTCGGTGACTTTCGTCTCGATAGGGATGCGTTCTCACGTACGTATCAGAGCGTTACTTTAGGTAATACGTATCGAGATACGGGAGTTCAACCATTAATGCGCAAGCGTATATGTCAAAAAGATGCGTTACGTTTACGTATTTGTGTGCACAAAAACTCCCTATTTATAGAAAAAGGCAGCAAATCCAAAATATGTGCTTGATATGATCGTTCATGGGTATTCTTTCATTTTTCCGACTGTAAGTGTATGTTTTTATTCTTTCTATTCGTTGACCGTTCATACTGATTCGTTCAAATTGCTGTTTTTTTCTTTATCATCAAGTAATCATCAAAAATTAAAAAAAAAATTAAAATTAAAAATTAAAATAGCTATGATGATTGCCAACCTCCGTAGCGGAGATGGCACCTGAAGAAGAAGAGAAGATCATCATACATTTTATTTTCTTAATGTTTAGTGAAAGTCCATATCGCTGACTTACTTCTGTAATCGTATAGGGCTTTTCATCGATTGTCATTTGTTTTGAACAAACAGAAGCTCGAAACAAATGACTGTTGTTGAAAAGCCCTATTCATAACTCCTGGGGGGCTTCGTAACTGTCAGAACACTACGGTGTCGTCCGAGTATCTGATGTTAATAATACATTCTCCATTAATTCGAATTCCGGCTGCAACATCCACTGCAGCTTCTTAAAATATTTCTTCAGACTATACAGGGTGTCCCAGACTAATTTAGCCACGCTATATCTCTTAAACGAATAGAGATATTCGAATAGGACAAAAAGTGATATATTCTACTTGTAATACACTTTAATATGGCGTACAAAAAAATCATCCCCTAAATACTCATCCCTTAGTTACAACCCCTAACTTTAGTTTTTTTAATAGCACCCTGTATATTTTTTTATAGTTTTGGATGTGGTCTTTTATCGTCTATTCAACACATTTTTTGAAAATAAAATCGGTTCGTAAATAACCAAGAAACTATCAGTTTATTTTTGTTAATGTGTGTCCCAGACTAATTTATCCAGGCTATATTTCTAAAACGAATAGAGATTTTCGAATGGGACAAAAACTGATCTATTCCATTTGTAATACACTTTTATATGGCGTAGAAAAAATTCATCCCCTAAATATTCATCCCTAACTTACAGGGTGCTATTTAAAAAAAATAAAGTTAGGGGTTGTAACTAACGGATGAATATTTAGGGGGTAATTTTTTTTTCTACGCCATATTACAAATGTAATAGATTAGTTTTTGTCCCATTCGAAAATCTCTGTTCGTTTAAGAAATATAGCCTGGATAAATTAGTCTGGGACACATAATTAACAAAACTAAACTGATATTTTCTTGGTTATTTACGAACCGATTTTATTTTCAAAAAATGTGTTGAATAGACGATAGAAGACCGCATCCAAAACTATAAAAAAATATACAGGGTGCTATCAAAAAAATTAAAGTTAGGGGTTGTAACTAAGGGATGAATATATAGGGGATGATTTTTTCTACGCCATATTAAAGTGTATTACAAGTAGAATAGACCACTTTTGTCCCATTCGAAAATCTTGATTCGTTTAAGAGATATAGCGTGGCTAAATTAGTCTGGGACACCCTGTATGTTGAACAGCAAGGGTGACAGTATACGTCCGAATTAGAGTTATTAAATGCTACATTTGGCCAGTCCTTCTGTATAGAGCTGAAACCCGGACATTAAAATTAAATACTATGAAACTGCTAGAATCCTTTGAAATGTAGCTTTATCTCAGAATGCTTCTCCTCGATAGCAAAACGCCATAAACAGAGAGTATTTTTTTTTGTTTTATGGCATAGACTTCTGTGTCAATTAGCCAGTCACAACTTTTTTGTTTTATATTCATACATAAAGAAGGCAATGAGGTCCTTAGAGTTCCATAGCAAACTCTTCCACAGCTCTCTACTCAGTTCAAAAGCTGCAGCATGGACTATCCAAGTTGCTTACCACATTTTTCCATGATACATCTTCTTCTTCTTCTTTTTTCATATGTACATAATTATATTAAATTCAGGATTAATAAATTTAGAGGTTAATTTTAGTTTCATTAGATAAATTTCATTAAACAATCATATATATTGTTGCTGTTGAGAGACAATAGACAGGATACATTGAAAGGTAGAAAAACATTACATTTTATTAAATCCTCGATTAAATTATAGGTGTATGGAATGTAAGTAAGTAAGTAAGGTATGCTTTATTGTCAAAAAATTTTAACAATTTGTGGACAAAGCTTATACAAAATAAAAAATACAATAAAAAACAAAAAATAGTAAAAAATAGTAAAAAACTACAAACAAAACAAAAACAGAAACAGACACCAAGTAAATGGCGTGAGTTATACTACTTAATATAATTTTACAGTTATTAAGTACACATTAAAAAATTAAAAATTTTGCAAACAATATGTATACAACGTCAGAGCAAAAAGAAGGCAAACGAGGAAAGGGGAAAGGGAAAGTAAATCAAAAGTTCTATGCCGCTGCAAATATGTACACAAGTACTCGAAAGTAATAATCCTACAAGTCAATTTGCTGAATTCAAATCGTTTATAAAAAAGTCATTCACTGTATAAAAAGCTTTCTCCAGCAAATAAGCTTTCAAGGCCTTGCGAAAAGCGGGAAATGCTGCAATATATTTGATGTTAGATGGCAGGTGATTGTACATTTTTCTCGAATTGTATAGTATAGAGCACTTAACCAGCTCAGACCGTGGGGTTGGCAGATAAAGATTATGATCCATGTTTCTAAGGGGATAGTTATGAGTGGGTCTCTCTGGACCTTCTGATGCATGTTTGCGGATTAAACAAACGGATTCAAAAACAAACAAAGAAGGAAGAGTTAATATTTTAAATTTTTTAAAGAATTCTTGGCAATGAACTCTGCTATTGAGTCTCAGGGAGTAACGAAGAGCTCTCTTTTGTAGTTTAAAAATACGCTCAAATTGAGTCGCACAACACGTACCCCAGAATGGAAGGGCGTACCGAAGATGAGACTCAAAAAGGGCATAATAAACGGTCCTAGATGTTGACAAATTCATTTCCGTAGCAACTGATCTTAGCGCAAAACAAGCAGAACTTAATTTTTTGTGTAAGGCATCAATGTGCAAGTTCCATTTTAGAGACTTATCCACAATAAGCCCTAAGAACTTCACCGATTCAACTACCTCTAGACTGTTGTTATTAAGTACTAAAGGTTGCATCATACTGTTGTAAGGTAGGACTTTGGTTTTAGAAACGTTAAGTAACAGGAGATTCGAATCGCACCACGATTTAATGGTGACTAGGTCTGTAGCTATGGTATTGCGAAGATCCATAATATCCGTGTTACTCCAAGTAATACTAGTATCATCTGCAAAGAGACATATTTTACCTTTAATGTTCAGACTAGAGATGTCATTTATGTATATCAGAAACAATATAGGGCCTAGAACTGAACCCTGAGGTACCCCACATTCTAATGGCATGCAAGAAGACGTCTTCGTGTCAACCCTTACAAACTGACTTCTTTTATTAAGATATGATTTAAGCCATTTAAGAGCATTTCCCCGAAATCCATAGTGCTGTAATTTGTCAGTCAAGATGTTATGGTTTACACAATCGAATGCTTTAGAGAAATCACAGAAAATTGTTGCTGTAGAGTGATGGTTGTTTAGACTGGAGTAAACATGATCGAAAAGGAAGAACATAGCATCATTCGTGCATTTGTCACTCAGGAATCCAAATTGATGTGGAGTAAGCAATTTGTATTTCAACAGAAAAGATAAGATTCTTTTTTTTACCAGACTTTCAATTATCTTCGACAACGTGGGCAGGAGTGCAATAGGGCGATAATTCGAAGCAAGATCTTTATCGCCTCCTTTATGTATAGGAATAATTATCGCTGTCTTAAGGCAGCTTGGAAAAACTCCAGTTTCGAATGACCTGTTTATTAAGGTAGTAAGATGGTTTAAAGTGCAATCAGGTAGAGCAGAAAACATTTTAAGAGTGAGGCCATCAGTCCCAGATGACGATTTATTTTTAATGGCATTTATTGTAGAGCGTAGTTCACCTAATACTATGGGTGTAAAAAAGAAACTATTTACATTCCTATGAGAAAGATATGAAATCGGATCCTGAGAAGGAGGTATAGTATTTGTTAAATTTTTTGCCACATTTACAAAGTAATTGTTCAGGGTCTCAGTAGAAGTCGGGATTTGTGGTGGGAGAAGAAGTCTTATCTCTCAGTTCATTTACGATAGACCACGTTTCCTTAGCAACATTACCTGATTTAGCCAGCCTCGCATTGTAATAAATTTCGTTGGCGGCTTTTATGGCTTTATGGTAAATTTTCTTGTAAAGCCTAACGTAATCATGGAAGGATATGTTGTCCGAGAATTTTTTTAGGTACGATAATGAGCGCATGTTCTTTGCAGATATACGAAGACCTCTAGTTGACCAGGGTTTACGATGTTTAGTTTTGATGGGCCTAAGAGGAAAGGATTCGTATGCCAGACCAGACAATAACTTTATGAATCTAGAAAACTCGATGTCGACATCAACAGAGCGGAAGTCCCAGTCAGTTGTTTGACATAGGTGTTTAAATGTTAGAAAATTTTGTTCTCCAAAGACACGGAACAATTTTCGTTGCGTGTTTTCACTATTATTTTTTGATTTTAACCAAAATGTAGTCAATACTGCTTCATGATCAGAGAAACCTGAGTTGAAAACAGTACAGTCAGTAGAATTTGGAGCTAAAGACGATACGACATAGTCAATGATACTAGAGCTAGTTTTAGTTATTCTGGTTGGAGAATTTACATGCATACCTATACCAAAGGAATCAAAGATAGAATGAAGAGATTCTTGAGCAGCACACACACTGGAGTAGTCAATATTTAGATCGCCACATAGAATTAATTTACTTTTTGAAGGAATAGATTCTAGCAAGCTAAGTAGTTGTTGTAAGAAAATCTGTACATCCGCATCGGGAGTTCTATAAATACAAATAATATAGAGGTCAGAAGATTTCTGATAAATTATGGAGAATTCAAAAACTTTTTCAATTAATAAATTATCAAATTTGGTCACTGCTGAAAAGTCATTTTGTGTAGACATAATCAAAGTACCCCCATGAGATAATCTACTCCTGTTAAATCTGGATATAATAGTGTAATTTTTAATAAAAACAGGTTCATCAACATTTAACCAATGTTCAGTTATGGCAACAATCTCAGGAAAATGTATTTTGTGCACTCAAAGAAAGTGTGCTTCAAATCACCCACCTTCTGACATTCAGTACAATGATTTGAATCAAAAACTTTAATTCTTGCTAGATGTAGAGGGAAACATACACGTCCAAACTTCATTCTGATTAATGTTGTTATATATCTTCGAGGTACTGCATAATTTTTAAACCAATATAATATATTTGAAACAGAAGGTTGAATCAGTGAATACTGAGATTTGGATTGTTTACAAAGATCTCGCCATGATTGACTCCACTGATTTTTAACTCGATGCTTAATAGTGTTAACTAAATCAGATATGCAAAACTTACGATTATTTGAAGTACCATACTCAATAGCTTTTTTAGCCAAACTATCAACATATTCATTATGCGTTAGTCCTATATGAGCCTTAACCCATAAAAAGTTCACTCTTCTTTTATTTTTATGAATTTCAAAAAGGATTTTCTTAATTAGTAGGATATAAATATTTGACTTGTTATTGGGAAAATATATAGTTTGAATAGCAAGAAAACACAGAGTGAATCGGAAATAATTGTTGCAGATATATCTTCTGATTCTTTAAAATGTTGCAGGGACTCATAAATTGCTACGGCTTCAGCACTGAAGATACAACAACCATGGCCTAAACATTTTTTCTGATAAACAGAGAGTAAGAACTTAAAACAATGATAAACATGGACGCTCAACAAATACTAAGAGCGAAGCCAAATAGAGAAGATTTTGATGTAGTGATCGCAAACATCTAGTAATGTAGGGCACCAGAAGAAGAATTAGACCTTGAAATTGACAAGTCGAAGGACTCATCCCCTACAAATGATTATCTTAACCAGAACGTAGAGAAAAGCCCACATATAGGACAATCACTGAATTAACACCATTTCCAAACTGGATATGGGAAGCTATTCTGGAACTATTCTAACTCTTAGGGCCGGTTGTTCGAACGCTAATCAACAATGATCACTATCAAATATTTAATTACTGTCACCAAAACTGTCAATGTCAACTTTTATTGGGTTGCTGAAAACATAATTGATTCAAATTATGAGATTAGTTAATCAATTAACATAACAATTATTAACATAATTGATTAAGTAATTTCATATTATGTTTTCAGGAACCCAAACAAAGTTGACATTGACAGTTGGTGACAGTAATTAAATATTTGATAATGATCATTGTTGATTAGCTTTCGAACAACCGGCCCTTAATGAAATAAAATCAGAAAATGATCCAATCCATGGAATTGCATGGAATATCATATAACGCTGAAAAGCTTGGAACTTCTGGATATGGAGATATTGTTTAACAACGCCAATTAAGTGTCTAATTTTGCACATTCCTTCTTGTATACATACCTATAAACTAGCAGGCTATAAACACTATCGGTAACCGTTACTATGATCCGATCCATCGTCCGAATAAAGAATAAACTACTTTTACTGGCATCTAATATTAATAGTTACACAAAAAGATAATAATCTAATTATACCGTGATATCCAGGTCGTATATCCAGTGACGAAAATCTTATAGATATATTATGTACTTATCAAACCGCTTACCTGTTTCACATCTTCCTGAAACAACCTCAACGCCAGTCTTTGATGTAGTTTGATTTTCTTTGCATGCCATTTTTGTTCTAATGCTCGATGGTGGTTCAATATTTGGTGTATGACTGCTAAAACATGACTAGCTCCTTCACTGTAGTCGGCGGCAGGATTACCGCCCGGTCGGTTTTCGAATTTTGTTCCTTCGCCCTAATAAAAAAAAACCAAATTACAACAATCTACACGTTTTGGGAACTGCGTTAATAAGTTATATAACGTTGGTTTAGTATGAAAACTTCGTATCTCATTTTACAGGAGATACTTTAAACTGAATTTCTGCATACTTTAATCTAAAAACAAAAAAACTATCTTTACGTATTTTTGATTCTGAGCACATTTAGATTGTAACACATAAATTTTTCAAATATATTTTAAATTAGAGTATGCAGAAGTACAGTTTAAAGTTTCTCCTGTAAAACTGTCTGTAAAATGGGATATGAGGTTTTCATACTAAGCCATCGATAAATTGTTTAATCATTAAGCTATTATTACATTGTCCAATTTTAATACTATGCAAGACATATTATACAAATGCGCATGAACACAGGGTATTTTAATACAATAAGTGTGTTCGCGGAGACAGTCAGGGACTAGTCCACGACAAAATAATATGCGCACTTTAATTCCATTATCAATCAACGATAATCCATTAAATAAATATAATATAATAGCAGTATATTAATAGTTAATAATGAAGTAATAATATTAATTAATAGTAAATATACCTTGTATATTTATCTATCAACGGTATTAGCTACAAATACTTGGGAACTTTAATAAACGAAACTGGAGACCAAAACAATCAAATAAAAAGACATATCTAAATTGAGGAAATAAAAAATGTAGTATATCAAAGTGTGTAAATAATTTATTTCTTTAGCTGAGCGCTTTCGACATAAATGTCATCATCGGAGCTAATGCTAAAATAAAAAAAAGAGGTCTTGTAAGAAAAAGAAGTACAAAACTCTTTTTTTACTTACGTCAATTGTTAAAAAAGTACCGCTACAAAATTGAGGTGTTAACATTTGCATCTTGTGAAAATAACTTTTGGTTGGATATCCTCCGTACAACCCCAAACAGCAAAAACAGAAAAACGGCCACATTACACGTTACACAAACACAAAAAGAATTTTTTCATGGTATAGGTATCACCCATCCATTGTTGGCCTAGTAGAAACAGCTGACTGACAAAGTCGGATATTTAAATCTGCTTTTATCTGTTCTGCGTTGACGTATGACATCTGACATTAAATTCTGAATAATTTTAACATTTTTTAAAGAAAAATTAAAAATTTTTAAAAAATTTTTAAGGAAATGTACCTTAGATGTTTGTACTAATCAACTAATAAATTAATTGATAACATGATTGATTTTAAGACTAACTGGCCCAACATACATACACACCTTGTCAGATAAAAAATAAAAACAGGAAGTAATGAGGAAGATCAGTTTTTAATGGTGAATTCTCAAATTCAATATTCTAGGAGATATTAGATCATTGAAATTATAGATTGAGATAATATTAGATTGTTGTTGTTATTCATCTTTTGTAAATTATGTAAGTCATTGAAATGACCTTGACAGAGTGTATGGATATTTTACTAAGTTGAATCGTTAATGTTTATAGTAGAAATATTAAATGCTAAGATGTTAAAATGAGTTTATTCAGTTTCTACTGTTGTAAGACATTGATAACAAACCAATAGAATAGTGTTCAGTGGAATTCAATTCTTAACAAAATAGTTTCAAACACTCTTGTTGTTAAGTGTTTTATTTCTAAAGTTCTCATTACTTGATGATATAAGTATGTTATGTAAATATCTGTAATACAACAATGTATATATAAATCCGGCCAATAGACACAAGTTTTCCTTATTTGTATTTTAAGTTATAAAATTAAATGTTAAATATAAATACACTAGTTTTTATATATATTAAAGATTGTATGAGGTCACTACTCCACTGTCTCCCATAGATACTTGAATAAAGGTTTATAATTACAATTCAAATTGATCTGAGTATTGACACAAAAATCAGGATTAGACTTCATCTCTCTAGAAATCTCCAGGTCCTCCAACAAATTCATTAATCTATAATTTTTAGATGGAATGTTATGCAATATTTGGCTGTCTTTAGTGGGAGAGAAGGAATGATTGGTAGAATTAACATGATAGCCAAAGTTTGATTTTTCTGGAGTTCTGACATGCTCCTTGATTCTTTGAGAAAGGGTTCTCATTGTCCTTCCAACATAGGTGGTACTGCAGTCACCACAAGATAGCTTGTATATGCCACTTTTATTTAATTTATCTATTTTGTCTTTGGTTTTACTAAACAGTGATTTGATGGTATTTTTAGTTTTAATTGAAATTTTGAGGTTCTCAACTTTATTTGAAATTACACTTGAAACTTTATCTGAAATTGGCCCCAAATAAGAGATAGATCTGTAAATACAGTTTTTGGTATTGTGTTCATCTGTGTGAAAAGCTTGATTCAATCTTATTTTGAGCAATTTCTTTCTTATAATGTTGTCTATTATCAAAGGAGAGTAACCGTTGTTGACTGCTAACTGTTTTAGTATAGAAACCTCATTATTATAGTTGTCTTTAGACATAGGGATGTTCAACAGTCTATGTATGTAACAATGAAAAGCTGACATTTTTTGTTAGTATGGATGATTAGATGAATTTGGGATAATGTGGTCAGTTTGTGTAGGTTTTCGGAAGATTGAGAATTCCAATTTAGAAGGTGTTTTTTCAATAGTCAGATCTAGAAAATTAATACTATTATTGATTTCAGTCTCAAGAGTAAATTTGATAGATGGGTGTAGACCGTTGATCAGAGATAGGATGTGATTGGGTGTGTTGGTGGGACCTTCAATGAAGGCTAAGATGTCATCTCCATATCTGTGCCAAAGAATAATTTCAGGACGTGATTGTACGAACTTAGTTTCAAGTGAATCTAGGAAAAGATCAGCTAACAAAGGAGAGAGTGGATTTCCCATGGCTAGCCCTTCTGGTTGTCTGTATAGTTTGTTGTTAAATACAAAAAAGTCTTGAGACAGGCAAAATTGTAGCAGAGATTTGATGTGAATGATTTTTTGAGGATCTATTTTGTTGGATAATAATAAATCACTAACAATGGGTATGGTTTCTTGTCTTGGAACATTTGTAAAGAGATTTGTCACATCGAAGGAGACCATTATGAAGTCGGATGGTAAAGTTATAGAAGAAAGTTTAGAGACTAACTCTTGGGTGTTTTTGACTGTATACTTAGGAGAATAGTTGATAAGATCGTTCAGCAGTTTGTTTACAAACTGGGCCAGGTTCGACAAAGGAGTATTAACAAAGCTAACAACGGGTCTGATTGGGAAATTTAATTTATGGATTTTTGGAAGTCCATATAGGCGTGGTATTAAAGGGTTCTTGACAATAAATGACTTGGGATTAGTTTGAAGATTGACTATTTCTCATAAAATAAGAACACATGAACTCACAATAACTAAAGCGGATAAAGGGAACTGCCTAATAATAATGTACAGTAAAGACTATATAAATAAGGTTGAAAATTTTCTATCAGACAACACATTTACACCACTCAACAAGAGTCCAATGAATAAGTTAAATACTGACTTAAAAGCCATTTTATCAAATCACTCAACCTTCTTTGAACATCTTCAAACTAATCCCAAGTCATTTATTGTCAAGAACCCTTTAATACCACGCCTATATGGACTTCCAAAAATCCATAAATTAAATTTCCCAATCAGACCCGTTGTTAGCTTTGTTAATACTCCTTTGTCGAACCTGGCCCAGTTTGTAAACAAACTGCTGAACGATCTTATCAACTATTCTCCTAAGTATACAGTCAAAAACACCCAAGAGTTAGTCTCTAAACTTTCTTCTATAACTTTACCATCCGACTTCATAATGGTCTCCTTCGATGTGACAAATCTCTTTACAAATGTTCCAAGACAAGAAACCATACCCATTGTTAGTGATTTATTATTATCCAACAAAATAGATCCTCAAAAAATCATTCACATCAAATCTCTGCTACAATTTTGCCTGTCTCAAGACTTTTTTGTATTTAACAACAAACTATACAGACAACCAGAAGGGCTAGCCATGGGAAATCCACTCTCTCCTTTGTTAGCTGATCTTTTCCTAGATTCACTTGAAACTAAGTTCGTACAATCACGTCCTGAAATTATTCTTTGGCACAGATATGTAGATGACATCTTAGCCTTCATTGAAGGTCCCACCAACACACCCAATCACATCCTATCTCTGATCAACGGTCTACACCCATCTATCAAATTTACTCTTGAGACTGAAATCAATAATAGTATTAATTTTCTAGATCTGACTATTGAAAAAACACCTTCTAAATTGGAATTCTCAATCTTCCGAAAACCTACACAAACTGACCACATTATCCCAAATTCATCTAATCATCCATACCAACAAAAAATGTCAGCTTTTCATTGTTACATACATAGACTGTTGAACATCCCTATGTCTAAAGACAACTATAATAATGAGGTTTCTATACTAAAACAGTTAGCAGTCAACAACGGTTACTCTCCTTTGATAATAGACAACATTATAAGAAAGAAATTGCTCAAAATAAGATTGAATCAAGCTTTTCACACAGATGAACACAATACCAAAAACTGTATTTACAGATCTATCTCTTATTTGGGGCCAATTTCAGATAAAGTTTCAAGTGTAATTTCAAATAAAGTTGAGAACCTCAAAATTTCATTTAAAACTAAAAATACCATCAAATCACTGTTTAGTAAAACCAAAGACAAAATAGATAAATTAAATAAAAGTGGCATATACAAGCTATCTTGTGGTGACTGCAGTACCACCTATGTTGGAAGGACAATGAGAACCCTTTCTCAAAGAATCAAGGAGCATGTCAGAACTCCAGAAAAATCAAACTTTGGCTATCATGTTAATTCTACCAATCATTCCTTCTCTCCCACTAAAGACAGCCAAATATTGCATAACATTCCATCTAAAAATTATAGATTAATGAATTTGTTGGAGGACCTGGAGATTTCTAGAGAGATGAAGTCTAATCCTGATTTTTGTGTCAATACTCAGATCAATTTGAATTGTAATTATAAACCTTTATTCAAGTATCTATGGGAGACAGTGGAGTAGTGACCTCATACAATCTTTAATATATATAAAAACTAGTGTATTTATATTTAACATTTAATTTTATAACTTAAAATACAAATAAGGAAAACTTGTGTCTATTGGCCGGATTTATATATACATTGTTGTATTACAGATATTTACATAACATACTTATATCATCAAGTAATGAGAACTTTAGAAATAAAACACTTAACAACAAGAGTGTTTGAAACTATTTTGTTAAGAATTGAATTCCACTGAACACTATTCTATTGGTTTGTTATCAATGTCTTACAACAGTAGAAACTGAATAAACTCATTTTAACATCTTAGCATTTAATATTTCTACTATAAACATTAACGATTCAACTTAGTAAAATATCCATACACTCTGTCAAGGTCATTTCAATGACTTACATAATTTACAAAAGATGAATAACAACAACAATCTAATATTATCTCAATCTATAATTTCAATGATCTAATATCTCCTAGAATATTGAATTTGAGAATTCACCATTAAAAACTGATCTTCCTCATTACTTCCTGTTTTTATTTTTTATCTGACAAGGTGTGTATGTATGTTGGGCCAATTAGTCTTAAAATCAATCATGTTATCAATTAATTTATTAGTTGATTAGTACAAACATCTAAGGTACATTTCCTTAAAAAATTTTTAAAAATTTTTAATTTTTCTTTCAAAAATGTTAAAATTATTCAGAATTTAATGTCAGATGTCATACGTCAACGCAGAACAGATAAAAGCAGATTTAAATATCCGACTTTGTCAGTCAGCTGTTTCTACTAGGCCAACAATGGATGGGTGATACCTATACCATGAAAAAATTCTTTTTGTGTTTGTGTAACGTGTAATGTGGCCGTTTTTCTGTTTTTGCTGTTTGGGGTTGTACGGAGGATATCCAACCAAAAGTTATTTTCACAAGATGCAAATGTTAACACCTCAATTTTGTAGCGGTACTTTTTTAACAATTGACGTAAGTAAAAAAAGAGTTTTGTACTTCTTTTTCTTACAAGACCTCTTTTTTTATTTTAGCATTAGCTCCGATGATGACATTTATGTCGAAAGCGCTCAGCTAAAGAAATAAATTATTTACACACTTTGATATACTACATTTTTTATTTCCTCTATTCATTCAAGTGTGTACAAACTTATCAGTCTTTCAACCATATCTAAATTGCCAGGGCCACCTTCATAAAGATGATAAAAAACAGAGATATACGCCTCTACGATTACGATTAAGAATGCCAAGAGGCTACATATTTAACACGCTATTGTAAGGTGTAGAGACCTGGACTCTCAAACAGAACAACATAAAAAATATTGAAAGTTTCGAGATGTGGTGCTACTGTCGAATGGTGACGATAAGTTGGGTTGAAAGAATCACAAAGTTTGAAGTAATACGAAGGATAGGAAAACACCCACAAATTTTGTTAACGATAAAACGAAAAAACTCGAATATTTGGGTCACTTGATGAGAGGACATAAATACGCATTACTTCAAAATATAATACGAGGAAAAACAGAAGGAAAACGGAATTCAGACCGTAGAAGAATGTCATAGTTGCGGAATTTGAGAGAGTGGTTTGGCTGCACCACTAATGAACTCTTTAGGTCAGCTGTAAACAAGGTCAGGATAGCCTTGATGAATTCCAATCTCCCTACAGGAGTGGCACAAGAAGAAGAAGAAGAAGAAGGCATTATTTATATTATTTTAAAGTGTCCATTCTCCACTTGTCGTGGACTAGTCCCCGACTGTCCCCGCGAACATACTCAATATCTATGCTAGACGAAAATTTAGAATGTGTTCTATTTTTCATGCTATTTTGATGCAATTTATTGTCAAAATTCAGGTTGCTAATATAACAAAATGTATACTTAATATTAAAACTTAACCTTATTGCGTAAGTGTAAATAAATGTTATTTATTGAATGTAATAATTTGTGATTTATATTTAAATATATTTAATACTGAACTGAAATGTTCAAGGGAAAAGTTAAGTAATCTAAAGTTAATGTTTGATGTTTTTCTGTTGGCAACAGTGAAAGTGGTGTCTGAAAATTGCACAAAATAGCTGTGATGTAAACAGATCAGCTAGTCAAAGGATATGCTTGCCATGCAGGAAGGACTTACATAGCATTAAACTTGAATGACCTAGATATAAAGCTACTTTTATAAACCATATAAACAAAAATACCAAGAGTAAGTTAATATAAATAAAAATGTAAACGATACTTAATCATTTTAAAGATGCATTATAACGTGTTTCGTCAATAAGAGTCCATCAGTGGTAGGCCTAAGCTAAACTCAAAAAGAAAAAGACAGACCTCTATCCTAGGTAGAATAAATTGATTGTAAGTTGTTTATTTTATTTCTTTCACATAAAATCGAATTAGAAAAGTTCTGGAAGATTGAGGTGTTTTAACATTTTCATTGTTTATACGTAAAATAAAATTGGATAGAAAAAAATTACAGAACAAATTTTTTAAGAATAGATTAAGAGGAAGGTATATGGAGACCACAGAAAAATAAAAACATGCGATGGCAGAGATATGGAAGATACAAAATGTCGAAACCCAAAAGACTCCATTTTCAAACAAATAAATGTTTAAAAATAATAAAATCTTTGGATTTCTTAATTCGGAAACAGATTCTCTCTTATACCTATTCCCATCCTTCTAAAAATTGCAAGGAATAAAGGGTAATGAATGTATAGACATGGGGAGTCTACATAGTTGCACTCCACAACATAATATCAATTCACCGAGGTAAAGATCAACAAATCTGCTTCCTAGTACTCGATATGTGAGTAAAAACGGTAGGTAGATAAAAGGCATTATATTTAATTTCGATTCAGGGATCATTACCATCTTTCTATGGACCATTTCGAACTCTTTTGTTCTCATCAGGAAAGCAACTGTAATGATGCCCTGATCATCTGAGAGCATCATTACAGTTGCTTTCCTGATGAGAACAAAAGAGTTCGAAATGGTCCATAGAAAGATGGTAATGATCCCTGAATCGAAATTAAATATAATGCCTTTTATCTATATGGAAGATAATTTAGAAGATACGAAATAAAGAAAAATAGTGGAAAAAAATAAGATTTCTAAGTTACAGCAGATTTAAATGACAGCTGTCAGAGGTGCATAAAACTTGTATGTAGATATATAACACATCATAGATAAGTTTTACAGTAATTTTTATTGCAAATTGCGGAGAAATTAACAAATAAAAGCCAACAATAATGATATTTGAAAAGAGAGAGGTCAATATAAGAAATAGATGGTATGGAATAATAGGAGCTAACACAACTTATTTATATAAACTTGATTTACAATACTTCTACTCTTTATATGCAAAACATGCAAAAAAAGTTCAGGAAAGATTACCGTGCTTAGATATAAAATTGTGTTATACTTTTGTACTTTGCAGCTTCGTCTTCCAAAACTCAACACTTTTTTATAGAAACAAAGTTTATTGTAAAATTTAATAGTTTTTGTGATGTGATACAGGCACCATAACCCATTTTGTACTATTTTAACTGGTTAACACTTAATTAACACTAACTTTTTGTAATCACTTGGATGTATGAGGACACAATGTAAGAAGATTTGTTAGTTTTTCGTAGACATAGCTACAATATAATGATCTTTATTTTATGATATAAAATAAAGATCATTTTTATTTAATGTATAAAAATTGTTTTGAAGTGGAGTGGAGATGTATTTTTCTTTACGATGGTGATTTATTGTGTCGGTTGCCCTTAGCAACTTTAGCACATTGAATCATGGTTTTTGCTCCAAATTTTAAACAACCACTTGACATATGTAGCATACATATTTCATACATATTTGGCATACAAGTAGATAACATGTCAAAGAAGAAAAGTGATAGTGGGCCGTTGTGTGCTTTTGCTATGGGGGTAAGTTTCACCCCTTCTCGGGGTTCACGTTCAAAATAAGTCCGGAAATGGATAAACTGGCCAATTCTAAGCAACTTTATACTTTTTCTAAGCAAGTTAATACTTTTCGAATTATTTGCAAGTAAATATGTTCATTTTTCAACAAAAAAAACACGTTTTTAGGCGGTTTTTTGCAAATAACTGAAAAAGTAAGTAGTTTGTCGAAAAAAAAAACATCCCCAGGGTAAAAGCACACATCGTCACAAGATCCCTTTTTTCTTTCGCATAATATTAGCTATGTGTATGCCAAATTTCATGTCTATCCAAGCGGTTCTTTTAAATTTAGAGCAAAAACCGTGATTTCGTGTACTACAAAACGAAAATAAATTTTTGTATTTGAAAAAATCATCAATTATTATCTTTTGCATTGAAAAAAATCGTCAATTACGTCATTACGCCCATTTGGATAATGCCACTAGTATGATATATTGTCAAAAAATCATAATTTACAAATAAAAAGTGACCTGTTTTGGCATTTGTCTCCATCTCCATATATTAGCTTAGTATTGAAAAATTTAATTTATTTCATAAATTTTCCGTCGCTCTATATGCTGAATGAATAAATTAACAGAGGAGGGTATATTCCACGTAGAAGTTTTATATTCGCGATGTTAAGTCACAATGACGACCTCTCGTGGATTTTGGCTAAACTAACTTCGAGGGAGTTTTTAATGCCAAACGGTGAGTGCACATGCATTTAAAATAAGTAGGCAAGATTCATTATTTATTTTTACATGTTTTTTTAATTTTATATACAACATCGACGCCAACTTTTATTAAAACGTTCCATGTTTCATCATGATATAATAATTGAAAACATGTAAAAATAAATAATGAATATTACCTACTTGTTTCAAATGCATGTGCTCTAATCATTTGACAATACTAATACCCTCGAAACTAGTTCAGCCGAAATCAACGAGAGGTCGCACAGTGGTTCCAAATGCTGAAAACGTGGTCATGAGGAGAAAAAAGGAGTCCCTATTTAGGGATTTTCATGTTTACAGTTGTTTTCTCATACTATCGTAGAGTCCTAATAAGCAGGTATGAGGATCAGACTGGATGTATTCTGGTTCACAACTCAGGAACAAGTGAACCATGTCCGGGGTTATTTTGGCCGGCAGAGAAAGTGAAAAAGAACTCGTATATTGAAAACGCTGTAAAACGTTTTGTAGTTTATTAATTTTATCGCTGTAAAGCAGATTCTTCTTTTTTAAGTATGTAGTAATGTAAGATGTAACTTAAATCAACATTTATTAACAATAAATGCCTTAAATTTGTTAATGCATATATAGTGAAAATATACTTGAAATAATTAAAAATTTCTAAAGATGCATTCCAAAAGTACAAAATTCTGCATAATTCTGCGACTAATGTTTATTAATCTTAAAATAGATAGTAACAAGATACAGAATCACTTTGGTTTAGCTGCCTATAACTGCCTATGCATTGCTGGCAGTTGTTTGAATATAAAAGTGGGAAATGACGCATATTACATGATTCTGGCGATTGTTGAGTATGTATGGGCAGTTGTACATAAGTAATAGGTTCTGAATATTGTACTTCATAAAGAAAATGTATTGGTAATCAGCAGTTTCAAAAGTCACTTATAGTATAACATTTTAAACAAAAATGCGGCTAAAATAAAATTTTCGAACTTCTTTCGTCCATATTGGATCCGCCATTTTGTTTAAAAAAAAAAGTAATGTTAGATTTGTAATCAGCTACGTTAACCTACCAAATTTGACAAAAAATTTTCCTTTTTGATTGATATTTTTAATTTCTTTCCGCCATGTTGGATCCGCCATTTTGTTTTTCAGAAAAAATAATGCCAGATTCGTAATCAGCGATGCCAAAAATCCTTAAAAACGGAAGTAATTCCAATATGTATAAACAATATACGCTTTTAAAGGTTCATGACCACGTTTTCGGTATTTGGAACCACTGTGGGTCGGCATTGTGACTAACATCGCTAGTACGTCAATCGTCAAAAATCTGTTGTAAACTCTTAAAAAAATATACTGTGTTGATATGTGTTGATAATAACAAACTTGAAACTTCAGTAATATACTACATTGTTGATTTTTTTTTTGACTATTTTAAGTTGCATATTTATCGTAAGATACTTGCACATGCGACACCAAATCTAACTAGAAGCTACACCTATCAAAACTCATAACAGGAATAGATTATGAGGCACAATTATCTCTTCTCTATAAATTAAAAAATATTAAGTGTATAATGTTTAAAGGTTGAAAATAAAAAGGTCTAAGTAATACGGCGATAACACAACTTTTTGTTAGCTAATCTAGATTATCAAAATATTAATAGAAAAGAAATTGTATTTACATGTTTTTTATCCTTCCCAGGTTGGTTGCAGACTTGCACCAAATGATCCAACTGATAAAGTAGTTTCTTACTGGTACTATGAACCTGTCACCAAAAACCATCACCATGAGTATTTCGTACATACTTACTTGTATACTACGCAGAGAAGAGGTAACATTAAGAATTTAGTGTAATTTTATTGTTAATTTAACAATATTCCAAACGATGCTAGAATGGGTCTATTACATTTCTCCATGTTTCTCTAGAAATTAACTATGTAACACTTGCTGGTTTAATTTTATAAATTCTACGTTTCAAGTATCCCCAGTAAAAATAATATTTAGGGTTCAAATCGGGTGAACTAAGAAGCCATTCAATATTACCTAATTAGTGCAATTCGTGCAAATATTAAAAGAATTGTGCATTTAATGATAGAAGCATATAATTTGGACCACACATACTACACATACAGTCGGAAAAATGAAAGAATACCCATGAACGAACATATAAAACACGCTGTATTTTCCTGTCACCATGTCACAAAGAAAATTGTCCAGTGCAAGTACATGTAATAATAATTATTACATGTACTTGCGCTGGTAAATTTTTTGTATGCCACGGTGACAGGAAAATGCAGCGTGTTTTATATGTTCTTTCATGGGTATTCTTTCATTTTTCCTACTGTATAAAAGTTTAAAATTAGATATGAGGCCATCTCAGATTTTACCTTTTACAAAAATGGCGGGCATTCAAAATGGCAACGATACATATGTGACTAATAGCACGATAACTTTTGAGCGAAAAGTCCGATTTCAACCAAATTTGGTATATAGGTTATTTTTTGGTGTATAAGATTGAGCTCTTGAACCGGAAGAACCGGTTTATCAGAAGTTGTGTTTTTCCTTATTTTTTTATGTAAAAATATGTTGTTTCTTTTTTCAATTCTTTCACCCTGTATATATTAATTTTTCAAAAAGGTAATACCGACATTAAAAAGAGCGTAAAAATATTTTTTAGGAAATATTTTTAACTTTTTCTTTATGTTAATTACCATTTAATAAATGCATAACTTATCTTCACATGTACCTATGTGCGGCAGATTCGTGCAAATATTATAAGAATTATTGTGCATTTATTGGTAGAAGCCTATAATTTGGACCACATATACTACACATACAAAGGTTCAAATTTAGATATGAGGTCTTCTCAGATTTTGCCCTTTACAAAAATGGCGGGCATTCAAAATGTACATACGATGTGACGGGCATACATATGCGACTAATAGCACGATAACTTTTGAACGAAAAGTCCGATTTCAACCAAATTTGGCATATAGGTTCTTTTTTTTTGACGTAAAAGATCAAGGTCTTGAACCGGAAGAATTGGATTACCAGAAGTTGTGTTTTTTCCCGACTTTTTATGTAAAAATATGTTGTTTATATTTTCAATTCTTTCACCCTGTATATATTCATTTTTTAAAAAGGTAATACCGGCGTTAAAAAGAGCGTAAAAATATTTTTTAGGAAATATTTTGAACTCATTAGTTATGTTAATTACCAGTTAATAAATGCATAACGTATCTTCACACGTACCTACGAACCTATGTGCGGCAGATTCGTGCAAATAATATAAAAATTATTGTGCGTTTAATGGTAGAGGCATATAATTTGGACCACACATACTACACATATAAAAATTTAAATTTAGATATGAGACCATCTCAGATTTTGTCTTTTGCAAAAATGGCGGGCATTCAAAATGAATCTGCCGCACATAGGTACATGTGAAGATAAGTTATGCATTTATTAAATGGTAATTAACATAACTAAAAAGTTCAAAATATTTCCTAAAAAATATTTTTACTCTCTTTTTAATGGCGGTATTACCTTTTTGAAAAATTAATATATACATGGTGAAAGAATTGAAAAAAAACAACGTATTTTTACATAAAAAACAGTAAAACCACAACTTTTAGTAAACCGATTCTTCCGGTTCAAGACCTCGATCTTATACATCAAAAAAATAACCTATATACCAAATTTGGTTGAAATCTGAAGTCTCGTTCAAAAGTTATCGTGCTATTAGTCACATATGTATAGTCGCCATTTTGAATGCCCGCCATTTTTGTAAAAGGCAAAATCTGAGATGGCCTTATATCTATATTTGAATTCTTATATGTGTAGTTATTAGTGATGTAACGAATGTCATTTTTTGAACATTCGCGAATACGAATGCGAATGCGAAAATCTGCTACCGACATTCGCGAATGCGGATGCGAATGCGAATATTCTGTTTTTTTTTAATTTGTGTCTATTTTTGACATGTTTTCTAAATTTATAATGAAAATTTAATTGATATTTAGTGTAAATAAATCTGAATCTTAAGCTTTACTACATAATACCAAATAATAATATAAAGTGAAGGCTGATAATGTGATTATACAAGGTAAAGTTACCATTTCTTAATATAAATAAGATAAGAAATTAACAGATATTGATTTTATCACCATAATATTATCTTTAAATTATTTTTTTTCTGATATTTATATTCGCAAAACATTCGCACAAATTTCTCGAATGCGAATACGAATGCGAATATGCAAAAATATGCGAATATTCGCGAATGCGAATACGAATATTCGTTACATCACTAGTAGTTATTATAATGGAGACAGAACGAAAACTACGACGATGGAAAGAGTACATCGAGGAACTATTTCATGACCAGAGAGAAGCTAGTACATCCGTAGATAGCCAAACCGGAGACGTAGGCCCAGAGATAACCAAATCAGAGGTTAGTCAGGCAATAAACTATGAAAACTAATAAATCTGCTGGTCCAGATGAATTACCTAGCGAGATGATAAAGTTGGTCAACGAGAAAAACCTGGACATAATAGTAGAACTGTTCAACGCTATCTATACTACGGGAATCATCCCTAGGGAAATGTTGACATCAACATTTGTGTGTTTGCCAAAAAAAGTGAATGCCAAAGAATGCAGTGACTACCGAACCATAAGCTTAATGTCACATACCTTGAAAATTCTGCTGAAAATTATCCATGCCAGGATACACTCTAAACTGGAGCTGGATATTAGTGACATTCAATATGGGTTCCGCAATGGTATGGGCACCAGAGAGGCATTATTCTCCTTCAACGTGCTGACACAGAGATGTTTGGATGTTAACCGTTCTCTTTACGTCTGTTTTATAGACTACAATAAAGCGTTTGATAAAGTAAAACATGACCGACTCATGGAAATTCTAAAAACTAAAAACCTAGATGAAAGAGATTTAAGACTAATAACACATCTCTATTACAATCAGCGAGCAATAGTAAGAATAGAAAAAGAAACATCTGAAGAAATGGAAATAAAGATAGGAGTCAGGCAAGGCTGCATACTATCACCTCTATTATTTAATGCTTATTCTGAAGAGGTAATGCGAGAAACTCTGGAAAATGAAACAGTCGGCATAAGAGTAAATGGAGTCTTAGTTAACAACATCAGATATGCAGATGATACAGTAATAATAGCCGATAGATTACAAGACCTGCAAATACTCATGAGTAAAATAGTAAGGTGTAGTAGGGAGTACGGACTCTCTCTCAATATCAAAAAGACGAAGTTTATGAAAATTATTAAAAACAACCATATTACTAACGAAATCTTGATAGTAGAGGGCCAGCAGATCGAAAGAGTAAAAAGTACACTTACCTAGGAACACTTATAACAGAAAATAATGACTACACTGCAGAAATAAAAGTCAAAATCGAAAAAGCACGTTCTAATTTTATAAAAATGAAAAAGGCCCTATGTAGCAAAAATTTATCATTAGCTCTTAAAGTACGCCTAACAAAATGTTACGAAATGTGGACCTATAGAAGAATTATGAGGGTTTCCTGGGTAGATAGAGTTACGAACAATGAAGTACTGGGAAGAATAGGTAAAGAGAAGGAAGTTGAACTTACAATTAAAGAAAGAAAACTACAGTATCTCGGACATGTGATGCAGGGCGAGAAGTATGGCATCTTGCGACTCATAATGCAGGGAAAGATAGATGGCAGAAGAAGCATCGGCAGAAGACGAATTTCATGGCTGAAGAACCTCAGAGAATGGTTTGGATGCAGCTCAAAACAACTATTTAGAGCTACTGCCTCAAAAATTAAAATAGCTATGATGATTGCCAACCTCCGTAGCAGAGATGGCACCTGAAGAAGAAGAAGATGTGTAGTATATGCGGTCTAAATTATATGCTTATAATATTTGCACGAGTCTGCCGCACACAGGTACATGTGAATATATGTTATGCATTTATTAAATGGTAATTAACATAACTAAAAAGTTCAAAATATTTCCTAAAAAATATGTTTACGCTCTTTTCGATGGCGGTATTAACTTTTTGAAAAATTAATATATACCTACATGGTGAAAGAATTGAAAAAAAAACAACATATTTTTACATAAAAACCAGAAAAAACACAACTTTTGGTAAACCGATTCTTCCGATTCAAGACAACGATCTTATACATCAAAACAAGAACCTACATACCAAATTTGGTTGAAATCGGACGTCTCGTTCAAAAGTTATCGTGCTATTAGTCACATTTGTATAGTCGTCATTTTGAATGCCCGCCATTTTTGTAAAAGGAAAAATCTGAGATGGCCTCATATCTAAATTTGAACCTTTATATGTGGAGTATATCTGGTCCAAATTATATGCTTCTATCATTAAATGCACAAGTGTTTCACATATCGGCTGCACTAAATCCACCAATTCATCGCCCGAGAAATATCTGATATAATTAGCAACGAACATTACACCAAAATGAGCTGGAACTCCTTCTTATTGTGAAGCCATATCTCATTAAAATTGGCTTCAAAGTTGTTTTTCAGGGCAGGTGTTCATTTTTAAGTAGCATATCATAATTATCGCTTGTTAAATTTCCTTCTATAAAAAACGGACCAATTAAATGAGTCCACGAGGAAAAATTTCCTGTAGTTGGCTGTATACCATTACAAAAACATAAAATCCTTTATAAAAGGTATATTTGTTAAAATTGCTTGCTTCCGTACAGCCATGATGTGAACTTGTCAGATAGAGCTCATTGGTACCTCGGGCGAAAAACATTGGATATTTTATTCATCCATGTTATAATTCACATCTTTGTGATATGTTCCGATGACGGATCAATTGTAAAGGGTTTTTACCCATATATTTTTACTTTGGTGGTTAGCATGTAGATTCTAAGATTGCACTGATGATGATCGGTCAACCGATCGAAAACTAGTTCTGTCTTTGATGTAGCCCTGTATAGGGATTTTAACAAATATACCTTTTATCAAGGATTTTATGAATTAAATGAGTATACACTTTACCCAACCATACATTTATTTTTTGTGGTCTTTGAGTTTGTTTTTCAGGTATCCAGTGTGGATTTACCTCACTTCAATAACTTAAATCTTGGCGATTTACATTACCACACAGTGTAAAAATTGCTTCGTCCGAAAACACATCTTGTTAACGAAGTTTTCGTCAGTTACAATTTTATCCATCAGTACCTCTACAGTCATATATTCTTCACTTGTCTGTCATTGTCTTCACAATTCTTGCAATAACGGGATTTTGTAGGATTTCCCACTCTTCATGGGGGTCTATGTGGATCTTCAACGAAACTCTGCATTAAATCTAACGTTTTATTGTAATTTATAACAGTGTTTGGCTTACTTACAGGTACCACCTTTTACTCGTCCAGTTTCTTAAAACGCTATATGATTTTCTGTACCTTCGTCTTATGGATAGGAACACGGTTTGGGAAAGTATCGTTGAACAAGTTGGCTACTTCACTCTAAGATCTTTTTCTATCGCCTTACCCACCCTCTCATTATTAAAACAGTATTTCGCACTTTTTCATTAAAAACCATCTTTATTGTAGAGATTTTAAAAACACATAAAACAACTACCAGCTTTAGTTATTCAAAGTATTAATACATTTTACAAAACTTCAATAAACGTCAATCTAATGTTAATTTTATGAATTACATGTCAAAATCAAAAAATGTCAAAAAACGATGTATAGAAATATGTAGGTAATAGAAAAACTAAATGTTTTATTGTTAGATAAAATGAACTTCCAACAAGTATCGGTCGAATGCATCACATACTTGGCATCCCTCTGAATATTATTATTTGACAACCCTTCAGAAAAAATTCGATGTTAGTATGTTCTATACATTTCAAAAATACATTAATACTATTCCCTTTTATTATGGTTTCTTAATGGTTACCTTTTCTATGATTACTCTTTTGTTTAGAGTCATATGCCTGCTTGCACCAAGAGATCTTAAGCTTAAGACGTGCCTTAAGCTCAGCTTGCGAAATATACGCGTTGCACCATTGAGTCTTGGATAAATTTTTAGTTTGCCGCAATGGATTTCCACGTGGACTGCATCTTAAACTTAGTCTCAGTTAAGACGTGCTTAGATAAGAATCAAAAATTGTGGTGCAGCGTAAGTGAGACTTAAAACGGCCCTATCTATAAGCTGAGCTTGGCTAAACTGGAGCTTAAGATTTGTTGGTGCAACCAAGGATTAATGGAATCAAGTGTTAAAAGAAATATAGATAGAAAAATATAGTTTAAGAAAGACCAGACACCTCTATTTTATTCGTATTGTTTTATTATGAAACATAAATTACGTTTGTTGAACTTGAATCCTTTTCCGATTCCTCAATGCTGGTGGGTAAGTTATGGCAAACTTGTAGCATGAGGTCCAGACCGTTCAGTAGCGATTGGTAGGAATTATATACCTAATACAAATCAGTTTGTAAATCTACAGTCTTAATAACATTTTGTTACATATAAATTAAACTATGATACATTAAATGTGTAAATAGTTTGTCTTCTTTTGTACTAGTTTTTCCTTCTGGAAAAAATCTCATCCCAAGTATTTCAACCATTAGTGAATACAGACATCTTCCAGCCCCATTGCCTCTTAAATTGATTATTACTGGTTTCGTAGCCAAAGGTTTCTTATGTATTTGATATCTTTCTCTTTGCTTGAATAGGAACATCAAAATGCATCTGATGAAAGGCATCTGAATATGAACATCAAAATCCTTTCTTCCCACGAACCTTTTCCTCTTTTCTTTTCCCTTTGCTTCTATCACTTTAATTAGATATAAACGAGAGGAATATGAACATCAACAGTCTTTCTCCCCATGAACCCGTTCTTCTGTCAATTCCTCTTTATCCGAATTAATTTGAATCTCGATCTAGCACATTGTTTGAAGTTATCTAGTGATCTAAGTTGTGATCTTCACCTCTTGAGCTGGTGATTTCATGATCTCTGCTATTGTATCTTATTCTATGTGTCACCATTTGTTGATGATTGAGTCTCATAGTGTGACACGCCAATTTTCACAGAGTTATTGCTGCCAATTTTCACAGAGTTATTGCTGCTTGAGTTGATACTTTGGATTTGTTGCCCATCTAGAGATGTCTTTTTCGGTTTGGTAATATAGTGATCCAGGAATCTAGTGGGAAACACTAGTTGAGAAACATCCCACGCAGATAAATCCAAGCAATTTTAATATTTTTCAGCAAAAAACTTTACAACAACGACTTTCATAATGTTAAAACAACTAAGGTTATCGTTTGGAGCTACCAAAGTGAAAAAATGTCTCAAAAAGACTACCAATTAAATGGTTTGAAGACAAGCATGGCATCCCTACGAGACCTGCTTCGTCTGAACCCTTGTTGTTCGATAAGACTGATTGATTGGAGATTTATTTTATTTCTATAACTTTTGTTGTGGTTGAAGGTATTTTATTAATGCCCTTTTAACACACAAGAATGGTAGTGCTTTTCGGCTCTTGATTTGGAACTTTATGGTAATACTAAATTTTCTGGAGTAATATTGCCAACTGTCGTACTAAACTTTCTTGTAGTACAGTAGGTCGTTTGGAATTCCATCTTATCCTTTCAATTTTTATTTAGTTATGTTGTGAGTTAAAAGAAATATCAACATCTTACAATATCGTAAAATATACTCTACAATTTTTCTATCTGGCAAGTCCATGTGATACGGAGAATAAATTTGTAATGCTGCAATTTATGTCTAGATTAAAGTACCCCGCACAAACCCTATGGAAATTAGGTCCCAGTGGAATTCGGTCATACTTTAAGAAGATACTCTTTGAAGCATCCTGTTAAAAAGTTCTCATGGGCACAACTCAATCGTATGAAGGATTTTCAAGGTATAGAGGCACAAACTCGGAATATTATAAGATTTACTGGGTATTCCAATTCCTTGAGTTACTGGTTATCTGGCAACATGTAGAAGTTTGGATCAAGGAAAAGTACTAGTAGTCTAGGATTTTTTCCTGGCTATCCAATGGCGACCTTTACTTTGACCTTGACATTCAACGGACGTCATCTTCTAGAGTTTCGAGGGTTTTCGGCATTAAATTGATATAAAAAGATTACTCATGGGTTTTTGGGATCTCTAAACACGAATATGCCATCAGAATTGACCTTCGGAGGACGTGGTGGCCAGGGCCACTGCAAGGGACGTCATCTTCTAGAGTTTCGATGGTTTTCGGCATTTAATTGATGCAAGTGAATTACTGGAGGGGTTTTTTGAGGTCGCTAAACACGAATATGCCACCAGAAACGACTCCTGGAGCACCTGGTTTCCAAGGTCAATGAAAGGGGCTCCTGATGTTTCGAGGGCCTTTGGTACTACATTAATGCAAACAGATTAGTTATAGGTTTTTGGGATCGCTGAACACGAATACGGGACAGGCACAGGAGCACCTGGTGCTGCTGTGTCTGTGCTGATCACGTATTCGTGTCCAGCAACCTCAAAAAGCTATAACTAATCCGTTTGCATTAATGTAGTACCAAAGACACTCGAAACTCCAGGAGCGCCTTTCAGTGACCTTGGAAACCAGGTGCTCCGGGAGTCGTTTCTGGTGGCATATTCGTGTTTAGCGACCTCAAAAAACCCTCCAGTAATTCATTTGCATCAATTACATGCCGAAAACCATCGAAACTCTAGAAGATGACGTCTCTTGCAGTGGCCCTGTCCACCACGTCCTCCGGAGGTCAATTCTGATGGCATATTCGTGTTTAGCGATCCGAAAAACCCATGAGTAAACTGTTTATATCAATTTAATGCCGAAAACCCTCGAAACTCTAGAAGATGACGTCCGTTGAAGGTCAAGGTCAAAGTAAAGGTCGCCATTGGATAGCCAGGAAAAAATCCTAGACTACTAGCACTTTTCCTTGATCCAAACTTCTACATGTTGCCTGATAACCAGTAACTCAGGGAATTGGAATACCCAGTAAATCTTATAATATTCCGAGTTTGTGCCTCTATACCTTGAAAATCCTTCATACGATTGAGTTGTGCCCATGAGAACTTTTTATCAGGATGCTTCAAAGAGTATTTTCCCAAAGTATGAATGAAATCCACTGGGACCTAATTTCCATAAGGTTTGTGCGGGGTACTTTGCTATTGTTCGTTCTTGTGACATTTTAATATTATTTACTATCTTTAATGATAATTAAATTATTGCTACCACTGTATTATGAGAATATGGATTTGGCAAAATTATTCAAGAGTAGAGTGCTGGAAGAGGGAGAAAAAAGATACGGTCAATAACTGGTGGGAAGGCAACAGCAAAGTAGGACGAGTAGGAGAGGAAGTGTTAGAAAAAACATCTGATCAAGAGCAGAGCCTCCTGGGGACAAAAAAATTTGGTGGCGGAAAATGAAGTGTAATAGAAGGTAACGGAGAAGAAAGAGGTATGAGAGGTCTTAAAGAGAGGAAGATACATAAAAGGTAGCAAAGAGGGAAGCAAAGCGCCCTGTAACACGCTAAGGAAGATCGTCTGCAAAGCTGTATGCAGAGTTGGAAACAGCCAAGAGCATGAAAAGGTTACACAGTATTGCTAAAGCTAGGGACAAGTCATCAATGGACTTGACTTACGTGCAGCAGATTAAGAAAGCATGTAACGTTGCTTTGTACCCATTTTCAATGCAGGGATGACATAATATTGCATGAAAATGGTTTAAAAATTACAAGCTGTTTCTTCGAGGATCTGTCGCATGCTCCGTAGAACTATAGGACAATGCCAGACAAAAAAATGTATACTAATAAAACATAATATTTTGTTAACTAATGTTTACGTCTATATATTATTTAACCATTTACCTCTGTGTACGCCTGACACATAGATTCGTATAGATTTTGATGTTGGTGTATAGAGTTTTCTAGCATCATTATTTCTGAAGGAATATTTCCAGTTTCCGATGCAGATTTCCATGAAGGCACGTTCTCCACGTATTGTTCCGCCTTGTGGTGGAAAATCACAGACAATGCCAACACTGCAGTTCTAAAAAAAAACAAAAAAAAATAATGTTATTGTTTTAATACTAAATAAAAATAAATAAAACAACATTCTGAATAAATTATTCCACGGTCAACAGTCAGTATAAGTTGGTAGATACGATGAAAAGAAGGAGAGTAGGAGAAAGAGGAAAGAAGAAAGGGCGAAATATCTAGATGAAGGATACAAATTATGGTATATAAGAAAAAGTAACACTAGACATGGAATTGGTATAATTGTGATAGTTTAAAATGAAAGACAACGTAGTAGAAGTCGTAAGAACGAGTGACAGAATAATGTCAGTGAAATTAGGACTTGATCAAGAAGTATTTAGAGTTTTAGAGAAAAGCTTGCTGTGATTAATTAGAAAACATACTGAGTGATGAAGTATGTGCTGAAGTACTGAGTGAAGTAAGATATGAAGCAATACATGGATGACTAGGATTTGGAACTAGAAATGAAGCTGGAGATGATATGCTGGATTTAGCAGCATATGGCGATTGATACATTCTTTCAAAAGAGTCAACTTGTCACATACAAAAGTGGACAAAACCACTCCCAAATAAATTATTTCAAAATTAGAAAAGAAGATATACGTGAAGGTCTGCAAAGTTTGCAAGGTAATAATTAGTGAGAATGTAGCGGTTACTGATTCAATTAATTCCATTAAAAGTAAAATTAATAATATCCCTCCAGAAATCTCTTTTGATACGGCCGTGATCGATTTAATACGATTTTTAACCATGCGAGCGCTGTCAGCTTGTCTACTTCGCGCAAATGAAATTCTGACTGAAGCGACAGTATGGGAATTGACTAAAAGAGGAAAACACAGACAAATTTCTGTGCAAGGAACGGCATCTGGAGCATCCATACAAGTATAACATCGGATATTATAAAGAAACACTATGTTGCAGGTAGTGTTTCTTTATAATATCCGATGTTATACTTGTATGGATGCTCCAGATGCCGTTCCTTGCACAGACATTTGTCTGTGTTTTCCTCTTTTAGTCCATTCCCATACTGTCGCTTCAGTCAGAATTTCATTTACGCGAAGTAGACAAGCTGACAGCGCTCGCATAGTTAAAAATCGTATTAAATCGATCACGGCCGTATCAAAAGAGATTTCTGGAGGGATATTATTAATTTTACTTTTAATGGAATTAATCGAATCAGTAACCGCTACAACTGTTAGCCAACAACACAAGTTGCTCTTGCTGGACCCGGAAATAAAAAAGCAAAACTAAACCAAAATATACGAGAAGACAAGACCACAAAAAATCAAGTGATGGATCTTAAAAGATAACAATGGATATTTATTCAGAGCAAAAATATCAGAAAAAATGTGCTTGAACATGAAAGAAGGTTTAGCATTTAATGGTTGGAATAACCCCAGGAAAGAAGTTTGAGAATAAAAATACCTGATGGAGGTTAAACAAAGTTGAAAAATAAAATAAAAATTATCATAAAAATTACACTTTTAACTAACTAATATTTGACGTGTTGACTTCCACTACGGAAATTTTTTTCACAAAGGATTATTAAAAATGTCCCAAAATGTATAACCTACAACAACTTGTTGGTTACTTCGAAGAAACAACGCAGATGAGAATGCTTACCTGGAACGATAAAAAAGTATAAAAGTGAGAATGAGTATATGAGGAGGGTATGGTTTGAAGCCAACATTTCAAGGACATTTTTGTGAATTTTTTTGAAACTATGGTAGAATTATTTTATTTTTAAATTAAATAAACATATTCAGTACAGTTCAAAGAACCTAAAAGAAAAATATAAGGCGAAATATTGAAAAATAAGCCACTGTGGCGAATTTTTACAGACACCTCAAAAAATGGATGTTGCCGTGGACATATAATATATGAACTCGTCATTAGATCATGTGAAACAAAAAATTCAAAAATATTTTATTAGTTTATGAGTTTTTCGAGGTAATGCTGTCGAGTTTTTTTAATTTAAACGATTTTTGAGTCTTTGGTATCACTCAGAAGTCAAAATAATGAAATTTGTTATATAAAAATGGTGAAGATCCACATATTGTATTTTAAATAAAAAATAAGCATAAAACAAAAAACATCTCTGACAGCGTTACCTCTCGAAATGTTTAAGGACAATCGATGCGATATTTCAGGTGGATGGATAGAGTAGTTTTTGAGTAACCGCGGTTAAAAAAAGCAGTTGTGACAAATATGCATTTAAAGTTTTTATCTATGTCATTTTTGTTGCAACACCGGAAGATGATTTGGAATCGCGGAGTAATTTACAAAAAAGAAGGCAACAACTGTTGAACGTTTCTCACTAAACTCAAGCGCCAATCTGCTGCAAAGCGAGTCGAAAGGGTAGAGATATTCAACACGCTGTATTTTCGGTAAGTTTACTCCGATCAATGTGAAATTTTCAGAGAGTATTCTTGGAGTCATGTACTTTTATTTAAAAAAATAAAAAAATCAAAAATTTCAAAATTTTCAAACCATACCCCTCCCCCCTTATTAAGAGAAGTCTAGAGCCATTGATTAAGATGGTTGGGGCATGTTCAAGGTCGAGACGTTAATCACCTATTACGAAGAATTTCTGAGTTGCCAGTTGCTGGGACGAGTAGGAGTGGAAAATCAAAGAAAACCTGGGGTTGGGGGCGCTTAGGCAGGATACGTCGGTAAAGGGATGTTGATATTGGTATGACCCGAAATAGAAACACGGGAAAATGTAATTCGGAAAGTCGACCCCGCATGTGTATAAAGGCAAAGAGAATGATGATTTCATATATGCTTAATCTGGACATACATATAACTGAAGCCACAGTATTAAGTAATTGGTAAGAAGCAATTGAACTGGTAAATAAAGACTTTTGTTAATACTGTCTTTAAATAATGTCTTTAGGGTAATAACAGTACGCTCAGTTAGGGTTACATTAGAAAAATAGAGAATGGAAAATTCATTATACAGAGTGAGTTTTATGTATGGAAACTCTTAATTATCTCGGAAACGGCTTACACGATTTTTATAGATTTTGGTCGGTAAGGGTTTTCTAATGCGGTAGATATTATAGTGGTAATTACATTGTTGTCAGATCTTCCATTTTTCTGGAAATCTAATGAACTTTATTATTTCAAATGGAACACCTGTATATTTTTTGCGTATTGAAGTCCTTAAGAAATAGTGATTATTTCTCATGTCATATTCCCTATACCTAAATGCCAACTAAATATAGAGGCACTTAGTAGATCAAAGTGTGAGGTACTATCTAAAATCCTGCTAGAAAATAACATTGACGTGGCTACCATTCAAGAAACTCATGTAGGTGATGAAACTGATCTAAAACGTAAGGGCAAAGTACCAGGATATGAAATTCTTGGTGTAACATATCACCATATATACGGCTGTATAACATACATCCGCAGCAACATAGAAAATGCCCATTTAGTGGACATCAGTACCAATGGAAACATTCAAATCATTACAGTAAAAATCGAAGAACTTACAATTGCTAATATATACAAGCCCCCAGAAACCCAGTGGCCTCCAGAAGTATTGCATCATCTTCACCATCCGGCAGTTTATATGGGAGATTTTAATAGCCATCATACGATGTGGAAATATCACAGCAATGACCAGAACGGCGAAGCACTTGTAGAGTGGGCAGAAGAAAACAACCTTAGCCTAATATTTAATGCAAAAGACAGGGGAACATTTAGATCCGCATCGTGGAGAAAGGAATACAACCCAGACCTCTGTTTCTCAACCCAAAACTCTCAAAATCAACCTGTTAATATAACAAGAAAAGTCCTGAAGAATTTCTCACACAGCCAACATCGTTTAATAATATATGAAGTAGGTATCCAGGTCCCGATAGTCCGATTCACTCCCAGACCAAGATGGAATTTGCAGAAGGCAGACTGGCAAAAATTCTCTACTGAACTTGATAAAGCTATAAGATGGGTTCTAGCCACACCGGAAAGCTACGATATATTTGTAGGTGCAGTGATATCAACTGCAAAAAAGTGTATACCAAGAGGTTACCGCAAAGAGTATATCCCAGGCTGGAATAATGAATGTGAAGAACTCTACAATGACTATATCGAGAATGGTGACCCAGATGTAGCTAATGACCTATTGCAAAGATTAAATGAAGCCCGGAGAGATAAATGGATAAAAACAACGGAGAAAATGGACTTTAAAAGATCGAGCAGACAATCTTGGAGCCTACTTAGAAAGCTAGGGGGAAGTGCCCCGCTCGTCCGAAAACCCCACTTTTTGTCCCCCGACCAAATAGCTAGCAGAATAATCTAGGGCTCCACGTGACAAAGAACATACAAAATATATAAAGAAGGAACTCAACAACTTAGGTCAAACAGCCGGACATAACCCAAGGTTCTCCCACGAATTCACCAACGAAGAAATAACATCAGCCCTCCGAGACATGAAAACTGGCAAGGCGCCTGGTTTTGATGGGATACATCCTGAGTTCCTACTACAATGCGGTCAAAGGACAAGAAAATGGTTGACTGCGTTCTATTCACTGATCCTTAGAACTGGAAACATACCAAAAGTTTTTAAAGAGAGCAAAATAATTGCTGTATTAAAACCCAATAAACCCCACGATAAAGTTGAAAGCTATCGTCCTATAGCACTTCTCAGTTGCTGCTATAAACTGCTGGAACGACTTATCCTAAACCAAATAGGCCCACAAATTCTTGAAAATATCCCACTAGAACAAGCAGGTTTCATACCTAATCGAAGCTGTGCAGATCAGATTCTAAGTCTACGCATATAGAAGCAGGCTTCCAAAAGCAACAAAAGACGGCTGTAGTTTTTGAGGATTTGACAGCTGCCTACGACACAGTATGGAAGGAGGGACTCATCTATAAACTAACCAAACTAATCTCATGCCAAAGAATATTGCAACTAATAAACAACATGCTCTCTGATCGATACTTCCAGGTAATCCACGGTAATAACATAAGCAAACAGAGGAAATTAAATAATGGACTACCCCAAGGATCAGTCCTTGCTCCGATGCTTTTCAACTTATATATATCGGACCTACCTGACACTGATGGAAGAAAGTTTGGCTACGCTGACGACCTAGCAATAGCAGTACAACACAAACAGTTTGAAATTGCTCAAAACGTGCTGACAAACGACCTCAACAAATTATATGAATATTTCACAAAATGGCGCCTGATTGATACCCAACTTAAATAAAACTAAGGTAAGCTGTTTTCACCTCAATAACAAACAGGCAAACCAAAAATTAGAGGTCAAAATGAGAAATGTAGCACTACCCTATCAACCTTACCCAAAATATCTGGGGGTTACCTTGGACAGGACTCTCTCGTTTAAAAAACATCTACAAATAACTGCACAAAAAATAAGTAGTAGAAATAACCTTATCCAGAATCTTTGTGGTACCAACTGGTCATGTGAAGATAGTTGACACGCAGCTTAATATAGCAATGAGAATGATAAGCGGCTGCATCAAGACTACTCCACTATATTGCCTTCCCACCCTTAGCCATATACCTTCGCCTATTCTACGAAGACAAAAGGCCTTGATAACGGAGTAGTCGAAAGTAAATAGCAACTTGCAACTACCAATCCATGAAGACATCCCGAGTTTAGCAGCAAACCGACCCCCATCCAGAAAACCACCCATAAGAACAGCCCAACAGCTAACATCAGATGATTTCAATGTTACCTCCAGATGGAGCACGCTGTGGGCTGAGGAAGCCTCACCTGAAGTATCCAACCTTATTGACCCAGTCCAAAAGCCTTATGGCTTCGACCAGCCACGAAACATATGGAAGAGCCTAAACCGAATTAAAACGGGACATGCAGTATGCGCACACAACCTACATAAATGGGGAAAACAGCCTACCTCCAGCTGCGACTGTGGTGCTCCAGATCAAACCATCCAACACATAGGGGAGGCATGTGAATTGAGGGCATACCGAGGGGACCCAAAAGACTTTTTCAAAACTACGCGTGCTGGCCTTGAATGGATAGCTCAACTTGACTTAAAGATATAACCTTATCTGTTTGTATTATCTTATATTTTATCTCTATTTTGTCTATGTTCGTTTTTATATGAGCTTATGTTTGTATTTTTGAATTATGTACTTACGTTTTTTACAATTATTATTGTATTTATTCCATGTATTGAGCCATACGCTACATAAATAAAATAGCACCTTTGAACTTTAAAACTTGCGCAATACCGTTGATATTTTTAAGAAAATTGAATTGTAATATAAACGTTGAAATATAAACATTGAATTGTAATATTGTTTTCCATTTATTAAACCCTTTGTTTTTGTAATATTAACATTAAAGAACATCTGAACAGTTAAATATGGGAAGCCGCCTTCTTTATTTTAATAAATAGTAGTAGGCCCAGAAAGGTTTAGTACGGCTCTGTCGGGTCGCCAGAGGAGCGTGCGTGCGAGCGTGAGCCCGCACACACCACTGGTGAATCACTATTTTTGTACTCTGGCGGTATTACTTGTTCAGATCAAAGTGCCGACACCGGAGTGATTTTACTGTGTAACCTCTGTATACTGTGATATTGGTATGACCCAAGAAACTTATGGAGAAATCTGACTAGAAACGTCGACCCCGCGTATAGATAAATGCAAAGATAATGACAATTTCGAGTATGCTCTTTCTGGACATAAAACTGTAGCCACAGTATTAATTAATATGTCTTTAGGTAATAGCTGTTCGCTTAGTTAGGCTTACAGCAGAACAAAAGGAAAAAGGAAAATTCGTTATATACATAGATAGGTTCCACCTCTTACCTTTCATCTAGCCCAGCGGCGAAATCCTTCCACGTACGATCCAACCGTCCGGCGACCGAGCGAATATGCGAGGCGGCATAATGGCCGCCTTCGATGAGACGCGACGCGACCGAAAGTATACGATTGATGTTCACGTAAACGTTCATGGAGCTCATCGTGAAATGCTGGTGCTCTTCTTGAAGCTGCTTGGCTAATTGGTAAGTATGGCCTATTTCTACATAGTTAAGAAGGAAGACGTCTTTGTTATGGCAAATCCACTCGAACATCTGAAACAATCAAATCAAATGATACAGAATATAGTTTAATTGTTTTTAATTGGCATAGGTACATTGTGGGATAGAATGCATCTGTAGTGGTATGGCAAAACTTGATATGTCCGATTTTTACAAAATAACATTATTGGTTTGATATGTTTTTAGTAATATTTCTTCAAGTTGGTAGAGTTTGGTATGTCTATGATGAAGGAAAAACCCTTAAAAATGAGAATGACAATATCTGATATGCCCACTGTGGTACTTATTAGGTAGGACAGAATTTGATATATATGTAACTTGATTTCCTATGTTGACAGTTATTTTTATGTTCATTTACTTTTCGTTTTTGGGTTGGCAAATGTATTCTGTACATAGTTGTGTGTATTCTGAAGAAAATCATTAAAAAGAGGTATTCATTAAATAATTATCCAATACCAGTTAATAAATTTCGTTACACCAGTAATGTGTTCAGTTAAAAATCAAATTGGCAACTTGCTTTAAAAATTTCAAGAATTTAGAGGGCTTTTCAAACTTACAAAATGCTCTACTGAAAAATTAGGTTAGATGGAGATATCAACTATTGCCATAACACTGCAGAAATTCAAACTGTCTCAATATAACCATTGCTAACTTGCATTGTAATAAAAGAGGTTCCATTAGATTTGACCATGATGATTCAGAAATTGATATACGTAGGGAAGTCAGACAGGAATATATTTTATTATATTTTTATATTTTTTTATATTATATTTTTATTTTATTATTAATAACCTCTAAATTTTAAAGAACCGCTTGGATTGACATGAAATTTGGCATACACATAGCTAACAAGTCAAAAAAAAGTGATATTGTGCCGATATGTGCTTTTGCCCTGGGGGTGGTTTTTACCCCCTCTTGGGGGTGAAAAAATATTCGTCCAAAGTAAGTCAGGAAATGGATAAACCGGCTAATTTTAAGTAACTTTTGTTCTATAGAGTTTTTTCACGAGTTATTTGCGAGTGAATATGTTCATTTTTTTAACAAAATAACCACGCTCTTAGACGGTTTTCCGCAAATAACTCAAATAGTAAGTATTTTGTCGAAAAAACATTCTTAACAAAAATATTGCCTGTAAAAAATTTTAAAAAATGGTGTATATATCACGTCTCTACACCTAGTAGAAGCAGAGTTATAGCTAATGAAAAATAGGTTCACATTCGTCAAATTTCAAATGGAATACTTTAACGTGAAATAACCAAAAATGAAGCACATTTCGGGGAAAACTCATTACAACTTATTTACAGTGTTTAAAAAAGCTTCATTTTTGTTTTATAAAAAAAATTTCTAGCATCAAAAGTAAACAAGTTACGCTCAAAATAAAGTTAGTCCCTTTTGGTTTTGGTAAAAAATCGAGAAAATCACCCCCTAATTAGTATCTTAAATGAACTTAATCGTTACGACTTCACAACTTTCTTGACTCGTGTATGTATTGTTTATATGATCTGTAAGTTTCATCGATTCAAAGTCCTTATTATTGAAAGGGCTGTAGTTAAAAAGGGTTGAACGAGTCACTGATCATGAATGTATGCAAATTTAGAAACACCAAATTTTAATCAATTTTTGTCTAACAGAAAAACAAAAAAATATTCAGAAAAGCAATGCTGACTTTTTTTCTTTTTCGAAATTTTTGGTATCTCCAACAATTTTTAAGTTATTTTGAAAAAAAGAATATTTTTCAAAATTAAAATTTTTAAAAATTTTACTTTAAAACCAAACTTTTTCAAAAATAAGCACTTTGAATCGATGAAACTTACAGATCATATAAAAACAACATAAGTGAAATAATTTGTGGAGCGGTAACAATTAATTTCATTTAAGTTGCTAATTAGGGCGTGGTCTTCCCGATTTTTTTTTTGTCAAAACAAAAGGGACCAACTTTATTTTGAGCGTAACTTGCTTAAATTTAATGCTAGAAACTTTTTGTAAAAACAGAAATAAAGCTTTTTTAAAAGTTATAATGGGGTTTCCCCAAAAAGTGCTTAATTTTTTGGATATTTCACGTCGAAATATTCTATTTGAAATTTGGTGAACATGAATATATTTTTCATTGGCTACAACTCTGGTTCTACGAGGTCCAGAGATCTAACGCGTACACCATTTTTTCACCGTTTCACGTTCACCGTACACCGTTTTTTTCGACAAAATACTTACTTTTTGAGTTATTTGCGAAAAACCGTCTAAAAATGTGGTTATTTTGTTGAAAAATGAACATATTCACTCGCAAATAACTCGAAATGTGTTGACTTATCTAAAAAGCTCTAAAGAACAAAAGTTACTTAAAATTAGTCAGTTTACCCATTTCTGGACTTATTTTGGACATATATTTCTTCACCCCCAGGGCAAAAGCACTTTGACATGTAAGCTATACGTATGCCAAATTTCATGTCAATCCAAGCGGTTCTTTAAAATTTAGAGCAAAAACCGTGAAAGAATGTACTAAAGATCAAATTATCGATGGCGGTACATAAATTATAGTGAAAAAAGAATGATAATTCATACAATTGACAGCATAACTTATTTGAGCTGTAAAATAAACAACGATTTACACCACTCTAGAAATTAGATAGAAAATTGAAAAAACAAAACCGTTTTTTATATAACCAATTTTTGTGCGGGCCTTAAATAAAATTGTAACTGAATACCATAATACTAAAATGTTATAATTATGTTTTGTAATAATTTATGAATTTGAAGCATCGAAAAACGCACAATGATCGGCACAAACAACCGAATCATTTTCCTACAGCACTCAAAAACTCTGAAAATACAGTTTCTTAGAAATCCTGCGCTACTATGAAGCTGTCAATAAGCAGCCGTCTAATGTCTGTCCCACCTTGACTTTACAGTACACGAACATACGACAATACAATCCTTATGGGAATTTTTAGCGCGGCGATGCCGATTTTCTTCAAAAGAATTTTCAATCGGACATTACCAAGGTCCTAAAAATGTAGGTCCCTAAAAATGATAAATTAAAACTAACCCATACAGTCAAGTAAAACAATATTTTTCATTGTTTTTTTGTGAGTGATAGTCATTTTCGAAAAGTAATCAGCAATTTTATAAAAGATATTGCGTAATAACTTTTTTTAGTTAAGAATGTTAGAATATTCAACATTAAAAGTGGATGTTGTTCTATGGTTGTTAATTTATGTATTGACTGTATAGACAGTTCTGAAGTAATGTCAAGAAAAATATAAAATAGATTGTCAGTCAAGTTTAAGTAAAGTTTTATATTGTCCTACCAGGTCCAACAGTTGAGAATAAATAAAGTGTAATTGTTGATGATCAGTTCACCTAAATTAAATTATAACAAAGAATATTAAATAAGCTTAAAATTATTACTGATAACATTGTATTGAGTAACTCATTGCTTATTTAGACCCTAATTACAATTTATTGTTATTCTTAATCACTGATTTCCAAGATGAAATTAATGTCCTTTTAATGTGTTTACACCCTACGACAGTGGCAGTGAAAGTGAGGAAGACGGGATTATAGAAAGAAGCTAAAATATATAGTTTAAATGAATTTTAATTATTTCTGTAGGTACCTACGTATTTATTAAGGTTTAACATATTTATGCGCTTAAATACATTATTACATAAATGTTTAATACAAAATTATTTTTATTTTGTTCACACAAAGGTATTTTTCGAAAAAAAAAAAATGTTTTAGAAACCCTGACAGCCACAAAATGTCAATAATATTAATTCCTAAGTTATTAATAGTTATCCTATAGAAAAAAGTATGTTTGCTTTAAACCTGTTTCTGATAAAATTTATTCCTAAGGTATTAATAGTTATCCTATAGAAAAAAGTATGTTAACTTTAAACCTGTTTCTGAAAAAATTTGGCATCACTGTTGGTCATAAGAACCTGTACTGTAAAGTCAAGGTGGGACGCACATTAGTTAGATGTCCTCACAAATAGTATCTAGAGAAATATTGACGTACAAAAAGCAATGTAGTTTGCATTTGAAGGCGATGCCTTAAATATCAAAGTCAAAATTGCAGTGACGTCTATTTGTGTAACGATTTGTACTGAAATCAGACAGCTGACATTAAAAGTGAGACATCCGAAGAAGACTATGGTGTGCAAAAAGTTCGACAGGTGCTCTCTCCGCTTTTGTTTAATTTATACGCAGAAAATATTTTCAAAGAAGCTGTGGAACAAGAAACAGAACGTATAATTGCCAACTGAGTGCTCATCAACAACATAAGATATATACTGATGCTAATGACACAGTCTTGCTAGCAACGGATAGAAATGATATACAGATGTGGGCCAAAAGTTTGACTTTATCTCAGGAAAACAAAAGCGAAAAGAGTAAACCACATCATTTAAGAATATGCAAAAGGTATTAACCAGTAGAGTGCTAAGAATTCAGTTAAGAATGCGGTTATGACGTTGTTCTCTTCAGCATTCTGCTATATGGATTGGAAGAATGGACTCTCAATGAAACTACGCGTAGAAAAATTTGAACTTTCGAGATGTGGGCGTACCTCCGAATGTTGAGGGTATCGTGGATGGACAGAATGACGAATGAAGTAGCCTTACAGCGTCTAACCAGAGGAAGAAAGGTTCTGAATACCATAAAAAAGGAAGATAATGGAGTATTTTGTTCACGTAATGAGAATTCCTAAATATGGATTAATACATGTAATTGGTCAAGATAAAATAGAAGAGAAACGTGGTCCTGGACGACGAGGAACATCGTGGCTTAAGAATATCTGCTTTTTTTTGGCCGAAGAACGAATGTTACCATAGCCAAATATACTACTAAGGGCCGATTTCTCATATCGAGTTCAACTCCAGTTTAACCTGAACTTCTAGTGAACGTCAGTTTAAAGTCAAAATCGCCTTTCTCAATTCACCTTCAACCGATGGCAGTTTAACTACGTTCAGGCTTGAACCTTTCTTGAACGGTGAAATGCGGCCGTTCAGAACAATCAGAACCCAGTTCAGATGATTTCACGGATTACGCATGCGTGGTATTATTGCAACTTATTATGAGACGCATATTAAGCATAAGGAAAAACGATAACATTATTTTTATGTTTATTAGATTTATTTATAACTACATATTAAAATGGCTGTTTGACTATTAATACTTAAATTTAACTTTATTCAGAAACAGCATAAAGAATAGTCATACAAAATGGCGATGGTTTTGCCGTTCTCCATCTATTGGCATTTCTCGAAAGCTGTAGAGCTTGAACTGACAATGAGAAATACATTTCCAAACAAACCGACGTTCACGGTTGAACCGTAGTCAACTAAACTACAGATTAACACAGGTATGAGAAATCGACCCTAAGTAGTAGCTGTCTCCTAAAATTAACTGTTAGTTAAACTTAAATACTCACTTTTTCACAATCCTGTTCGAACAACCTCAACTGAAAGCACTGGTCCAACTTGAGCTTTTTATGGTGCCACAGTTGAAGTAGATGTTGTTGTGACGAGTGAACCGCCTCTAAATTTTGTAAAACTAAGTTTTTGGTACCTAAGAGTTCTGAGTTCGTATTGCTAGGAGATTCTGGTTCACGCCCGCCGCCGCCTCCCCCACCGCCTCCTCCACCACCTCCGCCTTGGCCGGTGTCGAGCCCGCAAGATTTTTGTAGTAGGCGCTGACCTAAAATATAATATTTATAAACGTTACTGTATTGTTTGGATAATGTAAATGACAGCAATATAAATCGAGTATGTACATAACATCCAAAGATATATAGTCCAGGAACCGAAGCTTTTCACCCCGCAATTTTTACAGAATGGATCGATTTGCTTGAAAATTTGAGAATAAGTAGTGGATAGGCCAAGGATCAAAATCTATATGATGCCGAAAGGCGCTTTTATTGTGGGGGTGGTTGCCACCCCATCGGGTGGGTGGAAATTTTTTATTATATTTTGACACCAAAAGTTGATAAAAACATTCATTCTAGGCAAAAAATGTTGTATACATTTTTTCGATAAAACTAATAGTTTTCGATTTATTCGCTATTGAAAGTGTTAGTTTTACATGGCAAAAATCAATGTTCTTCTATAGTATACTCATTTACTATTCACTCAATTTTTGTCGTATAAAAAAATCTTTTACACCAAGTTCTTGAGAATTAAATAACCTACAATTTCATATTTAAACATATTTTCTTATCTTTGATGCTAATCTTTCCATTCTGAAGAATATGGCATTTTTTACAAAACTACGAAAAAATCTTTATTCGCTTTTAACTTCAGTTTTTTTAAAACTAATCATTTTAAGCCAGTCAAACTTCTAGAATCTATTAATAATACACAAAAAAAGAAGAATGAATAAGGCCAATGACTAAAAACACCGCTAACTTACATTATTATGCTTACAATTGGATTTCACCTTTTTTTTTCTCAAAAAAATATATTGATTTTTTAACCGTAACTTTTTTATTTTGTATCTTAGAAAGTTTGGTATAGAAGAATTTTGTAGGTTTTTACAAGATCTACAAGCCTATTAATATTAAATCTTATTAAAATCCTTAGTCACAAAAAGAGGTGACTTTGAAAGGGTTTGTAAAGGTGGTTTTTGCATGTTACTACAAGTGTTAATTGTCAATAGCTCACTTAATTTTTGTCATAAAAATTTTTTTTTCATAATAAATTCTTGGGAATTAAATTAGCTACAATTTAATATTTAAACATTTTTTCACATCTCTGATGCTAATCTTTCTATTCAGAAGAAAAGGCCATTTTTTCCAAACTACAAAAATTCGTCAATCGCTGTTAACTTCATTTTTTTACAAACTTCGATCAAAAGTCGATCAAACTTCTCGAACCTCTTAATAGTACATAAATAAATAAGACCGAATAAGGTCAATGACTAGTTTTAATTAGGGTGGTGATTACGGGGTTGCTTCCGACCACTTTTGTGCTGAAGAAAATAGGGACGGACATTCTTTTCATTATAAGTCACTTAATTTTTAAGCTAGAGACTTCTTTTTTATTTCTAGAGATAGATATTTTTAAATTCTTTAAATTAGTTTTAACAAGTTATTCTCGAAAAATGCATATTTTCCCGTTTTTTGACTTTTAAACTTCAATATTTAGCATTTGACAAAGGAGAGCTTACATATAATAAAGTATATCTTGATTACTGTTGGTCTTAAAAAAAAATTAAAAACACGATTTTGTTTATTTTTTCAAATAGTCCATTTTTCTTAAGTAAGGTTGTTTTGATAAAACGAAATCTTTTGGAGTTATTAGCAGAAAACTGATTAAAAACATTGATTTTTCGATATAATACTAACACTTTCGATAGCGAATAAATCGAAAACTATTAATTTTATCAAAAAAAATGTATAGAACATTTTTTGTTTATAATGAACGTTTTTACCAACTTTTGCGGTCAAAATATAATAAAAAATTTCCACCCCCAACAGGGGCTGGCAACCACCCCCATGGTAAAAGCGCCTTTCGGCATCATATAGATTTTGAACCTTGGACTATCCACTACTTATTCTCAAATTTTCAAGCAAATCGATCCATTCTGTAAAAATTGCGAGGTTTTTGTCCTATTTTAAGCTTTATTACTTGGACTAATACGAATCAGACGTGGAAGACGATAGGGTTGTGCTTTGATTCGGTGGAATCAAGATCAACGGAACTAGTATAAAAGTATAAACAGCATCAGATAAGCTGATGATACCGTCCTAATGGCAAGCAACGCACAAGAACTACAAAATATAATAAAGGCAGAAATTCGTCAAAGTGAAATAATTGGTTTAAATCAAAAATTGTTCCAAAACTAAAGTTCTAGTATTTTCAAAGAGACCAATAAACGTAGATTTGTATGCAAAGAGAGAAATAATATGACAGGTAAATTTTATAAAATATTTAGAAGCATATCAACAGCCAATGTAACAAAAAAAAAAGAAGCGAATCGAAGAAGCGAGAAAAACACTCATAAAAATTATTTATAAGATCAGATTGTAGTCTGGAGGTAAAAATCTAAATGATTAGATGTTAAGTCTTCTCTATCTTGCTCTCTCTATGGCTGTGAAAATTCAACAATGGACTCTGATAAAACAGAAAAAAAATAGTTGCCTTTGAGATGTAATTATTGTAAAGAAAAGCTTATATTCGACGTATCGGCAGAAAAACAGGTCTTCGACCCACATTTAAAAAAAATGATTACTTCATTCATGAAACTTTTTTATTCAGTTATTCATGTCGAATCGGACAACTTTTGTATTTCGGAAAATTTTCGGTAGGGGGCATTTCGTAAATATAGTGGTTTCTAAACTTTGTTGCGTAAGACAACTGGAGTACCCTTAAATATTTGTCGGACAATATTACGAGTTGATTTTAAATATTTTTATCAACCAATCCTACAAAACTCACCAGTGAGGGTATTATAAAAATTGACTCTTTATGCCCCACCATATTGGGGGGAGGGGGAGAATTGACCGATACATTTTTATAGTACATTCTTTCACGGTTTGTGCTGTAAATTTTAAAGAACCGCTTGGATTGACATGAAATTTGGCATACGCTTGGCTAACATGTCAAAGAAAAAAAGTTATATGGTGCCGATGTGTGCCCTGGGGATGAGTTTCACCCCATCTCGGGGGTAAAAAATATATGTCCAAGATAAATCCCGAAATGGATAAACTGACTAATTTTAAGCAATTTTTGTTCTACAGAGTTTTTTCACCAAATCAACACTTTTCGAGTTATTTTCAAGTGAATATGTTCATTTTTCAACAGAATAACCACGTTTTTAGACAGTTTTTTTGCAAATAACTCAAAAACTAAGCATTTTGTCGAAAAAAATATTCTTAGCAAAACTATAGCCTATAAAAAAGTGAAAAAAATGGTGTATATATTAGGTCTCTATACCTATCAAAAGCATAGTTATAGCTAATGAAAAATAGGTTCATATTCGAAAAATTCCAAATAGAATAATTCAATGTGAAATATCCAAATAATGAAGCATTCTTGGGGAAAACACATTACAACTTTTTTAAAGTGTTTAAAAAAAGCTTTATTTCTGTTTTTATAAAAAATTGCTAGCATCAAATGTAAGCAAGTTACGCTCAAAATAAAGTTGGTCCCTTTTGTTTTGGCAAAAAAAAAATCAGCCCCCAATTAGCAACTTAAATGAAATTAATCGTTACCGCTTCACAAGTTACTTTACTTATGTTGTGTTTATATGATCTGTAAGTTTCATCGATTCAAAGTGCTTATTTTTGAAAAAATTTGGTTTTAAAGTAAAACTTTTAAAAAATTTAATTTTGAAAAAAATGCTTTTTTTCAAAATAACTTAAAAATTCTTAGAGATACCAAAAATCTTATACAATAAAAAAAGTCGGCTTTACTACTATTCTGAATATTTTGTATTTTTTTGTTTTTCTGTAAGACAAAAATTGGTTAAGATTAGGTGTTTCTAAATTTGCATACACTCGTGATAAGTGACTCGTTCAAGCCCTTTTAACTACAGCTCTTTCAAAAATAAGGACTTTGAACCGATGAAACTTACAGATCATTATAATCAATACACACACGAGTAAAAAACTTGTGAAGTGGTAACAATTAAGTTCATTTGAAATGCTAATTAGGGGGTGATTTTCCCGATTTCTTACCAAAAAAGGGACCAACTTTATTTTGAGCGTAACTTGTTTACTTTTGATGCTAATTTTTTTTTAACAAAAATAAGCATTCTTTAGACACATGAAAAAAGTTAGAATGAGTTTTCCCCAAAACAGTGCTTCGTTTTTTGGTTATGGCACGTTAAAATATTTGATTTGGAATTTGACGAATATGAACCTATTTTTCATTTGCTATAACTCTGCTTCTACTAGGTATAGTGACCTAATATATACACAATGTTTTTCACCTTTTTACGTGCTATATTTTTGATAAGAATTTTTGAAGTTATACTTCTTTAGGCGCGATTGAGAGTAAAATTTCATAATACTGCGCGCATGCGCACACAGACAGTATGGCGTTTAGTTGCTAAATCTTTCTAGATATGTATAAATATATCAGTGCAGAAAAGGTGTGAAAATAATATATTAGTGATTTTAGTAAATATATTTATTATAATTTTTGTGTCTTTGGATTTGTCTTCCTCAGGAGTAAGATGAGTATTATTAAAACATTTTATTGTATATTTTATTCACCTTGTCTGTTTGTTACCGTGAATTGTCATTAGGTACGTCCGAACCGATACAGACACAATCCTCGTAGCGTATTTGGTATAGCATTCGGCCAGAGATCGAGAGGTCTTGAGTTCGAATCCAGTGCAATCCTATATATATTTTTTATTTTTTTGAAAGCGGTAAGCACAAAATTAGTTTGGTGTTTAAAAAAATTAAAACAAACTGTTTAATTTAAAGTATATTTATTTTTAAGAAATCATATAATAGAAGTATAACTTCTTACGTGCGTACAAAGTACACACACATTCTTTTTTTTTTCGACCAAATACTTTTTGAGTTGTTATTTGCGAAAAACCGTCTGAAAACGTGGTTATTTTGTAGAAAAATTAACATATTCACTCGCAAATAAATAACTCGAAAAGTATTAACTTGGTGAAAAAACTTTATAGAACAAAAGTTGCTTAGAATTAGTCATTTTATCCATTTCCTGATTTCCGGACTTATTTCGAACATATATTTTTCACCCCCAAAAGGGAGGGAAACTCACCCCTAGGGCAAAAGCACACATCTGCACAATATTACTTTTTTCTTTGACTTGTTAGCTATGTGTATGCTAGCGTTACCAGGTGTCCCGATTTGCGCGGGACGTCCCGATTTTCAGGGGTCTGGGAACGCGTACCGATTTGTACTTGATCGGGACACTAAATGTCCCGATTTTTACCCACGAAAACCAATTTCAGGAGGACTTACAGTGAATTTTATAACTATGTTATAAAAACAAGGCACTCCTAAAAGCGGCAATATCGAATGAAAAATATAATTTTAATAAAAAATAAATAATTTACTTAATCTACGATTTTTTTTTGTAATTTCGTCTGATTATTATTATTATGTAGGATCGTATAAACAATACACATATAAAGTAAATGGTAAAGCGGTAACGATTAATTTTATTCACGGTGCTAAATATAGGGAGATTTTCATGATTTTTATTACCAAAAAAAGGAGCCAACTTTATTTTGAGCGTTTCGCTTAGTTTTAATGCTAGAGACTTTTATATAAAACAAAATTAAAGATTTTTTTAAACACTTAATAGTTATTTATGATATAAGTGTTAAAAATGCAATTTTAAGGCACGCATGTGAAAGTTTGCAGAATGCGCGAAGCGAATTTTGCAATTCACACGAGTGCCTTAAAAATGTACTTTTTAACACGTATATCATACAATATTTTTTATACAAACGTCTTATATATCAACAATTATAATTTATTCACTCTCAATTACAGGACAATACCTACAAAAACTTTTACTTGAACTTGACTGACATTCCATTTTTATATTTTTCTTGACATTACATCAAAACTGCACTATACTGTGAAAACGTAAATCATAACAACTATAGAATAACATCTACTTTTATTGTTGTATATTCTAACAAATTTTAATAGTTTTTTTTCTACAAACGTGTTAAAAATGCAATAATACAGTTCAAATTAATTTTAAAAAACCTTTTAAACCACCTTTTTCAAATTGCGCAAGTTCTACTATTAATATTAATGTTAATAAATGAAATATACATATTTTGACGTTTCACAATTTGAGAATTTACTTTTAACTGCAGTGCCTTAAAAATTTTAAAGCACTAGTGCCTTAAAGTAGCATTTTTAACGCTCCTATGGAGTGCTAAAAATTGCATTTTTAACACGGTTGTAGAAAAAAAATTTAATAGGTTTTGCCCGAAAATTGCTTTAAATTTTTGGTTATTTCAAGTTGAAAAATTCGATTTGGAATTTGACGAATAAGAACGTATTTTTGATGTGCTACAACAATTTTAAAAAAACCTTTTAAACCACCTTTTTCAAATTGCGCAAGTTGTACTATTAATATTAATGTTAATAAATGAAATATAAATATTTTGACGTTTCACAATTTGAGAATTCACTTTTAACTGCAGTGCCTTAAAAATTTTAAAGCACTAGTGCCTTAAAGTAGCATTTTTAACGCTCCTATGGAGTGCTAAACATTGCATTTTTAACACGGTTGTAGAAAAAAAATTTTAATAGGTTTTACCCAAAAATTGCTTTAAATTTTTGGTTATTTCAAGTTGAAAAATTCGATTTGGAATTTGACGAATAAGAATGTATTTTTGATGTGCTACAACTTTGCTTTTACTGGTTTTATAGACTTTCTGAACATACATTTTTTTTGCTTTTTTAAAAGCTACATTTTTGCTAAGAATATTTTTTTCGATAAAATTACTAGAAAAGTATTGACTTAGTTTAAAAATTAGTCTGTTGATCCATTTTGGGACTTACTTTAAACGCGCGTTTTTTTTACCCCCGAGAAGGGGTAACTGTAACTGTCATCCCCCAAGTAAAAGCAACCAACGGTACAAGTTCAACTTTGAAGTAGACAGTAAGTAGAACCTAAAACCAGATTTTTGTGCCATTCGGAGTTGACTCTGAAAATGACACTCCAAAATGGTCATTTACTGGGCTATTGTTGTTTATTTGTCCCGATGTACAACCCTAAACCCCGATTTATTTTTGCTTATGTACCGATTAAAAACAAACCGGACCTGGCAACACTAGTGTATGCCAAATTTTAATGTCAATCCAAGCGGTTCTTTAAAATCTAGAGGTTTTGCAATATTTTACCTTTAAAGAACGTACTATTATGGGTACTCCAGTTGTCGGACGCACTAAAGTTTAGAAACCTTTATATTTATTACGGAACGCCCTTCAGCCGAAAATTTTCCGAAATAGAAAACTTGTCCGACTCGACATGAATAACTGAGTAAAAAAAGTCACATGAAAAAGGCAATATTTTTTAAAGCGTGAGCCCAAGGTCTAAATGAAGTATATTATACGAGAAGCTTCACGGTGTTCGGGATACGACGAAGCAGACGTTAGAATAGTGACCTTGGAATTCTAGAACTTATGTACGGCATGGTAACGAATAGAGATGGACTAGTCCAGATGATTCTAGAATTTGTATCTAGAAGCAGCTCTCTTATTAGTTTAGTTCTAAAGATAATATCTTCAAAACCAAATAAATAGGTGTCGTAAATAAATAATTTGTATAATTTAGAACAGCTCGTTTTACAAAAAATCGTTACAATATATTGAGACGGATGCTGAGGCTGAGAATTCTATAGATATAAAAAGTTACCAAAAATAAGATGCTTCGACGCATGAGTAAACAAAAATAAGTGCTAATGACTATATCAAAGAGAGGAAACTACAATAATTGGAACATGGGTTGATGGGTAAAAGATATGAATTACCTCGAATCATATAAGAAGGTACAGTACATGGCAAAGCTCAGGAAGAAGACGCCAGAACTGATGCTGTAGGTAATAAATATATAGAGTAATAAACAAAATATTCTTAATTGTCTATACCCAGATATAATCAGTCAATATTTGAACAACCAACGCGCGAAAGAAAGTTATGTCCGCCGCATATTGCCTTTAATGTCTGCCTCAGTTGCAGACGAAACGTCACGCAATTCTATACCATTATTAAACAATAAAGAGATGTACTAATAATTAATAACATTTTGCAGAGCAGAAGTAGGTCACAAAAATACATAAATATTATATTCTCCTTTAACTGTTTTGTCTTCCTCGAATATTGGCAACTAATTGCATGACTTCACTTTATTTACGGCAGTAAAATTTTGGATTTAATAGATGAAACTGAAGGTTCCAAATCATTTTCACTTTGTTGTCTCTTCGTATTTTGTTGCCCGACTAATAAATTCTCTATAAAAAATGTACAGCATTAAATTGCATCTGAGGTATTATTTTAAATAAGAAATAAAGGTTTGATAAATAGCTACATAGTTATAGACGGAGAGGCAGCGCTGAAAAATCTCTTTGAATTTACTAAAGCTAGATTTTTCACAGTTGATTACTGTGAGTGTGTAGAGAAACATACTGCGGTCGGTCAAGCGAAACGTAGAACGGGGGTTACTGAGAGGGTATCAAATTTGCTTTCCTACGAAGGTAATTAAATCCATTTACTAAGGCTGAAAATCAGTACACACATTTTAAATTAAATATAAATAAAAGTTATTATAGTCGGTCAGCTGTATGACAGGACAGATTCGGTCGGTCGGCCCCAATAGTCAATTGAGGAAATGAAGCATTTTGGCTCGCAATTTTTTCGTCCAGCATGGATTTACTTGAAATTTTCACAAAAGGTAGGGAATAGTCCAAGGATCATTTTCTATATCATGCCGCTATCATACGCTAAAACCTTGGGGGTGGTTGCCACCTCATCTCGGGGGTGAGAATTTTCTATTACATTTTAACCATGTAATTCGGCGGAAAAAGTGATTCTAAGAAAAAAATGTTTTTTACATTTTCTTCGTAAAACTAATATTTTTCGAGTTATTCGCGCTTGAAACTAACAGTTTTTCGACGAAAAAATCGACTTTTTTAGAGGTTTTTTTAAGAATAATTCGAAAAATATGCATTTAATCAAAAAAAAACTGTAGATATCAAAATTGTATCTTTTAGTAACACAAACCAAATTCTTTTCCAATAATATCTTTAAGACCAATACAAACCCAGATACGGCATGTTTAAGGTTATCATTTTTCGTCAAATGCATAATTTGAAATATTCAAAGCCAAATAATGGGAAAAATTTGCATTTTTCGAGGAAAACTTAAATAATCTTTTTTCAAGTATACAATTAGACCTTTCAAAAAAAAAGTAATAAAAAGTTTCTAGCATGAAAATTACGCGACTTATAATCAAAAAATGTCGGTACCTGCTTTTCTCTACGAAAAAATAAGTGAAAACAACCCCCTAACTACCTTCTTAATTCAAAATTGGTCTTCACCGTTCTGTAGTTCCTTTTATATTTATATTATCAACACACTCAAGGAGTTTGACCTATTTAAAATGCCTAATTTTGGAAAAATTGGAGTTTAAAGAAAAATAGATTTTTTGCAATTTGGTATTTTTTACCTTTTACTTCAAAATATCTCCGAAAATACTGAAGAGACGAAAAAAATTATAAACTACTAAATTGTAGCTTTTTTAATGACTAAAATTACCCTGTGCATAGATTTTCATTACAGTGAATAGTTAGCCAGATATAGCTGTTTAAATCCTCTATTTACCAGCAAACACCCCCTTATTCGAGCCCTTTAAACCCGCCCCAATTCAAAACTAAGGGATCTTACGGAATTTAATTTACACAATCTTATAGCTCTTTAAAAATCCTACAAAATCATTTTTGAAAAACTTTTTATCGCCAAAAACATAGAATATTTTTCGAGGTATTCTCAAAAAACCCTTTAAAAAAGTCGATTTTTTCGTCGAAAAACTGTTATTTTCAAGCGCGAATAACTCGAAAAATATTAGTTTTACAAAGAAAATGTAAAAAACATTTTTTCTTAGAATCACTTTTTCCATCGAATTACATGTTGTTCTGAAGCTATTTCCTTGTGGCATTTTTATGATTAACTATTTAGTCAATTATTAAGTTAATTAATTCTAAATAGTTAATCGAATTACATGGTTAAAATGTAATAAAAAATTTCCACCCACCGAGAAGGGGTGGCAACCACCCCCAAGGTTTTAGCGTATGATAGCGTCATGATATATAAAATGATCCTTGGACTATTCCCTACCTTCTGTGAAAATATCAAGTAAATCCATGCTGGACGAAAAAAATGCGAGCCAAAATGCTTCATTTCCTCAATCGACTATTGGGGCCGACCGACCGGCTCTGTCCCGTCATACAGCTGACCGACTATAATAACTTTTATTTATATTTAATTTAGAATGTGTGTACTGATTTTCAGCCTTAGTAAATGGATTTAATTACCTTCGTAGGACATAGGCGTAACCAGGGGGGTTTTGGGGGTTATAACCCCCCCATTGGGATGTACTTTGAGCTCTATACGCTTAATACAATAGCCCTCAGAGACCTTCCGGTAGTTGTAACCCACCCCTTTCAGGTAGTTGTAACCCCCCTTAGGATCATCCTGGTTACGCCTATGTCGTAGGAAAGCAACTTCGATACCCTCTCAGTAACTCCTGTTCTACGTTTCGCTTGACCGACCGCAGTATGTTCCTCTACACACTCATAGTAATCAACTGTGAAAAAACTAGCTTTAGTAAATTCAAAGAGATTTTTCAGCGCTGCCTCTTGGTCTATTATGATGTGCTCCTATTAATTATATTTTATAATTTTCAGGTGGATAGTTATATTATTATTCCATAGAGCATGTGAACATTTATGGCAATTACACAAGGTTTTATAAACAAAATTTTACCTAATAAATCGATATCATCAACTGGTGCCTTCATAATTTTCTTTTTCATTTCATTATGTAGGTCGATTTTGTGTTTAGCGCCACTAACGTCTTCAGCGAAGTCGTTCCTAGCTAAGTCCTCCTAAAAAAATACATAAAACTGTATGTAGTACATATAGATTTTGTACATATTTGTATGGGGTTAAATGACAACTGATAGTGAAATTTGACATTTCAATTTCAATTTCCACTTCAGAAATCGTTGTCAAAAAATTATTTTAAAAATAATGATTTGTGTTAACCTGTGCCTGTTTACTGACTGATTGTATCACGAAAATTCCTGAAATTGACTTAAAAAGTAAGTATCCTAGATACCTACTTGGAGATAATTTTCAATGTCATTTTCTTTTTGATAAGTTCGCCACGAAAAAATACTACATATTCTCAAGACTTCCGGTCTGGACATTAGAATCACCGCAAATTTGTATTGGGGCCAGGCTGCATGTGTTAGGGTTGTGAATCAGAGCTCCGAAGAAGTAAAAATCAAGCGTGGAGTTCGACAAGGCTGTATATTGTCACCAATGTTGTTTGATTTTTACGCTGAAACAATCTTAAATGAAGTGTTAGAAAGCGCAAAAGAGGGCATACCCATTAATGGCGTGCTTATGAACATGGTCAGATACGCAGATGACACCTTGTTAGCGACAGGATCAATTGAACATCTTCAAGCGTTATTGAACCGAATGGTGACGTTCTGTGCGATATATGGACTCAAACGTGGAATCTTACCCATTTCTTTTGCAGATTTTTCACCTATAACACACACATTTTACCATCTCTATACATGAAGGTTTACTACAATTTTCCGCAATTGAACTTTCGCGGAACCCCTGCGTGATCTCCACGGAACCCCGGGGTTCCAAGGAACACAGTTTAAGAAACGCCGTTTTAAAGTATCACATAAATGCTATAATCGGATTTAAATCTGATCTGGGCTATATACGTACTGTATAATTTTTAAATTAAATCTCATCAAGGTAAGTATTCACTATGCTAGCGACATGAATACGTGCATTAGCACCAATATGTCATATCCAATATGGATTTCAAATGGCAAAACATGATCTTCTAAAATGTTTTCAATGTACCGGGTGTCCCAATAAGAATGGCCCTCGGCCATATTTTCATAATTCTAGGTCCACTGCGAGAGGGCGTAATTGAATATTAAAAATTAAATCAAAATAAATTTAGCTAATGAAAGGGCACGGGAAATCCAATCATCGTATTCTTCATAAAATTCTGTGCATATTTGATTTCACAAGTTTAAGTCTACCTTTGCAAATAAGAGGTGGGGGTGAGTGGGAACCTTCTTATAAAAAAAAGGCTGTAAGTCCGGTTCTGCTAAATCGAATGTTGCATAAATATAAGTATGCATTTTTAATCCTGTATTACAAAATTAGACCAAATTAGCAACAGAATACCGAAAACCGCATGTCGATATCTTGTTTCTATCTCGAGATATCTTAAGAAACGTGTAAATTTTAAACAACCTTTAATGCCACCGGTAAACGAAGTTAAGGAAAAGTAGTGTGCTATGGAAAAAACAAAGAAACGTTTTCCAGATGTAAACGTACATAATTAATTAAAACAACAATAAGACAAACAACACTATAAAATATAGCAAAGAAATAAAAGCAACTACTTACTTAGTGACGAAGTAAATGTTCAAATTGTTGCCCATCATTTTCGATGCAAGCATTTACTCTTTCAAGAGTAGATTGAACAGCAGTCTCAATTTCTGCTTTCGCAATGCTTTGAATGGCGTTTCGTATTTTCTAGATCATGTTTTCTCGAGTAGTGGGCCTATCAGCAAAAACAAGGTCTTTAATCCGTCCCCATAAACAAAAGTCTAAAACAGTTAAATCTGATGCTATTTAATCTACTCTTGAAAGAGTAAATGCTTGCATCGAAGATGATGGACAACGGGCAACAATTTCAACATTTAGGCAGTCACTAAGTATGTACTAAGTAAGTAGTTGCTTTTACTTCTTTGCTATATTTTATAGTGTTGTTTGTCTTATTGTTGTTTTAAATAAGTATATACGTTTACATCTGGAAAATGTTTATTTGTTTTTTCCATAGCACACTACTTTTCCTTAACCTCGTTTAACGGTGACAGTAACAGTTGTTTAATATTTACACATTTCTTAAGATATCTCGAGATAGAAAAAAGGTATCGACATGCGGCTTTAGGTATTCTGTTGCTAATTTGGTATAATTTTGTAATACAGGATTAAAAATGCATACTTGTATTTAATATTCTCCAAAGAGAAATATATTTCCAAAAATAATTAAATAACGCCCAGTAGCTGGCATATTACTTATTAGGCTATTTCGAAAATAAGACTCTTACATTGACGAAGAAGAGCTGTGTTCAACAAGACCAAGTATGCAAAATTCGATTTAGCAGAACCGGACTTACAGCTATTTTTTCATAAGAAGGTTCCCACTCACCCCACCTCTTATTTGCAAAGGTAGACTTAAACTTGCGAAATCAAATATGCGCAGAATTTTATGAAGAATACGATGATGGGATTTCCAGTGCCCTTTCATTCGGCAAATTTTGATTTTTAAATTTTTGATATTCAATTACGCCATCTAGCGGTGGACCTACAATTATGAAAATAATTTCCAGGCTTTTCCTGAGGCAACCTTTGTTATAAACATTTTTTTCTCAAAGCTGTACTACAAACGGTTCCTGAGATATGGCCGAGGGCCATTCTTATTGGGACACCCGGTACATATCAGTTGGCATTAGCCTAATCACGTCCACGTGTTCGGTATGTCCTTTCAACGCAATACCTCTCCGTAGCACTATGCCGCCACCACCACAACTAACGCTCTGTATGAGCTTACAACTGACATATTGTTCGCCAACTCTTCTGTAGACGAAGTTTTGAAAATCTTGCTTCCATATGGTGAACGGTATGCCGGACATAACCTCATACAGAGTGTTAATTTTGGTGGTGGCAGCATAGTGCTATGGAATGGTATTTCTTGGAAAGCACATTTTAGAAGATCATGTTTTGCCACTTGCCAGCTTTATTGGAGAACAAATTCGTGTTATTGCACCATGACGCAGGTCTTCATGTCGGTATAATAGTGATAGTGAATACTTACCTTGATGAGATTCAATTTAAAACCTATATTGGCCATCATATAGCCCATATTAAATTTAAATCAGATTATACTGTTTATATGATACATCAAAACATCGCATTCGGAAAGGAAATCCTATTTCTATGACACCGGGGGCAGCACAAAAATTTTTTATTTCAGACGTTAATTTCAAAATATGCAATATTTTTGTCCGTGTGTGTATTTCCTACGTAAGAAGAAATAGAAAACTGAAATAAAAACGAGTAAAGTAAAGAACCTAATATTTACCTGCAAATCGTCTAGTCTATCCAGAAGGTCAGCGGCTTGCCACGCGAACTCTTCAATGGCTAATCTAACTTCCAGCCAGTGAGCATGATCATAAGACAAAGTACCTTCTAAGTCAGATGTCAGTTGACTACTATCTATTATTTTTGGCAAAGCTTCTATACTTATCATATTTGTCTGGAATAGAAATATATTACTGTATGAATATCAGTGAGTACAATCAATTATTAATAATATGTAATTAATATTATTCATCATTTGGATATAGTTTTATTTTTTATTTTTCCGACCAAGTACTGAAAAGTAAATGATACCCTGTTCTAATGCATTTTCTTTTCTTCAACGTACCTTGTTGATTGAAAGTTAAGAGTCCATAGCAAACAATAATAGGTAAACAGAAATTATAACGATCAGAGGCAAAAAAGTCATAAGGGCAAAAAGGAAGATCAGCACGGAACCAACAAGGCAGCGTTCTGATGTCATATATACTTAGGCATATATGCAAATAAAAAGGTATGAAATATGCACATAAATATGCAGTATTTTACCCAAAAATATGCACGTTTATCTAGAAAATATGCATGTAATTAAAAAATATATTTACAGTATTTTTTATTTACAAACATATTTACAATATCTCCACATGGTATGGTGTTTTAATTAATATGGCTATATTTTATTAACTAAGCTAATTAATTACAAATTTAAGTATTTAAGTATTTTAACAAATAAATAATTGATATTATTTCGAATTGTGGTAACAATAAATAATTATCAAATGCTATTCAAAAATTTGTAACAAATACTTATGGCTTCTATCTGATTACATAGAAAAACTTCTTTCGATATTAACTGATGTAATTGGGGCATTGTTCAAATTTACGATAATAGTTGGTTCTAAATTAAGTGCTTCGAAAAATGTCCCAGCTAGTACTTGAACCACTTGAGAAAGAATGTGGTAATAACCACTGTTTTTTTTCCATGGTTGCTTTAAATTTTTGAAAAATTTCCTATCCAATATGTATTACTTTTAACGTTTTGAAACAATGATTCAAATTCTTTTATTTAAAATGTACTGTCTAACAATGATAATTATTTGGAGGATTCTAATTGAGTAATAGTTTTCTGAACAAAACTAGTGTTTGATTTTATGAATGACACCACGACACTGAACTGTTTATTTGCGGCATTTTCAAAGCACAATAATTATTCACAATTACGAAGACACGTGTTCACAGCTTATTTTACAACAAAAGCGAAATGGGCCGTCAAAATAAAAATTTTTACATAGAGATATAAACTGGCTGATTTTGGAACCTTTGTAACCAAAACGTGACAAAACTGTGTACAAGCCGCTCTTTTATTAGTTACTACATTCAGGTACCCAAAATTTGAATATGTACCAAGAGATTATAAAACAAAGTTAAATATTGAGATTTCCAAGCTACTTGTTACAGTAATATAAAAATATATGTGTAGTTACAACCAAAATTTAAAATTATATGCGCTTTATGCACACTTATATAAAAATATGCAAAATTGGAAATTTTTGCATTTTTTATGCATAATATGCAAAATATGCAATTTGCATATTTGCCTAAGTCTACATATGAGAATATGACATCAGAACCGACCTGAACGCAATGCAAAAAGTTGTAAGTCTCTAGGTGCTGTATTTAAAAATCGATTTATCGTCGTCGTGGATGTGAAGATAGCTAACCCACATTTTCTCAAAAAAGAGTTAACTGCAGCATCGCAATCAGAAAGAAAGGTTCCACGTTGTAGTGAAGAGAGCTACGTGAATATGTTGTTTCATTCAAAATGGAACATTTCCAAAACATGGAACCTTTCTTTCTGATTGCGATGCTGCAGTTAACTCATTTTTGAGAAAATGTGGGTTAGTTCTCTTCACATCCAAGAACGACGTTATTTTGTGCTAAATGCCTTGGTCAGATACCAATGGTAACTCATAATAATTGTCGGAAGATTTTTTCAACTGAAACGACCCACTCATAATTAAAAACGGGTAAATTGTAGAAATTAAAATTATGTGTATAAATGTGGGTATGTGTATAAGTACGTATTCGAATGCATATTTGTATTTAGTGTCATTATAAATTTCCATTAGTAGGAGATATACATGAATTAGTAGAGTATAAACAATTATAACGAACAATTTAAAAGGCTTAATTTGTCACATTAATTTGTAACCACACGATAACCAATTAATTCAACCTCTAAACATGTTTATGAAAGGAAAATATAAACACGATCATGAATGTTTTTATTTTATTGATGATTATTACTAGATGTGGTATATTAAAAGTGTAATTGTTTTTTTATTAATACTTTAACATTAAGTCATAAACAGTGGAAAATAAAAAACTAAAAAGAAGTAGAAAGTAAATTAATCCTTTAAACGCCGAATCATTAAAAACTGTAGAAAATGTTATTCGAGCGTTATGGGGACCTATTGGGTTGTGAAGAGTAGGTCATAAAACCAAAAATAAGTTAAGTCAAGTTTTCCATTTAAGTGGGGACTTTCCATTTTTTATAATTAAGTACTTTCGATGGGAAATAAGCCACAATTTTAGCAAAAAAATAATTTATTAACGTTTCGACGCCCAAGTCGGGTGTCGTTGTCAAAATACAAAATAATATTGTGGCTTATTTCCCATCGAAAGTACTTAATTATAAAAATGCCACAAGGAAATAGCTTCAGAACAACATTCCATTTTTTAATTTAATTTTCCAACAATCGATTTTTCCGATTACAGCACCGTCTATTCATAATTAGAAAAAATGTCTCGAATAAAAGTTACTTATTTTTACGTAAGGAATCCAAATCTGCAATAAAAAAATCTGGGCTCCTATTTAAGATTTTAAAGTAACCCCCACCCTACCTCCGTGAGGGGTCGTGTCATTCGATAGATTTTTCAAAAATACTGAATATGTGTATTTTGCAGTTTTTCGATCTGATGTTCATTTCACGAGATATTGCGGGGTTCCTATTTAAAACTTTAAATTTACCCCCACCCCTCTCCGTGGGAGGTCGTGTTTGGCATCATTTGACAGATTTTTGAAAAATATTGAACATGTATGTTTTAGTTTTTCGATCTGACGTTTATTTCTCGAAATATTCGCTTTTTTCTTGTAAAACTTTATGACTCACTCATTTCCTTACGCGCCACTCAAACCGTCAGATTTTTGAAGTATACACTGTTAGGCATGTACTTAACTTACCTTAACTTAATTTGACGATTTCGAGTTTTTTAAGGATAGATTTTTTTTCGGACCCCCCTTAACGAACTCTCCTATGGTAGGGGGTACATTTACAGGGTACAAAGCTTCTCCCTATGTGATAATCTGACGCGCTCGAGTAACTGTAAAAATCTCCGCTTGGGCTCTCCTACCAAGTATTTCTTATGGATTTTTGGCTGCTGATTACGGAATTTCGAGGGTAGATTTAGATCTGAATGGTCAAAAAATTGTCATAAACAATTTAATTGTTTATAATTATTGTTTATAAGGCTCTATCTCGTGAACTAAAAGACAAAAAACTTTTTCAAATAAAATTTGTTCCTTAATAAAAAACAAAGAAAATGGCGTTTACTAAACTTAAATCCAATAATTAGAACCCACGATATTGTAAAATTAGTGCATCATCCAAAATAAGTATTTTTCGAACCATTTTCGATTGTAACTCGGCTTTTACGCATGCAAATGAGTTCTGCGAAGTCTCATTTTAAAGCTTAATTCACATACATATTTTCAAATAAAGTTCGTTAAATTACTTAAGAAGTCAAAATCTTTATTTGTAAATGATATATAATTTATTTAAAAATTGTTTCTAAAAAAGATCCAAATTGGACTCAATGTAGGTACATCACAAACAAACGTTTTCGGACTAATCAGTCCATCATCATGTTAGACTCCAGATCCAAAGCAGTTGAAACTAGCTACTGAGTTAGGTCGAATGACCTTTAAAATGTAACATTTTAGCCATCTACTGTTACTACGATGTTAAAACTGTTTCCTACTGTATTCAACCCAACCATGAAGTTTGAAGCTAAGATGAAGACACCATGTTGATTTAAAATAATTTATTCTATTAATATTTATTGTTGTTTTCAATGTAGCCTAGATGGCTAAAATGTTACATTTGAAAGGTCATTCGACCTAACTGAGTAGCTAGTTTCAACTGCTTTGGATCTGGAGTCTAACATGATGATGGACTGATTAGTCCGAAAACGTTTGTTTGTGATGTACCTACATTGAGTCCAACTTGGATCTTTTTTAGAAACAATTTTTAAATAAATTATATATGATTTACAAAGAAAGATTTTCACTTCTAAGTAATTTTTATTATGGTATACAGTATACAGCCAATGAGAGGGATTCATTTCTTTTTATATTCGTTAAATTACTTTATCTTTATATGTATTAAAGTTATACCCGTTTGAAGTTATAATTTTTTTAAAACATTTGTACATTCATTTGTTTATAGAGAAGAATATTTTTGTGGCATTAGAGAAGAATTTTAAAAATATATTATTTAGACCGAATTACCAATGAAGAAGATTTCTGAAGATTCTCAAAAGAAACAGAATTGAATAATGAAGTAAAGATACGAAAATTAGTATATCTAGACATAGACCGTATTATGTGAGGGACAAAATACCAGCTTCTGCAAAATATCACTCAGGGAGATATTATGTGAGTGGTTCAAATGTTCCTTAAATCAGGTACCTATGTACATAGAGCAGTGGTAAACAGATTACAAATAGTCGTGATGATGACCAACCTTTTGAGCTTCGTTGTTATGGTATCATGAACCGCATGTCAGTGTTTACGTTTCTATAGTTAAAAGCAGTCCAGTGTATTGTTTCGCAAGAGTATGGCAGAAAGTTCATTCAGATATTATACTTTCAACTGCTTTTACTATTTTTTAGTTACCAATGTAGAATGTAGAATGTAGAAAATGGGGCGGCCAATAGAGCCTGATACACTGCGACCTTTGCAGATCTATTGAGTTTCCCCCTTCTTTTAAAGCACTTCATCTAGCTTGGTCCTCTTAATGAGAGTCAACAGCCTTGATAGTGGCCTTTTCCTGTAGCCTGGTGCTTACGGTTTTTCCTCCCCAAGTTCTAGAAACCGCACTCGTGCGAGACCTTCGCAATTACACAGAACGTGTAGAGCGGTTTCCTCTTCTTCCAGACAGAACCGACAGGTGTCCTCTTCTGTCAGGCCTATGAGACTCAAGTGTCTATTGAGTCTACAGTGTCCAGTCAGCAGACCCACTATCATTCTGACAGTGCTGCGACTGCGCGAAAGTAAGTCTGCTGTAAATTTAGCCGAATGTCCTTTGATGACCTGTTTGGCCTACCTCTGTCCTGGGGAGTTGTTCCACCATTCAAGAGACTTCTGTTGCACCCATTTGTGTATAGCTGCTCTTTTTATCGTATTTGCGATTCCAAAGAAGGGTTCCGGACCAACCAGTGGCGTAGATGCCCCTTCTCGGACCAATTCATCGGCCTTCTCGTTGCCACGATGACCCTTATGTCCCGGCACCCAGGCAAGTCTCAACCTGTTTCGACTTCCCACCTGAGAGAGGACATTCAAACAGTTCCATACCAGCCATGAATCGACCTGCACCGAACTGAGAGCCTTTAGAGCCGCTTGACTATCCGAATAGATAACGATGGAGTCGTTATCTAGATTTCGGCTGATTAGTTCCGTAGCGCACCTTTGTATAGCAGCTACTTCGGCTTGAAATACGGTCGTATATGTTCCTAGACATATCCGGACTTCCGTCCTTGGTTTTATGTCATATATTCCAGCCCCTGCACCTATATCGGTTTTGGAGCCGTCCGCATACCATATTGAGTTTGCCGTTATCGGCGGACCAGTTTCCCAGTCCCCTCTTTTTGGTATTGTGATTTGAAAATTTTTGTTAAAGCTATACCTCGTAACCATTCGGTCTACAGGCATTCCTAGAACGGGGTCTGCCTTTATGTCCTGGTATAGCCTTAAGTTATCAGCTCCCTGCATCATACTTATTGGAGCTTGGCCCTGGATCAACCGATGGACTGTTGATCTAGCTTCACTCTGTATGTTGTTCTGAAGCTATTTATTGTTATATTAAATAAATTCATTTTTTAGTAAAATTGTGGCTTATTTCCCATAGAACATACTTAATTCACTATAATTCAATATATATATATATATATATATATATATATATATATATATATATATTGTTAAGATATGTAAAATTTGAATTAATATGGTTTCGATCTTAATATTTTAGAAAAGTTAAAACATATAATAAAAATATACCAAAATTCATTTCGAAGAAATGAAAGTCAATTATCTTTGGATGGCCGTAGGTAAACAAAATTTAAATAGGGATTAAGTATTTTCTTTGTACAGTTAGTATGATAAGAAAGTGGTTATGTGTTTGGACAATGAGACCGGGTTTCCCAAATGGACTTTTGCGGCGAGGGAACAATTGTATTTAGAAATTTAAATGAATGTAATCTTTGTTTAGATATTAAGAAAGGAAAAAAAAACCGATTGGCATGTAATTAGTTTTAGGAAATTTCTAATGGTAGGGAAAATTGGTGTTTGTTATCTGAAAGGTAGATGGGGATAAAATTGAGGAACTCGGATTGGTGAAGAAGGAAAAAGGAGGGGCTAGGTATGAAGAATGGGAGTTTAGCGAAATGTTAGAGGGTGGAAGAAGAGTCAGTTGTTAAATGATCGTTAAGTCGACTAGTGGTGATCTCTAAGAGTCTCCTGAAGTAGTAAGGCAGATAAGTGAATAGTTGTGAGTTTGTTGAAATAAGTGTCCTGACGGAAGCTCATCACGTAAAGCATTGTAAGTTATATTGTTCTACTTATATTCCAAGAGTCACCGTTGCATGCCGGAACGAGAAATAGATTCAGTTTATCGAGAGGAGAAAAGGCTAGCATTGTTTTTTGAAAGATACGTGCATCTGTAGGGGGTCATTAATGACAATAGGCTTGCAATAATTTGTTGCGAGATTGCTGACTACACAGGGGGCTGCTAAGAGTAAATTGTAGGCGACCAGAGACAAGAATTTGGACAACTCATCATCCGAGAGACAGTTTTATTTTTTTTGTAGAATTATTCATAACGCAAATTTCAATAAGTACTTTAGATAGTGGTAGGGTTATTTCAATAATCAGAATAGGAAATATTATTTTTAGAGGATATTTTGAGGGTGAATTTATTTCAATAGATGCTTTTGTACCATATATGTGTTTTATTCCGTTAATCTTTGACCTTATTTATCATATGTAAAGCAAAGGAGATATTGAAGCACGAGAATATAAAACCCTGAGATTAGAGCATTAAATAGTGTGATTAAATCATAAGTGCATCATTAAAATTAAATTTAATTAATTAGTTAATTATCTAATCAAGTGCTTTGAGCACACCGATCTTTGAATATCACATTAACTGGAGCCCAGAACGTGGTGGCTTAAAAAATATCGCAGCTTTGCATTTGATGGTAGGGAAAGAGATAAGGAATAACTACAGGTGATCCAGAGATAATTTGACAATTTTTCCAGGTGTAAAAATATTTTTGATTTATGGATTGATCGTAGATAGTTGATATTTACTGCTATTGAATTATTTAATATTTTTACCAATCGTACATTTGATATTTATTTTGAAATTTACTGATTGCATATTTGATATTTGTGGCGAAAATTTATTAAATTTGGGGAGAAATATTTGTCGTGTTCTGCAACTTATAGAGTGTTGTAAAATTTCACATTTGGCGGGGACAAAGAAAACAGTAACAAAAAGAAACAACATGTCGACCACAAGGAGGCAAAGCAAAATGCAAGAAAGCAGAGAGAATAACAGAGAAGAGGAAAAAATTGTTGAAGAAGGATTGGGTAATGAAGGAGATACAACGATTATGGAGAGAAAAGAACAGGAATTAACAGGAATAGAGAAACTATTGCAACTGATGCAACTCCAATCACAACAAATGGATAGAAATCAACAGGAAACAAAAAGGACAATGCAAGAAAATCAACAGGAATCAAAACGAGCCATGGAAGAAACACAACAAAAAATAGAGAAAAATCAACAGGAAGCAAAACGAGCCATGGAAATAACACAACAAAAAATGGAAGAAACACAAAGAGAAATATCACAGAGAATAGAACAGAAATTGGAAGAGAATGATGGCAAATTGGAAAAGCATTTGGAAAAATATGAAAATGAAGTGAAAGCCTGTTTAGAAAAAGTTAGAGAAGAAACAGAAAGGAAACTGAAGATGCAACGAGAAGAAATAGAAACTAAAATGAAGGATATTAAGACTGTGCAGAAGATGGAATTAGAACAGTTAGAAAGCAAATTTGAAAATGCAATACAAGAAGACAGGCGAGAAATAGAAGAAAAATTTAAGCAAAACGAAAAACAAATTGCGGAACTCAAGAATCAACAGAATTGTGGAGAAAGAAGGGAAATGATTATCCTTGGTACAAGCGACGCGAAAATACAATTTGGAGGGGATATTAGAAAAACACACCCAGTACCATTTGTTAAAAATTTGAAAACCAAATTGCAACATATTAGATATTTTGACGACTGCAAAGAAACAATTAGAAACCATCTGAAAGAAGGAGCAGCGTTATGGTATGAAAGTAAAGAAGATGAGTTTGAAAATTGGACAGATTTCGAAAATAAATTTCTCAACTATTTCTGGGGGAAAGTTAAACAGAGGGAAATCAACCAAGAGCTACAGAATGGAAGATATCACGAGAAAATGGGAATATCGGAAGAAAGATATGCTTTGCAGATATATAACAATTCCAAATATCTAGACTACAAATACTCTACCGAACAACTGGTAGAAATGATAAGCAGACATTTCGAAGAAACGCTGGAGGACCACGTGATTTTGAGAAACTATCAAGATATTGATAGTTTGTGCCAATTCCTTCAAGTAAGGGAAGCAAAAAGAAGAGAAATGCGAAACAGAAGACAACATGAACAATATAATGGACCGGCAAGAAGGTATCAATCAAATTATGACCAGAGAAACCGACATGCCCAATCAACAAACGAAGATAGGCCGAGAGAATACCAAAATTACAATAGACAACAAAATTATGATAACAGGAATCACGAAAAAAATAGAACATATGAAAATCACAACAGAAACAGAGATGCACAAAATCCTCCGACTAGGAATACGAACGAACAAAGGGACGGTAGAAACAATCAGAATTTCCAACGACAAAATAGAAGGGAGATGAATCATGTAACAATAGAAAACGAGGAAGAAGATGTATGCAATGAATCCAGACAGGATTTTCAATAAAGCATCCACTGAACAAACATAAACAACTCTCCGGTATATTTTGTCATCCGAGAGAGTTTATACAGTTGGCGGGAAATGAAAGACAAAGTTCTAATTCAAATTTAATATTCTTAGATGCATTTATAAAACATAAAGCGATTAAAATTTTGATTGATTCTGGATCGGAGATATCGTTAATCAATAAGAAACTAGTAAAAGAATTAAATTTGGACAGATTTGTGTATAAAATTCCTAGGGTTGCTTTAGTGGGTGCAAACAACAAAAAATTGACGACAGTAAATGAAGGTTTGGGAGTGCGGATCAGAGTGGGAGACAAATACTATATTATGCAATGTGTGGTGATCGAAGATTTAAACCATGATATGATAGCGGGAATTGATGAATTGAGTGAAAAACATATCACCATAAATTTTTCGGAGAATAAACTGGAAATCAGAGCAGAACCAGACAACATAGAAGAAGAAACGGAAATAGAGAGGAAAATAATTGTTGAAAAGATAAATGAACAGGAAAAACATAAAGAAATCAATATGACTGTAGAGGAAAAACCGAAAGTACAAGAAAAAAATCAACCAGAAAAAAAAAAGAAGGAAGAAAAAGAAGAAGAGTTCAAAAAGAAAGAAGGAAAACACGGTGGATACAAGAGAAAGACAGGAAATCGAAGATACGGAAGAATTGTCGGCAATCGACGATAAAACAGAAAGGAAGCAGGAAGAAAAGGAAGTTCTCATAAGAGAAATGAAAGCAGTAGAAACATGGTGCTCGGGATACCAAATGGAAATTGAAGATAAAAAAAAAACAGAAGAAGAAATAAAGGATGAGGACAGAGAAGAAATGGCAATAATGGACGAGAATCCAGAATTTTATGAAGAAATATTATGGACAGTGAACACATGCGAACAAAATGAGGATGAAAGAAAATTAAAATGTGGAGAAAACATGGAAAAGGAAGTAGAGAAGATTCTAGAAAATTATGGAGATTTGATTAATGAAGAAAGCCGAGTGGCTAAAAATTATGAACATTCTTTTAAAGTTAAAAACTTAGAAAATTTTAAATCCAAGACATATCCAATCCCGTATAAATACAGGCAAAGCGTCGGACAGGAAATTGAAAAAATGATCGAAGACAAGGTGATAGAAAGATGTGACTCTCCATATATCAACCCGATAGTATGCGTTAAAAAATCGAGTGGTGATTTGCGATTATGTTTAGATGCAAGAAACATTAATTCACACACAATCGCGCAATACGAAGCGCCTTTGAACATCGAAGCCATATTTGGACGAATCACAGGGTCACACATTTTTTCCAAAATCGATTTGAAACATAGTTTTTGGTTAATACCTTTGGCAGAGAAATGTCGAAATTATACCGCTTTTTCGATCGACGGAGTGGTATACCGATTTAGGGTGGTACCATTTGGCCTACAGAGTACATGCGCTGCTTTGGTTCGCGCATTGAACACAATCTTAAATAGGCATGAAGAATTTGTTGTACATTACATAGATGATTTATTAATTTTCTCACCAGATATAACAAGCCATCTACGACATATTCACACTGTGCTAGAAGAACTGGATCAAGCGGGATTGAAATTAAATATTCAAAAGTGTCAGTTTTTCCAAAAGGAAATACTGTATTTAGGATTCAAATTAGACACAAAAGGGATTAGTCTTGCAGAAGATAGAATCGAAATTATAAATAACTACGCTAGGCCAACCAATTTAAAAACATTGCGGGGATTTTTGGGAATGGTAAACTATTTCAAAAAACTAATACCAGACATCAGCACAAAAGAAATACCGTTGATAGCATTACTTAAGAAAAATGTTAGGTGGAAATGGGGAAGGGAACAAGAAATGGCTTTCAAAAATTTAAAAGGAGCTTTCTCCACAGCTGTAAGAGTACACCACCCAAGATATGATCAACCTTTCATTCTCCGGACCGATGCTTCCATAACAAAATTCGCAGGGGTGTTATCACAAATCCAAGACGATGTAGAGGTGCCAATCTGTTTTGTCTCCCGTGTAACCAAAACATATGAGAGAAAGTACAGCGTTACTGAATTAGAGTTCGCCAGTGTGTTATTTTGTGTAAATAAATTACGGTTTTACCTACTAGGGGCAAAATTCACCGTTGAAACAGACCATGTAGCTTTGGTACATATAATGAAAAATAGGCTGGTAAATAATAGAATTCATAGGGGCATTCTTTTACTTCAAGAGTATGATTTTGAATTTAAATATATCAAAGGAACTGACAATATCTTGGCTGATGCGTTGACGAGAGATGAACAATTCCGCAAAGAGGACCACAAAACTCTCCACGTTGGCATGAACATAATGAGAGAAGAAGCAGGCTTATTTTCTTTGGCTCAGATCAGGGAAAATCAGGAACAACTGGATGAAAGAGAAAAGCAAAGGGCCGAACAAGAAGATAACTTATATTTTAAGAGGGTCGATGGTAAAGAACTATATGTAATCACGGAACAGATGGCAAAAGAAGTTTTAGCAAAATTATACTGTGACAACGGACACATTGGAAGCAGGAAGGTGTGGCTTATGTTCAGGGAGAACTACATTTGTCGACAGGACTATACAATAGCCAAAGAGATGACTCGAAATTGCGAGACATGCCAAAAGTGTAAAAGTAAGAATTTCAAAAACGAAAACATCACAAAAAACGTCATAGCTCGGAAGAAACTGGATATTGTCGCCATTGATATGTTGAGCGATTTAATAACAACAACACAGAGGAATAAACACATATTAGTTATGGTGGATGTTTTCTCAAAGTATTTAAAACTGTACCCATGTAGAACCACGAAAGGAGCTGAAATACTTCGGAAGATAGTGGGAAGACCAGACAATATTTTGTTGGACAATGCGACATACTTTAGGAATGACCGTTTTAAAGGGGAATTAAGAGAGAGAGGCATAAATACAAAATTTGTAAGCATCCGACATCCACAGAGCAACCCATCAGAGCGTTTTATACAAGAAGTCACAAAATTTCTAAGAATTGCTGCGGAAGAACATCATCGACATTGGGACAGAAAAGTGTTTGAAATAGAGACGTATTTGAACTGTGCACCAAATACGGTTACCAAGGAGACGCCTTTATATGTAATGAAAGGAACAATGCCTACGAGACCGTGGGAAGACACCGCCCCCAGACAATACGAAGAAGTGATCGAGGTGGTTCAACGAAGATTGAGACGAAGTGGAGAGAAATATCTCCAAAGGCAAGAGAGGACCCGAAGAAGAAGGCCGGTTACATTCCAGAAAGGGGATAAAGTTTTAGTGAGGGCACTGAGGGTGTCCAATTTACAAAATGGTATTTGTGCTAAATTGATGCCGGTATTTGAAGGTCCATATAGGGTCAATACGGAAAATGGGGTAAATAGTTATGAATTAGCGCATATAGAGACAGGCAAGATACGGGGTATTTTTAACATTCACGACATTTATAAGTATCATGAGTAGAGTTTGGTAACATAATGGAATAATTTGATCCTAAAAAAACTTGTGTCATTTAAATAAATAACAGAATTTTTTCGGCAAATCAAATGGCGGGGAGTTGTTAAGATATGTAAAATTTGAATTAATATGGTTTCGATCTTAATATTTTAGAAAAGTTAAAACATATAATAAAAATATACCAAAATTCATTTCGAAGAAATGAAAGTCAATTATCTTTGGATGGCCGTAGGTAAACAAAATTTAAATAGGGATTAAGTATTTTCTTTGTACAGTTAGTATGATAAGAAAGTGGTTATGTGTTTGGACAATGAGACCGGGTTTCCCAAATGGACTTTTGCGGCGAGGGAACAATTGTATTTAGAAATTTAAATGAATGTAATCTTTGTTTAGATATTAAGAAAGGAAAAAAAAACCGATTGGCATGTAATTAGTTTTAGGAAATTTCTAATGGTAGGGAAAATTGGTGTTTGTTATCTGAAAGGTAGATGGGGATAAAATTGAGGAACTCGGATTGGTGAAGAAGGAAAAAGGAGGGGCTAGGTATGAAGAATGGGAGTTTAGCGAAATGTTAGAGGGTGGAAGAAGAGTCAGTTGTTAAATGATCGTTAAGTCGACTAGTGGTGATCTCTAAGAGTCTCCTGAAGTAGTAAGGCAGATAAGTGAATAGTTGTGAGTTTGTTGAAATAAGTGTCCTGACGGAAGCTCATCACGTAAAGCATTGTAAGTTATATTGTTCTACTTATATTCCAAGAGTCACCGTTGCATGCCGGAACGAGAAATAGATTCAGTTTATCGAGAGGAGAAAAGGCTAGCATTGTTTTTTGAAAGATACGTGCATCTGTAGGGGGTCATTAATGACAATAGGCTTGCAATAATTTGTTGCGAGATTGCTGACTACATAGGGGGCTGCTAAGAGTAAATTGTAGGCGACCAGAGACAAGAATTTGGACAACTCATCATCCGAGAGACAGTTTTATTTTTTTTGTAGAATTATTCATAACGCAAATTTCAATAAGTACTTTAGATAGTGGTAGGGTTATTTCAATAATCAGAATAGGAAATATTATTTTTAGAGGATATTTTGAGGGTGAATTTATTTCAATAGATGCTTTTGTACCATATATGTGTTTTATTCCGTTAATCTTTGACCTTATTTATCATATGTAAAGCAAAGGAGATATTGAAGCACGAGAATATAAAACCCTGAGATTAGAGCATTAAATAGTGTGATTAAATCATAAGTGCATCATTAAAATTAAATTTAATTAATTAGTTAATTATCTAATCAAGTGCTTTGAGCACACCGATCTTTGAATATCACATTATATATATATATATATATATATATATATATATATATATATATATATATATATATATGCAGAGGTGGTAGGTTTAGCAGAACTTCTAGCACGTCCGTTGGGGCTGTTCTCATGGCTCCTGTAACACTCAAGCATGCAAGCCTTTGTGTGCTACTGAGCAATCGAATCGCCCTGGACTGTTGCGTTTTGTTCCACCACGCCACTGAACCGTAAGTTATCATGGGCCTTATAACCCTTGTGTATAACCAGAGGTTCATTTTAGGATTTAACCCCCAATTCTTACCACACATTCGTCTACATCTGTTCAGGGCCATAATGGCCTTCTGTGTGACTTTTTGAATGTGTACATTCCATGTCAGCCTCTGGCCGAATATTACACCTAAGTACTTGGCCTGACTTGTGAATGGGATTTCTACTCCCTTGAGCGCTAGTGGCTGTAAGCCTTGCAGTGCTCTTTTCCTGGTGAAGGGCACGACGGATGTTTTTTGAGGGTTAACCTTCAGGCCTTCTTCCTCACACCAGCTGTCCACCATCCTCAGAGCGACTTAAAGTCTCTCTCAAATTACTTTGGTAAAGCGTCCTCGAACTACAATTACCAAGTCGTCCGCATAGTTACCAATACTCCAAGCTTTTTTGTAATTCAGTTTAAAAGGATTTTGCAAGAACCTAAACCAATTTTCTTGAAAAAATAAAGTTTATTTCATTTGGAGTAGTATTTTATTCTATAGCAGTGTGAAAAATCATTCCGTAGTTGAAGTAAAAAAAAGATACAGTGATATAAGATACATTCATATTGAAAACAAAGGAGAATAGGCAGCAGTATGACATACCGCATGTCAGAGTCTGCGTCCTGAAACATTCACGTCAGTAGTTAAGGGTTAACTTGTTTTTCTTTTCATAGTATTTTTCACATTCTAATCTAATTTAGATAAGACTATATTTACATTAGAAACAAGTATTTTAGAAACCATAACTGTTACGAGTACGCTTAGCAGATTATATGGAAGAATTATAAAAGAACGCATATGCGAAGAATACCGCCCTTTTGAGTCAGAAGAACAAAACGGATTCAGAGCAGGACGATCCACAATAGATAGTATTTTCTGCTTATCCCAAATACTTGAGAAAAGAACACTGAGATCTCGAGAAGTGCATTTACTCTTAGTCGATTTAACAAAAGCATATGACACCGTGCCTGTTGCGAAGTTGTGGAAAGTATTGGAGAAAACCAGTATCAGCGTTACACTAATCGATGCTATTAAAGAGCTTTATAAGAACACAATAGCAAAAGTTAAAATAGGAAAAGAGGTGTCTAATGGTTTTCAGGTAACAAAAGGACTTAAGCAAGGTTGTTGTTTATCTCCCATACTGTTCAACATATATATCGATGAAGCACTCAGGCACTGGAAGAAGAAGTGTAAAGGGATGGGGCTATCTATTGGGGATGAAACGTTATATACGTTGCACTATGCAGATGACCAGGTAGTTATTGCCCAAGACAAAGAAGACCTGGAGTATATGGCTAGAAAACTAATGGAAGAGTACAAAAAATGGGGCCTCGAAGTAAATGTCCAAAAAACACAATATCTTTGCGTAGGAGGAGAAAATAATCCAGATGACCTCGACTTAGAAGATGAAACTATTAAGAAATGTGACCAATGTACATATTTGGGGGTAAAACTGACAAAGACAGGACGAAGTGATGAAGCCATAAAAGACAGAATAACCAAAGGAAAACAAGTTATAGGTGCGTTGAATTCAGTATTATGGCAAAAAAATATAAGACCGGAAACGAAAAAACGAATATATAATACCATATTAAAACCAGTAATCGTCTATGGCTCAGAAGTGTGGCAGTTATCACAAAAACTTAAAGGTAACCTATTGGCAGTTGAAATGGATTTTTGGAGGAGAGCAGCGGGAAAGTCTAGATTAGAACATGTGAAAAATGAGGACATCAGGAGACAAATGAAAGTACAAAGATCAATTATAGAAGACATCGAAAAACAACAACTAATATGGTACGGACATGTTAGACGTATGGGGGAAGAAAGACTACCCAAAAAGATATTAGAATGGGTACCACCAGAGAAAAGAAAACGAGGACGACCACCAACAACATGGATCCAAGGAATCTCAAAAGCAATGTCAGCAAGAAATCTATCTGAAGAAGACTGGCAGAATAGACAGGCTTGGCGAACGGGAACCCAAAGGCGTATTACGCTGTGAACGGGATTTATATATATATTTTAGAAACCAAAATATAGTAGATATCTAGTGAATTAAAATTTATTATATGTATTAACTAATTACCACAAATGTAGAAATATTAAAAAAAAGTTAATAAAACCCCCACTATCGTTTCCCATCTTGAAGAGAACATAGTAAAAGATCCTTGTTTAATTCTGAATTTAAGGATCAATATTCCGCAATTTTTGAAACCGATGAATATTAAAGAAAACTGCATTACAGTTCTACTATTAAGAGTGCGTCATGAGTTCCGCAATCCCCTAGACGAGTCGATGCCAAACTTTAGTGCCGACTTGTTACAATGTTTCTGTTTTCATGTGAGTCTATAAAGTATGTATGTCGAATTTCCGTGTTTGTTATCTTCTCACGTTGACATGTATCTATGAGAATAATTTATCAAAAATATATCGTAAATTTCTTTTACTGACACTTTCCTAACCTGTGTCAGTTAAAATTTTATTATGGCATTGGTGTTAAAAGGTATAGGCCAAAAATTCCTGTAGCTCAATATCAATAGCCTAAATAAACTTGTTAGTACTATATAGGGTGTCCCAAAGCTCTGGTATTCTTTTATTACAGCGAAACTATGGGGTGTAAAAAATGTTTACAACAAAACTAATGTGCATCTATTTAAAATTATTTTCGAGTATACAGGATCAGTCAAGAATATTCCAGATACAAACAGGACTTCGGCAGGGAAATAGCCTATCGTGCCTTCTATTCAAAATTGCTCTAGAAAAAGCTATTAGAGTCTGGAATAGCAACAAAAGGGACCATTATTAATTATTAATAGGAGTGTACAAATACTAGCGTATGCAGCCGACATTGATATCATAGCAAGAAGAAAGGCCGACCTGGTTCAATCGTTCACGGCATTGGAAGCAGCAGCAAAAAGAATGGGGCTACACGTTAATACTAATACAATTAAGTATATGAAGGTCACAAATAATAACCAAGTATAGTATAGTATAACTAGATCCAAACCCTGACATCCAAAGTGAAAGTTATCCTCCAACACCAAATTGTTCTATATGGTCGACACAATGTTCAGAAAAAAGTCACACCATTTTGAGCGTCGGGTTTGGGTTGGAGAGGTGGGAGAAATCGGCAAATTCGTGGTTTTTTCAAGTTTTTCGTCAACATATCTAAAACTATGCGGTTTAGCATGAACAACCTTCTATACAAAAATGTTCTACATTAAATTTGAAACAAAAAAGGCCCTATGCATAATCCTTCTAACATGAACGGTTCCAAAGTTACGGAGGTAGTATAGTATAATTGGTCCAAAAAAGGCCTAACCCAGACATTAAAAGTAAAAGTTTTCCTCCAACACCAAATTGTTCTATATGGTCCAGATATTGTTCAGTTTACGCCATTTTGAGCGTCCGGTTTGGGGGGAGATGGGGGAGAAATCGGTAAATTAGTAGTTTTTTTTATGTTTTTCGTCAATATTTCTAAAAATATGCTTTAGCCTAAACAATGTTCTATACAAAAATGTTCTACATCAAATTTAAAACAAAAAAGGTCTCATACATAATTGTTATAAAATCAACGATTCCGGAGTAACGGAGGGTAAAAAGTGGAAGTTTTCGATACTATTTATATTTTTTGGGCAATTTATAATATTTTTACTGATTAACAGAAATTTTCTTTAACAGGATTTGCTATTTCAGTGGCCGATGGTATGTTAGTGATAAGCCCTTGAAGAAACGTCAACCTCACCACCGAAAATCATCATCAATTGCCCAAAAAATATAAAAAGTATCGAAAACCTCCACATTTCACCCTTCGTAACTCTGGAACCATTGATTTTATAACAATTATGGATAGGGCCATTTTTGTTTTAAATTTTATGTAGAACGTTTTTGTATAGAAAATTGTTCACGCTTAAACATAGTTTTAGAAATATTGACGAAAAACGTAAAGAAACTACTAATTTACCGACTTCTCCCCCATCTTCCCTCCAAACCGGGCGCTCAAAATGGTGTAACTTTTCACTGAGCAATATGTGGACCATATAGAACAATTTGGTGTTGGAGGAAAACTTTTACTTTGGATGTCTGCTTAAGCCTTTTTTACTAATTATACTATACTACCTCCGTAACTTTGGAACCGTTCATTTTAGAAGGATTATGTATAGAGCCTTTTTTATTTCAAATTTAATGTAGAACATTTTTGTATAAAAGGTTGTTCATGCTAAACCTCATAGTTTTAGAAATATTGACGAAAAACGTAAAAAACTACGAATTTACCGACTTCTCCCCCCTCTCCCCCCAAACCCGACGCTCAAAAAGGTGTGACTTTTTTCTGAACATTATATGGACCATATAGAACAATTTGGTGTGGAAGCATAACTTTCACTTTGGATGTCTGGGTTATGTCATTTTTTTAATCAATTCTATCATACTAGTAGGGCTGGAACATATACTTTCGAAGGAGTACTATGGATTAAAGAAACTTTTAAGATCAAACATAGTCACAAAAAGAACAAAAATATTGATAAACAGAACTCTAATCAAGCCCGTCTTCACTTACGCGTCAGAAACGTGGACGATACCAAAAAGTGATAAAGAACGGTTAGGCTGTTTTGAAAATAAAATCCTCAGACATACTTTTATAAAGGCATGCAGGAAAACGTATTATGACGTATACGCTATAATTTTGAGCTTTGCCGCTTCCGCAGACCAATAATGACATACGCGGCAGAAACACGACCCACCACAGAGAGGACAAAAAGACTGCTCGAAACAGCGGAGATGAAAACCCTTCGAAAAATCGATGGTAAGACTCTATGGGACGGAGCTAGAAGTACAGATATACGACGGAGATGCAAGGTGGATAACATTAATAACTGGGTAAGAAACAGAAGAATAGGATGGAATGACCACATAAGCCGAATGACAACAAATAGGGTAGTCAGGACAGCGAGAGACGGTCCCCCAATAGGAAGACGATCAGTGGGAAGACCACGAAAACGATGGAACGACAACTTACTAGAAGCACATTGAAAAAACAGACAGAGTCATGTCTATACCAAAAGAAGAAGAAGAAGAAGAGTGAGCCTAGTGTTGTATGGTATATCAAAACAGACAGGCTGCGGTGGCTAGGCCATTTAGAGAGAATGAATGAGATGGAGCATTCGAAACACATTTATAACCAAAGACAGGATGGAGTGGACAGAAGAGGCAGACCCAGAGCACGATTTAAGGACCAGGTGGAAGATGACTTACTTACGAATATTAAGAGTATGAAATTGGAAAACCAAGGCGAAGGATAGGAAGGAATGGAAGCTGACTCTGGAAGAGGCAACGACCCACCATGGGTTGTAGAGCCAATGATGATACAGGATCAGTCGGAACAACGGAATGAGCCAAAGTTGTGTTTTTTTAAATGGAACACGCTATATTATATTATTTTTGAATTTTTTTTAATATGAAGACATTGTATAGGGTTTTATAATATATGTCGACGATTCAAACATCATGTACGCCGACTCTATACTTGGGAAAGTCCTGGAGATAGGTCTAGAAAAAAAATTGATTACATTTCATATTGCTCATATAAACTGGAGATCACCAATCCAAACAGTCAGATCATATTGAGGGGTGATATGGGGATCAGATCATATTCTCCACGTAGCTAAACAAAAGCTCAAACTTAAACCGCCCAACAAATGGAGAAAGACAAAGAGAATAGAGATAAGGAACAAGGAATTGAACAATATGAAGATTTTGCGAAAATGCATAGGAAACGAGAGAAACATATTGTCTTCAACTTCAGGGCAATTGTTCGCCAACACCATGCATACATCGAAGAGGTCTTTTTAGAACCTGGCCAGGTAACAAAAATCTTTACGAAAAGGATAATACAGTCCGAAAAATGAAAGATTACCCATGAACGATCAGACCAATCACTTATTTTGTATTTACTGTCTTTTTCTATAATATACGTTTGTTATTTATAGAAAAAGACAGCAAATACAAAATAAGTGATTGATGTGATCGTTCATCATTCATTTTTCCGACTGTAGGTTTCTTAGAAGCCCAGATCTGTTGGACTCAAAGATAGATGCAGGAACAGATCTTCCACGTAGCAGTGTGGAAAGTCAATTGACTCCTTTGGCATCTAGAATAGTTAAACGATGATTTCCACTTACCTCAAATTTGTACTTATGTGAACCAAGCGATGTCCTCTGCTTCTGCCAGAAATTATCGGGCTTGACGATGAGTGCTTGATGGATTGTGCCAGGTGGAAAGTGCTCGTGCAGTGCCTTCAGGATAGGTTTGACAGTCGACCACGTTGATCCTCTCATATCCACTAGAACCGTGAAACCCAATCCTCGCGCTTCATCACTGAAACAAAGAAAGAAAATATATAATAAAATCTTCAAAAGCGGTCCAATACTAAAGGCATCCAGAGAGTATTCCGGTTTACTGAGTATGTGCACAAAAAGCTTAATGTGCATTAAATTTCATTTTACAGAGATTCCTTGATGTCAACAAAATCAGTAAAATAGTATGGTTTATAGATTCCATGAAATTTCTTCCTGTTATAGTTTTGCTATAATAAACTAGAGCCTTACAAATACGACCTTAAACCAATTTGATATACAATTAATAATACACCGTCATTAAACTAGCAAACACTAAGAATAATCGGAAATAAAATATACCAAAAACCTGTAAAGTTAGGCTCTCCGGCATATTATCGCCTTTCCGATCGCCCTTGCAGACGCCCCGTTTTTTACCCGAATTGCTGTGTATTCGTTCGAGGCTAGGATGGACCGGCCTCCAAGATTCAAGAAGCAGGATAGAACTGTATAAATAGAGAACTCTTAGCCAAGCCGCACACCAAAGAAACATGAAACGAAAAACATGAAACATGAAACGAAAAACATGTTTCATGAAAAGAAAACACTGCTAAACAAATCTCAAAGTCCGCCTACCAATGAAACGAGTGTGATTCATGCTCATGACACATTTTTATTTTCGGAGAGTTTCATAAATGGCCGGACATATATTTGTTTAGCAGTGGTTTATTTCCATGAAACGTAATTTACGTTTCATGTTTCTTTGATGTGCGGCCTGCCTTTTGAACCACAGTCCAGTGATATTAAATAATGTTACGCGCGCGATTATTGATTGTAAAAAATTGTAACGGGTGTCCCAATAAGAATGGCTGTCGGCTATATCTCAGGAACCGTTTATAGTAGAGCTTTGAAATAAAAAATTTTATAACAAAAGTTGCCTCAGGAAAAGCCTGGAAATTATTTTCATAATTGTGGGACCACCGCTAGAGGGCGTAATTGAATATCAAAAATTAAAAAATCTAAATTTTACAAAATTTTCCTAATGAAGGGGCACTGGAAATCCGATCGTCGTGTTCTTCATAAAATTCTACGCATACTTGATTTGACAAGTTTAGGTCTACCTTTGGAAATAAGAGGTGGGGGTGAGTGGGAACCTTGTTATGAAAAACTGGCTGTGAGTCCGGTTCTGCTTAATCAAATTTTGCAAACTTGGTCTTGTTGAAGATAGATCTTTTTCATCAATGTAAAAGTTATGATTTCGAACCGACTTACTGAGTAATATGCCAGCTAGAAGGCGTTATTTAATTTTTTTTCACAAATCTAGTGTTCCTTGGAAAATATTAAATACAAACATGCATTTTTAATACCATATTACAAAATTAGACAAAATTAGCAACAGAATAGCGAAAACCGCATGTTAATACCTTTTTCTATCTCGAGATATCTTACAATACGTGTAAATTTAAAAACATAACTGTTACTGTCACCGGTAAACGAAATAATTCATTAAAAGTAGTGTGCTATGGAAACAACGAAGAAACATTTTCCAGCTCTCAACGTATATTAGGTCTTTTCAACGCTTCTCATTTGTTTCGAGCCTCGTTCATATCTCGTATATTAATATTATACACGGATTATACGGCATATGACAGAGGCTCGAAACAAATGAGAAGCGTTGAAAAGCCCTATTACAAAGAAATAAAAACAACTATTTAGTGATGACATAAACGTTCAAATTTTTGCCCATCATTTTCGTTGCAAACATTTACTCTTTCAAGAGTAGATTGAACAGCAGTCTCAATTTCTGCTCTCGATATGCTTTGAATGGCGTTTAGTATTCTCTGGATAATGTATTCTAGAGTAGTGTATGATGGGCAACAATTTGAATATTTAGGTCGTCACTAAGTAGTTCTTTTTGTTCTGTGTTATATTTAATTTTAATAGTATTGCTTCTCTTTATATTGTTGTTTTAATTAATTATATTTTTATACGTTGACATATGGAAAATGTTATTTTGTTTTTTTCCACAGCACACTGCTTTTCATTAACTTAGTTTACCGGTGATAGTAACAGTTATGTATAAAATTTACACGTTTCTCGAGATATCTTGAGATAGAAAAAAGGTATCGACATGCGGCTTTCGCTATTCTATTGCTAATTTAATCTAATTTTATAAAGTATGATTAAAAATGCATACTTGTATTTAATATTTTCCAAAGAAAACTAGATTTCTGAAAAAAATTAAATAACGCCTCCCAGCTGGCTTATTACTTATTAGGATGGTTCAAAATTATCACGCTTACATTTAAGAAAAAGATCTGTCTTCAACAAGACCCAGTTTTCAAAATTTTATTTAGCAGAACCGGACTTACAGCCATTTTTTCACAACAAGGTTCCCACTCACCCCCACCTCTTATTTGCAAAGGTAGAGTTAAACTTGTTAAATCAAATATGCGCAGAATTTAATGAAGAATACAATAATCGGATTTCCAGTGCCCCTTTATTAGGAAAATTTTGTAAAATTTAGATTTTTTTATTTTTGATATTCAATTACGCCCTCTAGCGGTGGACCCACAATTATGAAACTAATTTCCAGGCTTTTCCTGAGGCAACTTTTGTTATAAAATTTTTTATTTCAAAGCTCTACTATAAACGGTTCCTGAGATATGGCCGAGAGCCATTCTTATTGGGACACCCGGTACAGTATAATATATTAGTATACGTACATATATTTTATGTTTAGTGTGATTTATAAATTCTTGTAAATAATAAATAAAATATAAATTGTGTTTTTATTGAAAATAAAGTGTAAAAAAATATATGTATGCTATGGTTATGTATATGTATATTAGATGAACCAAAGATTAAAAATTTTATATTTTCGACGTTGTTTACAATCTTTTGTTACAGTTTTTTTTATAGCCGATGCAACATACAATCTGTTAATGGCCAATATTAACCATTACATATAACGTATGTCCCTGTAAGTTGGAACCATAATATGGAAAACTTTTTTATTATTAATTTTACGAAAAAAAGTTATTCTTCATAAAAAGCTCTGCATGGTCTAAAACCGAAGATTTAACCATCATATATCAAATTTTATGAATATTATTATATGAGGTATGTAAAAAAATATGAATTTCGCTCAAGAGTATAAAGTAGGTTTATCTTTCACAATATTGAAAATTGTTATTAAGAAAAGTTGTTTGGAATTAAGAACTATATTCTAGTATGCAATTACACCCTCCTAATTGATTTTTTTAAATTTTTCTTAAATTACGGATAACCAACATTATTTTCAGTTATTTCAATTATGATAACTGTTTTTTTTCATTAATTTTACGAAAAAAAGTTATTCTTTATAAAATGTTCTGTATGGTCTAGAGCCTAATATACAACCATCTTATATCAAATTTATTCAATTTTATACGAGGTATGTAAAAAATTATGAATTTCACTCAAAAGTAAATAAAATACCTTTATTTTTCAAAATATCGAAAATTGTGATTATGAAAAGTTGTTTAGAATTAAAAACTATGTTCCAATATGTAATTACAACCTTCTAATTGAAATTTTCTGTACTATAAAGGTACTTCCCTCTTGAAATTAATATTTTTTGACATACCTAGTACAAAATTGAAAAAATTTGATATGCATATTAGGTTTTAGACCATACAGAACATTTTATAAAGAATAACTTTTTTTCGTAATATTAATAATAAAAGAGTTATCATAATTGAAATAACTGAAAATAGTTGGTTATCCATAATTTAAGAAAAATTTATTTTTTTTTTCAATTAGAAGGATGCAATTGCATATTAGAATATAGTTCTTAATTCCAAGTAACTTTTCATAATAACAATTTTTACTATTATGAAAAATAAAGCTAATTTACTCTTGAGCGAAATTAATATTTTTTGACATACCTCGTATAATATTCATACAATATCATATCCTGATGGTTGAATCTTAGGTTTTAGACCATGCAGAGCTTTTTATGAAGAATAACTTTTTTTCGTAAAATTAATAATAAAAAAGTTTTCCACATGGTTCTAACTTACAGGGACATACTGTATATGCAGAAATTAGGAAAAACATTTTTATTTTGTAATTAATATTGATCTATCAGAAAGCATCTAAAGAAAAAAATTAAAAGTGGTGTTCAATATGACCACCCTATCTTTGGAAACAGAAATCCATTCTGGATGAAAATTCATCTAAGACTTCTAATAGTTTCGGGAGAAAATTGTGCTAGCTCGTCTGGAATTCTGTCTTTTAGTCTGTGGCCTATTTACATACATTTTGCTTTTTAAATGACTCCATAAAAATAATCTAGAGGTGTCAAATCCGGAAAACTTGCTGACCATTCGATAGCACTAATCTTTACAAATCGTAAACGAATCGGTTTTTTCTATATGACAGTTAAAAAAGACAAAGAATAATTTTAAGATACTATCAACAACTCAAAAGTCGTATTCTAGTGAAAATTAGAAAACAAACTTATTTTAACCACTCACTGTATAAAAGGTTAAAAATCAAAGACCGAATACAATAGAACCGATCTACAAATGAAATATTCGCAAACGTATTCAACGCTACGAATCAACATTTTTTAACAAATTTCACAGTTATTCATGCATTAAAGAATTACTATTCCAGTTCCTTCCGACAAGTTAAAAAAATTATAAACAATCCACTGTTTCTATTCGAAGCCATTGTTGCCTGCCAAGACGGGATAAATAGCCTAGTTTTTATGTTAGCCAACTTTTCAGACAGTGGCGTAACTCAACGGGATCAAAATTATGTTGTTTTTAAAAACACAAGTAAAAAAATCATTTTTAAAATTAGAAAGTACCTAAATTCAAGCTCAAACCTTCTTCAATCAGATCCCTATAAGAACTTTTGGCATGTTTTATTCTAAAATATTGTTTTGTTCAAATGATCCAAAGAACCTAAAATAATGTCAACCCAGGCCGATAAAATTTATTTTTATAATTTGTTAAAAATTTTTTTTTTTTTATAAATGTAGCAATAACTCCGAAATTGTGACATTTAGGTATAGGGAATATAATATGAAAAATAATCAGTATTTTTTAAGGACTTTAAAACGCAAAAATTATACAGGGTGTTCCATTTAAAATAAGAAAGTTTATTAGATTTCCAGAGAAACGGAAAAGATTTCCACTATAATATCGGCCGCATTGAAAAACCCTTATCCGCCAAAATTTATAAAAATCGGTCAAGCGGTTTCCGAGAAATTACTGTGTTTCCATACTTTCTCGCTACCCTGTATAAAATTTGTGAAAAGAAAGAATATGTTTCTGTAGAGACGGTGTTAAAAAAATTAAAAAACAAAAATACATTCGAAATATCCAGGGTCTCTGGAGAGTTTTCTAATATATTGGGTTTAGGTTCAAAATGGAAGAAAATATAAAAGCATTGTGTGAAAGAGGTGTGTGAAAGAGGTGTGTATCGTTCACAAAAAATCAGATTTTAAGAAACTATAATAATTTTAAAACAGAAACACGGACATTTGTTCTTTAGACGAAACGTGGCTAAAAGTGGATAAAAGGGATTTGTCAGGACGAGAGTATAAAATCCGTAAAACACACCAATACCGGGGGAAAGGGAAATAGACATTATTATATTACATGCAGATGGATTATCACGAACGATTGGAACATAAGTACGGATATGTTTGTGAAATGGTTGAAAAACTGCTTAGAAGTACAGATATACAGAGTGAGTTTTATGTATGGAAACCCTCCAATATCTCGGAAACGGTTTGAACGATTATTCTAGATTTTGGTGGGTAAAGGTCTTCTAAAGCGGCCGATATTATAGTCGTAATTACATTGTTGACAGATCTTCCGTTTTTCTGGAAATCTTATGAACTTTCTTATTTCAAATGAAATACCCTGTATATTTATTGTGTTTTGAAGCCCTTAAAAAAATACTGATTAGTTTTTATGTAATATTCCCTATACCTAAATGCCGTAATTCCGGAGTTATGGCTACATTTATTTTTAAAAAAATTTATAAACAAATTATAAAAATCATTTTTTTCGGCTCAGGCAGACATTATTTTAAGTTTTTTTGATCATTGGGAACAAAAAAGTCTTGTGTAATTTTTCTCTAAAGTTAATCGTTTCCGAGTTATAAACAATTTAAAACTGAAAAAATTCGAAAAATGTCGATCTTAAAGGCTCAAAAACACAAGTAAAAAATGTTGAAATTAAACACTTCTTGAATTGAGGTTGCTTTCATGTAATCGAATGAACTATCTTTCAGTAAAGTCGTCCCAGGAATGCAACTCATAAATATTGGCAATATCATTTTAAAGTCTTCTACTTTAAAATGTATAATATATGTCTGAATTGCCGATATAAATGAGTCAGAATAAATAAATTATTAGAAGAATTTTTTACTAAGCAATAACACTTTTAAGCAACAACAACTAAATAGTTAATTACAAGTAAAAATATTATTTATGAAATCATGAAGTGCCTAAATTTAAGTTGAAATGCTCATTTTATCAGTTTCCGATAAGTAATTTGGGCTAATTTCATTTTAAAATATTGGTTTTCAGTTGTTAATGCAGTCTGATCGCCTGTCCTCTCATAAGCGCTTAATTAACAATTAAAAAACAACGTTTTAGAGTAAAATATATAACAAATTCTTATAGGAAGCTGATAGAAGAAGAGTTGATCTTGAATTTAGGCACTTCGTAATTTCAAAAATTATATTTTTTACTTGTTTTTGAATCTTGAAAATCGTCATTTTTGTTTATTTCAGTTTTAAATTGTTTGTAACTCGAAAACGATGAACTTAAGAGAAAAATTACAAAAGACCTTTTTTATTCCCAATTATCCAAAGAAACCTAAAATAATGTCTGCCCGGGCCAAAAAATTGATTTTTATAATTTATTTATAAAATAACTCCGAAATTACGATACTTAGGTATAGAGAGTATTACATGAAAAATAATCAGTACTTCTTAAGGATTTCTTTGCAAAACGCAAAAAACATATAGGGTGTTCAATTTGAAATAAGAAAGTTCATTAGATTTACAGAAAAACTGAAGATCTGACAACAATGTAATTACGACTATAATATCGGCCGCATTAGAAGAACTTTACCCACCAAAATCTATGAAAATCGTCCAAGCCGTTTCCGAGATAATTGAGGGTTTCCATACATAAAACCCACTCTGTATGTATGAATCATCTGTTATAGTTTTGGATAATTGCAAATGCCAAAATTTAATATACACAATTTTGACACAAGTTAAATATTAAATAATAGTTCATAATGCTAGTCTAATTTTAATTAATATTTCTAATATAGATAGCTAAATAACCCATCATACATGAGACGCGCCTACGTACTTTGTGTATTGAGAAACATCAATGAACTGAAAACAAATGGACACTATTTAACTTAAATATCAACCTAATGTAACATTTATGAAAATGGAAAGTTCATAGAGCATTGGTCGATATCAGATGGATATAATACACCTATTTACGTAGTTATACTTATAATACTTATATTATAGAGTTATTTATCTGTAATGGCGGTGTTACGTTACAACTGTCTATTATTATAGCGGTTTTTGCCCAAGGTACTCATACGATTCAAATTGAATGACTGCTTTAGAGCTTTTTATTAGCACTGGAGATGATATCCGTACGTATAACACAGTACTATAACTTGCATCTACAAAATGTATGATAAACGAAAGAAATACTTTGTTTAGATTAGTTTTTCTTTAAAGTTTCTTCAGTATCCGTATATTCAAATTTTTAGCACCTTATTTGTTTTCAGGGAGAGAGGTTTCAGGAAATTGTATACATGTAAACGTCTGAATACGAACACGGCACCTAAAGAAGAAGAATGCTATTAAGTTTTATCTCCATTTTTGTCGTTAAATTTTTGCATTCGACTTTTCAGAAATCTGTAGATATACATTATTCATAGTATTTATATATATTTTTTGTGTTCTGCCTATGTTACTTGGCTGGTAGCATATATAATTTTTGCGACATTTGTTATCCAAGTATTCCTCCTTCTATCTGACACCCACTTTTGCTATTGGGACCGTGCAAGTTCGGCAAAGCGACCTCTATTTCTACGCTCTGTACTTTTATTCGCACTTTTAACTATATTGGCCAATTATATTAGTCCTGGTTACTGGATAATTGTCAAGGCCATAGTCCAAAAAAATAATAAGAAGAAAAAATAAGATTCAGGTTATGTTATGAAAACGTCAACAATTGTATGTAGTAAATAAAATTAGTTATTAAAATGCAGTACTGCAAGCAAAATACAATTAATTAAATTTACCTTTATATAATAATTGCGTATCATATCAATATTGTGGAGCAATATATAATTTTTCTGCTTCATTGACAGAAGGTATGAAATATACGTCAATTTGACAATTTCGATTGACAATATGAATTATTTAAGATAGTTGCAATATTTCTCCGCGACTCGCGCAGGGTCGTTTCTCGTTTCCCTTCCAAGTACTTGCACACCGCGAATTATTTGTTAGGAACATTAGTAAACCAATCAATAAACATAGAGGGGGTTTAAGGAAGAAAGAAAAAGAGAGATTTTTAATAGACCGTTAGGAAAATGAATGCACTATATTTGTAAGCCCTCTATGCATTACTGTAATTTAACGAAAGGGCATAAACAATTAGCCAGGGAGGTAGTGTCAAATTTGACCGGAGCATTTTAGCATGGCTGCTTTCTTTTTATTTAGTTCGGTATTCCAAAGCTTATTAACAAATGATGTGTCAGCTGGATCAAAACCGGGGATTGTAGACAAGAAGAGGTAAAATATGAAACTTGATGGAAAAACGCTACAAATTACGTCAAATATTTATCTACGTGACTTACAACTCTTAATTGCCTTGCTGACTTCTCTCCTAGCTTTCACTCAGGCAATCCGGGTTCAAATCCTGGCGTTGAAATTTTTTTTGTTTTTAAAATTGACATTTTATTTTGAAAAATTATTATTTTTATAATAAGGGCATTATTCAGCGGAATACTGGATTTATTGTGTTTTGATTGATTTGCACACTTTCGATAGCTATTTTCTATTGGATATATTGCGTTTGGAAGGAATTGGCTGTAACCACTGGATATATTTCATGACAAAGCTATTTAGTATTAATTTAACTCAAATTCTAAAAAAACAGGATTTATTGCGTTTTGATTGATCGCTCCTCATACAGACAAACATCCATTTTTATATACCTATTATAGAGAACAGGGAAATATTTAGATTGCTATTAAAAAATGGGGGTTGGTGATAGAAAAGTGAAAAATTAGGGTTGTATGTATCTTTTGGTTCTACATCATATTACATTAAAAAAAAACAGTTTGTCCAAAAAGTAAAAAAAAGTCGGGAGGGGTGGGGAGGGCAACCCCCTTTTCACTTAGATTGGTCGTACTAACTCAGGAAGCTTCAGAGGTTCATTTACAACAACTTTTCTTATTAAGGTCAATCATAATATTTATGATCAAATGCATAGTTCTATTTCATAAGTTCTATGCATAATTCCATAAAAGACATACAGATTTTTTTTTATTGTCTCGTATAAATAATACAAACGTGATATTATAAAAATAATTATTTTTCAAAATAAAATGTAAATTTTAAAAACAAAAAAAAAATTCAACGCCAGGATTTGAACCCGGATTGCCTGAGTGAAAGCTAGGAGAGAAGTCAGCAAGGCTATTAAGAGTTGTAAGTCACGTAGATAAATATTTGACATAAGTTGTAGCGTTTTTCCATCAAGTTTCATATTTTACCTTTTCTTGTCTAAAATCCCCGGTTTTGGGCCAGCTGACAAATCATTTGTTAATAAGCTTTGGAATACCAAACTAAATAAAAAGAAAGCAGCCATGCTAAAATGCTCCGATCAAATTGGACACTACCTCCCTGGCTAAATATTGTACAATATATTTGCAACAAAATTTTACGATTCTACAAGAAAGTATACATACGTTTTAAATTTCTCCACTTTTGGTGAAAATTGTAAGAAAATAGATCTCCGTCACTGCTTCTTTGTAAGACAATTTAATAAAGAATATACAAGAGTTGTCTCTTGCTCTTTAGTATTGTTATTGAAAGAATGTAAACAGTGAATACGAAAGTAACCTCTTCATTTTAATTAAATTCCAAATCTCTAGTCTAGGTGTACAAAGGCACAAAGGCGGAAAATAATTGCCACGAAAACCCAAGCAAAATCCAACCAGAATAAAATCAGGAATTATTATTCTTTTAAAACTGCGGGGAAATTCTTTGTTTTGTTAACCATATCGCATTTATGATTTTATTTTTTTAAGCAAAAACCTGTCGATATATTCTTTGTGTATTTTTTGGATTTTGGAATTTTTTAATTAATTCAAATTGATTTCAATAAATGTATGTTAGTCCGTCTGGTGAGACCGCTCCCGTCAGAAAAAATTTCTGATTCGGTTTCTTTGTGGATTCCTATTCAAAAATGTTCCCTTTAAATAAATATGAAGGGTGCCGGCCGAAATTTGGGGGCAGAATTTTTTTAAACAATTTTTTCAAACAAATACAAAAAATCACCTTTTTTGATCCGAAAAATAATTTTTTTGGTTTTTTGGGTCATTATAAATAAGAAGTATCTTGTGATTTTTCTCAAAAATTGATAGTTTTCAAGTTATAGGCGATTTAAATTCTTAAATTCTGAAAAATGCGAAAATACGCATTTTCAATGATTTAAATTATATTTAATATTTAAATTAGTATTTTTGAGGTTGCCAAGTACTTAAATTCTAGTATAAAGATTAATTTTCAAGATTCTGATGACTGATCGGGTCTAACTTCAATTTACACCGTTGATATTTAATTGTTAATTATGCGTGTCAAGAACCACTCACACAAACGTTTTTTTCTTTTAAAAGAAGCGTCCTGCCGCTTTTTTTCCAATACCGTTTTCATGATTTACATAATTTAATTTAATATTTCCCGAGATATTCTAATTGTTTATAAGCCAAAACATTGTTTATAATTTTAAAATATTCCTGAGGCCGCTTAAATAGTCCAATTTCAATTTCAATTCCATAAAGTACATTAGATAGGTACAGTGTCTTTTTATACACAAATCATAGTTATTCTTATGTATCATAATTATTGTGGTTATTATAGCGACTGTAAATTTTTAATTAACAATTCAATTGTTGCTAAACTGTTCATTCAATTTCCATCGGCTTCTGGAATTATTATCTATACGAAAAGAGCTTTTATATTACCACGTTATTTAATTATTGATAAACAATTACTTATCTAAATTTTAGTTGAAAATTAAAGATTTTGTTGGAAAAACCCGCATTTTCCGGGGGAAATTTTCGTCGAAGTAAATCGGGAAAAACACGTCTCTATGCAGAATTTAATTACGGTGAATTTTTGTTTGGGTGTTCTTGGTGTAAATTTAAAATCTTTGGAGTTATAGGACAAAATTGAAAAAACACGATTTTCGGGCGCCATTTTGTTTATAAAAAAAGTAGCACACTCTCTGCGGACTTTGCATACCTATATTATTAGTATATACAATCATAAGATTCGATTCCAGCAATAAAATTGCTGGTATGTAAATAACTTTTCCTTGTATTTTGTTAATTAGCCCAGAGTATTATTTATTTTAATGAGAGTTTCCTTGCTTATATTGTATCTCATTTTTTATGTGTCGTCTTTCTTCAATAAAAATTTTTGTGGGTTGGCTGAAATCTTTTCTATTTATTTGACAATATTTCGTTTGTTTCGTTTGACACTACTAGTTTTTATCCATTTCTTTGAGTGTTTCTTTTTATCAATCAAAAATGTTCCTTTTCAGACGACGTTGTAATATTAGCTCACAAAAATCTGTTGTCACTATTTTTATACTAAATTTATTTAATACATTGTATACATATCTCTTTTATACGTTTAACGGTTTTTTCTTGTTTGAACCTTATTAGACGATTCTTGTGAGCAGCAACTCTACACACAATTTTTGTTATTACAGTAGAACCCCGCAAATCCGAACTAATTGGGGGGACAGCCTGTTCGGATTCCGAAAAGTTCGGATTATCCGAAAGTTAGCCTAAGAAGCTAACGAAGATGATTTTTAAAAGATTTGGACTGCCACCGATCCCTTTATGAAACTCTATCCGCACGATTATGCCTCCAATATTCTAAAGCTGAAAAATATTTAAATCACTGAAATATTAAATCGCTAAGGCCAGTAGTTTTGTTTCGTCACGGGACATGGGAATTCGGCCATGTATAAATCATTCATTTAATTTGTAATCTGGATATTGATTACACTGTTTCTCATGTTTCTTATCTTTTTCAATGTTTTCGTTCATAGGAAATGTTCCAGTGTTACCATGGAAAATGTGTATTATACACATTCCTTTATTTATTGTGTTTAGTCTAACTCGACGCTTTTATTCACCCATTAGTGTTCCAGTGTTTAATACTGTAGCTAGCATCTTACGTAATTATTTTTTCACATAATAAACATGTTTTTAAATTTTTATTTTGAATTTTTAAAATTTTTTTCACTTTCCGTTGGTTCGGATTTGCCGAAAGTTCGGATTTGCGGGGTTCGGATTTGCGGGGTTCTACTGTAATGTTAAAATAGTGTCTTAAATTAAAGAGCATTAGTTTAAGTTGATTTTGGTATTTAAATTGCTTACAAGTTAGACTTAAGTTTTTTTGGTTTCTTCTTTACAAAAATTGCAATAAAAAATGATGACAGCAGAAGTAGCACAAGTAGTTGCTTTACACAATGAAGGGCGGAGAATTCGTTACACCGCAAATGCTTTAGGAATTACTGGTAACCGTATTGAGTTTCAAATCATTAATCACAAGTAGTTCGTGAGGAATGGGAGCAAATCCCTCAGGAAGAATTTGATGTCTTAATCCGACGTATGCCTGCTTGAATGAGAGCCGTAATTAGGGCTCATGGAGGTAATACACCCTACTAAATATAGTTTTCATTAAAAATTGTTTAAAATTAACACAAGGAATTTGTGTTTCTTTGTAGATTTTCAATTTTTTTGAATTATATATTCTTTTTTCTCGATTCGTAAGAAATTTTGCTTTCAAATTTTGTTTATTATTAAATACTCGATTGGGAGCATCTAGTCCATTCTTTCACGGTTTTTGCTCTAAATTTTGAAGAACCGCTTGGATTGACATGAAATTTGGCATACGTATAGCTTACATGTCAAAGAAAAAAAGTGATATTGTGCCGATGTGTGCTTTTGCCCTGGGGGTGACTTTCACCCCCTCTTGGGGGTGAAAAAATATATATCCAAAATAAGTCCGGAAATGGGTAAACTGACTAATTTTAAGTAAGTTTTGTTCTATAAAGCTTTTTCGCCAAGTCAACACTTTTCGAGTTATTTGCGAGTGAATATGTTCATTTTTCAACAAAATAACCACATTTTTAGACGGTTTTTCGCAAATAACTCAAAAAGTAAGTATTTTGTCGAAAAAAACGTTCTTAGCAAAAATATAGCATATAAAAATTAAAAAAATGGTGTACACGTTAGGTCTCTGGATCTCGTAGAACCAGAGTTATAGCCAATGAAAAATAGATTCATATTCACCAAATTTCAAATAGAATATTTCGACGTGAAAGACCCAAAAAGTTAAGCACTTTTTGGGAAAAACCCATTATAACTTTTTTAAAGTGTTTAAAAAAAGCTTTATTTCTGTTTTTACAAAAAGTTTCTAGCATTAAATTTAAGCAAGTTACGCTCAAAATAAAGTTGGTCCCTTTTGTTTTTGCAAAAAAAAAATCGGGAAGACCACCCCCTAATTAGCAACTTAAATGAAATTAATCGTTACCGCTCCACAAATTATTTTACTTATGTTTTGTTTATATGATCTGTAAGTTTCATCGATTTAAAGTGCATATTTTTGAAAAAATTTGGTTTCAAAGCAAAATTTTTAAAAATTTAAATTTTGAGAAATATGCTTTATTTCAAAATAACTTAAAAATTGTTAGAGATACCAAAAATCTCGAAAAACAAAAAAAGTCACATTTGCTTTTCTAAATATCATGTATTTTTTTGTTTTTCTCTTAGACGAAAATTGATTGAGATTTGGTGTTTCTAAATTTGCATACATTCGTGATCAGTGACTCGTTCAACCCCTTATAACTACAGCCCTTTCAATAATAAGGACTTTGAACCGATGAAACTTACAGATCATATAAACAATATAAACACGAGTCAAGAAACTTGTGAAGTCGTAACGATTAAGTTCATTTAAGATACTAATTAGGGGGTGATTTTCTCGATTTTTTTACCAAACCCAAAAGGGACTAACTATATTTTAAGCGTAACTTGTTTAATTTTGATGCTAGATTTTTTTTATAAAACAAAAATGAAGATTTTTTTAAACACTTTAAATAAGTTTTAATGAGTTTTCCCCGAAATGTGCTTCATTTTTGGTTATTTCACATTAAAGTATTCCATTTGGAATGGCACCTATGTACATCGTTGCTCCCGCCTGGCGGCGCTAGTGTAGTTGGAGGTCAAAGTTTTGACTATTCGTGAGGTTTGTATATGGTGTTTTTGATTACGATTTAATAAATAATAAATTATGGCCGAAATATACGGATCATGGAGACTGTTTGTGCGTTGAAAAACGAATTGAGAAGGGATGCGAGAGTTACTGGAAAAAGGAAACACTTATCGAATGATAAACTATATTAATCATCGTCTCAATGTTTTATTTCTATAGCTCAGAGGGTATTTATTTGGTATTGATTAACTCCCCACACGAGTCTGACAACTGTGTATAATATGATATGTGCGATCTGCCTTACTTTTTTTATCAATTTAAAATTCACAATTAAGTGCGCTCAGCATTAATTTTTGTGTTTATCTTATTTAAAAATGTGATATTTTCAAAATATGGCTGCCATGACAGTTGCGCATTTGGTGTAAATTTGGTTTAAGCATGGGTGAGCGCAGTTGATTCTGCAATGTTGTCTTATTTAAAAAAAATATAATTCCTTATGGAAATATAGAATGTGTTAATTTAAATAAGTATAATTATTTGGGTGTTTGTCTACGTGAAAAGCGACCTTAAATTTAAGGTGAAATTAGAAAAAATTAGGGTTAGGTTTGATCAGGTTATGTTTTAGTCACTAAAGAATATTTGAATGGTACTAGGTCACTTTAATTTTCAGTTATTAACTTATTTATATTATTTTCGATTAGGTTAGGTTTGCTCAGGTTACGTTTTAGTCATTTTAAAGCATATTTTAAAGATAATATATCACTAAAAGGTTCAGTTATTAACTTTTTTATATTATTTTCGATGACGCTAGGTTAAGTTTGGCCAGGTTATGTTTTAGTCACTAAAAATATTGAGAACTTGAGAAATATTTAAAATTAGTATTTCACATTTTTCTATATTATTACTTCAAATATAATTTTTTTTACATGTTCACTCCATAAAAAGCGATTGTAGATGTGGCAACAGTGTGAATGTATATAAAATTGCATATCTTAATCCGTGCGTTTATAATAAATTTTGATCTGAATTTTATAGTGAAGTATTCTATTTTTTACAGTCGAATCTGTGGGCAATACTTAATCTGTTTCAACAAAATGTTTATTGCAGATACGTGCATTTATTCTCGGCACATATTTACCCCTTCTTATTGCTACAATCCACTTTTTTCTCATCAGAATATCTTTGGCAAACCTGTGTCCTGATGTTCTCGATGAGCACAAATGCACAGCACAACATTGAGGGATTTTATTTTCTCAAGTTTAATTCACACAGCGAAACAAATATGCAATATTTACCATATATTTACTTGGAAATTTGGAAATAGATTGATTTGAAGTATTGACGTAAGTTGACATGACCTCCAACTACACGAGCGCCACCTACGTTGAGCTTTCCAGATTAGCTGCCATTTGACGAATATGAACCTATTTCTCATTAGCTATAACTCTGCTTCTACTAGGTGTAGAGACGTGATATGTACACCATTTTTTAAAAATTTTTACAGGCTATATTTTTGCTAATAATGTTTCTTCGACAAAATACTTACTTTTTGAGTTATTTGCGAAAAACCGTCTAAAAGCGTGGTTATTTTGTTGAAAAAATGAACATATTCACTGCCAAATAACTCGAAAAGTATTGACTTAGTGAAAAAACTCTATAGAACAAAAGTTACTTAAAATTAGCCAGTTTATCAATTTCCTGACTTTCTTTGGATGAATATTTTTTCATCCCTAAGAGGGGGTGAAAACCACCCCCAGGGTAAAAGCACATATCGGCACAATATCACTTTTTTTCTTTGACTTGTTAGCTATGTGTATGCCAAATTTCATGTCAATCCAAGCGGTTCTTTAAAATTTAGAGGTTTTGCAATATTTTACCGTTAAAGAACGGACTAATCTTAATCGTTCTTAAACGGCAGCTTTTAGGAAAATCCTGGACGTCCGTATAATTTTGCATTCCAGTGTATATCATAAAGAAAATCAAATATTTACGGTCGAAAATAACTCCAGAAATACTCATCTTGTTCCATTTAACTCTACCCCTGAAACATAAAGCTTCCCCAAAAACATTATCTTTATGTAAAGCGCTAAAACAATCTTTCCTTTTCTCGTATAAAAAAAACTAGAAAATTAGTGGTCTAATAAAAAGGCTAAAAGCTACCTCCCAGTCCTCTCCAAGGCAAAGTAAAATTACAACTAATAACGTTATAAAGTACAATAATTAGAAATTAATTATCTCTTCATCTTAAAATCCTGGAATTAGTCTGTCAAGCGTGACACCACTTCGTTGCACTCCATAGGCGTAACCAGGGGGTGGTTTTTGGGGTTATAACCCCCCCCCCCCATTTGGATGTACTTTGAGCTCTATACGCTTAACACCATTACTATTCCATACCCCCAGAGACCATCAAGTAGTTGTAACCCCCCTTAGGAGCATCCTGGTTACACCTCTGCTGCACTCCAATGAATACTAAAGGATCAGGATCCTGTTCAATCTAGTTCTTGAGGCAGTCATCAGAAAAACTAATTTAACCGGTCATATAAATACCAAAACAGTACAAATTACTGCATATGCAGACGATGTAGCTATCATTAGTAGGAACAACCCACGACTAATGGAGGCGTTAAGGGAAATTGATCCTGAAGCACGAAAAAGAGAGCCTTAAATAAACGAAACAAAAAAGAAGTAAATGACCGTCAAAAGAACACCTGACAATGAAAATAATATCGCATTAGACACCTATACTATTGAACTACAACGACAAATAGACCTAAAAATCCCACTAAAACAACCACAAGATACAGAAAAAGCAATAGAAACACTAACAAAACAGATACACGAAGCTGCATGCGAATATACAAAACAAAATTTTGAACGAAAACAGTTCCATAATGATTGCCCAGCAATAATAAGAACAAAAATATTAGAAAAACGAAAACTTCGTAAACAATGGCAGCAAACTCGTTCACCTCAAGACAAAACAGAATTAAACAGAATGTGTAGAGAAATAAAAGAACTACTAAAACAACATAGTAACGCCAATTTCCAATATTACCTAGAAAACCTGACACCTTATTCAGACAGCGATTACTCATTATGGAAGGCCACAAATAAGCTAAAGCGGCTACAAAACCAAATTCCACCTATCAGAACAGAAGATTTAAAATGGTTAAAGACAGATCAGGAAAAAATAGACGCTTTCGCAAAACACCTAGAAAAGGTATTTCAGCCACTAACAAACAGAGCCAATGAAGATGACGACATCTATGAATATTTAGATAGTCCTAGTCAAATGAATCTACCACCCAAATGGGCAACTCCTAATGAAGTAAAAGGTCTAATAAAAAACCTCAATAAAAAGAAGTCGCCTGGACATGATCTGATAACGGCCAAAATATTAAATAACCTACCTAGAAAAGGAATAGTAAGTTTAACACAGATCATTAACTCGATACTAAGAATAGGCTACTTTCCTAAACAATGGAAGTTAGCAGAAATCATAACGATTCCAAAACCAGGAAAACCTCCACATGAGATTACATCCTACCGACCCATTAGCCTATTACCAATTATGTCAAAAGTTGCAGAGAAAATCATTGCAAGTAGACTAATAATTATTGATATACAGACACACAATATTATGCCAAATCATCAGTTCGGTTTTCGCCAAAACCATGACACAACTGAACAAGTACATAGGGTGGTAGAAAACATAGAAAACATGAACAACATAGGGTGGTAGAAAAGATACAATCAGCCTTCCAGGAAAAGAGCTATTGCAATGCCATTTTCTTGGAGGTAAGTCAAGCATTTGACAAGGTCTGGCATCCAGGATTGTTATTCAAACTGAAGAAAGAAATCTCACAGCCGCTATATACAATACTAAAATCATATCTCGAAGAAAGGCTATTTTACACAAGGTACGAAGAAAGTGTGTGTGAAATTCACAACATAAATGCTGGGGTCCCGCAAGGCAGCGTCTTGGGACCAATTCTCTACACAATCTTTACAGCTGATTTCCCAACTGGAGAAGAATCTACAATCGCAACATTCGCAGATGACACTGCAATTCTGGTAAAAAAACCCAGATCCCATACAAGCAGCTGAAATATTGCAACAAAACATACATCTAATAGAAATATGGACTAAGAAATGGAAGATAAAGATCAACGAAGCAAAATCGGTTAACGTAGTATTCACTAAATGTCACAAAGAAACACCGAATATCCTAATGCATAACAAGAATATTTCTAAAAATGATACTGTAAAATATCTCGGATTACACCTTGACAAGGGGCTAACATGGAGAACACACATCTGGACGAAGAGGAAGCAATTAGGAATAAAATACAAAAAACACTACTGGTTACTCGGCCAAAAATCCACCTTATCTCTATCTAACAAAATATTAGTGTATAAAGCAATCATCCGGCCCATCTAGACATACGGGATTGAACTGTGGGGAACTGCAGCAGACAGCAACCTAGCAATACAATCCAACGTTCTTCGTGCTATTAAAAATGCAACGTGGTTCATTCCAAATGCAGACATTTAAAGGGACTTAAAGATCGAGACAGTGAAACAGATGATCATCAAATGCAGTGATAAATATTTCCAACGACTGGAAAAGCACCCCAACGAATTAGCAGTGAATTTATTGGACAACTCTACACAACTAAATAGACTGAAAATTAGAACTCCTCTTGACTTGCCATTTAGAACATAAGTGTTTTAAATTGTTTTAAGCGTTTTAAGTGAAAATAAGTGACTTAGTATAGTTATTAGTAACAAACCTACTAGGAGTTGATAGTCATTGGACTAAAACTCCTCTCACACTAATTCGTTCAACAAAAATGCTTAGTGTTACTTTTTTTGTGATGTAACAGATTGTATTTAAAAACAAATAAAAAAAATTGAACTAGTGGATGTCCTCACATATCTGGGTACAGAAATCAATCAGAAGAATTCGGTAAGTATAGCGGAATTAATGCACGTATTTGCAGTGGGAATGCATACTAGGCTAATAAAAAAACGATGACATCGAAATTATTAGCCAAAAGAACCAAAATGACTATCTACAGAATTTTGATAAGACCCGTAGTAACCTATGGTTGTGAAACCTGGGTAATGGCTAAAAAAGAAGAAGCTCAACTCAGGTTATTTGAAAGAAAGATAGGAAACTGTCTTTCGCTGGAAACAAGATGGAGAATCAGGAGAAACGACAAGGTTAACGAATTAAGTGAAGAGTATGATATTGTAAGATTTCTGAAAAGTCAAAGATTTTCATGGCTGGGATATGTCCAGAGACAAGAAGATGAAAAAAAAACAGCAAAGAAAATATTACAATGGAAGCCGATAGAGACAAAAAAAGGAAGGCCCAAAACAAGACGATTGGATGACGTGGAAGATAATGGAGGAGAAGGGCACAAGAGATATCTATATGGAAGGAAATAGCCAGACAGGCAAAGACCCATCTAGGGTTATGATTCCAAAAGAAAAAGAAGAATTCGTAACGAATGGATCGTTTTCAATTGAAAATGTTTAAAATTAAAAAAAAAATAATTTTTGTTTCTTTGAAAATTTTAAAATCTTTTTAATTGTTTTCTACTTTTTTTAAATTGTTTAAACGGCCTAGCCGGGTAAGATGATGAAAAATGCCCCCAACTCGATTCGAATTCCATATAGGTCACCGTTTAGCACATATGGAGAAACTCACTTTATGAAATTTTTAGCCCCCTAGGTAGTTTTTTTAATGTTGTTCTGAAGCTATTTCCTTGTGGCATTTTTATGATTAAATATTTAGATGGGAAATAAGCCACAATTAAATTGACCCCGAGGTGGTCACGTGACCTACCTAGAGCCTAATTAGGCTTTTTATGTTTTTATTTTTTATCTCAGCCGCATCGAGAGCTAGCAAGAAACTTTAAATAAAAAAGTGTTAAGTTTCAAAAATTTTTGTCCGAATAAAATTTCTCTTTTAATTTTTGGCAGGAAATTTAAATATTAGGACGATTTTAAAATTTTAAATGAGTATAAAAAAATAACTAAGACATTCGTTTTCACGAAAAAAAATTATAACGTGTATTTTTGCATAATGTTTCACACTGAATTTTTTCAGATTTTTAAAATTGGTGAAACGTACTTTTAGAAATAAAAACCGCATTTTTTTGTTTTTTTTTCGCTTTTCGATACAATTTTATACATGGTGTTAAAAAAAAACGTAACACCGTCACTAGGATAGGTAAAAAACTGAAAAACAATTGAGGTTTGCTTAATAAAAAATTTTTGTAATGTCATCAATTTTTCAGAAGTTGAAGAAAACAAAATTTTACACATTTGTTACGATTTTGCCGAAACTACTGGCAACATTGTAATAAAATTTGGCAGATTTTAAGAGCTAGTTATTGTGCATTTTTTGACATACAGTTAAAAATTTTATATTCATCATTGGAGCGCATACGGGTAATGGTCTGAATTTTTTAAGAAAAAAAGATAGTACGCCACTGACATATTTCAAATTAACAATCATTTTTGAATTCCTCGTTCCATTTGTGACAAAAAATCTATCTTCCCATTTTTTCGAACGACGCGACGTTTTCAAACAAAAAATTCTTAACGCTTCCAAAGTATTGGAATTAAGTTTTTATAATATGGATGTACGACTTACAAGAAGTATAATGTAGATGTATGGATGTACGACTTACAAGAAGTCTAATGTAGATGTATAGAAACTTACATAAAAGTTCAAATACTTTGTTAACGGTTAAGATGTTTTATTTCTTGCATAAAAATGGCGCGTCGTATGAAAAAAGGGAAGATAGATTTTTTGTCACAAATTGAACGACGAATTCAAAAATGATTGTTAATTTGAAATATGTCAGTGGCGTACTATCTTTTTTTCTTAAAAAATTCAGACCATTACCCGTATGCGCGCCAATGATGAATATAAAATTCTTAATTGTATGTCAAAAAATGCACAATAACTACCTCTTAAAACCTGCCAAATTTTATTACAATTTTGCCAGTAGTTTCGGCAAAATCATAAAAAATGTGTAAAATTTTGTTTTCTACAACGCCCTGTATCTTGAAAATGGATGGTATTACAAACATTTTTTTATTAATCAAACCCCATTGTTTTTCCTTTTTTTGCCTATTCTAGTGACGGTGTTAACTTCTTTTAAACACCCTATATAAAATTGTATCAAAAAGCGAAAAAATGCGGCTTTTTATTTTTAAAAGTTTCACCAATTTTAAAAATATAAAAAAAGTCAGGGTGAAATATTGTGACAAAATACACGGTATAAATTTTTTTCGTGAAAACGAATGTCTTAGTTATTTTTTTATACCCATTTAAAATTTTAAAATCGTCCTAAAATTCAAATTTCCCGCCAAAAATCAAAAAAAAAATTTCGGACAGAACTTTTTGAAACCTACAATTTTTTTATTTAAAGTTTTTCGCTAGCTCTCCATGCGGCTGACATAAAAAATAAAAACTTAAAAACCTAATTAGGCTCTAGGTGGGTCACGTGACCATCTAGGGGGCTAAAAATTTCAGAAAGTGAGTTTCTCTATATGCGCTAAACGGTGACCTATATAGAATTCGAATCGAGTTGGGGACATTTTTCATCATCTTATTCGGCTAGGCCCTTTTACTTTTAAATTTTGTTTATTGTTAAATACTCAATTGGGAACACCTTAACATTTTTTAAGCGCCAGTTTTTAGGAAAACTCTTACTTTTCGATTAATTTTGAACTCCAGTGTATGTATATCTTAAAGAAAATCAAATTTTTACGGCCAAAAATGCCTTTAGACTTCTTTTCCTCCAGAAATACTCATCTTGCTCCATTTAACTCTCCCTCTGAAAGGTAAAGCTTCCCCAAAAACATTATCTGTAATGCGCTAAAACAATCTTTTCTTTTCTCGTATAAAAAAACTAGAAAATTAATGGTCTAATAAAAAGACTAAAAGCCCTTCCCGTCTCACGTGTACATGCAAAAACTACCTCCCAGTCCTCGCCAAGGCAAAGTAAAATTACAACTAATGTCGTTATAAAGTACAGTAATTAGAAATTAATTACCTCTCCATCTCAAAATCCTGGAATCAGTCTAAAAAGCGTTTCTTTATATCTTTTATTTTCTTCGCATATGTTTACTTTGTTTTTTCTTTTCTCATCTAATTACGGTACACACGTTGTTCCAGTCAGTCCAGAGCTAGTCCAAACGTGGTTCGAGATCAATCCTAAATTCCAAGGACAGTCCAAACATGGTTTAATATTAATCTAAAGTTAGCTCAAAACGTAGTCCCAGTCTATCTCACAGCTAAGTATGAAACCCCTCTTGACTTCAAGAGTTAACTACACAGAAAGTCAACGTCCAGTTGATCTGTTTTACAGCTTAATCTGAGGGGCCCCCCATCCTCGAGCGCCGAGTCACCGAACTGGACATAGCCCAGAGCGGGGACTCGGCGCCTGAGCAAGCAATACAGATCGATGATAAGTCACTAGAGTTAGTAGGAATAGAGCGCCTCACGCTGGCCTGCATTGTTCGGGGTAGGATTTCGTGTGAAGGTTTGTACCCGGGACGCCCACACGATAAGCACTTTGCTGATAGAGAGCCCCTATAGCGCATCAGAGTGCTATCGTGGGGGAAGTGGATAGTATGAAGCATTGGGGCGGGGTGGAGTGATGCCCACTTACGGGAGTTAATCCTCCACGTCCCAACGAATTGTATTGACCGAAATCCATTCTCAAGGGGTGTGCAAGTCTCTCAGGCTGGGTTAAACACTATTGCTTGCTTACTTGAGTTATTGTGAGTACATTTCCTTCATTTTTTCAGCAGATTTAAGTGAAGGGATTTCAAAGTTAAGAAAGGACCCCGCAGAAACCTTATGGGAAATGGCTCTCTGTTAAATGCTCTGAAACTTTGGGTTTTGGTAGTCCTTGATGTGTGGAACAAAAGACTCGATGGGCGCGTAGCTCCAAAAAATCATGGTTTTAAGATATGTATAGGCCTCTGAAGTTATACGAGTAGGTACGGTACAGTGAGGAAGTTTGAGTTGGAATAAATTCATTTTCTCGAGAATGGGCGACTCTGGAGATAAATTACAAATCAGGTCGATTTTTATTTTTAAATTATAATTTTTGGCATATATATGATACTAGTGACGTCATCCATATGGGCGTGATGGTGCAATCGATGAATTTTTTAAATAAGTAAAAGGGGTCGTGTGATAGCTGATTTGAAAGGTTATTCAATTCTCTATTCAATAATATAAGCATTAATTATTTATACAGGTTGTCCAAAAAATTTTTTTGAATTAAATTAATTGAGACAAAAAGAAGAATGTATATAATTTATTTAATTCGAAATACATTTTACTGCTGTCAGAAAACAGAAAAAATGTTAATTTGACAAATAAACATTGCTTTTCGCTTAAATTAAATGTTCAAACTGCTAAGAGGCAGGTGGGTGGCAGCTTTAATATTGAATTTAAGCGAAAAACAATATTTATTTATCAAATAAACATTTTTTCCTGTTTTCGAACAACAGTAAAATGTATTCTCGGCAAAAATTTTCTATATTTTCAAAAACCGAAACAAAAATAAAAACTATTGTTGTTGTTTGTTTGGGTTTATATGACTGCGGACACTAAATCCATTCGCCAATTTTACTATTTTTTATTTTATTAGTCATTTTTTCGTATCTTATCCTAAAACTAATACTAATATAATAAACAATTCTACTAATAAATAATTATTTTTGTATTTTTTTTTAATAATTTTATATATATATATATATATATATATATATATATATATATATATATATATATATATATATATATATATATATATATATATATATATATTTTTATTAATTTTTTTCCAAATGATGTTCTCAGAGTTCCACAGCAAAAACTGCAACATTCTTCTTTAGCCCTCTACTTCATTCGAAAGCTATTTTACTATGGACTGTCCAAGTTCGTCATTCATTTTTATCTACATATTTTTTTTATATTTTTTAATTATTATATTTTTTTTTCTATTTTTTTTTATATATCTTTTTTATATTTTTTCTTTCTTTTTTTTTATTATTTTTTTTTTATTTTTTTATTTTTTTTTATTTTTATTTTATTATTTTTTTTTATATTTCTTTTCTTTTTTTTTTCTTTTTTTTTCTTTTCTTTTTCTTTTAACATATAACAATTTACAAGAAAATAAAAACTAGATACGGGTCAAATTATTATAATTTAAAAAATATGTAGGTATATTGTTTTTGCCAATCCCATGAACCACTAGCAAGGGTGTTTACATAAAAATAAAAATAAAAACTAGATACGGGTCAAATTATTATAATTTAAAAAATATGTAGGTATATTGTTTTTGCCAATCCCATGAACCACTAGCAAGGGTGTTTACACTGTCAATATTTATTGTTTTGGTGTAATAATAACGTGCAAATATTTAGAATGGTGTTCATTTAAGCAGAGAAGAACAAGTTGAGGAAACTGAGTTTGTAGATAATTTAGCAACTTGAAAATATGGTGATGAGTTGGCTGAAATAATGGCAGATTTGGCACTTTATCGGTCTAAGGAGTACGTTGTAAAATCAATTGAAAAACTAGACTTAATCATATGGTGAAAAGGAAAAATGTTTCGGAACAAAATTAACTAAAATAGTAGTTGATATATGAAACATGCCTTCATCCAGTGCAGCGACTGAAAGAAGTTTCAGTACTTATGGTTTTTTTATCCACTCCTCTAAAATAAACTGGCTCACTGCTGAACGGGCTCGTAAGGTAACTTTTATTGCTCACAATTTAAAATTGTTAGACGTAGACCAATCCAGGACTGAGCTGGCCACTCGTGAAATACAAAATTCCATAACTCATCAGTACATTGAAATGCAGATTGTAGATGACTAGGATGAGCTAATGATAGAAATAGATTCTCAATCTGAGGTCTCATCTTTTATCATACCACATCGATTATTTGCTGTTAGAAGGAAATTTCATTTTTTTATCAAAGAAATTTTGTGTTTTCTGTTGTTTTTGTATTTTTTTATATACAAAGAACACTGTTGTTTCATCTCATAATTTTGTATATAAGATCATGATTTTTAAAACCCTATTTTTCAGCTTCAACAATATTCTTAAGTGCGTCATGGGGTTCATTCTCAGAAAATTCTCCATATCGAGAATATTCTCCGATTTTTCATTCTCGAGAATTTTCCAACAATACGCTGTATAAATAATTATGTTAATGCTTATATTACTGAATAGAGAATTGAATAACCTTTCAAATGAGCAATCACACGACCCATTTTTCTTATTTAAAAAAATCATCGATTGCGCCATCACGCCCAGATGGATGACGTCACTAGTATGATATACAGGGTGAGCCACGCTCAACGGGACGGAGCCTACCGGGGAAACGGCTAAAGATATTAAAAAATCCTTCCGTAGGAATACGTAGGTCAGTACCGGCTACAAATTAAAATTTGTGAAATATATACAGGGTGTCCCAATTTAGCGTAATGATATAAAGTTATATATTTTTAAATGGAACAACCTATATTTCACTTTAATTTTGAATTCTACTGAACAAAATAATGTTATTTTATTCAACATTCCCTATATTACAGATTTCGATTTAATTGGGTTTTTCTGAAAATGTACTATTAGCGAAATTAATTAATTACACATTATCGCATGAATTTTAATTAACGTCTTTTTGTCAGTTAATTGTCAACTGTTCATACTTTACATCAGAATAATTACCATTTGAAAATAATCTACAGAGTGTTCGCAATCTTAAGTGTCATTGCTGTACAATATTTTGTATAATTACTTTCTTAACTTAAATGGGACACCCTGTATTTTACTTTAATTTTGAATTCTAATCAAAAAAATAATATTACTTTATTAAACAATCCCTATACCTATCTTTGATAATTTTCGATTTATTTGCATTTTTTTGAAAATGCACTATTCTTGAAATTAATTAATTATACTTTATTACATAAAGTTCTAACTTAAACAAAATACCCTATATTTGAATGCTGTAACAATTATTGTAATCAAGCTATTATAAAATTTTATATTAATATTTAGTATCTTCAGATCTATTTGCATTATGTTACCTGGAACATTAAATGTCGTTAATTACATAGCTCATTATACATTATAAAGAATGCCATGAAAAAACAAAAGATACCTAGCTGTCAAACTATTAACTGTATTGCTTTCAATTAATAGAAATGGCAGATTATTCAATTGAGGACCGAGTAAATATGATTTTAATACTGGGTGAATGTGATCAAAACAGTTTGTTAGCATCAAGAGTCTATGCTGAGAGATTTCCCTTAAAACGTCATCCTCGTAAAGAAGTATTTGAAAGAGTCTTAACCAGGTTTCGTGAAACTGGCAGTGTTGTTTATACTAAACGAAAATTGATAAATCCCATAACTGACGATGAAAATACCGAATTAGAAGTTATTCAATCAGTTATTGAAAATCCAAATATAAGTACAAGGACGACGGCCAGGGAGATTGAAGTAAGCCAAACTAGTATACGCAGAATTCTTAAAAAATATAAATATCACCCATATCATATTCAAATGCATCAGCATTTGTATGGAACTGATTTTGAACGTAGGTTAGAGTTTTGTTTATGGTTTCTAGACAAAACGGGAGCAGACCAACATTTTTTTGATAAAATTTTGTTCACTGATGAGTCTACTTTCCATAATAATGGACTCGTGAATCGACATAACTTTCACTATTATAATACGGAAAATCAACATGAATATAGATGTATTGATCGACAAAACCGATGGTCCCTTAATGTATATAGTGGAATAATAGGAGAACATGTGATAGGACCGTATTTTTTAATGGCCATTTAAATGGACAAAAGTTTTTAAGATTTCTACGAAGAGACTTTTGGATACTTTTGCAAAATATCCCTTTAAATATTAGAAGAACAATGTTTCTGCAACTAGACGGTGCTCCAGCACATTACACGCGTAATGTTAGAGAATATTTAGACAGAAAATTTCCCGGAAAGTGGATAGGTAGGGGTGGTGCTGTCAATTGGCCTCCTAGATCACCTGGGTTAACATCAATGGACTTTTTTTTTGGGGATATATTAAAAGTTTGGTTTATCAAACTCCACCTACAACCGCGGAAGACATGAAAACGCGTATTCGTAATGCGTTTGCAACAGTTACTCCAGAAATGTTAATAAAAGTAAAACAAAATTTTGAACACAGAGTGAGGTTATGTATTGAAGAAAATGGACAACATTTTGAACATTTAATGTAAATAAATTTTTTCCAGTGTGTTTTGTTTAACTTTATGTAATAAAGTGTAATTAATTAATTTCAAGAATAGTGCATTTTCAAAAAAACGCAAATAAATCGAAAATTATCGAAGATAGGTATAGGGATTGTTTAATAAAGTAATATTATTTTTTTCATTAGAATTCAAAATTAAAGTAAAATACAGGGTGTCCCATTTAAGTTAAGAAAGTTATTATACAAAATATTGTACGGCATTGACACTTCAGATTGCGAACACTCTGTAGATTAGTTTAAAATGGTAAATATTCTGATGTAAAGCATGGACAGTTGACAAGTAAGTGACAAAACGACGTTAATTAAAATTCATGCGATAATGTGTAATTAATTAATTTCGCGAATAATACATTTTCACAAAAACACAAATAAATCGAAATCGGTCAAGAATAGGTATAGGGAATGTTGAATAAAATAACATTATTTTGTTCAGTAGAATTCAAAATTAAAGTGAAATATAGGTTGTTCTATTTAAAAATATATAACTTTATATCATTACGCTAAATTGGGACACCCTGTATATATTTCACAAATTTTAATTTGTAGCCGGTACTGACCTACGTACTCCTACGAAAGGAATTTTAAATATCTTTAGCCGTTTCCCCGGTAGGCTCCGTCCTGTTGAGCGTGGCTCACCCTGTATATGCCAAAAAATTATAATTTAAAAATAAAAATCGACCTGATTTGTAATTTATCTGCAGAGTCGCCCATTCTCGAGAAAATGAATTTATTCCAACTCAAACTTCCTCACTGTACCTATACCTTCAGATACTTATATGCGCCCATTAAGTCTTTTGTTCTACATATCAAGGACTACCAGAACCCAAAGTTTCAGAGCATTTGTCAGAGAGCCATTTCCCATAAGGTTTCTGCGGGGTCCTTTACAAATAAAACAATAGATTAAAAAATATATTTAGATCATAGAAACATTCTTAAAATCTGATTGAAACAGGGCATATTTAATTAATTTTTATTATTAAATATTTAATGTTACTTAATATTCTTGTATAGTTATTTAAAAATAAAATCCAGTTGTTTTTCTCCAGTCTGCTTTTTCCCACAGATCTTTTGCGGCCTCTCTTAAATAAGTCAAAAATATATCATAAAGAAAATCAAATTTTTACGGCCAAAAATGCATTTAGACTTCTTTTCCTCCAGAAAAACTCATTTTGCTCCATTTAACTCGACCCCTGGAACGTAAAGCTTCCCCAAAAACATTATTTGTATGTAATGCGCTAAAACAATCTTTCCTTTTCTCGTATAAAAAAAACTAGAAAATGAATGGTCTAATAAAAAGGCTAAAAGCCCTTCCCGTCTCACGTGTACATGCAAAAACTACCTCCCAGTCCTCGCCAAGGCAAAGTAAAATTACAACTAATGTCGTTAGAAAGTACAGTAATTAGAAATTAATTACCTCTCCATCTCAAAATCCTGGAATTAGTCTGCCAAGCGTGACAACACCACTTCACTGCACTCCGATGAATACTAAAGGATCCGCTCGAAATTTGCATTTTTACTCGATTACAATGATAGAAAAATGGTAATTTTATCGAAATCTCCGAAAACCATATTTACTTTAAAAGTGTGCCATCGGGTTTTTAATACAATGATATTTTCAGTAGTCGACGAGAGTTGGGAGTTTAATATTTGAGAATGTTACAGAAATATTACAAAATCCACAAGGAAAATCATTTCCCATAGCTGGATGTATTCCATTATAGTCCGTTCTTTAACGGTAAAATATTGCAAAACCTCTAAATTTTAAAGAACTGCTTGGATTGACATTAAATTTGGCATACACATAGCTAACAAGTCAAAGAAAAAAAGTGATATTGTGCCGATATGTGCTTTTGCCCTGGGGTGGTTTTCACCCCTCTTGGGGGTGAAAAAATATTCGTCCAAAGAAAGTCAGGAAATGGATAAACTGGCTAATTTTAAGCAACTTTTGTTCTACCGAGTTTTTTCACCAAGTCAATACTTTTCGAGTTATTTGGCAGTGAATATGTTCATTTTTTCAACGCTTTTAGACGGTTTTTCGCAAATAACTCAAATAGTAAGTATTTTCTCGAAAAAACATTCTTAGCAAAAATATAGCCTGTAAAAATTTTAAAAAATGGTGTACATATCACGTCTCTACACCTAGTACTTACAAGCAGCGTTATAGCTAATGAAAAATAGGTTCATATTCGTCAAATTCCAAATGAAATAATTTAACGTGAAATAACCAAAAATGAAGCACATTTCGGGGAAAACTCATTACAACTTATTTAAAGTGTTTAAAAAAAGCTTCATTTTTGTCTTATAAAAAAAATTTCTAGCATCAATATTAAACAAGTTAGGCTCAAAATAAAGTTAGTCCCTTTTGGTATTGGTAAAAAAATCGAGAAAATCACCCCCTAATTAGTATCTTAAATGAACTTAATCGTTACGACTTCACAAGTTTCTTGACTCGTGTATATATTGTTTATATGATCTGTAAGTTTCATTGGTTCAAAGTCCTTATTATTGAGAGGACTGTAGTTAAAAGGGGTTGAACGAGTCACTGATCACGAATGTATGCAAATTTCGAAACACCAAATCTTAATCAATTTTTGTCTAACAGAAAAACAAAAAAATACATGATATTCAGACAAGAAAATCTGACTTTTTTGTTTTCCGAGATTTTTGTTATCTCTAACAACTTTTAAGTTATTTTGAAAAAAAGCATATTTTTCAAAATTTAACTTTTTAAAATTTTTTTTTTAAATTTTACTTTGAAACCAATTTTTTTCACAAATAAGTACTTTGAATCGAATAAACTTACATATCCCATAAACACAACATAAGTAAAATAATTTGTGGAATGGTAACGATTAATTTCATTTAAGTTGCTAATTAGGGGGTGGTCTTCCCGATTTTTTTTTGCAAAAACAAAAGGGACCAACATTATTTTGAGCGTAACTTGCTTAAATTTAACGCTAGAAACTTTTTGTAAAAACAGAAATAAAGCTTTTTGTAAACACTTTAAAAAGTTAAAATTGTTTTTCCCCAAAAAGTGCTTAATTTTTTGGATATTTCACGTCGAACTATTCTATTTGAAATTTGGTGAATATGAATCTATTTTTCATTGGCTATAACTCTGGTTCTATGAGACCCAGAGACCTAACGCGTACACCATTTTTTTACTTTTTTATAAGCTATATTTTTGCTAACAACGTTTTTTTCGACAAAGTACTTACTTTTTGAGTTATTTGCGAAAAACCGTCTAAAAATGTGGTTATTTTGTTGAAAAATGAACATATTCACTCGCAAATAACTCGAAAAGTATTGACTTGGCGAAAAAGCTCTATGGAACAAAAGTTACTTAAAATTAGTCAGTTTACCCATTTCCGGACTTATTTTGGACATATGTTTTTTCACCCCCAAGAGGGGGTGAAAGTCACCCCCAGGGCAAAAGCACAAATCGGCACAATATCACTTTTTTTCTTTGACATGTAAGCTATACATATGCCAAATTTCATGTCAATCCAAGCGGTTCTTTAAAATTTAGAGCAAAAACCGTGAACGAATGGATTATTAATCACAAAAAATTTAGTAAAATCCTTTATAAAAGGTATAGTCCAGGAACCAAAGCTTTTCACGTCGCAATTTTTACAGAATGGATCAATTTGCTTGAACATTTGAGAATAAGTAGTGGACAGTCCATGGATCAAAATCTATATAATGCCGACAGGGGCTTTTACCATTGGGGGTGGTTGCCACCCCATCTCAGGGGTGGAAATTTTTTATTATTTTTTGACCGCAAAAGTTAATAAAAACATTCATTATAAGCAAAAAATGTTCTATACATTTTTTGATAAAATTAATAGTTTATGATTTATTCGCTATCGAAAGTGTTAGTTTTATATCTCTAGAAAATCAATGTTTTTCGATACTACTCATTTACGATTTACTAAATTTTTGCCGTAGAACAAATTTTATCAAACCAAGTTCTTGGGAATTAAATTACTAGTCCTGTCGCCAGTGGGGGTACAACGGCCTCCTTAATTCAGATGGACTTACCCAAGTTTTTTTTATGTATTTTAACCCGTAGAACACGAAATTTTTGGGTAACAGTCGATCCGGATGTCGATAACATTGTTATAAACAAAGAACTTGAGGAATCACATAACAGCGATTTTTCGCAAAACAAAACATTTTTTTTTGTATTTTTTGGGTCATTCTAAGCAAAAAATGTTTTTACAAGTTTTTTCGTAGGATGCATAGTTTTCGACATAAACGCGGTTGAACTTTCAAAAAATCGAAAAATTGCAATTTTTGAACCCGAATAACTTTTGACTGAAAAATAAAATAGCAATTCTGCTTACCGCATTTGAAAGTTCAAGTCAAATTCTATCGGTTTTGATTACTTTCATTGCTAAAAATTAATTTTTTGTATTGTTAAACAAAGCTATAAACACATAGTGATTGAATGATATTTTCAATGCATTTCTCATTTGAAATCGAAAGAGTAGGCGCGCATACTACAATTTCTACGTAGATTACGTATACCCTATTCCTCGAACATACGCCTGTTTTGGATTACTTCGACAACGAATATTTTACTGTGCAAAATAAGAAGAACGAAAGTAAATTGCAAATTACATTGTTGTTTATTGGAATAATTATTAGCGCCATTTACTTTCGTACTTCTTATGTTGCACACTAAAATATTCATTGTCGAAGTAATCCAAAACAGGCGTATGTTCGTGGAATGGCCCATACATTAAAACGCATGCATTGGGCACGGGAAACACTATGTGTTTATGGCTTTGTTTAACAAATAAAAACTTAATTTTTAGCAATGCAAATAATCAAAACCGATAGAATTTAACTTGAATTTTCAAATGCAGTAAGCAGAATTGCTATTTGATTTTTAAATCCAAAGGTATTCGGGTTCAAAAATTGCACTTTTTCGATTTTTTGAAAGTTCAACCGCGTTTATCTCGAAAACTATGCATCCTACGAAAAAACTTGTAAGACCATTTTTTGCTGAGAATCACCCAAAGAATACAAAAAAATGTTTTGTTTCGCGAAAAATCGCTGTTATGTAATTCTTCAAGTTCTTTGTTTATAACAATCTTATCGACATCCAGATCAACTGTTACCCAAAAAATACGTGTTCTATGGGTCAAAATACATAAAAAAACTTGGGTAAGTCCATCTGAATTAAGGAGGCCGTTGTACCCCCCCTGGCGACAGGACTATACCTACAATTTCATATTTAAACATTTTCTCGTATCTCTGACGCTAATCTTTCTATTCTGAAGAATGACATTTTTTACCAAATTGCAAACATTCGTCATTCGCTTTCAAATTCAGTTTTTTAAAAACTAATCATTCTAAGCCAGTCAAACTTCTAGAATCTACTAATAATACATAAATAAAGAAGAATAAATAAGGCAAATGATTAAAAACACCACTAACTTACATTATTATGCTCCCCATTGGATTTCTCCTTTTTTTTTTTCAAAAAAATATATTGGTTTTTTAACCGTAACTTTTTTTATTTTTATTTTAGAAAGTTCTTTAAAAAGAATTTTGTAGGTTTTTACAGGATCTATAAGGCTATTAATATTAAATTCTTTTAAAATTCTCAGTCACAAAAAGAGGTGGCATTGAAAGGGTTGGTAAAGGTGGTTTTTGCATGATATTACAAGTTTTAATTGTCAATAGCTCACTCAATTTTTGCCGTAATTTTTTTTCAAACCAAGTTCTTGGGAATTAAATAAGCTACAATTTCATATTTAAATATTTTTTCGTATCTCTGATGCTAATCTTTCTATTCTGAAGAAAAGGGCATTTTTTACCAAACTACAAAAACTCGTTATTCGCTTTTAACTCCATTTTTTTTTAAACTAATCATTCTAAGCCGATCAAACTTCTAGAACCTATTAACAATACATAAATCAAGAAAACCAAATCAGGTTAATGACAAATTTTAATTAGGGTGGTGATTAGGGGTTTGTTTACGATCACTTTTTTGCTGAAAAAAGTAGGTACTGACATTCTTTTCATTATAAGTCACTTAATTTTTTTAGCTAGAGATTTTTTTTATTTCTAGAGATACCTATTTTTAAATACTTTAAATTAGTTTCAACAAGTTATCCTCGAAAAATGCATAGTTTTCCCATTCTTTGACTTTGAAACTACAATATTTAGCATTTTACGAAGAAGAGCCAACATATAATAAAGTATAGCTCTATTACTATTGGTCTTAAAGAAGATAAAAAAACGGTTTTGTTTATTTTTTCAAAAGGTACATTTTTGTTAAGTAAAGTTGTTTTGACAAAACGAAAACTTTTTGAGTTATTAGCAGAAAACTGATTTAAAACATTGATTTTTTCGATATAAAACTAACACTTTCGATAGCGAATAAATCGAAAACTACTAATTTTATCAAAAAAATGTATAGAACGTTTTTTGCTTATAATGAATGTTTTTACCAACTCTTGCGGTCAAAATATAATAAAAATTTCCACCCCCGAGATGGGGTGACAACCATCCCCATGGTAAAAGCGCCTGTCGGCATTATATAGATTTTGATCCATGGATTATTCACTACTTATTCTCAAATTTTCAAGCAAATCGATCCATTATGTAAAAATTGCTAGGTTTTGTCCTATTTTAAGCTTCATTACTTGGACTAGTATATTTTATTAATAATATTTTAAAGCACTACACCACAGAACGTTTTCGAACTAAACAGTTCATCATCAGTGCTTTTAACAGATTTTTTAAGATGCTTGAGCTAATTGAGAACAAACTGCTGATTTATAAAATAGTCATCAAACCTATATGGACGTACGGTATAGAACTATGGAGTTGTGCCAGCAAATCAAACACAAAAATTATCCAAAGAACTCAATCAAAAATTCTACGCACCATCGCAAATGCCCCGTGGTACATTTCCAACCAAACCCTTCATACAGACCTAAACATCCCGTTAGTCAACACAGTAATTCAAGAAAGAGCCAACAGACACCACGAGAAATTGGAAGGCCACCCCAACCAATTAATATTACCATTAGTGCAGCCACTAAACAACAGAAGATTGAGAAGATTATGGCCCATAGATCTTCGCTGAAACTGAGGTGAAACCGCTGGGTGATGTACCTGATAACGCCATATTAGTGTATAATACTTTAATAGTTAATATAAGTTATTGTACTTGTTATCAAATTAACTCATAGAATATGTAATTCTGATTGTTAATACAAAAAAAAATGCTTGAGCTACCAAAATACATGGATGAAAACGCTTTCTACAATTTTATTATAGAAAGTTTACATTATTATATTAAATTGAAAGTGATGTTTAAAATAATCGGGCATCACAGGACTCCTCAGAACAGGTGGGTTGCTTGTTCGGAGGTTAGATCCTCACATTAGGACAGTAAGTGGCAACTTAAGTTGACCACTGTCCGTTACAAGTCCATTAGTGTCCGTAATGTGAGGATCTAACTTGCGGACAAGCTACCCACGTGTTGTGGGGAGTTCTGTGATGCCTAATGTTATATCTAGGATTCTTTTAAACGTCACTTTCAATTTAATATAAAAATGCAAACTTATATAATTATGTAGCGTTACAAACGTCACATCCATCGATATTTTATTTTTAAATAATTATTTTATTCTATTTTCTTTAATATTTCATTAATAATTATCTTCTATTCGTTTTAACTTGCTTTTTCGTTAAAAACTTGTTTGGCTCCCTCTTTTATTATCCTCTTTTATTACCCTCTTTTATTATCTTCTATTTAATGTATCTCTTTTCATCTAAAATCTAAATCATCATACTGAACGTACCCCGTATATTCTTACTCTATAAGTATCTGTCTTTTAATACGGAACATGGTTGTCCACCTCCTCATACTTTGCGCTGTCATGTCAATGAGGATGACAATTAGTAATGGAGGGGAAAAATTAATAATCTTATAAAAGGCAATTACAGAGCTGATAATAGCTATCTTCTCTTGGGGTGAGTTTTGTATTCTAAATCTTTTATAGTCTACTTTTAACTTTTTATAACGATTTTTTTTACCTAACCTCGACGTTACTCTCCACGTGTATTAGTAAAATAAAAATTTAATATGATATCTTCAATCTTCAACTTCCAAATATCTGTGGAAAAAAGTTCATCTAATGCCATCCCCTCTTTGTGAACACAAGAACACACACACGTGTATTAGTATCTTAATTTTGAATATTTTATTTCATCTACTGATATGCTTTTAGTAATCAAATTTTAACTAGTAATATTCAATCTTAATTCCATTTAATTATTCCTTTGCCAATAACTACTTTTTACGATTGTTTGGCAAAGGCTTTGGATTTTCTTCTTGATGATTGATATGTGTCTTTATCTTATAGTTTTTTGGAATAAAAGCTCACCGTTCTCCCTCCGGGAGTTTCAACAACCCTCAATCGCCGGCGATAGAACGAGGACAAAATCATCTAAACTGCAACAATGAACTTCATCTAGACTGCAAACAATCAATACCTGTAGGCCTGGTGGCCCTGAACACCTACAACCCCAGAGCCCGTTGCAGAACCAACAGCAGTACCATTCGACATCAAGAAGTTACCATCGAACCGATACCAAAAGCCATAAGTATAGTCCAAAAGTGTTAGTTTTTGGCAACAATTTGAATATATTTGTTAATACAATTAATAAGTCACAATTTTATTATATCTTTTATGAACAATAAACATGATTGGTTAAAAATACTGTTTTGTTTGCTTCCATTCCGAATTTTCATAGTTCATTTCTAAGATTAGGACAAGACGAACACACACCTTGAGAGACTGAGCTAAGCTAAGGGTGTAGCGATGGCTATCTTGAATGATTGGGTAATATTTTCGAATATTATTTCCATTAGCTGGGGTAATCCAACGCCTTTTTTGTTTCAATTATAGAATATTTAAAAGGTTTTCACCCATATATATTGGTGGCGCAAGCAGGAAAACCTGCTAACAGCACTGATGATAAACCTTCTAATTCGAAAACGTGATGTGATGTAGCCTTTTAAGGGATTTTTAATAATATATATCTTTTATAAAGGATTTTACTGATTTTTTAAAAATATTACATTTAAAAAGAAGCCAGCTATAAACTGAATTTGTTTAAAACAGTATCAACGTAAAATGCAACATCAATAATAAACTTAAGGGGATGGGTACGTATTTTCGGCTGCAATGATATTCAAATGGGGATTCATTTTTTTCGAATCCTAAGAAAACTAATAAGTATTTTTGAAAAATTTAAACGCAGAATGAAAGATTACGTTCTTACCGAGGGTCGAAAGTCCCTGAAAACTTCTACAGGGTGAGTCATGAGGAACTGTACATACTCCTACCTCGTATAGAGGCCCCTATGGGGAATAACAAATGACCATTAAAAAGTGTCTGCTCCCATTGTTTAATAATCTACAGGGCGAGTTTCGCATTTTGACAGAAATTTGTATTCGTCATAATTTTTGAACGGTCACATCGATGTGTCTCTTATTTTGGTCAATCGTTACATTATTACCACCTAATCAACTGATTTATTCAAACTAGAAAAAATCAGGTCCGGCTTAAAAAAAATTAGTTCGTTTGGGTCTTAGAAAAAATTTCACCCTATATACGCTTTTTGAAAACTATAATATGAATTTTAAAAATTAGAGAAATAGGCAATTAAAATGACATATTTGTTGTTTTCCCCACACGATTACTTAATTTTTTATAAAAAAATCAAATTTGAGTATGAATTAAAAGTTTGGTAAAGTGAACCATAGATTTAAAAAAAAATAACTTTTATTACAAAAATTAATTCTTTTTAACAAATATTTAACTTATGTTACCACCCAATCAACTGGATTTATACAAACTAGAAAAAAATCAGGCCCGGATTTAAAAAATTAGTTCGTTTGGGTCTTACAAAAAATTTCACCCTGTATACGCTTTTTGAAAACTCTGATATGAATTTTACAAATTAGACAAATAGGCAATTAAAATGGCATATTTATTTTTTTCCCCACACGATTACTTAATTTCTTATAAATAAATCAAATTTGACTATGCATAATTAAAAGTTTGGTAATTAATTTTTTTTTGAACAAATATTTAATTTTACCACCCAATCAACTGATTTGTTCAAACTAGAAAAAAATCTTCTGGCGAATGTATTGATAAACGGATTCAGCTCATTTTTTTTATTTTAGATTTGTTCTGTCGTATTTACACTGTTGAGCAAATAAAAGGTTTACTCAAACTTCTCTCTTGAGCTTATACCGGGTGGAAAATTTTTTTTCTTCTTATGTTAAGTTTGAGACAACCTCGAGGGAGAACAAGCTACAAGGGTGGTTATTAATTGAAATCATGTTGTAGTGTCATATTTTGTTAACATTTTGTTGTTTTGAATTTCCTTGATATCTTTAAAACAAATAAAATAAACAAAATAGAAATAAATTTTTCATTATCTTTTCCATCTTCTTCAAATTTTACCATTTTATGAAATTTTATAAAATCATCCTGTACATCATTTTCCATTTCTAGTGACTTCTACAATTTAATGGATGTCAGCACTTACTGAGGCGCCAATATTGATTAAGGCCACTACCTATTTGGCACAAAGATTCGAGCAAGAATCTCCAATGCCAAGAAGGAGAAAGACGCCAAGAGAATTCGCTACAACATTAAACTAAATAATGAGAATTACATTTTACTTTTGTTTTGACGTTTCGATAATTTTTTGAAAACGACTTTGGCATTGGAAATGCATTTTCAAGTGAATTTTGAATTGATTTTATACTCCCTCCCAAACCTTTTTTTTTTCGTGCGTCATTAATATTGACGTCATATAGGATTTTAAGAATGTCGCAAATCATTACATGGCATTTTAGTTAAATCTGACACTGACAGTTGTCAGAATATTTATATTTATATAAACATCAATATTTATGCAAATATTTGCCCGAGTATTAATATTTAAAATAGTTTAATGTAAAATTAAATAAATATAATATCAAATTTCACTATACAATGCCCGAATATACCAATGACTTAATAGTATATTATGCAACGAGCATTTAATTATGGTCATTATGAAGCGAGTATGAGGGATACGAAACGAGCCGCCTAGCGGCGAGTTTCGTATAGAGTACGAGCTTCATAATGATAATTAAATGCAAGTTGTATACACGATTTTTTCTATGATCATTCACAACAAAAAATATATTTAAATTTATTAATTTTGTAACGTAAACAAATTAAGTAGTTTTGTCAGTTTGACATGTTTATATATTGAGAACTGTCAAAGCGTATGTATTTGACTCGCCATTGGTCACTGCGCTTGTGCCACCTTTATCGCGAATGTCATATCGCGATTCTATTGGTTAAAAAACTGTATCGTAATGAAAATCTGTATCATAATGAAGTTTATTATGATACAGGTAGTAACATCATCATTGATATATAGGGCTTTTCATTCACAGTCATTTGTTTCAAGCTTCTGTGATATGCCGTATAATTTGTGTATATTAATATTATACACAGATTATACAACATATGACAGGAGCTCGAAACAAATGACAATCGATAAAAAGCCCTATTTTAGTATGAGAATTGGCGATTTTAAGTCACAATGACGACCTCTCGTGGATTTCGGCGGAACTAAAATGAGGATCTTTTTTGTTTTATTGGCCTGCATAATGGGGGTTTTTAATGTCAAATCGTTGTCAGTATTTTATAGGGCTTTTCATTCACAGTCATTTGTTTCGAGCTTCTGTCATGTGTCACATAATATTAATATATCTACGTCATACGTTATTGGTATCTACCAATGATACAAACCAAAGACGTATGACGTAGCTATATTAATATTATGTGACACATGACAGAAGCTCGAAACAATAGACAATCGATGAAAAGCAATATAATTAATAAATTTTAATACAAAAGATTTAATTAAAAGCTTACAAACGTGTCTTTTAAAGAACGTGTTCGTTCTAGATTTACTCCAAATATTCTGCAACACAACATACACATAATAGTCCAGTCGGGTTAGACGAATAACAGGTCTAACCTTGCATTAGGAACTGCCCCAAATTTTATTTTTTTAATCTTCAGTGGGGGTCAATAGTAGTGTAAATTTAAAATCTCGACTGAATTCCGCCATTGTGTTAGCCGCCATCTTGATTTTAAACGAGAACCGTTTATGCTCAATATCTCCGCCATTTTCAACTTTTCGACAAAAAGTATAAAACCCAAAATTGTTGAAAATGTAATTTTCTATCATTTCTATTTTTACAATTTTTTCGTGCCATCGATATTTTCCGAGTTATAGCGGAAAATAGTGACAGTTATATATAAATAGAGCATAATTATTGAATTATCTCGTTTATTGTTAGTTTTACGACAAAAATGTTATTATACAAAAATAGAGAAAATTGAATTCTACACAATTTTAGTTTCTTTCATTTTTTTGCTGAAGTTAATATTTAAGGTAGTATGTATGCGATAATGGCGCGAGCGTAAAACCTGATTGATTTTGTAGCAACTATTTTTGTTCAATATCTACGCCATTTTCAACTTAAAGTGTTACAAATATGATTTCCTACAATTTCTTTTTAACAATTTTTTTCATACGGTTGATATTTTCCGAGTTAAGTGGGAAAATAGGAAAAAGTGGTGGGGGAGCATAATTACTGAATTGAATCTTTTTTCCGAGCTGCCCAAATTTTATAATTCTATCCTTTAGGAGAGATCAATAGTAGTGTAAATTTAAAATCTCGACTGAATTCCGCGGTTGCATTAGCCGCCATATCGATTTTAAAGGAGAACCGTTGTTGCTTAATATCTCCGCCATTTTCAACTTTTCGACAAAAACGGTAGGAACTAAAATTGTTGGAAACGCAATTTTCTACAATTTCTTTTCCACAATTTTTTTATGCGATCAATATTCTCTGAGTTAAGGAGGAAAATAGTGGAAGCGGAGGGGAAGCATAATTATTGAATTGTCTCATTTATTATTAACTTTACGACATAATTGTACATAAACAAAAATAAAGAGAATTATATTTTATACAATTTTTGAAACTTCCAATGAAACACCAACCAAACTAAGTACATAAAAGACATAAATAAAAACTAGCGGGTTTTATTGGTTGAATTTGTCTGTCGATAATGAAGTTTAACGTCAGCTAACATATTTTAATATTTCAACAATTTTTTTTTTAATTTTGGACCCCGTTGGGGAGAATTTTCCCATCCCCCCTCTTAGACCCGCCACTGGTTCTCTCGAAAATTGTAGTAAATCGTAATTGCAACAATTTCAGTCCTTACACTTTTTGCCGAAAAGTTTAAAATGGGGAAGATATTGGACAAAAACAATTGCTTTAAAATCAATCGGGTCTTACGCTCGCTCCTTTACCGCATACGTACTACCTTAAATATTGATTTTATCAAAAAAAATAAAAGAGATCAAAATTGTACAAAATTTAATTCTCTTCATTTTTGTATAGGTTAAAATTTGTTGTATAAGTAATAATAAACGAGATAATTCAATAAATCAATAATTATGCTTTAACTGTCACTGTTTTTCGCCATAACTCGGAAATGGACCGCACGAAAAAAATTATAATAAATGAAATTATAGAAAATCGCATTTTCAACAATTTCAGTCTGTATATTTTTTGTCGAAAAGTTGAAAATGGCGGAGATATTGAGCAAAAACGGTTCTCGTTTAAAATCAAGATGGCGGCTAACGCAACGGTCAAATTCAGTCGAGATTTTAAATTTATACTACTATTGACCCCCCCCTAAAGATTAGAAAAATAAAATTTGGGGCAGCTCCTAATGCAAGGTCAAATGGTATCCCGACTGCGCTATAAGAACACTATTGAAAAAAGGTTTGTAAGCTTTTAATTAGATCTTTTGTATTAAAATTTATTAATTATATTGATTTTAGAAAATACTGACTATTTTGACAAAAAAAAAAAAAAAACTAATTACAAGACGCCATCTGCAAAGAGCTTTAGCTCCATTAGGAAGCATTTTCGGACTAGGTGATTTGGGTTAAACCATAATATTTTGAGCCCAGGAATCTACAGTTAAAATATTTCTAATTATTAATGAAATACGCTGTATATTTTTTGAACTAGCATTGGACTTATTTCATGAGCGTGTTCCACCCATATTTGAGCTCTTCATTTACTATTTGATCTTCACCAGGTGATTTTCGGTTTTTGTTTTCTCAGTGTACTTCTATGACTTGTTCTTTAATGTATGCTTCACCTGTCCGGCACAAAATTTTACGGTTCTTTTTGAAGAGATTTGTAAGGAAGGGTCCTCCTTAAGGCAATCCACTCACAGAGTGGATGAATGCATGCAGAACATATCAAATGGTTCGGGTGTAAATAAATAATCCGCAGAGCTTTTTAATATTAATATCGCGACAATATAATAAAAAAATGGCATATAAATGGTGTTAGGTTACACCAGGAAACGATTACAAAACCACAGGTACCTACGTGTTGAAAGTCACCATCCAACTCTAAATATGTATTTATGAATTATTTTTTAATTCAACTCACTTTCGTTGAAATTGAAAGTAGAACTGTAATTATAGATGCAGCAGCTGTTACATTGCTGCATTTTTAATGAAATGATCCGGCTGATATTTGAACCAACATTATTTATTACTATTCACAAACGAAGAGGTATTTAAAGAAGCAATTAACTGTCACACATAGTGGCTGATCAAATTAATAAAATCAAAATGAAATTCCGTACAGATTGGAACAATAGCTATTTGTATAAAAAAGGAGCAAAGTACTACTTTTCCTCCCGAGAATGAAGTTTACTGACAGACGTGTAGCAAGGGTAGTAATCATTCGAGGGAGGAAAAGGCACTTTACTCCCATGTTATACATATGATTTTTCCACCTCCCTCAAATAACATGTCATTTCTTCATTTGTAAATAATTTATTTATGTAACTAACAAACTAACAAAATTTATTAGAGAACTAAAATTAACAAGTAGGTACAGTATAACTGTCAACTGTCAAATTATTAATGTAAACATTGTTAAATCAAAATTACAATTTATTGTTTTTTATCAATCTGCAAAATACAGGGTGTTCTATAAATAAACGTTAAAATGTATAGATACTCACGTAATAGAAAATAGAATATAATATAAGGCGTCAGTAAGTAATTTCATCTATGACATACCATGACGTCACTTTTACTTTTACTCCCTAGGGAATAAAAATACTTTGTCTCCCTAGGGAGGAAAAATACGACTTTGCTCCCTACAATGAGGCCAGGAAATGTATACTTTGGGTAGAGGTAGGTGGAAATAGCTATTTGTATAACAAGGGAGCAAAGTGCTACTTTTCCTCCCGAGAATGAAGTTTACTGCCCGACGCGTAGCGGAGGGCAGTAATTATTCAAGGGAGGAAAAGGCACTTTACTCCCATGTTATACATATGGTTTTTCCACCTTCCTCAAATAACAAGTCATTTTTTCATTTAAAAAAAAATTATTTATGTAACTACAAAATGTATTGGAGAGCTAAAACTAACAAGTAGGTACAGTATAACTGTCAACTGTCAAATATAAGTCAAATTATTAATGTAAACATTGTTACATCAAAATAACATTTTACTGTTTTTTATCTGCAAAATATAGGTGTTCTATAAATAAACGTTAAAATGTATAATAGATACTTACGTAATAGAAAATAGAATATCGTATATGGCGTCAATAAGTTATTTCATCAATGACATACTATGACGTCACTTTTACTTTTACTCCCTAGGGAGTAAAAGTACTTTGTCTCCCTAGGGAGGAAAAGTACAACTTTGCTACCTACAATTAGGTCAGGAAATGTATACTTTCGGTAGAGGTAGGTGGAAAATAATTTTTTTATATCAAAGTTTAGGTGAAAACAAAAGATTTTTCAAGAAAGTATATGATTTATATAAATCATTGTTTAAATAATTAAAAATAGGTCATTTTGCACAAAATGTAGTTTTTTAACTGTTGCGGTAATTCATGTTTTTATGAAGGTTTTTCCGATTTTTTCAGACCTTTAATTTATTTAAATAATTATAAATAAAGCTTAAAAACTTAGACTCGAGTATCGGCTGTCGATCGATGCGGATGTATTATTCCGTTATCGAGCGGTAGAAAAGTATTCAACATTGAAGCAAAGTAATTAAAAGCAAATTAAAATAATCTTTCGTTAATGTTTATATCGACAAAAGACTAAATTTTGTGTTATCTGTATACCTTAAATAAAAAACCTAATTGCTATAAAAATAAAATAAAGTGAAATGACAACATTTAGTACATATAATGCAGAGTACCAGTGGCGGAGGAGGAAATCCTAATCCACAAAATGTGTACTCAAATGTTCCAAATAATTTAGTCACACCAGCACATTTTGCAAATAATTATCCTATTATACCTGATCAGACAAATATAGAAGTAGAGCCAATATGGAATCAAACCCAACACGTGCAGTACCAGATTATGCCGTACCAGCCTATGCAGTACCAGCCTATGCAGTTCCAGTCCATGCATCACCAGCCAATGCAGCATCAATCAATACAAAACCAGCAGATACAATGCACTCAAAGTAAGTACCCTCAACTAATTCAAACAAATCTTACGCAAACCAAGATAAATTCATACCTGAAACCATCACAATTACATCAGACTAGTTCAACCCTCAGCAAAAATAAAGAGACAACTGGGACAGAAAACACAGAGAACCAAGAAGTCACCGAACATGAAACAACCGATGATGATAGTATCTACGAGCCGAATGACTTTCAGAAAATTGAATCGCGTAGACATAAACGCAAAAGACAAAAATATAGCCCAGAGAATTTGAAAAAATATGTACGCCCCCGAACAGAAAATTACAATATTGAAATTAAAAATAGATTTCAGCCCCTTACGCAGATTCAACAAAATAACTCTACAGGCAGTGCTAACAAAGCTCAACAAAAAATAGATAAAATTCCACCATTTATTCTATATGGTGTAACCAAAGATGTTCAGGCACTGCTAAAACTCATTCGAGAAGGAACCACAAAATTTACCTACCAGCTTTTAACGGAAAACAAAATGAAAATTCAAGGAGAAACGGTGGAAGATTACAAAACGATAAAAGAAATTCTCGACAAAAATAATATAGTTCGGCATACGTACAAACTACCGGAGGAAAAAACTTTCCGAGTAGTCTTAAGAAACTTACACCACAGCACAGATCAAAATGAAATCATATTCTCACTAAAAGAAAAAGGTCATAATGTAAAGCAAAGTTTTAAATAGGCAAACAAAAGCACCAAGGGACATATTTTTTATAGACCTAGAAAGAAAAGAAAATAACGGGGAAATATATCAAATGAATAGACTATTAAATGCAGTATTTCGATTTGAACAACCTCACAGAAAACAATCTGTCATTCAATGTAAACGTTGTCAAAACTACGGACATTCGAGAAATCAGTGTACGCTACAATATAGGTGCGTAAAATGTGCGCAAAATCATGATTATCGCACTTGTAAAAAAACAAAGGCTGATGGAAACCCAGCAAAATGTGCACTATGTGGTGGACCCCACCCAGCAAATTTTAAAGGATGTCAAGTCTACCAGGCCATCTTAAATAAAACAAGAAATGAAAATACACCACAAACGCAAAAAATCCATGAGGCATACAGTATAGAAAACTTGCCCCAAACATCAGGTACTTATGCAAACGCCACCAAAAAATGAGACCTATGGCAAGACCGGTTGCTGAACAGCAAAATGCACCAGACACAAACCAAAATAGTAGTTTTACACAATACCTACAACATGTAATAGAACAGCAACAAACTACAATAAACCAACTAATCCTGGAAATCAAAGAACTTAGAGAAGAGCTAAAACAGGCCATCACAAATAAGTGTAATGGCTAAGCTACTTACTATTGCACTATGGAACGCAAATGGCATAAAGCAACACAAACACGAAATAGAAGTATTCCTAGTAACTAACAAAATTGACATACTGTTATTCTCTGAAACACACCTTACCTCAAAAACTAGTTTCAAAATCCCAAACTTTGAAGTTTACAATGCAGCCCATCCCGATGTAGATCGATTGGCCAGAGCTGGGGCAGCAGTGTTAATTCGAAATGGACTTAAACACTATCTCCTTAATAAAGTAGAAAAAAATGACATACAGGCAACCAGCGTAGTAATAGAGGATTGGAATGGACCAATTACAATAACAGCGGTGTATTGCCCACCAAACGATCGAGCAAATAAAGAAATGTTTACAGAATTATTTAGAAATAACGGCAACAGATTCCTAGCAGGAGGCGACTATAACGCTAAACACACTAGCTGGGGATCTCGTCTAACAGCTCCAGGAAGAGGAAGAATACTGCATCAAGTCATTCAAGAACTACACCTAAATCATCTGTCCACATATACACCAACCTACTGGCCTACAGACCCTCAGAAATACCCAGATTGCCTTGACTTCTTTGTGACCAAAGGATTCTCCAACAATTATCTAACCATCGAACCTAATTATGATATTGCCTCAGATCATACACCAATAATAGCTACGATTCATACAAATATCCAAGAAAAATCAAAACCTCTGATTCTCCATAATCAAGCTACTAACTGGAATCTATTTAGAGAAATATTAGAAAATGAAGTAAACCTCAATATATCTTTAAAAACACACCAAGAATTGGAAAACCAAGTACAACAATGTACAGAATTAATACAGTATGCCTCGTGGGAATCAACTCCACCATTGGTCAGAACCCAAAACAGAAGTCACTGTCCTCCTAGTATAAGGGAGAAGATTAAAGAAAAGCGCCACTTAAGAAAGATCTGGCAAAACACAAGACACCCTGCAGATAAAACCAATTATAACAGGGCAGCGAAACGTTTAAAAGACTACCTATCAAGCATTAAAAATGAGAGCTTCCAAAACTATGTCGAAAACCTAACGTCAACAAAGGATACAAATTATAGCTTATGGAAAGCAACTAAAAAATTAAAGCAACCCAAAGAACATATTCCACCGATAAGGAAACCTGATGGAAGTTGGGCAAAAACAAATAAAGAGAAAGCAGAAATTTTCGCTACACATCTTGAAACAGTTTTCAAACCTCTCTCAACAAGAGAAGATACAGATGACGAAATTATAGCGTTTCTTGATGCACAAATACCATCAGATGAGCAAATACAACATATTACACCCAATGAGGTACGGTGCATTATAAAAACAGAGCTAGACCCTAAAAAAGCTCCAGGAGACGACCTAATCACTGGAAGAATTATGAAAGAACTACCGCGAAAAGGAATACTTATGTTAACCTACCTTACTAACGCCGTCATAAGACTCAAATATTTTCCTGCGCAATGGAAGGTAGCGCAAATAATACTAATCCCTAAACCTGGTAAACCTCAACACGAAACAACTTCATACCGACCAATAAGTCTACTGCCTGTCATGTCGAAAATTATGGAAAAATTACTAGCTAAGAGACTAATGAAAATTATTGCAGAAAAAGAACTTCTACCGATACACCAATTTGGATTTAGAGTCAAACATTCAACAATTGAACAGATCCATCGACTGGTAGAATTAATCCAAGACTCTTTTGAAAGTAAGCAATATTGCTCAACTGCATTCATCGATGTGAGTCAATCTTTTGACAAGGTGTGGCATCAGGGACTACTCTATAAACTAAAAAGGGACCTACACCAGAACATGTATGACATACTATACTCATACCTAAAAGAAAGATATTTCCAGGTAAAATATGAAGACGAGATAACCGGTCTACATCTCATAAAGGCAGGCGTTCCTCAAGGTAGCGTTCTTGGGCCGATCCTGTATCTACTATTTACCTCCGATTTGCCTACGGACAATAAAGTAAAGTATATACAGCCACATTTGCAGACGATACCGCAATAATGGCGGTACATTCAGATCCCGTTGTTGAAGCAGACCAACTCCAAGAAAACCTAAATAAAGTCCAGAAATGGACTAAGAAATGGAAGATAAAACTTAACGAATCCAAATCAAGCCACATAGTATTCACTAAATGTCATAGCGATTAGTACGGTAGATATTGTGACTAAGTGTCATAGAACGGTAGATATTGTAAAGTACTTAGGCCTACATATGAACAAGAGACTTGGAAAACTCATATATGGAAAAAAAGAAAACATCTTGATACCATATATATATAGAAAATACTATTGGTTGCTCGGAAGAAAATTCCAGTTGTCGTTGAGAAATAAATTACTAGCATACAATGCCATATTCAAGCCAATTTGGACCTACGGAATACAGTTGTGGGGCACTGCTTCAAAATCCAATCTAGCAATCATGGACCGGTTTCAAAACAAGGTGTTACGAGCAATAACTGATGCGCCGTGGTTTGTAAGCAACAAAGACATCCTACAAGACCTTCAAGTGCCAACTGTGAGTGAAGTGATAGTGTCACACAGTGATAAATATTTACAGCGACTAGAAAACCACCCAAATGTGTTACCGCTAAATTTATTACACAATAGTCAACAAATTAGACGCCTTAAGCAAAAATTTCCATTAGATTTACCATTATTAACTTAAGAAACACTAATTGTAAACGTAATTGTAATACTCATGTAGAGTAAATATTTATTGAAATATTTCTCTTCGGGCCATTGTAAATTTCAACAAATGTGTTTATGGTCTGTTTTTTTAGACTGATTGCACAGTAAACAAAAAATAAAAAAAAAGCTTAAAAACAAATTTTCAAAAAAATATTATTTATACAGATATGTATTTTATTTTGCAGGAGAAGTTGGCTATGTTACCAGCATAAAGCAAAAAAATTGGTTGAAAAATATTCAATAATAATTATGAGATATTTAATTTGTTTATTAAATTATGTTACCATTTTTTCAATTGCCAAATCGCGTTGATTGCCGAAAATGGTTATAGAACTGGCTTTTTTTAAATGTGTGAAAAATTGTCAAAACAATTCCAAACAGCATTTCAAAATTTTTAATTCGCGTCTTAAAAAAAAAACAAGTTAAAAACAAATTATAATAATTTACAAACGTATTTTGGAGAGCAGTTTAATTGAAATTTTGATTTCTCACTGCGTTTATCCAAAATTTATATAAAAACAAAAAAATTAGATCTTATAAAAGTGTACACTCTATCGGCAATAACCACGTTTTTGCAATTGAAAAAATAAACAAATTAAATATCTCATAAACTATTGAATATTTGTCAACCATTTTTTTTGCTTTATAATGGTAACATAAGGCAACAAACATCTCCTGCAAAATAAAATATTTTAAAGTGTTAATTTATAATGCAAATAATATTTTTTTTGCAAATTTGTTTTTCAGGCTTTAATTAGGTATTTAAAATTATTTAAATAAATTATGTGTCAAATTAAATTTAGTAATTTTATTCCTTGGTGAAATCTTTTTCCTTAAAATTTACAGAAAAAAATCGTAAAAACCTTCATAAAAACATGAATTAACGCAGCAGCTAAAAAAGTAAATTGTGTGCAAAAATGACCCATTTTTCACTATTTAAACAATGATTCCCTTATATAAATCATATACTTTCTTTGAAAATATCTTTTGTTTTCAAAATTAACCTTCGATATAAAATGTACCCCAACCCGTACGGAATTACATTTTAATTTACGCGTATTATAATTTTATTTGACTAGACCAGGGCTTCTTAAACTGTTTTCATTCACGACCCCCCATTTAAGATTGTGAGTTTTCTAGCGATCCCATATAAATACAAAAGAAAGATAAATACAATCTCTCGCGACCTCAGAATTTTGCAAAGCGACCCCATTTGGGGTCGCGACCCATAGTTTAAGAAGGCCTGGACTAGACTATACTAATTAATATTTATAAGTCATACTTCAACACGACCTATATAAGCACTACGATTTACGTTTAGGGATATGACAATACCGGTTTAGTAACGTCGAATCTGACGTCAGCATAATCAAGTTTGACGTATTAGCGGTATACCTACTTAAAACATTTTGTCACGCGAAAGCTATTTATATTGTTTTACAGTGACTTTAATAATTATTCATCTAAACCAAACGATGCTTGAGATTTTCCACATTTTCGTCAACTACAGACAGCCTATTAACCCTCTTCGGGAGTGTAATGACAAAGACCATCCAAATTGCGATTTTGAAAATGTTACCCCTCTTAAAATTCGAAATAAATTTTATTTTCGTTTTCAGCGCCATCAAAAACATAAATTAAGCCATTCACCACCCGTGGTCAGAAATAAGCATTATTTTGGGGGTTATAGCGTCGGTATTAAAAGTTGCACTATTTTTTTAATAAAACATTTTTATCTAAAACTCCCCAGAAAACTTCTTCGTACTCTATATTTTAACGTAAAAACGTGATTAAAAGCTAGGTTATAAATTTTGTCACTCAGCATTTGCGATTAAATTTTGCAAATCGCAAATGTGCACCTTTTACTTTAAAAAATTCATTACTTTTATTAGAGTAAGATTAAGGAATGCAAAAGTCCCATAGTCTTCAGAAGGATGGAAAATAAATGCTTTAAAAACTTCAGAAAAAATATAAAAATCGAACAGAGCTGTAACGAATTGAGCGCAGAAAAACGTGATTTCAGTTTTTTTTATTATTAGGGTAAAATTGCGTTTTTGACGATGTTCCCCCACTTATAATTCAAAATAAACCTCTTTTTTGTGTTCAGCACCATTAAAACCATAAAGTATGACCAAAATTAGCCATTCAACATACCGTGGTTAGCACCATGTCATTTTTGGGGTGCCTGCCGCTCGCCTATTAATATAGTGAGTGCTGTTGTCTTTTCGGGTAATTGGATTACAGTTGAGTCCACGGTTCTTTACCCGTGCGTCATCATTTAAAGCATACGAAATAAGTCGGATATTTACTAAACGCAACAGCAAGTGACAGTAAGTAGCTACTGCTCTGATCACGGGTTAAAATTTGACGTGATCAAATAAATAAAATGTCAAATGTAAGTTTTGCATTAAAATTTTGGTGCAGAATTACAGCTACATTTGAAGTAGCTTAATAAATTCTTTTAATACCATTGATTAATAAATAAATAAACAATTTATAAAAAAATTCAATAACTTATTTTCTTTTTGTTATTTTATTCACTTTGGCGGAACATTAAACACAAGCATTCCTTAACTGTGTCAATGAGGTTAGCTTTGTACGTTGTCAAAATTAATCGTAAAATAACATAAACTTACCATAAAATTTCAAACCCCAATATAAAATTAGTTGTGAAAACAATTGTTTGTATTCTATAAAAAACTTCAAAATGCAAAAATTCGACAAAATAACATCAAAAAATTCAACAAACTGACAGCCACAAAAAGTAAACAAACCAAAACGTCAGAAAATGTACTTACAATGTAAAAACATCCCAATCGTCTTTTTTGTACCTATCTTTTTCCAATGTACTGAGTCTAGATCTCTTGTTATTAGTTTCATGCGTGGAAGAGAATGATGCTAGACAAAAACTATGTGTTTTATCTCGTCAGGTATTAATGACGCACGGCTAAAGACTCGTGGACTCAAGTGTATATCAAGCCATGGTAGCGCAGTGTTGCCAACCGCATTTCTCTAGATTATCCGATGATCGCTCGAAAAAGATCCGATTTCTCACGAAACGATACGCTCATAGGCGTAACCAGGGTGGGGAGGTTTGGGGGTTATAGCTCCCCCCATTTGGATGTACTTTGAGCTCTCCATACCACCCAGAGGGGCGCGACCCAAAATAGTGACAACTCTACCTCATCAATAACAGTCTACGAGAAATGCAGGGTAAATTGAAGATGCAATTACAAAAACAATTTGTATGTCTTTGTACTCACTTTATAAGGCTCGAAAAATTACAGGCATTTTTTTTTTATACTTCTCGTTTCAAAGTTGCGATTTTGGGGGCGACCCCTCCCAGAGACCATCCAGTAGTTGTAACCCCCCCTCCCTTAGGATTAGGATCCCCCTGGTTTCTTTTATCTTTTTTATATTGAATACATTACTGAAAACCCTTTCTACACTAGCGTTTGAAAATGGTAGAACAAATAGCAATGAACTTCTTTATATTAGAAAACAAATATAATATTAGCTTCATTTTCTAATTTTACCATTTATCCATTACAAAAAAGTGTTTTCACAAACTAAAACTAATTTCAACAGACGTTTACTTAAGCATTGCACTACATAAAATAAAAATAAAACTAAATCGTGCAGTGGCTATCAAAGACTAAAAATCCATAAATAAAATCGGACGACAGAATCCCTGTTTTTGAAATTTGAGTTGGATCAGTATGCCTTAAGTGGAAACATTTGTGCATTGTGCAATCAAATTCTAAACAAAACAATTCGCGCAGGTCCCTTTTGTCCCTTATCTTAGATAATTACCATCGGATGTCGTTAACATTCATCCAATGTATAGGCTATTTATAGAAATTTGGGTGGAACCAAAGAAAATTAATGTGTTGTTGGGAATATATGAATGAGAAGCAGATTTTTTCCGGAGAAGTTTATTTTTGTTATTAGTCTGTTGTAGTAGATTGGCAGATACACTGAAAAATGTATGCAACTATCCGATTTATTTAAAGATACGAAGAAGATACGACAACTCTCAAAAAGATACGCAAATCGGATAATTATATGCCGATTGGCAACACTGTGTGACTGTGGTAGCGTTACATCGCGATAGCAATAAGTCCCAAATTAAAACCCTCATATCCGTTTTAATTTTGTTATATATGTCTGCATTTTCCGGATTTCTCTACATATCTACGAATATGAAATAAAAAAGCATTTGGAAAGTATATGTTTGCCAAACAATACATGCTCCGTTCGTTTGTAGCATCCTGTCGGTTGTTCAGAATGGAAGGAAAGACAAACTTAATCAACCTTTCAGCTTCTTGAATTCAGGATTCAATTGAAAAAATACTTTTGTCTGCGAATATTTTAAAATAGGCCTCGTATGCCAAATTCTCGGTTAGTAAATGTAGTCCATTGTAATACGGATTTTTCATTTAGAAGAGTAATTGCCACAATACACTAATCGTGCACAGACCAAAGACCAAAGTAATTCATGTTAGCCTCAAATCCTCCGTGCCGTGTTCATTCATAAAACAATTACAAAATGTTAAATTGTTCAGTGAATGTTTACGGAATTGAGTTTTAGAAAATCAATTACGCTGAACCATAGTGAAAATAAATTGGAATTAACATCGGCCAGGATTCGGAAAGCTGCAAACCACCTGTGCTAATAAGTTTATTTATTCTTTGGCAAAAAGGACAAAAAAGAAACTGATATTCAAAAAGTAACCCGGTCTATATAGACATTTCAAATAACAAAAATTGCCGGAGAGCCAAATTTTGGTGGAGAGCTAGGGTATACCATAACAAATAAAGTTTAAAAAGTCCCCATCGATCCCATGTGTGCGTCAAAAGTTATTCGGGGTCAAAGGTCAAAATTTGAGATTTTTTGGATTTTTTTCGAAAACGGTAAGTTTTATCAAAAAAAACCTTAAACCAAAGTTGTAGATCTTAAAATTCTCTACAAAAATAGTCCTTACTATTTTTTTCCTAAGAGTTGCCATTTCTGAGATATCGCGATTCAAAGAGTCACATTATACATGATATGCACACGTTTCCACACCACCTGTGAGGTAGTGTACTCGGCGCGTTTTTTTACCGTGGTTTCCCCTGTAGGCCTACTCCACTAACTGTTTTGACAATTTTAGGATAATTTAAGGAAATAATACCGGTTAAGTTCTAGATATTACCTTATTATTGATATTGATTATTGATATTGCTATTGATTATTAGGTTAACTATTGTTTTGATTTCTTTAGATATTTTAATCAGATTCATATTCTTGAAAGTCTACTTCAACAGTCAAGTCTTCTTCGATTTCATCTTCTTCCTCTTCCTCTTGCTGGATGTTCAAAAATTGTTCAAATGTGACTTAGTCATTGGTCTCTTCATTAAAATCACAGGAGTCTTCCTCTGTTGTACTAAACTGGACATTTGAGCAAGACTGACCTTGGCAGTTGGTACACACTAGAGAACACAGCAACCCGACTTTTTTACATCCACATTTGGCACTACAACCTTTTTTGCAATTGCAAAAAATAGTGTTAAGGAGTTTTTCTGGAGCAGGTGGGAGTAAGGTTTTAATCGGTTCCAGAGTATTATCTATTAATTTCCAACCCCAGTCTTCTGGATTCAGTCCATTGCCTAGCCATGTTTGAACTTGATAATATACTCGATACAAATGTTGAAAAGCAGATGCTGATGTTGGAGGAAGACATGATAGTTGTACTTGTTTCTTGTTTCGCGTATTTTTTTACAAAAGTTAAGTATCGGTATTTATCAAGACAAATAATTTTTTTTGGAGCTCCATAAACCGCAAGAAGAAAGCTGAAAGAAAGCTGAAATGTTAACTGACAAATTAACAGCTGCGAATATTGAAGTGAAACAAGCTAAAAATGACGCAGATGTCCTTATAATTGAGACAGCAATTGAAAAATTTAAGGCAACAAACACAACAATTGTAGTTGGTGAAGGTGTTGATTTGTTGGTACTGATTCCTGCAAGGACTCCAGTAGATAAAGTTATTTATTTTCTGAAACCTGGAAGGGCTCAACAGCGAACAGACATATATTCTTCGAATAGTTTATCGGCTTATCCCAAATGCCAAAACTACATTTTATTTTTACATGCGATAACCGGCTGCGACACTACGTCCGCAATGTACAGAAGGGGCAAAACGTCAGTACTTAAATTATTAGAAAAAAAAAAAGATTTGACTGACTGCTGTAAAGTTTTTACAGAACTTGATTCTACACCGCAAACAATAATTACGGAAGGAATTCGCTTTCTTCTTGCGGTTTATGGAGCTCCAAAAACATTATTTGTCTTGACAAATACCGATACTTAACTTTTGTAAAAAATACGCGAAACAAGAAACAAGTACAACTATCATGTCTTCCTCCAACATCAGCATCTGCTTTTCAACATTTGTATCGAGTATATTATCAAGTTCAAACATGGCTAGGCAATGAACTGAATCCAGAAGACTGGGGTTGGAAATTAATAGATAATACTCTGGAACCGATTAAAACCTTACTCCCACCTGCTCCAGAAAAACTCCTTAACACTATTTTTTGCAATTGCAAAAAAGGTTGTAGTGCCAAATGTGGATGTAAAAAAGTCGGGTTGCTGTGTTCTCTAGTGTGTACCAACTGCCAAGGTCAGTCTTGCTCAAATGTCCAGTTTAGTACAACAGAGGAAGACTCCTGTGATTTTAATGAAGAGACCAATGACTCAGTCACATTTGAACAATTTTTGAACATCCAGCAAGAGGAAGAGGAAGGAGATGAAATCGAAGAAGACTTGACTGTTGAAGTAGACTTTCAAGAATATGAATCTGATTAAAATATCTAAAGAAATCAAAACAATAGTTAACCTAATAATCAATAGCAATATCAATAATCAATATCAATAATAAGGTAATATCTAGAACTTGACCGGTATTGTTTCCTTAAATTATCCTAAAATTGTCAAAACAGTTAGTGGAGTAGGCCTACAGGGGAAACCACGGTAAAAAAACGCGCCGAGTACACTACCTCGCAGGTGGTGTGGAAACGTGTGCATATCATGTATAATGTGACTCTTTGAATCGCGATATCTCAGAAATGGCAACTCTTAGGAAAAAAATAGTAAGGACTATTTTTGTAGAGAATTTTAAGATCTACAACTTTGGTTTAAGGTTTTTTTTGATAAAACTTACCGTTTTCGAAAAAAATCCAAAAAATCTCAAATTTTGACCTTTGACCCCGAATAACTTTTGACGCACACATGGGATCGACGGGGACTTTTTAAACCTTTATTTGTTATGGTATACCCTAGCTCTCCACCAAAATTTGGCTCTACGGCAATTTTTGTTATTTGCCAAGCATTTTGATGTCTAAGTTGACCGGATTAAAGGTTCTAAACCTGCCTTCTTGTAGCAGCTTTGTTGTAGCTTTCTTGTCTAATAGTCCAAGTAATGAAGCTTAAAATAGGACAAAACCTCACAATTTTTACAGAATGGATCGATTTGCTTGAACATTTGAGAATAAGTAGTGGATAGTCCAAGGATCAAAATCTATATGATGCCGAAAGGCACTTTTACCATGAGGGTGGTTGCCATCCCATCTCAGGGGTGGAAATTTTATATTTTTAACGCAAAAGTTGATAAAAAATCAAAAGTTGATCATTCTAAGCAAAAAATGTTCTATACATTTTTTTGATAAAATTAATAGTTTTCGATTTATTCGCTATCGAAAGTGGTAGTTTTGTATCGAAAAATCAATGTTTTTAATAAGTATTCTGCTAAGTACATAACTCCAAAAGCTTTCGTTTTATTAAAACAACTTTACTTATAGGCTATTGATTATATTCAAAATAAGATAGCTAAAAGGAACTACAACGTTAACGGGGTTTTATTATTTCATATAGTGAATGGACATCTATATATGAAAAAACCACGGAGTACTACCATTTAAAGGGGTGCGTTTTTGAGAAATAGGTGAATTAGTCCCTGGGCACAGGTTACATTAGGGTGAGTTCTATGCACTTTTGGTACAAACATACCTACATAAAAATTGTTCCTGGTTAAATTTCCTATCTACATATCACTTTTTAAAGTCAATGATACTTTTTTTTACAAAAATATATTCAAAAGAAAAAGCACAAAGAAACCCAAAAGAAAGAAATTTTGTTTTTTGTCCCATAACTTTTGTCCACGAGGATATAGGTATAGACATTGCTTGACAGAAAAACAATCTACACATTTCTTCTTAAAAATCTTGTTTAGTAGAGGTAATTAGGATGTATAGTTTTCGAAATATGATTTTTCAAAGTTCGCCACTCACAGCAATTTTGGGCAATTTTCCTTGTTATTTCGCAAATATTGTTATGTAACTTTTTTCTACGTAACTTTAGGTATATGCAATGGTACACGTAATAGGAATAAAAATCAATTATGTACCTTTAAAATGGTCTACTATATAACGTTGTACGACATTTTCTTTTCGAAAGAGATTATGGTTTTTCAAGGTTTTATACTTTTAACTATTTTTTATAATATAATATAAAAATAAAATAATATTATTATATAATATATTATATATTATATAATATTATATTATATATAGTATATATAAAAAATATTATTTTTTACATTTTTTACGATTATTTTTGAAATGTTTTATTATAACTTTTTTCCTTCTACATTTAGGTATATATTGACCCGTGTTGAGCTGCCCCCCCCCCCCACTTGCAAAAATTAAAAAACAAATAGCCCTGATTTATGAGCTATTTATGAGCTCTCATATTCCGCAAACTAAAATTTTTGAGCTCGTTCCACTGAGCAGGAATTTAATACCCTAGTGGGGGGGCTGAGTCAGCCCCCCCCCCCACTACTTAAAAATAGGAATATTGAATCGGCTTTTGCGGCAGAATTACGAGCTATTTATGAGCTCTTGAAATTATATAGTTTCGATTTTTGAGCTCATCCCCTTCACCCCCAAACAACCCTTTAATTGATTTAACTTAAGAGAAAGATGCTGAGAAAACTTAAAATATATCGTATTGCGGATATAATTCATATAGCTTATATACTCTAAGAATAAACTATTAATTCAAGAGCATTTCGATTATTGAGCTACAACCCCTTCGCAAGAAAACCACCCTATCTTCCCGGCTTAAGAGAAAGTTGTACTTAAAATGCATTAAACTAATTATTTGGCGCCTACATATCATTTAATAATTTATAAGCTTCCAAATTACGCGCATTTAGATCAGTAGATTGCAATTTATTTTGTATAGTGCAGTCACTGAAGGTAAAGATCAACGATTGGTCAGTAGTTAGAGGATACGTCAAGAAACAAAGGTGACATGGTACCACCTTGCGCCTTTACCCTGAGGGTGGATACCGCCCCTTCTCGGGGGTGAAAATTATTTTATAAAAAATAAATGCACAAATCAATAAAAGAACAAATTAAAAGCAAAATTTATTATATAAAGTTAATAAAATAAGTCAATACTTTTTAAGTTATTAAAGATCAAAGATTTTAATTATTTGTGAAAAAAATGCATGTTTTGAAAAGGTTTTTTGTAAATCACTGAAAAACTTTAAGTTTTTACAAAAAAGTTAATAGTAGTTTAATTCGTATAGCTTATATTCTAAGAATAAACTCTTAAATCACGCGTCTTTCGATTATAGAGCTACAACCCCTTCGCAAGAAAACGACCCCATATTCCCGGCTTAAGAGAGAGTTGTTCTTAAAATAATTTAAATTAATTATTTGGCGACTACATATCGTTTAATAATTTATGAGCTTGCAAAATATACGCATCTCAATTATTGAATTGCCATTTTCTTTCTATAGTGCAGTCACTGAAGGTAAAAATCAACTAGTACCTTCGATTTCGGTAAATCTCCATTCATTTTCACGAAAATTGGTGAGCGGATTTTGATACTATCAACTTTTTCTGCATCTTATTTTTCATAGGTATTTCTAAGTACTTTGACAAGTATTTAGTACCTAAGTGTTATAAAATGCATCTCTTTCCCGTTATTTAAGCTTGAACCCTTAGAGTTTAACAGTCGCGGAAAAAATATACATTTAATTACCAATAACTTACTTTAAATTAACATTAAAGGGTTTTTCAAGTAAGCAATTTATTATATTTTTTATTAGCTTCAATTTTAGGGATGAAAACTTTTTTGTAAAAACTTACAGTTTTTGAGTCATTTATGAAAAATCGCTCTAAAGCATGCATTTTCTTTCCAAAAATTAAAATATTTGATCTTTAATAACTCAAAAAGTATTGATGTATTTTAATCACATTATATAACAAATTTTGCTTACACTTTGTCCCTCTCTCGATTTGTGGGGTTATTTTTAATAAAGTAATTTTCACTCCCGAGAAGGGGTGACATATATCCCAGGCTAAAACCCCAAGTTGTTATTGTCAATTCGTGAAAATAAATGGAGATTTACCGAAATCGAAGGTACTAGTTGATTTTTACCTTCAGTGACTGCACTATAGAAAGAAAATGGCAATTCAATAATTGAGATGCGTATATTTTGCAAGCTCATAAATTATTAAACGATATGTAGTCGCCAAATAATTAATTTAAATTATTTTAAGAACAACTCTCTCTTAAGCCGGGAATATGGGGTCGTTTTCTTGCGAAGGGGTTGTAGCTCTATAATCGAAAGACGCGTGATTTAAGAGTTTATTCTTAGAATATAAGCTATACGAATTAAACTACTATTAACTTTTTTGTAAAAACTTAAAGTTTTTCAGTGATTTACAAAAAACCTTTTCAAAACATGCATTTTTTTCACAAATAATTAAAATCTTTGATCTTTAATAACTTAAAAAGTATTGACTTATTTTATTAACTTTATATAATAAATTTTGCTTTTAATTTGTTCTTTTATTGATTTGTGCATTTATTTTTTATAAAATAATTTTCACCCCCGAGAAGGGGCGGTATCCACCCTCAGGGTAAAGACGCAAGGTGGTACCATGTCACCTTTGTTTCTTGACGTATCCTCTAACCACTGACCAATTTTCGTGAAAATCGATGAAGGTTCACCGAAATTGAAGGTAATCGTTGATTTTTACCTTCAGTGACTGCACTATACAAAATAAATTGCAATTTACTGATCTAAATGCGCGTAATTTGGAAGCTTATAAATTATTAAATGATATGTAGTCGCCAAATAATTAGATTAACGCATTTTAAATACAACTTTCTCTTAAGCCGGGAAGATAGGGTGGTTTTCTGGCGAAGGGGTTGTAGCTCAATAATCGAAATGCTCTTGATTTAATAGTTTATTCTTAGAGTATATAAGCTATAGGAATTATATTCGCAATACGATATATTTTAAGTTTTCTCAGCATCTTTCTCTTAAGTTAAATCAATTAAAGGGTTGTTTGGGGGTGAAGGGGATGAGCTCAAAAATCGAAACTATATAATTTCAAGAGCTCATAAATAGCTCGTAATTCTGCCGCAAAAACCGATTCAATATTCCTATTTTTAAGTAGTGGGGGGGGGCTGACTCAGCCCCCCCCACTAGGGTATTAAATTCCTGCTCAGTGGAACGAGCTCAAAATTTTTAGTTTGCGGAATATGAGAGCTCATAAATAGCTCATAAATCAGGGCTATTTGTTTTTTAATTTTTGCAAGTGGGGGGGGCCAGCTCAACACGGGTTATATATTGTATTATATAATAAAAAAGCTTATTTTGTTTACTTTAAAATGGTGTATTACAAAAAATTATAGGATTATTTTTAAATAAGATATTATTTTTCAAAATGTAATAAGTACTTGCAACGATTTTTGATTTTATGATTATTTTTTAAATTTCTCATTATAACTTTTTTTTTCTTGTACATGAATATACTATATATTGCTCAATAAAGAGGGCTTATTTTCTGTTCTTTAAAATGGTGTATCATCTATATTTAAAGAATGGAAACCGAATGATTCTTTGATATTTTTTTACCTGTATTATTTAAAATTATTTCTTTTACAAAAATTACATAAACATTAGTCTTAGAAAACATCACTTTAGTTAAAATTATTTAAACGTTGACATTTAAAAAATTTTCAATATCAAAGTCCATCTCTTCGTTAGCATTAGCTTCAATATCTTCCTCTGACACCTCAGTTATCTTAGAGTTCCCACAATTAGTACCCATGCACATGTTCCCTTTGCAGAATATTGAACAACTAATTCCTATCTTCCTACAACCGCAGTTTTTTGTACATCCTTTGGTACATTTACATGATATTTTTTCAAGCAAAGCTTGTAGTGCAGGAGCTTTGACAATAAATATTGGAATTAATCCATATTTTGAAGTTTGCCCGGCCGAGTCAAGTGGATCCAAAGTATTACCTATAAAAAATAAGATTCAATCATAACACACAATCACATAAAAAAGTTGTAATGAGAAACTTAAGAAATAATCCTAAAATCAAAAATCGATGCAAGTACTTATTACATTTTAAAAAAGCATACCTTATCCAAAAATAATCCTAGAATTTTTTATAATACACAATTTTAAAGTAAACAGAATAAGCTTTTTTTTATTATATAATATATACCTAAATGTAGAAAAAAAAAAGTTACAATGGGAAATTTAAAAAATAATCGTAAAAAATATAAAAACTCGTTAAAAGTATAGAATCTTGAAAAAGATAACCTCTTTAAAAGAAGTCGTACAACATTATTGTATACAGTAGAACATTTTAAAGGTAATTGATTTCTATTCCCCCTACATGTATCATTGCATATGCCTAAAGTTGCGTAGAAAAAATTTACAGAACAATATTTGCGAAATAACAAGGAAAATTGCCCAAAATTGCTGTGAGTGGCAAACTTTGAAAAATCATATTTCGAAAACTGTAGATCCTAATGACCTCTACCAAACACCATTTTAAATAGAAAATATGTAATTTTTTTTTCTGTGAAGCAATGTCTATACCTATATCTCCGTGGACAAAAGTTATGGGACAAAAAACAAAATTTCTTTCTTTTGGGTTTCTTTGTGCTTTTTCTTTTGAATATATTTTTGTAAAAAAAAGTATCCTTGACTTTAAAAAGTTATATTTAGATAGGAAATTTAACCAGGAACAATTTTTATGTAGACGTGTTTGTACCAAAAGTTCATAGAACTTACCCTAATGTAACCTGTGCCCAGGGACTAATTTTGTCCAGGGACCCAGAGATTTGTTGACCATATGAAATAATAAAACCCCGTTAACGTTGTAGTTCCTTTCTATAGTACATAATCAATAGCCTATTAATAAAAATGTACCGTTTGAAAAAATAAACAAAATCGTTTTTTTTTTTAATTTTCTTTAAGGCCAATAGTAATCGAGCTATACTTTATTAATATGTTAGCTCTTCTTTGTCAAATGCTAAATATTGTAGTTTCAAAGTCAAAACACGGGAAAACTATGCATTTTTCGAGGATAACTTGTTCAAACTAATTTAAAGAATTTAGAAATATCTATCTCCAAAAATAAAAAAAAATCTCTAGCTCAAAAATTAAGTGACTTATAATGAAAAGAGTGTCAGTCCCTATCTTTTTCAGCTAAAAAGTGATCGGAAGCAACCTCCTAATCACCACCTTAATTAAAATTAGTCATTGAACTTATTTGGTCTTCTTTATTTATGTGTTAATAATAGGTTCTAGAAATTTAACCGGCTTAGAATGATTAGTTTTTAAAAAAATGGAGTTAAAAGCGAATAACGAATTTTTGTATTTTGGAAAAAATAACCTTTTTTTCAGAATAGAAAGATTAGCATCAGAGATACGAAAAAATGTTTAAATATTAAATTGTAGCTTATTTAATTCCCAAGGGCATGGTTTGCAAATTTTTTTCTGCAGCAAATATTGAGTGAGCTATTGATAATTAAAACTTGTAATAACATGCAAAAACCACTTTTACCAACCCTTTCAAAGTTTCTTCTTTTTGCAACTGAGGATTTTAAAAAGATATAATATTAATAGGCTTATAGATCTTGTAAAAACATACAAAATTCTTTTTTACCAAACTTTTTAACATAAAAAATTAAAAAGTTACGGTAAAAGATCAATATCAATATTAGGTTAAAGATTCAATATTTGAAAAACAAAAAAGAAGAAATCTAATTGGAAGCATAATAATGTAAGTTAGCGGTGTTTTAGTCATTGGTCTTACTCATTCTTCTTTATTTATGTATTCTTAATAGATTCTAGAAGTTTGACTGGCTTAGAGTGATTAGTTTTTAAAAAACTGGAGTTAAAAGCGAATAACGAATTTTTGTAGTTTGGTAAAAAATGTTCTTCAGAGTAGAAAGATAGGCATCAGAGATACGAAAAAAATGTTTAAATATGAAATTGTAGGTTATTTAATTCCCAAGAACTTGGTTTGAAAAAATTTTTTCTACGGCAAAAATTGAGTGAATCGTAAATGAGTATATCGAAAAACATTGATTTTTTCGATATATTTAACTAACATTTTGGATAGCGAATAACCCGAAAACTATTAATTTTATCAAAAAAATGTATATAATGTTTTTTACTTAGAATAAATGTTTTTATCAACTTTTACGGTCAAAATATAATAAAAAAATTTCCACCCCCGAAATGGGGTGGCAACCACCCCCATAGTAAAAGCGCCTTTCGGCATCATATAAATTTTGATGCTTGGACTATCCACTACTTATTCTCAAATTTTCAAGCAAATCGATCCATTCTGTAAAAATTGCGAGGTGAAAAGCTTCGTTTCCTGGACTATTATACTCATGTTTTTGAGCCTTGAAAATCGTCATCTTTCGTTCTTTTTTCAGTTTTAAACTGTTTATAACTAGAAAACGATTAACTTTAGAGAAAAATTACAAAAGACCTTTTTTGTTTAGAATGATCCAAAAAATCTAAAATGATATCTGCCCGGGTCGAAATTTTTTTTTGAAATTTATAAAAAAGTCATTTTTTAATTATTAATTAATTATAGTTAGAACAAAATTAGATCGGGCAACCCTTGTTTTTTGTAATTGTTAACATGCTAAATTAGCTACATGTCCAATATAGCCCAGTAAATGAACGGGAAATTCGGCGGTACCGTGTAATTTTCAGGGGCCACTCCGAATTGCATGGAAATTTGTATTTAGGTTCTACTTACGCTCCACTTCAAAGTTGAAATTATGCCGTTGGTTCCTTTTACTTGGGGGGTGACAGTCACCCCTTCTCGGGGGTGAAAAAACATACGTTTAAGTACGTCCGGAAATGGATAAGTTGACTGATTTTAAGCAACTTTTGTTCTATAGAGTTTTTTACGAAAGTCAATACTTTTCGAGTTATTTGCCATTGAAAATGTTGATTTTTCGACAAAAAAAAACTACGTTTTCAAACGGTTTTTCGCAAATAACTCAAAAAGTAAATCTTTTATCGAAAAAAATATCCTTAGCCAAAGTAAGCCTTAAAAAAACCCAAAAAATGGTGTATCAGTAAAGTCTATCAAACAAATAAAAACAAAGTTGTAGCTCATGAAAAATACGTTCTTATTCGTCTAATTCCAAATCGAATATTTCAAGGTGAAATCACCGAAAAATTAAGCACTTTTCGGGAAAAACCCATTTAAACTTTTTTAAAGTGTTTATAAAAAGCTTTGTTTTAATTGTTAACAAAAGTTTTAGCATTAAAAATAAGCGAGTTACGCTCAAAATAAAGTTGGCCCTCTTTTTTTTTTGTAAAAAATCATGAAAGTCTCGCCGTGTTTAGCTCCCCAAATGAAATTAATCGCTACCGCTTTACCAACAATTTACTAACCGATCTATTTTTTATATGATCTGTCAGTCTCACCGGTCTAAAGTGTTTATTTTTGAAAGGGTTATAATTGAGAAAGCTTGAATAGGCCACTAATCACGAGTGTATGCAAATTTTGAACAGCCATATCTTAACCAATTTTTGTCTTACGGAGAAACAAAATGAAACTAGCATATTTATAATAGCAAAACCTACATTTTTTTACTCCTTAACATTTTTCTTATCACTAATACTTTTTAAGTTATTTTGAAAAAAAATGAAATTTTTCAAAAATTTTTAGAAAATTTTTTTTTTGCTATAAAACCAAATGTTTTCAAAAATAAGCACTTCAAACCAATCAAACTTACAGATCATATAAACAATACACATACAGTTAAAATAGATGGTAAAGCCAAACGATTAATTTCATTTAGGGTGCTAAACAGAGGGAGGTTTTTACGATTTTTTTTTTCAAAAAAAAGGGGCCAACTTTTTTTCAGTGTAACTCGTTTATTTTTGATGCTGTAAACTTTTGTAGAAAACAAATAATAAGCTTTTTTTCGATACTTTAAAAATGTTAATAAGGTTAATTATTTATATGGGAAATAAGCCACAATTAAAATGAAAAAAATAATTTTATTAACGTTTCGACGCCCAAATCGGGTGCCGTTGTCAAAATACAAAATATTACTAAAATAAACTAAAGTGTTGTTGCTAAGCAAAAAAATTCTTCTAATAATTTATTTAATCTCACTCATTTATATATATTTATATCTTCTAATAATTTTTCCGTTGTTGTATTTGATACAGTTCCAACAGGCCACACATTACGTCTCTTGTCATTTCCACAAGTAGTAGAAAAAGGACTAGGAAAATTACTGCGGCTGAAGCTAAAAATTTCACCTTTAATATCCCATTAATTAATTAATAATAATATTAATTTTTGAGAGTAAATTAATGTAAGACCAAATACTTACGATGTCGGGATAGTATCACAGGTTTTTCCTGGTTTTCCCTTGTGATTTACTATGAAGTCTCTAACGCGAGAATTTTACTGTCGTTGCATTTGGTTGTCTTTTTAAAGACATATCACATGCTATAATTTTTTATGACGGATATTCTTGAGTTGGGGTTAATTTCATGTAATCGAATGAACTATCTTTCAGTAAGTCGTCCCAGGAACGCAACTCATAAATATTGGCAATATCATTTTAAAGTCTTCTACTTTAAAATGTATAATATATGTCTGAATTGCCAATATAAATGAGTGAGATTAAATAAATTATTAGAAGAATTTTTTTGCTTAGCAACAACACTTTAGTTTATTTTAGTAATATTTTGTATTTTGACAACGGCACCCGATTTGGGCGTCGAAACGTTAATAAAATTATTTTTTTCATTTTAATTGTGGCTTATTTCCCATATAAATAATTAATCATAAAAATGCCACAAGGAAATAGCTTCAGAACAACGTTAATAAGGTTTTCCCGAAAAACGCTTCTTTCTTCTGTGATTTCGCGTTGAATTATTCGATTTGGAATTAGACGAATAAGAACGTATTTTTCATGAGCTACATACAACTTTGCTTCTACTCAATTTGTAGACTTTACTGGTACACCATTTTTTTCGTTTTTTTTTATAGGCTACACTTCTGCCAAAAATATTTTTTTCGATAAAATATTTACTTTTTGAGTTACTTGGAAAAAACGGTCTGAAAACGTAGTTTTTTTGTCGAAAAATTAACATTTTAAATCGCGAATAACTCAAAAAGTATTGACTTACGTAAAAAACTTTATAGAACAAAAGGTGCTTAAAATAAGTCAATTTATCCATTTCCGGCCTTATTTTAAACACGCGTTTATCACCCCTCGAGAAGGGGTAAATGTCACCCCCAACTAAAAGCACCCAACGGCACAAATTCAACTTTGAAGTGGAGGGTAAGTAGAACCTAAATCCAAATTTTCATGCAATTCGGAGTTGCCCCTGGAAATTACACTCCAAAACGGTCATTTATTGGGCTAATAATTTTTATCCATTAAACAGATAGGTGCAGATCGAACTTATATCGTATCTTAGGCTATTATGAATAATTTCTGTGATCGATATAACTACATAATATACCTTTCACAGCTGATATACAAACCGTATATTCTTTAAAAACCGTTCTAGTCTCTGTTTCCTATAAATTCACCTAGATCCCACCGTTTCAATCGAACAGATATATTTCTCGATTGTGTAATTCGACCTTTGAAATTAATCCTTCTTCCGTAAATGTGAGTTTGTAAGATTTCGTTCTTAGGTTAGGAGGAGATAATTGTTCTAAAAATGTGACAGTATAACACAAATGACTGCACATGCTATTTTTAGCGTATTCCGTATAAAATAAATTTCCTACAAGTCGTATGACTAATTAGATGTATGTATGTAGAGTTAAGAAGTGTGTTATAAACATACACGCGATGATGGGAAACATCGATGCGATCGTGTCAAGTCATTATAACACTATTTCAGTTATGAAGAAGTAAATATCATACTCAGAATAACATTATTGCGTTTATAAAAATGTTATACCTGCAAACGAAATGTGCCCATTTGTTGGTTGGCTACTAAAAGGACAAGTTACATAACAAATGCAGGGCCGGATTAACATGTTGAACCCTACCAGGCATTAATATTTCTGGCGCCCTACGCCTTGATCTCCCCCTCCCCCCAACCCCCTTATAACCAACCAACTTTTGGCTTTACCAAGCTCTACCAAAAAACCAGCCAACGACTGGTAATATCCTTTTACTTTACTTAAAGTTGTAGTTTCATACTGAAGCTTAGTACTGACTTTTTGTAATCGTTCTAAAAAGATACTCCAAAATATGGGCAAAAATACTGTCTCTACCGATTCAAGGTTTAATCTAAGAGCAGATGCATCACTACGGCATGAAGGTTTTTCGTTAATGTCTTTCTCTATTAGTTTCAAAGATTCTGTAATTGTCGGCCAATTTTCTTTCAGAGCTCCACAAGCATCGTTTCTCGCTAAACAAGGTGATTTAATAGGCTTCGAACTACCACAGAGCATTTTGGTTCAAATAAAGCTCCCATCGATGTGTTGAACTTGTGAAAAAATTGTACAGTTCTTGAAGTAGACAAAAAAAGAAACAGCAAAGACACATGAACTAACGGCCATAGATCCTATCAGATTTAAGGAATGAGCAGCATGTGGGACATAGTTTTTTTTTATTCTGGTTTGAAGACCTGAGTCTCTGCCATATTACTGGCATTGTCATATGACTAACCACGGCATTTTGTGATATCCAAATCGAATTTATCACAAACATCGATAATAGCATTTACAATCTCTTCAGCTTTGTGTCCGACGTTAGGCAAAAAACACAAAAAGCGTTTTACGGGTATGCCATATCTGGTTATATTCCTTAGTACCAACCAACGTTAATTGGTCAGTATGAGATATGTCTGGAGTGGAGTCTACCATAATCCCAAAATATTTTGCTTCATTTAATATTTGTCTTCGAACAATTTCAGCCATAAGAAGGATAACTTCTTCATATTATGTTGACTAGGAAATGTATGAAGTTGTACCTGAACCTCCATCGCCATATACTTTAAATTGCTCTGCAAGAAAGTAGTCAAATTGGAATACAAATTGTACTAAACCTAAAAAGATGCCTTGATCAAACAGTCCTAAATATTCATGGCTACCACGAAAAGCTAATCATTTTGTGGATAGAAATTTTACAGCGGCAACAACACGCTTAAAAACATTCCTCCAGTTTTTAGTTTCCTTATTTAACTGATCAGCAATACTTGAACTGACATGTCCTTTTATAATTTGACCTCTCAATTTTAATGTTTTCTGGTGTGACTTATGACAAGGAGAATTTTCGTGGTCTACCACTCTTTGTGAAGCATTTTTCCAATCACTAAAACCGGTTGTAAATGTATTTGTGTTAGCAGAGCAACTGAACAATATGCATGGTACACAAAACACAGACCCTTTACTCTGAGAAAATGACATCCAATTTCTATTTATTATTTTTCCATTTTTGAAGTTATACTTCTTTACGGGCGTAATGACGGTGAAATTTTATATGGGAAAACCTAACGACCGGGCGCATGCGCATTATAACTTTGTTCTGATTGGATGTTCAAATGACATGACAAAAATTATCCAATATGGCAGCTGTGGCACAGCTGTGGGACTGTGTTTGGTTATAATGTATGCTTGTTGCGTTTTAAAATTTGTAGGAAGAGAAACAACAAACAAAAAGTTAGTTAATGGTTATACTGCCTTTTTAAATAGTTTTCATATTATATTTTTGGACTTATTTACATAGAAGAGATGATTGTTGCATGCCAATGTGAAAGCTCATCAAACTGTGCCTAGTATGAGTGCCGCAGATCTCGCTTATTCAAAGCTAAAGAATCTTTCACTGGTAAGTGTTTTATAAATAGTTGATCAAATTTTGTTATGATATTTGAACATAGCCACTTTGCACGACGCAAGTGATTGCGAAATTTATTAGTCGTTATACGGGCTCCGATACCTACCTTGAACCTACCAAAATACATAAGTAGTATGTAATACTTTTTTTTACATAATTTGATTACCATCAAAATTTCTATCAATATTCACCTAATATATTGTCTTCTTACCCTATGTTTTGTTGTATTTTTTCAATTCTAAATCATTTCAATTCAAAATCAAAATAATTTGATTTACATAAGTTAAAAATGTCAAAAGGTTAATCTGTTTAGTTAGACGATCTTCGCACATAATGACAAGCTGTCTCTGTGGTGCAGTTTTAATGCGGGTGAATCCCAATACAACGCAAATACCAGCCGCGTGGTAAGTTGGTTCGAATCCCAATAGAAACTTTTATTTTTTTATTTTTTTTATACATTTTATGATTGTAAGTATATTTATTATATAATTTTATTTTCAGAAAATACGTATTTAGTTAAACATTTTTCCGACAATTAATGTTCAGAAATCATTTGTGGCATTTTTAATGTGTTTGTGTGTGTTTTATTTTTTTATTATTTTAATTTTTGGCACTGTTTTAATAAAAATGTTTGAGAAGTATTAAGTATAAATTAATTTAATATTTAAATAAAATATAAATAAAAAGTATATTAATTTCGTTTATAATCATATAATCATATAATCATATAATAGAAGTATAACTTCTTACGTGCGTACAAAGTACACACACATTCTTTTTTTAATTTACGAGAAAATAGCTTATCAGTTAAATAACTGTCTTTTTTATCTGATGGATAGTGCTGCTTTGATGATGTGTAAGTTGGTTGCCGGTTTTGTGATGCACCGAACAAAATCTGCCTGTTCCGCGCCCTAACAAATTTGGCGCTCTAGGCCAGTGCCTAGTCGGCCTAGTGGTAAATCCGGCCCTGAACAAATGGTATTGGCTTAACGAAGGCAAAAAATGATAGATATATGAAAAAATAGCAGTCATCGCTTGCCACTTTGTCAACTGCAGCATTTACGTACAAGCCCTTAAGGCCGGCCATTGGTAATGTTACAAGTATAGGCGATCCCATCACCTTTATAAAGTACACCACTCATAATCTAGAGCATATATGTATACCGAAAAATGCTTACCCTACTAACAATATATCTCGCTAATTACAGCCATATTTTTGCTACCCTACCTGTTGTGTATTGTTTATAAAAAAATGTGAAAGTTTTGCTTTTTTCTCAATAAATATAAGAGCGTTTATATCTAAATTACTCAAGTATTTAAATGAATTTCATGATAAAAGTCCGTTTAGCACTAGCCTATATGTAACGGAAGGATGTAACGTTAAAAAAATGTGAATTAATAAAGTACTTTTTGCGTGGTGTACTTTTAAAATAAATTTCTGGAATTAATAGAAATTGGCATGTGAAACGTAAATCTTGTACATATAATACACAAAAAGTATAGGAATCTGTAAGAATCTAAGCTCTGTTAATGTAGCAATTATGTATAAGATGGCGCTACGAAAAAAATTAAATAAACATCAAAAATTCAGGAGCGTAATGGCCCGTTTGAAACTTTCCTTAGGAAATTTCGGTACTTGACAAATATGAGTTTATTAGGGGTCCGGACAAATAATCCCCGGACAAATAATCCCGGACAAAAAATCCCCACAAATTATCCCCGGACAAAAATCCAAGGACAAAAAATCCCCACAAATAATCCTCACAAATAATCCCCACAAATAATCCCCGGACAAATAATCCCCACAAAAAATCCCGGACAGATAATCCCCACAATTTTTTTTTGACAAAATATCCCCGCAAAAAATCCCCAAGAAATATTTTTGCCGAATAAAGTTGTCAAATGAATGCTTATAATCCAAGGATGGTACTAAAGATGAGAAATTTAGACTGTCTGTCCGTCGGTACGTCCGACCGCGCATATAACTACTCCGTCATTATGCCAGGTAGAATGACACATGAGGGGTCGAATGAACGGTTATAATCCAACAATGGTACTACAGATGAGCAATTTGGTCCGTCGGTCTGCTTGACCACGAATATAACTCCTCCATCACTGTACCAGGTAGAATGACAAATGAGGTGTCGAATGAAAGCTTATAATCCAAGGATGGTACTAAATATGAGAAATTAGACCAAGGCTGTCTGTCCATCGGTCCGTCCGACCGCGAATGTAACTACTCCGTCATTATGCCAGCTAGATTGACAAAAGGGATGTCGAATGAACGGTTATATCCCAACGAATTTGGTCCGTCTGTCTGCCTGACCGCAAATATAACTCCTCCGTCACTGTACCAGGTAGAATGACCAATAAGGTGTCCAGTGAAAGCTTATAACCAAGGATGGTACTAAAGATGAGAAATTTGACCAAGGCTGTCTGTTCATCTGTACGTCCGACCGCGAATGTAACGACTCCGTCATTATGCCAGGATTAGTGACAAATGGGGTGTCGAATTAACGATTATAATTTAACAATGGTACTAAAGATGAGCAATTTGGTCCGTCGGTCTGCTTGACCGCGGATATAACTCCCCCGTCACTGTACCAGGTAGAATGACAAATGAGGTGTCGAATGAAAGCTTATAATCCAAGGATGGTACTAAAGATGAGAAATTAGACCAAGGCTGTCTGTCCATCGGTCCGTCCGACCGCGAATGTAACTACTCCGTCAATATGCCAGGTAGAATGACTAATGACGTGTCGAATGAATGGTTATAATCCAACGATGGTACTAAAGATGAGAAATTTGATCCGTCGGTGTGCCTGACCGCGAATATAACTCCTCCGTCACTGTACCAGGTAGAATGACAAATGAGGTGTCAAATGAAAGCTTATAATCCAAGGATGGTACTAAAGATGAGAAATTAGACCAAGGCTGTCTGTCCATCGGTCCGTCCGACCGCGAATGTAACTACTCCGTCATTATGCCAGGCAGAATGACAGATGAGGTGACGAGTGTACAGTGAACGGTTATAATCCAACCATGGTACTCAAGATTCACGCACGCATTTCTTTTCCGAAAGTTGCACTTTCACGCACGACTTGCGGGAAAGTCAAATACCTTGTAATATTGCATTATAATATATTATAATACATGCAATAAACTAATATTGAAAGTTTGTTTTTGACAACCTTGTCAAATAATTGATTTGTGTATTTTCACTTCTAAATAAAAATTGATATAACTCTATTTTTTTGTGGCTTTTTCCAAACGTACGGCCCTAGAATAAATATTATTCCTAACTCGTGCGGAAAGTGTGTTCCTCGCACTCGAATGCCTGCCCGAACTCCGCTATCGCGTCGTTCGGGTCAACAACAGTCTCGTGCGTGAAATTATCACTTTCCGCACTAGTTAGGAAAATAACTATTTAATGATGTCGATATTTTCCAAGTTATGGGGGGAAATAGTGACAGTTAGAGGTTAGAGTTAGAGCATAACTATTGAATTGTCTCGTTAATTATGAGTTTTACGACAAAAATGTAGGTACCTATAATACAAAAATAGAACTTAGTAGATAGAATTAACTTTTACATAATTTTGAATTTTGATCTCTTTCATTTTTTTTACGAATATTTAAAATTGTTTCAAATATGATTTCCTACAATTATTTCTTTTTGACAATTTTTTTCGTGCGGTTGATATTTTCCGAGTTAGCGGGAATATATTAAAAAGGGGTGGGGGAGCATAATTATTGAATTGAATCTTGTTTCCGAGCTGCCCCAAATTTTATAATTCTAACCTTTAGGGGAGGTCAATAGTGGTGTAAATTTAAAATTGCGACTGAATTCCGCTGAAGGGTTAGCCGTCATATTGATTTTAAAGGAGAACCGTTGATGCTAAATACCTCCACCATTTTCAACTTTTTTGCTCTACTGCTCATTATTTATAATAGTTCCCAGGTAGCAAGACTGTTTAACGCGCTCTATCTGAATCTGCGTTCCATTAGTGTGCAGATGGGTTATAGGTATAGATAGGGCTATTATAGCAATCGCCATTAAACCGGTTTTTGGTACGAAAATAGTGATTAGCAATTAAATTTAAGCATGAATTGTAATTTCGATTACCAAATATCGAATTCCAATTGTGAGTTCTTTCAAAAATCGTGCATGCAGCACTCTGCTTTGAATAACCCTGTTCAAAACATCCTATTTGTGGTGATAATTGCTTGTCCTGAAAACGATAATCTTGATTGTAATACAAAAAAACCTATTCATTTTTGTAATTTCAAAAGTATTTGCTCATCATCATCATCAATGGCGTTATAACTCTTCGAGACTCTGCCACATTTTTTATTATTTAAAATCAATACAGCTGCCCACGATGTGATATTTGATACCGTTCACGTTATCAACACCAGTAATAAAAATTTAATGTGTTTCTCGGTCGATGATCGAAATGCCACATCAGCGACTTGTTAATTATTGTGTTTTGACTGGAATAAGAATGTGAATTTTAACCGAATTTTTAACGTGCTAACAAATTGCACATACAATTTTTTTTTGTTTATGCGTATTTTTTATTATAATAAATATGTTGATTTTCACCCATTCGTGAGCAAAAAATTGGTTGTTTTGACTTCTGAGTAATACCAAAAAGTCAAAAATCGTTATAACTGAAAAAACTCGACAGAGTTATGCTCGATAAACTCATAATACTCATAAAGCTAATAAAATATTTTTGATCTTTTCGTTTCACATGATTCACTGAGCGTTGGCTTATTTTTTAATATTTTTCCTTATTTTTTTTTAATTCATTGAATTATAGCGTTGATTGAGATATTAGAGGCCGTCCAATATATCAATCAACGATTATAGTGAATATGCTTATTTAATTTAAAAATAAAATAATTCTATCCTCTTCTTCTTGCTGTGCCTGTCCGTGACGAATGTTGGCGATCACCATGGCATGGCAATCTTTATTTTATCTGCAGCAATGCAGGAAAGCTTCACATATGCTGAGTTGAACCAGGTTCTGAGGTTCTTTAACCAGGATGTTCTTCTTCTTCCTGGACCTCGCTTTCCAAATATTTTTCCTTGCAGAATGGCTTGTAGGAGGGCATATCTGGATTAATTTCGCATAATGTGTCCAAAGTATTCCAACTTTTGAGATTTGATGGTGGTTAATACTTCTCGGTTTTTCCCCATTCTTCTGTAAGGACCTCCTCATTTGTGACCCGATCAGTCCATGGGATTTTAAGAATTCCATTATAAGTTCAAAAAAAATTCAAAAAAATATGCTTGAAATATTTATTTCAAACTCTAAGCTCACCCCACCTTAAGGATAGCTATGACACGAATTTGATAGGCAAGCCATGCAAGTCGTTTTTGTCTATGTATGAAATTTAATAAAAAAATGTCTCATCCGGAAAGCAGATGGGTGCAGGTCGACCTATATTCGGATCTTAGACTATAACGTATATGTATATATGATATTTGAGTGATATAATTTCGTAGAGTTTTGCTATCAGCCGTTGATGATTTGCTGATGAACGCTACTCGTGTTATTTCTTTCCGTTCATGTTCACAAGAGCATGTGTTAACAAGTAATTGGACTTCGTAAGTCCTAGGTTTTCATCCAAAGTAATCGAAAGTAGAACTGGAAGTCGATATTTTAACTCTTCGTGTAACTTTGCGTCGATTCATATACGATTTTACTAATTTTGGATCATATTCATTTACATTAATATCATACTTTGAGTCACTTTAAAACAGATACTTGCGGTTGCAACTCTAAAACTGAAGTCCGATGTTAAATTACTCATCTTGTGTTAAATTACATACCATCCTTGTGTTATAATCTTTTATTCGAAACCTCATTATTTGTCATTATATCTGTATTAATACGGAGGAGTTGTATGTAGGAGGACAGACGGAAAGACACTCATGAAACCGGAAGTATATATATGTTCTCGCCTTGCGAAGGCTCGTCGAATAATATATCACTTTTACTATTCCGGTGACTTTAAAACAGTATTTCCGGTCCCATTTGTAAAACCGGAAGTCCTTTATCAAATTTCTCACCTTTAGTACCATCCTTGGATTATAAGCTTTCATTCGACACCTCATTTGTCATTCAACCTGGTATAGTGACGGAAGAGTTATATTCGCGGTCGGACGGACCGACGGACAGACAGCCTTGGTCAAATTGCTCATCTTTAGTACCATCCTTGGATTATAAGCTTTCATTCGACACCTCATTTGTCATTCTACCTGGTACAGTAACGGAGGAGTTATATTCGCGATCAGGCAGACCGACGGACCAAATTGCTCATCTTTAGTACCATCGTTAGATTACAATCGTTCATTCGAAACCTCATTTGTCATTTTCCCTGGCATAATGACGGAGAGAAGTTACATTTGCGGTCGGACGGACAGATGGACAGACAGCCTTGGTCAAATTTCTCATCTTTAGTACCATCCTTGGTTATAAGCTTTCATTCGACACCTTATTGGTCATTCTACCTGGTACAGTGACGGAGGAGTTATCTTCGCGGTCAGGCAGACCGACGGACCAAATTGCTCAACTTTAGTACCATCGTTGGATTATAATCGTTCATTTAAAACCTCATTTGTCATTTTCCCTGGCATAATGACGGAGAAGTTACATTCGCGGTCGGACGGACAAATGGACCGACAGCCTTGGTCAAATTTTTCATCTTTAGTACCATCCTCGGTTATAAGCTTTCATTCGAAACCTTATTCGTCATTCTACCTGGTACAGTGACGGAGGAGTTATATTCGCGGTCAGGCAGACCGACGGACCAAATTGCTTATCTTTAGTACCATCGTTGGATTATAACCATTCATTCGACACCTCATTTGTCATTCTACCTGGCATAATGACGGAGTAGTTACATTCGCGGTCGGACGGACAGATGGACAGACAGCCTTGGTCAAATTTATCAGCTTTAGTACCATCCTTGGATTATAGGCTTTCATTCGACACCTCATTCGCTATTCTACCTGGTACAGTGACGGAGGAGTTATATTCGCGGTCAGGCAGACCGACGGACCAAATTGCTCATCTTTAGTACCATCCTTGGTTATAAGCTTTCATTAAATGTTCTAAACATTAATTACATTTTCATTCTAAATTAGGCAATTAGACAAATTTGAGTGATATAATTGTTCTTCCCTGGTATAATTTTATAATATTGGGACATGAGAAGTAGGTAACAAACTATGATGAACCAATATGCGAAATAGATTTTTCCAATACTTTTGGTTTAGATTTTACCACGAGATACGAGCACAGTATTTATCCGAGTAAAATTTTCAGCGAGACCCCGTCCTTAAACCTCCTAGAAAATGAAAAGTTCGCACCTCATATATAAAACGATTTCGAGTCATCTTAGCGAGACCGCACCTGCATACCTCTCTGTACTGAAACTAAACTATCAGCTGACTATGACTATAAAGTCTGGAGTCCGCGGCTTCGCTTAGATATCTATTGCGTTATTTCTCCGATAGAGGCAGCATCTCTCGGGAAAGAATCTTTTCTCTCTGTTGCACTGCGACTTGGGGACCTCTCTTTCATACAACGGCCGGCCTTAACAACTATAATAACTATGTATATGTAACAATATGTGTGTCACAAAAAATTGGTCATAAATAATTATAATTTTTGGTACATTCCATGTCAAATCACTCAGGCAAAAACTTTTGGATCTCCGATTTTTCTGAAACTTGGTGTATAGCTTCTGCGGGACGTAAAAATAAGATATTTAAGGTCAAAAAATCTTCTTTTTTTTCTCAAAATGTTATTTTATGCGATTTTACAGTGATTTGGTGTTTATTTAAACAAATTTGCATTTTCTATAGTAAAATATCAATGGAAAAAATAATATTTTAATAGAAGGGACTCAAAAATGTCATTATATGGCATTATAACAAGTTATTTTGATTCAAAACAAGTTTTTAATCAAATTTTATAGTATAGAAAATGTTAAAAAACCGTTTTTTTGCATTTTCCTCCATTCATCATAATACATCATAATCGATTTGGCTGAAAATTTGCCATCAATTTGACAAATTTGATAGCTAAAACATAGGACTTTAAGTGGTTAGAAGGATTTGAATTATATTACAATACCAAAAAAGTTACATGCAATAATATCAGGCTCAAAATTATATTAGTCCAGTCGAGATAGCATTTGACCTTGCATGCCGAGCTGCACAAAATTTTATTTTTCAAATCTTTAGGGCGGTCAATAGTAGCCTAAATTTAAAATCTCGAATGAATTCATCCGTTACGTTAGCGGCCATCTTGATTTTTTAAAGGAGAACCGTTTTTGCTCAATATCTCCGCCATTTTTAACTTTTCGACAAAAATGGTAGAAACTGAAATTGTTCCAAACAAATCGTATTTACAATTATTACAATTTCTTTTTAACAATTTTTGTCGTGAGGTCGATATTTTCCGAGTTAATTTTACTTACAGTAGACGCCTATATTTTTGACTATGATATTGCATGTAACTTTTTTGGTATTGTAATATAATTCAAATAATCAAAACCTTGTTTTGAATCAAAATAACTTGTTATAATGACATTTTTGAGTCCTTTCTATTAAAATATCGTTTTCCATTGATACATACTTTACGATAGAAAATGGAAATTTGTTTTAATAAATACCAAATCACTGTAAAATCGCTTAAAATAACATTTTGAGAAAAAAAAAGAAGAAGGCAATACGACTTTAAATATTTTATTTCTACATCCCACAGATGCTATATACCAATTTTCAGACAAATCGGAGATTCAAAAGTTTTTTTGATCCAAAATTGAATGATTTGAAATGGAATCAACCTTTTTAATATAGAACACTTTTGAAAGAGATTAATAATTTAAATATTTGGGAGTAATGTGAATGGTAAAAATAAGAGAAGTGAAGTATCGGAGCGAGCACTAGCATGCAACAAAATATATCGGAGATATCATAGGCTAATGAAGGACAAGAACTTATCGAGAAGTACAAAACTGAAAAAACAAAAAATTCAACTTTTTTGACAGAAAAACCATAGGCGGACCTTTGAACTTTTATTAGTTAAATGCGAAACTACAATATTATATTTATTTAATTTATTCACCAAAATCAAAATCAACTTAAACCCAAAAAATTAGCATGCCTGAATAGGTATTTTGAATATCTTTCAAACGAGGTATCACTTGCTATACGGTCCCATTTAAAATTATCGGTCACAGTGGCTCTGTAACGTCATCTGTCACTATTACGTCACCTGTCATGACTAGTTAAGAAGCTTACGTCTGTTTATTTCCTCCCTCCAAATTTCACTATTATAGGTATAACCGTTCAAAAGATAAGAGGGGGGTACGGACTTTTGACTAGCACTGTATAATGGATTTCTACGGCTGTCGCCGCCTCTCCATACCCAGCTTCCAATTTTTTTTATCGTAACACATATCTTCATCTAGTTGCCTCGAATCCATTGTTTCCTGAATATTGTCCCTCCAGCTTCTCCGTGGTCCTCCTCTTCTTCTCCTCTCCGGTGGGACCCACTCTAATATTTTCCTCGGCCAGCGAATCTCATTCATTCTTTTAACGTGACCGAACCATGTCAGCTGTCTCTTTTCAATAGGGTCTATTATAGTTTTTCCACCTTCATATGTTCTCTAATTGTTTCATTTCTTACATGTTCTAATCTCGAAACCTGACAACTTCTCCTCAAAAAGTCCATTTCTGTACTAAGTAGCTTCTTTTTATTTCTTGCACTTATGTCCCAAACTTCTGCACCGTAGATTGTAGTGCTCTTCATTATACTTTCATATATTCTTCTCTTTGTTTCCTTCCTTATATCTTTGTCCCATAAAATTGAATTGAGGGACCTAGTGATGCTTCTACCTTTATTGATCTTATGTTGTATTTCATCTTCACTATTTCCTCGTTTGTTAAATATAGCTCTCAAATATTTGCATTGTTTCACCACAACAATATGTCCTTGTTCCAATGGTAAGTTTTCAATGTCTTCGTTTCCCACTATGAAGTATTCTGACTTGCCCATATTTATTACTAATCCTGCCTGTTGGTAATGTTCATTTAGCTTCCGTATCATATAGCTTAAGTCATCTTGATCTTGGGCTATAACAACTTGGTCATCCGCAAAGTATAATGTAAATAGGGAGTCGTCTCCCACTTTCAGTCCCATCGGTATTACTGCTTTTGTCCACCTCTGTTAGGATTGGTCAAGGTATATTTTAAAGAGAGTGGGAGATAGACAACATCCTTGTCGGAGGCCTTTTGAAGTATTAAATGCCTCAGTGAAATTTTTGCCGTTTTTGATTCTGGTGTTAGTGTTCTCATATAACATTTTAGTTGCTTGAATGAGTTTTCCATCGATACCGATGTCTTTCATTGACTTCCATAGTTCTATTATGGGGACACTATCATAGGCTTTTTCTAGATCGATAAGAGCGAAGTGGGTTTCCTGATTTCTCTGTATTCTTTTTTCCAGTGCTATTTTTAAAGTGAAGAGATTGTCTACCGTTGAATGTCCCGCACGAAAACCAGCTTGTTCTTCAGCTTGCTTTCCTTGAATTTCTTGTTCTATTTTATTTCTTAATATCCTGGAGTATAATGTTCCAATGGTGCTGATGACTGCGATTCCTCTATAGTTTTTGGGGTTATTTTTAGGTCCCTTCTTATGTATGGGAGTAATATGTGATGTTAGCCATTCATCTGGTACTTTTTCTCCATTTAGACATCTTTCGAAAAGTTTTTTAAGCATATACCATAGTTTGGTTGGTCCGTATTTTATTAATTCAGGATTAATTCCTCCAGCCCCGGGTGCTTTCCGGGATTTCATAGTTTTAATAGCTTCTTCCACTTTGCTTTTATCTAGTTCTATTTCGTGTTCTCTCTGTATATCATTCTCTTTTTCTTGTATTCTTGTTATATATTGTGGACGTTTTTCTACTAATAATTCCTTAAAATGTTGTACTCTGCATCAGATATACTCTTAATTGTGTGCCCACCTTTTTGTGATGTTCTGACATTCTTTATCATCTTCCATGTTTCTGAACTCCTAGTTCCTCCTAATTGTTGATCTATGTATTCACATTTTTTGATCCAGGATGCGTTTTTTCTTTTAATCACTTCTCTTTTTTACTTCTCTATTTAGGTCCTTAGGACCGTAGAGTTGACACAAATTTTATTTAAACAAATTATTTAGCGCGCGTAACTGTCATTCACAATCGTCGGTCGCTTCAAGCGTTGTTTCCGAGAGAAAGGTTCATTCTACACAATAAGTTCTAATAAACATTTTTGTTCAAAATTATCTCAGCTACATTTCTTATTTGAAACATTTTTCTACGGCGTACATATTTTTGGTAAATCGATGTTTTCCATTACTCCCACCACTTCAAAGGTGGATTTTAGAGGGAAGCCCGGGGGAAGAAATGGCAAACTTTTTTACATCTTGTTGGGGTCCCAAAATTCAGCTTGTTTGTTTCGTTTTTTAAAGATCACATCTGTGACGACTGGGCTAAAAAATTTTTTAGGATAAGAATCTGAAGAATAAAACAGAAATTGAAAAATTTGAAGAGTCGAATCAGTAGAAAAAAGGGGTAATCCCAAAAGTAGAAATGGATGCGAATAAGCAAGTTATCAAAATGATTGAATAAGGTTTGAGGAAAATCTGATTTTAATATCTAACGTCCTTTTTAATACATTTTTTATTCAATTTGATTATAAGGAATAAGATTACTGAGCGAAAAAGATGTTTACAGTTGTGATTTGATTCGTTTCAACTCTTTTATATAATTTAATCGAAAGACTAAATATATATTCGGAAATAATGATTATTTGTTTTACTCCTCTGCAAGCATCTACCTTCGCATTTAATTGAAGAAGCGCATCCACTCGACCTACAACCGTTCTACAACAATAAATAACACCCCGAGCCAATGACGAAATGCGGAAAAACTATTTTCGTAACAACACATCCAGTTGTTTTAATTGATTCTTCCGTGTTGATACGGAATATTTAAATTCATTACATTTTCTCGAACAAGGTCATTCTAGTCCAGGGAAGTAAGAGTTTTCTCAGGACTATGAATAATCCAGGTACAACCAGGTTGTATCTAACAACTTTTATGGCTATGGAAGTCCTATAAAAAAGAAAACATACCTGTTTCCTGTGTTACAAAACTGTCTTTTCTATTTTAGGCACTAATGTTTAGTTTTAGTTGACTTTATTTATTTTTAACAACTTACTTCTAAACAAAAATGAAAAACACTGAATTTATATCATTTATTTTACAAACTACGATATCTAATTTATTTATTACACTAAATCTAATACTTAATCTACATAATTACAAATTCAAAAGTAGACCGCGCCCGATACATATCAAAGTACACCGACGTATTCAAATTCACCAATGACTTACTAATTACAAAAACCCCTATTTATACATTATTACAATGTTCCAGAATAAGAAAGATTATTACGGAAGAATTCATCTTATTCTAGAATAACAATCGAAGGGTTATTTACATAAATATCAAATAAGCATTTTCTAGAATGAAAAAGAAATATCGAGGTGTGTACCTGTTAAAAAGGTCCCCCTTTTAAAAACATTCACAAACAAATTTAGTAAACAAAAAAGGGTCTGTTAAATTATAATAAATAGGCCAGTAGCTAAAAACAGTCAGGTGACATAATCATGTGACACCTGCCAAGAGTTCGGAGCCGTTTTTTAATTATTAACAATTTAGTGCAAAAACAGAACAGAACAGAACAATGAAAAGAAACTTTTTTTATTTAGTATTACCAGAAAAACCTTAAAAAATATTTTCCGGTGCAAAATAGAAGAAAGTTGAAATAGCCGCACCGGCATTAAAATTGGATGGACGCTTACATTTTAAAAAGAACGGTCTAAATTGAAGATAGAACCGACTACTCTTCAGAATTTTATTATAGATATATTCAGATATAATAAATCCGAGTTTTTAAGCTTCGAAAATGCGTATTATCGCATTTTTCAAATTTTAAATTGACCCTAACTCGAAAACTATCAACTTTTGAGAAAAATGACAAGATACCTTTCTTGTTTAGAATGGCCAAAAAACCTACAAAAATATTTTCCGGGGCAAAAAAGGGTAATCTTTTGAATTTCTTAAAAAAATTGTGTAAACAATTTCTCGCTAAAAAGTTCGCTTTGCACTCTTCATATTTCATTAAAGGGAACATTTTTGAATAGGAATCCGCAGAGAAACGGAATCATATTTTTTTCAGACGGGAGGGCCTCACAACATGGACTAAATGTTTCTTGCTAACATTACATTGTTATTAGGCCTTGATAAAATGACTGTCTAAACAATTTGGCAACAAAGCCAATTGAGCCAATGGGTGTAAGCATAAAAAAGTGTTCAGGTTTCTACATTATTACTGAGTCATCATGTAGAAATCTACAATTAAGTTGAAAATGTTACCACAGTACCATGCTACAGTAGAGCCATCTCTAGGATCAGAAACAAATTAATTGAGGGTTCATATCAACCTTAATGCTCCCCCTACAAGATCCTGAAGAAATTTTTGTCATTATTTTATTACTAAGCTGTTATTTTTAAGTAATAATAATGAGCGCCATGCACGTACTAGGCGGCCGCAAACAAGACCTTTTTTATCCATAATGGTCCAAAAAACCTACAAAAAAAAATTGTCCGAGCCAAAAATTACGATTTTTGCAATTTGATAAAAAAAAATTGTTAAAAAAAATTTGGCCCACTTTTCGCGTGGGCGACTTCTTGAACCTTATTCTGGGATGTCTCACGAATGTAATTATGCAAAAAAATCTCATGCGAATATTTTTCCCAACGAACCCGCAGTTTTCGCCTTGTCTAAATATAATTTTCTATATCTCCGGATCTACTCGGGATGGATTTTGATCTTTCTTTTTTTATATATGTATGCATTTTATACGTACATTACAAATATGAAATTTGTTTATAAATTTATTAATTAATGATTAAAAACAGTCTAACTTGTTTAAACAACTTAAAAATAAATAATTTTCTCAAAAAAATCTAATTTTTGATCATTTCATATTATCATTAATGATCATAGAAAAAGTTAAAGCTAACTTAAGCTCATATTGACCTAGCTAGACCAACTTTTTTTTGAAAATTCGCGTAAAAATACATTTTAAATAAAAAAAAATTAATGGGTTGCATGTGTGAGTCCATACTATTGTAGTAAAGAAAAGAGAGACGTTCTCACAAACAATTTATTTTACAACTGACGACCGACGTAACGACCGTAAAACAGATGATTTAACACTCTACCAACTTTATAATATAAAATATTTTTGACAGTTAAACGATACCAACAGAATTTACTTGAAATTTTAAAAATATTAAAAAAAAAATTATTCATTTACATTTATTTAGAGTAAATTTCCAGTTATACAGGTCACAATTTAACTTGATTTTCAAATAAATCCATCTGATTTTAATGAGTATTAAAACCAAAACATTACACCCTGGTTTTGCTCCTCATTTGAATACAACCCCCCCCCCCCAGTATTGTTAATTATCTGTAATTCATCTTTTGTAACCACAAGTAATTTCCAAATATGTTAATTTAAATTGATTTCTACCATAGTATTGCACAAAATTGTATTAGATCTAGCCAATATTATTCATTAACAATATTGTCAAAAAATATATATTTTATCGCAAACTGACAAGGCCTGCAACTATTACTACATCATAACAGAAGAAGAATTTGACATTGACTTAACCTCTCACTCTCAGTGACATTTGAGTTTTCTTTGTAAATAAACCCAAATTAGAGGAATTTTTACAATTCTTAAAAATCGAAAAGAAATAAGATGTAGTAGTACACAGATTGCTTTCCTCATCAAAAATTCCCAAACTCCTGTTATGTCCATCTCCTTTGTGTGCGTTCGAGAATCTGTTATGTGTTATTTATCGACTTTAAAACAAAAAAATATTTCAAAAACTTTTTTAACTTTACAAAGAAACCATATAATTCAGCTCAACCAGGTAACTTTTTCAATGATCTTTTGAGATTAATTTTCAATCTACTCAACTATTTATTACATTCAACAGATATTAACATAAATTAATGATTTTTTCATCTATTATTATAATTTTTTCATATTTGCCTTTTTCTACCTTTTTCTAACTTTTTAGTAATATCTCATAAAATCTCATTGCTGCACAAATAATAGTAACTTTATATTACTATAAATTTAATTTCATGTACAGTTACCTTTACACTTGACTTTAATTCTGAATTATTTATTAATGATTTTATTGTTTGACACTTTTAATATTAAAAAAATTTTAGCAAATTTTTACCTATTAATTACTATTGTTCAATTTAATTTCAATATCTCCAACAAATCAAATTAAAACATTTTCACAATCACACCACAACTAATACACAACTGACCAATTCTGGTTTAGGAAAATTGCACAACCAATCTTACATCTATTAGTTCTTGAACATCCAGAACAACATCTAATAATCCCAACTAAATTAAAATATACACTATTAATTAAAAATATAAAAATAACATCACTTTATATATAACTAACAATTTTTTTTTACTAATCCCCTCAAGATCCTGCCAATTATTTTGTTTTGTTAATGCATTACATTCAAATCTGTCCCTCTACCATCTCTCCTTTTAGCATAATATTCGCGGTGTGCAAGTACTTGGAAGGGATACGCGAAACGATCGTGCGCGAATAGCGGAGAAATATTGCAACTTTCTGAAATAATTCATATTGTCAACTGAAATTGTCAAATTGACGTACATTTCATATCTATTGTCATTTAAGAAGAAAAATTATATATTGCTTCACAATATTGATATGATATCCAATTATTATATAAAGGTAAATTTAATTAATTGTATTTTGCTTGCAATACTGCATTTTAATAACTAATTTTATTTACTACATACAATTGTTTACGTTTGAATAACACAACCTAAATCTTATTTTTTCTTCTTATTATTTTTTTTGGACTATGGCCTTGACAATTATCCAGTAACCAGGACCATATGATTGGCCAATATAATTAAAAGTGCGAATAAAAGTTCAGAGCGTAGAAATAGGTGTCGCTTTTCCGAACTTGCACGGTCCCAATAGAGAAAAAGTATGATATTGAATACTACTATATTCTTCCCTTATACCGGAAAGTAAGTGTATATTTTATACTTATACTTAACATACTTTTGTTGCCACTACATTTGAATGCGTACATGTATGTGAGTGTGAGGGTTGTAAACCATATTTACGTACATGTTAGTATTTATATGTATGCATATATATATATATATATACATATATATATATATACATATATATATATATATATATATATATATATATATATATATATATATATATATATATATATATATATATATATATATATATAACAAGGCTGAAATATTGGGGTAGCAGCAATCTCATAAAAAATATATATATATATTTTTTTACCAATGTTTCTTGGGTTTAGGTTCATAAAAAAAGCTTGTCTAGGATGTTATGACCATATTTATTGATATATTATCCGACGTTTCGGCAGGAAATAGTGGGTCCGTTCCTATGCTTTAACATTTTAACATTGTTTTAATTGTGACGTCTATTTGTGTACTTGTTTCAAAACTAAATTTACGATTGCATGTCAATCCTTGAAAAAGGCATGGATTTCCTGCCGAAACGTCGGATAATATATCAATAAATATGGTCATAACATCCTAGACAAGCTTTTTTTATGAACCTAAACCCAAGAAACATTGGTAAAAAAATATATCAAGGTTCAAGAACTCAAACTATATATATATATATATATATATATATATATATATATATATATATATATATATATATATATATATATATATATACTTTAATATTGGCTTGATCATTACCCTTTGATTTCAACCAGACCACTTAACTAACTCTGGTTTTTTGTTATTTGTAGCATTTAATTTTACTTTTACCGTGACCTGAAGATGCTTGACTTTCTAACTTTCAAAAATCGCTTTTTAATGTATGCACTTTTTCAATGTACATATGTACTAACAAATTTTATAATTTTGTGTCAACCATTAAGCTTGTTGTGGGGTGTAAAAAAATCGAAAAATCGCGTTTTCTGCACTAAATTGCAAATAACTAAAAAACAGCTCCTAACTCTTGGCAGGAAACAGGTAGCTCTTTTTCTTATAGGGTTACAATAACTAAAAAAGTAGTCAGATTTAAAGTCCCGAACGGGGTCTTTTTTTGCGTATTTTCCTGGACTAACTCGAGTGTGGTGTGTAAGTATGTATTTATTTATATAAAAATCCATATTTTCGGAAGTAGCGGGAACACTTCAAGTTCATTATTTTCGCGTACTCCCACAATCGTTAAAATAGACCGAGTTCAATAGCTTCACTTTTCGGAAACGGTAATCACGTAATTCCGAACATTAAATGGCGCATTTATTAACGTTGGACAACAAAATAATTGGCCGTAATTAGCTAGCTGAAAGGCAAATAAGGTGGAATCAAGTATATAATGGCTTTTTACCACAACACGATTTTAACCGTTTTTTCCGTTGCATTGAACCCTTAATTATTGGTCACCATAGTGTAAAGTATATCTTTTTTTTTGTAACAACAATGCGTTTTATAAAGGCCGGCGTATTATGGCGGTTTTCCACTACACAGACAGTTGACTTTATATGTTGTTAGTGTTTCCTAGAACTTAAAAAAAAAACAAAAACAAAAGTCTTATTTCCATCAAGTGGACTACATTTTGTTCAAGTTTTGCTTTTGTTTTCGAATCTTTTCCGCTAATTGCCACAAGGAAGTCAAAGCACAGTTGTTTATAACCGACCAACATGTTTAGAGAAGAAAACGCATAAAACTCATTGCATTATAAGCAAACCAATTGGGTGTAAAATTATGTCCTGTGCCAATTTTTTTTTCGTTTTTTTTTATAGGCCTGGATCCCGCGTACCAAAAAAATGTTAATTAATAGCAAGCTGAAAATTTGTTATTGGCTTAACGGTGACTAGTCGGACAAACTTTAATGTACGGGAACACTGGAACAGGGGAAGTTTTAATTGTGGAACAGTTTAAAAATTTGGAACGTCAGATTACGAAAACGTCCCATGCATGTTGTCGGACAGAACATCCACTTGATTTGTTACCCTTTCATTAAACTCTCATGCAAAAATCAGACTGCTATTACTAACCAACTGTCATTTGACATGTTCTTCGTGTTCCATTCATTAAAATGCCCAGTTGGTGATAAACACCAGTCTGATTTTTGTATGAGAGTTTAATGAAATTGTAACAAATCAATTGGAAGTTCTGTCCGACAAAATACATGGGACGTTTTCGTAGTCTGACGTTCCAAACTTTTAACCTGTTTCACAATTAACTTCCTCTGTTTCAGTGTTCCCATATATCAAAGTTTGTCCGACTAGACACCGTTAATCTATTAACAAATTTTCAGCCTGTTAATAATCAACCTTTTTTTGGTACGCGGGATCCAGGTCTATTATAGTTAATTCTTTCAAGTAGATATTGTCAAATATGTTTTTAATTTGTATTTCAATTTCTATTCAGTTGATGTCAAACAATTGGGAATTTCATTGTAGGAATTATTTTTTTTAATGATTAAACATTTTCATTTCGTTGCACAACGAAACCAAAGCCGTCTTATATTTCAGTTCGTTCAGAGAGCACTACAAGCACTCTGGCCGGTTTCAAACCTTGTTAGTTGATCATCAGAGAATGCATATGTATACTCCATCTAATTTACTTACCGTTGCACGTCATCCGCGTCATAGCCCGTGACGTCACATGATACCAACACGAAATACAGGGTGTAACGAAAATACAGGTCATAAATTAAATCACATATTCTGAGACCAAAAATAGTTCGAATGAACCTAATTTACCTTAGTACAAATATGCACATAAAAAAAGTTACAGCCCTTTGAAGTTACAAAATGAAAATCGATTTTTTCGAATATATCGAAAACTATTAGAGATTTTTTATTGAAAATGGACATGTGGCATTCTTATGGCAGGAACATTTTAAAAAATAATTATAGTGAAATTGGTGCACCCCATAAAAATTTGATGGGGGTTTTGTTCCCTTAAACCCCCCAAACTTTTGTGTACGTTCCAATTAAATTATTATTGTGGTACCATTAGTTAAATTTAATATTTCTAAAACTTTTTTGCCTCTTAGTATTTTTTCGATAAGGCAGTTTTTATCGAGGTGCAGCTTCTTTTTTAATACGTTTACATAAAAATTTTATGGGGGTTTTGTTCCTTTAAACCCCCCAAATGTTTGTGTATGTTCCAATTAAACTTTTACTGCGGTACCATTAGTTAAACACAGTGTTTTTAAAACTTGTTTGCCTCTTTGTATTTTTTCGAGAAGGCACTTTTTATCGAGATATTACTTCTTTTTTAATATGGTTCAAAATATGTATACCTAAAAATGTAAATCATAAATAAATTTTCATATTATTACCAAGTCTCCATAATCGTACTTAGCCATATACAAATATGTGGTGGATTTGACAAATATTCAAAATATCTCGATAAAAACTGACTTTTCGAAAAAGTACTAAGAGGCAAAAAAGTTTTCAAAATATTGTGTTTAACTAATGGTACTACAATAATAATTAAATTGGAACGTACACAAAAGTTTGGGGGGGTTTAAAGGAATAAAACCCCCATAAAATTTTTATGGGGTGTCCAAATTTCACTATAATTTTTTCTTAAGATACTACTACCATAAGAATGCCACATGTCTATTTTCAATAAAAGATCTCTAATAGTTTTCGATATATTGGAAAAAATCGATTTTCATTTTGTAACTTCAAAGGGCTATAACTTTTTTTATGTGCATATTTGTACTAAGGTAAGTTAGGTTCAATCGAACTATTTTTGGTCCCAGAATATGTGATTAAATTAATGACCTGTATTTTTGTTACACCCTGTATTTAGGCGGTAGGTGTGTTCTTTTTTAGAATCACTTTGCCGAGTACACTGGCATTACAGCCACTAGACATATTTTATTATATACGCGTAGAAATAATATTTAAAGATTTCTATTAATGTTAACTTAATAAAATACACAATAATATGTTTCATTTAATTTGTTTAAATGTATTATAAAGCGTTTTTATGAAGCACATTTGTTCGGAATACACTGTAACTATAATCGAACGAAGGTGATATTTTGGCATAAATTGGTAACATTTATTTGACAGTTGCGATGATGACAATTCATATTTGTTTATATTCTTTACTATAAGTATTTGTTTCATTATATTTACTGTTTTATTATGTACTTTAACGTAAGATTATAACTTAATTCTTGTTTTCTATTTCTAAAGGTTTTATTAATTTACATTGAATATTAATTTGTTTTGCCGTATAATCCACTTCCGCAAAAATTGTGTGATGTATTTGATTTAAAACGAATTCAAGAATTTTTTGTAATTGGGCAACAATGTTAACTTAGATCTCTAACGTAGATAATGACGTGCAACGGTAAGTAAATTAGACGGACTGTAGCTATCTCTGAACAAACTAAAATAATTCAGGCCTATTAGCCTCGGATTGCAGCTAAAGAAATGGCATGGGTGTCTTAGCGACATCTGCTAGAAACAAGTCAAAGTTTTCAATTTAATAAAATATAAAATAACGTTAAACTAAAAACCTTGGAACCATTTTTCTGGTTACAACTCCGTGGCTTCTAAAAATGCAAGCCAAACGGATCTGGAGTATCCCTCATCTTCTTTTTGCTCCAGCATCCGTTTGGCTTGCATTTTTAGAAGCCACGGAGGTGTAACCAGAAAAATGGTTGCAATGATAATGTGTCATAATTTTAATTCTAGATCAATTGGTCGAACGCAATTGCTAGAGATCGATAACTCAAAATCAACTGCTCGATATAAAAATTGATCGAAATAAAAATTGCTCGAATAAAAAAGAAAATTATATGTCCAAATATTTATTCACAATAATGCAAAATTTGTAGGTATATAAGAGAGGTACATTTAATAGGACAAATTATTTAATATTCTAGGTATATAATCACAGATATTAATTTGTGGTTCATAATATGTAATTGTTTATTAAACGCAATAACCTATCAACACTATCTCTATATCTTCTATGATCATTTTGAGGTTGTTTGCCACTTATGGATACTCGTTCTCAGAGGCATCTTTCAGTGCATCACAGGTTTTCGATTTCTTTCTAACGCATTAAGTTGGAAGTGACAGAAAAAATGGTACGTACGTGATCACAGTTTGTTATAACATTTATTCTAGTTGTTGATAGATGGCGCTATAATCGAACAAAAAATGATTTAGGAATTATATATACGACTATAATCTGTACAATTTATAAGACTATACAAATCAAAGAAAATAACATTTTATAAATGCAATAAACACAATTGATTTGTTTTTATACCAAATTGCAAATTAAAAGGTTAAACTGCAATACCCTTTTCATATTTGGCTGATTACGATTCTGACAACTGTCACAATTAACTTTAATGTCAGATTATAATAAATGTTATAAATGTATATTACCACGGACTTACCTTTTTTGCGGTTACTTGTGACATACTGAAAAATGCCTCTGAGAAGGACCACACTGTTCAATTTTTAGTTCATTTAAACTTTGTTCTTGTTCTAGAGCGGAAATAAATTTCTGCCGTTATTTTTCTTATATTTCCAAAGCTCATACATATTTAAGATTTATAATTAAGATGTTTTCAGCATAAATTAATATACGATTATATATGTGGAATATCATATAATTTGTTCTATTATACTATCTTTCTTATGTCTATATTTTGTACTATTGTGAATAAATATTTTAGATATACAATTTTCTTTTTCATTCGAGCAATTAACTTTGAGTAAATGTGACCTTTCGGCAGTTGCTTTTCTCTGTAATAATTGTATAAACTCTAAAAAACGTAGGTGTTCTACAAAATATTTTATAGAAAAATTTTTTGATCAACAATAGAGTTTGATTTTATGCTTCTGTATTTTGGTAAAATTTTAAAAGCATTAAAAAGAGTAAACTGACGGACGGACCTCTTGAGACAGAGAGCGAAGTGTTCTTGCGCTAGTTTTTTGGGGAAAAATTATTATTGTAGTAGAGATACACGCCTTCGCCAAAATTTTGATTATTATACCAGAGATGCGCCTCTATAAAAGCATCTGCCAAAATTTTGATTATTATACCAGAGACATGGTCCTTCGGTAAAATTTTGAAATATTTTTGATACATTAAAAATAGTAATCGATAAATTAAAAACTTCATAATTTCACGGATGTTAGTACAATTTTCGCCCGTTCTTCTCGTGTGCTTAATGTCGTTTCTCGTGCTCTCGTGTTGTCCTACGGGCTCGTTTTGTTATATCGGAAACTAATTGAGCTAGAGAGACGATTTATATACCGTTGGATAGCGAACTCATCAGGGAGTATAACTGCCAAATTTCATAAAAATCGGTCTAGTAGTTTCGGATGAGTATGGCAACAAATACTGAGAAAGATAATTTTTTATATATATAGATGTTAAATATTTAAATGGCTATTAAAAAATAACGGTTGAAGATAAAAAAGTGAAAATTTAGGATTGTGTGTATATTTTGGTTCTACATCCTATAAAATTAAGAAAATAAAAATTTGGCCAAAAAAATTTAAAATACCTTTTCACTTAGGTAGACCGTTCCACTTCAGAAACCATCCCGGGTTCATGCACAACAACTTTGATTAAGGTCATCATACGATCAAATGCATAGTTTGCGAGTCTATACGGAACATACATACATACAAACATTCATTTTTATTTATATAGAAGAGGTAATATTTAGATGGCTATTAAAAATTAACGGTTGGAGATAAAAAAGTGAAAATTTAGGATTTTGTGTATATTTTGGTTCTACATCGTATAAAATTAAGAAAAAAAAAATTGGCCAAAAAAATTTAAAATAATTTTGGGGGGGCAAGCCCCCTTTTCACTTAGGTAGAACGTTCCACTTCAGAAACCATCCCGGGTTCATGCACAACAACTTTGATTAAGGTCATCATACGATCAAATGCATAGTTTGCGAGTCTATACCGAACATACATACATACAAACATTCATTTTTATTTATATAGAAGAGGTAATATTTAGATGGCTATTAAAAATTAACGGTTGGAGATAAAAAAGTGAAAATTTAGGATTGTATGTATATTTTGGTTCTACATCGTATAAAATTAAGAAAAAAAAATTTGGCCAAAAAAATTTAAAATAATTTTGGGGGGGCAAGCCCCCTTTTCACTTAGGTAGACCGTTCCACTTCAGAAACCATCCCGGGTTCATGCACAACAACTTTGATTAAGGTCATCATACGATCAAATGCATAGTTTGCGAGTCTATACGGAACATACATACATACAAACATTCATTTTTATTTATAGAAGAGGTAATATTTAGATGGCTATTAAAAATTAACGGTTGGAGATAAAAAAGTGAAAATTTAGGATTGTATGTATATTTTGGTTCTACATCGTATAAAATTAAGAAAAAAAAATTTGGCCAAAAAAATTTAAAATAATTTTGGGGGGGGGGGGGGGCAAGCCCCCTTTTCACTTAGGTAGACCGTTCCACTTCAGAAACCATCCCGGGTTCATGCACAACAACTTTGATTAAGGTCATCATACGATCAAATGCATAGTTTGCGAGTCTATACGGAACATACGTACATACAAACATTCATTTTTATTTATATAGATTAGATTGAAAGCTTTGATCCATTTTTTTAAATACCATTTTCATAGTAATAATATATAAAAATATAGTATAATACCACATTATTAAAACAATCAGTGGTGACATTCTCGTCGGCGCCTTTGAAGTTTTTGAAGTCTCGTTTTGTACACGCATCTTGGTATTTACGCAGCCATTTACGCGACGAGCAGAGTCCGTGATAAAACATGTAGTACTTTTTCAATTTCATTAAAATCTATAACAACGATTTTAACTAACAGCGGTTTTATGCAATTATTCTTAATTATTATTTTTGGAGCGAAAGTTTAAATAGTAAATGAAAAATTACTTTATTATACTGCTATTTAAAATTAAATTCATAATTTAAAAATACAGTATGAAGTCTTCGCACTAGTACTGCCTACTAAACCACTTTTTTTTAAAGACAAGTCTCGTTCATTTCAATGTTAAAATAAAGTTTTACCACTGAAAATATCTCTGGCAAACAACCTGATAATCATGTTGATGTCCGGATGATTTAAACAGAGAGAACAGATTAACTTGTCGAGAACAACTGTTGTTGTGTGAAAACGTGGATTTCCCGGTATTAGTACTGCTCGAACTCCAACCGAAAAAAATATTTACATTTTAAAACCAGGGAAAGCTCGACATAGATATAAATTTATCCAAAAGTTTATCTGCTGTTTTTACACGTAATATTAGGCTATTGATTATATTCAAAATAAGATAGCTAAAAGGAACTACAACGTTAACGGGGTTTTATTATTTCATATGGTCAATGGACATCTATATATGAAAAAACCGCGGAGTGCTACCATTTAAAGGGGTGCGTTTTTGAGAAATGGGTGAATTAGTCCCTGGGCACAGGTTACATTAGTGTGAGTTCTATGCACTTTTGGTACAAACATATCTACATAAAAATTGTTCCTGGCTAAATTTCCTATCTAAATATCACTTTTTAAAATCAATGATACTGTTTTTGACAAAATTATATTCAAAAGAAAAAGCACAAAGAAACCCAAAAGAAAGAAATTTTGTTTTTTGTCCCATAACTTTTGTCCACGAGGATATAGGTATAGACATTGCTTTACTGAAAAAAACCTACATATTTCTTCTTTAAAATATTGTTTAGTAGAGGTAATTAGGATTTATAGTTTTCGAAATATGATTTTTCAAAACTTCTCCACTCACAGCAATTTTGGGCAATTTTCCTTGTTATTTCGCAAATATTGTTCTGTAACTTTTTCCTACGCAACTTTAGGTATATGCAATGGTACACGTAATAGGAATAGAAATCAATTATCTTTAAAATGGTCTACTGTATAACGTTGTACGACTTTTTTTAAAGAGATTATGGTTTTTCAAGGTTTTATACTTTTAACGATTTTTTATAATATAATATGAAAATAAAATAATATTAATATATAAAATATTATAAATTATATAATATTATATTATATATTATATAATACCTAATATAAAAAAAATATTATTTTTTACATTTTTTACGATTATTTTTGAAATTTCTCATTATAACTTTTTTTCCTCTACATTTAGGTATATATTATATTATATACTAAAAAAAGCTTATTTTGTTTACTAATGGTGTATTACAAAAAATTCTAGGATTTTTTTTAATAAGATATTATTTTTCAAAATGTAATAAGTACTTGCAACGATTTTTGATTTTAGGATTATTTTTTAAATTTCTCATTATAACTTTTTTTTCTTCTACATGAATATACTATATATTGCTCAAGAAAGAGGGCTTACTTTCTGTTCTTTAAAATGGTGCATCATCTATATTTAAATAATGGAAACCGAGTGATTCTTTGATAGATTTTTACCTGTATTATTTAAAGTTATTTCTTTTACAAAAAATTACATCAACATTAGTCTTAGAAAACATCACTTTAGTTAAAATTATTTAAACGTTGACATTTAAAAAATTTTCAAAATCAAAGTCCATCTCCTCGTTAGCATTAGCTTCAATATCTTTCTCTGGCAACTCAGTTATCTTAGAGTTCCCACATTTAGTACCCATGCACATGCACTCTTTGCAGAATATTGAACAACTAATTCCTATCTTCCTACAACCGCAGTTTTTTGTACATCCTTTGGTACATTTACATGCTATTTTTTCAAGCAAAGCTTGTGGTGCAGGAGCTTTGACAATAAATATTGGAATTAATCCATATTTTGAAGTTTGCCCGGCCGAGTCAAGTGGATCCAAAGTATTACCTATAAAAAATAAGATTCAATCATAACACACAATCACATAAAAAAGTTATAATGAGAAATTTAAAAAAATAATCCTAAAATCAAAAATCGTTGCAAGTACTTATTACATTTTGAAAAAGCATATCTTATTCAAAAATAATCCTAGAATTTTTTATAATACACCATTTAAAAGCAAACAGAATAAGCTTTCTTTTTTATTATATAATATATACCTAAATGTAAAAAAAGTTATAATGGGAAATTTAAAAAATAATCGTAAAAAATATAAAAACTCGTTAAAAGTATAAACTCTTGAAAAATATAACCTCTTTAAAAGAAGTCGTACAACATTATACAGTAGAACATTTTAAAGGTAATTGATTTCTATTTCTGTTACATGTACCATTGCATATGTCTAAAGTTACGTAGAAAAAAGTTACAGAACAATATTTGCGAAATAACAAGGAAAATTGCCCAAAATTGCTGTGAGTGGCGAACTTTGAAAAATCATATTTCGAAAACTGTAAATCCTAATTACATCTACTGAACATCATTTTAAAGAGAAAATATGTAAGTTTTTTTTCTGTGAAACTATGTCTATACCTATATCCCCGTGGACAAAAGTTATGGGACAAAAAACAAAATTTCTTTCTTTTAGTATCTTTGACTTTAAAAAGTTATATTTAGATAGGAAATTTAATGAGGAACAATTTTTATGTAGACGTGTTTGTACCAAAAGTGCATAGAACTCACCCTAATGTAACCTGTGTCCAAGAACTAATTCACACATTTCTCAAAAACGCACCCCTTTAAATGGTAGCACTCCGCGGTTTTTTCATATATAGAGATTCATTGACCATATGAAATAATAAAACCCCGTTAACGTTGTAGTTCCTTTCTATAGTACATAATCAATAGCCTATATCAGGCACGTAATGGGAAACCACCTGATTTTCTTCCGGGGTACGTTATGAAATGACAATTAAGCAAGAAAATTCTGTGGAGGCTCTGACACAAAAACCATGTATTTTTAATTTTAATTTTTAATACGTTTAATAGTAATCCAAAAGTTATGATACCTTTTCACGTAGCTAGTTTCAATTGTTGCTAAGTATGTAAGTATTTACATTAATAACACTAGATACGCAGATGACACCGCCATAATGACAGGGAGTCTGGAAGACTTTCAAACCCTGTTAAACGCTGTAAACAACGAATGTATTGCAAACGGCTTAACAATCAAAGCAAAGAAAACAAAATGGATGGTCTTCGGAAAAATTAATATCGAAGACTCGGTACTAAAATTAGATAACAAAATCCTGGAAAGGGTTCAACACGTTAGATATCTGGGTAGCTGGATTGACTACAGGGTTGAAAGTGATGAGGAAATTTCGACCAGAATAGAACTTGTACGCCAGTCAATGGGAGCAAGAATAGGATATTACCTCCGAATTCTATCCTACTGCATGGATTTTAATGAAATTTTGGGCCTAGCCTCTACTTATCTCCTAATGCAATGTCTACCCTACGCCGATGTGTGCTTTTATCTTAGGGGTGGTTCCCACCCCTTCTTAGGGGTGAAAAAAATTTTGGTTAAAATTACCACGGAATTCGCTAGAGAACCTAATTCTAAGCAAAAACTGTTCTATAATTTTTTTTTTGAAAACTCGATACTTTTTGAGATATTCGTGGTTGAAAATTGGCCATTTTCATTGAAACATAATACCGTTTCGAACGGTTTTTTGCGAATACCTTAAAAACTATGCATCTAACTAAAAAAACTATATTAAACATTTTTGTAGGTTATAAAAAACAAAGAGACACTTGCCTTCATAAATCTTCTAATAATACAAAAAGAGATATGGTAGGTGAAAATAGTTTGTTTTTTGGTACATTCTCAAATTGGTGTATTCATCTTGAAATAACAGAGAAACGGTCGATTTTAGGTGTATAATGCTACTAATACCTTTTGTAGTGCTTGAAACTAACAAAGCCAACTAAGCCTAGTAATATATATCTCGACCCCCTTAAAAACACCCAAACGCGCGAACACATAGCACATCAGATAAATAGTAAAATGCACAGAATATCAAATATACCAAACGAAAACAGAACTATTAACGCATGTTGGTACGATATTCAAAACTCGATTTTAGAGGACGTAAGGGAATCTTTAAAAACACCTACAATGTTAGCAAAAAATGAATGGATGAACCAAGAAATTCTAGACTTGATGGAAGTTCGACGAAAATACAAAAATAGAAATATTATCAAATACCGTGAAATTAACAAACTCATAAAAAGAAAAATTAAACAGGCCAAAGAATCCTGGCTCGAGTATTCATGTAAAGAAATAGAAGACCTCCAAAAAAAGCATGACAGTTTCAACCCCACAAGAAACTTAAATATACCTCCGGAATTAGAAAACAGAAAAATGCTCACGTACTTAAAACCGCAGACGGAAAAATTTGTGATCACGAACAACAGTGCAAAGAATGGGAGAGACACATCAGTGACCTTCTTGACGATGCTTCTCGAGAAAATGCTCCAAATACTACCTGTGACAACCAATTAGACAGAGGTCCCAGTATACTGAAGTCAGAAGTCATAAAAGCAATACAACAAGCCAAAAACAATAAAGCACCTGGACCAGATCAAATCCCTGTTGAGCTACTTAAACTTTTGGATGAGGAAAACATTACCTACTTGACTACTTTCTTTAACAAAATTTACAACGAAGGAAAAATACCAGATGATTGGTTGGAGTCACTGTTTATAACATTACCAAAGAAAAGCAGGCCCACCAAATGCAGCGATTTTAGACTAATCAGTTTGATGAGTCACACACTTAAGATACTTTTACGTATTATACAAAACCGAGTATTCCTTCTGTGCGAAACTAGAATGGGTAATAAGCAATTTGGATTTAGAAATGGTCTAGGAACTAGAGAAGCACTATTTTGTATGCGCGTTCTATTACAAAAAAGTTGTGAATTCCGAAAGAACGTTTATGTTTGTTTCATCGACTTCGAGAAGGCATTCGACCGAGTACAACATGATACACTTTTCGATTGCCTGCAGGCAGCAGGCACTACGATATAAGACTGCTGAAATACTTATATTACAATCAAGTAGCCTCTATCCAAATTGGAGACAGTGGTACTGAAAAACTGCCGATAAAACGTGGAGTACGACAAGGTTGTGTTTTATCACCCACCCTTTTTAATCTGTACTCTGAAGAAATGTTTAGGGAGGCCTTGGATGACAGACAAGAGGGAGTAAGGCTAGGCGGAGCAGTAATCAACAATATTAGATAAGCTGACGATACAGCCATTCTTGCTGAAAATTTACAAGATCTTCAGACACTACTAAATCTAGTCAGTGAAGCAAGCTATCGGAGAGGCCCTAAAATCAACATTTCAAAAACAAAGTGGATGGCAGTTGGAAAGATTAATATAGATCAAGGTCAGCTTTCTCTTGATAGAGAGGAGTTAGAACGGGTAAATCATTTCAAGTACCTTGGCAGCTGGTTAAATGTAAATTGTGACTCTGATGAAGAGATAATAACTAGGATCGAAATATCACGGAAGGCTTTTATGACCTGGAAACCAGTTTTATGTAATAGAAACCTGTCGATGAATATTCGAAAGAAGGTGCTGAAATGTTATGTGTGGTCTATCCTATTGTATGGTTGTGAGACATGGACGTTAAAAACCACAATGCTAAACAAAATAGAAGCATTCGAATTCTGGTGCTATCGACGACTCCTAAAGATATCGTGGGTTTCGCACACTTCCAATGAAGATGTTCTTCAAATGATGAATTCGGAATGTCTGCTCATAAGCATCATAAAGAGGAGAAAAACAGAATACTTCGGCCATATAATTAGAGGACCTAAATACCATCTGCTTCGCCTTATAATACAAGGAAAAGTGGAGGGAAAGAGATAGATTGGTCGAAAGAAACTATCATGGCTGCGTAATATTAGACAATGGTGTGGCTGCACAGTAGAAGAATTATTTCGCGTAGCAGCCGATAGAGAGAGATTTCAGGAAATTGTAAACATGATGACGGCCAACGTCTGAATACAGACACGGCACCTAAAGAAGAAGAAGAAGTGCTTGAAAAGACCTTTAAAATGAGCTATATTAAAGGTCCATTACATTAAAACTAAGCTAGATATGCTGCAAACAGAATTGATAACTAATGTATTTTAAGAAAAAATGAGAAGTCATTTTAACCCTCATCCACCAAAATGTAAATGCATCGTTTTCCTTTCACAATACCTTTTATTATGGTGTTATTTCTATGTTCAAAAAGTTGGACGGGTTTAAAATGAATGGTTTTTGAAAAAAAAATCAAATTATAGAGAGCATTTTTAAATTTTCTTAAAAATCTTCTTTTTTCTCCATGTAACTTGAAAATGATAAGAGATACAGTAATAAAAAATAAAAAGGAAATTTTTATCTGTAAAAGCCCTACATTTTTGTGTCGAATCTTTTTTTCGTATCTCTTATCTTTTTCGAGTTACATGGAGGAAAAGGAAGATTTTTAAGAAAATTTATAAATGCGCTCTATAATTTTATCTTATTTTTTTCAAAAACCATTCATTTGAATCCAGTCCAACTTTTTGAACATAGAAATAACACTATAATAAAAAGTATTGTAGAAGGAAAACGATGTAGTTATTCTGATGGATGAGGGGTTAAATAATATACTTCTCATTATTTCTTAAAATACATTAGTCATCACCTTTTTTGCAGAATATATCGCTTAGTTTGAATGTAATCGACATTTAGTATTGCACATTTTAACCGGTGTTACCTTAGCCATAAATTCCATCCATAAATTTTTTTTTTCATATTTTCACAAAAATTTGGTATAAATTTATCAAAAATGAATAAAACAGATAATATTGACAAGAAAAATGTTATATATGTTATATATGTTTGGAAAAAAAATTTAAACGGGCGATGTATTGACGGTGAGTAGATAATGCCACTCAAATTCAAAAATCCTTTATGGATGGTACGTTAGTCAACTTTTTTTCTCAGTTTTTTGTTAAATTCTCAAAGTAAATATAATAAAGCATAACATATAAAAAAATCGTGATGGAGGTATTTTCCAAAACAAGCGAAAAAAATTCTGAAACTTAGATGTATTGCGCGCTATTCGTTAATACGTCTCAAATTCAAAAATCCTTTATGGATGGTACGTTAGTCAACTTTTTTTCTCAGTTTTTTGTTAAATTCTCAAAGTAAATATAATAAAGCATAACATATAAAAAAATCGTGATGGAGGTATTTTCCAAAACAAGAGAAAAAAATTCTGAAACTTAGATGTATTGCGGGCTATTCGGTAATACGTCTCAAATTCAAAAATCCTTTATGGATGGATCGTTAGTCAACTTTTTTTCTCAGTTTTTTGTTAAATTCTCAAAGTAAATATAATAAAGCATAACATATAAAAAAATCGTGATGGAGGTATTTTCCAAAAAAAGCGAAAAAAATTCTGAAACTTAGATGTATTGCGCGGTATTCGTTAATACGTCTCAAATTCAAAAATCCTTTATGGATGGTACGTTAGTCAACTTTTTTTCTCAGTTTTTTGTTAAATTCTCAAAGTAAATATAATAAAGCATAACATATAAAAAAAACGTGATGGAGGTATTTTCCAAAACAAGAGAAAAAAATTCTGAAACTTAGATGTATTGCGGGCTATCCGGTAATACGTCTCAAATTCAAAAATCCTTTATGGATGGTACGTTAGTCAACTTTTCTTCTCAGTTTCTTGTTAAATTCTGAAAGTAAATATAACAAAGCATAACATATAAAAAAATCGTGATGGAGGTATTTTTCAAAACAAGCGAAAAAAATTCTGAAACTTAGATGTATTGCGAGGTATTCGTTAATACGTCTCAAATTCAAAAATCCTTATGGATGGATCGTTAGTCAACTTTTTTTCTCAGTTTTTTGTTAAATTCTCAAAGTAAATATAATAAAGCATAACATATAAAAAAGTCGTGATGGAGGTATTTTCCAAAACAAGCGAAAAAAATTCTGAAACTTAGATGTATTGCGCGGTATTCGTTAATACGTCTCAAATTCAAAAATCCTTTATGGATGGTACGTTAGTCAACTTTTTTTCTCAGTTTTTTGTTAAATTCTCAAAGTAAATATAATAAAGCATAACATATAAAAAAATCGTGATTCAGGTATTTTCCAAAATAAGAGAAAAAAATTCTGAAACTTATATGTATTGCGGGCTATTCGGTAATACGTCTCACATTCAAAAATCCATTATGGATGGTACGTTAGTCAACTTTCTTTCTCAGTTTCTTGTTAAATTCTCAAAGTAAATATAATAAAGCATAACATATAAAAAAATCGTGATGGAGGTATTTTCCAAAACAAGCGAAAAAAATTCTGAAACTTAGATGTATTGCGCGGTATTCGTTAATACGTCTCAAATTCAAAAATCCTTTATGGATGGTACGTTAGTCAACTTTTTTTCTCAGTTTTTTGTTAAATTCTCAAAGTAAATATAATAAAGCATAACATATAAAAAAGTCGTGATGGAGGTATTTTCCAAAACAAGAGAAAAAAATTCTGAAACTTATATGTATTGCGGGCTATTCGGTAATACGTCTCACATTCAAAAATCCTTTATGGATGGTACGTTAGTCAACTTTTTTTCTCAGTTTCTTGTTAAATTCTCAAAGTAAATATAATAAAGCATAACATATAAAAAAATCGTGATGGAGGTATTTTTCAAAACAAGCGAAAAAAATTCTGAAACTTAGATGTATTGCGCGGTATTCGTTAATACGTCTCAAATTCAAAAATCCTTTATGGATGGTACGTTAGTCAACTTTTTTTCTCAGTTTTTTGTTAAATTCTCAAAGTAAATATAATAAAGCATAACATATAAAAAAATCGTGATGGAGGTATTTTCCAAAACAAGAGAAAAAAATTCTGAAACTTAGATGTATTGCGGGCTATCCGGTAATACGTCTCAAATTCAAAAATCCTTTATGGATGGTACGTTAGTCAACTTTTTTTCTCAGTTTCTTGTTAAATTCTCAAAGTAAATATAATAAAGCATAACATATAAAAAAAACGTGATGGAGGTATTTTCCAAAACAACAGAAAAAATTCTGAAACATATGTATTGCGGGCTATTCGGTAATACGTCTCTCATTCAAAAATCCTTTATGGATGGTACGTTAGTCAACTTTTTTTCTCAGTTTCTTGTTAAATTCTTAAAGTAAATATAATAAAGCATAACATATAAAAAAATCGTGATGGAGGTATTTTTCAAAACAAGCGAAAAAAATTCTGAAACTTAGAGGTATTGCGCGCTATTCATTAATACGTCTCAAATTCAAAAATCCTTTATGGATGGTACGTTAGTCAACTTTTCTTCTCAGTTTTTTGTTAAATTCCCAAAGTAAATATAATAAAGCATAACATATAAAAAAAACGTGATGGAGGTATTTTCCAAAACAAGAGAAAAAAATTCTGAAACTTAGATGTATTGCGGGCTATTCGGTAATATGTCTCAAATTCAAAAATCCTTTATGGATGGATCGTTAGTCAACTTTTTTTCTCAGTTTTTTGTTAAATTCTCAAAGTAAATATAATAAAGCATAACATATAAAAAAGTCGTGATGGAGGTATTTTCCAAAACAAGCGAAAAAAATTCTGAAACTTAGATGTATTGCGCGGTATTCGTTAATACGTCTCAAATTCAAAAATCCTTTATGGATGGTACGTTAGTCAACTTTTTTTCTCAGTTTTTTGTTAAATTCTCAAAGTAAATATAATAAAGCATAACATATAAAAAAACGTGATGGATTTGACGTGAAATTTAACAAAAAACTGAGAAAAAAAGTTGACTAACGTACCATCCATAAAGGATTTTTGAATTTGAGTGGCATTATCTACTCACCGTCAATACATCGCCCGTTTAAATTTTTTTTCCAAACATATATAACATATATAACATTTTTCTTGTCAATATTATCTGTTTTATTTATTTTTGATAAATTTATACCAAATTTTTGTGAAAATATGAAAAAAAAATTTATGGATGGAATTTATGGCTAAGGTAACACCGGTCACATTTTAAATGTTTTTCAAGCACTACAAAAGTTATTAGTATCATTATACACCTAAAATCGACAGTTTCTTTGTTATTTCAAGTTGAATACACCGATTTGAGCATGCAGCAAAAAAACAAACTCTTCTCACCTACCATATCCCTCTTTGTATTTTAACTAAAAGATTTATGAAGCAGGTTCAATCCATGCCAAGTGGTCCAATATAAATTAAGTTGGTTGCTTGACTATTTTTAATATTTTCTATTTTTCTACCTCTTAAACTTCAGTCCATAGAGAGTCCAGAATTCCAGCTATTTTATTTTTAAAAAATTTAGTTTGCCGATGACGGCCATTTTTGTTAAAGCGTATCGATCATTTTCACGGAAAACACGGCTTCGTTCTTTAGCCAATATTTTCACTGAGGTTTGTCCTAGAACAATAAATCAAAAACCAAACTTTTTAGAAAAGTATGCTCTAAAAAACGGCCTATAGCATTATTTAATTTCAAACTACCCTTAAGGCCTTAAATGAACCTCAAAGTTTGAAGAGGTAAACTGATAAAATTCCATTTTCAGCATTTTTTTAACAGCATAAGGCAAGCCGATAATGGTTTGTAATTTTTTTCTGCAAAAGACATACGTACATACTTTAAATAAAAAAAGTTTGAGCTTTGAGACTTAAGTAAATTTTTTCAAAAAAAAAATCTCAAAAACCTCAAAGTTTGACCCCTTATATATCTGATGGGCACGGATGAAAAAATTTTAAATTTGGCTGAATGTTAGCCCCTAGCAAGTAGAATAAGGAGTAAAAATTTGGAGTTGCAGACTTACGTCATATAGGAGTTACAGGCCTGAAAAAATGGTCAAAAATCAAAATGGTCAAAATTTTAGCGTTTGCGGGCAGGGTAATTAAAATTCAAATAAACTGTCTAATGCAATAAAAATTAATCTATTTTCACCAGATTTCACAATGAATACAAAATTTATACAGGGTGGGCCAAAGAAAAGAGTTCGTCTTGATATTTGGCAGTTATTGGATTTTAAGGGAATGCCGAAACAGGTCGATTTTTATTTTTAAATTACAATTTTTTTATATATATTTCATACGTCTCCTTAACGTGTCATCGTCAGTGACGTCATCCACCTGGGCGTGATGACGTAATCGATTATTGTTTTAATGGTAATAGGGGTCGTATGTTATCTCATTTGAAAGAGTGTTCAATTCTCTGTTCAGAAGTATAAACAATAATATAATTATTTATACAGGGTGGCCAAAAAATAATTTTTGAATTAAATTATTTGACACAAAAAGTAGAATGTATGAAATTTATTTCACTCAAAATACATTTTATTGCTGTCATAAAAAAATTATTATTTGGCAAATAAACATTGCTTTTAGCTTAAATTAAATGTTCAAACTGTCAAGAGGTAAGCGGGAGGCTGTTTGTGATTTAATTTAAGAAAAAAGAAATGTTTATTTGTGAAATAAACATTTTTTCTATTTTCTGACAGCAGTACAATGTATTTTTAGTTGCCACAAGACCCCTATTCCTATTTAAAAAATCATCGATTACGTCATCACGCTCTGATGGATGACTTCACGTAGTATGAAATATATGCCAAAAAGTTGCAATATAATAAAAATAAAAATGGACCTATTTCGGCATTTCCTTAAAATCTAATAGGTAACTATTGCCAAATATCGAGGTGGACTCTTTTCTTTGGCCCACCCTGTATAAATTTATATTCATTGTGAAATCTGGTGAAAATAGATTAATTTTTATTTCATTACAGTTTATTTGAATTTTAATTACCCTGCCCGCAAACGCTCAAATTTTGACCATTTTGATTTTTGACCATTTTTTCAGGCCTGAAACTCCTATATGACGTAAGTCTGCAACTTCAAATTTTTACTCCTTATTCTACTTGCTAGGGGCTAACATTCGGCCAAATTTCAAATTTTTTCATCCGTGCCCATCAGAGATATAAGGGGTCAAACTTTGAGATTTTCCAAAAAATTACGTTTTTGAGATTTTTTTTTTAATTTACTAAAGTCTCAAAGCTCAAACTTTTTTTATTTAAAGTATGTACGTATGTCTTTTCCAGAAAAAAATTACAAACCAATATCGGCTTGCCTTATGCTGTAAAAAAAATGCTGAAAATGGAATTTTATCAGTTTACCTATTCAAACTTTGAGGTTCATTTAAGGCCTTAAGGGTAGTTTGAAATTAAATAATGCTACAGACTGTTTTTTTAGAGCATACTTTTCTAAAAAGTTTAGTTTTTGATTTATTGTTCTAGGACAAACCTCAGAAAAAATATTGGCTAAAGAGCCAAGCCATGTTTTCCGTGAATATGATCGACACGCTTTAACAAAAATGGCTGTCGTCGGCAAACTAAATTTTTTAAAAATAAAATGAATGCAATTTTGTACTCTCTATAGACTGAAGTTTAAAGGGTAGAAAAATAAAAAATATTAAAAATAGTCAAGCAACCACCATTGGACCACTTGGCTAGGATTGACCCAGCAACGAATCTCTTTGTTTTTTTATAACCTACAGAAATATTTTATATAGTTTTTTTTATTAGATGCATATAGGTCTGGATCCCGCGTATGAAAAAAAAGTTGATTAATAGCAAGCTGAAAATTTGTTAACAGCTTAAGGGTGTCTAGTCGGACAAACTTTGATATATGGGAACACTGGAACAGGGGTAGTTTTAATTGTGGAACAGGTTAAAAATTTGGAACGGTCAGACCACGAAAACGGCACATTTATTTTGTCCGACAGAATAGACTTAAACTCTCCGAACAGAGATTAAACTCTCATGCAAAAATCAGACTGCTATTTATCACCAAATGGGCGTTTTAATGAGTGGAACATGTAGAATATGTCAAATGACAGGGATTATGACAGGTGATAAATAGCAGTCTGATTTTTGCATGAAAGATTAATCTCTGTTCGGAGAGTTTAAGTCTATTCTGTCGGACAAAATAAATGTGCCGTTTTCGTGGTCTGACCGTTCCAAATTTTTAATCTGTTCCACAATTAAAACTACCCCTGTTCCAGTGTTCCCATATATCAAAGTTTATCCGACTAGAGACCCTTAAACTATTAACAAATTTTCAGCTTGCTATTAATCAACTTTTTTTTCATACGCGGGATCCAGACCTAATAGTTTTTAAGGTATTCGCAAAAATCCGTCCGAAAAAGTGTAATTTTTCAATGAAAATGGAGAATTTTCAACCAAGAATAACTCAAAAAGTATACTTACTGTGAAAATATCAAGTAAATCGATGTAGTAGGATGGAATTCGGAGCCAAATACCCTCATTGACTGCCCTATTGCAGGAAAAAGCTTTATTAGCTGGCGTTCGGAATTGTGCAGGAGAAGTCTGTCATTGACCACACGTCTCAGAGTATTGAAGTGCTACGTTTGATCCGTTTAGTTCTATGGATGTGAAACTTGGACAACAAAAGTGAAGAATCTCAACAAATTAGAAGCGTTCGAGTTGTGGTGTTACCGTCGCATGCTCAGAATCCCGTGGACAGCACACATATCCAACGAACGTGTGCTGGAGTCCATGCACAAAGAGCGAGAATGGATCAACGTCATAAAACTGATAGTGGAGTCACTGAAGGTTTTCACCTCCGATTTCGTTGCACCTACATCGATTTTCATGAAAATTGGTGAGTAGTTAGAAGATACTTCAGGGAACAAAGGTAACATGATGCCAACTTGCGCTTTTACCCTTTTATTAAAAACGCTTTTATTAAAAATAATACCAGAAATCGATAGAGGTGCAACTTCTAAGCAAAATTTGTTATATAAAGTTATTAACATAAATCAATACTTTTTGAGTTATTAAATATCAAATATTTTATTTTTTCTTAAAAAAATGCATGTTGTAAAACTGTTTTTCACGTATTACTCAAAAACTATAAGCTTTTGTAAAAAAGTTATTAATACCAAAATTAAAGATAATACAATATATACGATAACCGCACTTAAAGAACTAAACTAATGTTATTTCAATGTGAGTTATGGGTAATTGAATGTATATTTTTTTCGACGAGTACTCAAATATAAGTATTCAAGCTTACATAATAGTGTAGGAAACAGAGGTTGAACCTTGCAAAATGGACACAAGTCGGGTTTTATTTTTTTTCTGGTAGATCAAGGGGTGCTTATTATAAGACTAACTTTTTCTGAAAAAATTTCGCCCCGGAACCCCCTTTTTCACCCCTTTAAAGGGGGTAATTTGTGGTTTTTGCGAAACGTAGCCCTTCCTGTACCTTTTACAAAAAAATTTTTGTATAGAAGTATAAAGAGGACTATATTTTCTATGATTTATTTCCCGACAGCATAGGTCTATCGTCTACCGTTTAGCGGGGGTGGCGCCCCAAAGTTGACAAGTTTTTAAAAAAGATGTTTTAAAAAAAAATATATTTTCCCCTAACTTCAACGGAAATTAAGAAAAAGTGCTGCGACAATTTTTCACAAATAAGTGACTGATTTTTTGGTATAGGTTTCACTTAAGGGTAATTGCCCTATTTTTAATTACAGGGTGTTACATTTTAAAAAACCCCTTTTTATACCATCTTAACCGTTTATGCTAGAATAAAAAGACTTTCAGCGATTACCCATGTACTGGTGGTATTTACAAATTTATATAATACATCCCCATTTTTCCCCGGAACCACCCAAAAAAAAAGAAGAATTAATAAATAAAGTGATTCTCTTGGAATCCTTCACACACAATGCCCTTTATTAATATGCTTCATATATCATTTTGTGAACGTTATTATTACCCATGCATGGACACCAAAAGCGATTTCCTAGTGCAACCCCTGTAGCCAAAAATAAATAAATAAAATGGGGGTTGAAATTTTTTTTTTGTTTTTTGCTTTTTGATCCATATGGGCATATGCCTCATCAATTCTGCTATTCAAAAATATATATGGTTATTGCAACATTCCTGCGGAAACCATCCCTATCCTTGAAAATATACTGCAGAAACTACCCCTATCCCTTGGCGAGCATATTTTTACGATTTTCTCATTACCTATGCATTATTTTTAAACAAAACTTATACAAAGTTAAAGATCACTATTAACTCTAAAAATTAGGTCCTATTCATTTTTTTCGTATAAGCAACCGTTACGGCACAGTGGCGCCGTAAACTTCGTGATATGCTTTGGCGGGCTGCAGTTTTTGTTTTTTATTTCGTCACTTGTTTGTTTTATTGATAAAGTACTTATGTAAAATAAAACAACACAGTGTAAGCTACAAATTATGACCTATACACATTTTATATTCTTTGCCCCCCAAAGCCACAGTGGTGGCCCAAATTCAATTTTTGCATATTTTCGCCACCTACACGCATTTTATTTCATTAATGCTACCTTAATAGCACAATATTCACCCTTAAGTGGTCGCTAAGCAGTGGCGGATCCAGGGAGGGGTGATGGGGGCGATCACCCCCCTCTCACACCAAAAGTGATATTATATTTAAAGATTATAAAAATATTCTTTTATTTTTATAGAAATTTAGCCAATTGGCACGCCCCTTAACGATGCTGGATCCGCCACTGTCACTAAAACATAAAAAGGACGCCATCATTATAAAAATAATAATATAAGTATTTCTATAAAAATAAATGAATATTTTTATAATCTTTAAATATAATATCACTTTTGGTTTGAGGGAGGGGGGTGATCGCCCCCATCACCCCTCCCTGGATTCGCCACTGCTTAGCGACCACTTAAGGGTGAATATTGTGCTATTAAGTTAGCATTAATGAAATAAAATGCGTGTATGTGGCGAAAATATGCAAAAATTGATTTTGGGCCACCACTGTGGCTTTGGGGGGCAAAGAATGTAAAATGTGTATAGGTCATAATTTGTAGCTTACACTGTGTTGTTTTATTTTACATAAGTAATTTATCAATAAAACAAAGAAGTGACGAAATAAAAACCAAAAACTGGAGTCCGCCAAGCATATCATGAAGTTTACGGCGCCACTGTGCCGTAACGGTTGCTTATACGAAAAAAATGAATAGAACCTAATTTTTAGAGTAAATAGTGGTCTTTAACCTTGTATAAGTTTTGTTTAAAAATAATGCATAAGTAATGAGGAAATTGTAAAAACATGCTCGCCAAGGGATAGGGGTAGTTTCTGCAGTATATTTTCAAGGATAGGGGTGGTTTCCGCAGGAATGTTGCAATAACCATATATATTTTTGAAAAGCACTATTGATGAAGCATATGCCCGTATGGATCAAAAAGCAAAAAACAAAAAATAAGTTTCAACCCCCATTTTATTTATTTATTTTTGGCTACAGGAGTTGCACTAGGAAATCGCTTTTGCTGTCCATGCATGGGTAATAATAACGTGCACAAAATGATATATGAAGAATATTAATAAAGGGCATTGTGTGTGAAGGATTTCAAAAAAATCACTTTATTTATTAATTCTTCTTTTTTTTGGGTGGTTCCGAGGAAAAAATGGAGGTAAATTATACAAATTTGTAAATAGCACCAGTACGTGGGTAATCATTGAAAGTCTTTTTACTCTAGCATAAACGGTTCAGATGGTATAAAAAGGGGTTTTTTAAAATGTAACACCCTGTAATTAAAAATAGGCCAATTACCCTTAAGTGAAACCTATACCAAAAAATCAGTCACTTAGTTGTGAATAATTGTCGCAGGATTTCTTCCTAATTTCCGTTACAGTTAGGGAAAAATACATTTTTTTTAAAAACATCTTTTTTAAAAACTTGTCAACTTTGGGGCGCCACCCCCGCTAAACGGTGGATGATAGACATATGCTGTCGGGAAATAAATCATAGAAAATATAGTCCTCTTCATATTTCTATAAAAAAAAATTTTTGTAAAAGGTACAGGAAGGGCTACGTTCCGCAAAAACCACAAATTACCCCCTTTAAAGGGGTGAAAAAGGGGGTTCCGGGGCGAAATTTTTTCAGAAAAAGTTAGTCTTATAATAAGCACCCCTTGATCTACCAGAAAAAAAATAAAACCGGACTTGTGTCCATTTTGCAAGGTTCAACCTCTGTTTCCTACACTATAACGGGAAAACGATGCATTTTATAGAATATACTTGCTAAGCACTTGTCAAAGTACTTCGGAATACCTATCAAATGAGCTCCAGTATAAGTTAATAGCATCAAAATTAAACAAGTTATGATGAAAATAAGAGAACACTTTCGATTTTTTTAGGAAAAAGGGAAAAATAAAACATACGCCATTTCCACAAAAATTAAAATTTGTAGTAATCCTCACAAGAATTTTTTTAGGTTAACATAGTTAATGATTTCAACAATTTTGACCGGTTTAGAATGCATATTTTTGAAAAAAGATATAATTTAAAAAAATCAGAATTTTTAAAATTATCGTCCTTTTCATTTTCTTTTGATAATAACTCCAAAAATACTCAAGATACGTAAAAAATGATACGCTCCAAATACTTTATCCATTTTACTATTTCCGTAGAGTAAAAAATAACCGAGATAGAACCGTTTAAAATTTCAATTTTGCTGCGAGAACCATGTAACCGGGGCCATTTAACCTTTTATTTAAAAAAAAGTAAGAGGTTTAAAAAACTAAATTCGACGTTTTTTAATAGCTCTTGAAATCAAATTTTAATTAGTTTTTAGGTGAACCTGATATCTTAAAAATTAACGGAGGTATTTACAAAAAAACAATAACATTTTTTGGAAAAATTTTTAAAAGATAAATTTTGAAAAATTTTTCGTGCATAAATTTTAATGCTATCAACTTGTTCGAGGGCTTATTTGATAGATATTTCTAAGAACTTTGACAAATGTTTAATAAGTTTATGTTATAAAATGCTTCATTTTTCCGGTATTTAAGCTTGAATACTTAGATTTGGGTACTCGACGAAAGAAATATACATTAAATTTCCTATAACTCACTTTTAGTTAACATTTAAAGGTTTTTCTAGTAAGGAGTTTATTTGATTTTTTATTGGCCTCAATTTTGATAATAATAACTTTTTTGTAAAAACTTATAGTTTTTGAGTTATTTATGAAAAATCGGTTAAAAACATGCATTTTTATCACGAAAAATTAAAATCTTTGATCTTTAATAACTCAAAAAGTTTTGATTTATTTTAATAACTTTATATAGCAAATTTTGCTTATAATTTGTCCCTCTATTGAATTGTGGGGTTATTTCTAATAAAATAATTTTCACCCCCGAGGAGGGGTGGCATCCATCCCCAGGGTAAAAGCGCAAGTTGACACCATGTCACCTTTGTTCCTCGAGATATTCTCTAACCACTCACCAATTTTCATGGAAATCGATGAAGGTTCAACGAAATCGGAGGTAATAGCTCATATCCACCTTCAGTGACTGCACTATGAGAAAGGTTCAATACTTCGGTCATATAATGAGAAGACCTAAATATCGCTTACTCCGGTTGATTAATCAGGGCAAAATCGAAGGAAAACGCTGGGTTGGAAGAAAACAATTATCCTGGCTGAGTAGCATTAAACAATGGACAGGTCGAACGGTTGAGGAATTGTTTCATATAGCTGCCGATAAAGCTAACCTTTTTTCATCAGCTTGTTAATACCACGATAACCAACGTTTAAAAACAAGCACGGCACAGAAAGAAGATGTAAGTATTTACCTCATGTTTTCAGTGTAACAGTCAACTTTTTTTATTTATTATATTAACGCGGAAATACTTTAAGGATTTCGCTGATAATGGTCTGATAAGACCGAAAACGTTTTGAAATTTTAATCCGTTTGGTAATTTCAATTGTTTACAAAAGTATTTTTGAAGTTATACTTTAGGCGCGTTGCGTTGGGAGTAAAGGGCCTAGCCGAGTAAGATGATGAAAACTACCCCCCAACTTGATTCGAATTCTATATACATAGGTCACCGTTTAGCATATATAGTGAAACTAACTTTCTGAAATTTTTAGCCCCCTAGGTGGTCATGTGACCCACCTAGAGCCTAATTAGGGTTTTTATGTTTTTATTTTTTATCTCAGCCGCATCGAGAACCAGCTAAAAACTTTAAACAAAAAAGTTGTAAGCTTTAAAAAGTTGTCAAATTTTTTTTTAATTTTTGGCGGGAAATTTCAGTTTTAGAACAATTTTAAAATTTTAAATGAGTATAAAAAAATAACTAAGATATTCGTTTTCACGAAAAAAATATATAACGTGTATTTTTTCATAATGTTTCACCCTGAATTTTTTCAAATTTTTAAAATTGGTGAAACGCACCTTTAAAAATAAAAAACCGCATTTTTTCGGTCTTTTTTCGTTTTTTGATACAATTTTATACATAGTTTTCAAAAAAGGTAATACCGTCACTAGAATAGGTCAAAAACTGAAAAATAATTGGGGTTTGCTTAATAAAAATTTTTTGTAGCGCCATCCATTTTCATGATACAGGGCGTTGAAGAAAACAAAATTTTACACATTTTTTACGATTTTGCCGAAACTACTGGCAACATTGTAATAAAACTTGGCGGGTTTTAAGAGGTAGTTATTGTGCATGTTTTGACATACAATTAAGGATTTGATATTCATCATTGGAGCGCATAGGGGTAATGGTCTGAACTTTTCAAAGAAAAAAAGATAGTACGCCACTGACATATTTCAAATTAACAATCATTTTTGTTCTCATGAAAACTATGTTCTCATTTTTTCACACGACGCGCCGTTTTGCTGCAAAAAATAAAATATCTTAACGCTTCCAAAGTATTCGAATTAGTTTTTATAATGGATGTACGAGTTTATGTAGATGTAGAAACTACTAGAAGTTCGAATACTTTGTAAAGGTTAAGATGTTTTATTTTTTGAATAAAAATGGCTTGTCGTATGAAAAAATAGGAAGATAGATTTTTTGTCACAAATTGAACGAGGAATTCAAAAACGATTGTTAATTTGAAATATGTCAGTGGCGTACTATCTTTTTTCTTTAAAAAGTTCAGACCATTACCCCTATGCGCGCCAATGATAAATTTAAAATTCTTAATTGTTGTAAAATTTTGTTTTCTTCAACGCCCTGTATCTTGAAAATGGATGGCAATACAAAAAATTTTTATTAAGCAAACCCCAATTACTTATTTTTCAGTTTTTACCTATTCTAGTGACGGTGTTACCTTTTTTGAAAAATATGTATAAAATTGTGTCAAAAAACGAAAAAAAAATGACCGAAAAAATGCGGTTTCTTATTTTGAAAGGTGCGTTTTACCGATTTTAAAAATTTGAAAAAATTCAGGGTAAAACGTTATGCAAAAATACACGTTATATATTTTTTTCGTGAAAACGAATGTCTTAGTTATTTTTTTATACTCATTTAAAATTTTAAAATCGTTCTAAAATTTAAATTTTACATTAATTACAATGACCTGTCAACAATTGTTCAATATATCGGTTATGGGTAAACAAATGTTGTGTATATTAGTTTTTGTTATTGTGAGGACAGAGAAAAAAGCAAGTTTATAATTGTAGTGACTTTTTAAATAGTTTTTAAAAGCAACAGGTACGTAATTATTGCAAATGTTTCAGTACTGTAGTAAAAAATTACATAGGTACTTACCTATTTGGAAAATGTAAGTACAGGGTTATTCACTACATTTTGACCCCCCTGTAAACTGCTTTATTTACAGAATTAGAAAAAGATGTAAAATACAAAAGTTATTCGATTTTTAAATTATGATTTTTTGACATATATGTCATACTAGTGACGTCATCCATCTGGGCGTGATGACGTAATCGACTATTTTTTTAAATGGGAATAGCGGTCGAGTGCTATCTCATTTGAAAGGTTATTCAATTCCCTATTCAGTAATATAAACATTAACGTGATTAATTATACAGGGTGTCCAAAAATATTTTTTTTAATTAAATTAATTGACACAAAAAGAAGAATGTATGTAATTTATTTAATTCAAAATACATTATACTCCTGTCAGAAAACAGAAATAAATATTTATTGCACAAATAAACATTACTTTTCACTTAAATTCAATGTTCAAGCTGCCTCCCATCTGCCTCTTGGAAGTTTGAACATTGAATTTAAGCAAAAATCAATGTTTATTTGTGCAATAAACTTTTATTTCTGTTTTCTAACAGCAGTAAAATGTATTTTAAATTAAATAAATTACATACATTCTTCTTTTTGTGTCAATTAATTTAATTAAAAAAATTATTTTTGGACACCCTGTATAAATAATTATCTTAATGTTCATATTACTGAATAGAGAATTGAATTACCTTTCAAATGAGCTAGCACACGACCCCTATTCTAATTTTAAAAAATAGTCGATTACGTCATCACGCCCAGATGGATGACGTCACTAGTATGTTATATATGTCAAAAGATCATATTTTAAAAATCGAATAACTTTTGTATTTACCATTTTTTTTCTAATTCTGTAAATAAAGCAATTTACAGGGGGGTCAAAATATAGTGAATTATCCTGTACATATCTAGTAGGTAATGTTTTGATTTACATTAATTGATTACCAACAAAATGTTTACCAATCTTCATCTAATATATTGTTTTCTTACTCTATGCTTTGTTGTATTTTAATATTTTAATTCCACAAAAATCAAACTAATTTGATTAAATTCAGAACTGCCAAACAGTAAAACGTTCAGTTGGCCTATCTTCGCACATGACAGGTACGTGTAAGTGGCTAAATGAGCAGAGGCCTCGACTTCAAATCCTAAGCACCCTAATAAACGCGGGTTCGAATCCCAATGCAAGTTTTTATTTTTTTTTATACATTTTATGATTGTAAATATATATGTTATATATTTTTTTTTCAGAAAATGCGTATTTAGTTAAAATTTTTGCCAACAATTATTGTTCAGAAATCATTTCTTTGGGGCATTTGTCAATGTGTTTGTGTGTCTTTTATTCTTTTATTTTTTTAATTTTTGGTATTGTTTTAATAAAATTTTTTGGAAAGTATTAAAATTAGTTTAATATTTATATAAAATATAAATAAACTGTTTAAAGTACATATTAATTTCGTTGGAATCATATAATAGAAGTATAACTTCTTACGTGCGTACAAAGCACACACACATTCTTTTTTTTAATATATAGATATCATTTTGCACTAAAAGGTTTTTTACGTACTGTAAGTTTTGTATTAAACACCTAATTTACCAAGATTGTCTACTTGTTGTAGATTTATACAGCCTAACCTTGATGTCTATTTGTAATGTTACACGCCCTGATTTATATATTTCTAGCTCGATTTTTCATTAGCACCTGTTCGATCATATTTCCCTCCTGCAGTTTGAATCCCAACGAATTCACAGAGAGAAATAAATTTTTTCTGGCAAGATATCAACTTAAATTTTCTTGCAGAATGAGTACTTAATATCGCTAATTTGTACCTACTGATTTTTTTCGTAAGCGGTATCTTATTATTTTTGCTATGTACATTTCGTGTAGGTCATCCAGAGACAAAATATGTGCTCTATTCAGTATAAGTTTGGGCTATCCTCTACTCAAACACGACTCGTGATGCCCGCTACAAAAAATTGGTGAGAAAATTTTTAACATATACATATTTTAAATTGCTTCTGTATCTCTAGATATAGACTGAACACATAAACATCTGCAAATATTTATGTATATTTAAAGTAGCTTATCTGGATTTATGTTGACAAAAGTCATAGTGAGTTGTACTAAATGTGTGAATAAAACCAAAATAGTTACCATTAATAAAAAATGAATTAAAGATAAAAGTATCAAACATATTCATTTGCAACTGATTTATATATTACACATACAAGAAGCAAATAGACCACATAACAATTGAATATAAATGGAGATGCTGGTTGCAAGATTTCAGGAGCTTAAGAGGCTCTGATGTGCGGTCAGGCCCCATGTTAGTCAAACCGAGACTAAAAATGAAATTAACCGGAGATAAAAACAAAAAATGTCCTAAAACAAGAATGTATAAGAAATAATAAATTAATATTAACAAAATAATTCAGTGAGAAACTGGCAATTAACCGAACAGTATCACAACAAACTGGAGAGTCAGTCGAAAAAACATGGAAGCATTTTAAAGAAGTACCTAATGAAAAATACAGCAAAAGAAACAAAGGGATTAAAAAGAAGACAAAATAAAAACTGATAATTATAGATGCTACTGATAGAAGAAAGAAAAAAATCAAAGAAGAAATTCTAAAAAAGGAAGGGTTGGAAGAAGATAGTTCACTTGAAAGGGAAGGCAAGAAATGCAGAAGTAAAAAAACAAGCCAGAAAAGTTAAAAACAGCTTATGTTTCATTTCGGTTCAGAGATGATCTCACCATCCATCAAAGATGGGATGGTGGAGTGGAGCTGTTTTTAATTTTTCTTTTTACTCATATTTTGAGTACACGGAATCAACTTTGACTGGCCTAACTGATATTATGACATCGCCAATCACTTCACAGGCGGTCTTTCTAAGGGCCCGTTTTCACGCTACATCTTATTGTACGTTTTGTGTGATAGGACAAATCCTATACAATAAAATGTGGCGTGTAAACAGCAAAACGTACGTCTTGTCGAATCGAAATGAAATCTACGTAACGAATACGTTTTGTAGTACGTTTTGTATGACCCACAAAACGGTTAAAACGTATAAGAAAACGTAGCGTGAAAACGGGCCTGTATACAGCAAAACGTACGTCTTGCCGAATCGAAATGAAATCCAATATATACTGGACAAAACGTACGTTTTGCCGTACGTTTTGTATGACCCACAAAACGTACACACCCACAAAACGTACAATGTGTACGTTTTGTGTGATAGGACAAATCCTATACAATAAAATGTGGCGTGTAAACAGCAAAACGTACGTCTTGTCGAATCAAAATGAAATCCACGTAACGAATACGTTTTGTCGTACGTTTTGTATGACCCACAAAACGGTTAAAACGTACAAGAAAACGTAGCGTGAAAACGGGCCTGTAAACAGCAAAACGTACGTCTTGCCGAATCGAAATGAAATCCAATATATACTGGACAAAACGTACGTTTTGCCGTACGTTTTGTATGACCCACAAAACGTACACACCCACAAAACGTACAATGTGTACGTTTTGTGTGATAGGACAAATCCTATACAATAAAATGTGGCGTGTAAACAGCAAAACGTACGTCTTGTCGAATCAAAATGAAATCCACGTAACGAATACGTTTTGTCGTACGTTTTGTATGACCCACAAAACGGTTAAAACGTACAAGAAAACGTAGCGTGAAAACGGGCCTGTAAACAGCAAAACGTACGTCTTGCCGAATCGAAATGAAATCAAATATATACTGGACAATAAAACAAACACACCCACAAAACGTACAATGTGTACGTTTTGTGTGATAGGACAAATCCTATACAATAAAATGTGGCGTGTAAACAGCAAAACGTACGTTTTGTCGAATCGAAAAATGTATAGGATTTTTCCTATCACACAAAACGTACAATAAGACGTAGACGTAGCGTGAAAACAGCAAAACGTACGTCTTGTCGAATCGAAATGAAATCCACGTAACGAATACGTTTTGTCGTACGTTTTGTATGACCCACAAAACGGTTAAAACATACAAGAAAACGTAGCGTGAAAACGGGCCTGTAAACAGCAAAACGTACGTCTTGCCGAATCGAAATAAAATCCAATATATACTGAACAAAACGTACGTTTTGCCGTACATTTTGTATGACCCACAAAACGTACACACCCACAAAACGTACAATGTGTACGTTTTGTGTGATAGGACAAATCCTATACAATAAAATGTGGCGTGAGAACAGCAAAACGTACGTTTTGTCGAATCGAAAAATGTATAGGATTTTTCCTATCACACAAAACGTACAATAAGACGTAGACGTAGCGTGAAAACAGCAAAACGTACGTCTTGTCGAATCGAAAAAATTAAATCCGCTTATTGACAAAACGTACGTTTTGTCAAGTGTATACCAACATTACGTGGATTTCATTGCGATTCGACAAGACGTACGTTATGCTGTTTACACGCCACATTTTATTTTATAGGATTTGTCCTATCACACAAAACGTACAATAAGACATAGCGTGAAAACGGGTCTTAGAAACGTAACATAAGACGTTGCGTGAAAACGAACCTTTAAGAGAACGGTTCATTCTACAAAAAAAGTAATAAACATTTTTGTGTAAAATTATTTCTTTGGGGGACACTGAGGGTAGGAGTGGCAAATTGACATTCAACAGCAACTTTCACCTTGAATGTCTCGTTTTTAGAGATCAAATCCCTTACGCCTGAACTATATTTCTGAAGCACAAAATATAGCCGAAATAAATTTTTGTTACACTGTAAAGTTATTCTTTCTGACCTACACTGGCGGGCAAAAAATTTAGGTCACTAAATGAATTATACACGTTTGATGCCTCGAATTTGCTAAACCTGTTGTCCGATGTGAGTGATTTTTTAGTATGTTATAGCTTTATTATTTAAAAATCTCAAAGTGTTAATATTGTTGCTAGACAGGTAAATGTCATTTTATACCGGGTGTAACAATCATTACGTACTGTGTTTTTTTCCTTAAAGTTCGGATATGTTGGATAATAAAAAAGGTAGGTACCTACTTTTAACAACTAGCCATGTTCTTCATCAATGCAGGGTGTTTCTAAATAAGTGCGACAAACTTTAAGGGGTAATTCTGCATGAAAAGATAATGACTGCTTTATAAACATATGTCCACAAATGCTTCGTTTCCGAGATGAGATGTTGAATTTTTTCTTACAAACTGACAGTTTATTTTTTGCTCTAAAACCGGTTGAGATATGCACATGAAATTTGGTAAGTTTTAAGAGGTCGTTATTGCGCATTTTTTGACATACAAATAAGAATTTTATATTCACCATTGGCGTGCATACGGGTATAAATATTTTAGATGCATCCCGTATGCACGACAATCAATGGTGAATATAAAATTCTTAATTGTATATCAAAAAATGCGCAATAACTACCTCTTAAAACCTACCAAATTTTAGTTGCATATCTCAACCGGTTTTAGAGCAACAAATAAATCGTCAGTTTTTAAGAAAAAATTCAACCTCCCGTATCTCGGAAATTAAGCATTTGTGGACATACAGATTCGGCACTTTTTTAACTACCCTATGGGTTATTCAGTGTGTGGAACAAAGATAATACTTAATTGTTTGAATGCGAGTGAGACACAATCCACTCATGTTGTGGATCGTCTCCCCACTCCAGTCAAGTAAGGAGTCTGACAGTTCGACAGTGTTGCTATTTTTCTGTTATATCATTCCTTCTAAAATATTAGTCGGATATTGAATGTAAAATAATATTTAAATCCGTTACAGTTTACTGTCGAATGAAAATTAATATTGTCCCAACAAAACTTAAATGAAGTAGTCATGTAATTGTTATTTTTTAAACGATTCCATCAATTACTTGATTAATTAACACAGAACACTGACTTTACAAATTGATGAGTGACAACAGCGCAACTTTACTAGACAGACAGCAATATTCCCCTCATTCCCTAAAAGGCTAGGCGGGGCTTATGATTTGCTTCTATTTTTCGTATTTTCGCGTTCAACAGGTCGAATTTGAATTTCAGATTTCAGGTTCTATTGTTTACAAGCTGTTGTCACATAAGGTTGAAAATTAAAAACTAATTAACATGCCAAACGTTTATAAACGAGAAGAAAAGATCCAAATGATAAAATGGTATTATGTGGGACATTCTATTCTGACAATAATACATTTATTTATTGGTGATTTTGAAAATCGCCCAATTCCAACAAAAAAACAGTTCGGTCAATAATTAAAAATTTCGAAAATTTTGGTTGCATAAATAACTGTAGAAAATGTCGTCCTGCGAATCAACCACGACCGAAAGTAATTTCTGTCGAACGCGAAGCTCGCGAAATGCAAGTCTGCTTAGCTGCTGAAGAAAAGCCTTGTTCGAGCAGACAAATTGCCGACGAAGTTGACCTAAAGGAGAGAACTGTGAGGAACATTTTAAAGCGAAATGGATACAAGTGCTATAAAGTGCAAACCACACAAGAACTTTTCCCAGACGATCATTTTAAACGTATGCAATTTTGTCAAGCTATGATTGAGAAGTCGAATGTCGACAATAACTTTTTAAAAAATATTGTGTTTACCGATGAATCTTCATTCACCATCCACAGACGTCATAATCCATCTGTCGTCCGCTATTGGTCTAAGAAAAATAAACGATTGAGTATTGCTGTGCGAACACAATACCCAAAGAAATTAAATGTGTGGACTGGACTTTATAGCGATCATATAATTGGTCCATTTTTTATTACGGGAAATCTGAATGGACGTAAGTACCTAGAATTATTGCAAAATCAGATTATTCCCGCAATTCGAAACGTCGCGCCCAACTTCGACGATGTCTGGTTTCAACAGGATGGTTGCCCAGCACACAATTCAGCCGCAGTCAGAAATTATTTGGAACAAACATTCCCGGGACGATTAATTTCTTCTCGAGGGACAATAGAATGGCCCCCTAGATCACCAGACTTAGCACCTTTAGATTTTTATTTCTGGGGTATGCTAAAATCCAAAATATATCAGCATGAATTTGAACGAGCGACCACTTTAGCAGAATTACAACAAAAAATTGTTCAGCTCTGCAGTGAGGTAGAGCCAGATCAGCTGAATGCAATGAGATCGTCATTGTATGATCGATTCGGTTTTTGTTCACTACAAGAGGGTGGTTTGTTCGAACATTTACTTGTTTAGAATTGTTTTTGCCTTTAATTTTAATTTAATTATTTAGAATAAATTTTTCAGTTGGTTTTCTTATAAAAAAATATTTTTTTAAAATGACTTTAATTTTAATTTCATTATTTAGAATAAATTTTTCAGTTGGTTTTCTTATAAAAAAATATTTTTTTAAAATGACTTTAATTTTAATTTAATTATTTAGAATTGTTATTATGTTGGTTATATTTTTATAAAAAAGTACTTATTTTGTTATTTAGGTTAAAAATTTTTTTGGGGGATAAATGGGTAGAATGCGAAAACATGGAGTTGATTCCAGTTTACTCCAATTAGCCTCTTCTACTCAAATCCGACTCTCACCTTCACGTTGGTGTCCCCTGTTAACCGAGCAACCCAACCTAGAGATCCGGTATCCAAGCCCGGGTGGAAAGTTGGGTCGGGAACTGACGAGAGCGGGTGAAATGGCCCTCCTAAAAGGGGGTTTGGCGTTGGGTTAACTACCCAACTCCGTAAAAATCCATAGTTACGAAATCTAAAGTTGAAAATGCTGGACGGAAATCTCGACGACGACCTGTATGCAACGAAATAAGGACAAATATTAAATTGTATGAAGCCGTAGATGAATTCCACATCCCTGATAAACTGATAATATTGGTTAAGGCTACAATGCGTAAAGTTGTTTGTAACAATGGCGTTTGAATCGCATGTTGGGCTGCGACCGGGAGATGCGCTAGTGTGTCTCATTTTCAACATAGCTCTGGAAAAGTCGGTCAGAATTTTAATAAATCATCTCAAATTTTGGCATATGTAGATGACGTGGCCCTAGTTTCCCGACAACACGCAAGCTAGAAGAAATGTATACACCTCAAATGCCTCAAAAATATAGGGCTGCAAGTAAACGAGGAGAAAGCTAAGACGATGGCATCAACACCCAACAATAGAGCCAGAAACATCGGTAACCAATTCACTGTTGATAACTCTACCTTTCTTTAAAGCGGTGGACAAATTCACATACTTAGGCACCCTGATCGCCAAAGAGAACGTCATGACGGAAGAAAACAAGCGAAGGATACCTACAACATTTTTGTTCAATTTATTAGATAATATTTTGTATTTTGACAACGACATTCGAAGTAGGAGTTTTTTAAGTTAAATTGTGGCTTATTTCCCATTTAGAATAATAAATTACATAAGTAAATGCCACAAAAAATAGAAGCTTTTTATTAGATAGAACAACAGAAGAAATAGAACAACGTTTTAGGTGAAATATGTTTTAAATACGTATCCATAAACTTTAAAAATAATAATCCATTCGTAAATACCGCGTAGATATGCATAGAAAGCTTCAAGGATCTGCAATCGTGCAGGTAGTTAGTTTCATTCGGTTCCCTTGGCGCGATGCAGACCCTTAAGTCACATATCGCACCACCGGCAGAGGATATCGGACTGAACTGAAGTTTAATTTTGGCAGGCGGGCGTGGCTTATTTTGCTACGAATTGAGGGGAATAACGCGTAGTTGCCACGCATCAACTCCTAAAGTCAATATTCTTTGTTAACTAATTAAGTAATTAATAGAATCGCTTAGAAAATAACTATTACATTGCTACTTTATTTAAGTTTTTTTTGTGACAATATTAATTTTAATTCTACAATGAACTCTAGTGGAATTAAATATTATTTTACTCTTATGTATCTCACTAATATTTTAGAAGAAAAGATGTAACAGAAATGTAGCAACACTGTTTCAAGATCAAACCCACTCATTCGAGATCGTGGCTGCATCTCACTTGTATTCACACAATTAAATATTATCTTTATTCCACACACTGAATAACCCATAGGGTAGTTAAAAAAGTGCCGAATCTGTATATATGTTTATAAAGCATACGGTCATTATTTTTTCATGCAGAATTACCCCTTAAAGTTTGTCGCACTTATTTGAAACACTCTGTATTGATGAAGAACATGGCTAGTTGTTAAAGTACCTAACTTCTTTATTATCCAACATAAGCAAATGAATCAAAAAAGAAAATGTTAAGAAAGCCTACAATTGAGTTTTAATTTAAATATTTTATCTATGCTATAATATTCCACACAGTGTTCCGAACTTTAAGGAAAAAATACAGTAGGTATGATTGTTACACCCAGTATAAAATGACATTTACCTGTCTAGCAACAATATTAACACATTGAGATTTTTAAATAATAAAGCTATAACATACTAAAAAAATCACTCAAATCGGAGACAACAGATTTAGGAAATTCGAGGCATCAAACGTGTATAATTCATCTAGTGACTTAAATTTTTTGCCCGCCAGTGTATTTCCACACACACGCGTTTTGCAAAATTATTTAAACATACGACTCACCTTGGTATGGACATCAAATACTGCAAAACCTTTCTGTAATCTTCAGGTTTGGCCCGTTCTCGTCGAGGATTGGCAGGAAACGACAAAACCGGCCCTCCTCGACGATCCCGTCCACCGGTAAGTATCACCAGCCGCTCCTGAAGAAGGGGCATCATTTCCAACGCGCGCTGCCCGTCCATGTCTTAACTGAAAACGAAAAGTCAAAATTATTCGGTTATATTTCTATTGCCCCAAAATAGTATATTGTGTACTTAGTACTAGAACCAATGCATTTCCAAACAAAGGCAAAATGGCTCATAATAATGAATACACCGTGAAGAATGAAGTGTGGAGATTTGGCATAGGACAATCCCTTGAGTGATTCCTGATTTTATTATTAGGCCAGAGAAATAAGGTTTTTGTCGGGACACTTGAGCAGCCAGGTTGCAAATGGATTTTTTGGGTACTATATACCTAATACATTATAAATACAAAAATGCCAGTCACAGTTCGGTAATATTTTTCAGTAATATTTTTCTTTTAGTAGATGAGCCAAGGTTTAAAATGGCACTTTTTGCATTTTGGTCCGATCATTTTTTGCTTCGGAAATTGCAAAATAAGACTAAAATTTCAAAAATAAAAAATATGCTATAACTTTTGCGAAAATGGCCTTAAGACTTTCATATTGCATGAACAGTTGAGTCACAAAAATTTTTAAGACGATTCATCTATTAGTTTAAATTTTATTCAATTTGTTTATCGCAAAGAGCTTTTTTTTCGCAATGTTATTGTTCAGAAAATAATAATGATATAGCAATTCTGTGGAAATCACGTGCAAGAAAAATAGTTATATTTTGAAAGTATTGAAAAAAATCATTAAAAAGTCGTTTTTATCACTCCGAAAACAGTTTAGTAAAATAGAGTCATATTTGACTTATAAACAATTTGAATAGGTTAATATTGACTATAGAGTAAATCTACTTTAGGATTTCAAAAGCTGGTATTTTAAAAGCACTTTTATGATTTAATTCACAGTTACTTCTATATATATATATATATATATATATATATATATATATATATATATATAAAACAAAAGATGAGAAGTTATTGGTTTAACGACCACTCGTACGTTATCAATCAAATGAAATAGAGAATGTGGAGAAATCCCCTTACGAATAATTCACACATCCACCGTAAGGGGATTTCTCCACATTCTCTATTTCATTTGATTGATAACGTACGAGTGGTCGTTAAACCAATAACTTCTCATCTTTTGTTTTAAACATATGTTTTACTTCAAGTAATTAGGGAATTAAAACTTGAGACTGTCATTTTCAGATTTGGCGTAGATCTACGCTTCTGCTATGTCTTGGTCTCGAATGTTGTTTTTGAGTGGAATGTGTCTAAGGATATTCAACCTCTCATCCTTACCGATGAGCCCAGAGAGGTTGAAGAGGGCGAAACACATTTCTAAGAACTAGTGTTTGGATTTTTAATTCTATTCAAAAAATTTTCCCAACCCAAAATGGTGGATGTGTGAATTATTCGTAAGGGGATTTCTCCACATTCTCTATTTCATTTGATTTATATATATATATATATATATATATATATATATATATATATATATATATATATATATATATCAAATTATCCTCTAACAGTGTTAGTTACCATACTACTCCGAAACGGCTTGGCCGATTTTTATGAAATTTTACACGTATATCCTATAGGACGGAGAATAGGTTTTAATCTGCTTTTATACCCATAAGTTATAAGGGGGGTTGCCCCCCTGACATTTTTTTTTATTTTTTTGGACAAAATTATCTACCTGAATTTTATATGATGTAGAATTAAACAATACATAAAACCCTTAATTTTCACTCTTCTATCACCAACCCCAATTTGTTAATCATCATCATCATCATTCAGCCTCAAAAGTCCACTGCTGAACATAGGCCTCCTCCCCTCGTTTCCAACCCCATCTATCCTGCGCCGCCCTCATCCAGTTTTTATTTACCTTTCTTAAGTCGTCAGTCCATCTTGTAGGCGGTCGACCGACGCTTCTCTTGTCTTCTCTTGGCCTCCATTCCAATAACCTCTTCGTCCATCGCCCATCTGTCATTCTGGCTACGTGTCCTGCCCATCTCCACTTCAACCTGGCTATCCTCTCGATGACGTCAGTCACCTTTGTTCTTCTCCTGATTTCTTCGTTTCCGATTTTGTCTCGCAGAGTTATTCCTAACATTGACCGCTCCATTCTTCTCTGCGTGACTCTTAGTTTGGTAGCCGAGGCTTTAGTTAAGGTAAGTGTTTCTGATCCGTACGTCAAGACTGGGAGGACGCACTGATCGAATACCTTTCTCTTTAGACATGTTATAAACAACAATTTGTTAATAGCCATCTATATATTTACATCTATAAAATTCTCCTGTCACAGTGTTAGTTTCCATACTCCTCCGAGACCGCTTGACTGATTTGTATGAAATTATATATGTATATTCGGTAGGTCTTAGAATCGGTCGTAATCTATTTTTCATATCCCTGAGTGATAAGCGGAGTTCCCTCTAACATTTTGTAATGTTAGGTGGGGATGTGCGTACATAACTATAAGACTATGAGTACATACAAATTTAAAAAATTATGATCAAAATCATAATCAGAATCAGTTTCATTTTTTGAATGCAAGGATTTTAATAAATCCCCTCCACCGACTACGAATCCGTTCTGTTAGGACGCCATTTTTAAAACTTTATTAACTAAACTATTGAGGTTCAAAGTTTACTCAAACTTTTACACATAAACTATATACCTTCAACTTCAAAATGGTTCTAGTTAGGTTGCTCAATTGTTATAAACAAAGTAGCTGTCAATTAAATAAAAAAAGTGGCTAACTTTGACCGTAATTAACCAAGGCAAAAAGTTTTTTTTTTAAATTCGTATAAAAATACCTGTTTTTCAAATCCCATTGTAGTTTTAGCCTACAGTCAATATTAACAAAGTTATTTAAATTGTTTATAAGCCAAAAATGACTATATTTTAGTAAAATGTTTTCGGAGTGATAAAAATGACTTTTTAAAGATTTTTTTTAAATGCGTTGAAAATATGACTATTCTTCTTTCATGTTGTTTCCACAGAAATGCTATATCATTATTATTTTCTGAACAATAACATTGCGAAAAAAGTTCTTTGGAATAAACAAATTGAATAAAATTTAAACTAATTGACGAATCGTCAATTTTTTGTGCATTGTGTGGACTGTTTAACTCAACTTTTCTTGCAATATGAAATTTCATTTTCGCAAAAGTTGAAAACTTTCGCAACAGATGATCGGACCAAAATTCAAAAAGCGCTGTTTTAAACCTTGGCTCATCTTCTAAAAGAAAAATATTATAAATATTTAATTACCCTATCTTTACCTGTAGCGATTTAAACGAAAAAACTCTCATTTTTAACCCTTATTTGTTAATAACTAAATTTCTCGTCCAAACTGTGATGGACATTTTTGTATTTATAATGTATTAGGTATAAAGTACCCAAAAAACCTATTTGCAACCTGGCTGCTCAAGTGTTCCGAACATGGTATATTTTTGCCTTATTTCCCTGGCGTATATGTGTTAATCATACCTATTCTGTAACTCATTTCGATGATAGAAGTCAGTAAAATCGAATAGAAGTGACCAAGTCGAATAGAAATAGTCCAAATCCGTATTCCATAACTACTTCGGAATCTCTACAATCGTAATGTGAATAGAAATCACTTCGACAGCATTTACCCTGTCGAGATGAGATTCCGATTATCGGAATTGTGGTTGACGCAAGCGCATTTTGTTTTGTTTTGACGTTTATATTTTATATATAAAAATAATTAATTACATACTACTTATTTATAATTATTTATAGTATTTGTACCTTTTTTTAGCTGCTTAATTTTTAGTCTGTGGTGTTATTTGTTTAGAGAACTATATATATTTCATTTAGACATGTTGTACGAGTATGAATAATTGGACCTAACCTTATTTATTTGCTACTTGGCGTCTGAATGTTTCCCATTCACATTGTTGCCATATTTTGTTCGTATATTTCTTGTACAATTGCAATCAATGGTATAATGCACAAGAATAGCTTGATAAATAAATATTATACCAGTATACTTGTATATTTATCAGTCAACGCTCATAGCCTGAACAAATTATAGAAAAGATGCCATTTTTGGGAAAAGTTGTTTAGCAGTTATTTCAACTGAAATCGAATCTTAAAGATTGCATATTATTAGTAATATCAATTTTAAATAATTTATTAATAATAATGAATTAATAACATCAATTTAAATATCTTTGATTTAAAAGCATTTATACTTCTTATCTTCACTTATCTTTTTTATTTATCAGTTTATCTTCTTTTTTATATCAATTTTAATTAACTTTAATTTAAAACCATTTATCCTCTTTTAAGCTTTTTGCATCCAGTATTTACACGAATATTTTATTTACTTCTCAAAACTTTGAGGATAGTATGAAGAAAGTATGAAAACATTGAGGAAATGGCAACGGTGTCATATCTCAAGTAACAAAATAGGTCACAGAACACAATTTCGCTGGTTACTGCGCGGCTGCCACCTCCTCAGAACCGCGTGAAATAGAAGTCAGAGATTCCGATTACGATATGAGTTACAGAATACCGATCCAAACACAAGAATGACGCGATAGATATCAAACATTCCGATTTTGGGTAATTACGATTCGACTTGGTCATTTCTATTCGATTTGTTAAAAGTTACAGAATAGGGCTGAATAGCTTTAAACAGTCGATATGACCTCAGGATTATATCGAATCTATACTATAAGCAGCAAGCAAAAGTACGTGTTAACGAACAGCTGTCAGAGGAAATTGAAATTTAGAAGTGGGTGAGACAGGGATGCGTATTGTCGTAAATATTTTAAAGGCCAACTCCGAAGAGTTACCATTAACAACATTATGGGGAATTCTGACGACGAGGTCGAGGCGCGTGTTGAAGCGAGATTCAAGTGGGTCCTAATTTAAACGTCGGCAAAGAGAGATATAATATATATAATAGTGGAAAAGAAAGAGAACGCAGATACCCTACAAGACGGTAAAATTAGTAATATTTACACTTTGTGATAAAATGTCCCGAATATGTCCCGAAGAATACAGGCAACCAAAAAGTTGACTGCTCTCAGTGGTGGAGATAAAAATATTAGTTGGTTTTTTTAATTCTCACAATGATAAAAATTAGAACAAAACGTAGTTTGACCATAAAATTACCACGCCACTGATCATACCCTCGGCTGACGAGACATCCACACTATCCACAGGCTAATAAATTTTAGCATTTGGTGTTATTTTAAGGGTCATAAATACCAAATTTTGACAGAAATTTCTCTATCTCTTCTTACGTTTAATCTTTTTCACATTGGGTTGAATTCCGTCTTCAGTTTTTATCCTTTTCTGTTACATTTTTTTATTTCACTCATAATGTCGCAACACGCTCTGTCAGTTTTCCTCTTTAGATATGCGGATGGTACTGTCATCTTGCCGAAATTATTGAAGATCTTCGGAGACTGGTGACCAGAATAGCGGTAAGAATACGGTCTAACAATTCACGTCAAGCAGACAAAATTTATGAGAATATCTAAAACTCAAAGAAATAACGAATCTATTGATAACGATCTTCTCATAAACGGAACCAATTTCGAACTAGTAGATCAATACGCATATCTTAGGTTTAGAACAGACGAACCACTCTGCAGCGCTACTCTGTGGCGCCACAAAGTGGCTTAAACAGGTGATTTTGTAGTCTCAATGATTTTGTAATGGACGCCACAGTGGCGAGGATCGGCGACAGTGGCCAGCCACTGGTCCATTACAAAATTAAAAAAATTGGAAAGAAATCCTTTGTAAAAGGTATAAAAATTTTTTTATTAAAAATCCCTTAAAAGGGCTACATCACAACAAAACGTTTTCGATTTTTATAAAAAATCATCATCAGTGTTCGATCTAAAAATAAGTATAACCGATTTAATGAATATAAAGTTAGTATTTAAATTTTGACAAAGGTTAGAGCAAGTTGGTTATACTTACAAACTGGATGCCAGCTGAGCCACAAAAGAAAATATCTGGGTAAAAACCCTTTACATAAAATATAGATGCCTTAAAAGTGCATACTTCAATAAAAAGGCCTGTGATGGTCACATGGCAAACAGGATAATGCCCTAAGGTAAAGTATACAGGTTTCCCAACACGTGGGATCCAAATTGAGTTGATCACATTTCAATGACTTAATGGCAACTGAATGCAAAATGAGTGATGTTTCTGAAAGGTGTCAAAAGACAGATGGACAACGTGACGTGGAATTTACCCTGTATTACGAAAGCCAACTAATTGTTAGTAAAATATATAATGAAAATTAACATAGTAATAACAAACATCAACAAAGTTGTGGCTATAATTACATTTAAGTAAGTACCTTGAATATGTAAGATGAACGTGGAGCATGAAATGATTTTTATAATGTAAATAGAGAAATAGCCAGAATCTATGCAGCCACCTATACATAATTCAAAGGTTGATGAATGCCGTTCCTATTCAAATTGAAGTAAGTCCAACTGTGCTGTTGAAAATTTAATTTACTATGAATTAAAAGGAGTGTTTGGTTTAATTGTACTAATGGCAGAGTAAATTAGAGAGTCTGTAGTAAATGAAAGTCTGATATTAAAGTAGTGTTGAAATTAAGATAAGTTGTATGAGTCACAGGAGGAAACTGATATGATATAATGATATGTGAATTAATTGGTTATAGGTACCTGAGTGTTGATATTGGAAGTGAAGAAGAATATCAATTAAACTAATAACCTGGCAAAAGTATGAGGTCCTTTTATGTAACATAGGCATGTAGGACTAAACATGTTTGTGAAATAGGGATTTTTCTATTTTTTATTTTTTATTTTTTTTATACCAAGTTATCGAGTTGAATTGAAAAGGTTTAAAACTGGATGGATGTATGAAGGTGTATTGGAAAACAAGCAATATGTGTAAAATTAGAAGGTAGTGAATAATTTATGATTTGATATCAGAATTGTTTACTGTAATGAGGTGTGATGAAAAAGGCTGGGCGCCCCAGAAACCAGACCCCACATCCTATAGATAAGAGAGTGGAAGAATTAGTATAAAAACCTTTTATAAATATTTTTCTGAAGTTTAGTTGGACCCATAACGAAAACCTGATCAAATGGCGATAAGTTATGAAATTGGGTGGAAGAGACCAAATAGTGTTACGAGTTGTGACTGGTCGATTTAATAAAAACTGTGGAAAAAGTTAAAGTAGATTATTTTGGAAGACTAGTAGAAGTTAAGGGATAATGAGTTGATGTTAGAAATGTCATCTGTTAAATAAGTAAATATGGAGGAAAAGTTAATATAAATGAAAAAGAGTTTGGAAACAGCAAAGAAGTTTGGATATTTAGCTTAAGAAAAAAGTTGACGATGTAAGGGATTGAAGTCACGATTGAAAGACACATGGCGGTTAACACAGTTAGGGCTTCTTTGCTTTTCTCTAATTATTTCCAAGTCCTCGTATAGGTCCAGTCTTAAGAAATTCTTTTGAGGTATGTTGTGTATTAGAGCAACATTTTCCGGAATGTTAAGAGTATGACTGTTTTGTTTTAAATGTTGAGAAAAGGTGGAAGTGTTCTCTCTTTTTGTGTGTTCAAGGGAACGAGATGCTAGTGACCTACAAGTTCTTCCTATGTACGTAGCATCACAGTCAGAGCATTGAAGTTTATAAACCACACTACGATTCATGTAGTTGATAGGGTCTTTGGAGTTGGAAAGAGATTGTCCTAAATTATTGGAAACTTTAAAAGAGATGTGTATGTTGTCAACTGATCTCTTGATAATATTACTGATATCACCGGAAAGGCTCTCTTGATGGAAAGGTAATGAAGCATAATGGGGTCTGGTGGTCAGGTCCCTGGGAAACGCAGCCTCCCTCAGAACCCTCAGTTGTCTCTTATGAAGGAGTTTGGTTATAAGGTTTGGTCCGTAACCGTTACTGAAAGCAATTTGTTTGATAGTGTTGAGTTCTTTAGTGTAGTTAGATTGAGATAGGGGGATGGTTTCTAGACGGTGTATGTAACTGTGGAAGGCAGAGTATTTATGTGACATTGGATGGTTTGAAGACAAGGGTATGACATGATCAGTCTGTGTTGGTTTCCTATAAATACTAAAATCGAAGTGGTCATTTAATCTGGTGATGGTGAGGTCGAGAAAGTTAATTGAATTGGATGATTCAAGTTCCATAGTGAACTTAATGTTGGGGTGGATTTGATTAATTTTAGAAAGCAATAGCTCAGCTGATGTGGAGGGTCCTGTTAAGAAAACTAGACAATCATCTACGTATCGAAACCAGTGTAGAATTTCAGGATTTTTCATAATCTGTGTGGATTCTAAATGATCCATAAATATATCAGCTAAGAGAGGAGACAGACAACTACCCATAGCTAGGCCATCAGGTTGCCTGTAATATGTATTATTAAATACAAAGAAATCTTGAGATAAGCAAAATTGTAATAATTGGATGATTGAATTGGCCACTTTGTGGATCCACAGAGTAGTGTTGCCCAAATGCAAGACCAAGACGAGGCTTAGACAGTCTTGGTCTTGCTATTGCGCCCCCGGTCTTGGTCTTGCAAGTCTCGCAGTTGTTCATTAGCCTATTGCATATCTTAGAACAACGTAACAGAAAGGTACATTTTAAGCTTGAATATCATAGCCATAATAAAGACTAGCCAAATTAATAAATGTCTAAACAACTTACACCGGGTGGGGTTTGAATCCACGATCTAAGTGATACCTGCCCATGTTCTAACTAACTAAAGTTAAAACTACCTCTTAAGAGAAATAAATAAATCGTCAATTTGTAAGAAAAATTTCAACACCCCCTATTTCGGAAACGAAGCATTTATAAAGAAAACGTTTATGAAGCAAACTGTCATTACTTTTTCGTACAGAATTACCCATTAAAGTTTGCCATACTTATTTAAAAAATTCCTGTATTGATGAAAAACATGGCTAGTTAAAAAAGTACCTAACTTTTTTATTATCCAATATATAAGTGAATGAATAAAAAACATAATGCTAAGAAAATATGAGGCTATAGTTGGGTTTTAATTTCAGTATGCTATTGCATGCTTGAATAATAAGTTAGCATAATGCTAGAATATTACACAGTGAGAAAAAACACAGTTTGATTGGTACACCCGGTATACAATGACAATAATTGACCTGTCTAGCAACAATATTATTACAGCAATATTTATAAAGAATAAGACAGCATATTAAAAAAAATCACTTGAGACATTAAAAATGACCCGTTTTTTTTAGGTAGTGCGTTAATTTCTTGGAGAAGTGTATTATATTTATATTATATCGTTAAAATGATATTTCAGTATTTTATTTACACGATATCCGGCATTATCTGTACTTTTGTGTCGTATCATTATCTTATGATACGTTTAAATAATAGCCGCGCTGTTTCGGCACATTTTGTTTAGCCGAGTGACCTCATAGCACAGTCAGCATAAACAATACATAATAATAGTCTTACTGTAATATGTATACCGATAAGATTTCTGGTATTTGGATTCTTAGCAAACTAATAATGAAAAAAAAATGAATTGCTTATATACTTATTAAGTACATTTTCTATTAGCTAAGGTGACACATTTTAAAAAGATTGTATACGATATTCGATATTAAATTTGGACAATTAATTTCAGAGCGAAGAAGTCGGCTGCTGGGAAAGCATGTACAAAATATTTTATTTTAACATTATAATAATGACCTCTGAGTACCTACATGTCAAATGTGTCACGTGTTTTTTAAATGGATATTTTGATTCGCTATGTATGTTTATGGTATTGTTCGTAATGAGCATAAATCCAATTTTCAAATTTTTTTTTACAATTTTTTTGAGTATCTAAGAATATAGCCGAACATATATACTCCCTAAAACGACCGTCAGTTCTAACTTCAAGACGCAGGAGTCTCGCAGGCTTAGTCTTGTTCTTGCTCAAGTCTTGTACGGTAAGTCTTGGTCTTGTTAAAATTAGGCGGTCTTGGTCTACCAAGACTGCAAGACCAAGACCGATTTTGGGCAACACTACCAGAAAGTGCAGAGTGGTTCGTCTGTTTTAAACCTTAGAACAATGAGCAACGCCACAAATGATTACTTCCAAGAAATTAAAATCAAAATAGAAAAGACTAGAGCAAATTTTAACAAAATAAGAAGAGTTCTCTGCTCACGAGATTTGAAGTTAGAGCTGCTAAGAGTTAGGTTGGCTAGGTGCTATGTTTTCTCGACTTTGTTTTATGCACTGAAAGCTTGGCCTTTAATACGGCATCAATGAAAAACTGTAATCATTCCAGTTGTGGAAAACTGAAAATATCATGGAAAAACACGTCACAAAGATAAATAAAGAAATGGAAATCTTAAATACCATCAAAACAAGAAAATTGGAACATCTCGGACATATTACACGTGGACAGAGAAGAGAGATACAACTTTCTACAACTGATTATGCAGAAAAAGATTCAAGGAAAAAGAACCAAAAAAACAGATAAATGGTAAAAGATTTATAGATATTTGTATATCATGAGTTTATTTCGCTGGACAGAAATTAAAACAATTTCATTTTGTAAGGTCAGTAAATAAATACAGTAGAACCCCTCAAATCCGAACCCGGCTAATCCGAACTTTCGGCAAATCCGAACCAACGTAAAGTGAAAAAAATTTAAAAATTCAGGACAAAAACTTAAAAACATGTTTATTATACAGAGTAACGCCAGAAATTATTTCACGGTTATATGTTGATGGTCATATAATTCAAAGAGCACCCAGTTTTAAATATCTTGGTTGCCATATTACTGAACAGCTAGATCCAGATAAAGAGATAAAATGTAGAATCGAGATAGCCCGCACGACATTTTTAAAAATGAGGTCATTCTTCTGTAATGATAACTTGCAACTTCAACTTCGAAAGCGCATGATTAAATATTACATTTGGTCAGTCCTCTTGTATGGTGTCGAAGCATGGACATGAAAAATATCCACCATTAATCGTTTGGAGGCCTTTGAAATGTGGCTGCACAGACGTACACTGAAAATACCATGGACGGCTATGCTGACAAATGTGGCAGTCCTTAAGAGAGCAAATGCTGCCCGCGAGCTGCTTAATAACATCAAATATAGAAAGATGGCCTATTTTGGACACGTAGTAAGGGGAGACCGGTATAATATTCTTCAACTTATTATGATGGGTAAAATCGAAGGACGCAGAGGAATTGGTAGAAAGCAAGCCTCTTGGTTGAAGAATATCCGGGAGTGGACATGAATAAAGAAAGAAGAACAACTATTTAGAATAGCTCGAGACAGAGACAGTTTCGCCATGTTAATCGCCAACGTCAAGGGGACTTGATAGGGCACGTTAAGAAGAAGAAACGCCAGAAAATTGGACAATGTAGGATTAATAGGACTTTTACATTTAAAATTTCTTAAAAATAAATATTATACTTTAATATATAGTGTTTATAATGGTTAAACATTAAATTATTTTGGTTCTCTCGTAGTCAACTTGAATCCAAAAATATTGTCCACACTCTTGCGAGAACCTTTGCCTACTCAAAATTAACGACAAATGAAAGCTTTGAACTACTAGTTAGGTTAACTTTCGGATAATCCGAACTTTTCGGAATCCGAACAGGCTGTCCCCCAATTAGTTCGGATTTGTGGGGTTCTACTGTAAGTCTAAATTGTGAGGTTTATTATGTATCAGAATAGGTACCTCTTTCTTCCGAAGTTAGGTATACTCCAGGGTAATAAGCTAGAAATAGACCATGTTCGGGACACTCAAAGATTCAGGTAGCTAACTACTTTTTTAGTTATTGTATACCTATAGGATGAAAACCTACCTGTTTCCTGCCTAGAGTTCGCGTCCGTTTTTGAATTATTAACAATTTAGTGCAAAAATCGCGATTTTTTTCGATTTTTTGCACCCCATTCAAAAGCTAAATAGTTGACATAAAATTACAAAATTACAAAACCTTACAAAACCTTCAAAACGCCGATTTTTGAAAGTTAAAAAGTTCATTTGTTGCTAAGCAAACTGCAAAATAAGTGAAAATCGTTATTTGTTAATAAATTTTACTAAAACTGCCTTAGAACTTTAGTGTTTCACCCAAAGTTGGGTATTGGGGTACTTAACAAACCCTCAAAATTTGAGACCGATCCATTAATTAGTTTGAGTTATTCTATTTGTTTATTCCAGGGACCTTTATTTTGCAATAAGATAAGACAGAAAATAATGAAAATAGAGCAATTCTGAGTATGCCAAATGAAAGTAGAAAACTGATACTATCAAAATGTACTAAAAAACGATAAAAAAATTATCTAATATAGTCAAAAATCCTAATGAAAAATTTGTGAAGTTTTGTAGTTTAAAAACATTTAGAATAACTTTAAAAATATTGTCCGTAGAAAAAGTCATTTTACATATTAGAAAAGCTGGTATTTTACACGAATTTTTAAAAATGTAGTTCAATTGGTGACTAATGGTAAGTGAAGGGGAGCTGGGAGCCGACAAATGCACGAGTTCAAAAACTAAAAAAAAGCAACTTAAAACTACCTACCATCATTTTCTATATCTCGGGATCTACTGAATATATTTTGATCGTTCTTTTTTTAATTTGTATGTAATTTTTCTGAACATTACAAATATGCAATTTGTCTAGACATTTATTAATTAATAAACAGTCTAATTTGTTTAAACAATTTTCGAAGAAATAATTTTTTCCCAAAAATCCATGATTTTAATCATACTATCCCTATTAATCATAGAAAAAGTTAAGGTATACTTTAATAAATAAATTATCTTCAATAAATAATTATCTAATAAAAATCATTTATTTATTAAAGTGTACTTTAACTTTTTCTGTGATCATTAATGATACTATGATTAAAAAAATAGATTTTTGTAAAAAAATATTTTTTCAAGAATTGTTAAACAAATTAGACTGTTTATTAATTAATACATTTATAAACAAGTTGCATATTTTTGTAATGTACGTAAAAATTACATACCAATTAAAAAAAGAAAGATCAAAATCCATTGAGTTGATCCGGAGATACAGCAAATTATATTCGTTTGAAATTGCTTTTTCGATATTTTAACTCGCTGGATTTGTAGGTTCCCCCCAGTAATCGTTTGCACTACATTTTTGAAAAATCGTAGAGGGTGCTGTGAGGATATAATGTTTGTGCAAATTTTTTAAGAAAAAAATACAAATCCCATTCTTTAAAATGGCATTAATGAGATTCCTTAATTATTATAAACAAATTAGCTGTTAATTAAAAAAAAACATATGGCTAACTTTGTCCCAAATGAGCCCAGGCTAAATTTTTTTATTTGAAAATTCTTGTTAAAATACTATCTTTTCGAATATATAAAAATATTGTTTCTACGGACAACATTTTTAAAGTTATTCTAAATGTTTATAAACTACAAAATTTTAAAAATTTGGAATTAGGATTTTTGACTATGTTAATTATTGTTTTATCTTTTTTTAATACATTTTGATACTATCACTCTTCTACTTTCATTTGGCATACTTAGAATTGCTCTATCTTCATTATTTTCTGTCTTATCTTATTGCAAAATAAAGGTCTCTGGGATAAACAAATAGAATAACTCTTAAACTAATTAATGGATCGGTCTCAAATTTTGAGGGTTTGTTAAGTACCCCAATATCCAACTTTGGGTGAAACAATCCAACTTTGGGTGAAACACTAAAGTTCTAAGGTAGTTTTAGTAAAAGTTATTAACAAATAACGATTTTCACTTATTTTGCAGTTTGCGTAGCAACAAATTAACTTTTTAACTTTCAAAAATCGGCATTTTGAAGGTTTTTCAATGTTCTAAAAAACTGAGTTTTGTAATTTTATGTCAACTATTTAGTTTTTGAATGGAGTGCAAAAAATCGAAAAAATCGTGATTTTTGCACTAAAATGTTAATAATTAAAAAACGGACGCGAACTCTAGGCAGTAAATAGGTAGGTTTTCTTCCTATACGTCTACAATAACTAAAAAAGTAGTCAGCTACCTGGATCTTTGAGTGTCTCGAGAAAATCCTTATTACCCTGGACTAGTAAGTATATCACACATATCACATCCAGGTATCTTTTTGTGGTGGAATTAATTTTAGTGTTATCTTAAAATTTTTTGTTTCTCGATAGGTTCATTATTTAATTTTTTTTAATTTCGTAAAAATATTTTATGAAAAATTTCTGATTAGATTCGCTGTGTTATTCGTGTTTTTCTAGGAATTCGTATATGTGTCATTACAATTTCCGTTTGTAAGAGGTAATAGTTAAAATGTTTTTTTCTATAATATTAACCGAACACATGTGTCTTGGTACACGTTCTATCGGATTTTCAAATTGTTTGAATTTGGTCGCGTAGTTTTTGTATCAGCTGTGGGCGATAAGTTTCTTAAATATTTATTGAAGGATTTATCTTTTAACTGTTTTAAGAGTTTGTTTTAGTTGATTTGTGGCTTCTTTGTATTTTTCTTATCATCTAGATATCGTAATTGTTTAATCTCCTCCATTCATTTATCATTTCTCTGATATTTAAACGGCTATAAAAAAGGATATTTATATTGTATTCGTTTGATGTTTTTGATTAGTGTTCTTATTACATATGTACTTGTATATTTTATAATCTATAGTCCTGTAGCTGTAACCTTTTCTAAATTCTGTCTGTTGCCAAGGCTGATATCCAGTTTGTTGTTAGTCGAAATGTAATTATCTTCACAAAGGGCTTATACAAGACTGATAACAGGTTAATGGGTCTATAGTTTTCTAATTAATATTGATTTTACATTTTAATTATCAGAATTTCTATACATTTATTTCTATACATTTATTAAAAATTTAGCATTTTTATGTGTTCTCCACACGTTATCATTTCTAATAGATACTATTCCGTCTATATCTGGAGCTTTTTTATTTCCCATAGGACTCATTGTGTTTCTTATTTCGTCCTCTGTTATATCTGGTATATCTTCAAATCCAACATTTTTTACTCTTTTCGTCGTTTTTCGTCTTTACCGGGTGGTCTTGCTTATGACTTGTTAGCCCAGTCGGGATACCATTTGACCTTGCATTAGGAGCTGCCCCAAATTTTATTTTTCAATTCTTGGGGGGGGGGGGGGTCAATAGTAGTATAAATTTAAAATCTCGACTGAATTTGACCGTTGCGTTAGCCGCCATCTTGATTTTAAACGAAAACCGTTTTTGCTCAATATCTCCGCCATTTTCAACTTTTCGACAAAAAATATAAAAACTGAAATTGTTGAAAATGCGATTTTCTATAATTTCGTTAATTATATTTTTTTTTGAGCGGTCCATATTTTCCGAGTAATGGGGAAAAAACAGTGACAGTTAAAACATAATTATTGATTTATTGAATTATCTCGTTTATTATTACTTTTACAACAAATTTTAACCTATACAAAAATGAAGAGAATTAAATTTTATATAATTTTGATCTCCTACATTTTTTTGATAAAATCAATATTTAAGGTAGTACGTATGCGGTAAAGGCGCGAGCGTAAGACCCGATTGATTTTAAAGCAATTGTTTTTGTTCAATATCTTCCCCATTTTCAACTTATCGACAAAAAGTGTAAGGCCTGAAATTGTTGCAATTATGATTTACTACAATTTTTAGAGAGAACCAGTGGCGGGTCTAAGAGGGGGATGGGAAAATTCCCCCCAACGGGTCCAAAATTAAAAAAAAAATTGTTGAAATAATAAAATATGTTAGCTGACATGAAACTTAATTATCGACAGACAAATTCAAACAATAAAACCCGCTAGTTAATAAAATATTAAGTGAACTTAATGCATATAAGTTATTATTTATGTCTTTTATGTACTTAGTTTGGATGGTGTTTCATTGGAAGTTTCAAAAATTGTATAAAATATAATTCTCTTTATTTTTGTTTTTGTACAATTATGTTGTAAAGTTAATAATAAATGAGACAATTCAATAATTATGCTTCCCTTCCGCTTCCACTATTTTCCTCCTTAACTCGGAGAATATTGATCGCCTAAAAAAATTGTGGAAAAGAAATTGTTGGAAATTGCTTTTCCAATAATTTTAGTTCCTACCTTTTTTCTCGAAAAGTTGAAAATGGCGGAGATATTAAGCAAGAACGGTTCTCCTTTAAAATCAATATGGCGACTAATGCAACCGCAGAATTCAGTCGAGATTTTAAATTTACACTACTATTGATCTCCCCTAAAGGATAGAATTATAAAATTTGGGGCAGCTCGGAGAAAAGATTCAATTCAGTTATTATGCTCCCCCCACCACTTTTTACTATTTTCCCACTTAACTCGGAAAATATCAACCGCATGAAAAAAATTGTTAAAAATAAATTGTAGGAAATCATATTTGGAACAATTTAAGTTGAAAACGGCGTAGATATTGAACAAAAACAATTGCTACAAAATCAATCAGGTCTTACGCTCGCGCCATTATCGCATACATACTACCTTAAATATTAACTTTAGCAAAAAAATGAAAGAAACTAAAATTGTGTAGAATTAAATTCTCTCTATTTTTGTATAGGAACATTTTTGTCGTAAAACTAACAAGAAACGAGATAATTCAATAATTATGCTCTATTTATATATAACTGCCACTATTTTCCGCTATAACTCGGAAATATCGATGGCACGAAAAAACTGTAAAAATAGAAAAGATAGAAAATTACATTTTCAATAATTTTGGTTGTTATACTTTTTGTCGAAAAGTTGAAAATGGCGGAGATATTGAGCAAAAACGGTTCTCGTTTAAAATCAAGATGGCGGCTAACGCAATGGCGGAATTCAGTCGAGATTTTAAATTTACACTACTATTGACCCCCCTAAAGATTAAAGAAATAAAATTTGGGGCAGCTCCTAATGCAAGGTTAGGACTGTTATTCGTCTAACCCGACTGGACTATGTATAATGTTTGGTAGTAGCTTTCTATCATGACGGTTATTTTTTGAATTTCTGTAATTTCTTCATAATTTCTACAGTTCATTATGTTCTGCCAGTTTTTATTAATATTAAATTTTTATCTGTTTTAGTTCGCCTATATTTATTGTTTTTATAATTATTAGTCCAGGGCGCATCTGTTTTGAGACGGACGTTGAGAGGTGACTCAAATTTTTTTGCAGAAATTGCTTGAAAATAAATCAAATAATAATATTTGAGTTATCCTCCCTCTCAAAAAGGTCCGGAACATTGTTTAAATAATCAAAATGTCAAAAATTGAAGGAAAAATTCGATTTTTTTCTTCGTTTTTTGATTATAGCTTTAAAAGTATTCATTTCCGAGAAAAGTTGTACTGACGTAAAAGTTGCGTAATTAAATTTCCTATAATAAAGAATTGGTTAAAAATTTAAAAAATAGTCACCCTAGTTGCAAAATAGCAATAATTGCGAAAAAACCATACAAAAACAAGTATTCGCATTTTACGTTTTTCAACCATTTATGCTACACTTAGGACCTTCATGTTTCACCCAGAAAAACTTTATGATACAGTTAAACAATACTGTAAATTTCATTAAGATCGGTTCAATAGATTTTGCAAAATAAATTTTGTAATCCAGCTTTCGCAAAAAAAATTCATTTTTTCAAAATGTTACAGGACTGAAAATAAAGCAGATAGCAAGTTGATTTTTTTTTGCTTATAGAAGTGTAATGTACCTTTCATTTGCAATTTTCAAAATTAAAATCGATTAATTACCACGGCGTCAGAAAATTTTTGAAATTAACAATAATTTTTGGTGCTACGCGCAGGACAGCGGTGTTCGATTCACACAAGTTGATTCCCACCAAAATTTCTTCCAATCTTTATCTAATATATTATGTTCTTACTCTATATTTTGTTGTATTTTAATATTTTAGTTCCACAAAAATCAAACTAACTTTATTATTGTTTGTGAAATATTGTTTAAACAATTGCATATGTTTAAAAATAATAAACTTTTATTATTTAAGTTAAAATATATTAACAAAGAAAGTTTTTGCTAATAAAAGTGTTATTTCAAAGGATAGACTATGTGTTTTTATTTTGCAATAAACAATTTATTTATTTATATCGAAATGTAATAAAAATTAAAATGTATCAATCATTATCAAAGGTCATTGGAATGCCCAATCAAAACAAACTATCCACTGTCCTGCGCGTAGCACCAATAATTAATGTTTATTTTAAAAAAATTCCTGACCCGTGGTGTTAATCGATTTTAATTTTTCAAAATTGCAAATGAAAGGTACAGTACACTTCTATACGCAAAAAAAATTTCAACTTGCTATCTGCTTTATTTTCAGTCCTGTAACATTTTGAAAAAATGATTTTTTTTTACGAAAGCTGGATTGAAAAATTTATTTTGCAAAATCTATTGAACCGATCTTAATAAAATATACAGTATTGTTTTACTGTATCATATAGTTTTTCAGGGTGAAATATGAAGGTCCTAAGTGTAGCATAAATGGTTGAAAAACGTATAATGCGAATACTTGTTTTTGTATGTTTTTTTCACAATTATTATTATTTTGCAACAAGGGTGACTATTTTTTAAATTTTTAGCCAATTCTATATTGTAGGAAATTTAATTACGCAACTTTTATGTCAGTACAACTTTTCTCGAAAATGAATACTTTTAAAGTTATAATCAAAAATCCAAGAAGAAAATCGAATTTTTCATTAATTTTTTGACATTTTGATTATTTAAACAATGTTCCGGACCTTTTTGAGAGGGAGGATAACTCAAATATTATTATTTGATTTATTTTCAAGCAATTTCTGCAAAAAAATTTGAGTCACCTCTCAACGTCCAAATGTACTAATATTTTTACAGATGCGCCCTGGTCTATATATCATGTTATTCCAGATATATCAGACGTTATTCCTGTTTATCTTCTTATTTACTTCTATATCCTGACTGAATTGTAACAATGCGGCATTCAAGTAAGTACCTAATTTTCTTTTTCTTTTATTTTTTTCAGTCACGTTTTATACAGAGTAGCGAAAAAGTATGGAAACACGCTTATTTCTCGGAAACCGCTAAAACGATTTTTATAGGTTTTGGTGGGCAAGGGTCTTCTAATGCGGCCTTTATCATAGTGGTAATGACATTGTTCTCAAATCTTCCGTTGTTCTGGAAATCTAATGAACTTTCTTATTTCTAATGGAACACCCTGTATATTTTTTGCGGTTTTGAAGTCCTTAAGAAATACTGATTATTTTTCATGTTATATTCCCTATACCTAAATGCCATAATTTAGGAGTTATTGTTACATTTACTAAAAAAAAATTAAACCAATTATAAAAATCAATTTTTTCGGACCGGATAGACATTATTTTAGATTCTATGGATCATTGGGAACAAAAAGGTCTTTTGTAATTTTTCTCTAAAGTTAATGGTTTCCAAGTTATAAACAATTTAAAACTGAAAAAAATCAAAGAATGACGATTTTCAAGGTTTAAAAACACAAGTAAAAAAAATAATTTTTGAAATTACGAAGCACCTAAATTCAAGCTCAAACTTTCTTCTATCAGCTAGGGACCGTTCAAGTATTACGTAACGCAGATTGAAAGGAGGGGGGGGTCAAAAATCTTCAAAAATTGCGTTACGTCATACTTGAACTCCCCATTACGGTACGTTACATAGGGGGAGGGGGGTCAAAAATCGCGTTACGTAATATTTGAACGCCCCCCTACCTATAAGAATTTTTGGCACGTTTTATTCTAAAAGATTGTTTTTTTAATTGTTAATGAAGCGCATATAGTCTAGTAAAATAAGATTACACTACATGTAAATCAAAATGTAAATTCGTACAGGTTGAAATAAATTTTATATCAAAGTTTAGGTAAATACAAAAAATATTTTCAAAAAAGTATCCAAATCATATGAGGGGAACATTGTTTAAATAATTAAAAAGGGGTCATTTTTGCACAATATTTACTTTTTTAACTGCTGAGGTAATTTATATTTTAATGAAGGTCTTTAGGATTTTTTTCTACAAAGCTGAAGGATAAATCTTTTACCTAAGACTTACTAAATTAAATTTGACCCCCTATTTATTTAAATAATTATATATAAACTCTCCAAATTCAAATTTGCAGAAAAATTTTTTTTGCGTTTTAACACATAAGCACTATAAATTATTTTATTTAATACGATAAGTTGCGCTATGTTACCAGTATTAAGCAAAAAAAAATTGGTTAAAAAATATTTAATAATTTATGAGATATTTAATTTGTTTATCAAATGTTACTATAGTTTCAATTGCAAAAACGCGGTTGTTATCAAAAGAATATAAACCTGTTTAAAATCTCATTACTTTTATTTTTATGTATGTTTTCGATAAATGTATTGATAAATTCAAATTTCAATTTAACTCCCCTCTAAAATGCCATTTTAAAATCGTTCTCATTTGTTTATAATTTGTTTTTTTAATAACGTCGCGGGGATTAAATATTTTGAAATGCTGATCCGATAATTGGGTTCCTGGGAATTTTTCACTAATTAACAAATTTTTTTGGCGTTTTTCTTCTTCTTTTTTTTCCTTGTAGTAAAAGATATAGTTTTGCTTATGGAGGGGGTTTCATTAAGAATGCCCAATCTCTGAGTTGTCGATTCTAGACATCAAAATATTAAGATTTAACCAAAATCACTAAAATAAAATATGGCTTCTTATTGAGTTACAGGGTGTTTTATTTAAAAATTTAAAAAATGTTTTTGCTCAGTATTTTAAAACTATTCGATGTATCCTTTTCATACTTGGTAGAAAGTGTAGGTACTATACACCCTATGAAATTATGTTAAATACAGGTTTCTGGCTATTACCAGAGGCGTATGACAGGAGGAAACAAATGGTTGACCCTTCCCAAATTCTACGTCACTGGAGAAATTGCCATTTTAGCGCAATTTTTAGATTCTCCAATACTCTATGTAAATAACTTACTCTTCACTCGTAACGATAAAGTCATTAGTTTTCGAGATATTTGAAGGTAAACATGTAACGGCAGTTATTTTCATTAACGTTTTGTGCCGCTTAATTTTTAATTTCAAATATCTCGAAAGCTAATAATTTTATTGTTAAAACTGAAGAGTATATTATTCATTCTTAACGATAAAATCATTAGTTTTCGAGATACTTGAAACTAAAAATTAAGCGGCACAATATGTATTAATCAAAATAACTAAATAACTGTGCCGTTACATGTTTAACTTCAAATATCTCGAAAACTAATGACTTTATCGTAACGAATAAAGAGGATGTTATTTACATAGAGAGTATTGGAGAATCTAAAAATTGTTCTAAAATGGCAATTTCACTAGTGACGTAGAATTTGGGAAGGGTCAACCATTTGCTGTCCCCTGTTGTACGCTTCTGGTAATAGGCGGACACTTGTATTTAACATAATTTCATAAGATGTATAGTACTTACACTTTCTACCAAGTATGAAAAGGATACGTCGAATAGTACTAGAATATTGAGCAAAAACATTTTTTTTTAATTTTTAAATAAAACACCTTGTAACTCAATAAGGAGCCATATTTTATTTAAGAGCTTTTGGTTAAATCGTAATATTTTGAGATCTAGAATCTACAACTCAGAGATTGGACATTCTTAATAAAACCCCCTCTATAAGCAAAACTATATCTTTTACTATAAAGAAAAAAGAAGAAGAAAAAACGCTAAAAAAAATTGTTAATTAGTGAAAAATTCCCAGGAACCCGATTATCGGAACAGCATTTCAAAATGTTAATCCCCGCGACATGATTAAAAAAACAAATTATCAACAAATTAGAACGATTTTCAAATGCCATTTTAGAGAGGAGTTCAATTGAATTGAATTTATCAATACATTTATCGAAAACATACATAAAAATAAAAGTAATGAGGTTTTATACAGATTTATATTCTTTTGGTAACAACCGCGTTTTTGCAATTGAAAATATAGTAACATTTAATAAACAAATTAAATATCTCATAAATTATTAAATATTTTTTAACCAAATTTTTTTGCTTAATACTGGTAACATAGTGCAACTTTTCGTATTAAACAAAATAATTTATAACGCTTATTTAAAACGCAAAAAAATATTTTTCTGCGAATTTGATTTTTAGATTTTAAATATAATTATTTAAATAAATAGGGGGTCAAATTTAATTTAGTAAGTCTTAGGTAAAAGATTTATCCTTCAGCTTTGTAAAAAATAATACTAAAGACCTTCATTAAAATGTAAATTCCCTTAGCAGTTAAAAAAGTAAATATTGTGCAAAAATTACCCCTTTTTAATTATTTAAAATATGTTCCCCTCATATGATTTGGATACTTTTTTGAAAATATCCTTTTTATTTACCTAAACTTTGATATAAAATTTATTCCAACCTGTAAGGAATTACATTTTGTTTTTTTTTTTATTTTATTAGGCTAATATGAGAGGACGGGCGATTGGATTGCTTTAACAACTAAAAAACAGTGTTTCTGAATGAATTTGAATTTAGGAACTTCGTGATTATAAAAATATTATTTTTTACTTGTGTTTTTGAACCTAGACCTTTTTTATTCCCAATGGTCCAAAGAACCTAAAATAATGTCTACCCGGGCTGAAAAAATTAATTTTTATAATTTGTTAAAAATTTTTTTTTAATAAATGTAGCCATACCTCTGAAACTATGGCATTTAGGTATTGGGACCGTGCAAGTTCGGCAAAGCGACCCCTATTTCTACGCTCTATACTAAAATTCGCACTTTTAATTATATTGGCCAATTATATTAGTCCTGGTTACTGGATAATTGTCAAGGCCAAAGTCCAAAAAAATAATAAGAAGAAAAAATAAGATTCAGGTTATGTTATGAAAACGTCAACAATTGTATGTAGTAAATAAAATTAGTTATTAAAATGCAGTACTGCAAGCAAAATAAAATTAATTAAATTTACCTTTATATAATAATTGCATATCATATCAATATTGTGGAGCAATATATATTTTTTCTGCTTCATTGACAGAAGGTATGAAATATACGTCAATTTGACAATTTCAATTGACAATATGAATTATTTAAGATAGTTGCAATATTTCTCCGCGACTCGCGCACGGTCGTTTCTCGTTTCCCCTTCCAAGTACTTGCACACCGCGAATAGGGAATATAACATGAAAAATAATCACTATTTCTTAAGAACGTCAAAACGCAAAAAATATACAGGGTGTTCTATTTGAAAGGAACAGGAACTACAGGAAAGTTTATTATATTTCCAGAAAAACGGAAGATTTGACAACAATGTAATCACCACTATAATATCGGCCGCATTAGAAGATCCCTTACCCACCAAAATCTATAAAAATCGTTCTAGCTACCCTGTATATTTGTGTTAACCCACAACCAATATCGCCGAAAAAACTGGGAGCCGTTTGCATGTGATATCCTCTTCTTAGTTCAAGCTAGCTATCCATCCATCAAGATTTGGGATTTAGGCAAAATAACACCTAAAGTTTGAGGCTATTTACAACAAAATGACGTTCAGAGAAGGGTTATTTCAGACTCCCGTTTCTAAGACACACCCAACAACAGGAATGTTTCCTCTCGGCATTTGAAGAGCCGTGGTTCAGAGAATAACAGCAAGCAAGCAATAGTGATTAACTCATGTAAGCAGCAATCAGCACTTTGCTGCGATATTGGGACTCACTATCAGTGCTTATCATGTGGGAGTCCTGGGTACACGGACTCCCACACGAAATCCTACCCTGATCAATGCTGGCCAGCGTGAGGCGCTATATTGCAGCTATCTCTAACCATGTGACTGTAGCGAAATACAGAATCCTGAGCACCTATTGTACTTGAGAGAACAATGCACTCTTCTTGACTTATGCCAGAAGCTTAATAAGAGCCAATGAAAATGTCACCCAAATGGCAAAGTATTATTGCCATTGCCACTGTAATTTCTTTAACCTTTTAGAAAAAGAGCAATTACATAATATTTAACACCATTTAACTAAATACAAAAAAAAACATTTAAAAAATCAGAAAAGTACTGTGAAATAATGTGGATTTAATTTAATTTTATTAGTAAGGAATTTTGTTATATTGTTGTTTTTATTTTATCACTCTTGTTATGTTTATTTTATTTTAACAACATAATTAAGTAACATAATATAATACTGCCAAAGTAATAAATGTTTGTTGGCAAACATTTCATTTATATATGATTTCAAAGGTAAAAATAAACATAAAGAGAATATGAGTTACGATTATTTACATATTTTAGAAACTATAATAATAAATACTTGATATGCATGAAGAGATGTGTGCCAATAATATAATAGGTATATCATATGTTTGGAAAAACATATTTTGGTAATTTGTTGGTCTACACTGTCTTATAGGCTAGCGGTTTTCCCCTGAAAAGACGCTTAGAAATGGAATATACCAACTACTTTTTTCAACAGATTCGTAGGCCGGAAATTCCTTAATAACAAATAACTTATAAACAAAAAACAATTTTCTGAATCGCTGAGAATGAATTTTTTTGGGAATTTTTGCTCACTGAAATAAATACTTTTTTCTCTTGGTAATATTTTCGAAGAAAGCTTCCTTTTTCAGTTATTTGCAATTTTTTGTTGGAACAATTACTTAATTGTACTGAATAAATAGTAAATGGAACTAAAAAACTACTTTTTCTTCATTTTTCTTATACAGTCGCACCCGCTTATTAGAATACCGCTTATAGCAATATCCCGCTTTAAGGAATATAAATTTTAGATCCCAAAACGTTTCTACTAGCCATCATCAATGATCGGTTATTACAATATCCCGGTTATAGGAATACTTTTGCGTGGCACAAAGGCTATTCCAATAAGCGGGTTCAACTGTAGTTCATTCTTTCAAAGTGATTTTGTGAAATAATGTTTTTAATTCTTCTTTTAATTTCTATCCAATTGGTATCAAAAGTTGGGCAATTTCTTTGTAGGAGTCCATTTTTTTAATTCTATTTTTAAAGTTGGCCTCCTTTGGGTATAATAAATTTTTATGTACCTGGAAGGTGTCTATTAACCCTTAAACGCCCAACCTTTTTTAGGTTCCATGTACGCCCAAGGGTGGGTAAAAAATGTCCACTTCGAAAATAGCTAATATATTTATTGAGAGTTGTTGAAAATGGATTAAACTTAAGAATCTTATGCTTAATAAACACATCATCTTCTAAAATATTAATATAAACAATTTACAAACCTTACAACAAAATTACAATGTACATCAAAATTAACATACCAGTAATTCAGATTTGTCGATTTTCTCCATATTCTTTCTTTCAGCCTCCTCATTGGCGGATAATTATGTAGATTATGTAATTATACATCGATAATTATATGGATTATCTTCCTACCAACGAGAAATTATATAGAAACCTTTAGTAACAAGTTTTGCCAAGGGTGTACTTTTTATGCCCATCCATATTTAACTCAAGATGCTGCTTTTATTTTCAAAAATATTGGTAGAACAAAATTAACATTCGATAATGGGCTGTTTTTTTAACAATAAATAATTTTAAAAAAAATTAAACACGTAATAAATATGTTACAAGGGAATACGCATTAGGTGGACATTTTTTACCCACCCTTGGGCGTTTAAGGGTTAAGGTACACATTTCTTTGCTAGTCCACCACTGTTTGGAAACTTTACTACCTACAGAAATGATCCATTCATCATCCAGCATCAAAAGTCCACTGCTGAACATAGTAGTCTTCCTCTTGTTTCCAACTCTGTCTATCTTGCGCCACTCTTATCCAGTTTTTATTTAGCCTTCTTAAATCGTCAGTCTAACTGTCAAACCTGACTTGGTCTCCATTCTAATAACCTCTTTGTCCAGGTATACTATCTCTTTGAATGTAACATTCACTGGTTAATCTCCCATTAACTCGTACAGTTGATTCCAATATAATTTTTCTATGATACTTGGATGTTCAAACCGTCTGGCTTGAAACACGCTCAAAGTCCCCAGTCTAAATATCGCAAAGTCCGACCCTGTCGTTATGGGTAGAAATGAGACGGGAATCGTATTCTGCACACAAAGTGTTTTTCAACAGACCTCACGCAAAGCGAAAGATTAATATTCTTCGAAATTCTAAATGCCTAAATAGGCCACAAGGCTGTTGTTGTAGGTTGAGTGACAAAGAACTTTTATGGTTTCGGAGACATGTTTCTGAGGACTTATTTACTTTGCAACAGGATGTGTCCCATAAAATAAGAATAGTAGATATTTGCTAAGTGCTCAGTTATAGAATTCTGGGAACACAACAGAAATGCGACGCAGTAGAATTCGTGGAAACCCTTGGATGGTTACAAAAAGGACAGCGATTGTAATTGGTTGAAGAAAAAAAATCATGGCTTTAAGTGGGAGGTCTTGAGTATAATTTTCTAGCAGTCCGATTGGTAGGGAAATGTTTGGTATGATCCCTATTAGGCTATTGATTATGTACTATAGAAAGGAACTACAACGTTAACGGGGTTTTATTATTTCATATGGTCAATGAATCTCTATATATGAAAAAACCGCGGAGTGCTACTATTTAAAGGGGTGCGTTTTTGAGAAATGGGTGAATTAGTCCCTGGGCACAAGTTACATTAGGGTGAGTTCTATGCACTTTTGGTACAAACACATCTACATAAAAATTGTTCCTGGTTAAATTTCCTATCTAAATATAACTTTTTAAAGTCAAAGATACTTTTTTTTTACAAAAATATATTCAAAAGAAAAAGTATAAAGAAACCCAAAAGAAAGAAATTTTGTTTTTTGTCCCATAACTTTTGTCCACGGGGATATAGGTATAGACATTGCTTCACAGAAAAAAAACTTACATATTTTGTCTTTAAAATGATGTTTGGTAGAGGTCTTTAGGATTTACAGTTTCCGAAAGATGATTTTTTAAAGTTCGTCACTCACAGCAATTTTGGGCAATTTTCCTTGTTATTTCGCAAATATTGTTTTGTAACTTTTTTCTACGTAACTTTAGGCATAGGCAATGGTACATGTAGGAGGAATAGAAATCAATTACCTTTAAAATGTTCTATAGTATAATGTTGTACGACTTCTTTTAAAGAGGTTATCTTTTTCAACACTTTATGCTTTTAACGAGTTTTTATATTTTTTACGATTATTTTTTAAATCTCCCATTATAACTTTTTTGTCTACATTTAGGTACATATATATTATATAATAAAAAAGAAAGCTTCTTCTGTTTACTTTAAAATGGTGTATTATAAAAAATTCTACGATTATTTTTGAATAAGATATATTTTTTCAAAATGTAATAAGTACTTGCAACGATTTTTGATTTTAGGATTATTTTTTAAATTCCTCATTATAACTTTTTTATGTGATTGTGTGTTATGATTGAATCTTATTTTTTATAGGTAATATTTTGGATCCACTTGACTCGGCCGGGCAAATTTCAAAATATGGATTAATTCCAATATTTACTGTCAAAGCTCATGCACCACAAGCTTTGCTTGAAAAAATAGCATGTAAATGTACCAAAGGATGTACAAAAAACTGCAGTTGTAGGAAGATAGGAATTAGTTGTTCAATATTCTGCAAAGGGTGCATGTGCATGGGTACTAATTGTGGGAACTCTAAGATAACTGAGGTGTCAGAGGAAGATATTGAAACTAATGCTAACGAAGAGATCGACTTTGATTTTGAAATTTTTTTAAATGTCAACGTTTAAATAATTTTATCTAAAGTGATGTTTTCTAAGAAAACGTTTATGTAATTTTTGTAAAAGAAATAATTTTAATTAATACAGGTAAAAAAATATCAAAGAATCACTCGGTGTCCATTACATATTTAAATAGAGATGATACACCATTTTAAAGAACAGAAAGTAAGCCCTCTTTATTGAGCAATAAGTATAGTATATTCATGTACAAGAAAAAAAGTTATAATGAGAAATTTCAAAAATAATCGTAAATTATTTTATATATTATAAATAATAAATTTTTGAGATATTGTGCATACAAATTAAACATACGCATTACTAATCATGATTATACCTATATTTTAAAAACACTCAACATGAATTTATTAAAAACTCGACGAGATAACTCTGATTTGGTATTTGTGTTTAAATTAATAAATGGTTTAATTTGTTGTTCTGAACTTCTCCAATCTATTAATTTATATGTTCCCTCCAGAAGTCTCAGACATGTTGATTTGTTTTATATACCTTTTCATTTAACAAACTATGGTATGCATTCGCCCATTGACTACAACACTAAACAACATTGGCATTGGCAACACTAAAAATTATAAACGAGAATAACTTGGAAATGTTTGGTGTCTCCTTGGCTGCTTTTAAAAATCAGATTAAAAGAGCTTGACAGGTACTTTTTGTTTATTTGAACTGATTTGTGTAATAGATGTAATATGTGTAATGGATAACTATTAATATTTCGTTTTTGTTTAATATGTAATTAAGATTTATTTTACTCTAGTTTAGTAGATATTACAGATATTGATTTTATACTGTATGTGTTGTAATGGGGGTAATCCCGTATAAAAAAAAATTGATATACAATAAATAATTTGGCCACATTATATTTGAACTATTGTTATCCCTGACAAATGGTTAAGTCATTGCAACAGATATGCATATTTATACTATTGTGGAAATAGTTTCTCAGCAAACAAAAATTAAAATTAACCTATATTTAAATTTATCTTATTTAATAAATTAAGCAATTTTTGTATGTGTTTATTCAACTTAAATGTTTTTCTTTAGAAAAAACCAAATAATATAGCTTAAAATGACACAATATAGTTTGTATACAAATATATTGCTTGTATAACTATTATCTTTATAAATAAATCATTCAGATGTAAACATTCAAAACAGTAGTGACTTGAATGAAAGTGCCTTCAAAAATATAAAGATTACACCAAAAGTCATTTACTTTTAAATCAAACAAAAGGTTTCATTCAATCTAGAATTATTCATTAAAGCTGTTAGTAATGCACAAAAAGTAATGTTCTATTTTTATAGCTAGACATTTTCTACCTACAAATGAATTAAACATGGTGAGCAAACTGTTTGTATTAATCACGTTAAGTTTACAAAATATTTAAAAAAAGATGATTCACGAAGAGACCTATTTATTAAGACAAGTATTTATTTTATAAACATCAATTAACTCAAACAGAGTTCTTTTATTCTTTATGTGAATGGATAAAGACAACAGTGCTCACCTTAAAACTTCAAGAGTCTTGAAAAAATGCCATTAAAATTATCCACAAACGTTATTGTCACAATTTTAGACACAAAAACATTTTTATAGCCAATAATTCACTATATAAAAACATCCGACTACAACTCTACATTTCTCAATCCCCATCTTGGCTTCCAGAAAATGAATTACTGACTGACGTTTGACTTGACGTTTCACACTCACTCACACAAACTTCTGACAGACTACAAAACTCGCAAAACTCCCGGTTGATATTTGACGTTTGACGTATTCAGAGATCGAAATACCTAAGAGATTGAAGACCCAAGGCACAGAAAGAAAGAGAAGTAAGAGACCATAAGCGTATCCATGGAGCCATAAGGGTTTGCCATAGTATAAAATCTACAATGATTTAAAATAGAAATCCCAGTTTTACCCAAAACAATTCAAAGTTTTATTACTTTATCTATTACATTTAGTTTGAATCTAAGTATAATATTTGTTGAAATGAACCAGAATTATTCTGAGTAAAATAATAGGTATAATTTTTGTAGTTTACACTACTTAAGGCCGCGTCCCACCATCAAATAATTTGATCAAACGTTTGAGCAAACTGAAAGTGACAAGAAAGTGACAGTTAGTGACGTCACATCCTGAGTGTTCATTGTGGATAATAATGAAAAATTTTAATTTTAAATAAAGTACAAACAAGTTAGAAAACTCAATACAAAAAATTTGATCAATCCAGACTGATAGTGAGAGCACAGATTTTTAGAATTTCAAAAAAACTGCAATTGTGACGTCACTTTGACGTACTTCCTCAAGAGGGCTTTTCATCGATTGTCATTTGTTTCGAACTTCTGTCATGTGTCACATAATATTAATATATCTACGTCATACGTCTTTGGTTTGTATCATTGATATATACCAATAACGTACGACGTAGATATATTAATATTATGTGACACATGACAGAAGCTCGAAACAAATGACTGTGAATGAAAAGCCCTAGTACGTCAAGTTTGCTCAAACTGTTTGATCAAATTATTTGATGGTGAGACGCGGCCTTTAGTTTCTTACTCCTCAGTTACTTTACTCAGTAAGTAACTGAGAAAAAGAACAGACAACTCTATTAAACGTTACTGGGGGATACAGTTTCAACTCAGGTAGCCAGGTGTTTTTCATAGGAGGGAGTTTTATCTCCTCTCTTGTAGAATCTGCTCATGGATGGGCTGATAGCAAGAATCTGCAACGACAGGCAGAATTCGCAGTCCTGGGCTGTGCGAATGACCTAAGATAGTAATCTTATGTCGGCAAATTTAATGGCACACTTAGAGACAGAAGTAACAAGAAATATACATAGACAGAAGTAAAGCAATAAACTAGATGGGTAAATCCTATAGGGAAGTAAAGACAGTGAGACAAGAAGGAAGTGTTGGGGAAATAAAAGCCATGCGAAATGAAATATACGATATTATATTCCATTCTGCAGATATGGAAATACCAACACCAGCACTTTAAGGAGTAAAAGATGCGATAATATATCTTAAAGATCCACAAGGAAGAACTTCCTGTAGTTGGCTGTATACCATTAATTATTACAAGCGAAATTTAATAAAAAATTTTCTTCTTGTTAAAAGGTATATTAGTTTAAAAAGCCCTAAAGGGCTACAAACATATGAACAAAACGTTTTCGCTCTGTAACAAGAGCATCATCAGTGTTACAACAACATGGTGAGCCAACCAAAAAAATACAAAGGTCAAAGCCTTTCAAAAAACTGACAAAAGTCTTATATAAATGAATACATCGAAAAATCCAAAGGATGGATACAATTCCTAAGGATACGGCCCTAGGGCAACATATGACTCCCACACGTTGTAAGTGGGTCAAAAGGTAACTAGGTCATTATCTTATAAGAGGTGGCAGGCAACTCAACACGCAACTCAGTTTTTTCGCAAGTAAATACGTATTTTCTGAAAAAAAAATTATATAATAAACTTACAATCATAAAATGTATAAAAAACATAAAAAAATAAAAGTTTCCATTGGGGTTCGAACCCGCTTATCAGCGCAGTTAATATTGAAATTCATTCACCTTAAACTTTTACCCACGGAGACCATGTATCATCATGTGCGAAGATCAACTAACTAAACGGATTAAACTTTTGACGGTTCTGAATTTAACCAAATTATTTTGATTTTGAATTGAAATTATTTAGAATTGAAAGAAATATTAGAATACAACAAAACATAGAGTAAGAAAACAATATATTAGGTGAATATTGATAGAAATTTTGATGGTAATCAAATTATGTAAATCAAAGCATTACATACTATTTTAGTAGGTTCTTTTTAAATTTTCCAAATAGGTAGCTCCTACCTATGAAATTTTTTATTAGGATACTGAAACATTTACAATTATTACGTACCTGCCGCTTTTAAAAACTATTTAAAAAGTCACTACAATATTATAAACTTGCATTTTTCTCTGCCATCATAACAATAAAAACTAATAAACAATGCTAATATACACAACATTAATTTGTTTATCCAAAATCTCCATATTGAACAATTATTGACAGATGATTTTAACACTCAATCAGATCCCGTATAACGTTTATACGCTGTGAGCTTCGCTGGTGTCGCTCCTGGCGGATTACTAATCAACTTTCACTGGTAATTTTTAAATTTATTATTTAATTGTTATCGCTTAATATTTACAACGCAAAAAAGTAATTAAATTATAATCGATTTTTTTAAGATTTTGCTAATCATTTTGACGTTCTATTGATAAAATATGAATTTATTACTTCGGATACTTTCACAATTATCGTGTAGATGGCGGTAAGATTAATATATTAATTTATAATTAGATATTACGGAACATTAAAAAAACTTAAATTCAGTATTTAAAACGTATTGTATATTTAAGGTAAAAATATATAACACAGCTTTGACAAACTAATACTTTTTATAATTAATGTTTTTAATTTTAATTTTAAATTAATCACTTTGACATTTATGTCAAATTTCCAGTAATCGTTTACAGACTTGTCACTACTGGCGCTCGCGAATTTGTAAATATCCCTTCTACGTACGAGCTCACAGCGTATACGCTCTGAGCTTCGCTGGTGGCGCTCCTAGCGGATTACTAGAATTATCTTTCACCGGTAATTTTTAAATTTATTATTTAATTGTTATTGTTTGATTTTTTAAAGATTTTGCTAATCATTTTGACGTTCTATTGATAAAATATTAATTTCTTACTTCGGATACTTTCACAATTATCGTGTAGATGGCGCTAAGATTTTTAGATTAAATTATAATTACATATTACGGAACATTAAAAAAACTTAAATTCAGTATTTAAAACGTAAGTATATTTAAGGTAAAAATATATACCACAGCTTTGACCAACTAATATTTTTTATAATTAATGTTTTTAATTTTAATTTTACATTAATCACTTTGACATTTATGTCAAATTTCCGGTAAACGTTTACAGACTTGCCACTACTGGCGCTCGAGAATTTGTAAATATCCCCTCTACGTACGAGCTCACAGCGGAGCGCATGCGCGCAGAATTATGAAATTTTATTCTCAATCGCGCCTAAAGAAATATAACTTCAATAAAATAGAGGTACAGCAAAATTGTTACATATTGACATATATATTTATCCGAGAAATATAAGTAAAAACTTCTACTTCTCAGATATCCAGAAAATATATTGTTCTACATTTTTATATAAGGGAATTTGTAACGATGATTTTGAAAGCTCGAACAAATATTTTGTTCTCAATGACAAGTAAATTAAAAAACTATAATGGTACCTGTTTTTAAAACTTTAGTAGTTTTCTTTTTCTAAATTGTTCATGATAGTCATAGGATAGGAAGAACACAACTTATCCTTTAGCAAATTAAAAATAAACCGTTAGATACGCCAATGATGTTTGCGTTATCGTTTTTGGACTACCGGTCGTCCCCACTCCACATTTCCATTTCCATAACGTAGAGAACTAGAACGTAAAACGTAGAAGAAAATGACGTTCTGACGTCGTACGTGTAATGTTGACAGTTGTTTGATAACATGTTCTTGATATATTTTTATCAAATTTTATTACAAAATTATTAATAACTATTAGTTTAAATAGGCACTAAATAAAATTAGTCAAATACGAACAAAAATAAAGTAAGTACAAGCTGTTTGAATTAAGTTCACTTCGCTTATCCTTGAACTGACACGGATTTCCTTGAATTCATCAATATTTCAATATGTATGGTATCATTACATATTGTACTATAAATTAAATGTATTCAGATTAGCCAATATATCTATTACATAAAATGTATTCTATTCTGAGGATAAAGGGTGGTTAATCTAAATTTAGAAATCAAATAATTTTACAGTTTCTATTGTATTATTTTGCTTATTATTGTAATTAAACATTATATTATCATGTATTTATTCGAATTTTTACAGTAGATTGTTGACATTGATGTTTTTAATATGTAGCTAATTTCACTTTTGATACAATGTGAGTACAAAACATACTCTGTATCATTGTGCAAAATTCCTTAACCCCTTCGCGCCGGATCGTCATACAGCAAGTCGCACCTTATATACGGATTCGCGCGCTTACCCAGTGGCGAATGCCAGCTCATGATGCACCTGTGTGCATCACCGTACGTAGCGGACAGTGAAGCATGATGCACACGGATGCATCACCATACTGAAGGGGTTAAAACACTTCTTCTTTTGGTGCCTATTCGTTTCGAATATTGGCAATCATTCTGGCCTGGCTAAAATTATTTTATTAACTGATGCTTTAAATAGATTAGTTGTTGTTGTGGAGAACCATTTCCTCAGGTTCTTTAACCATGATATTCTTCTTCTCCATAGACCTGGCTTTCCGTATACTTTGCCTTGAAGGATTATTTTCAGTAATCTGTATGTAGTGCCGTTTCTCAGTATGTGTCCGAGATATTCTAACTTTCTCTTTTTAATTGTAAACATCACTTCTCTTTCTTTCCCCATTCTTCTTAGTATGGTCTCGTTGGTTATCTTGTCCGTCCATGATGTCCTTAGGATTCGCCTGTATAGCCACATCTCGAAGGATTCCAGTTTTTTCTCCATCGCTTCAGTGAGTTTCCAGGATTCAAGCCTTACTTTTATCTCCAGATTAAGGTTGTGGCTTTTAAAGAGTTTGGCCATGTTGTTGAATGCACTCCTAGCCTTCTCTATTCTACATTTTACTTCTTGTGAGTGATCCCATTGTTCTTTTACTATTGTTCCAAGATAGGTACGGGGGGTTCAAGTATTACGTAACGCAGGTTGGGGGGAGGGGGGTCAAAAATCTTCAAAAATTGAACGCCCCCTATACTGTTTTACTCAGTTTACTGGTGTATTCTTGATAAGCAGTTGGATGTCTCTAATTTTATTTTTGCTGATGATCATAAATTTAGTTTTTGATATGTTTGCTTGTAGTCCAAATCTTTCACTTACTTCATTTCTTTGTTTATGAGATGCTGTAAACTGTTCAAACTGTCTGCAAAAATAACGGTGTTGTCTGTGTTTAGGCGTTCATTTAGGAGTATTCCATGTTCGCAATTTTCCAAGGCTTCACTAAATATTTCCTCTGAATATAGATTAAATAATATAGGTGAAAGTATACATCTTTGTCTAACGCCTCGCAGAATCTGGATAGCTTCTCCAGATGGATAGGCCTAGCAATATTTAGCAATATATCTGGATAGTCCATCTCCAAGCTTTGTTCTTATTGTGACTGATTGAGTATAAATTTTGTATTATACGCTGGTCTTTATCATCCATTTGGGCTTTTGTTAGAACATCTATCATTTTTCGGTATTGAACTGTATCAAATGCTTTTTGGTAGTCCACAAAGCAGGTGTAAATATCGCAAGTCATATCTCTGCATCTTTGTAATAATACCTGTAGACTAAACAGTGCATCTCTTGTACCGATGCCTTTCATGAATCCAAACTGTGTGTCTTGTATTCTCTCTTCGCAAAGCTTGTATATTCTGCAATGTATAATTTCAAGAAAAAGTTTTAATGTATGGCTCATTTACAGTATTGAGGAATTTTTAAATTTTTAATGTGTTTCTTGTAATGTAATTTTCTTAATGTAAATTTTAATGTACTAAATTTTTAATGTGTTTACATTTGTATAACATATAATACTTCATTGACTAGTCAGATAAATTTATGTAATGTGTATACATTGTATAAATTTCTAGATGAATAAATTCTATCTATCTATCTATCTATCTATTAGACTTATTTCCTATATTCTCCGAACTTTTTCTCTACCTCTTTCTTTGGTAATGTAATAAATTTTGAAACTAGCCAATCTTTTGGAATATTACCTGTATCATAGATATTATTGAAGATTTTACATAGTATTCCTTAAAGATTCATCATCAAGAAGTTTAAGAAATTCAGACTATACTGCGTCTGGTACTAGGGCTCTCATTTCTTTTAGTTATATTATGGCTGCTCTTATTTCTGTCACTATTGTTTGTTTTTTAACCAAAAGGAGTGATTCAAATTTACCACGCCGTAATGCTTGTTTCTAATTGGTCCAACCGCAGGCAAGTTTACTCCACTGTTATTAAATTTTGATACTAATGACATTTATGAAATTTTGGCACTTCTGTCATTTTATAGGTTAATTAAGTATATCAGCGATTTTTTGTGTTTTCTGCGTTATTCCTTTAATTTTTAGATTTTTAGTCTACTTTTATATAAAATCAGTTGTTTTTAGAACTCTAGCGATGTGTTAGTATAATATAATATGTATGGATTATCATCGAAAGCTGATATGATCAACGAAAAAAGAAGAGACTGATGGAAACTATCGCAGCAAAAAGCTTAATCCCAGACTATCAATTTGGGTTTCATCAGAAACACTCGACAGTAGAACAAGTGCATCGTGTTGTTAACACAATCATCAAAGCATTCGAAGATAAAAGTTACTGTGAATCAGCTTTTTTGGATGTCAGCAAAGCCTTTGACAAGGTGTGGCATGAGGGACTCCTTTACAAATTAAAAACCCAGCTACCAACAACAATATATTTGATTCTAAAATCCTACTTGAAGAAAGATACTTCAGAGTCAGATATGAAAATAAAGTAACTAAACTACGCATCATCAAATCAGGAGTCCCACAAGGGAGTGTCTTAGGCCCAGTCTTATACCTACTCTTCACAGCTGATCTGCCATGTACTGATGACACAGTCACCTCTACTTTTGCTGATGACACAGCTATATTAGCAGTAAACAGAAATCCTGAAGTAGCAGCGACAACACTACAAACCAGTCTCAACAATATAGCAACGTGGCAAGGAAATGGCGAATTACAATAAATGAAAGTAAATCTGCACACATAACATTCACAAAATGCCATGGTGAAACGCCAAGCATCACATTCACCAATGAACGAATACCTAAGACAGACAGCATAAAATGTTTGGGGATACACCTGGACAAACATCTAACCTGGCTTACCCACATATGGAAAAAAGAAAGCAGCCGGATACTAAATGGAAAAAGCTGTACTGGCTCCTTGGCAGAAAATCACAATTATCATTGTGGAACAAATTAGTAGCTTACAATATCGTTCTCAAACCAGTATGGACCTATGGAATCCAGTTATGGGGAACAGCATCTAAATCGAACATTGCTATCATCGAGAGATTCCAGTCAAAAGCCCTGCGCAGTATAGTAGGTGCTCCTTGGTTCGTAACAAACCGAGACATTTATAATGATCTAGAGATGCAAACAGTTACTGCAATGACCAAACAGCTTAGCACAAACTACCTAAGACGCTTAGAGCAACATCCAAACACACTGGCAGTTAATCTGCTTGACAACAGTGAAGAAACCCGAAAGCTGAAAATAAGAACACCCTTGGATCTACCAGTCTAACAGCAATAATTGTACATATGAAATTAATTTTAAATTGTGATAGTTTTATTTTATTTTTTAATATCAATGTAATAATGGAAAGTTACAAATTTTTATTGTTTTTAACATAAATGTAAGAATGTAAAAGTGCATACAGAGAGTGGATCATTGGACAAACTCTCTCTTATGACATTGTACCAATCAACATGTATGCTTATTGTTATTATATGATGTAACAGATTGCAAAAATAAACATTAAACAAAAAAAGCAATAAAATTGCTGGTAAATAACTTTTCCTTGTATTTTGCTAATTAGCCCAGAGTATGTATTGTATATTGTATATTACATTTAATTAAGGAAATTTTTATATTTATTGTTAGTAGGATTTCTATTTGAATTTGAATATTTATTTTATTGTGGTTATTTCATCCAATATGAGATCTTTTTGTTGTCCTCCAATGCAAAAGTAATATTTTGTTTTCTTTAAACCTAATACTGGTAAAAAAACTGATAAAGATATAATTTAATAATTATAAAGAATATAATTTCAAGGGTTTGGTTTGTTTTAGGTTATTTGAATTATGGCTGAGCAAACGGAAGACTTCAATGATGGAGAAGAATCAAGAGGTAATGATAGAATAAAAAATAGTCACAATGTTGATATTGTTGTTTTTTTTTGTGAAATTAACAATAATAATATACCCACATTGTTATTTTTTTTATATATTGCATATAGAGCTTATTTAAATTTGCAGGTAGGTTTTAAAGATTGTATTGCTCTTCAAGGTATTCTCAATTCTCAATGAAGTTGTTTCGGTTCACTTCTCTGATACCCTTATTTCTACCATTGCCACTCAAGCTTTAGTAAAAGGTTTTAATTATTCTGTTACACCAAGCAACATTCCAATTCAGACATTTGTCTGGCAAACTAAAGAAACCATCTCCAATTTACCTTCCGAGTATGCTGAAATAGCTGGACAATATATCGCTAGTTCTTAAAAACCTTCCCCCTCCAAATATTAACCAATCCAAGAGAAAAGCCCTGAAAGAACTTAACTAAAATCAACCCTCGCTTCTTTTTAATACTGTGAACTACAAACCAATTCTTAATAATTCAACAACTTACGTAGAGAGAACAACAAATGCCATCATCAATAAAACCGCCCTTCCTGTTAATAAAAAACAGACTCTCACTCCTTATTAATACTCTGGACTACAAACCAATTCTTAATAATCCAATAACCTACCTAGAGAAAACAACAAATGCCATCATCAATAAAACCGCCCTTCCTGATGATAAAAAACAAACAATTCACCAGTAAAAGTCTTCTAGGGCACCTCGAATATATGGTCTATCTAAAATCTTCCTTTATTTATTTATTTATTTAATATGCTCTACAGGCCTTATAGGCCTAGGGCTCTACGATCTAATAACCTAGGGCTCGCTCTTCCTTTACTGATTAATTTTATCATCTGCATATATCAGATTATATATTTATTTATTTGTTTTATATTCCAGATCATGAAGAAATTGACTATGTTAGTCCAGAGATAATATATCTGGAAGATAATGGCGATAATACAGAACTAAAGGGTTTCACTCATCTAGGCCCTCTTGTAGAATACATCTATGATGAAACTGCGATAGTAGAATATAATGACCATCAGTACACTGAGCTTGACTACGCTACCCAAGACAATTCTGAACATATTATACAAGATGTATGTTCAACAGAAATCAATGATGATAGCAGTGATTTAATTCAACCAATGATGCCATTTTTTTTATCTTCTCAAGTTTTTGCTACTGGCGAGGAGCAAGATCCAAACGATGGGGTAAATTTCATATTAAAATGTTTTAGTAGAATTATAGTATTTATAATGTCAGTTGAAGCATTTCATTCTGACGTGATTTATAAGGGAAGTTCAATATCACATTTACTGGTAAATTGGTAATCAAGAATAAATTATAAATATCCTCAACAATGTTTCAAATGTTTTTGAACAATCTCCATATAGTCTTATGTAGAGAGAACAACAAATGCCATTTATAAATTTATTTTTAAACGTCATCCGAATAGGAGGACGAAATGTACCCATCTGCTTGCGGGATGAAACATTTTTTTTTATTAAATTTCATACATAGACAAACACGACCAGCATGGGTTGCCTATCAAAATCGTGTCATAGCTATCCTTAAGGGGGGCCGTAGGGGTTGAAATCAACATTTCAAGCACATTTTTGTGAATTTTTTTTGAAAGTATGATAGAATTATTTTATTTTTAAATTAAATAAACGTATTCAGTATAATTCAAAGAATACTAAAAAAAATTCAAGGAAAAATATTAAAAAATAAGCCAACGGTGGCAAATTTTTGAACACACCTCGAAAAAAAAAATAGATTTTGCGGTGGACATCCGAACTTACCATTGGATCATGGTAAACAAAAAATTCAAAAAGATTTTATTAGTTTATATGTTTATCGAGATAACTCTGTCGAGTTTTTTTAGTTATAACGATTTTTGACTTTTTGGTATCACCCAGAAATCAAAACGAAATTTTTTGCACAAAAAAGGGCGAAAATCAACATATTTATTATTGTTAAATAAAAAATATGTAAGCATAAAACAAAAAATATTTCGACAGTGTTACCTTAGGGAATGTCTAAAGAAAAAATATACAGAATTCCAGGTGGGTCTGTCAAGTAGTTTTTGAGTTACAATGTCTACAGCCTTTGAAAAAAGCAGTGTTTTGAGGAAAAAGCGTTTAAAGTATTGTCAACTTTTATTTTCAATTTCTGTTTTATTTTCAGTTGAAATTCTTTTTTTTTTGAATCGCAGAGTAATTTACAAAAGAAAATGAGAACAGCTGTTGACCGTTGTTCATTACGTTCAAGTGTGCTGACGCGAACCTGCTGCAAAGCGAGTCGAAGATAGGGATGTTCAACACTATCTCCCTACCTTCGACTTTTGCAGCATCTTCGCGCCAGCGCGCTTGAGCGTAGTGAGAAACGGTCAACAACTGTTCTCATTATCTTTTGTAAATTACCCCGCGATTCAAAAACATATTCCGGTGTGCATCACTTTACACGATTTGACAGACAAAAAAATTGAAAATAAAAGTTGACTTAAATACTTTAAAAGCGTTTTTCTTAAAACTGCTTTTTTCAAAGCCTGTAGACATTGTAACTCAAAAACTACTTGACCAATTCACCTGCAATTTTGTACATATTTTCTTTAGACATTCCTCGAGGTAACACTGTCGAGATATTTTTTGTTTTATGCTTATATTTTGTTTCACAATAATAAATATGTTGATTTTCACTCTTTTTCTGTAAAATATTTCGTTGTTTTGACTTCTGAGTGATACTAAAAAGTTAAAGAGCATTAAAACTAAAAAAACTTGATAGCGTTACCTCGAGAAACTCATAAGCTAATAAAATCTTTTTGAATTTTTTGTCTACCATGATATAATTTTAAATGATAAATTCTGATGTCCACCGCAAAATTCATTGTTTTTTTGAGGTTTCTTTAAAAATTTGCCACTGTTGGCTCATTTTTCAATATTTTTTCTTGAATTTTTTTTAATATTCTTTGAATTATACTTAATATGGATATTTAATTGAAAAATAAAATTATTCTCTTATACTTTCAAAAAAAAAAAAAAAAAATTCACAAAAAAATGTTGATTTCAACCCCTACGGCCCCCCTTTAAGGATAGCTATGACACGATTTTGATAGGTAACCCATGCTGGTCGTGTTTGTCTATGTATGAAATTTAATAAAAAAAAATTGAAGGCACTCGTGGGAGTACTGACAGAAGTGAAAACTTCTTATAGTATATAAATTACGAGCTCAATCCTTTTTCCCCATTCAAAAAGAAGTTCTATACTTATGTCTTATACGCGAAGCGTATGCCCTGTGCTATTTATGAATACATATACATAATTAATATACGTACAAAATTTATTTCAGCGAAGTGATGATCGCAAATTCAATACTTTTTCCCCATCCAAGAAGTGCACAACGTCCCTAAAGAAATTTTCAATTCAAAAATTTATTTCGTCGAAGCGATGACGGTCGCTAATTTAATACTTTTTCCCCATCCAAAAAGTACACAACGTCCCTCATGAAGTTTTCACTTCAAATATTTACTTAGTCGAAGCGATGATGGTCGCCTGTTTAATACTTTTCCCCATCCAAAAAGTGCACAACGTGCCTAAAGAAATTTACACTTCAAAAATTTATTTCGTCGAAGCGATGACGGTCGCGATGACGGTCCCTAATTAAATACTTTTCCCCCATTAAAAAAGTTCACAACGTCCATAAAGAAATTTTCACTTCAAAAATTTATTTCGTCGAAGCGATGAGAGTCGCTAATTTAATATTTTTCCCCATCCAAAAACTGCACAACGTCCCTCAAGAAGTTTTCACTTTAAATATTTATTTCGTCGAAGCGATGACGGTCGCTAATTTAATACTTTTTCCCATCCAAAAAGTGCACAACGTCCCTAAAGAAGTTTTCTTCAAAAATTTATTTTGTCGAAGCGATGACGGTTGCGATGACGGTCCCTAATTCAATACTTTTCCCCCATCCAAAAAGAGCACAACGTCCCTAAAGAAGTTTTCACTTCAAAAATGTATTTCGTCGAAGTGATGACGGTCGCGATGACAGTCGCTAATTCAATACTTTTTCCCCATCTAAAAAGTACACAATGTCCCCAAAAGAAGTTTTCACTTCAAAAATTTATTTCGCCGAAGCGAGGACGCTCGCTAATTCAATACTTTTTCCCCATCTAAAAAGTGCACAACGTCCCTAAAGAAATTTTCACTTCAAAATTTTATTTCGTCGAAGCGATGACGGTCGCTAATTTTATACTTTTTTCCCCATCCAAAAAGTGCAAAACAACCCTCAAGAAGTTTTCACTTCAAAAATTTATTTCTTCGAAGCGATGACGGTCGCCAATACTTTTTCCCATCCAAAAAATGCACAACGTCCTTAAAGAAGTTTTCACTTCAATACATATACGTACAAAGAGATGACGGTCGCAATGACGATCGCGAAATAAATCCTTTTTCCCCATTCAAAAATAGGTTTTACATTTATTTTTAATTTAAATACTTCTATACAATTTATGTATAGATACACATAATATAGATACGTACAAAATTTATTTCGCCGAAGAGATGACGGTCGCGATGACGGTCGCGAAATAAATCCTTTTTCCCCCATCCTAAAATAGGTTTTACATTTATTTTAGATTTAAATACTTCTTCTATACAATTTATATACTGGGTTGGGATAAAGTATGGAACCAAGCAAATATCTTTGTAACGAAAAAAACAATATTTATGAAACTTTGTATGCAAGTACAGTGACGCAAAAGGCATCTGTTGCCATATTTTTTGTTACTATTCCACTTCCGGTTTCACCGGAAATACCCCTAACTTATTTAATTTAAATGGGACACCCTATATATTTTTGCGGATTTTACAAGAACTTGTTATTTTTAATTCATACATACCAAATTTGGTAGAAAAAATTTGTTAAAAAGTGTCTGTAGATAATTTTTTGTATTAATACAACGTAATAGGAAATAAACGAGTACCATCTATACTGTAGACTAAAATTGTTGTTTACATGCACTGCATGACTTATTTGAATTTAGTATAGTAGGTAAAACTGTTACTGAACTAATTTACAGAAATAAGTTGTATCAAAAATGGTTCATTAAAGTGGAAAAGATCAAATTGAAATATTAATGATAATAGGTTATGGTGAATTTTCATTTTTTGGAAGTGAATTTTCCAAATCCATGGATTGGACGTAGAGGATTCATTGAGTGGTCCGCTTGTTCTCCGGACCTTAACCCGTTAGATTTATTTCTTTGGGTTATCTAAAATTACGTGTTTACGTTAGGCGACCAACATGCTTGCAGGATTTGAGACAAAGAATAATAATTGATGAATGTGAACTAATACGTGGAGAAATCTTGCAAAAAGTGACTCACGAATTTATTTATAGGCTTGCACGTTGTCAGGAGGTGAACAACAAACATTTTCAACATTTGAAATTATTTTTTTTTATTTTTAATATCATTGGTCTAACGTAAATAAATTAACCTATTTTTTAACTGTTAAGAGATTTATTTCTTGTTTTAATAGTTTTTCTTCCAAACTTGGTATGTATGAATTAAAAATAACAAGCTCTTTTAAAATCTGCAAAAATATACAGGGTGTCCCATTTAAAGTAAATAAGTTAAGGGTATTTCCGGTGAAACCGGAACTGGAGTAGTAACAAAAAATATGGCATCAGATGCCTTTTTCGTCACTGTACTTGCATGCAAAGTTTCATAAATATTGTTCTTTTCGTTTCAAAGATATTTGCTTGGTTCCATACTTTATCCCAACTCTGTATACATACAAATAATATATAGCATAAGCGATGACGATCGCAATGACGGTCGCGATGACGGTCGCGAACTCACTGCTTTTTCCCCTATCAAAAAATCGCACAACGTCGCTAAAGAAGTTTTCACTTCAAAAATGTTTCATCCGGCAAGCAGATGGGTACATTTCGACCTCCTATTCGGATCCCGTACTAATACTTCATAGCAGGGAGATAGCATAAACACAGAATAAAAGTTAATTGAGTTTCCTATGGCCCATTTGACTATTCACTACCCGGTACATATTTTACGGAAATTCTTAAATCAACTTTTGGCCATTTTTTTGGAATCTTATCTCACTGTGCAAAGGCACCATCCTCGCCTATTTTAGAGCTAAAGAATAGACTTCTATCAATTGATGAGACTGCTGTTTTGTTTGGTTCCGTGTATCTGTTTAATTCATTATAGCGAATCAACGTTTATTTGTTTATATTATTTTTACAGTATTAAGTTTATAACAATAATAATATTTTAGGAAACGATCATTCTTCAAGTGGAAAATGAAGAAGAAGAAGTAGTAGAGCAAAGGAAACCTATCCCTGATGAAGTTAAATCTTCTACTTTACAATTACTTCTGTGTTCAAGCAAAACCAACTCTGTCTTAGATACATACATATGCGAGGTGTGTTCAATTTGCTACGGTTGCTTAAACTGTTTGAAATCCCACTATGAAACCATGCACTTGGGAAACACTTTCATAGCACATTACAAATGTAAATATTCCACCCATATTAGCAAAGGCCTATGCTGTCCAGTTTGCGAGCTGACTTTTAATACGAAGAGTGAAACTATGGATCACTATATAACCCACGCAGTGGCTTGTGATATATGCGGCTCCGGTTTCGATAGACAGCAATATTTATCAGAACATCGTAGAAAAGTACACAATAAGGGCGATTTTGATGTAATATATGATTGTGAAATTTGTAGGGGCAATTTTCAGTATCCAAGTGGATTGAGTAAGCATTACCAGGTAATGTATTTTTTTAAGTTATACTTCTTTAGGCGCGTTGGGTGTAAATTTATATGTGCGCGAATTCATCAAAAGTCTTGGTCCTGAGCGCAGCTCAAACGTTATATGGGCTCAGATTGGGTAATTACAATGACCTGTCAACAATTGTTCAATATGTCGGTTATGGGTAAACAAATGTTGTGTATATTAGTTTTTATTGTTGTGAGGACAGAGAAAAAAGCAAGTTTATAATTGTAGTGACTTTTTAAATAGTTTTTAAAAGCAACAGGTACATAATTATTGTAAATGTTTCAGTATTGTAATAAAAAATTACATAGGTACTTACCTATTTGGAAAATGTATGTAGAGTTACGATCACTGAATAGTTCACATAGGGGAGTGCAATTAGAACGAATAGATACAATGTTTCGGAAAAAATCAAACAAGGTTATATTTTTCTAAAACATTTTTTGTTAGTTAAAGTAAAAAGTTCTACTCACAAATTTCTCCGCTAATTGTTTATTAATTGTTTAAACAATAACAATTGTTTTGTGTAAATAATGTTAAGAATATGGGTGAATTCAACATTTTATTTTGATAAAAAATGTTTTTATTTTAGTTTTGATTATGCTGAACCCGAATCTGACATTACAATTTGCAAATTCAAAATGGCGGATTTTTTCCTAAAAATCCTTAAAAAGTAGTTGTAAAATCCGTTTTTTTTATAAAACGTGTTTGTTTATGTATATGTGGATATTTTTGGGATGTTACTGAACCTGAATCAAATTTTGATAATTTATGTTATAAAATGGCAGATCCAAAATGGCGGATAACTTAAAAAATAGTTGTAAAATCATAATTTCTTTACAAAATGTATTTATTTCTACATATATTTATATAGCTTTGATAAACCTATATATATTCAAAAACGACCGCTTTAAAACGTTAACAAATGGTTATCTTAATAATTTTTCTATTGATGAACAAAATATGTATTTTTTTGCTCTTAATATGAATCGTTTCGTTCGCTCTTAATTAAATTCGGCCTTACTCGTAATGATGTGAAAATTGTGCTTCTACCTTTTCAAAAAATTGTTAAAATGGGATCATAAATAAAAAAGTTATTCTTAGTGAAAAGCTCTGCATATTCTAAAACTTTAAATGCAATCATAAAATATCAATTTTTATCAATTTTGTTCAAGATATGTCAATAAATAAAAATTTCAGTTAGGAGCAAAATATCTATATTTTTCATAATACTGAAAATTGTTATTATGGAAAGTTGTTCAGAATTAAAAACGATGTGTCAATATGCAGTTACACTCTTCTAATCGAAATATTGTGAACTATAAAGGTACATATTTATTATATAATTTTTTTACATACCTCGTATAATATTGATAAAATATAATATTTTATATTTGCATATTAAGTGTTAGACCATGCACAGATATTTATGACGAATAACTTTCTTCATAAAATTAATAATAAAACAGTTATCATAAATAATAAGTGAAAATTTAATGATGTTGGGTATACTTAATTTGAAACAATATTAAAAAAAACAAATTTTCGATTAGAAGGATATAATTACATATTGAAACATAGTTTTTAATTCCAAACAACTTTTCTTTATAAACATTTTCGATATTGTGAAATATAAAGATACTTTACTCCTGAGTGAAATTCATATTTTTTTACATACCTCGTACAAAATTAACAAAATTTGATATTTGATAGTTGCATCTTATGTTATATACGATGCAGAGTATTTTATAAAGAATAACTTTTTTTCGTAAAACTGATATTAAAAAAGTTATCAATGGGTACCAAGTTATGCAGATATACTGTATAAGAGCTAAAAAAAATTTTTTTCCGCAAATCGCCAGGAAATTTTGACATTCCTGTCAAAATTTCTTGAAGAAAAAGTCAGGACTTCCTTACTGTAAGGAAATGTCATTTCCTTACTGTAAGGAAATGATATTTCCGTACAGTTGTTAGTGTTCTACATAAATGATAGAAAATTATTAATAATCCATAAAACGTCTGTATGCATTTTCGTACTTTTCTCTTGATTTCTTTGGCAATAATTCTAATGAAGCAGTATTCACTGCCTCAACCAGCTCTGGAGGAGTCCCAGAAATGGAAATTTCATCATCACTTATCATTTTACTTTCGAGAACACCAGCAATTAAATTTATAAGCGTCAAGTTTGACAATTCAACCTCAATACGTTTCCATAGTAACCCAAGTAATTTTATTAGGAATTTCAAAGCACCATTTATTTGGGAATAAAATTATCGCGTTTTTTTTAAATCAATCAATATCTGTCGAATTTTAAACGATTTGCGGAAAAATTATGTTTACCTCGTAGGAAAAGCCACATTCCTGGACTCTGTGTTGCTAAGTCTCGGCTTGCGCCTCGACTTAGCAATCTTCACAGTCGTCCAGGAATGTTAAGCTTTTCCTACCCGGTAAACAATGTACTATTGTTGAACATTTATTATTGTTGAAGCTTATTATTAAATTACATACAGAAACTTAAGTCAGAAGAAACAAAAGAAAATCTGAAACACGAAATCAACACAAATCTAGACAGAAACCCAGGAAATAATTGCAACGTAGAACAGCAGTGGCAATTCTTCAAAACCTCTATATTAGAACCAAGTAAGAAAGTACTTACTACAACCAAATGTAAGAAAGAAGAATGGATGACGGAGGAAATTCTAGAGTTGATGAATGAAAGAAGAAAAAACAAAACCATTAATAAGACCCGCTATAAACAGCTTCAAAACCAAATAAGAAGAAAAATTAGGGAGGCTAAAGAAACCTACTTCTCTGAAAAATGTAAAGAAATAGAAGAACTGCAAAACACATATGACAACTTCAACCTACATAAAAAAGTCAAAGAACTAGCCGGAATAGGAAATAGAAGAACCTCAAATATATTGCTCGACAAAAATGGAAATATTATAATGGAGACAAAACGAAAACTACGACGATGGAAAGAGTATATCGAGGAACTATTTCATGACCAGAGAGAAGCTAGTACATCCGTAGATAGCCAAACGGGAGATGTAGGCCCAGAGATAACCAAAGCAGAGGTTAGTCAGGCAATAAACTCTATGAAAACCAATAAATCTGCTGGTCCAGATGAATTGCCTAGCGAGCTGATAAAGTTGGTCAACGAGAAAAACCTGGACATAATAGTAGAACTGTTCAATGCTATCTATACTACAGGAATCATCCCTAGAGAAATGTTGACATCAGCCTTTGTGTGTTTGCCAAAGAAGGTGAATGCAAAAGAATGCAGTGACTACCGAACCATAAGCTTAATGTCACATACCTTGAAAATTCTATTGAAAATTATCCACGCCAGAATACACTCTAAACTGGAGCTGGATATTAGTGACACTCAATATGGGTTCCGCAATGGCATGGGTACCAGAGAGGCATTATTCTCCTTCAACGTGCTGACACAGAGATGTTTGGATGTTAACCATCCTCTTTACGTCTGTTTTATAGACTACAATAAGGCGTTTGATAAAGTAAAACATGATCGACTCATGGAAATCCTAAAAAATAAAAATCTAGATGAAAGAGATTTAAGACTAATAACACACCTCTATTACAATCAGCGAGCAATAGTAAGAATTGAAAAAGAAACATCTGAAGAAATGGAAATAAAGAGAGGAGTCAGGCAAGGCTGCATACTATCACCTCTATTATTTAACGCTTATTCTGAAGAGGTAATGCGAGAAACTCTGGAAGATGAAACAGTCGGCATAAGAGTAAATGGAGTCTTAGTTAACAACATCAGATATGCAGATGATACAGTAATAATAGCCGATAGTTTACAACACCTGCAAAGACTCATGAGTAAAATAGTAAGGTTTAGTAGGGAGTACGGACTCTCTCTCAATATCAAAAAGACGAAGTTTATGAAAATTAGTAAAAACAACCATAATACTAACGAAATCTTGATAGTAGAGGGCCAGCAGATCGAAAGAGTAAAAAAGTACACTTACCTAGGAACACTAATCGAAAAAGCACGTTCTAATTTTATAAAAATGAAAAAGGTCCTATGTAGCAAAGATTTAACATTAGCTCTTAAAGTACGCCTAACAAAATGTTACGTCTACAGTGTTCTATACTATGGAGTGGAATCATGGACGTTAAATGTAGAGACAATGAGACGACTTAACGCCTTTGAAATGTGGACCTATAGAAAAATTATGAGGGTTTCCTGGGTAGATAGAGTTACAAACAATGAAGTACTGAGAAGAATAGGTAAAGAAAAGGAAGTTGAACTTACAATTAAAGAAAAGAAGCTACAGTATCTCGGACATGTGATGCGGGGCGAGAAGTATGGCATCCTACGACTCATAATGCAGTGAAAGATAGATGGCAGAAGAAGCATCGGAAGAAGACGAATTTCATGGTTGAAGAACCTGAGAGAGTGGTTTGGATGCAGCTCGAAACAACTATTTAGAGCTACTGCCTCAAAAATTAAAATAGCTATGATGATTGCCAACCTCCGTAGCGGAGATGGCACCTGAAGAAGAAGATTATTAAATGTATTTTAGGTAAGTTTTACAGAAAAAAGCTCTGATCACTCTGTATATACATTTTTTCAGCTGGTAATTTTCGGTTTTTGTATTACATTTTTGTTATCTTTCTTAGTTTTCTCAAAAAGAAATTGTTTATTTCTATTTAAACTAAAATAATTCAGTGTTTTTTAAAGATTACATATTAAGCTTTAAAAAAATATCAAAAAAATTGTATTAGATTTATTCAAACTTGAGTAATACCGTCTGAAAGTGGTGGGAATTCTGTAAAACTACGAAGTTTTCAAAAATTACATTTTTTGAGACATAGTATTATTTGTATTACATTTTTGAGATGTTTTTTGAATGAAACATCGGTTAGTAAAATGACTGAGAGGTAAGTTGTGCAAATTTGAGAGTCTTATAAGTTAAATTGTATTAGTTAAACATTTTTAAATCATTTTTAAACAAAATTTATGTAAGGCTCACTTTCCGCCCACACCGTACATTTTATTTCTTTTTATTACAACCATAAGATAGCTTATTTCATCTTCTTTCATGTCCAATTTGTAAAATTGCTTTTGATCAATTGGTTAAAGAATTACATTAATAAAAAAAACCGTGCACTTTTTCCAACGCTAGTTTACAGTGCGCCAATGTGTGTGAGAAGGGTGACTTTAGCGTTATAAATAAAAAATTACAGAAGCTAGAGATTTAATTTTAGAAAAATCTTTGTATAAGGTTTTTTTTGTAAAATTTTCTGAATTTTTCAATGGTCAAGTCAGTTTTTTTTTCTCTGATTCTGGCTTTGGTTTAGAACTAGAACCTTTAGCCACGTAATTGTATAACTTATCACTAAGTCAGGGGAGTAATGTGTAGTGTGTGTGTTGAGTAAGTGTCTTGTTACTTTGCAGAGTCGACGTCATTGTCTTTGCAAAGAGACGCTAATTATTTTCGAACGTCTGCGGTCCCTCCGGTGAGTACAGTTTTTTTTTCTAAAAATTATATTTTCGGATTTATTTAAAAAAATATCTAACTTCGCTGTTCATTTGTTTAATAAAAAATGAAGCACCCACTTCTCGAGTAGAACTTTTTGATATGTTGTTTATTAATATTAAACATTTCTTAATGAAATTACAAAATCTTGTTTGATTTTTTCCGAAGTGAAAATCTAAATGCACTCCCCTAACACCTTCATTTTTATATTGTAATACTGTAAAATTGCAGTGTCGTACGGATTTTTGATAAATGTCAAAGTCAAAAAATTTCAAAAAGTCAATGCTTGTAAAAATTTCGCGAATGTTGAAAAATAAAATAACGATATCAAACTCATCCAAAATGGTTATAATAAATTTGAATGATGTGCAAAAGCAAGAGCAATTGCCAAACTCGAAGAAGGTTGGTTTTTAAGACAAGTTGCTGCAGATCTGGACGTGAGCCATATATGTGCATATGGAAAATTAAACAAAGATTGGATAATTTGGGATAGATATAAAATAAAATCGGTATTTTTAAACCAGACTTCTTTGTATTCATTATTAAGACCATAATCCATTCTATTCAAAAAAAGTTCTTTCTATACTTTCCATTTTGTTAAACTTTGTAAAATATATTTATATTATTTTTTTTAATTTTAAATAACCTATTCTAGGTACACCACTGGTAACGTCACTTTGACGTACAAGGTGCGTTTAAACGAGGTAATAATTTTAAAAAACGGCTCCTAGATACGTAAGCCTGTAAACTATTCAATGACCGTAACTGTACCTATCAAGTAGGCAATGCTTTGATTTACATAAATTGAATACCAACAAAATTTCTACCAATCTTCATCTAATACATGGTTTTCTTACTCTATGTTTTGTTGTATTTTAATATTTTAATTCTACAAAATTCAAACTAAACTGTCAAACAGTAAAACGTTCAGTTGGCCTATCTTCGCACATGACAGCAGTGGCGGATCCAGGGGGGGGCGATGGGGGCGATCGGCCCCCCCTCTCAACCCAAGTGATTTATTTTTTTTTTATTATAATACAGTAAAACCTGTGTTACCGGCCACCCGCCAAAATCGGCCACCTGTACTAACGGCCAGTTTAAAAAATCCCCAAACCAATTATAAGTAGACTACAAAAACTGGCAATACCGGCCACCTTTCTATATCGGCCAATGGTTCTTTCATTTTTAGTTGCCGTTACTGACAGGTTTTACTACAGTAAAACCTGTGTTACTGGCCACCTGCCAAAATCGGCCACCTGTACTAACGGCCAGTTTAAAAAATCCCCAAACCAATTATAAGTAGACTACAAAAACTGGCAATACCGGCCACCTTTCTATATCGGCCAATGTTTCTTTCATTTTAGTGGCCGTTACTGACAGGTTTTACTGTATAAAGATTACAAAAACATTCATTGATTTTTCAAATGGATAATTATACATGTTTTAAAATTACAATATTATATGAATTACATATAAATATATTTTATTAGTATGAGACTTGTCTAAAACGGGCCAGTGACGCCAGTGTATTCGGAAATGAGTAATTTATAATTCTTAGGTATACATTAAGAATTAAAAATGATTACAATAAGCATATTTAAACAAATATGTATGTATATACTGTGAACGCATACCTAAGCATGTCCACCCTCGTATAATTATAAAATCGGTTGCAGATAACGGATTCTTCGAAAATCTCTCGAAAATAGCGCGCCCAGCAAAACTATATTAATTTGCCGAAAATATAAATGTACTTATTATGTTCAAACGATTGCTGACCAGGAAAAAAGAACACCCTTTGCTTATATTAATTATTAGTCATTTTAGTGTATTTTGTCTATCGATGCAAGTAACATCTCTAATACTGATTCGTACAGATCTTAGTTTGTAAATTGTTAGAGTGATTAATATTATTTTGAGTTTATTCTTCTTTTTTATATTAATAGTTTGTGATTTACGAAGAGTTATAAAATGTCAAATAAACGAAAAGAAGCTTCTACCGAGAACTTGAAAAGTAAAAAATTGAAATGTCGCAATATAGCTGATTATTTTTTTAAAAATCAACCTAATTTGGGTGATAGTGATAATATTAATAGTAATGAAGATAATAAATATGTACAAGGTACATCTTATCAGATAGATCATACTATGAGACCTACTGATCTTGGATCAAATTTAAGTTCTGAGAGCATTCAAAACAAGTCATGCGATGTTTCAGTGCGTCCGATACAAATCAACGATGATGCAGTAAATACCAATTCTACTTTCGAGAGCTTTATGGAAAAAGGTACCTATGTCTTATATGCATGAAATGTATGTCTTGTATATTATATAAGTTTATTCTATATCACGTTTGATAGACGTGAGTATTTATGCACGAGTACGATAGATAGTCATTTATGTCGCGGGATGCAATCATCCACATATAAAATTATGGTAATTAATTAAATTTTAAACTTCATATGGGAAAGTACATCATGTGACACCTCATTTAAAAGCTTTTGAGATAGTGATTACAAAAATGTATAGGTAATACTTGTGCAAAATCTCGGTCCAATGCTTTTTAAATGCATTCATTTTTTTATAATCCTGAGAAAACTAATAAGTATTTTTAAAAAATTTAAACACAAAATGCAAGATTACATTATTACCGAGGGACTAAAGTCCCTGAAAACTTCTATAATGTTTATTTGAATAAGTTACAGGGGTGAAAAAGAAGAGAAAATTGAGTATGATTTTTAATTTCAAATACCTATATCATTCACAAGAAACCTTTTGTTTATTCTAATGGACTTTCGGCCCTCAGTAATAATGTAATATGTATTTTATTCTGCGTTTAAATTTTTCAAAAATTCTCTTATTAGCTTTCTCAGGATTCGAAAAAAATGAATGTGTTTAAAAAGTATTTGACCAAAATTTTGCGCATGTAGGTATTATCCATTTTTGTAATCAGTATTTCAAACGCTTTTAAATGAGGTGTCACATGACATGATGTACTTTCCCATTACGAAATAACATTAAAACTATTTCGACATGAATTTGTTTGCATTGAAAAAAGTAAAGTAGTTATTTTGATTTTTTGAAAATTACATTCGTTTAATTCATTATTACATTTTCGGAACTACTGTAAGTTGTTAACTTATAAAGTCTCATTTTGTAGGTTTTTTAAATTTTAATGATAATTCACTACATATTATATTTATTTTTCTTTCGTCAACTTTATGTATTATGTATATGGTGTCCCAACCCAAAATTAGCGGAACCGTTGAATATTTCGCGAAATGAACATCGAATCGAAAAAATGAAATATATGTGTTCAATAATTTTTAAAAATCTATCAAATGATACCAAACACGACCCCCCACTCGACCCCCTGAAAGTGGGATGGGGGTAACTTTAAAATATTAAATGGAGATCCTCAGTTTTAATTGCAGATTTGGATTCCTTACGTAAAAGTAAGCAACTTTTATTCGAGACATTTTTCGAATTCTGGATAGATGGCGGTATAATCGGAAAACCATTAATCGTGATACCATAGGTAATTTATAGAAATGGTTTAATATATCTAAAACACTCTCAAATGAAAAATCAAAAAACACAAGTTTAATATTTTCCAAAATCCTGTCGAATACCACCAAACACGACAGGATGTCATTTGGTAGGTTTTTGAAAAATATTAAACACGTGATGTTTAGTTTTTCATCTGGAAGTGTATTGATCAAGAAAAACTATTTCTATATTATTATATTTCTATATGCTATATATTATAGCGCCATATATCCAGAATTTGAAGAAATGTCTCGAATAAAAGTTGCTCACTTTTACGTAAGAAGTTCAACTCTGCAATAAAAACTGGGGGTTTCCATTTACGATTTTAAATTGAGCCCCTACCCCACCTCCAGGGGATGGAGTAGGGGGTCGTATTTGGTGTCATTATTTTCCATTCTTTCCTCCTTGCTGCTTTATTTTTCCAATTTGTAATTTTAAGTTCTTCTGTCTCTTTAAACATCTTTCTTCCATCTGGTTTTCGGTCTACCTTTCTCCTTCTTTCCTGCTATGCTATACCTCCCGTTAAAATTCTTTTGGGAAGCCCCGTGTTTGGCATCTTTTGGATATGTCCCAAGCTACCAAGCATCTCAGTTTTTGTGATTTTATGATCCTTGCTATATTCGGTTCTCCATAAATCGTCTCCAGTTCTACATCTAGTCTTCTTATCCACATTCAATTCCATACCTTTACTTTAAATATTTTCCTGAGGACTTTTCTTTTCCACAGTTTCAGTAGGGCTTGTTCGGATTTGTTCATCGTCCATGTTTCACTGGCATATAATACTATACGTTTTATCACTGTCTTATATATTCTTATCTTAACCCTTCTAGATATGTTCTTACTTCTTAATAAGTTGTTTATAGCAAAGATACAACCAGTCGTAATTCTTACTTGGATTTGTTCGTTCGTATTTGGTATCCTAGTGAATATTGCTCTTAGATCTTGGAATCTTTCTACTTCTTCGTATTTACATATTTTTTCTTCTGTGCTTATCGTCAGCTATTGTCCTTGTATCTTTTCTCGTTTTGTCCATTCCGTATATTTTCTTGGTTTATGCATATCCTTTTATTTTTCGCTATCACCTCTAGGTTTTTTAGTATTTCTTTTATTTCTTGTTTACTTCTGGCTATCAGTACTATGTCATCAACGAATGCCAAGCATTGGTGTTTTCGTTAATATACAAGTTGTGTCCTGTTAACTTCAACTTCGACTTCTCTAATGACAATTTCAAGAAGGATACTGAACAACAATGACGACAGTGGGTATTCTTGTCGCAGCCCTTCACTGACCTTAAACTTATCTGTTTCCTTTTTCCTTTCCATCTATTTTAATCCTATTCTCTGTTTCTCTGAGTGTCACTTTTATCATTTGTACTAATTTTTCACTAATTCTAATTTCACATATTGCCTTGTATATTTTTTTTCGTTTTACCCTGTCCCAAGCTTGTTTCAAGTCGGTGAATAGGGCCACTGTACATTCTCCGTATTCGTAGCTTTCCGCTTGTATTTCACGTAGCAGGAAAATTTGATCCACTGTGCTGCGCCCTCTTCTAAATCCACATTGATATTTTCCTATGTCATTATCTATCTTTTGTGTTATCTAGTCTTTTATATGTACTGCAAGTATTTTATACGCAACGTTTAGTAGCGCTATTCCCCTGTAATTATGGCATAAACTTTTTTCATTTTAATTTAGAAAGTCTCATTTTGTTTTTTTGAAACCCTTCAATCATATGTGTAAATATTTTATGTTTAAGCGAAAATATATCAAAAAATATCGATTTATCGTTTTTTTTTGACAAATGTGTATATAAACATATCTCCGAAGTTTGATGATAAATTTTAAACAAAATCTTATTTGGTTTGTTTTTTGGAGTTGTTGGTGTATACCTTGAAAAATTTGGGTGTACCTCCCTAATTTTTTTATATCGAAAAATATTACAATTTTATGTTTTTAGATTCTTTTTTTTTTGTTGATAATTTCACATGTCATTTTTTGTTAGTGCACAAGAATTTTTAAAAATAAGACTTTTTACGTTAATTGTTTACGTTATGCTTCACAAATAAACAAAAAAGTTTTAAATTTTTTGCCGATTCCGACTACTTTTCATGTTTGTACATCATATTTTTTATAGGTACATATTTTAATAAACATGACGATATATTTTAATGTTTGAAAAGTGCAAGACTAAAAGTAAAAAATAAAAAAATATGAAAAAAATTTTTTTAAGAAACGCTTTTCTTTAGTTACGAGTGGCCAAAATTAAAAGTATTATAAAAAAAATTAACTAAAAACCAAAAAATAAAAAAAATTGAATAAATCTAACACATTCGTTAAAGAAAAGCGTTAGGCGAAAACCGTTTATTCGATGAAGACGCGCCATGCTTTTCTTTGACGAATGTGTAAGATTTTTTGAATTTTTTTTATTTTTTGGGTTTTAGTTGATTTTTTTATAATACTTTTAGTTTTGGTCACTCGTAACTAAAGAAAAGCGTTTCTTAAAATTTTTTTTTCATATTTTTTTATTCAATTTTTTATTCATTATCAATATGTTATTACAAATTAAGTACTGATATAAAATGAAATGATTTCATTTTTTTATGAAAAATTAAATATTTTTAAATATACTTTTGTATTATCTACATTTTTACGCCTACATGATTATTTTTATTATTATCCAGATTTAGCCATACTGTTCACACTCTCTCTAAGAGGAAAATTTACTCATCCCGATACCTGCGGTAACAAAAAGATCGAGCTCTGGTGTGACTTTTTCCGTGTTATCGAGACCTAGGTGACGTGGTATGCTGGCTGGAGTATCTCCCAACAATTTTCATACACATCTGGCACTCGAGAGTAATATGTACAGCTTTCTGCATGGTCTTATGAAGATATTCATTTAGAGACTCAGGTTTTTTATGTTTTCGAGGAGGTTCTTCGGAATGAGTCCAGTAGTAGACATAATAATCGATATTGTTAGGGTATTTTGCATTCTTTATTGTCTTCGTATTCTTAAAGCCAAATTATTATTATTATTATTATTGTTATTACAGTAAAACTTGTCAGTAACGGCCACTAAAAATGAAAGAACCATTGGCCGATATAGAAAGGTGGCCGGTATTTCCAGTTTTTGTAGTCTACCTATAATTGGTTTGGTGAATTTTTAAACTGGCCGTTAGTACAGGTGGCCGATTTTGGCAGGTGGCCGGTAACACAGGTTTTACTGTATATAGAAATTTAGCCAATCGCCCCCCCCTCTTAATGATGCTGGATCCGCCGCTGGTCTCTATTAATGTTGAAATTAATTGTTCATCACATGTTGGAAGCTGTGACTCCTCAGTAATCGTCTCTATGTTCTTTTTATGTGCTAATGTACAACTTGAAATACTGTTTGATGATTTTATATCTTCCACCTCTTCTCTACGTCTTCTTTTTGTTATTCTCAGTGTTCTTTCTTCAGATTTTCGCTTTAGGTCAGTATTTGATGAGCCTCCAGGTAAGTTTAGAGTAGGTACTGAACCTTGTAGATATTCATCAGCCTTTAAATGACGAGCATTCTTTGGAGAGTAATTCAAAAGCCTTTGTTTCAGAGGAATTTCATAATGTTTTTCTTCAAAATGTATCGAGCAAATGGTTACTGAAAAAAGTTAAAAGTTACTTATACGCTCTGAGCTTCGCTGGTGGCGCTCCTAGCGGATTACTAATTCAACTTTCCCCGGTAATTTTTAAATTTATTATTTAATTGTTATTGCTTATCATTTACAACGCAAAAAAGTAATTAAATTGTAATAGATTTTTTTAAAATTTTGCTAATCATTTTGACAAAATATGAATTTCTTACTTCGGATACTTTCACAATTATCGTGTAGATGGCGCTAAGATTTTTAGATTAAATTTTAATTACATATTACGGAACATTAAAAAAAAACTTAAATTCAGTATTTAAAACGTAAGTATACTTAAGGTAAAAATATATACCACAGCTTTGACCAACTAATATTTTTTATAAATCAAGTTTTTAATTTTAATTTAAAATTAATCACTTTGACATTTATGTCAAATTTCCGGTAAACGTTTACAGACTTGCCACTACTGGCGGTCGCGAATTTGTAAATATCCCCTCTACATACGAGCTCACAGCGTATACATAAAATATATTATTATAGATATAAATTTTTATTTATTAAAGTTCTTTTTTGATATCTTCTTATTACTTATTTTTGATATTATATCAACTTCTTATAAATATGCATTTTAGAATTAATTCCAAACTTAATTTTTTAAATTAATTTTATTATATCTTCTCTGCGACAAGCGATTATCCATTGTTTCGACAAATTATCTGTCTTTGGAAAGCTGAAGTATTTTATTTTCGTACCTTTTGTACTTTGATTACAGTTTTTTCAATTATATACGACACAATTCGGCATTGTAAATTTATGCCAGACCCACACGATACCAAAAACAATACAAATAATAAATTGAATACTAATACGTTCAATAATGTCTAATAATTAAAAGTAACAAAATATATTCTCCGCTCCGTAAAACTATCAGGTGTAAAGAATTTCACAAATGCATGTAAAAATGTATCTGCAAGTCAAGTGACAAGTGTGTGGGTTCCTCGAAGCTGACGTCGTGCGCGAAACGGACGGAATTAGGCGCCAAAATCGGCATACCGTCTGTACGTGTACCGTGAGTATGAGCTCACAACCTCAAATCGGTCAATTGTGGTTATGTGTGGATGATTGTTATGTAGTCTATCCACTAACATGATCTGTCTTTGATATGTTTAATTGCATACCAAATATTTGACTTTCGTTTTCGACCAGTTGTATAAGATCAATCAGCTCTACTCGAATATTTGCAAGAAGGGCTGTGCCATGTGCGAAACGTAGGTTGTCTATTTTATGACCATTTATGAAGATGCCCTTTACCCATCCTTCAAGTGCTGTTCTCATAATATGCTCCCCACATATATTGAATAATTGTGAAGATAGTATACATCCTTGTCTGACACTCTGTTTTGGATGAAATTCGTTTGAAAGTATGTCAAGCACTTTAACTGATGCATAAGTAGATACAGTCGGAAAAATGAAAATACCCATGAACGATCAAATCAATCACATATTTTGTATTTGCTGTTTTTTTTATAAATAACAAACGAGAGAGATAGATTAATAATAATCTGAATAATATGTGATTGATGTGATCGGTCATGGGTGGTTTTTCATCGATTGTCATTTGTTTCGAGCATCTGTCATATAATCTGTGTATAATATTATACGAAATATGACAGAAGCTCGAAACAAATGACTGTGAATGAAAAGCCCTATTCTTTCATTTTTGAAGTCATACTTCTTTACGATCGAGAGTGAAATTTTATAATTCTGGGCGCATGCGCACACAGACAGTATGTAGTTCGTTGCTAACCTTTCAAGTTATGTACAGTCGGAAAAATGAAAGAATACCCATGAACGATCATATCAAGCACATATTTTGGATTTGCTGCCTTTTTCTATAAATAACAAACGAGAGAAATAGATTATTAAGGCTATGGGTACATAATTCGAAAATATTTTACGTGTATCCCTACTTTTTCTGTCTTTACACGGCAAATTACGTGTAGTAAAATTCACACTGGTATGGATATGTAAACATTACTAGAATGTCATTCTATTTGAAAATGTCATCATTAATTTAAAGAGATGGGTTTTGAATGTTCTTGGATAACTGTTATTTTTATAATTGCAAATTATTAATTCAGTTAATAAATGTGATAAGTTTTTCACTAACTATGTATTCAGTGAATGTAATAATTTATTTGTACAACAAAGACTAATACTCAATCGGGAAAAGAGGAAAAGTTTTAAAGTGATTTTTTAATAATATATTGTTATGGAACGCTTACAAATTTGAACATCTTTAACAACAAAATACTTGGATCACGATCACAGAATATATTATCCTGATGTATTCTCTGCTTGGATCTTCCACAAATAATACACAATAAATAACTTTTTATTAAGTTCACGTCTTAAATCAATTATTTATCAAATACACTATATATCAATAATATTTAATCAATAACTCAACATATTCCCGATGCAATGTCAAATATTTAAAATTGTCACTGATTGTCAGTGTCTGACTGACAATAGGGCTTTTCATTCACAGTCATTTGTTTCGAGCTTCTGTCAAATGTCGTAGAATCCGTGTATATTAATATTATACATAGATTATACAAAATATGACAGAAGCTCGAAACAAATGACAATCGATGAAAAGCCCTATATATGCTGACAATATTATATTCGGCTGAGTGCGTTGTAAGACAAAGATAGATTTGGAAAATATTACCACGTGATTGTGTTCATTTTTTTCAAATCCTGAAAAAACCAATAAATATTTTTGAAAAATTTAAACGCAGAATGAAGGACTAAATTATTACCGAGGGTCGAAAGTCCCTTAGAATAAATAAATAGTTTATTTTGAGTGATATATTTGAAATTAAAAATCACACTAAACTTTCTCTCAGTTTTTCACCCCTGTAACTTATTAAAATAAACATTATAGAAGTTCTCAGGGACTTTCGGCCCTCGCTAATAACGTAATCTTTCATTCTGCGTTTAAATTTTTCAACAATACTTATTAGTTTTCTCAGGATTCGAAAAAAATGAATCCCCATTTGAATAGCGTTGCAGCCGAAAATACGTACCGATCCTCTTAAGTGTTGTCTACAAAGCAAAAACGTTATCCAAGACATACGCAGTTACATATTTATAAATGACAGAGTGAGACGGCGATACAATCGTTCAACGTAGTTATACTAATTTAGTAGAAAATTTAAACTCACACTTGACTATTTCTGTACTTCTAATGTCATTCTTAGAAAAACATTCAACATGAGTAGAGATAATGATTGTATAAACTACTATTCGAGTAATCGTGCTGGTAAACTATAATCTGACTGATTCGATTTCTGCCACTTTGACAGTGAAGCTGGGCTAGGTTCGGTAGAGTTTTTAAATTTTAATAATCAGTCGTATTTACTTGAATAAATTCAGTTCTTTTAAGAGTTATTTTGATATTATATTGTATTTTTGGTTTGGTAAGTATTTATTTAATTAAAATACGTCAATAAAATTTGTAAGTAATCATCTGTCAGTATGGTTAACTTCTGTCTGTGAGTTCGCCAAACGTGTACATATTACTCTGACTTTTCAATCATAGTGTATGAATTTACAGATTAGTATATTTTTACGAATGTACATTTATTTGCAGATAATGTCTGGAAAATGATGTGGATACCTAATGATCTGAATTCATTAAGTTTACTTTCATTTTAATCACTTAATGCAGCTGACATAAACGACATTTTTTAAATTCCTGTTACTACTTACGTCCACTGGCAACTTTAACATGGAGAAATTCATAATACTATATTTGCTTACTCATTATTTTTGTATTATTAATCTATATAAAATAACTAATTACGGTAGTTATAGTAACATTTATCACCAATAAATATATAATAGGTTTGTTATAGCAAACAGTCAAACTAGTCAGAAACCGTCCCGTCAGCAAACAGTTGGTCAGTGAGAGAACATAATACAGTCACCAGTGCTATCCCCTCTACTCGCGATGGTCCACTATTCGCTGATGGTTTCAAACCGTTTAAAACTGATGCTAGAAAAAACCTAATATCAGAAAAAGCATAACATCACAAAAATTTTGGCAACTTTAACATGGAGAAATTCATAATACTATATTTGCTTACTCATTATTTTTGTATTATTAATCTATATCAAATAATTAATTACGGTAGTTATAGTAACATTTATCACCAATAAATATATAATAGGTTTGTTATAGCAAACAGTCAAACTAGTCAGAAACCGTCCCGTCAGCAAACAGTTGGTCAGTGAGAGAACATAATACAGTCACCAGTGCTATCCCTCTACTCGCGATGGTCCACTATTCGCTGATGGTTTCAAACCGTTTAAAACTGATGCTAGAAAAAACCTAATATCAGAAAAAGCATAACATCACAAAAATTTTGGCAACTTTAACATGGAGAAATTCATAATACTATATTTGCTTACTCATTATTTTTGTATTATTAGTCTATATCAAATAATTAATTACGGTAGTTATAGTAACATTTATCACCAATAAATATATAATAGGTTTGTTATAGCAAACAGTCAAACTAGTCAGAAACCGTCCCGTCAGCAAACAGTTGGTCAGTGAGAAAACATAATACAGTCACCAGTGCTATCCCCTCTACTCGCGATGGTCCACTATTCGCTGATGGTTTCAAACCGTTTAAAACTGATGCTAGAAAAAACCTAATATCAGAAAAAGCATAACATCACAAACATTTTTTGACACATTCTTACGTAGCGAAAAATCGTACGGTGGGGTAGTAGTCACATCCATGTATTTTCAGTATTAACTTAGTTTAGACTTTGTTTTGACTAGAAATTTTTTATTTGATTCGTATGCATATCATTGATGACGCATGGGTATTTTTTCATTTTTCAGACTGTATGTATCAGCGCAAATAAGTCATTAAAATAATATATTAGTGTTTTTAGTAAATGTATTATTTATTATAATTTTTTGTCTTTGGATGTGTGTCTTCCTCGGGAGTAAGATAATACAATATCTATTATAACATTTTTATACTTCACTTGATCTATTTGTCACCGTGATGTGTAATTATATCCGAGACGTCACGTAGACGGGGCTTGATAGCTTGGTTGATAGAACATTGGACCAGACATCGAGAGGTCCCGGGTTCAAATCCCGGACGATTCATATTCTTTTTTTTTTATTTTTGGTATTTTAATAAAACAATTTTGAAAGTGGTAGGTAAGAAAGTTAGTTTAATATTTAAATAAAATACAAATAAACTTTTAAGTATATTTATTTCATTGAAATCATATAATAGAAGTATAATTTCTTACGTGCGTACAAAGTACACACACATTCTTTTTTTCCGACTGTATGCATGTGAAAATCAGAACTAAAGCAGGTGGACATACATTCATGTGAATCTTAAATAGGTTTAAGTTTGGTATGTCTACGCAAAAATACCAAAAGTATTAAAAATGTATTTACGTTTGTGTGATGATAAACCCTTGAATAGTTACTATTAAGATCTAGTATTTGCTACATAGCATCTATAAAATGATTCTCATTTTGTGTTTCAGAAAACCCACAAAATCATCCTTTGCGTAGAATGCAAATTACGATGCGGAGACCAAAATGAATTACTAGAACACGAAAAAATGCACAAGCAAAAAGCCGATGTTTTACCATACGCATGCAGCAAGTGTGACAAAGCATTCGCCGAAATCTCAGAAATCGCGGTTCATATTAGGCAAGACCACAACCATAAAAGGAAACAGCAGTTCGAAACCGTGTATGTGATTAGTCAAATTAAGACTGAAAATAAACCAATCAAGAAAAAAGTGGTTAGGGTTCAAAAGTAGTATCTGTTTATAATTGGTCATGTTGCTGGCTACTGTTAGGTTGTTGATCTTTCAGAGTCTACCAAAGATATAATATGGTTTACTCCCCATTGGGCAATAATATTTTATTACAAATTCATAATTTGAAATGAAACTATTCATTTTTTGGTGAACCTGTGCTTCGTCATATAAATACACTCCTGGCCAAAAAAATCGGGACACGTTAAAAATGGGTCATTTTTGATGTTTCGAATCTCCTAAACCTGTTGTCCGATTTTAGTGATTTTTTTAAGGTGCCTTATTCTCTAAGAATATCGATGTAGTAACAGTGTTGCTGAAGAGGTAAATGTCATCGTATACCAGGTGTAACAATAATACCGTGTTTTTTCCTCAAAGTTCGGAACACCCTCTGGAATATTCTAGCATTTAAAAAATATTGAAATTAAAACTCAATTGTAGCCTTAGCCTTTCTTAACATTCTGCTTTGTGACTCGTTCACTTAAATTGGATAATGAAAAAGTTAGGTACTTTGACAACTAGCCATGTTCTTCATCAATACAGGTTGTTTCTAAATAATTGCGACAAACTTTAAGGGGTAATTCTGCATGTAAAAGTAATGACCGTTTGATTTATGAACATATGTCTGCAAATGCTTCGTTTCTGAGATACGGGATGTTGAATTTTTTCTTACATACTGACGATTTATTTATTGCTCTAAAACCGGCTGAGATATGCAAATTAAATTAGTGGGTTTTAAGAGGTAGTTATTTCGCAGTTTTTGATATACAATTATGTATTTTATATTCAACATTGGCGTGCATACGGGTCGTATACCCTGTGTGCACGCCAATGGTGATTATAAAATTTTTAGTTGTACATATGTCAAAAAATGTAAAAACTACCTCTTAAAACCTACCAAATTTCATTTGCATACCTCAACCGGTTTTAGAGCAATAAATAAATCGTCAGTTTTTAAGAAAAAATTCAACATCCCGTATTTCGAAAACGAAGCATTTGCGGACATATGTTTATAAAGCTAACTCATTATTTTTTCATGTAGAATTAACCCTTAAAGTTTGTCGCACTTATTTAGAAACACCCTGTATTGATGAAGAACATGGCTAGTTGTTAAAGTACCTAACTTTTTTATTATCCAACATAAGTGAATGAGTAAAAAAAAATAATGTTAAGAAAGCCTAAGGATACAATTGAGTTTTAATTTCAATAGTTTTTAAATGCTAGAATATCCCACAGAGTGTTCCGAATTTTGAGCAGAGTTCAAGAACATGGCTAGTTGTTAAAGTACCTAACTTTTTTATTATCCAACATATCCGAACTTTAAGGAAAAACACAGTATTATTGTTACACCCGGTATACAATGACATTTACCTGTTCAGCAACAATATTAGTACATCGAGATTCTTAAAGAATAAGGCCATAACATACTAAAAAAATCACTCAAATCGCACAACAGGTTTAGGAGATTCGAAACATCAAAAATTAGCCATTTTCAAGGTGTCCGGATTTTTTTGGCCAGGAGTGTAGTAAGACAGCACTGTTGTCCTGTTGAATGAATGTAAAGAACTTCTGTTTGTACCTTTTATGAATTACGACATAAAAATTTATTTCTTGTCTTAATTTTTTTTAAACATTAGCACATATTTTTCATAATATGTTGCCCACGACGTTTAAGACACCAGTGTAACGTTCTATAACTACACTAAGTGGCAAAATTAACGGAACACCTTAAAAATGGGACAAGTTAGATGTCGCGAATTTCCTAAACTTTTTGGTCAATCTTAGTGATTTTTTTTAGTATGTTATAGCCTTATTATTTAAGAAAATCGATGTAATAATATTGTCTAGACAGGTAAATGTCATTTTATACCGGGTGTAACAATCATACTGTGTTTTTTCCTCAAAGTTCGGAACACCCTGTGGAATATTCTAGCATATATAAAATATTGAAATTAAAACTCAATTGTAGCCTTCGTAGGCGAGCGGGAGATACCCCTAAAATGACCAGGTACTGACCACGGAGAGGTGAATGGCTAATTTTATTCATACCTACTTTAAATTTTTGAAGGTGCTGAAAACGAAAATGAGGTTTATATTGAATTTTATGCGAGGGAACATTGTCAAAATCGCAATTTTAACCTAAAAATAAAAAAAGAAATCACGTTTATTTGCGGTTACCTCGCTACAGCTCTGTTCAATTTTAATATTTTTTTCTGAAATTTTTACAGTATCTCTAACATTTCTGAAGACAACGGTACCTGCTTTAAGCTTTAATTCTTATTCTGATAAAAGTTATGAATTTTTCAAAGGAAAAGGTACGGATTGTGCATTGCAAAGTTTAATCGCCAAAGTTGAGTGACGAAATTTAAAATTTAGCCTTTTAATCACGTTTATGTTAAAATAGAGAGTACAAAGAGGTATTCTGGAAAATTTTAGATCAAAATATTTTATAGAAAAAAAATAGTGCAACTTTTATTATCGACATTAGAAATCCCCAATATAACTGTTATTTTTCGAGATACTGACCATGGGTGGTGATCGGCTAATTTTGGTCTTAGAATATGTTTTTGACGGTGCTGAAAACGAAAATGAAATTTATTTTAAATTTTAGGTGAGGGAATATTGTCAAAATCGCAATTTTACAATAAAAATAAAAAAAGTGAAATCACGTTTTTTTGCGTTTAACTCGCTACAACTCTGGTCGATTTTAATATTTTTGTCTAAGGTTTGTACACTATAATATAGTGAGCAACATATTATGTTGCTCACTTTTTTTAAGACAACGGTATCTGTTTTATGATTTTAGCCTTATTCTAGTAAAAGTTGAGAATTTTTTAAAGTACAAGGTGCAGATTCGTGAATTGCAAAGTTTAATCGCAAAAGTTAAGAGGCAAAATTTTAAATTTATCTTATTAATTACGTTTATGTTAAAACATAGAGTACAAAGAAGTTTTCTGGAAAGTTTTAGTTACAAATTTTTAATAGAAAAAAAATGGCGCAACTTTTAATATAGAGATATTTATTATTTTTCGAGATACTGACCATGGGAGGTGAATGGCTAATTTTGGTCTTATTTTATGTTTTCGACAATGAAAAAGAGGTTTATTTTGAATTTTATGTGGCGGAACATTGTTAAAATCGCAATTTTAATCCAAAAATGAAAAAAAGTCACGAATTTTTACGTTTAACTCGCTACAACTCTGTTCCATTTTAATATTTTTTTCTAAAATGTCTACGGAATATATTTCTTATCTTTGTGAAGACTATGAAAGTAACCGTAGTTTTTCAGGCTTTTTTTTTATAAAAGTTATGAATTTAAAAAAATAAAAGGTGCAGATTCGTGAATCGTGAGTTAAATCGCAAAAATTGACAAAGTTAAAAAAAAGTGACAAAATTTAAAATTTATCTATTTGATTACGTTTATGTTAAACCATAGGGTTCAAAGAAGTTTTATGGGGGAGTTTTAGGTCTAGATGTGTTATAGAAAAAATATGGTGCAACCTTTAATTTTAAGAAAAACGTGGTTTAAATTTTTTTTATTTTTAGGGCAAAATTGCGATTTTGACAATTTTCTCCCACCTAAAATTTAAAATAAACTTGATTTTCGTTTTCAGCACCATCAAAAACATAAAGTAAGACCAAAATTAGCCATTCACCACCAATGATCAGTATCTCGAAAAATTAGCGGTATTTTGGGGATTTATAACGTAGGTGTTAAATGTTGCTCCATTTGTTTTCTATAAAACATTTTGATCCAAAACTTTCCAGAAAACTTCTTTGTACTGATGTTTTATTTTTGAATTTGATTTAAAATCTATATTACAAATTTTGTCAGTCTGACAAATTCTGTCAGAATTTTGCAATTCACGAATCTGCACCTTGTACTTTAAAAGATTCATAACTTTTACTAGAATAGGACTAAAAGCTTAAAACAGAAACCATTGTCTTCAAAAAAGTGAGCGATATAGTGTACAAACTTTAGAAAAAAATATTAAAACGGACCAGAGTTGTAGCGAGCTAAACGCAAAAAAATGTGATTTAATTTTACCACCTAAAATTTAAAATAAATTCTCGTTTTCATCACAGTCAAAAACATAATCTAAGATAAAAATTAGCCATTCTCCACCCATTGTCAGTATCTCGAAAAATAAGCGTTATTTTGGGGATTTCTAATGTCGACATTAAAAGTTGCACTATTTTTTTTTTCTATAAAACATTTTGATCTAAAACTTACCAGAAAACTTCTTTGTACTCTCTGCTTTAACATAAACGTGATTAAGAAGCTAAATTTTAAACTTCGTCACACAACATTTGCGATTAAACTTTACAATGCACAAATCCGCACCTTTTCCTTTGAAAAATTCATAACTTTTATCAGGAGAAGAATAAAAGCTTGAAACAGGTACCGTAATGTTAGAGCTATATACTGTAAAAATTTCAGAAAAAAATATTAAAATCGAACAGAGTTGCAGCGAGGTAAACGCAAAAAAACGTGATTTCGTTTTTTTTATTTTAGGTTAAAATTGTGATTTTGACAATGTTTCCCCACATAAAATTAAAAATAAACTTCATTTTAGTTTTCCGCACCCTCGAAAATATAAAGTATGAATAAAATTAGCCATTCACCCCTCCGTGGTCAGTATCTCGAAAACTAAGCGCTTTTTGAGGGTGTCCCGCTCGTGTATAGGCTTTATTAACTTTTTGTTTTTTGATTTATTCGTTTATGTTCGATAATAAAAGAGAATATGTACTTTTATATTACAAATGGGGTATGCTATTTGGTCTTGATCAATGTCATTCCAAATTTCGTGAGCTACTGTTTCTACCTCTTGTAAGGTTCTAGGAGGTGGCAAACACTGTCGTAGTCTTCTGTTAATTATGTTCCACAAATGTTCGATCGGGTTAAGATCTGGACTATGCGATGGCCAATTCAAAGACCGAAGATTTACCTGTTGTGAATATTCGGTTACAGTTCGTGAACGTGAGGTCTTGCATTATCGTGCATTAGAAAAAATTTGTTACCAATATAAGGAGCCGATAGCTTGGTAGCTAAGTCCTTTGCTATGTAAGATCACTGCTTGAACACACTTATCGCGGGTCAAATTCCTTGTAGCGCGTTCCATTTCAACCAAACAACAAAAAAATACGGACTTAATTGAAACTTTTAATAATAAATCTACTTATTTTAACAACAAACCAGACACTTTTCACTGTTAACAATTTGACATCTGTTAAATTGTTAATTTCTCATAGCCTACTTTAGGCTTGTTTAATAAACTAAGCAGAAAATGAGGATTTATTGATGAAAAACATGGCTAGTTGTTAACGTAACTAACTTTCTTCTTATTCCACATAAGCAAATGCATCGAAAAAGAAAATGTTAATAAAGCATAAGGCTACAATTGAGTTTTAATTTCAATATGCTATACATGCTAGAATATTCCACAGGATGGTCCGAACTTTGATAGGGGAGAGTGCATATAGATTTTCACTTCGGAAAAAATCAAACAAGATAGAACTTTTTGTAATTTCATTAAGAAATGTTTAGTAAACAACATATCAAAAAGTTCTACTCGAGAAGTGGGTGCTTCATTTTTTATTAAACAAATGAACTACGAAGTTTGATGTTTTTTAAATAACTCCGAAAATATAAATTTTAGAACAAAACTGACTTGACCACTGAAAAATTCAGAACATTTTACAAAAAAAGCTATATAAAGAATTTTCTAAAATTAAATCTGTATCTTCTATAATTTTTTTATTTATAACGCTAAAGTCACCCTTCTCACAAACATTGGCGCACTGTAAACTAGCGTACGGCGAAGTGCGAGTTATTTTAATGTAATTCTTTAACTAATGGATCAAATGAAATTTTACAAATTGAACCTAAAAGAATAATTAAGCTATCTTATGGTTATAATAAAAAGAAATAAAACGTATATGCATAAGTACGGTGTGGGCGGAAAGTGAGCCTTACATGAATTTTGTTTAAAAATGATTTAAAAATGTGTCACTAATACAATTTTTCTTATAAAACCCTCAATTTTGCACAACTTACATTTCAAGCATCGTACTAAATGATGTTTCATTAAAAAAATCTCAAAAATTTAATTCAAATGATATGACGTCGTAAAAAATGTAATTTTTGAAATCTTCGTAGTTTTATAGAATTACCACCACTTTAAGACGGTATTACTCAAGTCTGAACAGATCTATTACAGTTTTATAAGTGCTTTTTTAAAGCTTAGGATGTAATCTTTAAAATGCACTAAATTATTTTACTTTAGAAATGAAATAAACTATTTCTTTTTGAGAAAATTAAGAAAGATAACAAAAATGTAATACAAAAACCGAAAATTAACAGCTAAAAAAATGTTTATATAAAGTGATCAAAATTTTTTTCTGTAAAACTAACCTAAAATACATTTAATAATAAACTTCAACAATAATAAATGTTCAGCAAAAAAACTTTTTTTTAGCTCTTATACAGTATGTCTGCGTAACTTGGAACCTATTCCTATTGATAACTTTTTTATTGTCAGTTTTACGAAAAAAAGTTATTCTTTATAAAATACTCTGCATCGTATATAATCTAAGATGCAATCATCAAATATCAAATTTAATGAATTTTATCTACGACTGATACATAATATATGTATTATACTTGTGGTGTTTGCAATATAATGCCATATAATAATCCCTTAGGGATTAATAATGCGGGATTAATAGCTATTAATCCCTCTGGCACAACAATCACAAAATTCACCACAGAAACAAAATAATCAACCTCAAAAAGTGTCACTGTCAAACGAATAGTATATTTGACAGTTTGTGTTGAGATGGACGAAAATGAAGAATCTTTTAATTGTGCACCACCAGAAATTGTAGAACTAGCTACAGCAACAGCATCTACCTTAATACCTGAAACATCGAAATCCATTTATAATAAACTTCAGGTAGCTGAAGGATACATTGATCAGTCTATGAGAAACAAGGCAACTACAGCAGATACTATCGCTAAAGAGATAAACAGTAATGTACCATCTTCTTGTTCTACAGCAATCGAGATCCCAAATATTTGTATTAAAAACTCTACTAAAGTTAATGATGATTCTCAACCAATTCAGTTTATTAATTGTACTATTACTAATTTTAATGTTTTTAACAAATAAAGTTGTTCATTAAAAATCTTAAATTAATTAATTTATCGTAGATAAAGTAGAGTATACTACTCGCAATAATGGCTCTCATTCCCTCGGAATGTTACTCCCTCGCCGCTAACGCGGCTCGGTTCGTAAATATTCCTCGGGAATAATAGCCATCATTATTGACTCGTGGTATAATCTACTATTATACGAGGTATGTCAAAAAATATGAATTTCACTCAAGAGTAAAGTATCGTTAAATTTCACAATATCGAAAATTGTTATGAAGAAAAGTTGTTTGGAATTGAAAAATTCGTTTTAGTGTTCAATTACATCCTTCTAATTAAAATATTGTGAATAATAAAGGCACTTAACTCTTAAGAAAAATTCATATTTTTTACATACCTCATATAAAATTAAAAAAGTTTAATATCTGATGGTTGTATCTTAGATTTTAGACCAGGGAGAGCATTTTATGAAGAATAACTTTTTTTCGTAAAAGTGATAATAAAATAGTTATCATAATTGTAATAAAATGATAACGAGTATCCGTAATTTGAGAAAAAATTGAAAAAAAAAATTGATTAGAATAATCTAATTGTATATTTAAACATAGTTTTTAATTTCAAACCACTTTTCATAATAACATTTTTTGATATTCTGAAATATAAAGGTACTTTACTCTTTAACGAAATTCATATTTTTGATATAACTCGTATAAAATAAAATTTGATATCTGATGGTTGAGTTTTAGTTTTTTGACTATCCAGAGCATTTTATGAAGAATAACTTTTTTTCGTAAAATTGATAATAAAAAAGTTTCCATGTGGTTCCTAGCTACGCAGACATACTGTATAAGAGCTTCTGTATAAGAATTTTCAAATTGCAATACCATATTCGGATTCAGTATAATCAAAAACAAAATACAAACATATTTGATCAAAGTAAAATGATGAATTTCACGATATTTTTGAAATTATTAATACAAAACAATTGTTATTGTTTAAACAATTAATAAACAATTAGCGGCCAAATCTGCGAGTAGAACTTTTTACTTTAACATGTATATAAACTAACAAAAAAAGTTTTAGAAAAATATAAGCTTGTTTGAATTTTTCCGAAACAATGCATGTTTTAGTTCTAATTGCACTCCCCTATAAGGAAAATACTTAATATGATTGTTACACCCGGTATAAAATGACATTTACCTGTTTAGCAATAATATTATTACATTATTTCTTACATAATAAGGCTATAACATACTAAAAAAATCACTCAAATCGGACAACAGGTTTAGGAAATTCGAGACATCTAACATGTCCCATTTTTAAAGTGTTCCGTTAATTTTGCCGCATAATGTATAAAATGGAATGAACTAATAGTTCAAAAATATCAAATATTTTAGACTTAATCTGTAACCCTTCAGATCTACCGTGTTCGTGTAAGATATATTGATTTTATACAAGAATTAGTTGCTTACAGGGGTCTAAATGTATACTATTTTCCTTCGCTTTAACTTAAACATGATTTCTTTGGATTTTTAGTTTAACTGTGCATTGGACCATTTTGGCTATTCATTTGACGACGTTTCGGAAAGATCTTACTTGCCGTTAAAAGATATCTTCAGATTCTAGCATGGTATTACACATGTTTTTTATTAAGCTTTCTAGTGTTTTTAGTATTCAGAAACTTAATGGTGTAACTCGGCCAGAGACAACGTTATCTGCTTTTCCTGGCTTTGGGAGTACAATGTATTCATTCCAGATTTTGGGAATTAAATTCCCATTTTGCCTTATGCTGTTAAATTTTTTTAAGAATGATTTTTATTCTTCTCTTTCTAATTTTGAAGATGTGATTTAAATTTGTTGTTGATTTCGTCCTGTAATCATAGAATAACGAGTTAATGCACTTTTATTTATGTTGTGTGTGACATGGCAATGACTGGCACAAATATTTGGACAGATTTATAACTCCTTGTCGTGATTAAGCTTTGAACAATTTCTTCAAATTGGGAGAATATCTACAGTATACTCTCTCATATCTGCAAGTTTTTGTAATTTTATATTATTAGAATTGAAGTAAAATTCTTTGGTTTTTGGGTTTAACTCCGCATTGGACCATTTTGGTTATTCATTTGACGACGTTTTGGAAAGATCTCACTTGCCGTTGGAGGATATCTTCGCTAGCATAGTAATCACAAATGTTTTTTAGGATATCTTCGCTAGCATAGTAATCACAAATGTTTTTTAGGATATCTTCGCTAGCATAGTAATCACAAATGTTTTTTTATCAAGCTTTCTAGTGTTTTTAGTATTCAGAAACTTAATGGTGTAACTCGGCCAGAGGCAACGTTATCTGCTTTTCCTTGCTTTGGGAGTACAATGTATTCATTCCAGATTTTGGGAATTAAATTCCCATTTTGCCTTATGCTGTTAAAATTTTTTAAGAATGATTTTTATTCTTCTCTTCCTAATTTTGAAGATATGATTTAAATTTGTTGTTGTTTTCGTCCTGTAATCATAGAATAACGAGTTAATGCACTTTTTTTATGTTGTGTATGACATGGCAAAGACTGACACGAATATTTGGACATATTTGATGATGTACGATAAAGATCCCCAAGGGTTAACTTTATTTCACGTGTGTACTGCTTTTTTGTGGGTATAAATCCTTATTGAGATTAAGCTTGAAGCATTTCTTCAAATTGAGAAATATCTACAATATACTCTCTCATATCTATATATTGTCACATTGTCAGGATTGAAGGAAAATTGGATCTAAAGTTAATGATTCGAAATGAATGTTCGTAAAACAATCATCAAGGTGGTCGATTCAATAAATATTTTTTACAAAATAATAATTATAATTAAAAAATAAATAAAAATTTATATTATAAATAAATAAATAATTAATAACAAATAATAAACTATTAATGTTTCAATGTGGATTGGACTATATAAGTTTCTTTAAAAATTACTAATTTTGACGCATTGTAATTTTAGCATTAAATTATATTAAAAAAATTCCATATTTATTTATTTATACCCTAAACATATGAAGCCGAAGTAGCAGTGGCGGCTCGTGACCTCAGTATGCGGGTAGGCGACACATACATATTATATATACACTCTATACTCTACATATTATATACTCGTATACCTATATACACAGTGTGTCACATTTAAGATGAAGACACCCCTATATTGCGGCTATAAAAATAAATACAGATTTAAAATTTTGCAGTCAAGCAAGTGTGATGGTTCACATTTTTTAAGATAGTCATAATCATCTCAAATTTAAATTTCTAACGCTATTTACTGCGAATCTACAAACAGTGCGAAATTTCGATATTTTGCTTCGCGTTAGAGATATTTGGAAAAGTTGTTCCAAATATTATTCTAACTTTTATTCTAACGCACTTTTAGTTTTTTCAGTATTTGTAGTCAGAATCCTAAAACATACAATTGGCTATCACGAGATGCAGCTCGGGACAACCATTGACGAAGGCGCAAAAAAATGTAGCCTAACCTAGACCCAAAAAGTTCCCGGAAATTCTCGTCCACTACGGCTAGACAAGCCACAGTTACAGCGCTGTGCTTAGCGTAAAGAATGAGAGACGCATATCATTCTGTTCTGTTCTTTAGGCGGATTTGAAAAGTGCCTGACTATAGGGTAGTGCCATAATAGAAGTGAGTAGCACTACACTTCGAAGAGAAATTAAAAAGCTTTTTTTATGTTAGGTACTTACGTATTGTGTCAAAATTTATAAATTACAATTTTGAAATAAGTAATTTATATTAATAAATAATATAATTTATTATTGTATTATACATTTAAAGAGGTTAGGCGACACCTACCTTGCCTACCCCGACGGGCCGCCCCTGCGAAGTAGTTATTCATGGTAATGATCGTCGCATGCGCTTTCAAATGCCATGAGGAGTTAAGAAAACTTTACGAAATGGTTTTTATAATAGGAAACAAGGTTCTCGTTAAATAAAATGAGATCTGTATACTCCTTTCAGTTTTTAGATGTATACTCATCATTAAATGATTTAAGAAATAGTGGAGGATTCTCAGTCGATGGGGATGGATAAGTTCTAAAGGCCCGGGAGTTTATTCTCATACAAAGAAAAATTAACAGGATTGTATTACAAACATGCTCTTGAGAACATAATGTTGCTATCAGTGATTCCCCAATAACAACTTCATCCTCCCACATGAAAATTGCCTGGTGCACATGAGTTGAATAGTTTGAGAACAGTTGGAAGAAACTTATGTTAATGTTCTTCCGTGGCCTTCCCGGAGTCCAGACCTTAACCTCATTGAAAATGTGTGGGAAGAAACTAAAGGAAGAAACCTTAGGCCACAGAATAGAATTGAACTATGGGAAGTGATAATTGAGCAGGCATGAGAGAAGCATTTTAAATACCTAGGATGTTGGATAAACGAGACACTAAATCCGGATGAAAAAATTAAAACTCGTATAGAAATTGCAAGAGGAGCATTTATGAAACTTAGATCTATTCTGAGCAACTCTCAGCTGAACTTACAACTAAGAATCAAGTTCCTAAAATGTTATGTGTATCCTGTATTACTATATGGACGTGAAACCTGGATCATGAAGGTTAACATGATGAACAAATTAGAAGCCTTTGAGATGTGGTCATATCGTAGAATGCTCAGAATATCTTGGGTTCAACGCATTTCTAACAGAGAAGTCTTAAACAGAGTAGGTCAAGGCGAAGGTGACTTAATGAAGATGATAAAAAAGAGAAAACTTGAATATCTGGGGCATATAATGAGAGGTAGCAGATACAGGATGCTGCAGTTAATACTCAATGGAAAGATCGACGGAAAAAGAGGAATTGGTCGAAAGAAATATTCATGGCTCCGAAACCTTCGTCAATGGACTGGCTTATCGGCAGATCAATTGTTACATGCCGCACAAGATCGAGAACGATATCGGCAAATTGTTATGGAAGCTACCCACGCCTAAAAATTTGGGCACGGTACTTAAAGAAGAAGAAGAAGAAGAGAGAAGCATGATGCTATGAACAGAATATTACAAAGTTGTATCGACAATAATATTCCACCAAATATTGTGTTACTGTTTATCATTATGTAATATAAAATAAAATTGATATTTTTAACCCAGACTTCCTTATTTTCCTTATTAAGAATATAATCTCCGTTTTAATAAAAAAACTTCTATCTATAATTTCCATATTATTAAAAAGATTTATTTTAAGTATTTTGATTTTTAAATTTTATTAATTAATTAACCGGAAAAGTGATCACATTTGTAGATAATAAATAAAAATGATATCGTGTATCAGTAATTTGAGAAAAATTTTCTATTTCAATTAGAAGAATGTAATTACATATTAGAACATAATTTTTAATTTCAAACGACTTTTCATAATAACAATTTTCGATATTGTGGAATATAAAGGTACTTTACTCTTGAGTATTCATATTTTTTGACACAGCTCATTTATAATAATTGATAAAATTTAATTCTGATGGTTTCAGCTTAGGTCTTAGACTACATATGCAAAGTTTTTATAAAGAATAACTCTTTTTAGTAAAATTAAGAATAAAAAAGTTTACCATATGGTTCCAATTTACGCAGACACTTTGTATATGAATGTTTCTTGATTACCCAAATTAGAAGCAAGGTGGTCAAACTTTTTTTTTTCCATCATAAAGTATATTGATAAAGATGATCCCTTTCAGGCTTAAACCTCAGTGGATACAATACAGGAAGTAGCAATAAGGGGTGAAAAGGGAAAATTAATGAACTCGCTAAAGGTTTTTACCTACGATCTCGTTGAACCTCCATCGATTTGCATGAACACTGGTTAGTAGTTAGAGTATACCTCAAGAAACAAAAGTGACATGGTGCCAACTTGCGCTTTTACCATTGGGGTGGATGCCACCCCTTCTCGATGGTGAAAATTATTTTATTAAAAGTAACCCCACAAATCGATAGAGCGAAAAATTTTAAGCAAAATTTGTTATATCAAGTTATTAAAATAAATCAATACTTTTTGAGTTATTGAAGATCAAACATTTGAATTTTTCGTGAAAAAAAAAATGCGTGGTGTAAAGCGGTTTTTCATAAATAATTCAAAAACTATAAGTTTTAACAAAATAGTTATTACCAAAATTGAAAATAATAAAAAATTGAATAGATTCCTTATGTGTGAAAAACCTTCTATAATTAATTAAAAGTTAGTTATAGGTGATTGAATATATATTTTTTTTCAGCTAGTACCTACTCGAATCTAATTATTCAAACTTAAATAACTGGAAAACGATTTTATGACATATACTTACTAAACTCTTGTCAAGTTACTTAGAAATATATATCAAATGAACTCCCGGTGAAGTTGGCAGCATTACAATTTATGATCCAACAATTTTTCAAAATTTATACTCAAATGTTTTTCAAAAAAATGTTGTTTCTTTTTAGAATAACTCCATTAGTTTTTATATCAGGTTTACCTAAAAACGCCGTAAAAGGTAGTTTGAAGGTCTATAAAATAGTATTAAACTTAATCTTTAATATCCTTTATTTTTTAAAGATAAAACGTTAACGATACCCGTTAAATTTATGATTTAAACGTTTCTATCTCGGTTATTTTTTGTCCTACAAATATAATAAAAAAGTAAAATATTTGCTAAAGAAAAAACCAAAATTTTGTTTTGTATTATTTTTACGTATGTCGATTATTTTTGGAATTTTATGAAAAGAAAATGAAATTTATGAAAATTTAAAAAATTATGATTAAATCATTTTTTTTTTCAAAAATATACTTTCTAAACCGGTCAAAATTTTTGAGGTTATTACTTATGCTAAAATAAAAAAGTCTATAGGGACTACTACAAATTTTAATTTTTATGGAAATAACATTCGAAAAGGTTCTCTTATTTTCGAATAACATTCGAAACGGTTCTCTTATTTTCATTCTAACTTGCTGAATTTTGATGCTATCAACTTCATCTGAAGCTGACTTCTTGAGTACTTGAGTACTCTTGGGTATTCTTGAGTACTTTTACAAGTGTTTAGTAGGTATATTTTATAAAATGCAGCGTTTTCCCGTTATTTAAGCTTGAAAACTTAGATTTGAGTACTAGCCGAAAAAAATATACTTTCAATCGCCTATAACTCAGTTTTAATTAATTCTAAAAGGATTTTCAGGTAAGAAATCTATTCGAATTTTTATTATAAAACCGCTTTACACCATGCATTTTTTCAAGAAAAATTTAAATTTTTGATGTTGTTCTGAAGCTATTTCCTTGTGGCATTTTTATAATTACGTATTTTTTATGGGAAATAAGCCACAATTTTACTAAAAAATGAATTTATTAACGTTTCAAGTATAGTCCTGAAATAGAGATTCAAGTATAGTCCTGAAAGAATCAGATAGTAAAAAGAGAAAAATCAAAGAAGCGGCTCTAATTATGCTAAATGAAACCAATTGTGTCGCAAATTCCTCGGTAGAATGCAGTAGGATGTGGTTACCCATACTGAAAGAGGAAGTCAATAGAAAGAAAATACCACGATTAGTAAGTCAATAACATATCGAGTTAGTACAAATTTTATATTTTAGTATTACTTATTGTATATCTATGTAATAATATTATTTATAATTTAAACACATTAAAGTCAGAATTTGGTATTAGTTTTTTGAAGGTAGATTAAATGTAAGACCAAATACTTACGATGTCGGGATAGTATCACGAGGTTTTTTCCTGGTTTTCCCTCGTGATTTACTATGGAATCTCTAACGCGAGAATTTTACTGTCATCGTTGCATTTGGTTGTCTTTTTAAAGACAGATCACATGCTATGATTTTTTGCGACGGATATTCTTGAGTTGGGATTGATTTCATGTAATCGAATGAACTATCTTTTAGTAAAGTCGTCCCAGGAACGCAACTCATAAATATTGGCGATATCATTTTAAAGTCTTCTACTTTAAAATGTATAATATACGTCTGAATTGCCAATATAAATGAGTCAGATTAAATAAATTATTAGAAGAATTTTCTTACTTAGCAACAACATGTTTGTTTTATTTTAATAGTATTTTGTATTTTGACAACGAAACCCGATTTGGGCTTCGAAACGTTAATAAATTGATTTTTTAGTAAAATTGTGGCTTATTTCCCATAAAAAATACGTAATTATAAATTTTTGATCTTTAATAACTCAAAAAGTGTTGATTTATTTGCTTAAAATTTGTCCCAGTATCGATTTGAGAGCATATTTTTAACAAAATAATTTTCGCCCCCGAAAAGCGCAAGTTGGCACCATGTTACTTTTGTTTCTTGAGGTATCCTCTAACTACTTACCAATTTTCATGCAAATCGATGGAGGTTCAACGAAATCAGAGGTGAAAACCTTTAGCGAGTGCATTAATTTTCCCCTTTCACCCCTTATTGCTACTTCCTGTATCCACTGAGGTGTCAGCCTGAAAGGGATCATAATTATCAATATACAATGGGCGCATTTCACAGGGCAAACTTCAAATTACTTATGACGATGATTTTTCGGTTCTAGCTCTTAGACTATGTGTTTGCAACAAAGTTTAGAGCACTTAGGATGTTAATAAAAATTTGATATAAAATCTCCAGACGAAAAATGAAGATAAAAACTCAGCAAATATTCTTGATCTTATATTTATTAAAAAATTATTTATTCTTTACAAATTTTGTATTCAAATTAACTTAAAATTATAGTGGTGGGAGATCTAAGGAATGTGTTCATTATGTTATTCTGGCATATCTCCTCCAGGTACAAGCTGCAATAAAATATTTGTTTATAAATATCATCAAAACATTTCAGGCACAATAAAAGTTTCAAACATTCAAATGTACAAGCAAAAAGTGTTCAAGTCACACTAAGATGGATTTCAGAAATTTATTCACACTGCCTGTCTTGAAGTGGATAATTATTACAATAAAATAAAATAAAACATAAATTATATACAGTGAGGACGTTTGAGTTGGAATAAATTCATTTTCTGGAGAATGGGCGACTCTGAAGATAAAACCCGAAACAGGTCGATTTTTATTTTTAAATCATAATTTTCTAGCTAGCATACATATCATACTAGTGACGTCATCCATGTGGGCGTGATGACGTAATCGAGATTTTTTTTAATGAGAATAGGGGTTGTGTCATAGCTCATTCGAAAGGTTATTCAATGCTCTAATCATTAATATAAACATTCACATATTTATTTATACAGGGTGCCCCAAAATTTTTTTTAATTAAATTAATTGATACAAAAAGAAGAATGTATAATGTATATAATTTATTTAATTCGAAATACATTTTACTGTTGTCTGAAAACATAAAAAAAATTTAATAAATAAATAAATATTGTTTTTCGCTTAAATTCAATATTAAAGCTGCCGCCCACCTGCCTCGCTTAGCACTTTGAACATTTAATTTAAGCGAAATGCAATGTTTATTTTTCAAAATAACATTTTTTAATAAACATTTTTTAAATAACTTTTTTTGGTCTCAATTAATTTAATTTATTTTTGTTGGGCACCCTGTATAAATAATTTTGTTAATGTTTACATTAGTGAATAGAGAATTGAATAACCTTTCGAATGAGCTATCACACGACCCCTATTCTCATTTAAAAAAATAATCAATTATGTCATCACGCCCAGATAGATGACATCACTAGTATGATATGCCAAAAAATTAAAATTTAAAAATAAAAATAGACTTCTATCTCCAGAGTCGCTTATTCTCGAGAAAATGAATTTATTCCAACTCAAACATCCTCACTATACAGGGTGTAACAAAAATACAGGTCATAAATTTAATCACATATTCTAGGACCAAAAATATTTCGATTGAACCTAACTTACCTTAGTACAAATGTGCACATAAAAAAAGTTACAGCCCTTTAAAGTTACAAAATGAAAATCGATTTTTTCGAATGTATCGAAAACTATTGGAGATTTTTTATTGAAAATGGACATGTGGAATTCTTATGGCAGTAGCATCTTAATAAAAAATTATAGTGAAATTTGGACACCCCATAAAAATTTTATGGGGGTTTTGTTCCTTTAAACCCCCCCAAACTTTTTGTACGTTCCAATTAAATTATTATTGTAGTACCGTTAGTTAAACACAATGTTTTTAAAACTTTTTTACCTCTTAGTACTTTTTCGAAAAGTCAGTTTTTATCGAGATATTTCGAATATTTGTCAAATCCACCACATATTTGTATATGGTTAAGTACGATTATGGAGATTATGGAGTAATAATATGAACATTTATTTATGATTTACATTTTTAGAGATATTTTGAACCATATTAAAAAAGAAGTCACATCTCGATAAAAGGTGCCTTTTCGAAAAAATACAAAGAGGCAAAAAAGTTTTAAAAACACTGTGTTTAACTAATGGTACCGCAGTAATATTTTAATTGGAACGTACACAAACATTTGGGGGGTTTAAAAGAACAAAACCCCCATAAAATTGTTATGTAAAGATATTGAATAATAAGCCTCAACTCGATAAAAACTGCCTTATCGAAAAAATACTAAGAGGCAAAAAAGTTTTAATAATATTGAGTTTAACTAATAGTACCACTATAATAATTTAATTGAGACGTACACAAAAGTTTGGGGGGGGGGTTTAAGGGAACAATATCCCCATAAAATTTTTATGGGGTGCACAAATTTTACTATAATTTTTCTTTTAGATGTTTCTGCCATAAGAATGCCACATGTCCATTTTCAATAAAAAATCTCCAATAGTTTTCGATATATTCGAAGAAATCGATTTTCATTTTGTAACTTCAAAGGGCTGTAACTCTTTTTATGTGCATATTTGTACTAAGGTAAGTTAGGTTCATTCGAACTATTTTTGGTCCCAGAATATGTGATTTAATTTATGACCTGTATTTTTGTTACACCCTGTATATTTTTAACATGTTGACGGACAGTGCGTCAAATGTATAAGCAAGTGTTGTGACACTATATGTACTTTGCAAAGTAGAATAGGGAAAATGCAACGTCTATAGACGTTGTGTCACATTACATCAGTGGAAATTAGACGTCTATAGACGTTCTGTCTGTCAACGTGTTAAATAAATATTGTCCCAAAAGACATACAAAATTAAAAAAAAAATAAAATTCAACAATGTATCATAAAGATAAAGCTGAAAAATTGTCTTACTAAAACTTTTTACATTAGAAGTTATAAAAAAAAGTAGAAATATAGGATATTTCATTGGTGTATTTTCTATTGAATATCTTTTAGTTAGGACCTTCTGTTTCTTAAGACTGCCTGTATTCTTCTAGGCATATTCAGAATAAGTGCTTCATATAAACTGTTAATCCAAAGGTTACTACTGTTCTCTTAAATTCTCGTAAAGCTCTTTGCATGTTCTTGGTTGGTAAAGAGTATGCTGACCTTGGAGACAAACTCAAACTTGTTCAATTTAATTATAGTTTGGTTATGACGAGGCCATTCCATATGAGACTCGAGTTCCTCAACAGCTAAATTAACAATTACTGTTCAGTAAGATTGAGTACTATCATCTTCAAAGAAAAAATTTAGGCCAAAATTGAGCCGAACAAATCGGTCAATAGTAATTACAGTGGAACCTCGATAAATCGGATTAATCAGGACCGCGGCCAATCCGGGTTATCGAAAATTCGGGTTAGCTGGAGAATAATGGTAAAAATAATAAAATACGGATACTTACAGATAAACTCCATTATAATTGCAGAAATATGAAATACATATGCAGAGTACATCTAAAGTACGTACAGTTGTACACAGTATTGTTCATTTCTTGGTAAAAAACTCAGTAATGTTTTTATTGTTAAAATGTTTGTCTGATGAAAATCGGTCAGGGTTAGCCGGATTTCCGAGTTATCGGAGGCCAACTTATCGAGGTTCCACTGTAGCTCCATTTGCAACTCCAAACAAATTTCACTCCAGACAATAATAGATTATCTTCCAAGTACAACACTTAAAGCCATAATTTGTTCTATGCAGGGATGGCAGGTTTAAACCTAGGCTTGAAGCCTAGGTTTAAATCAATTGGTTTTTCAAGAAAAAAACCAAACTGGTGTTTTTAAATTTTTAATACACCTGCCGCAAATTAATAAAATGAAGATAAATAAATTCTATTTTTATATTTTCGAACTTAGTTATTTTGAATATTATTACATTTGAAGATTTTTTTTTATATTAATTTTGTGTGTGTGTGTGTAAATAAAAATAAAAGTTGTCTTATTCGTTCTTTTTATTGTTTTTTACTATTATTTTATAACTTGATTTATTAATTTTGCCTTTGATTTATTCATTTTTTTATTAAAACCTTGGTTTTTGCCAACCCTGGTTCTAGGTATCTCTTTTCATGTTTTTTCTAAGTCACAAGAAGACAGTCATCTGAATGATTCAAGGTAAATTTTTCTGGTGAAATTAATTCCATTACATTACACCATTGTGATGTAGTCCACTACTGGTGTAGAAAAGACCATGGGCTAGTTTAGGTAATAAGATAATATATGTACTTGAAAGACCTGTGGGATATTATGTTTCATATGCTTACCATTGTTATGTTATTTCCATTGAGCAAAATTTCATCCAGTTTTGTTATACGCCTCCCTTCTGGTGTATTTTCATACTCTGTAACATCATCCAGCAACATATTTACAAAATCATCAAACCCTAATAATGTGCCAACAATTTCCTTATCATTTTTCATGATTATATGAATTCTTGAACCAATACATTTATCTACCAATTCTAAAAGACAAAACAATAAATAGTTTTTATATTAAGTCTATTTGTTGACTATGAAAATTGTTATAATTTAAAGAGCTACTAACCCATTAACCGCCAAGGTATGAAACATGTAAATTTTTTATAAAAATTATACCTATTAGGTTTAGTTATTTATGGTGTTTTAAGGACAAATTTGGATATAATTGTTTTTAGGTTGCAGGGTGTTCTTAAAAAATAATGTTGCGTTTTCGCATCAATGGCGGAATCTGTTAAAAAATTGATGAAATACATTTTTGTGGATTATGGGATTTATTTCAAAATTTTAAGTACAAAGTAGTAAAAATACATAAAATATTTCTAAAAAACTATAAAACTTAATATTACAATTTATGCAAGCTGTCAAAACATGCAGAATGTAAATGTCCATTGTACTTTTGACACATATACTATGGTTTGGTTTAGCTTTTACATTGTCTGCATCTTCTTCTTGATTTTTCAGGGTGCCGTATTACAATGAATGTGGTTCACTTTGTCAGTTATCATTTCTTTATGTAATTCTGAATTTGTTGGCCTTTCTAGTCCTTTGTATTTAGGAGCTGATGTACCCTCGTCTTCGCTGGCTGAGAATGAATTACCGTCTTCTGATATTATTACCGCCATAACCATATAAGAGCGAAATTATAATTACGTTATTTCAGAGTCATTTGCCAATTTCTAAATTGTCCATGTATTGACGATGGTTACAGTTTCGTATTTATATCTATTATTATGGCGCTAATAAAATCAGAAGAAGGTAATTAATTCTCAGTAAGCGAAGATCAGAGTACATCGGTTACTAAATCCAAAGAATGAGGAAGGCCAACAAATTAAGAATTACCGAAAGAAATGAGAACTAACAAAGTAACCCACATTCATCGTAATACATATATATATAGTTTAGCTCTCTAGGCCTAGAAGGCCCATGGCTTGGTTTACTATTCCTTTCCAATCTCTCCTATTTGCTGCTTTATTTTTCCAATTTGTGATTTTCAGTTCTTCTATGTCTTTTTCAACATCTTTCTTCCATCTGGTTTTCGGTCTACCTTTCTTCTTCTTTCCTCCTATTCCTCCCGTTAGTATTTTTTTGGGAAGTCTCGTGTTTGGCATCCTTTGGATATGTCCCAACCATCTCAGTCTTTGTGATTTTACGATCCCTACTATGTTTGGTTCACCATACATCCTCTCCAATTCCACATTTGGTCTTCTTATCCACATTCCATTCCATATCTTTCCGCCAAATATTTTTCTTAGGACTTTTCTTTCCCATACTTTAAGCATGACTTGCTCGGATTTGTTCATCGTCCATGTTTCACTGGCATACAAGACTATAGGTCTTATCACTGTCTTGTATATTCTTATCTTAGCCCCTCTAGATATGTTCTTATTTCTCAATAAGTTGTTTAGAGCAAAGATACAACGATTGCCAGCCATAATTCTCGCTTGGATTTCTTCTTTTATATTTGGTCTCCTAGTGAATGTCGCTCCTAGATATTGGAATCTCTCTACTTCCTCGAATTTATATATTTTTGCCTCTGTGTTTATTGTCAGGTATTGTCCTTGTGTGTATTCTCGTTCTGTCCATTCCATATATTTAGTCTTTTCTTCGTTTATGTATATCCCTTTCTTTCTTCCTATCGCCTCTAGTCTTTTTAGTATTTCTTTTAATTCTTGTTTGCTTCTGGCTATCATTACTATGTCATCAGCGAATGCCAAGCATTGGTGTTCGGCTTCTCTGATGACTATTTCAAGAAGGATACTAAACAACAGTGATGACAGTGGGTCTCCTTGTCGTACCCCTTCACCGACCCTAAACTTATCTGTTTCCTTTCCATTTATTTTAACCCTGTTCTCTGTTTCTCTGAGTGTAACTTTTACCATCTTTATTAATTTTTTACTAATTCCAATTTCACATAGTGCTTTGTATATTTCTTTTCGTTTAACTCTGTCAAAAGCTTGTTTAAAGTCAATGAATAGGGCCATTGTAGATTTTCCGTATTCGTAGCTTTCCGCTTGTATCTCACGCAGCAGGAAAATTTGATCCACCGTGCTGCGTCCTCTTCTGAATCCACATTGATATTCTCCTATGTCATTATCTATCTTTTGTGTTATCTTGTCTTTTATATGTACTGCAAGTATTTTATATGCAACGTTTAGTAGGGCTACTCCCCTGTAATTATGGCATAAACTTTTGTCGCCTTTTTTGTGAATTGGACACAGTGTGGCTTCAGTCCATTCTTTTGGTATGTGTTCTTGTTCCCAAATTTCTTTTATCAGCTTTTCCAAATGCTTAATTAGTACTGGTCCTCCATATTTAAACATTTCAGCTGTTATTTCATCCTTACCTGGGCTCTTGTTTTTCTTTAGTTTTTCTATTATTTCTTTTATTTCTTTTTCATTAGGCGGTCTTTCCTGTATTTCTTCTTGATCAATATTTTCATTCGGTCCTTCTTCTTCTTCTTCTGCATATTCTGTTGTGGGAATTTCATTTAGAAGCTCTTCGAAGTATTCTCTCCATCTGCTCAGTATTTCTTCGTCGCTTACTAAATTCCTTCCATTTTTGCTTTTGTAGTGTACAGGTTTTCTTTGGAACCCCTTTTTCTCATTTTTTACTCCTTGATATAAGTTCCTGACTTCTCCATTTTTATAGTTTTCTTCTATGCATTTCAATTTATCTTCGTTGTACTTTCTTTTCTTTGCTCTTATGATTCTTTTAGTTCGTTTTCTTTGTTCGTTGTATTGTATCTCCTTCTCTGGTGTTTTCACTTGCATCATTTTGAGTCTTAACTTATTTCTTTCATCCAGTTCTATTTTACATTCTTCATCAAACCATTCTTTGAATCCATCTTTTATATTTCTATTACTGACTTGCGCTGCTTTGGTCATACATACTTTTATTTGCGTCCATTTTTGTTCGATGTTTTCATTTTTTGCAATATTTTCCAGTTCTCTAGTGACTAGTCTTTCATATTTACTTTGTTCTTCTTCTGACAGTAGTCTAATAGGTTTAGTTACTTTGTACCTTTTTTTCTGTTGATTTCTAAGAACTGGTATAACCTGTTTAAGTTGTATTCCGACTATAAAGTGATCTGTGTCTGCATCCGGTCCTCTATATGTTCTTATGTTCTTTATACATTTTTCCATGTCTTTTTCGATGAGCACATGATCTATTTGATTTATGGTTTTTCCATCTGGTGATCTCCATGTTCCTTGATATATTCTTTTGTGTTGAAAGTACGTGCTCATAACGATCATGTTTTTTTCTTTTGCAAAATCTATTAAGAGGTGACCATTTTCATTCGTTGTTTCATGCAGACTATATTTTCCTATGGTGGGTGTGTATATTTCTTCTTTTCCTATTTTGGCATTAGCATCACCTAGTACTATTTTTATATCGTATTTGGGAATATTTTCGAATACTGTATCTATTTGACTGTAGAAGTCTTCCTTTATCTCTATGTTTTTCTCTTCAGTCGGTGCATGTATGTTTATAAATGTTATTTTTTGGTATTTTCCTCTTATTCTTAGTATGCATATTCTCTCTGAAATTGGTTTAAAGTCAACGATTAGATCTTTCAGCTTTTTGTTTACTACAAATCCTGTGCCTAACATTCTATTTTCGCCTCCGCTATTGAAAAATAAATAGTCATTTATTTCCATTGAGTTTTGGCCTAGTTGTTTCGTTTCTTGTAGTGCTACTATTTCGAATTTATATTTTTTACATTCATCTACTAGGTGTTTCAGTTTTCCTTCTTCGTATGTTCCTCTTACATTCCATGTTCCTACTAATATATGTTCTTTTATGGGCTGCTTTTCATTAATAATCTGTACATTTTGTCTATTTCGTGTACCTGTACTTTGCCATGTCGTCTCCGTTATTTCAGTCTGCTTTCGTTGTATTGCTAGTTTTTTGGTTGTATATTTTTCTCTTTTATGAGTTGTTGTTGGCTGTTATTCCATGTCCATATTTCACCATTAATGATTAGCTTCTGGTATCCTATTTTTACATTTTTTCCATTATGCCTCTCTACCATAGCCTTGCTTCTAATTTCTTTCTGAATAATTCTTTCTTCTTTTGACATATCATCATTAATATAGATTCTTTCGTCCTTTTTGGTTTTTAATTTACTTTTATTTTTCATTACTTCTATTTTGTTTTTCACGCTGTTGAGTTCCACTATGACAGTATTTTCTCCTATTTTCCTTGCTCCATTTACATCTACTGAAACTTGTAGCTCTTTTTCCATAAAATTCTCCATAGCCCCTCGTAAAACTTTCTGATCATTTGTATCAATTTTTATTCCTTGTATTATTACATTTTTTCTCTTTCTTTCTCTTTCCAATTTCTCTATTTTTTCATTTGCTATACTAATTTCTTTTTCTAATTGACCTATTTGATTTATAGCTTTTTCGTTTGTTTCTCGCAGCTTTTTTATTTCATCTTTGTAGCCGCTTTGTTGATCTTTCAGTTCTTTAATTTCATTCTTTAGTTGTGTGATTTCGTCTCCAGATCTATATTGTTCTTTTTTTATGTCTTTTATATCCATTGCTAATTCCCTCATCATTTTCATCATTTGTTCCATTCCACTTATGTTATCTTCATCTGTTTTTTGTGATGTTCTAGCTGTTATTTTTGATTTTTTGCTGGGATGTTCCTCCTCTTCCCTTCTCCTTTTCATTTCATCATCTAATTCGCTATCTGAACTCATTGTTCTTAATTCCTAGTTATTTTTCGTGCTAGAGTTATTAGTCAATGCGTCACGGGTGAAGTTTCGTGGAGAACTCTACTCACCGTTCAAATTCCCACCCGCACCCGCGCTAGCCGTTACTAATTTTCCAGCACTTTTATTCCTAGGTAAAATCAAAATCAAAATCCGGCCCTGGTTATCTGTTTATAATAAAATTAATTATATTATAATAAAGTTTTCTACTTACAGCTGATTCTGTTTATTAATATGCTTTATTTTCCTGTAGAAATACACCATTCACAATATTGTTTTGTTTCCACCTACTGCAAAACCTGCTTTGTTTATATTCGATATCACACAAGTTTTTATCACTTTACACAAGAATTTAATTCCTTATCGTTGGAATTACTTTTTTCCGATTTTTTCACTGTATAATTAGTTAACTAATTAGGTTGTTTATTTATGTACCTACATATATTGGTTTATAGTTACACTGCACTTTTGTATAACACAATTGTTTTATTGCTATATCTGCCCGAGAATCGAGTTAAGATACGAGCTAAACACGTGTGTTCTATTCGCTGGTCAGCGACCGAATCCCCATCGTAATACAGCACTCTGAAAAGTCAAGAAGAAGATGCAGACAATGTAAAAGCCAAACCATATATGTGTCAAAAGTCCAATGCATATTTACACTCTTTGACAGGTTTCATAAATTGTAATATTAGGTTTTATCGTTTTTTGGGAACATTTTATTTAGTTTTCTACTTTTGTACTTTCAATTTTGAATAAATCTCATACATCAATAAAAGTGTATTTCATTATTTTCTTAACAGATTCTGCCATTGATGCGAAAACGCAACAATAAGTTTGAATGCATGTAACTTTTTCTTGATAAAATTATTAAATTTTTTTGTTTGGTTATTGCTAAATATGTAGTTTATACCTTATATAAACCATAATATGTAAACCATTATATTGTAAGCAAAGAGAAAATCTTATAAGAAGATTATGTAGTTATGATGAATCATGTAAAAAATTGCTAAAGTAAATCTTTTATAAATTATTAAAACAATTAAATATATTTATTCTATAAAATTATATTTCGATATCATTAAACCTTTAAGAACTAAAACACATAAAGAATTTTCTAAATAAAAACAATATTTAGTTAAAAAAAATCCTTTCAAAATGTTGCGTTTTCGCATCAATGGCGCTTAATGGGTTATTAGAATTTTAAGTTTTTAGTAATTCGCTGAAGAACCAAGGCAACATTGATACAATACATTCATAGTTTTTGATTAAATATACGTGACTGAAGGAAGCGCAAAAATCGGCAATATTGCTTATGAGAATGAGTTGCATTGCCACTGCAGAATGACGAATGACTGAATGAATCTGAGCGAATCAATTGCATTTAATGGGCAGCAGGAAAGCAGTGTTGCCATTTATAGTCTAAATTCATTATAATCTAATTCAATTATAGTCAAATATTCAGTAAAGCTAAACAGTGTATAATCAAGATATCATTTGTGCCCAAAGAAAAACATTTCAGTGCAATGTTTATTTTCGGGCCTTAGTCATCGTCATCAATGACAACTTTTCGAGAGTCTTTGCCACATTTAAGTAAGTATTATTGCCTTACACGTTTTCTGTCCTATGTTATTATTTCCCTTGTTTTACTCCCATTTTCTCTATATCCTCTTTGACTGCATCTTTGCACCTTTTTCTAGGCATCCTAGAGACCTTCTTCGATCTGGGCTTTCCTAAAACTGATTGTTTATATTGTGATTTTTGTTACTGCTATCACATAATATACTGTCCATCTTATTCTATTGATCTCCATATATTTCGCTAGATTTTCCCTTCCAAAGAGAGAATAATCTCCGTTTTAAACATTAGAATCAGTATGGTTGTATACTGCAAGCAGGTTTGCCATTCTGTGAATTATCATAAATAAATCCTCCTTTAGTATTCCACAGCAGTTAACAGCGATAATCCTCTAAAAGTACCTGCCTAATACTACCTTTCACTGCCTCTGTCGTCAAGAGTGGCAATGTTGTCAGAAAATTCTCATTTAGTTCGCATGGGGCTATTCTTGTACACTGAATAGCATCATTGAAATACTGTATAGTTGTTTCTACACCTCCATTCATTTGTCACACTATGTCTGCAAGGGCCATATATTACATGGATTTTACATTCCCACACCAACAATTTATTTACTTCTTTTTTCGTTAGCATCCATGTTGGCTTTCTTATGTGACTGCGTCATATTATGGTTTTGTAATCTGGACTTTTGCACCTAGTGAGATAAATTTTGATCTCATTAGATGTCGCATTGCAAAGAAAGACCTATTTCCTGCCATTATTCACGTTTCAACTTCTCATTCTGCTATGTTGTCATCAGTGATTATTACTACTAGATCTTTAAACTCTTCAATGACTTCGAAGTAATAATGGTTTATGGTAAAATTTTGCCATATTCGCTGGCATTCTTGTTTAAACTCTTCTTTAAGTACATAAGTACCAAATATCAAGAGATACCAAAAGGCAGTTTGTTTATCCACCTAGGATTTCGTGTTTGTTTATGTAAAACTGGCGACAGTGGCATGGTGGATTGCATTTTTACCAATGTAATGCTTCCTTTACACTATTCAGTAAGAACTTTGTGCATCTTCAATATCATGAAGCACCGGATTGTCCTGTGATTGGCGAAACTAGGATAAGAATAGGGCTTTTCATCGATTGTCATTTGTTTCGAGCTTCTGTCATGTGTCACATAATATTAATATATCTACGCCATACGTCTTTGGTTTCTATCATTGTTATTACCAATAACATATGACGGAGATATATTAATATTATGTGACACATGACAGAAGTTCGAAACAAATGACTGTGAATGAAAAGCCCTATAATGTCTTTCTATATCTCGAAATATTTCAGTCATATAGTAAGAGGCCCTCGTTATAGTCTGCTGCATTTGATTATAGAGGACAAAATAAAAGGTAAAAGAGATGTAGGAAGAAGACGAGCATCCTAGTTACGAAATCTAAGGGAATGGTTTAGTCTGAGCTCTAACCAACTTTTTAGAGCCAGCTGCTATAAGTAAAATAAGAATTGCCATGTTGATATTCAACCTTCAGTAGAAGACGGAACCCTAAGCAGATATATTATTTTGGAAACAATGACTTCGTTAACAAGTGGTTGAACTCATTTTGGGAATATTACTTACCCAATGGTAGAAGTGTTGAAGAAGTCACTGGCATAGTACTCATTTTGAATTTATTAAAATTTAATTATAACAATGATGATGAACAAAAATATTATGGTTATGGTTGAGGTTGAGGTTGAGGTTATGTTGACTTTTGACTTGTTGACCGGCATTTTCTTCTTTTTCTTTTTTTTATGATCTGTACTTTGTTGACATCCAGTCTTACGTGACTGGATTATAATAATATACAGGGTGATTCATTAAGATTGTCCAATCTCTGAGTTGTATATTCTAGACCTCAAATTATTAAGATTTAACCCAAATCACTTAAACAAAATGTGCCTCGTTAGTGAGTTGCAGGTTGCAAGGTGTTTTATTTAAAAATTTAATAATTATTTTTAACCAGTAGATACCTACTTTAAAACTATTTAACATATCATTTGACATATCTCGAAAACTAATGAATTTATCGATACGAATCATAGATAAATAATATAGTATTACCGGATACAAATAAGCTAAAATAGCAATTCCGCCAGTGGCGTAGAATTCGGGAAGGACAAACCATTCACTGTCCCCTGTCGTACGCCTCTGGTAGTAGCCAGAAACGTTTGTTTATCACAATTTAGTAGAGTGTACGGTAATACCTACTCTTTCTGCAAAGTATCACAAGGATATGTCAAATAGTTTTAAAGTAAGTACTGGTTAAAAACAGTTATTAAATTCTTAAATAAAACACCCTGCTCAACAACGAGGCACATTTTATTTAAGTGATTTGGGTTAAATCTTAATATTTTGAGGTCTATACTCTACACTCTACACCTCAGAGATTGGACATTCTTAATGAAACACCCTGTATAATAATTACATTGCATAGTATAAGATCTTGTTGCTAAAAGTATCGCAAGTGAATTATTATTATTATTACATATTAAACCTTCTTGGAAATATTTTATTGTGGTTTATTCGATTTAATTAAAAAATGATGGAATCGCAGATGTAGGTTAGGCAACTTATATTGCTGCTATACCCTGTTTTTAAACTAGGAGGAGTAAATTTAAAAGACGGATTCACACACATATAATGTCACTAGAAAAATCCCTAGATTCATCTTCTTTTTTGGTTGATCATGTCGGCATTTTACGGTAATTAATAATAGTTATTTATGTACCAAGTCAGTAAAGTTACTGTTTATTGAACGAGTCTGATATTATGAGCAGAGCGAGAGTAGCGAGCGGGGCGAATAACAGACGAGTTCGATAAAGAGTCTTTGCTGACGTGGTGCATACAAAATTTTATCGCCAATAATTTGATGTTAGTTTTAACACTTACCTACTTACAATTTACAATTTAAGAACTTTTTAAATTTTAGACGTCATAATAATTTCATGGCAGTGATGACAGATAACGTTGGCAAGATGACCGCTTTCGATTTTTAATCGATAGTTATCAATATTGAATAATTACTAAATCGGCAAAGTTTTAATTTATTTTATATGAATATAATTAAAACATACTACAGAATTTTACTTTTTGACATAGATTTCATTGATAAGATCGCAAATTGTGTACAATATTTTTAATAATTAAAGAAAATAAATTTTAATTTCACTCAAATACTCGCCATTCGATTAGTGCCATCGACCACTTACATTATTTAATCTCGGTTAATTTGATTAATCGCGGCAGGTAAAGTAAAATTCTTCTTTCAGTATAATAAAGTGTTACTTTACTGCCGCAAATGAGGGCAAATGAGGGCAAATGTGTACAATAATGAATGACTTTAGTGACGGTTGGCGATAAAATTTTATAATTTAGTAGAGTAAATTTTCCTGCGGTTGGACCAATTACAAACAAGCATTACGGCGCGGTAAATTTGAATTACAGCTGCTAGTTTAAAAACGAGGTATAGTATTGTAAAGTTTGGAACATGGCAAAAAGGGAAAGCCATTACAGTGGCGGATCTAGACATTTGCTTTGGGCATCTTCCAATGAAACATATCAAGCAAGTTTCCTTAATTTTGCTTAAGAGTTTTTTGGGTTAAATTTGTCTATAGTTTAAGTTTGATGTCAGCTGATATATTTTATTTTCAACATTGTTCTTCTTTAATTTTGTAACCTTGTTGAGGGATATCCGTATTTTCCCACCCCGTACGTCCGCCACTGGTTAGATAGGTTAGAAAATGGTTGTTTTGTTTAATACAGAGAGGGGCAAAATTATGGAATACATTAATTCTTTCGTGAATGGGCGATTTTGGAAATATATACCGAAACAAATCGATTTTTATTTTTAAATTATGATGTTTTGGCATATATTATATGACACTAGTGACTTCATCCATTTGGGCGTGATGACGTAATTGATGAATTTTTTAAATGAAAATAGGGATCATGAGCTAGCTCATTTGAAAGGTTATTCAAATCTCTATGTATTGTTATGATCTGCTTTCTATTACTTTTATATTAATTATTATTTATTTGATCAATTATTTAATTAACGCAAATTATACATAAATATATTAAGAAAAAATCTCAGGGTGTCTTTTGTCAAAAAAAATTTAATTAAATTTTTTTAGGTTATACTTATCCTTTCTCGTGGCTTCAGTATCTCTTAGTTGATCCTTATCGGGATAAAATAGGAAAAGGAAATAAATAGAAAAATCATAAATAAACACATACAAATACCTTTATTATCAAAAGCAATGCTCTATAAATTTATCAATTGGGGCATAACTGTCCAAAAGAAACTTTTACCATATAAATTAATATAATTCTAACAAATATTTATCGCTTTGTTCTTGATACCCTTAATAAAAAACAAGCTAAACAAACAAATTTGGTATTCGCAAATTACTTATACTTCCTATTAAATTTTTGAAATGTTGGAATCTTAAATGCATATGCTTTTACGTAAAAAAAATTAACTTCTGATTATAAAGAAAATCTATCACATAGGTTATTGACTGACCTTTTTGATTCACACACAATGATGTCTCCTCTTGACCCAAACAGCTCCTCCTTGTTGATTATGTTAGGCTACCAATCAAAGCCCTCTCCGTTCTCAGCAAACAATCCAGTAGCATACCAGCAACTATTTCTCCAAAACACAAGCCAGGCTTTCTTTGACCAGGACTCATTCAATAAACTCCAAATCTCTCTCCTCTCTTTCTCTCAACAATAATCTCCTGAGACCCAAGTATCTTTTTTACTTGGTGTCACAAATAATTTTAATAACGATAATTCTTGTAACTTACTCTCTTGGACTTTATAGAATCAAAGAGGTATTTCTTCTCGATTTGATTTGTCTCTCGTTCCACTTTTCAGTTACTCTCACTATCAAACACAACCACTAGTACTTGCTTTTGAACTACTCACGAAAACTTTTGACTGCTCCTCTCGGCTGCAGGTAACACAATGATCTTTTCTTTTCCAAACTGTCTCAACATTCAAACCAAACTTTCCCCATTCCAAATTGCCAAACCAATCAGAGACATTTCTTCGTCCCCATTCTTTTTTTCATAAGAAACACCCACTCATACTTTCAAAAATATTCCTACCATCATAATAATTACTTTCGGGAAATTCTACAAAATTTACTCGGGGTTAAACAAAAAGAGATTAAAATTCCAAACTTTCCTTACCTTAATTTTCTAAGAACTACTTACCTATGGCTTATACCTTTCCCGTAATAAACAATCGGTTTAAAATAATAATCCTAAATAACTTTCACTTCACTTTTATTTACAAATGTTTTTAATATTCTTCATGGAAAAATTCATTAAGGAGAAACCACCTTGCGTGAAAGCTAACTTCTAATAAATATTTACAAATCAATATACAGGGTGTATCAAACATATGTGCCCGCGTTATATTAAAAAAAATAAAAGTTTTTATTCTATCTTTGATTGATAAATTGAAACACAATAATATAGTAATATAAACATTAACATAATTATTTATACCCACAGGGTCCAAAATTTTAAATCAATTGACACAAAAATAAGAATGTATACTAAATTTACATTCGAGATGCAGTAGAAATAAATCAAGACACGTTAAATGCTACTACGTATGTATAAACTTTGGAAATCATGATTGGGGATTTACAATGTATACATATATGTACTTTGTAAATTATGATTCGGGAGTGCTCCTAATAGCGTTTAACGTGTCCTGTTTTGTTTATTTCTACTGCATCTTGATTGTAAATTTAGTGGGTCTAGATATATAATTTCTTCAAGAGGAAACATCAGCGCAAGGAAAACGCGTTCCAAGAGCAAGAATGCAGCTTTTATTTGGAATATTTTGTTGAGATATTTGGCACACATATTTCTAATATAGTAAAGAATGGCGGTACAGAGCCCAATTTGAGAAATATGTTAGTATGTGGAGACTCTATATATAGGGCTTTTCATCGATTGTCATTTGTTTCGAGCTTCTGCCATATGTTGTATAATCTGTGTATAATATTACTATACACGGATTATACGACATTTGACAGAAGCTCGAAACAAATTACTGTGAATGAAAAGCCCTATTATTAAAAAAGGGAGTCTGTATATACCGCCATTCTGTTGCACCGTCTGTGGTGTTTATTACCCTTATAACAGATTTTTGCAGGATCGCTTGATAAAAAATATTTACAATTAACTGATAATATTGCCCGACAAATTTTTAACGGTACTCGTCATGAATAATTGAATAAGAAACGCAGTGGCGACGCGTGACTTTTTCTAAAGTGTTACCAAAACCAGATATTAAATATATACCAGATATATTATATATTATCTGACGAAGTAGTTTTCAATCCTAATAGTAAATTATTAATATTGAAAATATTAAAAATATTACTAAAAGATTTTTAAATTGAAAACTTATTGGTACACTTTCCTGGTGATACATTTGGTATACATTTGGTAAATGGTATACATTTTTATTTTATATATTATCTATATATATATATATATATATATAATGTATTTTATAAATATTTTTATATATACAGTGTTCCCATACATCAAAGTTTGTTCGACTAGACACCGTGAATTTTCAGCTTGCTATTAATCAACTTTTTTTTGGTACGCGCGATCCAGGTCTATTATAAAAATAGATGAAATAAAATTAAAAAATTAAAAATTTAAGAAATTATATAAAGTATCTACAAACTAAAAACATATTTGTTGTTTTTAGTTTGTATATATAATATATACTAATTGTATACTAATTATACAAATTGTATAATTAGTATACTAATCAGTACATTAATTTGTCATTTTTAGCCTAAAATATTAAATAATTTTTATTTTATTGATTATACACTACAATGTACTGTATAATCAATATTATTATATGTCATATTATAATAATGTTGTTAATGAATATATTTCGACAAGTAATTAAAATCGATTAATATGATTTATATAGGATAAAAAGGTATAGATATATTATCTGTATAATAAGCAAGTACAGTTACAAGTTATAAACTAATAATTAATTATGCATATTATGCAATAATCGAATCCAAAGGGCCGGTACGGTTAACTAACCGGAGTTTAATCGAGAAAATACCGGCCCTAAGAATAACAGACTTCATAAATGGAATTATAATTATTACCTATAATTATAATAATAATTAAAATTGCATTTATTAAGTCTGATATTCTTACGGTCGGTATTTTCTGTCCCGATAGACACCGGCCCTACCTAGCGTCACCAAATTAAAATTTGGTAACACCAATACGCGGTTTCAGAGCCATCGTCCCCGCAAAATTTTCAGAGACGATCCAGTCAAAGATCCTACTATCGTTGCCACTCACAGAAGTGGTAAACGGCGCGGCGCACGGTAAGGGCACAGTATAATAAATATGGAACCTCTTTATACTGCGGTAAGGGCGTATTATAATAACGTGCAACCGATTTTACATAAACTCGCTGATATTTTCGTGCGTCTAGTTGGCTATTTTACTGAATTAGGTAGATACTATTAACAAATATTTCTATTTTTAAAAAATATAAATGGAATTATTTCATAGTAGTCATAAAATATTTATTTACAAATTTTAACTGTTACCAATGGTAACAATGGTTACATGGACGCTTCGCCAGTGAAGAAACGTCTCATAAGGGAGGCCGGGAGGTAATAATTTTTTTCAGGTGTGGGCCCAAGACCTAAAAGGACAAATTTTAACAAGTCTAAAAAAACTCTAGAGAGTTTTCACAACTCTAGTATCAATCTGTTATTACAAGACTGCAATAAGTTTTTTGCACAAATAATAATTTTCCGTATCGACATTATGTTTGAACATTCCACTTTAATTTGCTGGTGATTAGGTATTATATTCTTTGTAACACCTCTGAATGTGTCATGTATCGTATCATAAAGGTCTCAAACATGACGAAACATGAATTAATTAAACAAATACATTGCACTGACCGAATGCTACAAACCTTGAATTATGTTACTTATTATTGCATTAACGTCATGTAAAACATATAAAAAATTACATAGGTAGTAATTATAGGGCAACAAAAAACAATGCTTATTAAGTCTGTTACCTATTATTTTTAAGTTAAAGGTTTAAGTGCAAATAGAAATAAAATATGAAATACCTACTCAGATCAGAGTGTGTTTTAATTATATACTCACGGACAAAAATATTGCATATGTATGCGGAATGACATTTTTTGTGCTGCTATCCTTAGCCCCCCTGTATCATAGGCACAGGATTTCTTTTCCGAATGCTATGTTTTAAAGTATCACATAAATGCTATATAATCGGATTTAAATCTGATCTGGGCTAATTTTTAAATTGAATCTCATGAAGGTAAGTATACACCAGGCGTGGCCAAGCTCCTTGATGTTGTTCTGAAGCTATTTTCTTGTGGCATTTTTACAATTTTAACTATTTAGAATGGGAAATAAGCCACAATATTTGGGCGTCGAAACGTTAATAAAAATCATTTTTTAATAATATTGTGGCTTATTTCCCATTCTAAATAGTTAAAAGCTCCTTGATAGCCAGATCCACTTTTCACAGGTTAAAATTTTTCGCGAGCCGCAATTAAAAACGTATTCAAAAAGTATGTAAAGAAGGTATGTACAATGTTTTTTAACAGAACTTTTATTTATTGAAAACAGAAATAAAATTACGAAATATTAAAACTTAATTACATTTGTTTTCCTTTTCTTCCACGCCTTCCGGTCTTCTTTCCATTTCCTTCACCTGTTGCGCTGTTTTCCGTTTCTTGGTTTCGATTTCCTGGATTTGTTCCATCCACTCCTTTCTAGGTCTGCTCCTTCTTCTTTTCCTCTGTCTCTTGGCATCTGTCACCTTCTTTACTAGCCTGTTCTGGTTCATTCTAGTTATATGTCCAAACCAATTCAAGTCTTTCTTAAATTTTTTTCTCTATTGGTCCCTATCTTAGCATGTTTCTAATGTTTTCGTTCCTTTCCCTGTCCAACATTTGTTTTCCTTCTTTAAGTAATTCTTTAAAATTTGGTGAATAATTTTTGTGGTAGGACTTCTCAGTAATTCTTTCAGATGCTGGTAGGTTAATACTGATCCTATGTGTTAGGATTTCACGAATTTTAAAATGGAATTAAATGTTCCATACAAGTACGTTGTTTCTAATATGGAAATATTTCGACAATAATTATTTTTTAATTTAGAGTATGTACTTCGATTTTGGTACAAATTTCCAAAATTCGGTAATCGGCGTCGACTTATAGTTTTATTTTCGAGCTTGATCTTCTTGCGTCTCTGTTAATTTTAATTCACTAGAAGTTGTTTGGGTCATATTCGCTGATACCTATGATTAATGTGATTCCTAATACATTTCCAGTGAAAATAATAACTCTTTGATAAGTGTTGACAATACATTTTTTTTATATGTGTGTCCGCGAAGATTATAACTCCCAAAATATTTATAACGAAAAGATTTAGTTCATAATAGATGCCGACGACAACAATTATTTCCCTTTCTGTTTCTGTTTCTGCCGACGAAAACAATTATTTCTGAGAACTTTTTAGTAATTATAATTTTCGTGGACCCACAAACAGAAATGATGTTTTTTGCTGATACTGCTCAAAAAATAAATTTTTTTCTCTAACACTTTATTAGGGCTTATAATTTTCACAATCATATGACCGAAAATAATATTTTTCGCGGCGTTCTTTGAAAGTTCTACTCTTAACGGCAATTTTCGGCGTTATACTTTTCGTAGGCGGCGGCTATATATTGGTAAAAAAAGATCCACCTTATGGGCTATGTTTGTTTCAAATGAATTCAGAAAAAATGAAGAGACGAATTAAAATATTTTAAGTATTGAAATAAATTTTGGACTTCGGTCAATATTCCTTCTGGTTTTTTTATTTACTCATTACGTTTTTCTAGTTTAATATTGTAACAAATTTTTTTAAGTCGAGTAAAATTACTAAATATACAAATCGGTCTGGAGTGGATTGATTACTGATTTTTTTGTCGCGCCAGTCTTAACATTTCTGCGCGCAGTTTTCGATTTGTCATATCACTCTTAGCTTGGATGGAAATGGAATTTGTTACAAAGTTGCATTTGGGCTTTCATATTTGTTGTCAGTAATTTAAAAGACATTCTGAAACACATATGGAACGATAATAATTTTTTTAAATAATAACACAAAATTGAAAAGGATCTCGGGTACATTTATCGAGAGCCACAAGTCATTCTTCAAAGAGCCGCATGTGGCTCGCGAGCCGCAGTTTGGCCACCCCTGGTATACACTATGCTAGCGACACGAAGACGTGCATTAGCACCAATAATGTCATATCCAATATGGGTTTCAAATGGCAAAACATGATCTTTTAACATGTTTTTTTTAACCCCCTCTGTGGCTCAGTGGTAAGAGCGCCTAACCTTTCGATCGAAAGTTCCGAATGGTAGTGAGTTCGAATCCCACCAGGGTCAGGAATTTTTTCATTTATTATAAATTAATAAATGAAAATAGTTTCTGGTCCTTGTGGGATCGGTACTCACCGGAGGGACCGCAGACGTTCGGATACAATTAGCGTCTCTTTGCAAAGACAATGACGTCGACTTTGCAAAGTAACAAGACACTTACTCAACACACGCACTACACATTACACCTGACTTAGTGATAAGTTATACAATTACGTGGCTAAAGGTTCTAGTTATAAACCAAGGCCAGAATCAGAGAAATAAAATGTTTTCAATATAGGTACATATCAGTTGACATTCGCCTAATCACCTTCACGTGCTCGGTACAACTGACATACTGTTCGCCAACTCTTCTGTAGACGAAGTTTTGTCAATCTTGCTTCCATATGGTGAACGGCATGCCAGATGTAACCTCACACAGAGTGTTAATTTTGGTGATGGCGGAATAGTGCTAATGGAGTGGTACTTCTTGGAAAGGAGATAATGCACTTGTGGAGGTGATTGGGTGAATGAAAGCTGACATGTACATTAAAAACATTTTAGAAGATCATGTTTTGTCATTTGCCAGCTATATTGGATGACAAATTCGTGTTAATGCACTATGACGCAGGCTTTCATGTCGGTAGAATAGTGAATAGGTCATAGAGTTATACCTACATTATCATAGAGAGTCATTCAGTAATACACGTGGAGGCCAATAAACTGAAGAAGAAGAAGAAGAAGAGCGAAGTGAAGACACCATCTTTTTTATTTGGCTCAGTGGTTTTTCACTTTTACGCATAGTAAAGCTGCGACAGTAGTCCTCCCCTTCCGTGGTTATACTCACACTTAATGTCATCCTAGTTTCTCGATACAATGTGTTAGAAAGAGACGCCGCAAACCAGTCCATGAGATCTGGCCCTCAGGAAGCGCGGAAGGTAGGCTCACTCGATGTGTATACCTCTATAAAAGAGGTACCTTGATGAGATTCAATTTAAAAATTATACTGGCCACTATATAGCCCATACTAAATTTAAATCCGATTATACCTACCATTTATATATTCTTTTTCTCATAGGCATCTTTCAGTGCGTCACAGTTTTTAGATTTCTTTCTAACGCATTAAATTATATGTGACAGAAAAAAAGGCACGTCCGTGATTACAGAAATTTATAACATTTATTCTAATTGTCGATAGATGGCGCTATAATCGAAAAAAAATATTTACGAATTATATAATATATTATCTACGAATATAATCTGTACAATTTATAAGACTATACAAATCAAAGAAAATACCATTTTATAAATGCAATAAACACAATTGATTTGTTTTTATGCTAAATTGCAAATAAAATGTGACAACTGTCAGATTTAACTAAAATGTCATGTTAGAATAATTGTTATAAATGTATGTTATCACGGACTTACCTTTTTTTTCTATCATTTGTGACGCACTGAAAAATGCCCATGAAAAGGACCATAGATACATTTAAAACATCGCATTCGGAAAATAAATCCAATTCCTATGATACTAGGGGCAGCACAAAAAATTTTATTTCACACGTTAATTTCAAAATATGCAATATTTTTGTCCGTGAGTGTATTATATACAGGGTGTCCAGAAACTCTCCTGACAAACGAAGACTGGAGGTTTCTCAGATTTTTTTTAAATTCAAAAAACAAAATATTTTCAGATCGATTTTTCTAGAAAATGGTGTATTTTCCGTCGATTTATCTCTGGAAGGTAAATAGGCGTGCCACTTTTAGTTTTTCTAAATAGAAGCGTTCTGGAGATATTAAAAAACTAATTACTAATTACAAGACGCCATCTTCAAAGAGCTCTAGCTCACTAGGTAAATTGGTTTAAATTGTGTTAAAATTTTCTGAGGAATCTCCAGTCTTCGTATGTCATGAGAGTTTCTGAACACCCTGTATAGCCAAAAAGTATTTAATTAAATAAACATTTTCTATTCAGTATACAACGTAGTAGGCTAATGCTGATCCTTATTTTTGGCAGAAGTCACTACCTAATGCAAATTTTCCATTCTTCTTATCTGCTTTTATACGAATATTACTTGAAGATCGCCCTGAAGGTGTCAGAGTCAATGGAATCATCATTAACAATGTCATCATTAACAAGATATGGCGATGACACCGTAGTACTAGCGGAAACAGAAGACCAACTGAAAATATTGATGAACATATTATGAGAAGAAAGTCACAGGCTGGGTTTGGACATTAACTTTTCCAAAACCAAAATCATGGAATTTCACAAGAACCCCCATTAACAAATTACACCCAACATACAAATAAATGGTATCACCCTTCAGAGTTCCCAAAGTTTCATATATCTCGGCAGAGAGCTAAATAGTCAGCTAGACCACTCAAAAGAAATTAGAAGTCGCATTGAATAGCAAGGTCTGGTTTCATGAACATGCGTAAAATGCACTGTAACTCCAAGCTATCAGCCACAATAAGATTGAGAACACTAAAGTGTTATGTGCGGTCTCTATTACTATATGGCTGTGAGACCTGGACATTAAAACAGTATGACGTCAACAAACTGAATTCATTCGAAATGTGGATGTACCACCGAATGCTAAGAATAAGCGGGACCAGCAGATGAACTGCGAATGAAGAAGTACTGAAAATAATGAACATACGTCCTCATCTGATTAATACAATCAAAATTAGAAATACGTCATATCTATGACACATAATGCCCCATAGGGAATTTGAGCAGCTCCAAGTAATATTAGAAGGCAAAATCGAAGGTAAAAGGGGTATAGGAAGAAAAAATTCTAGCTCCGAGCCATAATCAAGCTCAAAACAGAGAGAAATTTGCCATATCATCTTCGCCATATATCATGAGATCGCCAACCTCAATAGAGAAGGCACTTAGGAGGACACGAAGATTACCTTAAATGCATAATGGACTCGCTTTATTTTATTGAGTCGGATCAAAGATAATAGTCAGTTTTTTTGCTACTAGTGAAATTATAGATGTAAATTTGTCCTTGACAAATAACTATACACAACCTATAATCACATAACCTATACACAACCAACATTAGTTGCTGTTTGTAAACTAATTTTGTTTGTGTATAGGTACCTACTCATCAAGTAGGTCTAGGTGAGAACTAAACAAAACAACTTTGTATTGTAACGAAAACGTTAATTCGACCTACCCTAAATAACGGTTCTAACTCAGTATAGTCTAGTCTAGAGCTAGATTCTAGGTTTAGATGGTTCTTGATAGAACAGCCGGGTTGTAAGGAACAGCTATCAAAATAGCGACGATACAGATGGGCCGCTCCAGATTGTTCTCGAAATTCTGCATTTCTATATATATGTATACACGCTGTTATTGATTGAGCTATTTGATAAGATAATCTCGTGCTGTAACAGAAGATGCGCTGTCCCGGCCGCGATTTTACAAAATATACCCGCTCTCAGCACAAGCTCCACCTCCTACGCATTCGCCATCTAGAACTATAAGAATCCTACACGCTATCAACACATCTTACTAAATATACCCGATTCCAGCACATTTAGTGCCATTTGAACCTTTTAACAAATTATTATGCAGTAATCCTGAGTGTGGTCGTCATTTTGTTGGTGGTCATCGTTTCATCAATTCAGGTATACATATGAAAAATGTAATTTGATGTTTTTTTGAATAAGATATTTACAAGTAAAAAATTACACTCAATTTTATCTTTTTTTACCCCTGTAACTTATTAAAATAAACATTATAGAAGTTTTCAGTGACTTTCGGCCCTCGGTAATAATGTAATCTTTTATGCCGCGTTTAAATTTTTCAAAAATACTAATTAGTTTTCTTAGGATTCAAAAACACTGAATGCGTTTAAAGAGCATTACAAGCAAATACGCCTACCCACTAAAATTATTTTTTATCTGTAAGTTTTAGTGCACCTTTTAATTCAAATTAAAGAATAAAAAAATTATCAAACCATAAAATGCATTATTATTTCCTCCGAGATTTCCTCCCTGGGTAAATTTAGTAAAATGTGTTGATAGCGGTTATATGGGATACTTACAGTTCTGAATGACGTATGCGTAGTAGGCGGAGCTTGTGCTGAGAGCGGGTATGTTTTGTAAAATCGCGTCCCGGCCAGACCGTAATCTTGCACTTTTGGCCAATAACCTCATAAGCGCCCCATACTCTACCAGGAAGGATGGAACTAGAGAGAGTGAATAATCTCAGATATGCAGAAGATACAATATTCCTTGCGGAAAGCAGAGAAGAGTTACACATTTTGGTTGTTCTCACTAAGCAGTACTGTGAGAGGTATATAATAGAGCTGAGCACAAAGATTCGACAAAGATCGAAGATGAAACAATCTATGTTAAAGGCAAAGGTTTAGAGAAAGTACCCAGATACTTAAGATGTGAACTAAATGAACAATGGGACTGCACCCTTATAATAAAACGACGCATTGAGATATGGCCAGAAGCGCTTTCAATAAGATAGAAGCAGTATTATGCAATAGAAAACTGAATAGAAATTAGAACTAGAGTATTAAAATGCTACATACTCTCTGTCCTTGTATATCGAGTTGAAGACTGGACAATTAAGGTAGCAACTAAAGATAGACTGTACCAGCTTTGAGATTTGCTGTTATCGAAAAATTTAGAAAATGTTATTGACAACACAGGTAACAAAAACGGAAACATTAGGAAAGATGAAACAACTTCGAAGGAACCTTCGAAACAACTCAACACTTCGAAGGAAAGAGAAATGGGCTACTTTGGCCACATACCATGAAATTAAAAATATGAGTTGGTGTGACTGATTTTACAAGGGAAAGTGGATGGAGAAGAGGACAGGAAAGTGGAGTGGAAAGACAACAATAGAACCGCTGCAGAAGGAGTAAAATGGACTGTGATAATCGCCCGTATTCTTAAAGGATGAGGCACACCGAGAAGACGAAGATCGGCGATAGAATGTTACCCTGAGGCATCTTTTCTTAAACTGTTATATAACAGAATATTTGACTCGGACGTCGGACGGTGTTATGAAAGACCATGAATATTTGTGACCAATTTTAAAATATAAGCTATCTCCTATTTTTGTAAATAACTTTTATCTACTCTATGTCACATTATGTATAAGTTTTTAGTTTGTGAAAACTGTCATTATAGATAGCAGTGCGTGAAGGGTTTAAAGTGTGCGTGAAGTAACAATGTATTTTAAATGGGATTTACTTTTTCGCACACTTTCAATGGGTTTTTGGCACACTTTCATATAATCAAATATCCTTAACTTTCGCTTTGTCATGATGATGACAATATGAGCAATGACTTACAACAACATTTTTGACAGTTTTGTGGTTGGAAAGTATTTAGAATTTTTAAATGTCAAAGTTCTAAATTGTAGAATAGAAATGGATTCCAGTGACGAAGAGTTACAGTTTTTTTTATTTGTTTATCGTAAATAAAATATTGTATGAAACTGTGCGTGAAGTACTATTTGCGAACTTACGCGATATATAGCACTCGCCCCGCTGTCGCTCGTGCTCTAAACATCGCGTGCGTTCGCAAAAAGCATACTTCACGAACTTTTTCATAAATAACTATTTTAGTGTCTCCTACAATAACATATACCTACAACGAACGAATTTATCAGTTTCACTTTTATTCATTTTCTAAATATTTAAAAATAATTGATTTTGCGGTAAAAATTTGCATATGTATAATTAAATACAAGGTAATATTGCTGTATCATCCTCTTTTATCTTTTCGAGCCGACATGTACGCTATTATAATATAACATTAGTAGGTTGTATTGATAAAAAATACATCTTGTAGGCTTTTATATAGGACACAAAATGTGTCAGGTACATTTTTGTTCAGAAATGGCATTTAAGAACATATTACTAGTTAGTAATATTTTGCTTGTGTCATGGTGTGCATACTATATTCAAAATTTTTTGAGTATTCGCCATATACCTGAAGTTATTGATGATATTTGTTGGGGCAACGAATGTAAAAACGACACACATGTTTATCCATTCCATATCAATGTACCAGAACGGGTGAGTTAATTTGATTTATTCTTCTTCTTCCTTACGTGTCATCTCTGCGACGGAGGTTGGCAATCATCACGGCTATTCTCTTAGATGCTGCTGCTCTGAATAGTTCGGTTGATGTACATCCGTACTATTCTCTTAAGTAGTGGATTTTCCCTTGTATAATTAATTGAAGTATGTTGTATCTCTTACATGCTCGGTCCATGATATCTTCAGGATTCTTCTATACACCTTGTATATAGGGATTTTTACATCGTTACTTAGGCTTGTTCACGTACAAAATTCAATTAACCCAGGAGCCAGGAGGTGAGGATAAATAACCAAAGACAAAGTTCGTTTTTCATCGAAAAATTATCATCTCTTGATGTCTCTTTTTTAGACCTTTGAAGGAAGACCTACTATAACTAAGACATTTCTAAATACCCAAAGGCACACCCTGGACGTGTTGTTACACATCTTCAGATCACCGGATTGTTCAACGAAGCATATGGCAAGGCAGCTGTACAGCTGCACGGCAAAAGTTTTTACAAAACCTCCACAAGAAGCAGATGCAGTTCCGGTGATACAGCGAAAATAACAGCAATCAGCGATCAACAACTTGAAAATTCTTCTCAGGTTCCAAAAACAAACTCCGGTCTAGGAGTTGTTTTATCTGCTGCTGCTCCCAATAACGTCTAGCGTCTTCTGATCTTGCTGTTCCTATTGAGCTACTTTATCAGGCATCAAAAGAATGATTTATTAGTAACCAAGGGAAACGTAAACCAAAAATTCTACCCTAATTAGATGGTCAATCAGTCTACGGATTTCTCCATGTATCCTCTGCACTCTGTTTTGGCGAAGATCTTTGATGCTAAGGAGTCTACTGTGGTCTGCTGGTAGAAATTTCTGGCCTTATTCATAACCATTACTCTCACTGGTGTGTACTGGAGCCTATTATGGATGGTTGCATTTATGACCTATCTTCTTAAGTCGATCTATCTATGATTCTGTAGCATTCTGTATCTGTTCTTATAAGCTTATTCCAGTTGGTCTCTGCTGTTGAACTCCATACTAGGTCTGCAAATAACATCACAGCTCTAACGTAGGCCTGGTGTAACTGAATCTTCTTGGCCTACGATTGGGGGCTGTTTTTGAATATATAGAGTTGACATCTTCTCCCTGAATTTTGTCTCCATTTATTCTTATTTTTTCTTTGAGTGGTTCGTACTACTGTGTAAAGATGATAATCTGGGTCTTCCTGTACTGATTATCATCTTACATTTGTCCATGCAGTCTGCGATTGTCTTTGGATGATTTTTAAATCTTTTGATGATTATTTTGTTGTCTTTGGCTGCGAGGTATATTGACAAGAATCTACAGGTCGAGCAAGTCTCGTAAATTTCACGATTGCGAGCCACGCTTCACGCAACCGTGTTTGCGTACTTGTGTTTCGAGTTGCGTGGTCGTGCGGAGTTATATTTACCAAATTTAAATCCGTTCCAACATGCTGTCAAAATTAAGTCAATATGGCCATAGATTAATAATATAGTATTACCGGATAGATAGGCAACTCACTGTAAAAATTTGGTTCCTTTCGCCACTTGCGACCGTAGTGTTAACTAATCACCATTTGGCGGGAAATTTAAATGGACAAGCATTAATTTCATCCGTTCAGCGCCTCTTGCGGGCCCTTTCGTTACTAATTAAAATATCTTCTTATAATCTCACCTATATTATTAAAATAAAATACCAGAACTTACTAAGCTTGTTAAAGTATTTTATTTAAATAATATCTAAGTAATACTCATAAATTATTCGGAATTCCCAAGTTACAAAAATATGTTATTTTTGCTGTAAAATTTAGTAAGGAAAAGGGATATAAAAAAAGTTATGACAATGTTTTTCTAAATATAGGTACGTGTATTTATTTGTTGTTTCAGATAAAACAGTTATAAACTAATTACTATTTACCTATCTATGCATTTTTCTAACTTTTCTATGATTTGTACACAACGGTACACAACAATAATAAACCATGTTCAGTTTTTTTATTAACACAACACAAAAGTTCTTTCGTTTCGTAACTAAAACAAAACTACACTTTATCAACGAAGGATAAGGAACCAACTTAAATTGAAATTACTAAGAACAAATCGTTAAAGGTAATACAATAAAAAATAAAAACTGTAAACTAATGGAAAAATTTTTCCACTAACTGTCATTACTTTTGACAGAATTGACATTGCCGAGTTAAGCCTCGTTTGATTATTTTATTTATGACATTCAGATATGGCGTTAACATAAATGATTGGTTAAAGTCTTCGTGAGCGAGATAGGCTGTCATTTCTCTTTATTAGCTGACGGTAGTGAAAGTGATGGGGGAAATTACCCAGCATAGAAGAGTGTTGTGTAGAACCAAGTTCTAAGATTCTTTAATTGATTTATGATTGATCTCAGCTAAATATTTTTTTATGGATTTGGAAAAGTCCGGAAGAGTATTTGATATAGAATAGCATGGACTCAGAATAAAACGAACACGGAAGTATTGCGAAAAATGGGTAAATAATGAAATAATAAAAGCAATAAAAATAAGAAAAATACATTTTCTACAGCCACAACGAGTTCCTGTACCATCTCTCTTGCCATACACCAAGATCCTCAGCTATTATGACTATGTCATCGGAGAAACGTAAGTTGTTTAGGTATTCTCCATCTATTTTTATTCGCCCCGAGCGTTAACAAAGTGTCAAAGCAAAATCGACCGACCTGCTCATGGTGGCGGATTTTTGAAATTTTATAAGGACGCTTTGTGTATGTTTAAATGAGACATTTAAAAAAAATGCCGTGTCACGCTAGTGATATTATGTATTAATATAAACAGAAACTAAAAACGCACTTAATCTGATATAAATTCTTCACTTTCCAATATTGATTATCAGTTCGATTTTGTATACATAACCTCACTATCGCAGTTTATGTCAATAAATCTTTATTAACGCAAAAGAAAATATTTTTGTTGCACTATAAATTACAGTATAAATTAATAACTAATGAATTCTAACAATTTTTTTCGGTTATTATCACTACAAAATAAAATATTCAAGTTTAACAAAATAATCCCATAAGACTCAATGTTAAAACGTCCTTACAAAATCTGACAGCGTGTCACGTGACTGTAAGTAGAGGGGAGACGCACGGAGCCAATACCCCTTTTCATACAATCCAAATTCTTGAAAGCATGTTCTAAGACTGTATTATAAAGTTTAGGTAACATTGGACTTCCTTGTCTAACCACCCGTTCTATTTTTATGCGATTGCTGTTAGAATGTAACTTGACAGTGGTTGTTGCCAGTAGGTATATTTTTTATAATAATTTTGTATAGCTATAGTCTAGCCTGCATTCTTTAAGCGCCTGTAATATTTTGCTTAGTTGAATTGTGTCAAAGGCTTTGTGAAAATCGATAAATACAAGATCTAGAGGTTTACTGTATTCCAGCACTTTCTCTATTAGGGTATTTATACTTTGTAGATGGTAATTTGTTCCGTAACTTTTTCCGGAATCCTGCCTGTTTTCTTGGTTGAGATTAAACTAAGAACAGAACAGAACTAAGAGAATAGAGTAAAATAATGGTTAACTTACATTAATTATACTATATATATTTTAGGAAGTAAATGATCTTCTATTAAGACTAAACAATACCAGAGAATTTACTCCCCCCTTGGAGAATACTCAAACGCAGTATGGCATGAACGGGAAAGTTATCCATTCTTTACTTAACTTTATAAAGAATGAATATAATTTCACTGAACGACAAAACTATCTTAATAGTGTGCCACAGTTTATAACCAATATACAAGGTAAGAATAATTCCAAAATTCACGTGAACAAAATTAGAATCCGACTATACATATTATGTACACATTCGTATACAGTAAGGTCTCGTTTTATGCGGTGGATACGTTCTTCAGAAAACCGCATATAAAAAAATCGTATAAAAAAGACTTTACTTGCATTGAAAAAGTAGGGATACGTTCCGTGATTTTCTAAAATCACATAAAATGGTGGAAGTTTGTCCACCAAAAATTGTGTCTGATTTTTTTTTCTCCATTAGGCCAAATAAAATCTTAAAGAAGGAATTAAAAACGCAGACTAACGATATTGACTAACTTTACGACACTTAATTAAATGTTTTAATCCAGAAATCAAAATGTGCGGTTTATTATACTGCAACTTGAAATCAGCAACATTTAAATTTAATTTCAAAACAATTACAGGTTATATAGGTCTGGATACCGCGTATGAAAAAAAAGTTGATTAATAGCAAGCTGAAAATTTGTTAATAGCTTAAGGGTGTCTAGTCGGACAAACTTTGATATATGGGAACATTGAAACAGGGAAAGTTTTAATTGTGGAACAGGTTAAAAATTTGAAACGGTCAGACCACGAAAACGTCACATGTATTTTGTCCGACAGAACTTCCAATTGATTTGTTACCCTTTCATTAAACTCTCATGCAAAAATCAGACTGCTATTTATCACCTGTCATAATTCCTGTCATTTGACATGTTCTACGTGTTCCACTCATTAAAATGCCCATTTGGTGATAAATAGCAGTCTGATTTTTGCATTAGAGTTTAATGAAAGGGTAACAAATCAATTTGAAGTTCTGTCGGACAAAATACATGTGACGTTTTCGTGGTATGACCGTTCCAAATTTTTAACCTGTTCCACAATTAAAACTTCCCCTGTTCCAGTGTTCCCATATATCAAAGTTTGTCCGACTAGACACCCTTAAGCTATTAAAAAATTTTCAGCTTGCTATTAATCAACTTTTTTTTTATACGCGGGATTTAGACCTAATACTTTTCAATGCGAAATTTAGATTGATATAATAGCTGCATGGTACACCATGTAACAAGGGGAATACCCGAATTGCAAACTCTCAGACTACTGAATGGGAATAGTTAATACTAATTATACTAATTGTTAATAGCCTTGTTCCAGCAGACATTTTCAGAACCAATTCTGAACTAATACGGAACTTTTGAGTGCGCATGTCAATTCGTAGTTAATTCTGGTGCGGGAGCACGCCAAATAGAATTCTATTTTAGTGACGTCACGTTGCCTAGCAACCGTCGATTCTCCCATTATGAAATTCTATTTTGTGACGTCAGCAAAATAGAATTCTATTTGGCGTGCTCTGGGCCCAGAATCGATTCAGTTTTTGGCAGTGGCTGGAACACATGCATTTTATTAAATTAAAATTGGCATTTAATAATAGATGACATATGGTATTGTCATGTCAAATCCAAACCGTTATTTTCATTTTCAGGCTTTACTTTCATTCAGGTGTTTGAATGTTTGATTGTTAACTTGCCATTGCCACCACTTGCCTCAGCATTAAAATATTGGCTTTGCATACATTTTTCTTCCAACTGATGATATGCATTTCTTGATACTCGAAGATGTTCCACAAATATTTCATCACTATATTGAGGAACAATTACTTCAATATAATTTTTGTTTCTAACGCCTGTTTCTTGATGATTTTCTAATAATAATAATAATTCTTCATCACTACTTAAACTATCCATGTCTGAATAGAAATCTTCCATTTTCAATGAAGCTCTCAAATTAAGTCGACTTTACATTACATGATTTATCATGTGATTTGTCATATGATTTGATCATGGAGTGAAATTTACATGTTTATACTGTGTGATTTATCATATGATTTTGCATTGTTTATACGGCTCGTTTTGTCATAAGCATTGTCATGCGGCTCGTCGCAAATCATGTAGTGTAAAGTCGACTTTAGATAAACACTAGTATGTAAATGTAAGTATTTCCACAATACAGAAAAAGCTGACACACTTTACTAACATATATAGAATAACAAAAATAAACAATGAAGTTCGACATTCGATTAATCAAGATTTACGCATGTGCGAACTAAAAATCCAGTTTAAAATCGAGGATCGAATTTACGATTCTAGATTGGTTCGGAATTAAAAGTTCTTTGGGCTAGAACACAGAACCAATAATCCCCGCGAATTTATAATCCTGAACTTCTCGTTGCTGGAACGCGTTTTATGTAAAGCGCACGCTCAGTACGATCCTGAATCAGTTCAAGATTCTGCTGGAACAAACCTAATAATAGACATTTTTGAATGAAATACCAACCGCATAACTTCAAAATCGCATAAAAATAATCCGCATAAAAAGAGACCTTACTGTACTATGTATACGAATGTTTCGTATTATTTGTCTATAATTTTGCATACTTGTTATTCACCATAAAAAATAGCTGACAGAGTATTGTAACGTATATGTTGCGGGTTAAGTAACGGATTCTTCTTCTGTTCAGTTGAGGTTTTCTTAAACCATGTTCTCAAATTCCGCAGCCATGATATTCTCCTTCTACCGGGTTCTCGCTTACCTTTAACTTTACCTTGCAATATGGACTGCAGCAGGAAGTAACGGTGCTAATTTCTCATAACGTGCCAGATACTGCAATTTCATGCGTTTAATGGTAAACACAATATCCGGTTCCTTATTCATTCTTCGTAGAACTTCCTTGTTCGTGATCCTTGATGTCCATGATATTCTCAGCATTCTTCTATAAAGCCACATCTCAAATGCTTCAAGTTTTTAAATAGTGGTGTCCGCAAGCGTCCGTGCCTCCGCTTCGATACAATAACACAGAGAAAACATAACATCTTAAAAGTAACGGATTACTTCTCTATCTAATCAGCCCTAAACATCCATCCTTGAATATATGCCTCCCCTTCCTTCTTCCATGCCTCTCTATCTTGTATCACGGTCTCCAATGTATAACCATCTTAGCCGATCTTTCATCCTTCTGCCGTAGGGTGTGTCCGGCGAACTTCCATTTAAGATTTGCTACTTGGGTAGAGACATCTTTCACTTTTGTTTTGTTACGGATCCATTCGTTTCTTTTCCTCTACCCGTCTGATAGTTTAATGTTCAGCATTTTTCTTTCCATGGCTCTTTCTGTCTTTGCTATTTTTTTCATATTCTCTTTTGTAAACGTCCATGTCTGAGAGCCATTTATTAAAACAGGGAGTATACATCTTGTTCAGTATATATTCCAGTATATATTCAGTATATTGTTCCAGTATATCTCTTGTTTTTAGATATTGCGGGTATTTTCTGTTCTTTAGAATATAAGACAGTTTTCCGAATGATGCACAGGCCAATCTTATTCTTCTCTTTATTTCTTCGGTCTGATTTTCTTTATTTACTCTAGTGATTTGTCCTAGATATATATACTCTTTTACTTGTTCTATTCTTGTTTGTGCCACTGTAATTACTAGTTCTTCTTGTTGATTGGTCATGGTTTTTGTTTTACTGTAATTCATCTTCAGTCCTATCTTTGTCGATTCTCTATTTAGTTCTTCCATCATTTTTGTAATTCTTCACTTCTTTCTGCTATTAATACAATATCATCAGCATATCGTAAGTAATTCAGATATTGCCCGTTTATGTTTATACCAAATCCATCCGAGTGCAGTTGTTTGAACACATCTTCTAGCGCTTGGTTTAATAGCTTGGGCGAGATGGTATCTTCTTGTCTTACTCCTCGGTTTATTTTAATAGGCTCCGTTTGGTTTGGATTACTTATTACGAGATTATATTACGGATTACTTATTACGAATTAATTCATCATCATCATGGCATCGACACTCCTGGCGGAGTGATTGGCCGCTCTCTTTGGGCTGTTCCGATGCATTTGTGGCGGGGAATCAGTCCGCATTAATATTTTGATTTTACAATTGGTTGTGTGACTTTGCGTCTTCTACAATATTTCTTCATTCGTTCCTGTTTTTGCTTATGGTTGTCAATTCTGTATATCCCATCTTCTTAAGGTCCCCAATTTCTGGTTCTCTCATCTCGTTTTCGATCTTTCTCGTAATTTGCCTGATACTGGTTTCCATTTGGTGATTTTATTAACTACTTTTGGATTTCTCAAGGGTGTCACCGAAAATAGTACGTTCCTTAAAGGCATAGGAGGAAGACACAATGTAGAGCAAAAAAGTCTTATAACATTTTTTTTCTAAATTGATCCGTTTGACCAAAAAACGAAAATACATTTTGATATGCAAATTGAAGTCTGGCAACAACGCGCAACTCAAAAATCTAAAGATTAAAAAAGTAGGTTTGTAGGTCAGTTCGATGTCAACAACCCCAAAAATCACACCACAAAGTAAATAAATAAGGGGTTATTAGGTTAAATTTCCACAGTCACAGTAAGTTCTTCTAGGCTACGTTGCCACGTTATTCAAATTTATGAAAATAAAAATTCACTTATATGGAGAACAATGTAATTTTTTTCTTGGAAACGATTAACTTTAAAAAAATGTTATAGGACTTTTTTGTTCTAAATTGTGTATTATATCCATGCCTTAAAGGAACGCACTATTTTCGGGGACACCCTGTATAATATGTCCAAGTTCTCTTACTTTGTAGTTATCATTTTTTTTAAATTCATTATTAGCTAAGTTTAGTGGGCCTGCTACTCTCCGAATGATTTTTCTCTCTGGGATCCTCAATCTTTATTTATCTTTCTGTGCCAAGCAGATTACTTCAGCATCATATGTGAGAACTGGTCTAATTGCTGCTTTGTAAATTTTCAGTTTAGTTTTCTGAGTAAACTGTTTATCTTTGAGGTAGTTGTTCTACTTCTAGTAGATTCTATTTTCTGCCAGGATTCTTTCATTGATTGCTATGCTTCTATCATTAATTCCATATATGAGACGCCAAGATATTTAAAGTGTTCTAACTTTTCAAACTCATAATCGCCAATTATTTAACCTGGTCACATTCACTTTATTTTTTCTTGAGCATATTAGGTATTTTGTTTTATGTATTTTGATTTATTGCAAAACCCTCTTCGATGCTTCCTTGCATAACTTCTGAAATTCTATCTTTAAACTGTTTTACGAATTAATTAATATTATAAATTATAATCCCTACTTTTGCCTTCTAGTTTGCACATTCAAACAATTAAAAATATTTAAAATCGCCTTTTTAGTAAAAATAGAACGATTAAAATTTACAGGTGTGTTATTACTTTCTTACAGTTACATATTAAAATAAAGATATTAAAGATATCTAACGGCCGGCTATTAACACATTTTAACACGAATATTTTATTAATGTGTCGGGCAGGTTACCACTTCGGGTATTGGATAAACAGAGAAACTGATCTGCATGTGTAGATTGAATACAATTTGACACTTTTATGAGACATATAACGAACTCTCGAATATTTTTTTGTGGTAAAGATACATCTAAAAAGAAATAGGCTTGGATCCCGCGTACCAGAAAAAAGTTTATTAATAGCAAGCTGAAAATTTGTTAATAGCTTAATGGTGTCTAGCCGGACAAACTTTGATGTATGGGAACACTGGAACAGGGGAAGTATTAATTTTGGAACGTTATTTTAATGGTGGAACGTGTCATCCACAAGTTTATGATTGTGAGAACTAGCAGGTTGTGTTTCAGTTTATTCAATAGCAAACGTTATATAATATATTAAAAATATTTGTCTTACAGATATATTGGGCGTTTTAATAAGTCCGACACGTAGAACATGTCAAATGACAGAAATTATGTTGGTGGTAAATAGCAATCTGATTTTTGCATGAGAGTTTAAGGAAAGGGTAACAAATCAATTGGAAGTTCTGTTCGACAAATTCATGGGACGTTTTTGTAGTCTGATGTGCGATACCTGTAATCTGTTCCAGAATTAAAACTTTCCCTGTTCCAGTGACCCGGTACATCAAAGTTTGTCCGACTAAACACTGTTAAGCTATTAACAAATTTTCAGCTTGCTATTAATAAACTTTTTTTTTGGTACGCGGGATCCAGGCCTAAAATATATTGCATAGAACCATGGTATGTAAGCGTACTCAGGGCCTTATGTATTAAATTTATTACAGGAAATATATTAGGCCCTTATTAAGAATGAATTATATCTTGATGTGGCGATGTGACAAGGCTGTAACAAAAACCAAAGGCTAAACTGTGAAAGGACTTACCACAAATACCCAATACGTTTAGTTTTAGATTAGCTATAGGCGACTGAAGGAAGCTATAACATCGGCAACATTGCTTAGTCCACTATATCGTTGTTTAATCTCCGAATGACGGCGGAAGACGGAGCGACGGAATTAGAATGGCCGAGAGTGTGCATTAGCGTGGAAAGTTGGCACCGTATTCGACGGTCCACAATGTTGCCATTTATAGGTCGTATATCTAATTTAAAACTAAACAGGCTGTATATGGAATGTTACGTTTACTTCATATTAAATTTTTAAGGTATCAACGTTCATTTCATTCACGTTAAATCTAAAAGACCAGCAAATGTTCCAGTTGTTCCAATATTAATGTTGCACGGATGGCCAAGTTCTGTTAACGAATTTTATAAATCCATACCCAAATTGACTTCAAAAGAATATCAAGATAAATTCGCAATTGAGTTAGTTATACCTTCTCTTATAGGATTTGGGTGAGTAGTATAACTAATGTTTTTTTTAAATATACGAATATAGTGATTTTAGTGAAATATTTCATTTCAGTGTCGGGCACCGGTGGGGTTCGAACTAAACAAGTTTGGCCTAGGCCAAATTAGTTTGTCCTAAACGCGATAGGATAAACTAGTTTAAACCTAGGCCACACTAGTTTACCCTGACATTAATTCGGACACTACAGGATAAACTTGTACGGCCTAGTATAGTATACTAATACCTACAAAGCCAAAATAAGTAGATATTCCCACATAACAATTTCATGTTCTTAGTAGATTCATAGAACATACTTTTCAGAAAAAGTATATACTGAGAATGTGCGTAATTACCATTGCGAATGTGCAGAGCAGATACTGAGTATATACTACATTACAGTACTTAAACGTTCTATGTATATACTTAGAATGTACTACCGCACTTCTTTTCAGTATATACCAAGAATGTTCTTTTTAGAACATTCCAAGGACGTGCTATAAACCTTCTATGTGTATACTTAGAACATACTACCGCACATCTTTTTAGTTTATACCAAGAAGGTACTTTTTAGAATATTCCAAGGAAGTGCTATAAACCTTCTATTTATATACTAAGAACGTACTACCGCACATCTTTGTATGGGAAGAATATTATATTTTTAAGAATACATATTCTAAGAAAGTGCTATCAACTGCTATATTGCTTAGAAGTATGTTTTCAGCATCACCTAATCTCATCTTAGGTTCTACCAAATATCTATTTACATATTTTAATTGCAAATGAGAATGTAGTTAGTACCTACATTCTACAATATTACTTAAAAAGTAAGTACATATTTATAAATTTTAGTTATTTATATAAATCATTATATAATATTTAGCTAAACTAAACTATGCATAATAAGTAACTAAAATTTATATAATACTTATATGTACTTACCTATTTAAGTAATATTGAGTTATCAAAATAGATTATATGTATTTTGAAGCACCGCAAACAAAATAAACAGATTATGTATGTTCTTTAGTCCTAGTACTACATCATTCGCTTTCATCCTTAACACTGCCTGCATAGATCCATAGATGATACAAATAATGAAATAATGCCTGTTTTCATTTTACGGTTTTTTTCCTATATATCCCTGATCCATTCAGGTAAGAATAGAAATGGTCAGAAAGTCAGAATATGATGGGGCGTGGGGTTATGAATGTTGTGGAATAACAAAATCGGTGGTCAGTGTTGCCAAACGGATAGAAATTTCCCTTTTTGCGGGAATTTTCAACAGAAAAGGTGATAAAGGGAAAAAGTTAACTCAAAAGGGAATTATTGTTCCAGTCCAAATTGTAAAATATTAAGAAAAAATCAAAATATTTGAAAATAATTCAACATATCTTCTCAGATTTTGTAAACAGGAGGGAAGTTTTTTTTTTTATAAAAGTGGGAATTTTTAAGGTAAGTTGACGGAAAAAGCTTACTCGACGGTTGGCAACGCCAAAGCCTTTGGTTGCTTTGGTTGTGCAGTTTGGCACGTTTTGGTTCTGCGAAATAGCCTATTGAATTGAATGTACCTAAATTCAAATTCCAAGGATGTAAAAATACTAATGATTCATGATAAACTCGAAATGGTAAAGTCATTTCAATTATGAAAACGAATTTTTAATAGTATCTATGTAAACATTAATACAATTAATGTTTAAACTTTTTTGCCCTACAACAATTTTGAAATGAAATTCGTCCAATACTACCTACATACATAAATTTTATTAATTATGTATTCTAAAAAATAACGAAGTTGATAATCTATAAGGCTAATATTATACTTCCTATACATACAAATTATTTTTAAGATATTTTAAAAGTATCTACTTATAAGTATGTGTTAAGAATGTACTTATAAGTATGTGCTAAGAATATTCGATAAAGGTATATTCTAAGAATAAACTTTTACGAATATTCCGAGATCCTACGTACACGAATATACTTAGTATATTCGGTACGAGAATATACTTTGAAGTATATGCAAAAAACATGAAATTTAGAATGTTTTTTAAGGTAGATGCTATGCTTGTACTACACATATACTAAAAAGAATATACTCCGACGAATGTTGGTAGTATATGCTTAGAACATGATGCGAACATCATTGTTATGTGGGTTTAAACTGAATAAAATTATCTGTAATTGGAAAATATTCATTCTTATTAAAACGATTATAATTCGTCGTTAAAACTCATGGACAAACAAATGTTAGTAAATTGTAGTAATACAAACAAACATGTTATAAAAAATAATCTGCGTTTTTTTTATTAAAGCAACAAAAATTATTATACCTCCATTATAAAAATTATTATTTATTTTTCTATTGGGTGCTTTGGTGATACTTAGAATTGCGAAGTATCATTGCCTTCTTGCAATTGAATATCTTTATGGAACACTTTTTGTTGCAGCTGTATTAGATAATTTTTTTTCAGATCAGAATTCGACATTTACCATCAAACTTTTTGAGAGGTAGCAGATATAAACTAAGGCTCTAAACTCTAAAATATCGTTAAGGGTTGCAGATACGAGAGATTCAGATGGACCAGGACAACGTTTTGTCAAATGTAGCTGCAACAAAAAAAAAAGAAAAACTGTTTCACAAACAGATGCAATTGCAAGACAATGATATTCGGCAATTCTAAGTATCACCAAAGCACTCCATGGAAAAATAAATCATAATTTTTATAACGACAAAAAAAGGTAAGTAAAAAGAAACGTAAAGGAAATAAAAGAATGTGTGTGTACTTTGTACGCACGTAAGAAGATATTCTTCTATTATATAGGTAATTTCAACGAAGAAAATATACTTAACAGGTTATTTGTCTTTTATTTAAAAATTAAACTAACTTTCTTATCTAACACTTTCAAAAATTTTTTATTAAAACAACCAAAAATAAAAAAAAAGTATGAATCGCCCAGGATTCGAACCCGCGTCATTCCAATCACGGAGCTAACGCCCTTCCAACTACACCAGCGAGGTCCTTCTAATTGACATGTTAAGTTTCGGATATAATTACACAACACATAAAATGTTATGCCTACATAATATGTTATTATTTTACTAGAGAAACACAAATCCAAAAACACAAGAATTATAATAAATAAGACATTTACTAAAAACACTAATATATTCTTTTAATGACTTATTTGCACAGATACAGATACATACATACCTATCTTGAAAGATTAGCAAGGAACTACATACTGTCTGTGTGCGCAGGCGCGCAGATATATGTACAATTTTACCCTTAATCGAATCGCGCCTAAAGAAGAATATCTTCAAAAAACAAAAAAAAAAAAACGTTCAAAAAATTTTTGACCACCTTTTGGTCCTGGCAACATGCAAATTTGTTAAAAGGAGTCCTTTTTGAGTAAGATTGTGCAAAAAATCCGAATCGGAATATTTTTCCTAGCGGATGCGCAGTGGCTTTTGGACTATATGGAGATTTTGGTTTAAACTTTTGTTAATTGTTTGTTCGTTATAGCCATTGTTTATTACTGCTATTTGTTTAATGATGTTCAGTTCTATCTCGAAGTTATGGTTTTGACATGGGAATTTCTGTCAGTCTATGTATCATGCTATGGTCGGCTGCTAATTTGTGTTGTGTAGGATGGGATGATGAATTGTGTATAGTTGTGTCAGTATGGGTAGGTTTATGATATACGGAGAACTCATGTTTGTTGTGTAGTCTGGTAATTGTTACGTCTAGAAAGTTTATAGACTTATATTCTGTTCTGTTTCTATTGTGAACTCAATGTTACTATGAAGTGAATTAATGTATGATAGAAATTGGTCAAGTTGCCTGTTAGTTCCTGTAAAGCATACTAGTATATCATCCAGTAAAGTATAGAAAACAAACGTTTTCAGTGTTTTATTAAAAATTCCATTTTTATTCAGTTGCAATGTGAAGTCAAAACAATCTTATTCTTCACTTAGAATACGGAGCGCAGTCCAGCACTCTGAATCGACGATTTTCGACTCTTATTGGAGTCATCATCGGAGAGGCTGCTCTCTACGCGAAGTGACCAAACCATGAAAGTTTATCCCCGCATTGCAACTGACGTGTATGGAGTAGGTGACTAGCGTCATCTGGAAACTCAAAGGTAAGGTAAAGTTTTCATCAGCATGTTCCATGTAATGTTCTGTAAAGTAAGTACTTAAAAATTAATAAAATATGTGCTATATGCGTCAAACCATTTGCGCGTTCGGTTCACCCTCGAAGAGCGCTAGGGTCCAAAGGGCAAAGTGAGATGAAGTGTCTATTTATCTACTACAAAACAGTAATATGTACGTAAAGACGTACATATTACTATTGCTTTTATGAAAAAAAAAAAAAAGATTATATTTTATAATACGATGATTGTTTGTATTGCCTATTGTCAATTAGTTTTAACAACGAATCATTATCGTTTTAATGAAAAATGTTTATTTTCCAATTATAGAGTATTTTATTTAGTTTATATATTTATTTTGGCTTTGTAGATGTACTATAATGTTTATACTAGGCCATAATAGTTGAGCCTAGGCTAAACTAGTTTATTCTATCGCATCCAGGACAAACTAGTTTATTCTATCGCGTTCAGGACAAACTAGTTTGGCCTAGGCCAAACTAGTTTATCCTGAAATCGGGTTTGGCCGGTACCATATATATTTCCTGAACTGTATTTTATACAGGACAAGAGATAATAGGAACCGTCTCTTTTCGAGAAGGCCTGTTGCACAGCCATAGGAGTAGATTTGATGGCGTTCTTGTACGTCCTCACTGAAACTGTAGTTTCAAGACACGGCGTTCCCCTTCTGGTTGTGTGTTTGCATTCTGATCGAATGGCTGATGAGACTAATTTTATATAAAAAGAATGTGTGTGTACTTTGTACGCACGTAAGAAGTTATACTTCTATTATATAATTTCAAAGAAATAAATATACTTAACAGGTTATTTGTATTTTATTTAAATATTAAACTAACTTTCTTACCTACCACTTTTAAAATTTTTTTATTAAAACGATACCAAAAATTAAAAAAAAAAGAAAATGAATCGTCCGGGATTTGAACCCGGGACCTCTCGATATCCGGTCACACGCTCTACCACTGAGCTATATTCCTTTTGCTTTGACAGGTTACAAGATTTCTTATACATACTGACAAATTTAATAGACCAAGTGAAGTATACCAAAATACTTTAAATATACTTACTATTATTATAAAATATCTTATTCCCGAGGAAGACAAATCCAAAGACACAAAAATTATAATAAATAAGACATTTACTAGAAACATTAATATATCCTTTTAATGAATTATTTGCGCTGACAGCACTGATACATACATATCTTGAAAGATTAGCAACGAACTACATACTGGCTGTGTGCGCATGCGCCAGGGATTATAAAATTTCACTCTCGATCGTAAAGAAGTATAACTTCAAAAATAATTTATCAAACCTTTATCAGATAGTGTCACGAAACATATTCATTTTGATATTTTGTTTATTATAAAAGTATTATTATTTTTAGTATCTAATTCTGTTTTAGATATTCTGATGGTGCGTCCAAACCAGGCTTTAGTTTTGTTCACAGCGCAAACATAATGCGCCTACTTATGAACCGTTTAGGCTATAAGAAGTTTTTAGTACACGGGAGCGATTGGGGTGCATTCACAGTTACAGCTTTAGCTACACTTTATCCCGATTCAGTAATCGCTTTGCATTCAAACTTTTGTTCCTCTTTGAGAACTGTTACTCTTTTTAAAACATTACTGGGAAGTATATGGCCACGAGGTTTTGTGGACGACAAATATGAAGAGAATATATACCCTTTTTTGAATCAGTTACGTTTCATTTTTTACGAATCAGCGTATTTCCATCTATTTGGAACAAAGCCAGACACAATTGGTAAGTAATAAAAAAGTAACTCATTTCCTATTATAGGTACTGCATACGTTTGGATACAATTAGCATCTCTTTGTAAAGATAATCTAAGAAAAGACAGATAATCGAAAAATCTAATGAATTAAATATTCCACTGTACATATGCTTTATAGATTATCTTAAAGCGTTCGACAGGGTCAAGTGGAGACACTTATGGCGAATATTAAAAGAAGTAGGCGTACCACAAAACCTTATTTCGCTTATAACTTAACTATACGAACACACTACTGGATCATTAAAGTGCTTGACACATTTTCAAACGAATTTCAACCAGAACGGGGTGTCAGACAAAGATGTATACTATCTCCACAATTATTCAATATATATGGGGAGCATATTATGAGAAGAGGACTTGAAGTATGGGAAAAGAGCATCTCAATAAATGGTCATAAAATAAACAACCTACGTTTCGCAAATGACACTGACCTTCTTGTAAATAGTCAAGCAGAGCTGATCTTATTCGACGGGTCAAAAACGTCAAATATTTGGTCCGCAATTAAACATATCAATGACAAAGATCATGATAGTGGATAGACTACATAACAATCATCCACACATAACCACAATTGACCGGTTTTAGGTTGTGAGCTGTTACTTTTATCTGGGCTCATTGATCACAAACACAGAGTCACTACAGGAAGATATAACACGTAGATGTGACCTAGCAAAAGTTGCCAAGTAGTATTATACTACGGGATGAAAGCGTGGACACTGAATAAAATTGACATGGGGAGACTGGAGACGTTCGAGATGTGGATGTACCGAAGAGTACTGAAGATCTCATGGGTAGATAGAATAACCAACGTAGAGGTAATAATACGTAAGCATAAGGAAAGAGTAGTACTTCTAACAATTAAGTGAAGAAAACAGATATATGGAACATGTGATGAGAGGAGATAAATAGCTAATACTCCAGATTATTATGCAAGGAAAAATCCGGAGAAAAGGCTCCATAGGAAGGAGACGTAACTCATGGCTGAAGAACCTTAGGGAATGGTTTTTTAGAGCCGCGGTCTCAAAAGTAAAAATTGTTCTGATGATTGCTAACCTTCGAAGCTGAGACAGCAGACAGCACCTGGAGAAGAAGAGAGAGTGAACTACGTATATGCTATATTGAAAATGACTGAATTTTTTTGCAGAATATGTTTTAAGAGGAAACGGTAGCGATCAACAGGTAGCAACAAACGCGTTCCAAGATTGCGGCTCTAATTTTGAATATTTTGTCGAGATATTTGGCACACATATTTGTAATGCAGTAAAGAATGGCGGTACAGAGGCCAATTTGAGAAATATGTTAGTATGTGGAAATTACTCTATAACTAAATAAAATATTGAAAAAGGAGTCTGTACCGCCATTAAGAAAGACAAAAAATACACTTTCTTCAAATAAACTTTTTTATCCCGTGCCTAGATTTTGTGCCACATCGGAACTACTAAAAATCGATTTTTTTAAAACAAGAAATCAAACGTCACTGACTTGGCAACATTTCGCGCCTATGTGTATAAAAATTATTGTTTTTGTTAGTATAAACGTCACTGTCAGTGTCGAATTACCGACGCACTGTTGCCTCACTTTTGAAAGTTCGCAGAACTTTCGCAATCTTGGACCGCGTTTGTTGCTACCTGTTGATCGCTACTGTGTGCTCTTAACATAAAAATTTTTCGCTAATTTTGTATATTTTAAGGTCACATTCTCGACAGCAGTCCATTAGCCTTAATCACCTACAGTTTTGAGAAGCTATCAGTTGGAACAAATAGAACTAATGTGTTTTCGTCAACAGCTGGATTAGAACAGTTAGATTTAACCACTTTTATTGACTCCATTCTGTTTTACTATTGGTTTCCACAGAAATCGACAACAGCTGCCAGATATTATTGTGAGAATATTACATTGAAGGGATTCAAATTTGGTTTACACAAGTAAGTAATATTTATAATGTTGGGAAAAATCTGTACATATAGTGATATATATGTAAAAATAGACCGCACCTTTGTAAAACCTTGTTGTTCTTCAGAATAAGTGATTTGCCTTTCCAATTTGTCCTTAAGAATACCTGTGAAAAGTTTCATCCTTGTATTTAAGAGGGTTATTCCTCTGTAGTTTTGTGGGCAAGGTTTTTGTCATTTTTTTAAAATATGGGGATTGTGTTGCTCTTTCTACTACCATTCATCTGGTGTTCCTGTTTCGTTTAAAATTTTGTTAAATGCAGTTTACTTGCTAGTTCAGGGCCTCCATATTTTAAAAGTCCATTGGTTATACCATTAGTTCCAGGTGTCTGTTTTTTAGCTTCTTGGTCTTTGCTTCTGCCTCTTCGCCATTGATTGTAGCACTTATATCTGTTTCGTATTCATTTATATTCAGCGTTTCTTCAGCATCATATAGCTCTTTCAAATGCTGTTGCCATGTCTCTATAGGTACTCCCTTGGTCTACACGAACTCGTTAACTGTTTTTTCCTGTTCCGAAGCATTTTTCATACTTTCTTTTGGCACCATGTACGTCGAAGTCCATGTCGCTAGTGAATTTAGCCCAATGTTCTCTTTTGATTGCTTTTATTCTTGCGTTTACTTTTTTTGTTACTTGAACATATTCTGCGAGAGCTTCTTCCGATTGTCTCCTTTTATACCTCAGGTAGCATTTGCGTTTTAATTCAGAGAGTTTTTTTACCTCTTAACAGAACTTCGGTTTGGTGTGGTTTGTCGCTCTTGTGTTAATTTTCGCTTTCCAATCTCTTCTTCTGCTGCTTCGTTGATGCATTTCTTATTTTTTTGCCAAGTGTCGTCTCCTCATTCTGGTTGGTCGATCACTTTTAGTTTGCTGGTAATCCTGTTCTCATAAAGGAGTTTTGTACTCTCTGTTGCTACCCAGGCAACCAAATAACGTTTACAAAACGTTGAAAAGACGTAATAATTATCACCAAACCACGTCAGTTTTTCACGTTTTTTCGACGTCGATCACGTCAATATGTCCCACCATAATTGACGTCATTTTTATCACGCTTTAGATACGTGATATCAAAAACGTACTTTTTATGTCGTTTTTTAAGTTATTTTTCATTTTATGGTTTTAAAAATACACAATATTAATTATTCGTATGGGCATTGTTGGTATTGCAATTTTTCATTTAACTGTTTTAAATTTAGCTTATAGGCTAAAAGTAAAACCAAATGGAAGACTTTATAAAAAAATGCATAGAATTACAATCAAATTACAATAGGTGCCCTCAATGCAACATTATACAATTTTCACTTTTAATATAGGTATACTTACGCTCGGTTTCATAATCAGTTAAAGTGGACTTTAAATTTTAAGTTGGTATGTACCTTTATCAATGCAATTCATATGGGTAAATGTCAACTTTAAAGTGAACTTTAGTTAATGTTCACTTTAACACGTTTCATAATCAACTTAAAGTGAACATTAACTAAAGTTCACTTCAACGTTGACATTTACCATATGAATTGCATTGATAAAGGTACCAACTTAAAATTTAAAGTCCACTTTAACTTATGAAACCGAGCGTAAGTTGATTATCAAACCGGGCGTTACTGTGTCAAAACTGAAACAACATATAAACTAATAAATAATTTATTAACAAATTATCAGTAGTAATTTCACAAGAGCTCTGAAATTATTGAATTTTTCCCGAGTGACACTTTGACAGTTTTACGAGAGCAAAAATTCTATATTAATTTCAGAGGTCGAGTGCAATTTGTTGCGATTATTTCATGAATAAAACTGTTCAAAACCAAAATTTTATTGTAATTTATTTATGTAAGTACCATTAAACACACAGTTTTTATAAATATTTGACGATTGAAAGTCATCACTTTTATAATTTTTAAAACATTAATTGTCATTAATGTCACTGAATGTATTTTTTCGTAGCAACGAAGGGCATCTGACGTAATATACTTAACGACGGGAGATTATCAAAAATTATCGATTTAATTCAGATTTCTGTAGCTTTCTATTGGTCAGAATCTCCTATGAATGAAATAATCCAGGATAATATCTTAATTTAAAGTAACGCTGTCCATTCAATCAAAAAGAATCGCGAACAACGCATATTAATTAGTTCATTAACAGAAAATAAACACCAAAACACCAAGTCTTATTTTACCACACAAAGCACGTAAACAATAAATAAAGTTTGGAGTCAATGCCATGTCAATATACAACATTAATATTATAAGCATTAACTCCTCCCATTTTTGTGACGTCAGACTTGGGCTGTCTGAAATGAAAACGTGTTTTTAAACGTATTTTAACGTCACTAATCTTACGTATTTAAAATCACCTACAAAAGACGTTTATACGACATAATGTTCAAACACGTGTATACAGGGTGAGTCACCACTAACGGGACGGAAGATTACAGCGAAATGGTAAAAGATTTGAAAAAAATTTTAACTTAGTAGTTTGTAAGTTGATAAAATCTACATTTTAAAATTATTTTGAAATATACAGGGTGTCCCAATAAATGGCGGCGTATCAAAGTTATATTTTTTCTTATGGAACACCCTATATTTTATTGCATTTTTTAATTGTCCGCAAAAAATAAGGTATAGTTTCATAAGACTTCCCTATTCGCGGTGTGCAAGTATTTGGAAGGGGAAACAAGAAACGACCCTGCGCGAGTCGCGGAGAAATATTGCAACTATCTTAAATAATTCATATTGTCAATTGAAATTGTCAAATTTACGTATATTTCATACCTTCTGTCAATGAAGCAGAAAAATTATATATTGCTCCACAATATTGATATGATATGCAATTATTATATAAAGGTAAATTTAATTAATTTTATTTTGCGTGCAGTACTGCATTTTAATAACTAATTTTATTTACTACATACAATTGTTGACGTTTTCATAACATAACCTGAATCTTATTTTTTCTTCTTATTATTTTTTTGGACTATGGCCTTGACAATTATCCAGTAACCAGGGCTAATATAATTGGCCAATATAATTAAAAGTGCGAATTTTAGTATAGAGCGTAGAAATAGGGGTCGCTTTGCCGAACTTGCACAGTCCCAATACCTATGTACAGAGTGTTATGAGTTATGTTGACTTTTCTTAAAATGTAAAGTTTTAAAAGAAGGCTTATTCTCAAGTTATTTAAGAAATTATAAAAAAATTACTTTTACATTTAAATATTTGGATATTGGTTGAATGTATTTCATGATTAATTATTACACATTTATTTACAGGGTGTTCAAAATTTACAGTTTCATTATTGGATTATTCAATGTGTCATATGATTCTTATTTTAAATAAAACACCATGTATATTAATAAATAATTATACTAAACAATTTTACCTCTTTCGAATGGTATATGGATGTCCTATACCTAGGTCTCATAGTTTTTGCATAATTTACAATTATTTAAATTCTTAATCTGTAAATCGATTTTAAAACAAAAGATGTAGTTAATTAATCGCATTGTATGACATTGTCACCTTTTGTCAGTACGGTCTGGTTTTTATTTTATAATTAATGTATTCCATGATTGATTATTACACATTTATTTACAGGGTGTTCAAAATTTACAGTTTCATTATTGGATTATTTAATGTGTCATATATGATGCTTATTTTAAATAAAACACCATGTATATTAATAAATTATTGTACTAAGCACAGGTTGTTCTTTCAAATGGTATAGGGCTGTTCTATAACTAGGAGTCATAGTTTTTGCGTAATTTACAATTTTCTTAAACGGTAAATTAATTTTAAAAATAATATTTATAGTCACTCGCGATTTTTAAACTGTACGAAATAAATATTTGTTTACTGTATCATAATGAAATGAAAATTATGTCTATTTACTAGACCATTATTATGAAAAGTAGGTATATTGGTCTGTATACAATACATTAAAAAAATCAGGATCTTCTATAGTCTAAAGTCCATAAACGATAAGTTAAATATTTATCATAATCCTGTTTGGTCTAATACTGGTGTAGTTGAGTTTTATATGGATAATAGTGGTTTCTCTTAAGTATTCTAAGAGTCATTTGACTGATTTACAATTCACCCGAAATTTTTTCTTTACTAGTATTTGGGTTTTCCGTAACAGAAAGCAGGACATCAAGCTCCTTGACTTCATCACAAATAACTGGTTTATTTTTATTCATCTTTCCGTATGCAACATTACCAGTAGCACGGAATCCATTGAAATCTCTCAAAAACGTCCTTTTTGGGTGTCTTCTATCAGGTTCATCATTTTGAGCGTAAACTTAAGAAGGTAAGATACAATTTAACAAACACTCCCCAATGCAAAATACCGCATGTCTACTCTTTCGTAGATAACGTGATTATTCATTTTTAGGAACAGTTAAATTTGAATGTCATACACGGATGTTTATATTTTTGATAATTACCAGACCGTACTGTCATAAAATGACGATTCATACAATGAGATACATCTTTTGTTTTAAAGTTGATTTACAGATTAAGAATTTAAATAATTGTAAATTACGCAATAACTATTAGACCTAGGTATAGGACATCCATATACCATTCGAAAGAGGTGACTCCGTTTAGTATAATGGTGTATTAATATACATGATGTTTCATTTAAAATAAGCATAATATGACACATTGAATAATCCAATAATGAAACTGTAAATGTTGAAAACCCTGTAAATAATTGTGTAATAATTAATCATGGAATACATTCAACCAATATCCAACTATTTAGATGTAAAAGTATTTTTTTCATAACTTCTTAAATAACTTGACAATAAGCCTTCTTTTAAAACTTTACATTTTAAGAAAAGTCACCATAGCTCAGAACACTCTGTGCATAGGTATAGGGAAGCCTTATGAAACTATACCTTATTTTTTGCGGACAATCAAAAAATTCAATAAAATACAGGGTGTTCCATAAGAAAAAATATAACTTTGATACGCCGCCACTTATTGGGACACCCTGTATATTTCAAAATAATTTTAAAATGTAGATTTTAGCAACTTACAAACTATTAATTTAAAATTTTTTTCAAATCTTTTACCATTTCGCTGTAATCTTCCGTCCCGTTAGTGGTGACTCACCCTGTATATTTAACCAAAAACTGACGTTTCCTCGACGTTATTGACGTCACTTGGTTGCCTGGGTAGCTTATATTGTATCTACTGGGTATATTGTATCTTCGATCAACATTAAGGATTTTCTGTTTCGTTGCGAACCTTCTAGTAGCTTCTTGCATAAAAGAAGGTTGTGATAGGTCTCCAGGTTAGCAGATATTAGGGCTCTGATATCAAGTACCTGTGACAGTTTTATCACTCGATTTGTGATTATAAAATCTATCATTGATCGCTGGCCTCGATTATTGTTAAAAGTGTATTTATGTTGGTCTTTAAGAAAACTAAAGTTACTTAACTAAATTATTTAACGTCTTTTAACTATTATAAAATATGATTTATACCTTATAGGACAGAATTATAAATTTATAACTTACTTACGAAGAGTATTTAGTCCTGTCGCCACGGGGGGTACAACGGCCTCCTTAATTCAGATGGACTTACCCAAGTTTTTTTTATGTATTTTGACCCGTAGAACACGAATTTTTTGGGTAACAGTCGATCCGGATGTCGATAAGATTGTTATAAACAAAGAACTTGAGGAATCACATAACAGCGATTTTTCGCAAAACAAAACATTTTTTTGTATTTTTTGGGCCATTCTAAGCAAAAAATGATTTTACAAGTTTTTTCGTAGGATTCATAGTTTTCGACATAAACGCGGTTGAACTTTCAAAAAATCGTAAAAAAGTTCGTCTTTGAAAAAATCGTTTTTGATTAAAAAATAGAATAGCAATTCTGCTTACTGCATTTGAAAGTTCAAGTCAAATTCTATCGGTTTTGATTATTTGCATTGCTAAAAATTAAGTTTTTATTTGTTAAACAAAGCCATAAACACATAGTGTTTCTCGTGCCCAATGCATGCGTTTTAATGTACTTACAATACGTAGAGATTCTAGTATGCGCGCCTACTCGTTCGATTTCAAATGAGAAATGCATTGAAAACATCATTCAATCACTATGTGTTTATAGCTTTGTTTAACAATAAAAAAATTAGTTTTTAGCAATGAAAGTAATCAAAACCGATAGAAATTGACTTGAACTTTCAAATGCGATTAGCAGAATTGCTATTTTATTTTTCAATCAAAAGTTATTCGGGTTCAAAAATTGCATTTTTCGATTTTTTGAAAGTTCAACCGGGTTTATGTCGAAAACTATGCATCCTGCGAAAATACTTGTAAAATCATTTTTTGCTTAGAATGGCCCAAAAAATACAAAAACATATTTTGTTTTGTAAAAAATCGCTGTTATATGATTCCTCAAGTTCTTTGTTTATAACAATCTTATCGACATCCGGATCGACTGTTACCCAAAAAATTCGTGTTCTACGGGTCAAAATACATAAATAAAAAAACTCATACAGAAGTAAAAACTTCGAGATGTATTCTGGTATAAAATCGTTTATTTAAAAACTATTTAAAATGTCATGGATTGCAAAACGTTTTCGTTCTATACAGAACGTCTTCAGTGCATCCTGCCGAGTAGTTTGAAACTAGCACACTGTATATAGTGTTAACCCCATCATATATGGTTTACATAATATAATATATTAAAATTTTATGACTACAAGTCGATGTTAATAGATATAGTGGAACACATGCTAAAAGGGTGCCATGGTTCCCTGCTCGAAGACGCTAGGTACTTGCCAATTCAATCGGCACAGACCAACTCTTCACATAAATAAAACTTGGGTAAGTCCATCTGAATTAAGGAGGCCGTTGTACCCCCACTGGCGACAGGACTAATTTTTAAACAAGGGAAATCAATGTTGTTCTGAAGCTATTTTCTTGTGGCATTTTTATAATGAACTATTTTAAATGGGAAATAAGCCACAATTTTATCAAAAAAATGAATTTATTAACGTTTCGACGCCCAAGTCGTATTATTTTGTATTTTGACAACGACACCCGACTTGGGCGTCGAAACGTTAATAAATTCATTTTTTTTGATAAAATTGTGGCTTATTTCCAATTTAAAATGGTTCATTATAAGGGAAATCAACAGAAGAATCTTCTGTTGAGTGTATTTCTGTGTTGAAAATAGATGTAGAGCCATTCACATTTTTCAGTATTCCAATCGATAAGAAGATACCATGTGCATGTGCCTATTTCGAAAACGAATTTATATATCAACCAGAAGGGTTCCTGCGAGATAAATACCCAAATATAATCCAGTACAATACTTACCCATCAATAGGACATTTTGCAGCAATACAAAATAATAAAATTTTAACTGAAGATATTATGTCGTTTGTAATCAAATTGTATGATTCAAAATTGTTTTGATAAAATTTTTTGTAAATTATGAGAAAAAATCTGTGCAAAAATATACCATTCTACATACAACATACATACACTATTTTGTATTTTTTTACCCGCTACAAAGTATTATCTTTTATTTCAAAATATTTCAAATAAACTATTGCATATATTTCTGTTCTCGTTTAGAACTATAGTGCGTTCTTTAACGGTAAAATATTGCAAAACCTCTAAATTTTAAAGAACCGCTTGGATTAACTATTAAATTTGGCATAGACATAGCTAACAAGTCAAAGAAAAAAGTGATATTGTGCCGATATGTGCTTTTTCCCCGGGGGTGGTTTTAACCCCCTCTTGGGGTGAAAAAATATTCGTCCAAAGTAAGTCCGGAAATGGATAAACTGACTAATTTTAAGTAACTTTTTTTCTATAGAGTTTTTTCACTAAGTCAATACTTTTCTAGTTATTTGCCAGTGAACATGTTCATTTTTTCAACAAAATAACCACGATTTTAGATGGTTTTTCGCAAATAATTCAAAATTCGAAAAAAATTCTGAACAAAAATATAGCCTGTAAAAAAGTTTAAAAAATGGTGTATATATCACGTCTCTATACTTAGTAGAAACAGAGTTATAGCTAATTAAAAATAGGTTCATATTCGTCAAATTCCAAATGAAATATTTTAACGTGAAATAACTAAAAATGAAGCACATTTCGGGGAAAACTCATTAGAACTTATTTAAAGTGTTTAAAAAAAGCTTCATTTTTGTTTTATAAAAAAATTTCTAGCATCAAAAGTAGACAAGTTACGCTCAAAATAAAGTTAGTCCCTTTTTTTTTGGTAAAAAAATTGGGAAAATCAGCCCCTAATTAGTACCTCACATAAACTTACTCATTACGACTTCACAAGTTTCTTGACTCGTGTATGTATTGTTTATATGATCTGTAAGTTTCATCGGTTCAAAGTCCTTATTTTTGAAAGGGCTGTAGTTAACAGGGGTTGAACGAGTCACTGATCACGAATGTATGCAAATTTAGAAACACCAAATCTTAATCAATTTTGTCTAACAAAAAAACAAAAAAATACATGGTATTCAGAAAAGCAATGCTGACTTATTTTGTTTTTTGAGATTTTTGGTATCTCTAACAATTTTTAAGTTATTTTGAAACAATGCATATTTTTCAAAATTAAAATTTTTAAAAATTTTATTTTGAAACCAAATTTTTTCAAAAATAAGCACTTTGAATCGATGAAACTTACAGATGATATAAACACAACATAAGTAAAATAATTTGTGGAGCGGTAACAATTAATTTCATTTAAGTTGCTAATTAGGGAGTGGTCTTCCCGATTTTTGTTTGCCAAAACAAAAGGGACCAACTTTATTTTGAGCGTAACTTGCTTAAATTTAATGCTAGAAACTTTTTATAAAAACAGAAATAAAGCTCTTCTTAAACACTTTAAAAAGGTTTTAATGGGTTTTCACCAAAAAGTGCTTAATTTTTTGGATATTTCACTTCGAAATATTCTATTTGAAATTTGGTGAATATGAATCTATTTTTCATTGGCTATAACTCTGGTTCTACGAGGTCCAGCGACCTAACGCGTACACCAATTTTTAAAATTTTTAACAAGCTATATTTTTGCTAAGAACGTTTTTTTCGACAAAATACTTACTTTTTGAGTTATTTGCGAAAAACCGTCTAAAAATGTAGTTATTTTGTTGAAAAATGAACATATTCACTCGCAAATAACTCGAAAAGTGTTGACTTGGCGAAAAAGCTCTATAGAAAAAAAGGTACTTAAAATTAGTCAGTTTATCCATTTCCGGACTTATTTTGGACATATATTTTTTCACCCCCCAGAGGGGGTGAAAGTCACCCCCAGGGCAAAAGCGCACATCGACACAATATCACTTTTTTTCTTTGACATGTAAGCCTGGTCTTGGTCCTTATTGCGTAATATTAGAAATTAGACAAAACTAACCTTAGTAACTTTTAGAAGAACTTAAGCATATCGTTTAAGACAGGGAGATGTATGTCATGCTATCATAATTAATATGTGAACCTCGAATGATGTTAGCCTTAAATTTCCCATATTTATTATGACATGTTTCTCCAAAACATCTAATTGAAACTACCAAATAATCATCCTATATGGATTCAAATGAGCCCATCAGAATCAGAACCTGCTAAATCCTAAATTTTTTGTTCTGCAAAATCCAAACTAAAAGTACAAATTTCTGAAGATGTAAGGGGCATGCAGAAAAATGACAAATTAGTGTGCCATTTTATGATATTTATTGACGCCCCTTTGATTGAGAAAAGCCGGATACTTTTTGGAAAATTTACATTTTCTTTAGCCTCTTGACCAAATTTCAAATCATGGATTTAGCAGGTTTTGATTCTATAGGCCTCAAATATCTCCCACCAGTAAAATTGAAATCAAACAACTCATATCAAAATCAACCAACTTTATTTAACTCTAATAAAACTCTTACATATTAATAATAAAACACGTAACACTAGTCATAAAACAAACTATTCTATCTTTTAATAGACGCCATATCTTCTTCCTCTGTGAACGATGGACCTAGGCTCGATAGATTTCAAGTTTCCTTCGCAAGCTGTTATGTTACAATTACATTTGGATGGTACTTCTACGTCCTTCTTGAGCACACTGCCGTCAGGGCATTGAAGTTCGACTTGTAAGTTGTTGAAGGCAATGGCTTGACAACAAGAACATTTGGATTGCATCATTCCCAAAACTGTAAAAAGAAAATTCGATTTAGACAAATTATTTAGTGCAATGTATTTTTTCAGTTGCTTTTTTAATTGATTGGCACTAAGATTGAAATTAACAATCAAAATGATAACAAATACACTGAATAAAATTTAGGGGAATGCAATTAGAACGAAAACATGCATTGTTTCGGAAAAATTCAAACAAGCTTATATTTTTCTAAAACCTTTTTGAAGTTATACTTCTTTACCTGCGATATGAGGGTGAATTTTTATATGTTAAAACCTATGATCCCGGCGCATGCGCATTATAACTTTGTTCTGATTGGATGTTCAAATGACATGTCAAAAATTATTCAATATGGCGGCTGTGGTACAGCTGTAGTTTGATTATTTATGGTTGTTGCGTTTTAAAATTTGTGTGAAAAGAAACAACAAACAAAAGTTAGTTAATAGTTATACTGCCTTTTTAAATAGTTTTCATATACCTATATTTTTGGACTTTTGGACTATTTTGGACAAGGAAAACTCATTCTAATTTGGTAATTAGTTTTTATTATAATCGTATTGTAATTATACATTTGGATTAGGTTGAAATACAGTAGAGCGTCGATTATCCGAACTAATTGGGGGACATAGGTGTTCGGAAAACCGATTTTTTCGGATAATCGAACTACAATATATTGATACATATTTATAGTCATACATATTTATCCACAAGTGAATAAAAGCCATATTTATATACCTACATATTTATTTATACCTTGATAATGACAACTAGCAACTAAACAAAAAAGTGCAGTCTTTGCAACAACATAATTATTTTTGGATACAATATTGAAGAAAATTGAAGATATTTTAAGCGTCAATTACTAACGCTTGCTCGGTATTCGAGTGCGGGACGCGGGAGTGGATAGTTCGAATAAGCGGTCGTTCGGTTGATCGACGTTCGGATAATCGACGCTCTACTGTACATTTATTTTCTCAAGAATGGGGATTTTAGAGAGAAATCCCAAATTAGGTCCGATTTTTATTTTTAAATTATGATTTTTTTATAAGATTTTAGTAAGATTTTAGTAAGATTTTAGTAAGATTTTAAGTAGATTTTTAAGTAGATTTATTTATCTAGTAGGTATGTAATGCTTTGATTTACATACTTAATTTGATTACCAACAAAAGTTCTACCAATCTTCATCTAATATATTGTTTCTTACTGTTTTGTTATATTTTAATATTTTCTTCCACAAAATTTAAACTACATAATTTAATTATATTCAAAACAACTGTCAAACAGTAAAACGTTCAGTTACCCTATTTTTCCACATTACAAATAATGTGGAATTGGACGAGTGAGTCTAGGCTTCGATTACGAATCAAGGCGCCACGAAATTCACGGGTTCGATTCCCGATGCAAGTTTTTATTTTTTTATTTTTTTATGCATTTTATGATTGTAAGTATATTTGTTATATAATTTTTTTTCAGAAAATGCGTATTTAAAATTTTTGCCAACAATTATTATCGTTCAGAAATCATTTTTTCTTTGTGGCATTTTTCAATGTGTTTATGTGCGTTTTATTCTTTTATTTTTTAAAATTTTTGGTATTGCCTTAAAAATCACATAATATGTAGTAGAAGTATAACTTCTTACGTGCGTACAAAGTACACACACATTCTTTTTTTGTTAGTTTATATACATGTTATAGTAAAAAGTTCTACTCGCAGATTTGGCCGCTAATTGTTTATTAATTGTTTAAACAATAACAATTTTTTTATAAAAAAATTTTAAAAATATCGTTGAATTCATCATTTTACTTTGATTAAATATGTTTCTATTTTGTTTTTGATTATGCTGAATCCGAATATGGCATTACAATTTAAAAAATCTTATACAGAAGCTCTTAAACAGTATGTCTGCGTAGCTAGGAACCACATGGAAAATTTTTTTATTATCAATTTTACGAAAAAAGTTATTCTTCATAAAATGCTCTGAATAATCAAAAATCTAAAACTCAACCATCAGATATAAAATTTTATCAATTTTATACGAGTTATGTCAAAAATATGAATTTCGTTAAAGAGTAAAGTATACCTTTATATTGCAGAATATCCAAAAATGCTATTATGAAAAGTTGTTTGAAATTAAAAACTATGTTTTAATATACAATTACATCATTCTAATCGAAACAAAAAAATCAATTTTTTCTCAAATTACGGATACCCATCATCATTTTATTACAACTATGATAACTATTTTATTATCAATTTTACGAAAAAAAGTTATTCTTCATCAAATGCTTTAACTGGTCTATAATCTAAGATACAACCATCATATTATATCAAACTTTTTCAATTTTATACGAGGTATGTAAAAAATATAAATTTTTCTTAAGAGTTGTGAATTTTTTATTCACAATATTTTAATTAAAAGGATGTAATTGAACACTGAAACATAGTTTTTAATTCCAAACAACTTTTCTTAATAACAATTTTCGATATTGTGAAATATAAAGGTACTGTGGCGTAATTGTCTTTTTACGTGGTTGACTCTACTATTTTATTGTTTATGTTTTTAGGCACTAAGTTTAATTTAATTGACTTTATTTATTTTTAATAACTTACACTTAAAGAAATAAAGAACACTGAATTTATATCCTTTAATAACACTAATTTACAAACTTAACATTAAAATACTACATTATTTTTATTCGTTACAAAATAACCACGGCTTTATTAAAGATTACACTAAAACAACAATTTATCTAAATGTCTAATATGTACCATTTACATTTACATTTATTTCGCGTCCGAACATCGAAAAATGTTACTCGACCGACGACTACAAATTTATAACTAACTCTAATTTCAAAAAATGTCTCTTTATATAGTTATAAAAATTAATCTACTGATTTCCAGAAAAAATCGAAAGATATCTATTATTTACAAAGCAACAAAAGAAAGGTGTATTAGGTGACCTTCTAGATATGCCGATACGTTCGTAAACAGCTGTCTCGCCGACGAACAGGGTTTCAGACACTTCGGCGCCAGAAAGTTCTGGCGTTGACAGGGCCGGCCTGGGACCGTGACATTGCCCCCTCCTCAAAAGATGGTTCCTCCTGGAACCTTGTCGGGACTGGAACTGGATGCTGGTATCTGCAACTGGACCCTCTTTTACAACTCCCAGTTGTATAAAAGTGACAGGGGACGGTCTTCTCTCCGCACCAGTAACTATGCGGATTGCAACAGACTAACACCTGGACCTCGGTGTCTTGGAAAATTTCTTCTACCATATTTCGGATAACTCTCCAGTCTAATTGGCTGCATTCTAACTTTGGCATGGCTAACTTTTGCACGTCGGACTCCAACACGTGCTCTCTCAATTGAATTAATGCATCCCATACATCTTGGTAGGTAGGTTGGTCATGGACAGTGTCTTTTGTTACCAGATAGAATAGGTAACGTGATGCATCTTGGAGTTTCAATGCTTTGCCAGGAGCTGGCAGTTGGCATTGAAGTTCTGCAACTCGACCAAACTTCATTCGGAAGGCGGATGCCAACCCTCGTGCGTCTTTGATACTGGCCGGGATGGTATGGGACAGTGAATAGTCATCGGGAAGTGCGAGTAAATCTCGCTTTTCTTCAGTGGTAACACCATGTCTTGCTTTACCGGTACCTCCATAGGCCCCCATGAACTCCTCAAACGTGAGGTCAGGTATTTCTCGAACTTGGTTGACTTCCACTTCTTCATCTACGTCGTGGTCTCCCTCGTACGGCGCCAACCGGTTATGGTGAACTATCATCGGCTTTCCCCTAGGAATCTTGCTTATTCGGTAGATAACGTCATTGATTTTCTTGACAATGAGGTACGGACCTTCCCAGAACTGCTGCAACTTGGGAGAGCAGCCTGTTCGCTTCTTTGGATTATAAAGCCAGACTTTGTCGTTCTCCTTGAAACATCCCTTTTCAGCTTGGGTATCGTATCGTTTCTTCATTCGGTCGCTAGCGATCTGAAGATTAGAACGGACCAACTCATGTATATCGTCCATTCTTCTTCGTAATTCATTCACGTAATCCTCACCAGCAACATCTTCTCCAGGTCGACATCCAAACTCTAGATCACAGGGTAGACGCATCTCACGTCCAAATAGGACTTTTGCTGGTGTTTGGCCAGTTGATTCATTAACAGCAGATCTATAGGCCATTGCGAAGAACGGAAGGTACTGGTCCCAGTCTCGTTGATGATTGGACACCATCTTTGTCAAATACTTGCCGACTGTCCTATTCATACGCTCCACCATTCCATCCGATTGCGGGTGATAGGCCGTGGTTCTTGTCTTCTTCATGCCTAGTTTATCACAGATTCCTTGAAATAGATCGCTCTCAAAGTTCCTTCCTTGGTCACTATGGATCTCCAGAGGTACTCCAAATCGGCTGATGCAGTCTTTGATTAACACATCTGCAATAGTGGCGGCCTTCTGGTCTGGAATTGCGTAGATCTCCACCCACTTCGTGAAGTAATCCATTATCACCAACATGTATTTGCATCCATTGTCACTTTCTGGAAATGGCCCGGCAATATCCAAAGTTATTCTTTCAAACGGACTTCCAACATTGTACTGTCTCATAGGAGCCTTTCTTTTCCGGTAGGGCCCGTTACTTGTAGCACAGGTAGTACATTTCTTACACCAGTCCTTCACATCGTCGGAACTATTCATCCAATAAAATCGTTCCCGAATTCTCTGAAGGGTCTTCTTTACACCAAAATGCCCTCCTGATGGACTGTCGTGTAACTGACGAAGTACTTCGGCTACTCTGCTCTTTGGAATCACCAACTGTGTCCTCCTCACCGAACCATCATCATTTTCTATTACTCGTTTAAGCAAGCTGTCTTCCAAGATAAATGATTCCCACTGGGCCCAATACGTCTTAACTACTGAGCCTAGGCTTGATATTTCTTGCCAAGATGGTCGACGATTTTCTTCTTTCCATTGTCGAATCTTCTGTAAAACTGGATCTTTTTCTTGTTCTTCCTTGATCTTGGTAGGCGTCCACTCGTCGTTGACCACTGTTGTTCTTAGTACTGCTGCTTCCTTTGACTCTGTTTTGTTGCAATGGGAACATTCTGCTGGACACGGTCTTCTAGATAGAGAATCAGCGTTCCTGTGGCTAACTCCGGCCCGATGCTCGATCTTGAAATCATATTCTTGAAGTCGTTCAATCCATCTGGCTATCTGACCCTCTGGATTCTTAAACTGCATTAACCATTTAAGGGCGGCATGGTCGGTTCGGATTAGAAACTTCCTTCCGTAGAGGTATTGATAGAAGTGTTCCACTGATTTTACTACTGCTAGAAGTTCTCTTCTCGTGACGCAATAATTTCGTTCAGGTTTTGAAAGCACTTTACTAAAATATCCAAGGACTCGTTCCTGTCCTCCTTGGATCTGCGACAGCACTCCTCCAATTCCCACATTGCTTGCATCCGTATCTAAGATGAACTCTCCTTCTGGCAGTGGATACCCTAATATTGGCGCTGTAATTAAATGCCTCTTCAAAGTTTCAAAGGCCGTTTGGCAGTCTCCATCCCAGCAATAATCCCTTGCTTCCTCTGTAAGTCGCGTTAATGGCTTAGCGATATCTGCAAACTTCTTAATGAATCTCCGGTAGTAAGTACATAGTCCCAGGAAACTTCTCACTTGATGTTTATCAGTTGGTTCCGGCCATTCCTTAATGGAATCGATTTTTCCTTTGTCCACGGCCACTCCTTCTTTGCTGACTATATGGCCTAGATAATTGACTTTACTTTGAAATAGCTGGCATTTCTTGGGGTTTAACATTAACTGGGCAGCTTTAAGTCGATTAAAAACGTCTTCTAAATTCTTCAGGTGGTCTTCAAACGTCTCCCCCAAAACGATTATGTCGTCTAAATACACCAGGCACGTCTTCCAAGATAACCCTCTCAACACATTTTCCATAAGCCTCTCAAATGTCGCAGGTGCGTTACAGAGTCCAAACGGCATAACGTTGAATTCCCATAATCCAGATCCTGTCGTAAAGGCCGTCTTCTCTTTGTCCACTGGATCCATCTCTACCTGCCAATATCCAGACTTCAAGTCCAACGTAGAAAACAATTTACTTCCAGCCAATGTGTCCAACGTGTCGTCGATCCGAGGCAGAGGATAACTATCTTTCTTGGTAACATTGTTCAACAAACGGTAGTCCACACAGAACCTCGTAGTTCCATCTTTCTTCTTGACCAGGACCACCGGAGAGACCCATGGGCTCGTAGAAGTTTCTATCACCCCGTCTTTCTTCATTTCTTGAACAATCCTTTCAGCTTCCTCTCTCTTCGCCTGTGGTAATCGTCGAGCTGATTGACGAATTGGCCTAGCGGTACCAGTGTCAATTTTATGTTTGACAACTGTCGTTCTTCCTGTCTTTCCTCCTTTCGGTACGAATATGTCACGATATTGCCTAAGAAATTCCCTTAATTTCTTTTTTTCCATTTGATTTAGAGATTGGCCTGCAACTGCAACCATTTGGTCGAACTTGTCGTTGGAATTATCTGATGTTGTCGTCTGACGGATTATGGACGTCACGGGTACACAAGTTCCTACTTTTGTCTCCTTCTTGATGGTCACCGGGTAGTCATTGACATTAATCAATCTCACGGGAATTTCTTTAGCAGAAGTAACCAATTCCTTTCCAATTATGATCCCTCGGCCAACCTCCTCGTCGTGGTTCCATGGCTCCATCATAACAGGTGTTCCTTCTTCTACAGTTCCCTGTAGCCGCGCTACGATGATCGTTTCACTCCTCGCAGGCACAACTGTATCTTCTTTAATGGCTGCTAGCACAGTTCTGTCATCATGTGGATGAAGAAATACCTCCTCGTTGCCGACTTTAATTACCCTATTCTTAAAATCCAATTGAAATCCATGCAAATTCATTACGTCCATTCCTAATATAACATCTTCTTCGATGTCTGCAACTATGACAGTATGGACGAACTTTTCTGCTCCGATCCCCAATTGTATCTGGATTTCTCCGTGGATGTTGGCATTTTCACCTGTGGCAGTCCGCAGTCGCAACCTCGTTGGTAAGAGCTTCTTATGACTGTTTATAACTGACGGTCGTATAATGGTTCTGGTCGCTCCGGTATCCACCAACAATGTATACTTTTTACCATTTATTTCTCCATCCACATATACACTATCTTCACGACATTTCAAAGAAGCTATTAGTATGAGAGGGTCTTTGGAAAAGTTGCGGGTCGAAGCTGCCCCCCTAAGGCCGACCCGTTCTAGTTTTCCTGCTGGTGAGTCTCTTGACTGTTATTGTACCTAGGGTACTTACATGAACTCCGTACGTGTCCCATTTCCCCACAATTCCAGCACCTTATGGTCTTTGTTTTCTTATAGGAAATGCCCTTTATCATATTGACAATCTGGTCCAGTTTGTCTTCATCCTCTTCCTCTTTCACAGTCCTAACTTTACTGTACCCGCCAGAGGCCTGGGTAGCTGATTCGTATTCGAGGGCGGCAGACAAGACATCAACCAGCGTCTTGTGACGAGCTAATCGCAGTGTTCTTTGCATTTCATGATCACGAAGGCCATCAATGAATGTTTGAACAGCCAACTTTTCCATCATGTCTTCGGGACCTGTTGGATATGCATATCGTACCAACTTGGCAATATCGACCTCGTATTCTTGAAGGGCTTCATCTTTCTTTTGTCTTCGATTTTTAAACTGCGACTGATAGACATGCTCTAAATGTTCGTGCCCGTATCGCATATTCAGTTTCTTTTTAAGCTGCTCGAAGTCATCTGTCTCCTCTACGGCTATGGTCTGGAGGACATCCAAAGCGTCGCCTCGAAGAGCAATAGTGAGGTTTACAGCTTTTTCTTTTTCGGACCATCCATTCGCTCTGGCCGCAGATTCGAACTGTTTCATGTAGTTGTTCCATGATGACTTTCCGTCGAAATTTGGCACCTTAACACGAGCATGACCTACACTCCCTTCAACTATCGACCGTGGCTCCAATTTGTATTTGGTTTCATCATCTTTAATGTCTGTTAAGATGGGTTCCATCCCTTTGTCTGCTTTTTCCGTTTCCTCCATTTTCTTTTCTAATTCCTTGATCTTTTCCTCAAAAGTAGATTTTATGGACGATATCTTGTCGTCAAAATCCAAAGTGACTTTAGAGATCTTGTCAGTCATCTTGCTTTCAAGGGATGAAATATCACCCGAAACTTTCAAAATATCATTAGAAACTCTATGTTCTAACGATGTAATGTCTGTCGAGACTTTGTTCTCTAGCGATGTAATGTCTGTCGAAACTTTAGAAACATCGGAGGAAACTTTAGAAACATCGGAGGAAACTTTCGAAATCGACGAGATCACAGCAGCATGCTTGTCTTCAAACAAATAGGTTTCTGGATCTTGACCCTCTTCTTGAAGAGCGTTCTTTAGACGTTCGACTAGATCAGCCTTTTTCCCAGTAGTGTCCATGTCTCTCTCTTCTAACTGGTTGCGGAGCTCCTTAACGATCAATTCAGTGATTTTCTTATGTTGTGAAGACATTGTCACACACTTTATTTATTACGATTTATATTTTATTTATTTTTAAAAATTCCACACTCTATTTAAACCGAAAATTTATGTTAAATTTATGTATTTCAAGTATCCTCACTTCTGCACCATTTGTGGCGTAATTGTCTTTTTACGTGGTTGACTCTACTATTTTATTGTTTATGTTTTTAGGCACTAAGTTTAATTTAATTGACTTTATTTATTTTTAATAACTTACACTTAAAGAAATAAAGAACACTGAATTTATATCCTTTAATAACACTAATTTACAAACTTAACATTAAAATACTACATTATTTTTATTCGTTACAAAATAACCACGGCTTTATTAAAGATTACACTAAAACAACAATTTATCTAAATGTCTAATATGTACCATTTACATTTACATTTATTTCGCGTCCGAACATCGAAAAATGTTACTCGACCGACGACTACAAATTTATAACTAACTCTAATTTCAAAAAATGTCTCTTTATATAGTTATAAAAATTAATCTACTGATTTCCAGAAAAAATCGAAAGATATCTATTATTTACAAAGCAACAAAAGAAAGGTGTATTAGGTGACCTTCTAGATATGCCGATACGTTCGTAAACAGCTGTCTCGCCGACGAACAGGGTTTCAGACACTTCGGCGCCAGAAAGTTCTGGCGTTGACAGGGCCGGCCTGGGACCGTGACAGTACTTTACCCTTAAGTGAAATTCATATTTTTTGACATACCTCCTATAAAATTAGTAAAATTTGATATCTGATGACTGTATCTTAGAATACATACCATGCAGAGTATTTTATAAAGAATAACTTTTTTTCGTAAACTGATAATAAAAAAGTTATTAATAGGTATTAAGTCACGCAGACATACTGTTTTATTTATTATTGTTGCAACATTTATTATTGTTGAAGCTTATTATTAAATGTATTTTAGGTAAGTTTTACAGAAAAAAGTTTTGATGACTTTGTATAAACATTTTTTAGCTGGTAATTTTCGGTTTTTGTGTTACATTTTTGTTATCTTTCTTAATTTTCTCAAAAAGAAATAGTTTATTTCATATCTAAAGTAAAATAATTTAGTGAATTGTAAAGACTACATCATAAGCTTTAAAAGAGTACCTATAAAACTGTAATAAATCTGTCCAAACTTGAGTAATACTATCTTGAAGTGGGGGTAATTCCGTACAACTACGAAGTTTTCAAAAATTACATTTTTTGAGACGTCGTATCATTTGAAATAAATTTTTGAAATTTTAAATCTTTTTAAACAAAATTCATGTAAGTCTCACTTTCCGCCAACACCGTACTTATACCCATACATTTTATTTCTTTTTATTATAACCATAAGATAGCTTAATTATTCTTCTTTTATGTCCAATTTGTAAAATTTCATTTGATCGATTAGTTAAAGAATTACGTTAAAATAACTCAACCCTGCACTTCTCCGTACGATAGTTTACAGTGCGCCAATGTTTGTGAGAAGGGTTACTTTAGTGATATAAATAAAAAATTATAGAAGCTACAGATTCAATTTTAGAAAAATCTTTATACATGTTTTTTTTTGTAAAATTTTCTGAATTTTTCAATGGTCAAGTCAGTTTTCTCTAAAATTTATATTTTCGGAGTTATTTATAAAACATCTAATTTAGCAGTTCATTTGTTTAATAAAAAACGAAGCACCCACTTCTCGAGTAGAACTATTTGATATGTTGTTTATTAACAGGTTCACTGTCCACAGACCACATATGGTCTGTGGACTAAAAGCACTACCAGTTCACAGACCATATGTGGTCTGTTCGTAGATACAATTTTCAGGTTGTTTATAAAAGTGGACGTGAGGAGAATGGCCTTTATTAGACGTGAACTGGACAGAACATATCCCACATATTATAAATAGTGTTGGGACAAAGAGAAAAAATGTGTAATTTTATCGTAATTGCGATAAATGTAATATCGAAACTAATCACCTATATTTTATTGCGTTTTCACTTTTAGCGAACTAAAAAATGGATATGTAAGATAAAATAATAATATACAATATAATGAAAAGTTAATATTTATTGAAAAAGAAAAAGTATATGTATTAAAAGAAAAGTATGAAAAAAAGTTATATGTTCAATGTACTTTTTGGAAATATTGTAGACAATACGGTTTGGTACAGATGTTGCATATTTGTGAAACTCTTTTGGCTTTATTAGTGGCAGTTGCTGATGTTTCTCCTTTTTGACGAAATTCATTATAGCATCCGGCACACCTACGTCTAGTAAATTTTCCATCTTTTCTATCCAGCGGTTTAAGAAAATGCTGTACTTGTGACGAGGTATTGCAGGTGTCTGAACAACGTTTATACCCAAAAGATTTTTCACAATACTCATTTGGGCCTGCAATATTGTACATTTATTTTGCTGATTTAATTTATTGAACAAATAAACTGTATTTATGATACCCACTCCAAACAGAACATCGACAGCAACTTTTTTGTACCAGGTCAAGGTCTTGCGAATTGGTAGCTAATTTCACCTATTTTGTTGTCTTACAACATAAAGACGACCTAAGTTTATCGTAATTGATGAGTTTTCTATGCCATTACTTATTTGATACAGGGAAAAAATGGATAAAATGAGGAAAGTACGCACATACCACATATGGTCTGTGGACTCACGAGACAACTTTTGGTCATTTTTGCTCTATAGAGTCCACAGTCCATATGTGGTATGCTGCAAAACAAATATTTTTTAATTACATATTTATATATTTTACAACATTATTTGTTTATTTAAAGCCAGAAGACATCAATTTTTACAAAAACATAACTGGACTTATGAGCAATTTCCACTCAAAACCTGGACAGTGAACCTGTTAAACATTTCTCAATGAAATTACAAAAAGTTCTATCTTCTTTGATTTTTTCCGAAGTGAAAATCTATATGTGCTCCCCTAATTATAACACTAGCAGAATTACAACATGGTTTTAGGTCGGGAATATGTATTATGAACCGACGCTATATTTATAACAAGGCAAGTTCAAGAGAAATCATCAAAATACAACAAACCGGCATATTTATGTAGTTTTGTGAACCTTAAAAAGACATTTGACAGGTTCAAATTAGAGGACGTTATCCATTTATTGTATCAATAATTAAAACGATCGAAAATATCAACCAGAACAACAAAATAAATGTGAAAGTAGAAGAAGAACTAACAGTGCCGGATTAAGAATCTTAAGGCCCCTAGGCAACCCAAGCTAGGAGGCCCCTCAAGAAACTTTTATCTTTTCCCTCCAAAACCCCCTGATAACTGCTCCATCTCCGAGCGGCATCTCTTTGATATATTAATATTAGTGGACATTTTGTAGATTTAAACTTAAAATTTTTGTTTCATTTTGTAAAACGTGTTGCTTAAAGAAAAAAAGAAATACATAGACAAGAAACTATTTATATAATTTTGATTAAATTTTGCAATAAAAATTATTTTAGTCTTTTTTTTTGTCATAGTTATCCATAAACGAACGATTCATTTTAAAGTATACCTAATAATTTTCCTAATAATGAAAAAAAGGTCGTAGAAAAAGCATAGTATTATACTCACATGTAGTGACTATTACTCACTCTGATGAATAACGACACTCGCCTTCGGCTCGTGTCGCAAACTTCATCGTCGTGAGTAATACCCATCATCACATGCTCGTTGAATGATATGCCATTACTTATTACATAACTATGTAATTACATATAAATAATTTATTACATAACTATGTAATTACATATAAATAATTTTGGATTAAATATAGTTTGAGTTCTACGTAAAATATCTTCTACTTCCAAATTTTCTTGCACATCATTCTCAATAGCCATAATTGAGAGAAATGCTGGTATATTTTGTGCCACTGTCTAACGGTAACAGTTTTTAATAATTTTCATTTTGGAAAGACCGTTCGTCTGTTGCATTTGTAATAATTAGCGTAAGATAAATCTTATAAACTACTGAAAAATGTCGAAACTTCGATTCGAATTTGTTCTCATAAAAATAACCCAAAGAGACTATAAAGCAGGAATAAATTGTTTTCGCTACAAATCCTGAAGATGGTCTATAAAATATTTGAACTGCAGTAGTTCATCTTAAATTTCAGGTTCAATATCATCAGTACAGCTTTCACGTAGTTTTGAAGTACACTTCTTTGTCTGAGTATCATTCAGTTTTGGAAAAACACACAAAATACCAAATACTGAGTTACTGACTTGTACGCTGTCAACTGACGACTCAGCTCAATAATCAGCTTATCCGAAATTGGTAGATTCGTTACAACCTTTAACTTTTGTCCACCCTGTAGAAAAACTTCATTGGCATTTAGCTTCATCAAAATGTAGTTTTCTTGCTCGCGTTTGTTTACTCTCGTCGGTATATTCAGAGTATTGTAGATCGCAGAACTTCTGCTCGTAGTAAGCAAAATTATCTCTTTGGGATTTTAAGAACTTCAAAAGTAATTTTAGAAGCTGAACTGCAGTTTCAAGTTCAATCTCTTCTCTCTGTAATGATTTACTGACAGCGTTGATGAGTTCTAAAAATGTTTCTGTTTTGACATTTCTTTCAACAAACACTTAGCCTCACGAACTGTTTCAGCTTTCTGATTAGGGTCTTCAGTAAGAGTATGAAGAGCAGATTTGAAGGCGTTGTAACCTTTAGACAAAGCTCTGGTTGCATCAGCCCTTGCAGTCCATTTAGTGCTGCTTGTTCTTTTAAGGACAAGGTTTAGATCGTGGCCAATGGGATCACGTAGGTGAGTTTCATTTAAGCATTTGATCGTAGCTTCCCAACTAACGGTGGGTAGAGGCTGAAAAAACATTATACACGGACTGAACAAATTCAAAATACGATATTGCTCCAATGGGTCCAACGCAACTTTTAGCACCGACTAAAGCGAGTGTGCAGCACAAAAAATGTAAGTTGCTTTTAAATTAGAAGTTTGTTAATTTTAGATAAATGAGCCTGGAAACCATTGTATTTTCCTGGTATGTAGCGAACGGCATGGGTAATGAAGGAGACGGTAGGGAGTGGGCACTAACTTATTTGTTGCTCTTGCTCTTACTACTTTTCTAAGAAACCGTGCAGACTGATAGGCAGTACTGTTCCTTCTAGCAAACGGCATTCATTAGCAACTTATTCTCACAAAATAGGCTTTTTATATGAACAAAAGTATGCATTGTAATGTAATTTTAGGTATACGTCCACCATCAATTTTATAATTTTATAGTATTGCGCGATATTTGATTTTTTCAACATAATATGATTTATAATTTTTATTTAAATCTAATTATTATTTTTCCATTTTGGGCCGTGCGAGGCCCCCTTTGGGGCCGAGGTCCCCAGGCAACTGCCTACTTTGCCTATTGGTTAATCCGGCACTGAGAACTAACTGACCTAAGTGAAGCTGGCAAAGGGATAAGACAGCGAGATTCCCTAAGTCCTCTGTTGTTCAACCTGATCATTGATGAAATAATAAAAAACTAAGAACTAAAAAAGGAAACCAAATGAAAGAAAAACAACTTAAAATAATCTGCTATGCTGACGATACAATACTAATCTCTCAAATTGAACATGCTTTACAACGTATGTTGCACCAATTTAATATAACTGTTTATGCCCTCTTCTTCTTTTATTTTTGCCTTTTTTTATGACGTGGCAATGTGGTAGTTTTATACCGATATATCCATATATCATCATACGATAACGGCAGTCGCCAAGAAGCAGTCGCCCAGAAAGGTTCGCAAAGCATTCGTCAAGTCACCACGGCCAAGTCATTATGGATGAAACAACCCCTTTTAGCGTGCATTGTATCTCTTCAAAGTGGTTCGTGTCGTGTTTATCAAACTTTAGACAGTTCAAAGTGTAACGGACTCATTTTACTGTTTAATTTAGTGTTTTAGAGCTAATAAAGTCATAGGTTTGTTTCAACACGACCAAGAACCGTCAGATTATCGTTTCGTTACTAGATAATTAACGTTCCATGGGTTCCATGGGAACGAATTAATACGTTCCATGGTATTGCGCAGGACGGTGATCGTTCATGGACGGGTTCTGGGCCGTGTTGGAACAAACCTCATATCTTTCACACGTTGTAATCACTTCAAACAGCATCTTATTGAAGGTTTTTATCGCGTCAAATACAATAACCGCCAGAAAATTTAACATGTTAATTTCTTCAAGAAAGACAAAATGCATGGTTATAACAGTATAAGTTCAATAAGATGTAAATTGGAGCTGGAGGGTCAAATAATAGAACAAGTGATGGAGTTTAAATATGTAGGCGTCATACTATCTAGCTACGGAAAGCTTGAAACAGAAGTGGATAATTAAGTGAATAGAGCAAACGGAGCCACTGGTTGCCTGAGTGAAATAATATGGAGAAATAAAAATATCGGAAAAGAAATGAAAGGCAGAATTTGCAAAACAGTCATCAGACCAATAATGACATACGCGGCAGAAGCACGAACTGACACAGAGAGGACAAAAAGAATGCTAGAAAGAGCAGAGATGAAAACTTCAAAAAATCGATGGTAAGAGATTATGGGACAAAGTTCGAAGTACATATATATGACGGAGATTCAAAGTGGAGAACATTAATAATTGGGTAAGAAACAGAAGAGTAAAATTGAACGAACATATAAGCCGAATTACAACAAATATAGTAGTAAGGACGCTGAGAGAAGGTTTCCCAGTAGGAAGACCACGAAAATGATGGATTGACAACTTACTGAAGGCCCATTGAAAAAATAGACAGCTATGTCTACACAACAAGAAGAAGACGGAGAAATTAGTTATTTTTCTCATCGTATCTTTAACTCTAAATTTAATCCAGATATTTAAAAAAAATAGCGAATACATAAATAAAGTTATCATCAAAGAAAGATGAAAGACGAAAGATCAAAGATTCATATAAAAAACAAATGGGGTTCATACCAAATTACTTTTCCTACATACTGATGTACTTCCAGATAATGTTTGATAATGTAAATTTAATAAAAAAAAATTTCTTAGTAAAAGGTATATTTATTTAAAAACCCTTAAAAGGGGCCACAAATATCATAGAACGTTTTCACTCACTAAAAACAGCATCACCAGTGTTACAAGCTTAAGATGCTGAGCCACCCAAAAATACAAAGGTTAAAACCCTTTAAATGTTGACCAAATGTCTTACATAGTAAAATAAATAATTATGAAATCCAAAGGATGGATACAATCCCTATGGATAAGGCTCTGGGGCACTATATGACTCCCACGAGGTACGTGGGCTAGGTTATAATTAAGTCTTCACATTGAGAGCTGTTAAAGGCAACTAAAGTAAAAGTTTGAGAGCATATGCGTCTGATTCCAAAACTAAAACTGTCAATCCAACTTGAAGTTTTGTGAAGTTGTGTGATTTTCACCAAACTAAACTTTATAATGAACAAAAATCATAAGAAAACTTACTTGGATTGAAGCTGGTTGCAGATTCACAACTACCAACACATTCTGTGAAGTTCTTGATCGGGTTGACATTAGAACATTCAGAGTATTTCAATAGTCCAATTGTTAGTTTTTCGGGAACTGGAAGGGCCATACATTGTGCTGAAATTAAAAAAAAATAGGTTAGAGTATGTATGGGGTGATTATTCTGACAGACAATATTATTTTGGAAGAAGTGGCATCAATTAAATTTTTTGTTTCGTTTTATTCATCTTTTTTCGTTGTATATTTGTAAAAGTTTGTAAATCATCATCATCATTAATGGTGCTACAGCCCTGTAAAAGAGCCTCGACCTTCCCAGGTCTATTACGCCAATCATTTCTATCTATTGCCAACCTTACGAGTTTTGGCCTACCTTTATTTCTACTTCCCACAGATTGGGACATAAGGGTTCTTCTAGGAGGGTTGTTCTGATGTGATCTTGCTAGATCTCCTGCCCATATTAGTCTTCCTCCAAATACCATTCTCACAGTTGCCACCGAATATTCCATATTTGCCATACTTGGATAATTGCCATACTTGGAGATGGCTCCATGTCTCCGATCTATATGTCAACACTGATTTTACAAGGTTTTTGTATATGGTTATTGTTGTTTTTTGGCTTAAGTTTCTGTTTCTCATATGTATACTCAGTCCAAAATAGCATTTTTTTGCTAGGATTATCCTTCGCTTGATTTCTTCCGTCATGACGCTCTCCTTGGTAATTATGGAGCCTAAGTATCTGAATTTGTCCACCACTTTTTTTGGCTCTATTGTTGGATGTTGATGCCATCATCCTAGTTTTCTCCTCATTTACTTACAGGCCCATATTTTTTGAGGAATTTGAGAAAGTGGTTTACATTTCTTCTAGCGGTGGTTTACATTTCGTGTTGTTCAGGCAACTTGGTCCACATCATCTGCATATTCCAAAATTTGGGATGATTTATTAAAAATATTTCCTCTGTTATCTAATCGGGCATCTTTGACCGCCTTTTCCAGAGCTATGTTCAAAAGGGCACACGCTAGCGCATCTCTCTGTCGCAGCCCAACATACAATACTAGGTATATTCTTCTCCTATTCCCCTATCCATAAATTTCTTTGGGGTCATATCATTTCACTTAACGTAGGTATATGTACATGTTTTCTAATTCCAAAGCAGTTTTGTATAATTTATATACTATTAGCAGTTCTATCGGATCTTTTACTTATATACTTATAGACATCGTAAGAATAAATAATCAAAACTATTAACGATAACAGATTACTGGTAACTGATCTCTCTTATACTTACTTAGTGCTGATCCACTACTGTTGCAGTATTGACAGCATCCCTGTACATATATATTTTTAGGTTCGCAAGAACTATCCAACGGTGGGCAAGATTCCTGCTGACTTGTAATCGAGTATTGGTCTCCCAATTTTTCACAACTGAATGTTGTACAGTTATCGTCTGATTTCCAGGTTTGACCTTCTAGCCAGACTTCGTCCTCAATGACACATGATACTTGGACACATTCACCGCAGCATTTTGTTTCAGATGGTTTATATTCCCAACCCTAAAACGAAAAAAAAAAACGTGAAAAATGTATCAATTGACGCATTAATCCTAACTTTGTATTGTAGTTGTAGTTGAAAACTACAGCAGAAGCAGAATACTAGTAGCCCAGCAGGCTAGATAAAATATATTTTTTTCAGATTTAACAATTAGAATAAGAGTAAAAATTTACCTTTGCACATTCAGTCTTGCAGAACTGGACGGATTCTTGAAGGACAAGTTCTTGTTCTCCTTTTTCGTTACATTTGTAGCTCTTGCATTTATCATCTGCTGAGGGCCATGTTTCTCCAACCTATTAACAATAAAAAATAATAACTATAAAGAAAAAAAAAAAGAGAAATATAAGCAGAAACAAAAAATATGGCCAATCTAAATGCCAAAAGTGAAGAATATAGAACGATCAGCTTGATGAACCATGTTCTAAAAGTCTTCTTGCGTTTGATATATAAGTGTCAAAATGGCAACAGGTGTATGTTTTCAAAGGCTGATAGTGTGTAAAGTATTTATTAAAATCAGCTAACTACTCTCGGCATAGCAAAATTCCATCATCAGAACTTCGTTGTAGGTATAAAAACCTCATAGAAGAGCAATTGTTGACAAACAATATAATACATTTAAAATTGATGCAGGGCTAGGCCTCTGATCTTGGGTTTTTATCCAAGAATCCATATATACCTAAATGTGTCTACAACAAACTAGACGATATAATAACAGGAAACCAACTGGTATTTAGAAAAGGCTTTGACACTCATATATAAACACTCATAGAATATTTTTGACATGCCAACTGTGACGTATTCATATGTCTAGTTGACATTAGAGAAAGCCTTCGACAAAGTACAATACAGAAGGCTTGGAAACACATTACGGAACACAGAAATAGATCATCAGGATGTGAGAATCATTACAAATTTATATCGGTATCAGAAAGCCATAATAGCCAACAACTTATAGAGAATAGGACGAGTGTAAATGAAGAAACTCACATTGCCTTTATAGACTTGGAAAAGGCATATGACTCCGTCCGTAAAAACAAGTTGTGGCATGCCCTTGCTGAAATGAAAGTGAGTCCGGCTATTATACATATTATCAAATCATTGTACAGCGATAATGTAGGATATGTCAAGATTGGCACACAACTATCTGAAGGAATAAAAATAGAAAAAGGACTGAAGCAAGGGTGTAGCTTATCACCGTTGCTATTTAACATATACTTGGAAGTCGCTTTAAAAGAATGGAAAAGAAGTTGTGGACTGATGGGAATCATGGTCGGAGATGACTGCCTGTTTAACATTCACTTTGCTGACGATCAAGCAGTACTGGCACAAGATTTGTATGACGTGGAATTCATGTTAACCAGCCTGTATTCAGCCTAAAAATGGGGATTAAATATAAATATAGAAAAAACAGAATATATAGTCGGGAATTCTGACGCCCACTTTGAAATCCTAATAACAGAGAACACATCAGTTAAACAGGTGGAAGAATTCAAATATCTGGGAGCTGTAATAAACAGAGAAGGCCTAGGCAACAAAGAAATCCAAAGACGAGTTGAACAAAGTAGGACGGTAGTATTCCTACCTTCTGTGCTTGAATTCCGTGTGGTGGGATAAGAACTACAAAATTAAGAATAGGGAAGTCATCTGTGGAATCGATGCTAATGTATGGAAGCGAAGTGTGGACATTAACAGCAGAGTCCAGAAGAAGGATCAATGCTGTGGAAATGGACTACATACTTAGAAGTGCTGGAATCTCCCGATTGGACAGAGTACGTAACGAAGAAATAAGAGGAAGGATGCTGGCACACGATACAGCGGTAGACAGGCTCGAGAGAAGAAGTCTAAAATGGTTCGGTTACTTACTTAGAATGGACGACCAACGATGGCCAAAGAAACTCCTGAAATGGAAACCCCCAGGTAGCAAGAAAAGGGGAAGACCAAGACTATCCTGGAATGACACGATAAGGAAGGCCATGGAACACCGAGATTTGGAAGAGGAAGATGCCCAGGATAGAAATAGATGGCGGTTAAGTGTGGAGATGCGGCGTCAGCCGATATGACACCCCGTATATTTATAGAAAGCCATAATAGAAGTAGGCCTAAAAATATGTACGTAAAGTACGGCGAGGATGTGTTCTATCCGCTCTAGTTTTTAATATCTGCTCAGAAGAGATGGTTAATGAGGCACTAAAAGACACCAATGAAGGAATATCAACAAATGAAATACTAGTAAATCTGATATTCAGACGATACAATTCTTTGCGGGCAACAGAGAAGAACTGCAAATTTTGATTGACCGCACTAAGTAGTACTGATAGAGGTATGGTACTCTGCCTCTGAAAACTCAGGATTGTCAGTAAGAACAATATCTAAGACGATACAATCTACGTTCAAGGCAAAGTTTTAGAGAAAGTATCCAGATAAAAATACTTGGGATGTGAGCTAAATGAACATTATGACCTACAGCCTTTAAGTCAACCGACGCATTGGGATTGCCAGCAGCTCTTTCAATAAGATGGAAGCAGCATTGTGCAATGTAAAACTGGGAATATATCTTAGAACTAGCGTATTGAGATACTAAGTATTCTCTGTCCTTTCATATGGAGTTGAAGCATGGATAATTACGGACGCATCTGAAAAAAAACTTGCCTATTTTGAGATGTGGTGTTATCCACGAATGTGGAAAATATCATGAATATAACACGTAATAAAAATAGAAACAATAAGAAAGATAAAAAAGAAAAAGAAATACTCATACTTTAAAGGAAAGAAAAATGAGCTACTTTGGTCATATACTAAGAAATGAAAAATTTGAGTTGATGATTTGGTTATACAAGGAAAAGTGGAAGGAACAATGGAACGCGGGAGATGATGCACGTTCTGGTTGAAAAATTTAAACACAACAACAGAACACTTCAGAACTGCCGCAGCCAGAGTAGAATGGACCATGATGATCGCCAATGCCCTCAAAGGATAAAGCACACGAAGAAAAAGATCATCGTTAAACTTCCCTGTTGAAGCAAATACTTGGACATTTTTTAAGCTGTTGTTTTTATTTTAGGTATAACGTACACCTGATATACCCTTCGTAGTGTGTACGAGTTTTTAAAAAAGCTAGCAATCTTACTAAGATTTATTGATTATATTATTACTATAACTAATGTATTAACATATTTCTTACCTTAACAATATTGCCATCGACTTTGCAAGCTGTCTTCACGTGTTTGGGACAACAGTGTCCTTTGACAATCTCGTCTTGAATAACAAAGTTTTTGGCATCTTCTTGGGATATTACTGGACAGTTGGTAAGTTGAGCTCTAACTTGAATCTAAAAAGAGACAGATAATATTAGAGATAGATAAAGACAGACAGTCACAAATAATTAAACTATAATTAACAATGTTCTAGACCTATGTCTGACTCACTTTTGAATTAAATTTATAGCAAAAAATTTATGGCAACTTTTGGTTACATCCTTTATCTCTGCCTTTTAGAGTTTATAAGCCAAGGCGACGACGAATAAAAAAGAAGAAAGGGACTCTACAATATGCAGTCATATTCCGTCTACTTTAAGCGTATAGAGAGAGCTCAAAGTACATTCAAATGGGGAGTTATAACCCCCAAAACCCCCCTGGTTACGCCTATGTTATTGATCATCTCTAAGCCGAAATGAAGCAATCTGTCTTTCACTTAAACACAAAATATTTGACCAAGTTTTCAATCTAATAGCACATAAAATAACACTAAACATATTACTTTACATCACAACAAATCCCTCTACATCACCAACGTTGGAACTTTACCGCGCTGAGCAGATGGGATGTGAATTATAAATTGTAAAATTCCCTCATCTTCTTTAGTCTCAGCATCCGTTATGGCTTGCAAATTTTAGAAGCCTCAGACGTGTAACCAGAGAAGGTTCCCATTGTTTTTAATCTGGTGGGATGTAGGGTAATATTTTTAGTGTTATTTTATGTTCTATTAGATTGAAAACTTAGTCTTTTGCTAGCAATTGCCGCTAGGGCATCCATGCCATTTCGTTCGTTGCAATCCGTGACTGCACGCCGGGGTTTGTCCTAGTTGGGTCAGAGAGAGCAGCATATGTGCCTCCTGATGAGAGACTAATAAGTTTCGAAACCGGAAGAGATGCTTGTTGCACTCTCTGGTTGAACTAGAATATGATGCGGCTGTAGTTTCGTGTTGCAACGAAATTGAAAATAGTTATTTACTTTTGACAAAATATTTGATTATTGAAAAATACTCACCAAACCTTCAACATCTGTACAAACATATTTGGTGCAAGCATCTGGAGATGACCATTCTTCTCCAATTTCGTATATGGTTCCTTCAACAACGCAAGCGATTTGTTTGCAGTATCCGCAACATTCTTTGGATTCCACAGTTGGTGCTACGTATTCAAATCCATAATCACAATTGACTTCACAATGTTTGACTTGGTTCTGTTTCTGAATATATCCGGCATCAGATTTGACACACATGATGGAGGTACAGTAGTCACCTTCCATAAACCAATTGTCTCCTACTTCTTGTACTTTACCTAAAAGTAAAAATTTTCAATTAACAAACAGCAATAAAGATTGATAATAAGAGTAATAGAGAATATAATAATAATAAGCTATGGGAATTGTTGTCAGTTTTTTATCAGGCGCGGCCTCTACGAACGAGGGATGTTCTCTGAATATTTTCAACACCGATACTCAGAAAGCGGCAAGGACACTTGAAATAAAAGATAAACTGATACCTGGTCTTTTTCATTTGAGTCTTCTTCTTCTTCTTTAGCCCATTTCTATCTAACTTTGGACATAGGCCTTCCCCAAATCCTTTTCATATCTGTCTGTCCGTGGCTGCCCTTTTCCAGTGAGTAGTGGAATACCGCTACTCATTGGAGTATTCATTTGAGTACCGTGCTCAAATTCTAGGTGTCGGTAGCTTATTTGCCGATATTGTTCTCGATCTTGCGCCAGTTCTCTGGCGTTGTTCTCTCATCTCTCCGCTGATAAGCCAGTCCATTGATGAAGGTTTCGGAGCCATAAATATTTCTTCCTACCAATTTCTCTTTTTCCCTCGACCTTTTCGATGAGTATTAATTGCAGTATCCAGTATTTGCTACCTGTCATTATATGTATGCTCCAGATATTTAACTTTTCTCTTTTTTTATCATCTTCGTCAAGTCACCTTCGCCTTGACCTATTATGTTTAAGACTTCTATGTTTGAAATTCGTTGAACACATGATATTTTGGGCATTATACAATATGGCTACATCTCAAAGGTTCTAATTTGTTCATCAAATTAACCTTCATCCAGGTTTCACATCCATATAGTAAGACAGGATACACATAACATTTTAGAAACTTGATTCTTAGTTGAAAATTCAGCTGAGAATTGCACAGTATAGATCTAAGTTTCATAAATGCTGAGTTTGAATTTCTTTCAAGGAATTGAAGATCTTCGATACTTTCAGCAAGAATCGTTGTGTCATCTACATATCTTATGTTAATAGTTTCTCCCCCAGTTATTATCATTATTAGCATTGTAGCTATAATATTTTACAGAAAAATAAACCAGCCTTACCGTTGTATTTGCAAGCAACCCTTCTGTAAGTAGGACAACATTGTTGGTAGACGTATTCAGGTACTAATTCGTAATCATCGAAGTCTGAACTCTGTTCCATGATGGGACAATTGGTCTTGGAGCAAGATGCAATGTAGGCGTCTAAAAAACAATTATCAATAAATTAAATGTTAAAGTATTTTTAATACTAATCTACAACTTACTGTTATTTTCATTGTGTAGACATTTGCAAGTTCTGCAGGGTCCGTCGTTCCAGGTGTCATTAGCGTTCTTGAGCAGTTTTTGTTTCTCCAAATCGGTCAATGGACGTTCACCACCTTCAGCGGCAGATGTGAATCCAGTTTCAACGATACATTTTTCTGGCGCTTCGCAAGAGTAGGTTGGACAGCATTTACCTTCTTCTACCTTAATGGAGTAGAATGGTGGGCAGGGTTCGATGACTGGACACCTGTCTTTCTTGCAAACGTAGTTGATGATTGGACAACAGCTGCTGTTGGTGTCAATTTCTTTGACGTATCCTAAAAATGGAAATAACGAAATAATAATCAATACTGCAATATGTAAGCAACATTTTTTTAAATTCCAATAAATACATAAATTAAATATATTCAAATAGATGACCAAAACTCAGAGATGCGGAGATGTCGGACATCCGGTTTATATGTGTTTCATTGAATTGAAAAATGCCTTTGATCGAGTAAAACATACTGAAATGATTGCCATTCTTCAGCAGGTGGGTATTGATGATAAAGTCCTACGCATTATTAAAAATATTTACTAACATCAACGTGCAAATATCAGGATTGGACGGGACACTTCTGAAGAACTTCAAATACGAAGAGGAGTAAGGCAGGGCTGCATTTTGTCTCCACTAATATTTAACATCTATTCTGAGTTTGTTTTTAATAAAGTAGTGGATAATGTTCAATATTGTATGAAAATGTGTTAATTGCAAGCAATTAGGAAGCACTTCAACATCTAATTAATAGGATTACCACAACGTGTCATGAATATGGACTCAAGCTAAACACCGCAAAGACCAAGCTGATGATTATCAAAGCTGATGATTATCAGTAAGACGCCAATAAAACCGGAAGTACGACTAGTAACAGCTTATGGTAAACAACTGAAGAGAACTAACAGTACCACCTACTTTGGTTGTAATCTAAATGGGAACTGGGACTTGAGCAAAGAAATTAAAATACGTATATGTAGAGAAGGCCAGAGCTGCATTCTTTAAGATAAAGAAACTTATGTGGAAACAACATTACATACTTTGAATCTGAAAATTAAATTGGTGAGATGTTATGGGTTCTCTACTCGTTTATACGGTCTCGTAAGGTTGGACTTTAACGAATACACTTCTCAAGAAACTGAAAGCGTTTGAAATCTGGGTATATCGGCAATATCGGGGAATCCTACGAATAAGTTGGGTGGATAGAGTTCGTAACGAAGTTGTTTTGCATCGGATGGGAAAAGTCACGAAAATCGTCAGAACTCGAAAACTTGAATATTTTGGCCATGTTATGCGACACCCAGAGAGATATAATATACTACGTTTAATAATACAAGGCAAGTTAGACGGAATAAGAAGGCCAGGTCGAAAAAGAACGTCATGGCTTAAAAACCCGAGAGAATGGTTTAACAGATCCTCTGCATCCCTCTTCCCAGCTGCCGTCAACAAAACAACTATAGCCAATGCTTGATAATCGATCACGGCACATGAAGAAGAAGAAGATGACCAAATATTTTATGACCAGGGGAGGGATGTTTTTATTTGCTTTATCGTTTACCAAGAACTTTTGATAATCCAATATATGTATGATGTGTTAATACAGGAGTTAAGGGAGATTGGTCTTGATGGAAAAGATCCAACAGCTGGACTGAAAGCAAAAGGCAGAATTGTGGTTCTCCAATATTCTACACACACAACAAGTAGAAATAATTAAGGGCCTGAGAGCCTAAGAGATATCAAAATAATTGGAATTCTCATAAATAATTTACGATAGCAGACAACATAGAAGAGTTACAAGAGATAGAAAATAATATTAATACAGTGAAAGAGGAGTATGGTTTTAACATTATGGTAGGGGAGCCCAAGCGAGGATTTTTGCAGTTACTCGGGAGCGTCAGATTATATCATATGGGGAGAAACCCGGTACCCTGCAGATGTACCTCTACCATATATTTACTCTTAACACAGAGAAGATCGTTAAGCGAGGCCCGAAAAAAAATCTAGCGTTAAAAATACTCGAAATTGTCAGATTAAAATAATGTAGGTTAAGTACGTGCAAAAGAGTGTCTATTTCAAAAATTTGACGATTTGAGCGGGGCGTAAGTAAATGGATGAGTCAAAAAGTTTCAAAAAAAAGCGAATATTTAGCGAAATGAAAGTCAGATCGAAAAACTAAAAAATAAGTCTTCAATATTTTTCAAAAATCTATCGAATGGTACTAAACATGACCCCCACTGAGAGGGGTGGGGGATAAATTTAAAATTTTAAATACAAACCCCGCGATATTTCGTAAAATGAACATCAGATTGAAAAACTGCAAAATACACTTTCAAAATGTTTTTGAAAAATCTATTGAACAGTACTAAACATGACCCCCACGGAGGTGAGGTGGGGGTCACTTTAAAATATTAAATCGGCCCCCCAAATTTTTATTGCTGATTTGAATTCTTTACGTAAAATAAGCAACTTTTATTCGAGACATTTTTTCGAATTATGGATAGATGGCGCTATGATCGGAAAAAACGATTATTGGACATGGAAAATTAAATTAAAAAATGGAAATTCCCCACTAAAATGGAAAATTTTACTTAATTTTTTTGGTTTTAGGACCTAATAATCAGAACCAAATATGCCTCCATAACGCTCGAGTGACTGCAAATTTAGCGTACTTTGCTCCCCTACCATTAATATCACAAACATAAAATTAATGATAATCGGCAGACAATCCCTTATGTAAGAACAGTTGAAAATAAACAACCAATTTATAGACAGAGTTAAGAAATTTAAATATTATCTTGGAATTACCGAACAGTAAATGGGACTGCGACGAAGAAGTGAAGATACGAATAGCAATAGCTAAAAATACTTTTATCAAATTCAATAACTACATTTATCAACTTGAAACTCCGTTGGATCTCCGTATTAGGGTCCTAAAATACTACATATTATGGACAATAATAATGTACGGTAGCGAGTCCTGGTCACTTAAAGTAAGATCGCTAAACCGTATTGAAGCGTTCTAAATGTGTCTCAGAAGATTGCTTAAAATTCAATAGGTCGATCATATTACAATTGAATAGGCCTTAAGAACTAATACCCAAAGAGAGCTTCTAAACATCGTTAAAAAGCGAAAAGTCAGAGAGGACCAGGTCGCAAACGTTTCTCACGGTTCAGAGACACAAGAAACTGGCGAGCGCACTTCACCAAAAGAAGAAGAATAAAAAACTTTTAAACATTTTTATTGGATACCTTGTCCAACCGTTAACTTAGTTTGTATGCTAAGTAGATACATGATGTGTTGTAGTACACTTTATTGTATTTAGCGTTTAAACTCGGATAGTTTTCAAATTGGCACGTAAGCTGAATACCGGAGAATAGAATACCAAGACAGATTCTCGAATGGCAATCAAGAGGTAGGCTCAGACCAGGAAGGCCTAGTTGGACAGAGAGAGTTGATAGAGAAATCAGGGACAGAGAACTTTAAACTGAAATTTATATACTGACCTGGTTCAAGAGGTTCTGTTGAAGTAAGATCAATTTCTTCACATTCTTCTAGAGCTTTGCACTCACAAATGTAAGATTGGCATCCATCTGCTTTGGTAGTCAGTCTGGTAACTTGATCCTTACCACACACCAAGTTTTGTGGCGGTTCGCAAGTTGGTGAGAAAGTAGGTCCAGGAACTAAAAATAAAAAATAAATAGTTTTTTATGTAGTTTTATATGTAGTTATATATGCAAAAATCTGAAAAACTTCAGTACTTACTGCAAGTATATTTGTCACAGCATTCGTCTTCAGCGGTTGGTACTCTGACGGCAGTATATCCATGTTCACAAATAGTCGATGGATCAACACATTCTTGTTTCTCACATTCCAAGTTGGTACCTTGGCACTTACATTTTGTGCATTTGTCCTTCTTCCATTCATCTCCAGGATGATGTCCTTCGTTGTCACAAGTTATGCATTCTCTTGGTGTAACACAAGTCTCGTTTAATAGAACCTTTCCTTTAGGACAGAAGCATCCCTCAGTAGGAATATTCCTCTTTCCTCCCTTTATACCTCCTTTGGTGCCCTCTATGATAGTCTCGCATGTTTCAGGATGAGCTGGTCCGCATGGTGAGTAGAACAAACCAGGATCACAGACTGGAGCTGGGCAAAGATCGTTTCTCCAGTTGACGCAGAAGCCATACTTGGCGCAGTCCTTGGCGTATGCCTCAAGGGCAGTGCAAGATTCAGCTGGATCTCCCTTGCAAGTATCTCTTTGACACCAATCCAAGTATGAAGTTGGATCCAAAAGGTTGGCACACTAAAAAATAAAATTCATAACTTATAAAACGTCTTTTTTTATATCAAAATGTTGGTTTGATTTACATGTTCTTAGTATCGTATATAAATCTTATATTTATTTTTAACTTAGTTATTAACTTTATTACAATTACCTTTCCAAATTTGTTGATATCCAATAATTGCTCACATGGGTCAGGTTGCGTGGGATCTGGTACGCATGTTTCTTCTTTTTCAGCGCCACATTCTTCTTTGTTTTGAGGAAGACCTTCGTACAACCAGCTCAGTTCAAAGTCTAAATCATCTTTAGGTGTATTTTTATCTGGTTTTGTGAAGTCATCCTTTGGTTTTCCATTGCAGTTACCGCAAATACCTTCAAGCTTTCCTTCGAAGATGTAAGATGGTGCCTTCACACTGGATGCGAGTGTTGGGTAAGTTACTAATACCTCAACTTGGATTGTAGGCAGAAGAATATTCATATCGCCACTTGAATCTCTATGAACTTTTACGACGTGTCTAACTTCAGAATAATCATCGATTACTTCTCCGTCCATGATAAGTTTCAATCTTGGTCTATTTTCGTCCTTGAGAACATGTAGTTTGTGGCCTTGGTACAGGATGGTGATTTTTCCTATACACATCTTATGGCTACCTCCTTTAGCACTTGGACATGGGTGGTTGGTAACAAGAACCTAAAACAATGATTAAATGATTAAATTAACATTCAAAATGACATTTTGAACAAGTTCATGTTTATTTTAATGCAATAAATTTGTACCTGGAATTGATGTTCCTGTCCGACAAGTGGAACTTGATCTCTTGACATGACATAGACACAATTTCCATTGATAGTGAATTCGTTATCATCGTAAGTGACGTAAGATACATGGGGTAGAAGGTCACATTCACAATTCTTACAGCTAGATGGAGGAATACATTTGTCTCCTTCTTTGACGTAACCAGGAGGACAGTAGCAACCTGGGAAGCACATATCACTGACCTTAGGACATATGCTTGGGTCAGAGAAGGTGTTACAGCTTGGTTCGCATCTTCTTTGGTAACAATCTTGGAAGATCAATGGAGCTTCACATTCAGTTGCTAAAATTAAAAATTTGGTTATTGCAAAACTCTATATTGTGTTTAAATTGAAATATATGGATAGAAACAGCAACTGCTTTACTTACGGCAATTTTGTTCCACTCTCCAATCAGATATATCAATAGTTGGGTCTGTAGAAAGACATTCGACAACAAAGTTCTGTAAAGCTTCACATTTGCATGATTCTTCTGCTGTAGAGTTTTCGGCTGCGTGTTCTAGGCAAGTACATGTTGTTTCCAAACATTTTGATAAGAATGATTCAACATCCACAACACGGGAACATTGGTCAAGAGATTGCTCCCTAAAAAATCACGGTTCATAATATTTGAAAATTTTCATAATTTAATATATTTGTAGCCATAAATATAATAATGAATTTAAAAACCTTTTATTTTAAAAAACCAAAAATATCAATGTTTAAATTCCACATACCTGACTTTGCTACATATCTTCCATGCAATGTCTTGTTTTTCATCTGGGCAAGATTTAGCTTCACAAATTTGAGGTTGGTCGTGTGATAAGGCCCAACTATCTCCAAATTCTTCAGTAGTCTTAGCCAAGCCACCATCAGGCTTCCTCTTGTCTCCTTCTTTCTCGCCATCGAAGTAACCACACAAACCGTCAACCTAAAACATCACAATATAATTACAACAATCTGTTAAAAAATCCTAATATCTTCAATAGCTTCGATACACTTCGAAGATGATCAAGCCATTTCAGCTGAAGACGAGAGTTATGTAGACTATATATTTAGAAAACTGGAAGATGAGTACACCAAGTGGGGTCTCACAATTAATAAACAAAAACCGATTATTTAGTTCCAGAAAAAAACCAGAAAGCCTGCAAATTGTCAATTGGGACCTCCACGTTTCCAGTAGACCAGTTTGCTATATTTAGTACATACGTTTAATATGTAGCGAGCCGAGATCTATAATTTTACGTAGCTCATGATGAATTGTACTACGAGAACTAGATAGAGATTACACAGGGTGTTTGGTAGAGAATGGGCCATAGCTTAACCTCAGATTCCTGGTGTTAAAATAGGTCGATTTAAGCTAACTTACCTTAGTTCAAAAGTTTTGTTTTTTTGAAAAATGGCTTTGGCAGAGCCAATTAGCCAAACTTGTTTGTGATTGATTGCATATTCATAGTCATAAATTTCTTATTTCATAACAAAGTACATAGTTCAAAAGTTGATAGTAACCGAAATACAGGGTGTCAAAGTTAAACTTTTATTTTATTTATTCTTGAATATTTTCTAACAGGCATGGGATAATGACACAAAATTTAGCATGCGGGGGTTTTTTGGGGCAAGAAATCTAAATTCGCTACCAAAAATGTTGTCTTACCCAGAGGGCGCCACATACTCCTTTCTGCGCTCATTTAATAGGTTCAGTTTTTTTATTGCCCACTCTATAGACTTTTTGAATCAAAACTTTTATTGTCTTAATATTTTTACTTAAAAAAGGTATACTATATTCATCTCGCTAAACTCAACTGTTTTCGAGATATATATATATATATATATATATATATATATATATATATATAATGTTCTTGAACTCCTAAGTGGAGCATAGAGCTTCAGTGAAAACGCGCCATCGGGTTCTATTTTGCGCTAGGGCCTTCACCTCATTCCAAGACTTTCCTTGACTTCTTATCTCGTCCATGATGGATCTTCTCCAAGTTTGTGCTGGGCGACCTCTTTTTCTCTTTCCTTGGGGATTCCACTCTAGGGCATTTTTTGCAATACTGGAACTGTCTTTTCGGAGTGTGTGACCTATCCACCCCCACTTTCTGTATTTTATTTCATTTTCTACCCTCTTTTGTTGGGTCAGGTGTAGCAGATCTTCGTTTCTGATGGTGTTTGGCCAGAAAATACGAACAATTCTTCGTAGACATTTGTTAACAAAGACCTGCAATTTGTCTGTAAGGTATTTTGTCACTTTCCAGGTTTCACATCCATAGAGTAGAACAGACATAACATTTGACTGGAATATTCGGATCTTTGTCCTTGTAGTATATTCTCCAGACCTCCAAACAGGGTTAAGCATGCTGAAAGCTTGTTGAGCTTTTCGTATCCTCATACGAATATCGTCTTCTGTACCTCCGCTTTCTGTTATGACACTTCCAAGGTACGTGAAGTTCTCCACATTTTCAATCTGCTTGTTGTCGATATTAAATAGCGTGTTGCTCCTTGCATTTATTCTCATCGACTTGGTTTTACCGATATTGATTTTTAAACCTATTTTATTGGCCTCAGTGGATAGTGTTTCCAATTGGTCGGCCACATCCTGGAACCTTTGTCCTAACAGGCAGATATCGTCGGCGTATTCCAGATCACTTAGGCGTGTGGTTAACGTCCATTGTATCCCTTTTGTGTCGAAGTCTAGTTTGGAGAGAACATAGTCCAGAGCTATGTTAAACAGAAACGGAGAAAGCACACATCCCTGTCTGACTCCAGTAAGTACGTCAAATTCGTCACTGTTGACCCCATTGTGTGTCACGCTGCACGTCGCCTCAGTGTACAGTGACTTTATAATGGAAATTATTTTATGAGGAATGTTTCTTAGCTCTAAAATTTTCCATATAGCAGCATGAGACAGGCTGTCAAAGGCACGTTCGAAATCGACAAAGACCATGTATAGAGGTGTGTTCCATTCAACCGATTGTTCCATTATTACCCTCACTGTATTAATGTGATCTATGCAGGAAGATTCTGGTCTAAAACCTGCTTGATTCGCTCGAAATTCAACCTTGTTTGTTAATCTTTTATGTATGATGATCGTAAAAATTTTATTTATGACGGTAAGCAAGGTTATTCCTCTCCAATTTTTGCACAGTGTGAGGTTGCCCTTTTTTGGAAGCTTAATAATATTACCTTTTTTCCCAGCCCGCTGGAATGCGGTTTGTTTCCCACACCTCTCGGATTATGGGGAGCAAAAGTTCAGCGGTTGGATGCGGGTCAGTTTTAAGTAGTTCGGCAGCAATGTTATCGATTCCCGGGGACCTGTTATTTCTCAGAGATTTGATAGCTGTTATTATCTCCATTTTGGAAGGGGACTCGCAAGATATATGCAAGTCTACATTCTGCGGGTTTTCGACAATTTCATCCGCGTTATCCCTGGGCGTGCCTAGCATCTCCTGAAAGTGCTCTTTCCATCTCTCTACTTGATCATCCGTTGTAGTAAGTAATTCACCTGTCTTGGATCTTACAATGTTCGAACAGTTGGGCCCATTTTTTGTTAATCGTCTGGTAATTTGGTACAGCTCTCTAGTCCTGTTGTGTTGTGCAGCTGTTTCTGCTTGTTTTGCCAGTTCTTCAGCCCACCTTCTTTTGTCTCTTCTTGCATTCCTTTTAACTGCTTTACTGCTTTATTTTCGAGATAAACGCATTTTAAATCTGCGATGCAAGATAATTTTTAGCATAATATCATTGTAGTGTTATACCCGAAAAATAACTTAAAACCATAACAATTATTGTGCCAGTTGTCAAATTTATGTCATTGCATCGCAAATTCGATTTGAAGAAATTTGTGACACATTTTTGGAAATTTTTCTGGTGTTATTTTTCGGGTGTAACTACATTGATATTATGCTAAAAATTATGTTGCATCGCAGATTTAAAATGCGTTTATCTCGAAAACGATTTAGTTTAGCGAGATTAATGTTTAGTTAATAGAATAAAAGTTTTGATTCAAAAAGTATATACAGTGGGTAATAAAAAAATTGAACCTAATAAATGAGCGCTGAAAGGAGTCTGTGGAGCCCTCTGAGTAATACATCATTTTTGGTAGCGAATTTAGATTTTTTGAAAAACCCCCACATGGTAAATTTTGTGTTATTATCGCATGCCTGTTAGGAAATATTCAAGAATAAATAAAATAAAAGTTTAACTTTGACACCCTGTATTTCGGTTATTATCAACTTTTGTACTAATTTAAGTTAGCTTAAATCGACCTATTTTACCAACAATTTATAGGAATCTAAGAACCAACAATTTATAGGAATCTTAGGCATGGGAGTGAAGTAGCGATTTAGATGATTGCTTTCTAGTTTTAAAATTCGATGCAATAAAATATTTTTTAGTAAAAATAGAACGATAAAAAATACAAGTGTAGGGATCGAATTGTTTCTTCATAGCCATTAAAGCAATTTTAACGTAGATTACTTATACATTAGCACTTTAGGTATTAGGTAAATAAAAGAAGGTCTATTTTTTATATTCTAGCATGAAAGGGGCGAGTCAATTATTATTTGCTTTACATTGCACAGATATATATTTAATACAAAAGCTTATTGAATAAAGAAATATATTTTACCAGAAAGAAATATATACAGAGCAGTATTTAGAAATAAATATGTATCTTTTTTCCTTATGTTAAAGGGGCTGTAACATAATGGTTTTGTAGTGCTATTATTGTTATACTAACTATTAATTTTCCTTACCTTTTCGATAAGTTCTTGATCGACTCCAATCTTGACGTCAGCATCGTGATTCCAAACAATCCAGAAACCATATTTGGTTGAAGTGAATAAGACGGTGTTACCAACTTGTTGTATTGAGAAGTCATCCTGTCTTTCAGCTAGTTTGATAGCTTGATCCAAGGTGTAGGTGTATCCGTCGTATTCGATAGAGAAGTCAGGATGGATGACGAATTGTTGCCAATCATGTTGAATAATTAGGTCTCTAGAGCATGTGGTTGTGCAGGCCTTTCTCACTGAAATAAAGGGGATTTGTTAAATATAGGAGAAATTATTTTTTTATTGAAACCTTTAAATTGTAGTATGACTTTCTTTTGCGATCTGTATCCGAAAAAAGGTAAGCATTGTGAACAGATCCTGCTTTAAAATGTTTTATTTAATGACATATTTTAATTAGCGAGCAAACATAATAATTAAAGAATATTAAGAAATTTTTTAGGAGGCATTCATAAATTGGTACTGTGCAAAATCTGAATGAAAAATTCAAGTACTGTTCTAGTACTGATCAAGTTATGTTGAAATCTTAAGAACTGATAATGAGGGTGTGTGACTTAATAAATCTAAAGTTTAGTTCTTTGAGTTTGGCCGGAAAGTTTAAGAATCTAGGTTTTATTGTTTATTATTTGGTAGAGACGATATCTGGGCAATAAGTCATAGAAGATGTACGTGATTTGAAACATCTGGACGAAAAGATATAATTGATTACACTAACAATATATAATATAGAGTCCACACTGTCTACTCACTTAAAACATGCTAAAGAGTTTAAAGGTACTTCAAAATCTATACAACATGAACTCTTAGATTGTATGTTTTAGATATATAGGTAGCAAATTTTAAGAGAAACAAAACAGTGTTTATTTTTTGCTTCTGGACTCTGAAGGCTGTTGAATACCCTCGACAGCAATACAGATAGATGAAGCTGTGTTAAATAAAGCAAATGTTCTGTGAATAATTATTGAAAACTGTTAAAATAAAAAAAATCATGCCTAGGGCATGTTCCTAAAGAAGACCGGTAGAGAGTCCTTCGGATTATCATGAAAGGTAAAATCAAGGGCATCAGAAGAATTGAAAAGAAGCGGATGTCATAGCTCAAGACTATTTGCGATTGGACAAGAATGAAACTCTGAAAATCGTAAATAACTCGTCAATGTAATTGCCAATGTTAAGGAGAAATAGTACGCCAGGCGTACACTAAAAATACCATGGACCGTTATGCTGACAAATCTAGCAGTCCTTTAGAGAGCAAATGCTGCTTATAATAACTCGAGAACTGCTTGATAACATCAAATGTAGAAAGATGGCCTATTTTGGACACGTGGTAAGGGGAGAACGATATAATATTTTTCAATTTATTATGATGGGTAAAATCGAAGGACGCAGAGGAATTGGTACAAAACAGGCCTCTTGGTTGAAGAATAACAGAGTGGAAAGGAATAAAGAAAGCAGAGCAACTATTTAGAATATAAATCCACGAGGAAAATAAAATTCCTGTAGCTGCTGTATACCATAAATCACAAAAAATACAGGATCCTTTGTAAAAGGTGTATTTAAAAGACCCTAATAAGGGTTACATCACAAAACAAAACGTTTTCGGATTAACAAGTAATCCATCATCAGTGTTAAGCAACTTAAGTTCGATTAATTCTAACAACAAATGGATATTTGATAATGTTTTATTTTTAACATCAACATAAATTTTAAATTCATTGGCTGAAGTAACAAAACAGTTCATAACGTCCTATTGACAATCTGTCTCTGTCATACTTCTGAAGTTCCTTCACCTTTCAGTTCAGTTGATACTCAGTTTTCAATATGTGAGGTTCATCCCTCTCATATCACATCCACGTGGGTTAGAGTCTTGTGTTTCCCTGTGTAATATCCAGGAATATGTGCAACATCCAACTATTTTAAACATAATATGTAGTATAATATAAGATCTTATACCTTTTAAAGGGTTTTTACCCATAACTTTTTGGTGGTTCACGCATGCATGTTATTCTAAGTATGACCTTAGTCAACTTTTACAACATTTACTCTTATTAATTAGGATATACTTATCATTTTAGGGCTTAACACTGATGATGGATTACTTCTTAATCCGAAAACGTTTTGTTTTGTGATGTAACCCTTATAAGGGTCTTTTAAATATACCTTTTACAAAGGATCCTGTATTTTTTTTATTTAGAATAGCTCGAGACAGAGACAGTTTTGCATTTTAATCGCCAAAGTCAACGGGAATTGAAGGGCATGTTAAGAAGAAGAAGGGGAAATAATATGTCGTCAAAAGGAGACGTTTCATCTAAATTTAAGTAACTATTAGTTTCTTTTATCTTAATATAGGTAATTGCAGATATTTTCTTTGTGTGTGTAATGTGTAGGATATGATAGTTACTTGTTTTGCCTAACGAATGATCGATTTATTCAATTCTACTAATAGCCTTTTTTGAATATTCTTTGATTGTGACGAAGATGGGTAGTATAATTATTCGGATCTCTTTTTTCATTTACCCTCATTTTTTTTTATTTCTATTGATAAAAATATAATACTTACATGATATTTCCCATTCGTCATGTTCCAAATCTCTAGCCAAAACATGATTACATATGTCATATTTATATTCAACATTGTCGAAGGTGTCGAAAGTTTTTCCAGTAACTTTACATGTTGCGTCTGGTTTGGGTGGGAGTTCACAGTGGAATTCTTGGCAGTCATTAACAAATTCATCAAAAACTAAAATTAATCCATTGGAACACTGAACATCAGGACAAATTTCTCCACCACCACCACCTGGATGCCAATCTGGTACACAGATGTACACTATACATTCTTCTACTAATTGTTCGAGGTCGTGATTGCCTCCCTTAGTTGGGTATGTCGGTTTTTGCAGATTCCATTTCTTAGGTGCTAAAAAGATAAACAAATTTAATTAACATAAAACTATTTCAGGTAGAAACAAGACTATTCGTTATAAATATTTTTTTCTACGACCGTTTAATAACATGTTCATTATTCACCATTTCTGAATAGATGATAACACCCATTATTTTAAGCGTAAATAACTCACATAAGGTAATAACAGTGTATCTCCACTCTATATTTACCTTACCTATAAGTCTGACCTCATTCATGTTAAAAACCATGGAAAAAATCTTGAATGAACACATCAAGAAAAACAATTTAAATGAAAATCCACTGCACCAATGGCAATGGGCGTATCAGGGAGGGAAATCAGGTGAAGCCGCCCTGCACAATCTAGTGTCGGAACTCGAAAGGAGTCTGCATCAGATAGAAGTCGCCCTTGCTGAATTTTTAGATATAGAAGGTGCATTTGATAATACCTCAATCGAGTCTATACAAAGTGCACTGGCGAGGAAGAAAATCAACAACACAACATGCAAGTGGATTATTCAGATGCTTCAGAGCAGAATAATATCCACAGATACGTATGAAGATACCATAAATCTGAGGGCAACTAAGGGATGCCCTCAAGGCGGTGTATTGTCACCGTCATTATGGAACATAGTTGTCGATGTGCTAAGCGCCCAAGGAATCTGGGTCCAGGGTTTCGCAGATGATATTGTAATAGTAACTAGGAGAAAATTTCCCAGCACTGTTGCGTATCAGATGCGATATGCCCTTCACTACATAGAGAACTGGTGTCTGAAAGAGAACCTCTCCGTGAACCCTTCTAAAACTAAACTGGTAACCTTTACAAATAAGAGGAAGCTTACTGAACTGAGTGAGCTGAAATTATTTGGAGAGGTACTGGAAAGAACCAATGAGGTTAAGTATCTAGGGGTAACCCTGGATTCGAAACTCAATTGGAATACTCATATTACCAATATAACCAATAGGGCTAAGCGACTCTTCTGGAACTGCAGACGAGTTGTAGGTAAAACCTGGGGATTGAAACCAAAGGTGATCTGTTGGTTATACACATCAGTGATACGACCGACAGTCACTTATGGGTCAGTACTCTGGTGGAGAAAGACGGCTTTGCAATATTTGTGACCACTCTCACCACCCTACAAAGACAAGCTCTTCTAAATATAACAGGAGCCTTGAATAGTACAGGAACGGCTTCATTAGAGGCTATCACAGGTCTCCCTCCGCTGGAATTATATATTTCGGCGGTAGCATTTATGACCATCCTGAGACTCAAAGCAAACAATACTTGGAGGCCGAATTATGTATTGAATAGCCACACAAACATTACTGGGACTATACTTGAGGAATCCATCTTTATGATGAACTCAGATATGATGACACCAGAACTAATCTTCACTGAGAAGATTAACACAATTATACCATCTAGAGAACAAAAAGTCCCAAACATTAATTGGGACTTAATATGGTTCACTGATGGATCTAAAACTGCCAATGGTACTGGATCAGGAGTCTTTGGGCAAACATGCAACTGTAATAAATCTTACAGCCTAGGTCAACACACAACGGTGTTCCAGGCTAAAGTTTTTGCTTTGGTGGCCTGCATTGATGAAATCATTAATGAAGACCCTAAAGCTAATAGAATCAACATTTACACAGATAGCCAATCGTCTATTCTGGCTGTGAAGAACCCTCTCACCAAATCAAAATTGGTGAGAAACTGCAAAGATCTCCTTAATAACCTGGCAAAAGACAATAAAGTGTCTTTAATATGGTGCCGGGTCATGAAGGGGTGTATGGGAACGAACGAACAGATATGTTAGCGAAACAAGGCTCGAGAGAAAATTTTGAAGGCTCAGAACCTTTCTGTGGCATCACTAAAGATGCTATGAAAAACGGGGTTCAGAAATGGCTGCTGATAAAGAATCATCAAAATAAATGGAGAACCACTCAATGGCAAATATAGACTAAAAAAATAATCAAGAATATTGATAAAAAAACTCTCGAACAGTTTGACGAACCTCAATAAACAAAAGATCAAAACGGTCACTGAAATGGTGACTGAACATGGCCGTTTAAGAAATCACCTATAAAAATTAGGTAAGGTGAGCGCACCATGGTACAGAAAGTGCGAAATGGAAGAAGAGGCTGCCATACATATACATACTATGCCATTGTAGTGTGCTAGGTGATGTAAGGCAGGACTTCACTGGTTAAATGAGGTTTGAACCAGAAGAGATCCTAAAACTACCAATAAGAAAACTGTTGGCCTTCGTTGAGGCCACAGGACTTATTAAAGTTTAAGGAGAAGAACAGGGTTTGGTACAAAGATCTTATGACCAAGTGCTAGAGACTAACGAGTCTCGCCTGAGTTAAGAAGAATAAGACCTCAGAAACAGACGAACCACTCTGCAGCCCTACTCTGTGGCGCCACAAAGTAGCTTCTGCTGATTAGCCGTAAATTCTTATGTAAATTAAACGTGCTATTCCAGACGAGCGACACTGGCCAGCCTCTGTCGCCGATCATCGCCGCTAGTGGCGTCCACTACAAAATCATTGGAGCTACAAAATCGCCTGTCTAAGCCACTTTGTGGCTCCACTCAGTAGCGCTGCAGAGTGGCTCGTCTGCTTCTGGGGTTACGTCCTTAGATGCCGCTCAATACACTTTATAGGTGATATAGAAGACGTGAATAGATTCATGTACTTAGGAATGGACCTAGCTACAAATAATGAAGAAGAATCGGAAATAAATAGAAGGCTTATGCTGACAAATAAAGCCTATTTCGCAATGGGCCACATATTTAAATCACGAGACGTACACAGGAAAAGAAAACTCCGAGTATATAAAATAATATTCAGGCCCATAGTAAGTTGCGGGTGTGAAACATGGGTATGAGACTGGTATGGGAGGAGATTCCTACAGGCAAAAGAACTTGGACGTCCTAGAATGCGATGGAGAGATAACATCCAAGTAGATCTCTGGAAAATGAACATACCATTTGACCCTAGGTTGATGGAAGACCGAACAAATTGGAAAAAAGTTGTACAGTCAGCCAATGCCCTCCCAGGGTGTAGCGCTACGTGATGATGATGATGATGATGATAGTAAGTTATGGGTGTGAAACATAGATTGGTTATAACACAGAAACCTGCCAATGCATTAGACATGTTCGAAAGAAAAATATTGCGTAGGATACTGGGCCCAATAAGTGAAAATAAGAACTGGCGAATTAGATATAATAAAGAAATATTCGAACAATATAGCGATACCAATACTACCACAACACAATAGACGTCAGAGATTATGGTGGGCAAGGCACGTGGTCCGCATTCATGAGAAAAGAATCCCCAGAAACTTCAGCTGGACCGTCAGTGCGAGTACGAGGTCCATCGTTTGACGAATGCGCATCATTATCGTCACGCATTTTCACACTTTCAGCTATATTTGGTGAACTGTAAATCGAGATGATGCTGAAGCAGCCCAAGGCCCGGTTTGGGCTGTAGTACCATTGGATAAATGGAGATCTGTGATAAAGTTCTGTAATAAGGCTAAGACTCCACGGGCGACAAATTTACGCTAGCAGTCGCCGTAAAACGAACTTAAGGTTCGGCGGAACGGACTAGGAATAGCCGAACTGAACCGACTACGCACAAGTCCTGCAGTCGGTTCAGTTCGGCTATTCCTATTCCGTTCCGCGGAACCTTAAGTTCGTTTTACGGCTACTGCTAGCGTAAATTTGTCGCCCGTGGAGCCTTAGCCTAAGTTGCCTTAGCTTGATTACCTTGCCAGTTATCGTCTGCTGTCGCGTGGCTTGGCAACGACAAATAACGATAACAAATAACCCTATTCTAAAAAAAATCTCAGGGAAAATTGTGATTGAAATTGAAACTGACACTACACCTGAAATTACCGAAGCTGCAAACCAAATTGTTCAAATATAACAATAAATACTTATAAGGAAAATGCTAAGTAATAATGTACTTAGTATTAAGATTTTTATATAACTTAAAAAATGTGTGATGTAATTTATATCAATTAGACTATGTAATAAACAAAATGTTGAGTAAAGTGATTTTTTTATTAATATTTTGTTCGACTACTAATAAAAACAGGTCGTAGAAAAAGTATAGTATTCTACTCACATGTAATAGATATTACTTAATCTAATGAGTTACGCAAACTTCATCATCGTGAGTAATAGCCATCATTACATGCTCGTCGAATAATATACTACAATAAGTTAGTATTTTCTGAAAAAATTGTTTGACTTACGTTGTTTGACAGGTTGGTATCCTCCTTTAGTACCTCCTTTAGTGCCTCCTTTAGTACCACCCTTGCTGTATGAAGTTTTAACGTTATTGTTCCTTATCATTTGTGATGTATATCTATTGCTAGTTTTTCTGTACTTATTATTCTTTGGTACCCTTTTAAATCCTTCAGGACATACTATTTCAATACACTCTTCTACAAAAATAGAAATATTAGTATTGAAATTGAAAAAGACTGTATGACTTGTACACACTTCTAAGTAGGTCAAACCGGCAAACAGGTGTATGCTCTCAAAAAAAAATTGATAGTATGTAAAATTTTTTATTAAAATTAGCTGAGTAGGTACTTTCAACACATCACGTGCCATCATCAGAGCTTCATCCTATAGGTATAAATCCTTCATAGAAGAGTAATTGCCAAACAACATATTAAATTGAATAGATACTGGGCTAAGCCTCGGATCTCGGGTGTAAAGGGTTTTTACACGCAAGATCCGACGCTTAGCCCAGTATCTATCCATTTAATATGTTGTTTGACAATTACTCTTCTATGAAGGATTTATACCTATAGGACGAAGATCTGATGATGGCCCGTGATGTGCTGAAAGTACTCAGCTAATTTTAATAAAAAATTTTTACACACTATCAATTGTTTTGAGAACATACACCTGTTTGCAGGTTTGACCAGAAATATTAGTGCTTCTATGAACGCCATTGACTTTAAGAAAAATGAAACAATCTCGTTACCTTTGGGTGTAGTAGGTTCGTTGGTGGTGGTCAAAGGAGCGTTAGTGGTGAATACAGAAACTGTGGTACTTTGAGTTTCAGGTGCACTAGTTTGGGTGGTAGGTTGAGGAGTAGAAACTTCGGGCCTACTTGTTGGTCTTGTAGCTTCAGTAGGTTTAGTAGTGACTTCTTGTGGTGTTGGACTAGTTTCCAAGCCTGGTGTTGTAGTCTCTTCTGGAAGAGCTGAACTTACTTCAGGAATAGTTGAGCCGCAGTTTACTTCATCATCAGGACAATCTACGACACCGTTGCACCATAGCGTTGAATTGATACAGATGTTACTAGTTGGGCAAAGAGTTGTTCCTTCTTCGCAGAACTTGCAGGTGCAGGCACATGTTGCTGTTACTGTGCTTCTCATGAACTGCAATGTTAAAGGCAAATTTAAGTTATATGTTTTAATCACACTCATATTGAGATAAAAATATTTTTTAAGACTTTATTTTATAATATAATTAAACAATAATTACCGGTCCACAAGGTTGACATTTCTTTGGTTCACAGTATTCAACTCCACCAAGTTTACAGACACATTCTGAACAATCTTCTTTTTCAAATACTGCTCCAACAGGATATCTGGAATAAAGTTTATTGTAAATAAAGAGTATACTTAAGTTTTAAACTACAATTTTAAACATTATTTAGGACCAGTATAAAATTCTATATTTATTTGATAATTACAATTATATTGATATCTGTTGAATGCATTGACGAAAAAAGAGAGAAAGATAACATCCCAATAGAGAAAAAAGTCATTACAGCAGTAAAACAATTTAATAAAACTAAGCTCCTGGAACAGTTGGCATTTCTTCTGAGCTTTTAGAACATGGCGCAAAAATCTAACGTATTGTATATACATATAGGGGGGCAGAACTACCAGAGGACTGGAACGCAGGTATAATTGTTAATATTCACAAGAAAGGAGATCAAACCATCTGAGTCAACAGAGAAATTATGCTTTTAAAAGTGGTCCCGATAGATTATCGGGATATCGTGGAAACATAATAGGCAAATACCAGTGTGAGTTTCGCAATGAAATATTAACGTTCCATCAAAAAATTCTTTTTAAGACAAGCTTTGGCAAAAATATGATTATAGAATTGACACTCACCATCTGTCTTTAGATTTTAGACGTGCTTATGAAGTCTAGAAAGAAATTATCTATACGAAGCCATGGTGAAATTCAACAAGTAAAATTAGTAAAATTAGTGAAATAAACCCTCTCACAATTCGAGTGTAAGGTTATAATGCAAAACGGAGTATCAAGAATCTCTTTTAACTTTGCTTTAGAAAAATCTGTTAAAGAATCTAGAATAACAACAAAAGAACCATTATTAATAGAAGTGTAAACATCCACATAAATGCAAGAAAAAAGCCGTCCCTGGACAAATCTATCTAGGCTCACAGAATAAATCAGAATAATGTAGTAAATAAATGCAGACATTAATAAACGAATATATATGACAAATAAAGCAAATTTTAGATTAAAATAGTTTCAAAAAACGAAAAGAATTGGGATGTCTAAAAGCAAAATCCTCAGACATATTTATAAACCCGTGAAGAAAACGGATTATGGCACAGGCGCCTTGAATTTTACTGCTTTGATAGTAAATCTGATCTTACTAAGTCCGTCAAAAGACACACGCTGCTGTGGCTAGACCTCATAGAAGGAATGAACAAGATATAGTCACCGAAACCCATTTATATAATCAATATTCAATTTTTCACATGTAAAAAATAATGTTATATTTTTTTACTGTATTAAATTCGTAATTACAACCCTTAATTTTAAATAGTTTTTAAGTCAGTCCTGTCCAATATTACCGTAATTCCATCCCTACCCAAACAGATAATAATTACTTGGACATTTTTACGAGAGAGAAAACGCTCTCTTCTAGTACAACAGACAACTCCTCTTTAAACACCTGTCGACATCAGCACCCGTCACATGCACACAGGACAATTCTCATCACATCCTTCTTCGCTTGAAGGAAAAGATAAGTGGACCTTTCTTTTTTGCTAAATCTCAGTACGAAACGAACATTGTGATTAGTAATTCGCTCTTTTTGGTGCTATTACCCAAGGCGTACGGATAGCTTGTGCTACCCCCGTGCGTCACACAAATATATTGTTTTGCCCCTTTCTACGTGGGTCACATTAACGCGAAACAAACGCTCTTGTTCTCTGTGCCATAATTTAAGACAATACTTCGACACGGTACTCGTGAATCCATGAATAAGGTTTAATAGTGCACGAATCCGTAGGTAGTCAAAACGTGAGTGAACTGATACACCTGTTTAGAAAAAAAAATGCGAGACACGTGTGTAGTCACCACGCGAGCGAACTGCCGAACTGGTACACGTGTGTAAAAAACGCGAGCAGTGGAAATTTAATGAAGTATTGGTAAGAGTTTTATAAACTTATTTATAATATTGTCTGTTGATATAAAGCAGGGCCGTTCGGTACATATTTTCAATATGATGCAAGTCTTCGAAATGCCGCCCCTTAAATGGTCGTAATTCCTTTGATGAGCGCTCAACATAAATCCATAAATTGTATACCTCAATGTCGAAATAACAAAGAAATTATAGAAATAGATAAACATTGTAGGTATATATAATATTTATACTTTCGGCTGACACTTGGTCCTATATAAATATTTTTAATTATTGAATGGTTCAATTTGTATTTTGATTTTACTGATTATGCCGCCCCTCTTATGATGCCGCTTGATTCGACTGCCTCACCGCATCATAGCACGGCACGGCCCTGATATAAACCCTTATAAATTCCCGTTTGAACCAGCAAACCTCACCTAAAATATATAGTTCGCAAAACTTTAATATTAATGCTTTATTCTTACAACCAATGAAAGAATGATTGATAAGAAGAGGCAGGCTCATAGGACGATTTAAGGACTGTGTGAAGGAAGACTTAGGAAGGAAGGAAGGAGTGTTAAGAGTACACAATTTAACAACCAAGGATTGTATTTGTATAACCAATGATGATAATACTAAAATTATGTACTTACTTGACAACTCCAACTACGCAAGGACATTCAGGTCTATCAACGCATCTCTGTCCATCCCAGTATTTGGTTGGTAAGCATTTGCAAACGTCAAGTTCAACATTGGTATCGATTACTCCAGGACAATAGTTACACTCGTATGCAGTGGTAGTAGTTGATGGTGTGACTTCCTCGGGGGTAGTAGTAGCTAAAAAGTTAAGGTAGGTATATTGATTTTGCTCAATTGGTCTTTAGCAAATACTTAAGTTTTATAAACAGATTAAATGCTAATAGTATTGGTACCAAAACTTGCACTTACGGTATGGGAGATAGCAGCCTTGTACTTCAAGTCTCATCTGAATTGTGTTCTTCCATTTCTTAGGAATGACCTTTAAGTATCTAGCCATGATTGGTAATTCAAAGTAGTTTACTTGAGGAAGGTTCTGGTTGAAGTTTCCAGGGAAGATTCGTTCTTTTTGTTCATACATAACCTTGTTCCAGTTTATTCCATCGTGGGAATATTCAACAACGTAATTTTCAACCCAACCATCTGGTCCTCCCTTGGTGGTCAAACCAGTTAATTCTCTTGGTTCCAAGAAGTCAACCTAAAATAGCAAAATACAAAACGATTAGCTCAATTCAGTTTTGCAATATTAACGTTTACTTACCACTATCCATTCGGTAGGTGAGTTGGTGAGTGGCTGCCAAGCAGATTCACTGTTGAGTGGCAGACTGGCTTTGTCGTGTCTGACATCGACAGAAGAACTTACTGAAATTTGGGAAAGGGATAGGTTGCCTTCAGAGAGACCCATAGGATCGTCACAAATCTGTGGGGCTACTGTAGTGTGAACCTAAAATTATAATGAAATATTTTAATGTATGCAAATATAAGAAGCATTGCATTTTTTTTATAAGAATGACATATTCTTATCTTATATTATTTTCTCATAGATTACTCACTAATGCCGAGCAGCAATTACTCGAAGCAAGAACTTTACCAGCATATTTTAAAATACGAAATTTCTTAAGTTTTTGAGAATCAGAGTACCTACCTATCTTTCTTCTATGGACTGCTCTTTTTTTGTGTCATAGACATGTTGGTAAGTTTCATTCATAGTAACAATATGACTTAAGAAGTTTTTTTGACCTTCCAATCGAGCTTTAAGCTAATAGGTTTATTCCTGCAAGCTTGTGGCCAACATTTGGATATTTGGTGATCTATTTTGCAGGAATCATCAAATCCCAATCAATGTGAACTTGTACCAGGAACTTAGAATGGAAACCATCAAATCCAGGTGATTTAATTGGTTTCATTCATTTCCTTCAGCGCATGTGTAATTTCACAAATAATAAATATTGTCGAATATTCATTCTGTTCATTTGTTTTAATATTTAATACTATTTAATTTAATGTTTAAGTCTCTTTTCACCTTGGTAGTATGTGTTCGGCCTTGTGGAGCTCTGGATAGAGATACTATATGAGAGGCAACCTTTCTAGGAGACATTTTATCCTCTCTGGATTTCAGTTGTTTAGCTTCTCCTATTTTTCATAACAGAGCAGGGCCGTAACTACGATGTTGGGGGCCCGGGGCAAACGTCATCTGGGAGCCCTCTACCAGGGGGCCTGGGAGGTTTATCCCCAGCGGAAGGGGGGATTCTGGAAAAATGTTGTGACATTTAACCCCTTGAAAACGCATTTTAATGCATGCCATGACTGACATTTCTTGTATCTTTATATTGCTATTTTAGACCAACACAAAAAAAATTTTGAAATCACCTTATTTTAAGCTAAATAATTTTGTAAGTCCCATCAATATAACATCTTTATATATACATCTGTTGGCAAATCTGAAACAAAAATGTTATATGGTATGGGCGATTAAATACTCCCCTGCAACATCTCTTCCTGGACTTGTTGTAGCTTAGCCCGGGTCCCCTCTTCCAATGGCATTTTAGCTTTTATTACGCGGAAATAACTAATTTCCTAAGTAATAATTAAAATTTTTATGTTAAGGTCTCAGGGGCCCCAGCTTCGCCCAGGCCTCAGGGGCCCCTCTTCTGTTCCAATTTGCATTTTAGTCAAAAATACTAATTTTCCCAGCGAAAAATTAAAACTTTATGTTGAGGACTAGGGTGCCCCTGTAAGATCTTGTTAAAATTGTGTCAGTTGAAAATATTTCGTTGGGATCGGCTTTTAAAATACATATTTTTATATTCCTCGTTCAAATTTATGCACAGTCAAAGAAAAAGTAGCCCCTGCGGGGCCCCTTTGGCTGGGGGCCCTGGAGCGCTGCCCCGGTTGCCCTAATGGCAGTTACGGCCCTATAACAGAGACAATACATACCGGCTTGATTTTTTGAAGTCAAGTTTTCGACAGTCTATCGCAATTATTGGCATCTAGCTGTATCGATGTTTTGTAAGAACTCGTCGACTATCTCTCTGTCATTACTTTCGGGAAACTGCTCGTATAATATTATATAGTCTTCACATGTTTCAGTCCATCCCGGCACATTTTCTGTGCGATACCCCCTGTACCACATCTTAACTCAATATTCAGATAATTCTAAAATGCTTTTAAAAAATACGAAATACTTCATTACGATATTGTTTATATAGAATATTAAATAACAAACAGACGATCAATGTATACCACGAATGTGAGGCCCGCATTTTGATGACACGGTGACTTCTGCTGAGTAAGCAATAAACATATTATATCATAAGTATATACAAAGTTGACATTCAGAGATTCAGTTAGGTTTGGGGTTGCCTGCCACCTAGAGTAGTATATAATCATTGCCGTCATCAGATGAGTACTATCCATATTAAACAACTGTAATTAACAACCAATAAAGTACTGATAGGTAAATAAGTGTATTCCTGCTGACCAACTCCATACCAAGGGTAAATACCACTCCCCATCTTCACACCCCTAGGGACCAGGGATTGCTTGCTTTGCAGCGCTTGTTACTACACCCACAAATTTTTCGTAATTTATGCTGATTGGGTGGATCTAGCTCAAGGTGTGGTCTAGATGTTTAGAGAAATTCTTCCAGTTCGCTCTACCAAGATTCAACCTAGGTCGAGGATATGATCTAATTAGGTATTGGAATTAATATTCCGAGGGTGAAACAAAGGACAATCTTGAGTATGCAAGAAGTCGTCAAATGACACTTCTTGCAGCTGTTAGGGGTCTATTATTGGTATCTTTTGAGATTATTTTCTCCATGCAGCGGATTTAAATGTTCCTCTGTTTTTGGAATCAAAAACTAGATATGTGTTTTGCTCTTCGGTCCAATAGACCAGTGCCTCCCCATTTTTGGTGGCTATTTTTTGGTGGCTATTGAAGTCACCGATGTATATAGAAGTGTGTGAATGAGTCTTTATCACTTTTTACTGACAAATTTACATTTCAATTGCAAATTTACTTTTTTTTGAAGATTTCGATCCATTGTTCACGGTTGCATACAAAGGATATTGACTGAAAAAGGGTATTAGGCATAAGCATTTGTAAATCTATTTGCCTCTTATCTGTTTTAAATACATAGAGTATACTTAATAATACTCCAATTTTTTAATATTAGAATTTCATAAATTTACAATAATACTTCTCTAAAGTTAACTAAAATTACTCTTTGTTGCTATGATAACTAAATGTTTTTTACCTTAAGAATAATACTTACAATGATGGTTGTGGGTCTATGAGTGGTGGTTGAATGGCGAGTGGTAGGTCTTCTAGTGCGATGGGTTGGCCTGGTGGTATGTCTAGTAGGTTTGGCGGTTAGAGTGGTAGAAGTTTGCATTTCTCCACATCCAACAAGTTCAACTCTTAAAGAGATTCCATTGTTCCATGTCTTTGGATTAATACGAATCTTCGTTGCTTCAACAGGCTCGTCGAAGAATTGTTTGACTTCAGTTGTTGCATCGGTAGAACCTCTGAATATCTAAAAGAGATGTTGATTAATATCTATTTTCTTGAATTTTTTTGAAAATAAACACTGTATTTATATGTACTTACTATTGGCAATTTAGTGTTCTTATCCAAAACGTAGTAGAAGATATGACCATCTGGACTGTATAAGACTCTGTAGCTTGTAACATATTCGTCGTATAATGGACTTCCCTTAACAATTACTCCGTAAACGGGTTCTTGTTTTCCAAGATCGATTTCTAGGAATTGGTTCTCGTTGGTATATCTAGGAGCCCAGCTTCCACCAGAAGTTTCGCTAACATCGCTGTCCAATCTTGCATTGTTTGGTGCGAAGATATCTTCCAAAACGCTGCTTGCACTAAATGCTTCATCAGGTAATGGAGAATCACCTTGGATAAGTGGAACGAAGCTAAAAAAGATATAGATCATAAGAAAATGCCAATAATAGCTGCGAAATGTATGGTAACCTAATAAAACTAAAAATATGGCCGCAAACGTTACCACTAACATGGAAACCATAAAGAGAATATTATATCCATTTTATGACAGGTAAAGAGTATGTTTAGGAACATGATCTATAGACCAGGTAATGGCTTATTACTACCTAGGTCATAAGATTCGCATAGAAAATGATATCCAAAGAATTGAGCTTCTCCGTCGTATAAGACTAACTTGGGCAGCCTTCAGAAGCTGAACCATATTTTCAAATCGTCTGACGACATACCAATATGCCTTAAAAGAAAAACCTTTAATCAGTGTGTTTTTCCAGCGTTGACGAACGGATCGGAAACTTTGACCATAACAAGGAGAACAGTGCAAATGCTCCGTGTCTCTCAAAAGGCGATGGAGGCTATGTTGGTCGTTTCACTACGAGACAAGATCCCAAACCGCCAGCTACGACAAAGATCAGGAGTGGCTGACGTAGTAGAGACAATATCAACACTGAAATGGAACTGGGCAGGTCACGTGGCTCGAATGACAGATAATAGATGGATAAAGCGGATAGTGAAATGGAGACCAAGAGATGATGTCTACCGAAGCAGAGGTTATCCACCAACACGTTGGACTGATTATCTAGAACGTTGTCATAGGAATTGGATGCAAGATATCTTCTTCTTAACGTGCCCTATCAAGTCCCCTTGACGTTGGCGATTAAGATGGCGAAACTGTCTCTGTCTCGAGCTATTCTAAATAGGTGTTCTGTTTTCTTTATTCCCGTCCACTCCCGGATATTCTTCAACCAAGAGGCCTGCTTTCTACCAATTCCTCTGCGTCCTTCGATTTTACCCATCATAATAAGTTGAAAAATATTATACCAGTCTCCCCTTACTACGTGTCCAAAATAGGCCATCTTTCTATATTTGATGTTATCAAGCAGCTCGCGGGCAGCATTTGCTCTCTTAAGGACTGCCACATTTGTCAGCACAGCCGTCCATGGTATTTTCAGTATACGTCTGTGCAGCCACATTTCAAAGGCCTCCAAACGACAAATGGTGGATATTTTTAATGTCCATGCTTCTACACCATACAAGAGGACTGACCAAATGTAACATTTAATCATGCGCTCGATTCTACATTTTATCTCTTTATCTGGATCTAGTTGTTCAGTAATATGGCAACCAAGATATTTAAAACTGGGTACTCTTTGAATTATATGACCATCAACATATAACCGTGAATCTTATATAACATATAACCGAAATACCATGTATTTTGTTTTTGAACAGTTTATGTTCAGGCCAAACTCTCTTCCCACTGTGTCAATGGCATTTAAAAGATGTTGTAATCCATTCATATCATCACTTAAAATAACTGTATCGTCTGCATATCTGATTGTATTTGTAAGAATTCCATTAACTTTCACACCCCATTCCAAATTATGCAGCGCTTCCTTAAATATTATATCTGAATATAAATTGAATAACAGTGGGGACAGTATACAACCCTGTCTGACACCTCTTTGTATTTTGCATATTTCTGTTGATTTTTTATTTATGCAAGCTGTCGCTGTTTGACGCCTGTATAATTTTTCTATGATTCGTACATCTTGACTATCAACTCCTATGCAAAATATACAAGACCGAAACAGACGGAAAATTATCCAGCAGTGGACATGCTGTATATGTAATAATGAAAGAGTAAATATTGTACAAGGATAAGTATGTAAGTAAAAACTCTACCTGTCTTTAGCACATTCACTTGGTGGTGTAACGCTTGGTGTAGCGTATGATGTTCCGGCGGGTGTAGTGACAGTTCCGGGCGTTTGAGCGTCTGTGCGTTCTCTTTTGCTTACGAATTCTTCGGTGACTTCACTGAGTGTAGTTGAAGGTGTGGTGTATGCACCAGCAGTAGTCTTCTTCTTGGTAACGAATGGAGGTTCAGTTATTTCTGATAACGTTGTAGGTGGCGTAGCAGTTGTGGCGAATTCTGAAATAATAGAATGTGCAGTGATGTAAAATAAAAACTTTAAAATGGGTAAACCCTGTAGTTGGCTGTATACCTTCGATAAAACAACGTGGAATGAAGTAAACACTTCTGTTGTATATAGGTATATGAATTTATTAAAATTCTTAAAATTTATCCACAAGGGAGTGGAAGTACAAAACGTTTTCGGTCAAAATGACCATCATCAGTGTAAACGTCCAGTGTACAATTAATTGTAACTAGCCACTTCTATAGGTGTAAAAACCTCTAAATAACATTATTGCTACATTATATGCTATATAGTAGTCGACATTAAAGTCGATGTCTTAAGATTATGAATATCACATGTGGATGTATGTCATCCTTGCTCGGAAATTGCATCAGGTGTTGGTTGTAAACCTCTCACCTGATCACAACAACCTTGTGCAATTTCCGAGCAAGGATGACATACATCCACATGTGATATTCATAATCTTAAGACATCGACTTAATGTCGACTACTATATGTATAGCATATAATGTAGAAATCATGTTATTTAGAGGTTTTTACACCTATTGAAGTGGCTAGTTACAATTACTTTTACACTGGACGTTAACACTGATGATGGTCAGTTTGACCGAAAACGTTTTGTAATTCCACTCCCTTGTGGATAAATTTTAAGAATTTTAATAAATTCATATACCTATATACAACAGAAGTGTTTACTTCATTCCACGTTGATGTAAAATAGTTATACATAATATATACCAATATAAAGGATTAATAAAAAAATTTAATAAATGGGAAAACAAAAACAAATAGTACTATGAAGAAACAAAATGTTGAAGTAATTGTAACGTTTTGTTAATTGAAGTTGGAATTTTTACAGTTTTCCCCTTTTTTCATACATGTGTCCCAGTTCTTAACACTTTTTTACCAGTTCTACAAGCTTTCCCCACCATCTTACTATCTTACATTCTTTCCCATTTCTTACATATTTATATAAACCACTTTTGTTTACCATTTTTGCCATGTTTTATCAAAGTTAGTACCCCTTTGACAAATAAAGTAAGATGTAAATCATTACTTTAAATATTAATCATCCTATCAGGGCAGCTTTAAAGTAAATATTTAAAAACACTCAATGGCAAGATGGATACCACCAGGTACAAGAACCAGAGACAGACCTAAACTCAGATGGAGACAACAAGTGGAAGAAGACTTAAGAAGTATGGAGATTAGAAATATAGGAAGGAAAATCAAGGAGAGTGAAGAATGGAAAAAGGTAGTGGAAATAGCGAAGTCACACCAGCAACTGTAAAACCAAACTCAGAATGGGGTGATCCCACACAAAAAGGATCTTCAAGTGAAAACAGCTCTAGCTTCCTCGGGAGCGTATAGCTCGTATATATAATGGCAAGATATGGGCATCAATATAGATGGAGAAAGATTAAATCATCTGAGGTTTGCAGGTGATTTTGCAGTTTACAAGATACAGTTTATATGATACCTTCGCTTAAAACTCTCTCTGAGAGATAAGGATTAAACATAAACTTTGAGAAAAATAAACTTATGACAAATTTTATAATGAGTGGAAATATAACTATTGATAATAATATCATATTACAAACAGACACAAATAGCTGGGACACGAGATCAAAATAAGCAGAGACAATCAAACATATGAAATACACTGACGAATATGCCTGCATAGGGGCTGCAATTGGCAAACTAAGCCATATTCTAACAAGTTCAATTCCTATGTGTCTTTTGCTAAAGGTTTATAACCAATGTGTTTTGCCCGTAAAACTTATGGAGCAGAAACTTTAACACTGACGCAAAAATCAGCAAATAAACTCAGAGTTACCCAACGAGCCATGGAATGTGCAATGCTGGACGTGAGCCTTCGAGACCACATAACAAACCAACAAATCAGACAAAGATCAGGAATTCAAGACGTCATCGAAAGAATCACGACGTTTAAGTGGATCTGGGTAGGGCACTTAACTAGAACACGAGATGGACAGTGGGCAAGACGAATCATGGAATGGAGGCCCAGAAACTATAAAAGAAGCCGAGGACGACCACCGACTAGATAGACCGATGACATAAAAAGAGTATCAGGAAACTGTCTACAAGCGGGTCAGTGTAGAGAACACTGGAAAGAACTGAGGGAGGCCTATGTCCGACAGTGGACGCGATTGGCTGATTGATGAATCCACCTATATTCAAGATTGCAAAAAATCAAAATAACTTACCACATTGACATTTCACGCGAACTTCAAAGTCTGGACACAACATAATACTATTTCCAGTAGTTTTGCAAATCAAACCATTTTGTAGAGAACATTCGATATCAAGTCCAGTTTCCTGAGCAACTATGTAGGATAATGTACCGTCTCTAACTGTTCTGCATTGGATGTCAACAACCATATCCCTATCACATTTTGGTGAACCTTCTAAGTTTTCCTGTAAAAAAGTAATTAATATTTAATATATTTAATACAGCGAGGAGTACGACCTAAGGAGATACCATCTCACCAAAGCTATTCATGACCCTTTTAGAACACACTTTTAAGAAGGCAGATCTAAACGAAGATAAAAAAGATTCTAACAGCGCAACCCGTGGGAATGAGAAGACGGGGTAGACCAAAGCTGAGGTGGATGGACGGCATGATACAATAACCCAAGATATGATATGGAGCGTTCCTAATTTCGTTCAGGTCGCGCATGACGTCACGTTGTGAGTAGATCCTTTAAATTTCGAATGCATTGCCATTATGATTTGGAGATTTTAGCTTTTAATATCAGTTGTGAAACTTTCTAGAAGTGCTGTTTTCTTTAGTATGATTAAATATAATTATTGAGAACATATTCTAATAATAAAAATCAATCGGAAACATGATTTTTTTATTATTAGGCAACATACGTCTAATTATACAGTGTGGAAGGCACTTGTAGAATAAAATGATTTCTGTCCTTGTTTCGAAAAATTATAAAAAACGCTGATACTCGTCGATTTTTAAATACTCTGGGCTAATTAGCAAAATTCATGGAAAAGTTATTTACCAGCAATTTTATTCCTGGAATCGAATTATAAGATCCTATATATTAATAATATAGGTATGCAAAGTCCGCAGATAGTGTGCTACTTTTTTTATAAACAAAATGGCGCCGACAAATCGTATTTTTTTCAATTATTGCTCTATAACTCCGAAGATTTTAACTTTACAACAAAAACACCCAAATAAAAATTCACCGTAATTAAATTCTGCATAGAGATATGTTTTTCACGATGTGCTCCAAAGAAAATTTTTCTCGGAAAATGCGCGTTTTCCTAACAAAAACTCTAATTTTCAAATAAAGTTTTAGGTAAGTAATTATTAATCAATAATTAAATAACTTAGTGACATCAAAGCATTCTTGTTATATATTGTAATTCCAGAAGTCGGTGAAAATTAAACGAATATTTTAGCAACAATTCAATTGTTAATTAACAATTTATGATCTCAATAATAACCAAAATAATCATGATACATTGATCAAACTTATAAAGATTATAAAGATGAGATGCTAATTTAACATTTTATCGACAAAATATAAATTTTTCTTTTTTTGCATAATCTTTAAATTTTGAAAAAAAAAATAGTTATAATACGCTGGTCTAATTAGTAAAGTACAAAGAAAGGTTATTTACTAGCAATTTTATTGCTGGAATCGAATTATAAGATCCTATATATTATTATTATAGGTAGGTATGCAAAGTCCGCAGATAGTGTGCTACTTTTTTTATAAACAAAATGGCGCCGACAAATCGTATTTTTTTCAATTATTGCTCTATAACTCCGAAGATTTTACCTTTACACCAAAAACACTCAAATAAAAATTCACCTACATAGAGGCAGGTTTTTCCCGATTTGCTTTGACGAAAATTTTCCTCGGAAAATGTGAATTTTTCCAACAAAATCTCGAATTTTCAAATAATTTTTTTGGGCCAGCAATTATTTATCAATAATTATATAGCTTGGTGAAATAAAAGCTTTCTTGGTATAGATTATAAATTCAGAAGCCGGTGAAAATGAAACGAATACTTTAGCAACAATTCAATTGTTAATTAACAATTTACAGTCGCAATAACAACCAAAATAATCATGAGACGTTGATCAAACTTAGCAAGATTATAAAGGTGTGATGCCTATTTAATATTTTGTCGACAAAATATAAATTTTTCATTTTTTTGCATAATCTTTAAATGTTTAAAAAAATTGTTATAAACAAATTAACATTTCTAAGAAATTGTTTATTATATTCTAATTTTAAAAATATTTAAAATGCGTATTTCATAGGTCTTGAAAATGAATGCTTTAAAAAATTTTTCCAACCATTTCCAAGAAAGTTATGAAACAGAAAAGTAAATATACGATTTCTCCGTTGTTTATAAAATGTTTTAATTGTTTCAAAGCTTAAAAGTGAGTCTATGGTACAATCTAATTACTCACAAAGAATGTCAAAAATTAGTGCAATGGTTATATTTTAATCAAAGATTAAAAATACTTTTTTTGTAATTTTTAGCGCAAAAGTAGGCCTGATACAGAGTCGGAGCTAAAATGTTCACTCGAAGCGACTGACACGCAGCATACATTATTTATTAAAAGTGTACGTCGCGCGGCCACCGGTCGTCGCTCCGAGTGAAAATTTTAGCTACAGTACTGTATTATTCTACTTTCGCGCGTGTAAATGACAAAAAAATATATTTATAATCTTTAATTAAAATATAACCATTAAACTTATAATCGATATTTTTTTGTAAATAATTAGCTTGTACTTTAAACTCACTTCTACGCTTTGAAAGAACTAAAAAAAATTATAAACACCGTAGTAATCGTATGTTAATTTTTCTGTTTCATAACTTTTTTGCAAATGGTTGCAAAAAAGTTTTAAAGCATTCATTTTCAAGATATTTGAAATGCGCATTTTAGCTATTTTTTTTAAATTATAATATAATAAAAACTTTCTGAGAAACGTTAATTTGTTTATAACTATTTTTTTTAACATTTAAAGATTATGCAAAAAAATAAAAAATTTATATTTTGTCGATAAAATGTTAAATAGGCATATCATCTTTATAAGATTTCAAAGTTTAAGCAGTGTATCGTAATTATTTTGGATATTATTGCGACCATAAATTATTAATTTACCATTGAATTGTGGCTAAAATATTCATTTAATTTTCACCAGCTTCTGGAACTATAATCTAAACCAAGAAGGCTTTTAAGTCACCAAATTATTTAATTATTGGTAGATAATTACTTATCTAAAACTTTATTTGAACATTAAAGATGTTGTTGGGAAAACCCGCATTTTCCGAGGAAAATTTTTGTCGGAGCAGATCGGGAAAAACACGTCTCTATGCAGAATTTAATCACGGTGAATTTTTATTTGAGTGTTTTTGTTGTAAAGTTAAAATCTTTGGAGTTATAGAGCAATAATTGAAAAAAACACGATTTTAGTGCGCCATTTTGTTTATAAAAAAAGTAGCACACTATCTGAGGACTTTGCATAACTATATTATTAATATATAGAATCTTATAATTCGATTCCAGCAATAAAATTGCTGGTAAATAACTTTTTCCAAAAATGGCCTGTTCTCCGATAATCAGCCCAGACTAAAATAAATATCTACACTTTTTAAACACAAATTTAAATTTACAGGGTGATTCATAAAAGTCAAACAGAGTCCAAAAGCTTTATTTTTAATAGAACACCCTGTATATTTTTATATTTTTAAAAGCTGCTTAACAACCTGATTTCAACTAACTATATCATGTAGGGTGAATTATGAACAATACAGGATGAAATTTTGAAATTATTGACTATGGAATCCACTTATGGAATAAAATTGTTTGTGTCCTTATTTTAAAAATTATAAAAAATGCCGGAACAGGTCAACTTTTTAATTTAAATGGGCGCTTTACAAACATAGATTTAAATTTACAGGGTGATTTACGCAAGTACATCATAATCCATGATCATTAGTTTTAATGGATCACCCTGTATATTTTTATGTGCTTGGAAGCTACTTTATAACTTCATCTCAAAAAAATGTATTATTCGGGTTCATTATGAATAATACAAGGTGAAATTTTGAAAAGGTGAAATTTTTAAATTATTCATAAATTTCGTCAAGACATTAAAGATACAAAACCAAAAAAAAAATAAATATTATTTATACTTAGTTTAGAAAATATATGTCTTTATTTAGCTAAAATACCATTATTATATACATACTTTACTATTATTTAAAGTATGATAAATTATTAGATAATTTCAAAATTTTATGTAGGTACCTATTTAATATCTTGACGAAAATTTAACCTATATAATTTTAAAATTTCATCTTGTATTATTCATAATAGGCCCTATACAATACACTTTTTTGTGATGAAGTTATTTAGCAAATTCGAAAAACATAAAAATATGCAGGTTGTTTCATTACAATTAAAGATCATGGACTATGATAGACTTGTGTGGATCACCCCGTATATTTTAATTAATGTTTAAAGAGAGCATATCTAAATTTAAAAGTTGACGTATCCTAGCGTTTTTTATAATTTTCTAAAATAAGGACACAAACAATTTTACTCCATAAGTGGTTTCCATAAAAATTTCACCCTGTATTATTCATAATACACCAATGGGTCGTTGAAATCAGGCTGTTAAGTAGCTTTTAATAATATAAAAATATATAGGGTGTTTCATTAAAAATAAAGCTTATGAACTATACCAGGCTTGCGTGAATCACCCTGTTTAAATTTAAATTTAGGTTTAAAAAGCCTACATTTATATATAAAAATGAACGGGTTTCAGCGTTTTTTAAAATTTTTTAAAACAAGCACAGAAATAATTTTATTTCATAAGTGCCTTCCACCCTATATATAATACATGTATTATACACCCTGTATAATACATGTACTGACGATGAAATAAAGGTAACAATATACACCCTGTATAATACATGTACTGACGATGAAATAAAGGTAACAATAAAATTGTAATGTGTTAAATGATAAAAAAAGTTAAAGCTGCGATAGTCATGAAGCACATCAGTTATATTTTTTTATTACTTAAGTTCTCTTATTCATTAATTATATTTATGATCACACCTCCTAAGGACTATTCAAATCTAACTATGAATATAATATTTTTGATAAAAGTGTAACAAATTATAAGTAAAATTCACCTTAAACACAAAAATAAACAGTGTTTACTATACGACAACACTGAATATAATGCTGATCTACTCATAGAGAGACGTAGCTACGTTGGCCCCGCCTACATGCTCCATGTCATATCTTCTGTCATTATATCATGGATGGACGGGGTAACACAAGAGCCGAGAAGATCGGAGTCGGCAACTGGTAAATGCAAGCAAGGGACAGAACAGAATGGCGTAGAAAGCTTGAGCAGGTCGATGCCCTCTAAGGGCTGTAGCACCAAGATGATGATGAAGATCTAAACGAAGTATGGTAACATCATAAATGGAGAGAAGCTTAGTTATTTGAGATTCGCAGATGGCATTGTTCTTATAGCCGATCGTATGGATGATGCAATAATAATGTTGAACAAATTATATCATCTTCTTTAGAGGCCGGACTAAAGATTAACATGAACAAGAAGCAAACAATAATTAATCTGGTGCTAAATCGTAATATTGTTTTTGATGGAAAGGATATTGAGCATACTGCATCTTATGAGTACTTGGGACATTAAATTCGGCTGGGCAGAGATAACCAGACATGTGAGCTCTCACGTCGCAGGGGATTAGCCTGGGCAGCGTTTGGTAAATTGAACTATGTATTTAAATTGGCTTAAGGCTTACCCATATGCCTGAAAACGAAAATTTTTTACCAGTGTGTGTTGCTTGTACTCACTTATGAAGCGGGAACATTAATACCACTCACAAAAAAGGTAGTGAACAAGATTCGCGTAACTCAGTGGACTGTGAAGCGCTAGATGCTGGGTGTCTCCCTGAGAGACCGAATCCCACACGGAGAAATACAAAAGTCGTAGAACAAAAACAACAGATGCTGTGGAAACAATCGCGTCCTAAAGTGGAATTGCTGAGGACACGTCGCCAGATTATCAGAGAAGCTATAGTCAAAACGTATTGTCGAGTGGAGGCCACGAGAAGAAGCACCACGGAGCAGAGGACGCCCACCAACCAGACGGACCGACGATCTGAAGCTTGTTATCAGTAACGGAATGCAAGTTGCACAGGACACAGATAGATGGAAAGAGCTAAGGGAGACCTATGTCCAGCAGTGGACGCATATGGGTTGATAATGATGATATTTAATACGTAAAAAATGCATTTCAAAGCAAGTTTCTGTTAAAACTTTTAGTATACTTACGAGTACTTCAGTAGATGGCACAGGTTCTCTATCTTCCTCTCTTAATTGATCCTTTGGAAGAACTTCTTGGTTGATCCATGTGGACCAGCCTGGTTGACAAGTAAGTTCTCCTTCAGTTGTTACTTCAGGTGCTACAGTTGTAGACGATTTAGGTTCCATTGGTGTAGGTGGAGTAGTAGTTAGTTCCTCTGTTTCAGTTGAAAGGGCTTTACTTGTAGGATATTTCTTTGTTGTACCAGTAGTTTCTTCTTCTGTAACTTCTGTTGGGGCAGTCTTGCTAGTAGGTCTGGTTGTGGCTGTAGTAGTTGTAACAGGTTCTATAAATAAAATAGAGTAAAAATAACCGAAAGATATAAACTGGAAATATAATAATTTAAAAGTAAAATAAAAGATATTTTTTCGCTTTTAAAAATATATATATATATATATATATATATATATATATATATATATATATATATATATATATATATATATATATATAAAAGTATAAATAATGTAGGTACTTACCACATTGACATCTCACACGTGTCTCAAAATCTGGACAGAGATTGTCAAATCCGGTTGCTTTACAGATTAATCCATTTTCTAACGAGCATTCAATATCAAGTCCAGTTTCCTTAGCAACACTTTCTGCAGAGAATCCCCCTTTAACAGTTCTACATTGGATAGCAACAATTTTATCGGTATCACATTTAGGTGAGTCCTTCAGATATTTCTAAAAAATTAAAACAGTATATTTCATAAACGAATAGACAATAAATATTTTATATTTGCTAACCATTATTGATGGTGTAGGTACAGGCTCTACATCTTGTTCTCTTAATTGGTCTTCATTTGATGGAATGTCCTGATTAATCCAAGGAGTCCAGCCAGTCTTACAGCTAACTTGTTCTTTAACAGTGGTTTCTGTAGGTTGAGGAGTGACATGGCTTGTGGTGATAACTGTTCTGGTCGTTTTTGTAACTTCCTCAGTGATTTCTGTAGGTGCTGTTTCCATTGTGGGTCTAGTAGATAACTTAGTGGTAGTGATTTCACCTTCAGTTACTTCGGTTGGATGTGTTGCTTGTGTTGTGGGTCTTAAAGTGGTTTTGGTAATTGTTGTTGGTTCTGAAAGTATATTAAAGCATATTCACACTGAGGATGAAATTTACGGAATCTACAAAACACTTTACTTACCACACTGACATTTTACCCTCACTTCAAAGTCTGGACATTTGGATTCATTTCCTGAAGATCTACAAATTAAACCTCTTTCAAGAGAACACTCAATGTCCAATCCAGTTTCTTGAGCAACTTTGTAGGCTGATTCAAGATCTTTAACAGTTCTGCATTGAATATCTACCATCATATTGGAATCACATTTAGGTGAATCTTTCAAGTATTTCTACAAAACAAACAAAATCTTTTAAAATGTGGGTTTAGGATAAAAGTAAATTACTTACAAGTATTTCATTAGAAGGAACTGGTTCAATATCTTCTTGTCTTAATTCATCCTCGTTTCTTGGAACATCTTGGTCAATCCAAGAAGTCCAGCCAGTTTGACAACCGAATTCAGCTTCTGTAGTTTCAGTTTCTGCAACAGTGCTTGTGGGTCTAGAAGTTACTCTTCCTGTAGTTCCAGTGGTTTCTTCTTCAGTGGTTTCTGTTGGAAGAGCTTTAGTTGTGGGTCTGGTGACTCTTGATGTTGTTGTTGGTTCTATAATAAGATCAAATTAGTAGGTCTATATAAATTGTAATTAGCAAAAGAAAAAGGGATCTCATTTACTCACCACATTGGCATTTTACTCGTACTTCAAAATCTGGACACAGTGCGCCATTTCCAGATGATTTACAAACCAAACCTTCATCAAGAGAGCATTGAATATCTAAACCGGTCTCTTGAGCAACCCTATAGGCCGATTTACCATCCTTAACAGTTCTACATTGAATATCAGCCACCATGTCAGAGTCACATTTTGGAGAATCCTTCAAATGTTGCTGAAATTCGAAAATGTGATTAAATTACCTATTTGAAAAAAGTTAAATGAAGAAGTATACGTAGTGATTTAATTTAAAATAAAGCCTGTTATGGACCAGTTATGTCCTTAATCTGTAAAATGTACGTTTAGGTGTGCATTTATGGTAAAAATATATTACTTACAAGTACTTCAGTAGATGGAACTGGTTCAATATCTTCTTCTCTCAATTCATCCTCATTGCTTGGAACATCTTGGTTAATCCAAGAAGTCCAGCCAGTTTGACAACCGTATTCAGTCTCCGTAGTTTCAGTTTCTGCAATAGTGCTTGTGGGTCTAGATGTTACTCTTCTTGTAGTTCCAGTAGTTTCTTCTTCAGTTGTTTCTGTTGGTAGGGCTTTAGTTGTGGGTCTAGTGACTCTTGACGTTGTTGGTTCTATAATAAATTAAGATTAGTAGATATATGAAAAGTCTATTTTAACGAAAGTAAAAGTGAACCAATTTACTTACCACATTGACATCTTACTCGTACTTCAAAATCTGGACATTGTGAATCATTTCCAGATGATTTACAGACTAAACCTTCATCAACAGAGCATTGAACATCTAAACCGGTCTCTTGAGCAACCCTATAGGCCGATTTACCATCCTTAACAGTTCTACATTGAATATCAGCAACCATGTCAGAGTCACATTTTGGAGAATCCTTCAAACGTTGCTGAAATTAGAAATTGTGAATTAATTAGCTATGTGAGACCAGTTAAATGAAGAAGCATACGTAGATATTTAATTTATAATGAAGCTTGTTATGGGCTAATTATGTCCTTAATCTGTAAAATGTACGATTAGGTACGCGTTTAGGGTAAAAATAAATTACTTACAAGTAGTTCAGTAGATGGAACTGGTTCAATATCTTCTTCTCTCAATTCATCCTCATTGCTTGGAACATCTTGGTTAATCCAAGAAGTCCAGCCAGTTTGACAACCGAATTCAGCCTCCGTAGTTTCAGTTTCTGTAACAGTGCTTGTGGGTCTAGAGGTTACTCTTGTCGTAGTTCCAGTAGTTTCTTCTTCAGTTGTTTCTGTTGGAAGAGCTTTAGTTGTGGGTCTAGTGACTCTTGACGTTGTTGGTTCTACAATAAAATAAAATTAGTAGATGTAAAAAAATGCTAATTTAACGAATGTAAAAGTGATCACATTTACTTACCACATTGACATCTTACTCGTACTTCAAAATCTGGACATAGTGCGCCATTGCCAGATGAGTTACAGATTAAACCTTCTGCAAGAGAGCATTGAATATCTAAACCAGTCTCTCGAGCAACCATATAGGCCGATTTACCATCCTTAACAGTTCTACATTGAATATCAGCAAGCATGTCAGCGTCACATTTTGGAGATTCTGTCAAATGTTGCTAAAATTGGAAATTATGACTGCATTAGCTATGTTTGAAAAGTTAAACGAAGAAGTATACATCGATATTTAATTTATCAAGAAGCTAGTTACTGTATCATTAAAATATGGATTAAAGATTAAGAAAATGTAAAAAAATAACTCACAAGTAGTTCAGTAGATGGAACTGGTTCTATATCTTCTTCTCTCAATTCATCCCCGTTGCTTGGAACATCTTGGTTAATCCAAGAAGTCCAGCCAGTTTGACAACCGTATCCAGTTTCCGTAGTTTCAGTTTCTGCAACAGTGCTTGTGGGTCTAGAAGTTACTCTTCTAGTAGTTCCAGTAGTTTCTTCTTCAGTTGTCTCTGTTGGAAGAGCTTTAGTTGTGGGTCTGGTGACTCTTGTCTTAGTTCCAGTAGTTTCTTCTTCAGTTGTCTCTGTTGGAAGAGCTTTAGTTGTGGGTCTGGTGACTCTTGATGTTGTTGGTTCTATAGTAAAATGAAATAGGCAGATAGGTATATACAAATTCTAATTAACAAATGTAACATTTACTTACCACATTGACACCTGACTCGTACTTCAAAATCTGGACATAGTGCGCCATTTCTAGATGAGTTACAGACTAACCCTTGTTCAAGAGAGCATTGAACATCTAAATCTGTTTCTTGAGCAACCGTGTAGGCCGATTTGCCATCCTTAACAGTTCTACATTGAATATCAGCAACCATGTCAGAGTCACATTTTGGAGAATCCTTCAAATGTTGCTGAAATTGAAAATTATGACTACATTAGCTAGGTTCAAAAAGTTAAACTAATAAATTTACATAGACATTTAATTTATTAAGAAGCTAATTACTTATGAATTAGGTCCATAATCTTAATGTGCATTTAGGATAAAAATAAAATACTTACAAGTAGTTCAGTAGAGGGAACTGGTTCAACATCTTCTTCTCTTAATTCATCCCCGTTGCTTGGAACATCTTGGTTAATCCAAGAAGTCCAGCCAGTTTGACAACCGAATTCAGTTTCCGTAGTTTCAGTTTCTGCAACAGTGCTTGTGGGTCTAGAAGTTACTCTTGTAGTAGTTCCAGTAGTTTCTTCTTCAGTTGTCTCTGTTGGAAGAGCTTTAGTTGTGGGTCTGGTTACTCTTGATGTTGTTGGTTCTATAGTAAAATGAAATAGGTAGATAGGTATATACAAATTCTAATTAACAAATCTAACAGTGAACCCATTTACTTACCACATTGACACCTGACTCGTACTTCAAAATCTGGACATAGTGCGCCATTTCCAGATGAGTTACAGACTAAACCTTGTTCAAGGGAGCATTGAATATCTAAACCTGTTTCTTGAGCAACCGTGTAGGCCGATTTGCCATCCTTGACAGTTCTACATTGAATATCATCAACCATGTCAGAGTCACATTTTGGAGAATCCTTCAAATGTTGCTGAAATTAAAAATTATGACTACATTAGCTATGTTAGAAAAGTTAAACTAATAAATTTACATAGATATTTAATTTATTAAGAAGCTAGTTACTGAAGAATTAGGTCCATAATCTTTAAAATGTGCATTTAGGGTAAAAATAAAATACTTACAAGTAGTTCAGTAGATGGAACTGGTTCAATATCTTCTTCTCTTAATTCGTCCCCGTTGCTTGGAACATCTTGGTTAATCCAAGAAGTCCAGCCAGTTTGACAACCGAATTCAGTTTCCGTAGTTTCAGTTTCTGCAACAGTGCTTGTGGGTCTAGAAGTTACTCTTGTAGTAGGTCCAGTAGTTTCTTCTTTAGTTGTCTCTGTTGGAAGAGCTTTAGTTGTGGGTCTGGTGACTCTTGATGTTGTTGGTTCTATAGTAAAATGAAATAGGCAGATAGGTATATACAAATTCTAATTAACAAATCTAACAGTGAACCCATTTACTTACCACATTGACACCTGACTCGTACTTCAAAATCTGGACATAGTGCGCCATTTCCAGATGAGTTACAGACTAACCCTTGTTCAAGAGAGCATTGAACATCTAAACCTGTTTCTTGAGCAACCGTGTAGGCCGATTTGCCATCCTTGACAGTTCTACATTGAATATCAGCAACCATGTCAGAGTCACATTTTGGAGAATCCTTCAAATGTTGCTGAAATTGAAAATTATGACTACATTAGCTATGTTAGAAAAGTTAAACTAATAAATTTACATAGATATTTAATTTATTAAGAAGTTAGTTACTGATGAATTAGGCCCATAATCTTTAAAATGTGCATTTAGGGTAAAAATAAAATACTTACAAGTAGTTCAGTAGAGGGAACTGGTTCAATATCTTCTTCTCTTAATTCGTCCCCGTTGCTTGGAACATCTTGGTTAATCCAAGAAGTCCAGCCAGTTTGACAACCGAATTCAGTTTCCGTAGTTTCAGTTTCTGCAACAGTGCTTGTGGGTCTAGAAGTTACTCTTGTAGTAGTTCCAGTAGTTTCTTCTTCAGTTGTCTCTGTTGGAAGAGCTTTAGTTGTGGGTCTGGTGACTCTTGATGTTGTTGTTGGTTCTATAATAAAATAAAATTTTTATTATTTAAATAGAATTACAAAAATTCTAAGTAACAAATGTAAAAGAGGTCCATCCTATTTACTTACCACATTGACATTTTACTCGTACTTCAAAATCTGGACATAGTGCACCATTTCCATATGATTGACACACTAAACCTTCTTCAAGTGAGCATCGAATATCTAAACCTGTCTCTTGAGCAACCATATAGGCTGATTTACCGTCCTTAACAGTTCTACATTGAATATCAGCAACCATGTCAGAATCACATCTTGGAGAATCGGTCAAATGTTGCTAAAATTTTAAATTATGATTTTATTAGCTATGTTAAAAAGTTGGGAAGCATATAATATGTAGATATTTATTTTGTCAATTTTTTCTGATAAAAAAAAGCAATCTGAATTTATTAGTACTTACAAGTACTGAAGTTGTAGGTACTGGTTCAATATCCTTTTCCCTTAATTCGTCTTCACGTGTAGGAACATCTTGGTTAATCCAAGTAGTCCAGCCAGTTGTACATTCCACTTCGGTTTCAGTTGTTTCAGTAGGTCTGTGAGTTCCTTCTGTTGGTCCAGTGCGCCTTGTTGTTGTTGTTTCTTCTTCCGTTACTTCTGTTGGTTGAGTTCTCCTTGTTGTTGATGTTGTTTCTTCTTCCGTTACTTCCGTTGGAAGAGATTTGCTCGTTGTTTTGGTAGTCACTCTTGTTGTTGTCGTGGTGGTACCTTCTGTACAAATCAATATGGTGATTAAACGTTGTTGAATTTATATAATTATGCATATATCCGACTTTTAATATTAACTGAATGAATGGATGAGCATGTCAATAACACTTACCGCACTGACATCTTACTCGTACTTCAAAGTCTGGACATGATTTTTCACCTCCAGGTGAGTTGCAGACAAGTCCATTTTCAAGTGAGCATTGTATATCCAAGCCTGTATCCTTAGAAACTTCACTAGCAGAGAAACCTCCCTTTACAGTTCTACATTGGAAATCGACCATCATGTCATCGCTACATTTGGGTGAGCCTTCTAAGTGTTGCTTAAAAATGGAGAATTATCATTAGTTGCGTTTTTTAACGAAATAGGAATACATTTATTAAATCTAGATTCTTCTATATATTTATCTTAAATCTAGATATTTTTTGTAATGAAAAAAATAACAGTGCCCTTACCAGAACAGATGTTGAAGGAACTGGTTCAATATCGTTTTCTTTGAGTTCACCTTCAGTTGTTGGAACATCTTGGTTGATCCAAGTAGTCCAGCCAGTTGTACACTCTACTTCAGGTTCAGTTGTTTCAGTAGGTCTCTGAGTTCCTTCTGTTGGTTTAGTTCTCCTTGTCGTTGATGTTGTTTCTTCTTCCGTAACTTCCGTTGGAAGAGATTTGCTCGTTGTTTTGGTAGTCACTCTTGTTCTTGACGTGGTGGTACCTTCTGTGAAAATCAAAAAGATGAATAAAAAATTATTGAATTTATAGAAATAATCATATATGAGGCTTACAAAATTTAACTGAGTGAATTTAATAACACCTACCGCACTGACATCTTACTCGTACTTCAAAATCTGGACAGGCTCTTTCACCTAAAGGTGAATTGCAGACAAGTCCTTGTTCAAGTGAACATTGTATATCCAAACCTGTAGCCTTAGCAACTTCACTAGCAGAGAAACCTCCCTTTACAGTTCTACATTGGAAATCGACCATCATGTCATCGCCACATTTGGGTGAGCTTTCTAAGTGTTGCTGAAAATAGAAGAATTGCCATTAGTTACGTTTTTTAAAGGAATAGGAGTAAATATATTAAAGCTAGTTACTTCTAGATATTTCTCTTAAATCTAGATATTTTTCGTAATGAACAGAATAACAATGCGCACTGACCAGAACAGATGTTGAAGGAACTGGTTCAATATCGTTTTCTTTGAGTTCACCTTCGGTGGTTGGGACATCTTGGTTAATCCAAGTGGTCCAGCCAGTTGTACACTCCACTTCAGGCTCAGTTGTTTCAGTAGGTCTGTGAGTTCCTTCTGTTGGTCTAGTTCTCCTTGTTGTTGATGTTGTTTCTTCTTCCGTTACTTCTGTTGGCTGAGTTCTCCTTGTTGTTGATGTTGTTTCTTCTTCCGTAACTTCCGTTGGAAGAGATTTACTTGTTGTTTTGGTAGTCACTCTTGTTGTTGACGTGGTGGTACGTTCTGTGAAAATCAATAAGGTGATTAAATTTTTGAATTTGTAGAAATAATCATATACGAGGCTTACAAAAATTAACTGAGTGAATTTAATAACACTTACCGCACTGACATCTTACTCGTACTTCAAAATCTGGACAGGCTTTTTCACCTAAAGGTGAATTGCAGACCAGTCCTTGTTCAAGTGAACATTGTATATCCAAACCTGTAGCCTTAGTAACTTCACTAGCAGAGAAACCTCCCTTTACAGTTCTGCATTGGAAATTGACCATCATGTCGTCGCCACATTTGGGTGAGCCTTCTAAGTGTTGCTGAAAAAAAGAAGAATTGCTATTAGTTACGATTTTTAAAGAAATAGGAGTAAATATATTGAAGCTAGTTACTGCTAGATATTTATTTCAAATCTAGATATTTTTTGTAATGAACAGAATAACAATGCGCACTAACCAGAACAGACGTTGAAGGAACTGGTTCAATATCGTTTTCTTTGAGTTCACCTTCGGTGGTTGGGACATCTTGGTTAATCCAAGTGGTCCAGCCAGTTATACACTCCACTTCAGGCTCAGTTGTTTCAGTAGGTCTGTGAGTTCCTTCTGTTGGTCTAGTTCTCCTTGTTGTTGATGTTGTTTCTTCTTCTGTTACTTCTGTTGGCTGAGTTCTCCTTGTTGTTGATGTTGTTTCTTCTTCCGTAACTTCGGTTGGAAGAGATTTGCTTGTTGTTTTGGTAGTCACTCTTGTTGTTGACGTGGTGGTAGGTTCTGTGAAAATCAATAAGGTGATTAAATTTTTGAATTTATAAAAATAATCATATACTAGGCTTACAAAAATTAACTGAGTGAATTTAATAACACTTACCGCACTGACATCTTACTCGTACTTCAAAATCTGGACAGGCTTTTTCACCTAAAGGTGAGTTGCAGACAAGTCCTTGTTCGAGGGAACATTGTATATCCAAACCTGTAGCCTTAGCAACTTCACTAGCAGAGAAACCTCCCTTTACAGTTCTACATTGGAAATCGACCATCATATCATCGTTACATTTGGGTGAGCCTTCTAAGTGTTGCTGAAAAAAGAAGAATTACAATTAGCTACGTTTTTTAACGAAATAGGAATAAATATATTAAATCTAGATTCTTCTAGATATTTCTCTTAAATCTAGATATTTTTTGTAATGAAATGAATAGCAATGCACTTACCAGAACAGATGTTGAAGGAACTGGTTCAATATCGTTTTCTTTGAGTTCACCTTCAGTGGTTGGAACATCTTGGTTAATCCAAGTAGTCCAGCCAGTTGTACACTCCACTTCAGGTTCAGTTGTTTCAGTAGGTCTGTGAGTTCCTTCTGTTGGTCTAGTTCTCCTTGTTGTTGATGTTGTTTCTTCTTCCGTAACTTCCGTTGGTAGAGATTTGCTCGTTGTTTTGGTAGTTACTCTTGTTGTTGTGGTGGTTGTACCTTCTGTGTAAATCAATCAAATGATTAGACATTATTGAATTTATAAAAATAATCATATACGAGACTTATAAAAATTAACTGAGTGAATTTAAAATAATGTCAATAACACTTACCGCACTGACATCTTACTCGTACTTCAAAATCTGGACATTCTTTTTCGCCTCCACGTGAATTACAGACAAGTCCATGTTCAAGTGAACATTCTATATCCAAACCTGTATCTTTAGAAACTTCACTAGCAGAGAAACCTCCTTTTACAGTTCTACATTGGAAATCGACCATCATCTCATCGCCACATTTGGGTGAATCTTCTAAGTATTGCTGATAAAAGAACAATTACCATATTATAATTAAATAATTAAATACAATAATAATAATTTAAGTACATACGCTAATTGTGAAAATCACAGACCTCAACAGAATTAGACGCAAATGTGAAGATCTCGAAGATACCCAATTTGGTTTTAGAAATGGTGTGGGAACCACGGAGGCACATTTTGCGCTTAACATCCTATTACAAAAATGCCGTGACTAAAGAAAAGAAGTATTTGCATGTTTCGTGGACTTCGAAAAGGCATTCGATAAAGTATAGCATGTAAAATTAATGCAAATACTGAAAATATCGGAATAGATGACAAGGATATTCGTGTCATTAAAAAGTTGTACTGGAATCAAACTGCTATCGTAAAAATTGGAGATTACATCGATAAAATCTCCATACAACGAGGAGTCAGACAAGGTTGCATTTTGTCGCCAACATTGTTCAGTATTTACTCGGACCAGTTATTTAAAAAGGCATTGGAGAGACAGCCATATGGAATCAAAATCAACGGGGAACTACTTAATGTGCTTAGATATGCAGACGATACAATAGTTCTGATATTGAAGGTCTCCAAATTCTGCTTGATCTTATTCACAAGGTAGGAAAGGAAATGGGCATTAAAATAAACTCAAACAAAACCAAATTTTTGATCATTAGTCGTGACCCACATTCCAATGCAAAGCTTTAATTAAACGGAGTCCAAGTTGGGAAAGTTCACAAAATGACATATTTGGGAACTGTGATAACGGACCAACTAGATCCAGACATAGAAATAAAACGTAGAATAGCAATGACTAAAACTACTTTTATGAAAATGAAGTCATTTCTTTGCAATAATCATCTCAGTTTAGAACTTAGACAAAGAATGGTTAAGTGCTATGTTTGGTCCGTACTTTTGTATAGTGCAGAAGTGTGGACGCTAAAAGTATCCATTATGAACAGAATTGAAGCATTGGAAATGTGGATTCGTAGACGGATGCTGAAGATACCTTGGACAGCAATAAAAACTAATGAAGAAGTACCAAGGACGGTCAACAAAGATAGAGAACTGCTAAAGACTGTTAAACATCGAAAAATGTCTTATCTGGGACATACAGTGAGTGGAAGTCGATATAAAATATTACCACTGATCCTTAAAGGCAAAATAGAGTGCCGTAGAGGTGTAGGAAGGAAACAAGTTTCTTGGTTGAAAAACATTCGTGAGTGGACTCAAATATCAAATGCAGGACAATTATTCCATATTGCAGAAGATCGAGAAGCCTTCGCAATGGTGATCACAAACGTCGGATAATTCTGATATGGCACGTGAAGAAGAAGACATACGCTAAACTTAATATCCCTTTTAAGCTTACTGTATATTGCACGTATATTTAAAAGAATAACAATCAGCACTTACCAGAACAGATGTTGAAGGAACTGGTTCAATATCGTTTTCTTTGAGTTCACCTTCAGTGGTTGGAATATCTTGGTTAATCCAAGAAGTCCAGCCAGTTGTACACTCCACTTCAGGTTCAGTTGTTTCAGTAGGTCTGTGAGTTCCTTCTGTTGGTCTAGTTCTCCTTGTTGTCGATGTTGTTTCTTCTTCCGTAACTTCCGTTGGAAGAGATTTGCTCGTTGTCTTGGTAGTCACTCTTGTTGTTGTCGTGGTGGTACCTTCTGTAAAAATCAATATGGCGATTAACATTGTTGAATTGATATAATTAAGCATATATCCGACTTTTAATATTAACTGAATGAATTTGTAAGCATGCCAATAACACTTACCGCACTGACATCTTACTCGTACTTCAAAGTCTGGACATGATTTTTCACCTCCAGGTGAGTTGCAGACAAGTCCATTTTCAAGTGAGCATTGTATATCCAAACCTGTATCTTGAGCAACTTGACTAGCAGAGAAACCTCCCTTTACAGTTCTACATTGGAAATCGACCATCATGTCATCACTACATTTGGGTGAGCCTTCTAAGTGTTGCTGAAAAAAGAAGAATTACCATTAGTTACGTTTTTTAACATATAGGAATAGGAACAAATATATAAAATCCTTCGGTCGATGGCCTTTTGGTACATTGTATCAATAAAGTCATTATATCAATAAAGTATCATTGTATCTCAATAAATGGTCATAAAATAAACAACCTACGTTTCGCAGATGACACAGCCCTTCTTGCAAATAGTCAAGCAGAGCTGAATGATCTTATACGACTGGTTGAAAACGAAAGTCAAATATTTGGTCTGCAATTAAACATATCAAAGACAAAGATCATGATAGTGGATAGACTACATAACAATCATCCACATATAACCACAATTGATCGGTTTGAGGTTGTGAACTCATACTTATATCTGGGATCATTAATCACAAACACAGGGTCACTACAGGAGGAAATAAAACGTAGATGTGATCTAACAAAAGTCGCCACAGCAAAAATGACCACAATATGGAAGAACTGTCAAATTTCAAGAGCGTTAAAGATGAGGTTGATCAACTGCTTAATATTCCCAATACTGACTTACGGATGTGAATCTTGGACCCTGAGAAATTCGGAAAGAAGAAAGATAGACGCCACTGAAATGTTCTGTTGGAGACGAATGCTACGAATTCTTTGGACCGACCATACAACAAATAATTCGATTTTAAGAGAGCTAAAAGTTAGCCAACGGCTCTCCAGTAAAGTCCATCTCCAACAATTAAAATACTTTGGACATGTTATGAGAGCCAACACAGAAAACATGGAAAGACTCATTATACAAGGAAAGGTGGAAGGCCGAAGATCACGAGGAAGATCCCCAACAAGATGGATCGATCAGATTACAGGAATATGCAAAATATCTATGCATGAATTAAAAGAAATGACCAGAGACAGAGATCTTTGGAGACGGACAATACACGACATCACGTCGACCACTACACTCCCTCCGGGGGGTCAGGATTGAAGAGAGAGATCAATAAAGTATGTCTCTCTCTCTCTCTATATGAAATCTATGTATATTCTTCTAAATATTTCTCTTAAATGTAGATATTTCTTGTAATGAAATGAATAACAATGCACTTACCAGAACAGATGTTGAAGGAACTGGTTCAATATCGTTCTCTTTGAGTTCACCTTCAGTGGTTGGAACATCTTGGTTAATCCAAGTAGTCCAGCCAGTTGTACACTCCACTTCAGGTTCAGTTGTTTCAGTAGGTCTGTGAGTTCCTTCTGTTGGTCTAGTTCTCCTTGTTGTCGATGTTGTTTCTTCTTCCGTAACTTCCGTTGGAAGAGATTTGCTCGTTGTCTTGGTAGTCACTCTTGTTGTTGTCGTGGTGGTACCTTCTGTAAAAATCAATGTGGTGATTAAACATTGTTGAATTTATATAATTAAGCATATATCCGACTTTTAATATTAACTGAATGAATTTGTGAGCATGTGAATATTACTTACCGCACTGGCATCTTACTCGTACTTCAAAGTCTGGACATGATTTTTCACCTCCAGGTGAGTTGCAGACAAGTCCATTTTCAAGTGAGCATTGTATATCCAAACCTGTATCTTGAGCAACTTCACTAGCAGAGAAACCTCCCTTTACAGTTCTACATTGGAAATCGACCATCATGTCATCACTACATTTGGGTGAGCCTTCTAAGTGTTGCTGAAAAAAGAAGAATTGCCATTAGTAACGTTTTTTAACGAAATAGGAACAGTAATATTAAATTCATGTAGATTCTTCTAGACATTTCTCTTAAATGTAGATATTTTTCGTAATAAAAAGAATAGCAATGCACACTTACCAGAACAGATGTTGATGGAACTGGTTCAATATCGTTTTCTTTGAGTTCACCTTCAGTGGTTGGAACATCTTGGTTAATCCAAGTAGTCCAGCCAGTTGTACACTCCACTTCAGGTTCAGTTGTTTCAGTAGGTCTGTGAGTTCCTTCTGTTGGTCTAGTTCTCCTTGTTGTTGATGTTGTTTCTTCTTCCGTTACTTCTGTTGGTTGAGTTCTCCTTGTTGTTGATGTTGTTTCTTCTTCCGTTACTTCCGTTGGAAGAGATTTGCTCGTTGTTTTGGTTGTCACTCTTGTTGTTGACGTGGTGGTACCTTCTGCAGAAATAAATAAGATGATTAGGCATTACTTAATTTACATAATTTAACCATATATGAGACGTTTAAAAATTAACTAAATAAATTGAAGACCATGTCAATAACACTTACCACACTGACATCTTACTCGTACTTCAAAGTCTGGACATGATTTTTCACCTCCAGGTGAGTTGCAGACAAGTCCATTTTCAAGTGAGCATTGTATATCCAAACCTGTATCTTGAGCAACTTCACTAGCAGAGAAACCTCCTTTCACAGTTCTACATTGGATATCGACCATCATGTCATACCCACATTTGGGTGAGTCCTCTAAGTATTTCTGTTAAAAGAATGGTCATCATGAGTTACGTTTTAGCAGAGTAGAAATAAATATAATATTAAACCTTTATTTAGTTGAAATTTACTATAATAGTACATATTTAGTAGCATAAAAGAATATACCCTAATGCAACTATGCAATTTGTTGATTTAAATCAACTGATTTTATTAAATTAATAAAAATGCACTTACAAGAACAGATGTTGAAGGAACTGGTTCAATATCATTTTCTTTAAGCTCATCTTCATTAGTTGGAACATCTTGGTTAATCCATGAAGTCCATCCAGTTAGACATTCAATTTGTTCAGTAGTTGTTTGTGTGGGTTCAGGAGTAATTCTGCTGGTAGTTTTTACTGTTCTGGTGGTGGTAGTTATTTCTTCTGTTATTTCAGTTGGAGCTGTCCTAATGGTAGGTCTTGTTGTAAGTTTAATAGTAGTTGTTACGCCTTCAGTAGTTTCTGTTGGCAATATCTTGGTTGTGTGTCTTATGGGTGCCTTGGTAACTGTGGTGGCTTCTGTAAACAATGAAATAAAAGACTAAGTTTTCAATCTAATAGCATATAAAACAACATCAAAAAATGTTACTCTACATCCTACCAGATAGAAAACAATGGGAACCTTCTCTGGTTACACCTCCGAGGCTTCTACAATTTGCAAGCCATACGGATGCTGAGACTAAGGAAGATGAGGGAATTTTACAATTTATAATTCACGTCCCATCTGCTCAGCGCGGTAAAGTTCCAACGAGATAAATGAAATAAAAGTTTATATCTGTTTATTAAAATCATTAATATAGTTAACTTACCACACTGGCATTTTACTCTGACTTCGAAGTCTGGACACAGCGATTCGTTGCCAGGCGATCTACAAACCAGCCCATTTTCTAGAGAACACTCAATATCTAGACCTGTCTCTTTCGCAACATTGTAAGCTGAATTGCCATCTTTAACAGTTCTGCATTCAATGTCAACAAACATATCAGAGTTACATTTGGGTGAGTTCTCCAAGTATTTCTAAAAAGAATGAGTTAATGTGAAACAAAATTACTTTTGTCTTTTGTACTAGTTTAGGAAAACGCATATGTTACACACATTAATTTAAGGGGCAAAACATCTTACCAATACTGAAGTAGAAGGAACAGGTTCGATGTCTTCTCTTCGTAATTCGTCTTCATTTCTTGGAACATCTTGGTTGATCCATGAAGTCCATCCAGTTTCACAACCTAGATCTACTTCAGTTGTTCGTGTTGCATGCGTGGTGGCTTTGCTTGTTGTGGAAGTTAATTCTTCCTCAGTAACTTCTGTTTCTGTAGGAAGAGCTTTACTAGTTGGCTTTCTTGTAGTTACTGTTGTTGTACCTTCTATAAAAATATACAAATTATTACATAAGTTGCAAATTCAAATTGCTAAAAGATTGGGATATAGAGGTGTAAATATTCTTACCGCATTGACATCTAAGACGAACTTCAAAGTCGGGACATAACTTGCCTTGTCCGTTTGAATTGCACACCAAACCTTGTTCTAAGGAACATACAATATCCAAACCGGTAGATTCAGCAACTTCGCTCGCAGAAAAACCTCCTTTCACAGTTCTGCATTGAATATCAACCATCATATCGTAGTCACATTTGGGTGAGTCCTTGAGAGATTGCTAAAATAGAGAAAGAGTTATTTTATATTTAAATAGCGACTTAATATGCTTAAAGTACAACCAACCTAATCGAAATATTATAATATATTACTTACAATTATTGAGATTGATGGAATTGGTTCTCTGTCTACTTCTTTCATTTCACCTTCAGTTGGTGGGACATCTTGATTGATCCAAGAAGTCCAGCCGGTTTCACACGTAATTTCTGGTTGAGTTGTTTGAGTAGGAGCTTGACTTGTGCTTGATACTCTTCTGGTAGTAACCTCTTCTGTTATTTCTGTTGGAGCTGTTGCAATTGTGGGTCTAGTGGTTATTCTCTTGGTAGTTCTGGTTTCCTCTGTAGGCCTAGTTGTAGCTTTGGTGACAGTGGTTGGTTCTTAAAATTTAAATAATTTTTTAATTACCTAAAGTAAATATTATTAAATGATGGATTGGTTACAGATGTGTGTCTCTTTATTGTATCTTAGAATACCGGTTTAGAATACTTTGCTGTCGTCAGGTTTTCAAACAGGTTACTTAAATGCTAAAATTACAAATCACCAATTTCTAATTTTATCACTAATCAGGAAAAGAACCAAGATGACTGACGTCATCGAAAGGATAGCCAGACTAAAATGGATATGGGCAGGATATATAGCCAGAATAACAGATGGGCAATGGACAAAGACGTTATTGCAATGGAGACCAAGGGAAGACAAGAGAAGCGTCAGTCGACTTCATGGATTGACGATTTCTTCTTCAGCCTTCAGTAATCCAACTTTGGACATAGACCTCCCCGAATTCAATCCAGTGTTGTCTATTTTGCGCCACCTGTCTCCAGTTGTGTCCTCCAAACTTCTTTATGTCATCGGCCCATCTCATTTGTGGCCTTCCTCTACTTCTTCTTCCTAACCACGGTCTCCATTGTTGTATTTCGTGATTCCATCTTTTATCCTTCAGTCGGGCATTGTGTCCTGCGAAGCTCCATTTTAATTTGACAGCATGTTCTCCTGCGTCTTTGACTTTGGTTTTGCTTCTAATCCATGTATTTGTTTTTTTGTCTATGAGCCTCACCCCGAGCATTGATCTTTCCATCGCTCTCTGTGCCTTTACTATTTTATCCATATTGGCCTTGGTGAGTGTCCACGTCTGTGAACCATACGTAAGTATAGGGAGGATACACTGATCGTAAACTCTGGTTCTCAAATATTGTTCTATTTTAGTGTTTTTCAAGATCCAACTCAGTTTTCCAAATCATGCCCACGCTAACCTTATTCTTCTAGTAATTTCGGCAGTTTGATTTTCTTTGTTAACTTTCATTATCTGTCCCAGGTATATGTATTCGCTTACTGTTTCTAAATCTATGTCATTCAACGTTATTTTTGTAATGTTCGGTGTATTCGTCATTACTTTTGTTTTTTCCAAGTTCATCTTAAGACCTACTTTTTCCGAAGCTTGAAATAGTTGCGTCATCATGGTCTGTAATTCTTCGAAACTTGTAGCGAATATTACAATGTCGTCAGCATATCTCAAATGACTCAGTTTTCTTCCATTAACATTTATTTCTTTATCTACCCAGTTAATGTCTTTGAACACGTCTTCAAGTCCCAGTGTGAACAGCTTTGGTGAGATAACGTCTCCCTGGCGAACTCCTCCGTTGATTGGTATAGCTTTGGTTTTCTCATCTATTTGTATTTGCATTGTAGCTTTCTTATAAATATTATCTATGAGCATTCTGTATCGAGAATCTATCCTGTCGAATGCCTTTTCATAATCAACGAAGCCAATGTATAAGTTCAAGCGATATTCATTGGCTTTCTCTATTAGCGTTCTGACTGTAAGAAGATGATCCGCTGTACTGTAACCCTTTCGGAATCCTGCCTGCTCTACCGGTTGATAGCTATCAAGCTTCGACGATAGCCTATTAGTTATTACTCTCATAAACAGTTTGTACATTTGGGACAACAGGGAAATTGGCCTATAGTTCTTCAGATCACCCCTGTCTCCTTTTTTGAAGAGAATTATTGTCAAGCTTTCTTTTCAATCATCTGGGACTTCTCCTTTGTGAAGGCATTCGTTGAAGAGATTTTTCAATTCTTCGAGAATAATTTCACTCCCCTCCTTTAACATTTCGGCAAGTATTCCATCTGGGCCCGAAGCCTTAGTGTGCTTTAGTTGTGCCATAGCTTGTTTTATTTCGAAGGATTCTATATTATGGAGTACTTCTGAGTTGATATTTATTATCTTTTTCTTAAGATTTTCCTTTGTGGGTTGTTATCTGGGTCTTTGTTTGAGGAATATAAATCACGGTAAAATGTTTGTGCAACTTTTAGGATTTTGTTCTTTTCTCTTGTTTCTTTTTCATCTTTATCTTTTAATGAGATTATTAGAGGCTTTCCTATGTTTGGTCTTAAACATTTTAGGCCTCGGTTCTTTTCTATAATTTTTTCTACCTTGTTTTCATTGTAGATCCTTAAGTCTTCCTTTACTCCCTTCTTTATTTGTTTATTCAATTCTTTGAAACCGTCGGTGTTTCGCTTTCCTTCGCTTAGAAATAGGCGTCCCTTTTCCATCAACCGTTTTGTTCCAACGCTTATTTTGTCTTCTTTACTTTTCGTTTTCTTTGCCACAGTCAGGCCTGCTTTCAAGAGCTTTCGTTGCATTTCTCTATTAATTGTGTTCATGTCGGTATTTTCTTGTTGATAATATCCTACAAAAATCCTCTCTTAAGACTTCTCTGTACTCATCCCCCTCCTGTCGGATTTTAGTTTGATCTATCTGATTACAATTATGTGGCCTGTTTCTACGGGTTTTGGTCTGTTTAAAAACAATCCTTGCTCTTAAAAGACGATGATCGCTGCCAGTTGTGAATTGATTGAGAGCAGTTATGTCTTCAAAAATGTCTTTGTTCCCACATAAGAAGTAATCGATCTCGTTTTTCGTCTTTTTATCGAGAGATATCCACGTCCATTTTCGGTTTGCTTGTTTTTTGAAATATGTGTTCATGGCATATAAATTTTGTTGTTCTAAGAAGTTATATAATTTTCCTCCTCTTGTATTTCGTGTGCCATAACCATGCATCCCTATTTTAGTTTCAGTATTTTCTTCTTTTTTACCTAATTTTGCGTTGAAATCTCCCATAATTATAGTATATCTTGTATCATTTTCATCTAATGCTGTTATAAGATCTTCGTAGAACATTTCAACTTCCTCTTCCTGATGTGATGTTGTGGGAGCATACACTTGTATTACCTTTATCTTAGTTTTATTATCTAGGTCTACTATAATATAAGCGACTCTATAAGAAACGCTTTTATATGTTGAAATGTATATGGTGTGTGGTGTGACGATTGACGATTTAAGAAGGCTAAATAAAAACTGGATGAGAGCGGCGTAAGATGGACGGTGTTGGAATCACGAGGAAGAGGCCTATGTTCAGCAGTGGACTTTTGATTCTGGATGATGAGATGATAATAAATTTGTAATTTTAGAATTTAAGTATACTGTCCCGAGACCTGACGATGAACAGTAATGTTTACTGCTCAAAACCGGTCGTCCAAGGTACAATAAACTGATTGTGAGAAAGTCTAATATTTATTTCTTTAACCTTTAACAAAACGACGGAAAACATAATACGTTGTTAAAAAGTAGTAGAGGTGGGAAATTATAAACATAAAATTGGAAAAGCTTGCTTACCGCACTGGCATCTGACGCGCACTTCAAAGTCCGGACAATTGTCGCCTTCTGATGCTTTACATATCAATCCTCTCTCCAAAGAACATTCAAGGTCTAATCCTGTTTCTTTGGCAATAGTGTAAGCAGATACTCCATCCTTAACAGTTCTACATTGAATATCGACCATCATATCACGGTCACATTTAGGTGAGTCTTCCAAGTGTGACTGTAAATAAAAATAATATTAAGTTTTGGAAACTTTTTTTAACCCTCCGTTAGTCGCTATCGGTGTCACACACCGACGACAGAATTATTCATTCGGGATTTACAAAATAACTGGTTTTTTCTATCGCCACTTTCTGTACCTCTTCCTGTCAACTAACCTCGTGTTAGTATACATTCTTACCTACTTGGATACAGTTGTGCGAGTTTTATAGCTATTTTCGGTGCAAGACTCCGTAGCGACTAACTTATTATTACTTTATTGGCATAACTTGCAGTTCAGGTAAACATTTAGCATTTTATTATTGCATTTTATCGGTAAGATTTGGTCAAATTTTATTTATAGATGTCCTTTGAAGCCGAACAAAAACGTTTGTTGGAATTATGGGAAATGGTTCCTAGCGAATATTTTTATATTACAAAACAAGTGTATATTGTTATACTAGGGTTTTTCATTTTATATCTGTTGTTTTTCAATAAAACATTTTCAAAAATATTTTTCAGTCATTCCTATACACAATATAAAATATTTGTATGAATTTTATAGCAATAACTATTTTTTTAAATTGTCGGTCTCTGACACCGTAGCGACTCTTGATGCTCCATTTATCCTAGCGACTAACGGAGGGTTAAATGTAAAGTAAATATTTCAATTATTAATAAAATAAGTGTATATTTTATATATTGAGTATATTTGTATATCACTTTTGTATAAACATTGAAATTGTTAGTTATAATTACAGAAATATACAGCTTACACAGACAAACAATTTTAATGTTACAAGAAAAATACTAAATTATTTGATTAACATAAAAATGTTAAAAATGGCATCGGTATAATAAAGGCAGAATGCGTATTAACGAGAAAAAAACGAGAAGCAAAAATTGGGAAGCTAGAAGATGATGGAAGGTGTGGGACATTACAATTCCGAGTAGGTATATGTATTTTTAATTGGTTTATGAATAAATTTCTGTTTCCTTTTCTCTAGGGCACATAGAGAGAAGAAAAAACGACCCACTGATTAAGAAGGTCACCAGATGAAAGCCAGAAACTGAGAGACCAAGGGGAAGACCCAGAGAGAGATGGGTGGACCAGATCATCAGGGACATCAAAATCCTGAAAGTGAGAAACTGGAGGGATCTATGCACATATCGAAATGAGTGGAAGAAAATTGTAACGAAAGTCACGACATACAAAAGCTTTGACAATACACAAGAAAAATTTGAAGTGCTTCACCACAATAAGCAAATCAGAGAGCTTTAAGTAAGAGTGGCAAACATTCCATCCGGAATTAAAAGCCTTGATGATGATGATGATGAATACATTTAGAAGATATGCCAAATAATCATAACCAAAAAATTGCAACACAATTTTTTGCTATTGAACACAATATGAATTTAACATTTTGAAAGAAAACTATAAACTTACTAGTATTGATGTGGAAGGAACTGGTTCTACATCTTCCTGTCTTAATTCATCTTCAGTGTTTGGAACGTCCTGGTTAATCCAAGAGGTCCAACCAGTTTGACACTCCAATTCTTCGGTGGTAGTTGTACCAGCTGTGCTGGTAGTGGTTGGTGCAACTGTGGTGGTAGTGCTTGGTCTTCTTGTAGTTATTTCACCTTCGGATGTTTGTGTAGGAACTTCGGTAGTTGTTGTGGGTTCTATAAATGGAGACGGTTAGTCAATATTTTACTACAAATTCTGATTTTTAATTACTGATAATTGATGTAAATAGTTAATATTGGATGGTAATTATGATAATATATTAGTTCCATTTATAATTAGTTTAATTTTTAATGAAGCCTTGGAAAGGCAATGTGAAATTCGAATCGGGGGAGAAACTATTAACAACATCAGTCACTAGAGAATGCTCCAATAACGGACTTACCATAAATACAACAAAGACTTGTGGTTAGTAAACAAGACGTCGGCCCTATGCAACTAATTATGAGTAATGAACCGATAACAAAAGTTAACAATTTTAAATACCTAGGATGTTGGATAAACGAGACACTAAATCCGGATGAAAATTAAAACTCGTATAGAAATTGCAAGAGGAGCATTATATATGAAACTTAGATCTATTCGGAGCAACTCTCAGCTGAACTTACAACTAAGAATCAAGTTCCTAAAATGTCATGTGTATCCTGTAATAATTTAAGTAACTTACCACACTGGCATTTAACTCGTACTTCAAAATCTGGGCATAAGTTGTCGGGTGAATTAGCTTTGCAGACTAGACCCCTTTCTAGAGAACATTCAATATCTAATCCAGTTTCTTTGGCAACTTCGCTAGCAGAAAAACCTCCCTTTACGGTTCTACATTGGATATCAACCATCATATCATGGTCACATTTGGGTGAATCCTTCAGGTATTTCTATGGAATAAACCAAAATTTAGAATAGAATCCGGTAAGTGTGAATATTATATTAACAAGAGGACTGTTATACATTTTTTATGAAATACCAATAAATTAAGCAATAACTTACCAATATAGATGTTGAAGGAACAGGTTCAATATCTTCTGTTCTCAATTCTCCCTCGGTTTCTGGCACGTCTTGGTTAATCCAAGAAGTCCAGCCTGTTGTACATTCGATGATTTCCTCTTCAGTTGTAGGTCTTACAGTGCTGGTTGTAGTTCCTTCACTTTGAATTTCAGTTTCAGTTGTTACTTCGTACCCAGTAGTGCAGCCTTCTTCATGACATGTGAAAGCGTTGTTGATACATTGGCATTTTCTGCAATCACCTTCTTCAATTACTTTACCAGGCTGAAAAAAGTTAATATGTTTTATTTTTAAAGCCTACGATTGGAAAGAAGGCATGATAAATAGTGGGAAATTCCTATAGTTACCTTAATTGGTTTGCCTTCTTCGGTAGCACAAAGACATGAAGCAACATCTACACAGGTGTTTTCGTTCAACCAAGCTGATCCAGCGGGGCATTCTTTATCCTTTGAAGCTGATACGCATCCAGCTTCACATACTGTTTCGCCCTTACAATATCCTTGTTCTCTAACTAAGAATCCATAATATTGACAGAGTTGGTCACATCTGATTGCACATTGATCGTAGACAGTACCAGGGGCACATGTTGCTAAAATAAAAATAAAGTAAGACTTCGTAATCCACAAAATTACTTCGAGATATAGAACACCCTAAAAAACTAAAAATACTTACGTATTGGTTCTGCTGTTGTTGCAGCTGCGCCTGGAATAATAATAAAAAAAAATCGAATAAGTAATTAGTAAAATTGGCGGCTAGATAACAAAATAAGTAAGATGCACCAAAATACTATTCCAACTCATAAATAAACAACTAATACAATACTTACATGATGGTTTCACTTCTTCAACTTCTCTGGGCCAATCGCAAAGTTTTGTTACTGGATTATACAAAGTGCCTTCTGCGCAGGTCATCTTGACCCATTCAGTAATGGATAGTCCACCAGTGCATACATAGTAGATTGAACAGTCTCTTAAATCTTCCTTGCTGTCTCCAACAACACAAGATGGTTCTGCTGTAGTAAAGACAACCTCTTCGGTGGTGGTTCGTACGGTAGTAGAGGGTCTCTGGGTTGTAGTTGTTTCAGTTGGTCGCTGGGTAGTGACATATTTCTCTGTGGTGGAAGTAAATACTTCAGCTGGAGTTGTTGTAGCTTCTAAATTTAAGAAATATTTTAAAGATAAGTTTCCAAATAAAGTATATATTGAAATATGAAGTCCGTTAAAAATTATATTATCGTATTTCGTCTTTACTGGTTTTCTTTTTTTCTATTGTGTTAGACACATGTAAGGCTTTTTATAATTATTGCTTATTTATATTTTTGGGTTATTACTTACCACATTGGCATTTGACACGGACTTCAAAGTCTGGACAAAGTTTGTTGTTTCCAGCCTTGCAGACAAGGCCTCTTTCAAGAGAACATTCGATATCCAAACCGGTGTCAGCGAGTTCTTTAGCTGAAATACGTCCCTGAACAGTTCTGCATTCAATATCTACCATCATATCGGAATTACACTTAGCTGAGTCTTTTAGATTAACCTAAAATTAAATAAAAAAAAAGATTGAAAATATATATAGTTTTTAAATAAAATTCATTAGATAAAGGGTACCGTAAAATCATTTGTGGTTTTGCTTCAAATTCGTCTAAGTTAAGTTCTTTCTATACAATATCGTTTTTTGCTGTTTTTATTAATTTTACTAATTGGATCAGGCTCTTGCTAAGGACTATGTATATTTATGTGATAAGAAACTCTCGGACAACTTGATGAACTTCAATACACGAGAGATTAAAATGGTCACCAAAATGGTGACTGGGCATTGTCGTTTAAGAAAACACCAATACAAACTCGTAAGGGTAAGGTAAGTAGTAGCGGATAGATACACTTATACGATCCCGGTGTAAGTCAGATCTATTTCAGGGACGCGACCCTGCTCACGCAAGTCATGGCTATCCCCCAAACCCAAATAAGGGGTCATGTCCCGATCCAAGTTTCCTACCAAATATCCAAAAATCCATTCCGATTATCCAACCCACAGGAGTAAGCCTAATGCACCAGAAAAATCATTGGGGAAAGCAACGGGAAACCACTCCAATTATTTCTCCCGAGTAAAGTTAACATGGCGCAATCCAAACATAATCAGATTATTACTGATCATGGATCTCGGAAACCAAGATCCGGCAGGGAAGGGTGCGCACCAGACTGTAGGGCCTTCTCGGTCGTCACCACACGAAACCCCTACAATTTAAAAAGTACAACAACTTTAAAAATGTCTAGCAGTACAATCAGATTAGGCACATGGAATGTTAAAAGCCTCTATGCAGCAGGCAAGCTCGGTAACTTAGTTCAAGAGGTTAAACACTTAAAAATTGATATAATGGGCATCAGTGAGCTCCGCTGGCCTGGAGCGGGAACATGTGAACAAGATGAAGGCACACTATACTATTCTGGAAGTGTAGAAGATGACGTATATCATAGGAATGGAGTTGGCATATTTATAACATCTAAATTCAAGAAATATGTTAAAAATTTTGTACCTGTGAACGACAGACTAGCGATCCTCCAATTAAATAATAAACCATTTAATGTCAATGTTATCCAGATATATGCCCCTACTTCAGAAAAGAAATATGACAATGATGTTGAATCATTCTATAGTCAATTAAAACAGACACTTAACCATCTAAAAAGGAACGAAATCACATATATTATTGGAGATTTTAACGCGAAAATTGGTCAAGGACGAAGATCTGACCTGATAGGTGAATATGGACTGGGGAGAGCAATGAAAGAGGCGATAAATTATACCAGTTCTGTCAAGAACAAGACATGATAATCGCAAATACATGGTTCAAATTACACAAAAGAAGATTATATACATGGAAGGGACCAGGAGATAACACACTTCATATAATTAGAAATCAGATAGATTATATTCTAGTAAACAAGAGATTTAAGAATGGTGTCAAGAGATCAACGACATATCCTGGTGCAGATATCGGTTCAGACCATAATCCTCTAATAGCTGACATCCAAGTGAAGCTCAAAAAAGTCGAAGAAAGCCCCAAAACACCAAAATTACATATATCAGCATCCAACAAAACGCTAATAGAAAATGACCTGAATAATCAGCTAAAGAATTCAACAAATGAAAACAATACAGAAATATGGAACACGTTTAAAGATCTCACCTGGAAAGTAATGGAAAAATATACAACAACGATGCAGAGGCACAAAAAACAACAATGGATGACTGATGAAATTCTGGAATTGATGGAGCAGAGAAGAAAACTGAAAGATAACAAAACAGAATACAAAGAAAAACAGAAACTAATTAAACAAAAGATAAAGGTAGCTAAAGAAAAATGGATGGAGGATAAATGCAAGAAATTAGAAAAGTTGAATGAAAAACATGATACGTTTAATATGTTTAAAAAAGTTAGAGAAGTAGCTGGTCTTTATCATAAGAAAACTCCACATACTATAACCGATTCGTCGGGAAAAATGATAATAGACGAACACGAAATTCGAACTACCTGGTATAATTATATAAATGAACTGTATAATGATGATAGACCCGAAGAACTGGAGACTTTAGATGAAGGTGAAGGACCAGAAATACTGAAATCAGAAATACTACATGCTATAAAATTGGCAAAAAACAAGAAAGCCGTTGGTTCCGACAACATACCTACAGAAAAATGTTAAAGCTCATAAATGAGGAAAACATTGGAATACTAGTCAAACTTTTCAATGATGTTTATTCGACTGGTGATATCCCTGAAGATTGGTTAAAGTCCGAATTCATAACCCTACCAAAAAAACAAAAAACTGTAGCGATTATAGAATGACAAGCCTTATGAGCCACACTTTGAAAATCTTTCTACGTATCATTCACAGTAGAATCAGAGATAAATGTGAAGAAGACCAGGATGAAACACAATTTGGCTTCAGAAATGGACTGGGAACCCGGGACGCACTCTTTTAACTAAATGTGTTATTGCAGAAATGCCGAGATCAAAGGAAAGATGTCTTTGCTGTATTTATTGACTATGAGAAGGCCTTTGATCGAGTACAACATCACAAATTAATTAAAATATTAAAGGATAAAGGAGTTGATAGTCAAGATGTACGAATCATAGAAAAATTATACTGGCGTCAAACAGCGACACCTTGCATAAATCGAAAATCAACAGAAATATGCAAAATACAAAGAGGTGTCAGACAGGGTTGTATACTGTCCCCACTGTTATTCAATTTATATTCAGATATAATATTTAAGGAAGCGCTGCATAATTTGGAATGGGGTGTGAAAGTTAATGGAATTCTGATAAATACAATCAGATATGCAGGCGATACAGTTATTTTAAGTAATAATATAAATGGATTACAACACCTTTTAAATGCCATTGACACAGTGGGAAGAGAGTTTGGCCTAAATATAAACTGTTCAAAAACAAAATACATGGTATTTAGCCGTTTGACCCATCAAGATTCACGGTTATATGTTGATGGTCATATAATTCAAAGAGCACCCAGTTTTAAATATCTTGGTTGCCATATTACTGAACAACTAGATCCAGATAAAGAGATAAAATGTAGAATCGAGATAGCCCGCACGACATTTTTAAAAATGAGGTCATTCTTCTGTAATGATACCTTGCAACTTCAACTTCGAAAGCGCATGATTAAATGCTACATTTGGTCAGTCCTCTTGTATGGTGTCGAAGCATGGACATTAAAAATATCCACCATTAACCGTTTGGAGGCCTTTGAAATGTGGCTGTACAGACGTATACTGAAAATATCATGGACGGCTATGATGACAAATGTGGCAGTCCTTAAGAGAGCAAATGCTACCCGCGAGCTGCTTTGGACACGTAGTAAGGGGAGACCGGTATAATATTCTTCAACTTATTATGATGGGTAAACTCGAAGGACGCAGAGGAATTGGTAGAAAGCAGGCCTCTTGGTTGAAGAATATCCGGGAGTGGACAGGAATAAAGAAAGCAAAACAACTATTTAGAATAGCTCGAGACAGAGACAGTTTCGCCATGTTAATCGCCAACGTCAAGGGGACTTGATAGGGCACGTTAAGAAGAAGAAGGGTAAGGTAAATTAACCATTGAAGGTTCATTGAAATTGAAGAAGAAACTACCATACACATCCAATGCCATTGCAATGTGCTAAGTGGTATTATTAGGCAGGAATTTACTAATCAAATGAACATTGAACTAGAAGAGATCCTAAAACTTCCAATAAGGAAACTGTTGGCCATAGTTGAGGCCACAGACTCAAGAGATTAACGAAGCTCCCCTGAACTAAGCAGACGAAGAAGATATATTTATATACTTACCAATACGGTAGAAGATGGAACAGGTTCAATTTCCTCCTCTCTGAGTTCTTCCTTTTGCCCCTCAGCGTTTTGGTTTACCCATGCAGTCCATCCACCTTCACAGTTAATTTGTTGTTCATTCTGGTTTGTAGTTGTTATGGTTGGTGCTACAGTGGTTGTACAAGGCTGACCTCTAAAAAATTTTAATAAACATCAGTATTTTGAAGTAATTAGAAGCCTAATATTTACATGAAACTAGATAGCTCTAAAATCCATTAGAAAAATAAATTAAGACGTACCTATATCAAGCGTGATACAAAAAAATGGAAAGAGATGTAAGTATTTGAGTGACAGTATATCGAACCGTATTGAAAAAGAACCACTAATATGCATTTCTTTTCTTCTCTGGATCAATAACAAGTGTGTTGAAGTGTTATATCGAATATAATAAACGCCCGTACCAGAAGAGGAGCAAATGCGGATTCTGATCACTACCTGGTCGAAAGTAGAGTAAGGGCTAGAATTTCAAACATCAAAAAGGAAAGAGGCTCTAAACATGAACGATACAAGGTAGAAGTACTCAAAGAAACAAATAAAAATAAAGAGTATTAAGAAAAGATAAGCATCAAACTAGAAAACAGACTAAAACATGAAAACCCAAATAAGGAGTGGGAAAAGTGCAGAGAAATCATAAAAGAGACAGCTAAAGAAGTATTAGGCATAGAAGGTAAAGAAAGAAGAACAAGAACGAATAACTGGTTTGACGAGATTATAACAGACAGAAAAAATAGAGCATATTTACTGATGCAACAGGGGCACAGAACCCGACAAGCACAGGAAGAATATAAACAACTACGCAAAGAAGGAAAGAAAACTCACCGAAGAAAAAAGAGAGAATATATGAACAAATAACTTCAAGAACTGCAAGAACTAAGTATATCAACAGAGACAAGAAAATTTTATCAGAAACTGAACAAAAGCAGAAAAGACTTCAAACCGAGAAGAACGATGTGTAGAGATAAGGAAGGTAATATATTGACAGAACAACAAGAGATACTAAGAAGATATACAGAACATTTTACGGAAAAGCTTGAAGGAGATGGAAGTGAGACGAACCCTGATATACCATTAGACCAAGCAGACAACAGAGAAAAGAGTCCACCAACAATAGCCGAGTTTAGAATAGCAGTAGACAAATTAAAGAACAATAAATCACCGGGATCGGATCAAGTAGCATCGGAATTACTGAAGGAAGGAGGAGACGCACTACAGAAAACAATACATGAATTGATAACAAAGATATGGTCAAATAAACAGCTACCAGCGGAGTGGAATAGCGGTATTATTGTACCATTACATAAAAAAGGAAATCAATTAGAATGTGGAAACTACCGTAGAATCATGCTGCTGAATGCAGCATACAAAATAATGTCCAACGTCATTTATGAAAGACTTAGACCACACGCTGAAAAAATAGTGGGCAAATACCAAAGTGGCTTCTGTAGACAGAAGTTAACAATAGACCAGATATTTTTTCTGCGACAAATCCTCGAAAAAACAAGTGAACATCGACACACACCATCCCTTCATAGACTTGGAAAGCGCATATGACAATATAAACCCAGAATTCTTAATAAAAGCAATGAAAGAATTTAATATACCAACACAACTAATAGAATTGATAAAAGAATCTCTAAAAGTAGAAACTAAAATCCGGATACAAAACGAACTAACGGAAACAATAGATGTGAAAAAGGGACTACGCCAGGGAGACGCCGGAATGGGACGTTTCGATGCCGCCGGTTCATCGCCGGCCGTTTCGATGCCGCCGGTTCATCGCCAGTCCATTTCATCGCCGTCATATCTCGCATTTCCTAGAATTTCTTATTAATACTAAAAATAACTAATAATTGTAACTGTCGAAAATTCGGAAATATATCAGATAGCGATTAATTGACTGGCGATGAATCGGCCGGCATCGGCATCGAACTGGCGGCATCGAAACGTCGGCGATGAAACGTCCTAGACCCGGGAGACGCTCTATCATGCATCTTGTTCAACATCGTACTCGAGAAAATAATGAGGGACACAACAGTCAATACTCGAGGAACAATCATTAATAAATGCGTGCAAATACTAGCTTTTGCAGATGATGTTGACATAATCGCAAGATCAAGAAGGGAAATGATAGAGACATTCAATCAAATAGAACGAGCTGCACAAAATAGTGGCCTTAAAATCAACCAGAACAAAACAAAATATATGCAGGTAAGTAAAGACTCAGAAATAAGGCAGCCACAAAATATAACAATAGGAGAATACAACATTGAGGAGGTAAAAAACTTTACATACTTGGGATCCCTAGTAAGTCACGTCTGATAATAACGTAGCGGAGGAAGTGAAGAGACGAATATTTATTACCAATAAAAGTTACCATGGCTTAATTCGGCCACTATAATCAGATAACGTCGCAAGAAAAACAAAATGTCAAATATACAAAACCTTAATAAGACCGGTACTCACATACGGCTCAGAAACCTGGACACTCATTAAAAGAGAGGAAACATTGCTAGCCACCTTTGAAAGAAAAATCTTGCGACACATATTACATGTCCCATCCAACGCAGCCGTCCTATTTTAATGAATGTTATGATATCCGGATCCTGGTATATTTTGTATAGTTCAAAGTTGTACCTTTTTCGACAAATTCTGTTCTCTTTTGTGCCCTTATAATAAGGGCACAAAAGTTGTACCTTTTTCGACAAATTCTGTTCTCTTTTGTGCCCTTATAATAAGGGCACAAAAGAGAACAGAATTTGTCGAAAAAGGTACAACTTTGAACTATACAAAATATACCAGGATCCGGATATCATAACATTCATAATTATAATAAGGGCACAAAAGAGAACAGAATTTGTCGAAAAAGGTACAACTTTGAACTATACAAAATATACCAGGATCCGGATATCATAACATTCATTAAAATAGGACGGCTGCGTTGGATGGGACATGTAGAAAGAATGGAAGAAGGCGAAATACCAAACAAAATATTCAAACAGATGCCAGTAGGAAAAAGAACAAGAGGAAAACCGAAGCTGAGATATTTAGAACAAATAGAAAATGATATATTAATCTTAAAAATAAAAAACTGGAGAAAAAAAGCACGAAACAGATCAGAATGGAGAAGAATCCTGGAAGAGGCCAAGACCCAGAAAGGGTTGTCGAGCCAGTGATGATGATGAGAAACCTAATATTTACATGAAACTAGATAGCTCTAAAATCCAGTAGCAAAAGAGATTAAGACGTACCTATATCAAGCGTGATACAAAAAATGGAAAGAGATGTAAGTATTTGAGTGACAGAATACAGAAAATTGCTATGGTCGAAATTAGAGTATATTTATAATAACAATAGCATTGAACCGTATTGAAAAAGAACACTAACCTGCATTTCTTTTCTTCTCTGGAACAATAACAAGTGTGGCAATCGTCTTCTTCCATGAGGTCTCCTTCGTAGTAAGTTTTACCGTCTACAACTAAACAGACAGGCTTACATTCTTGCATAGGTACACATTCCAAGTGGGTGCTGTTTCTGTAAACTTTTCCAGGTGGGCAACGTTTAGGCGCACAACCTTCGATGCAACTGTCTTCACCGCAAGTCTTTGAGTATTTCTTGTTCATGAGGAGGTTGTCACAAGTTTCTTCTGGACACGTGGAAATACATGGGCTGTAAGTGGTGCAACGTTCGTCACATTGCATTGCTAAAATAAACAATTGGACATAAAAATAGGATCTGACAATTATAGACCATTCATCAGCGGTAAAAAACTGTAAAGCCGTGGAATTTTGATAATCGACACCGATTTTAATGAAAATTTGGATTTAAGCTCGGTTGACCTTCTTGTTGTTCTGAAGCTATTTCTTTGTGGCATTTTTATAATTAAGTATTTTCTATGGGAAATAAGCCACAATTTTACTAAAAAAAATTTTTTCCCATAATCATCACTACGATGATGATTATTACAATTACAATCTGGTCATACTTGACCAATGAGCAATTTTAATCTAACCTAAATTATTACTGTTCCTTAAAATTAAGAGCTTGCCCCATAGCGTCTCTTATCTAACCTAACAAGATAGTGCACTATTCTAGCATACACACTAACGCGCACAAGCACTATGCTCTGCTTTTCACTATCACCTATCACTTAAACTAGTTCATAAGGTTTTGTTCTCTTCAGTCTTCTAACTTGCCCAGTAGTATCGAGGAGCTGGATTGCCTCAATATTCTCGTGCATGTGAAGTCGTTGCTCGTGACTTCCTGCCATCTTCTTGATGATTATTTCCACAGTTTCCATTCCTAGGTCCTTATGGAGATCACTGTTTGTAACATACCAAGGAGCATCTACAATATTTCTTAGTATTTTGTTCTGGAATCTTTGTATTACTGTTATATTACTTGGTCTAGTACACCCCCATAGTGGGCATCCATAAGTCCATACAGGTCTCAATATTTGTTTGTAAATTAGTAACTTATTATGCATCGACAAAGTGGAGTTTCTTCCAATTAGCCAATACATTTTTTTATATCTTATATTTAGTTCTTCCCTTTTTTTCTTAACGTGCACCTTCCAGCGTAGTTTTGCATCTAATGTTATACCCAAATACTTAGCAGTATCTGCATATGGTACTTGGATATTGCTGATTATAACTGGTATATATTGTATTTTTTTGTTGGTGAAATTAACATGGACAGATTTAGCTTCATTTAGCCTGATTCTCCATTTTTGTGTCCACTTATAGATTTGGTTAACTGCTATTTGGACCTTGTTGGTCGCCTCTTCACTTGTCGTCCCTACTGCTTGAATAGCTGTATCATCAGCAAAGGTGGCAACTGTGTTGTTTTCCAGTACAAGTATATCACACGTGTATAGTAGGTATAGGACCGGACCCAACACACTGCCTTGTGGAACACCTGCTCTAATTTCTTTTAAGTCTGAAAAACAGTCTTCTTGCTTAATTCTAAAATGTCGTCCTTTTGTGTATGACTGTAAAAGTTTTGAGTACTGTATAGGTAAAAAACATTTTAGTTTGTATGTTAAACCTTCATGCCAGACTTTATCAAAAGCCTGTGCAGCATCAAGAAATACAGTTGAACAGACTTTCTTTTCTTCTAGGGATCTTTCGATAACATTTGTGATTCTGTGCACCTGGTCAATTATTGAATGCTTATTTCTAAATCCGAATTGATGTGTCGGTATCAAATTCCTTGCTTCAATAATTGGTTTTATTCGCTTAAGGAGCAGTTTCTCAAACAGCTTCGATATTACAGGAAGCAGAGATATCGGTCTGTATGACGAAACCTCATGTGCTGGTTTTCCTGGTTTAGGAATCATAATGACTTCCGCCATCTTCCACATCATTGGTACATATTTTAATCTGAATGCACCGTTAAAGAGGTTTGTTAATTTTACGATAGCTCTTCGGGGAAGATTTTTCAACAGCTCACTCGTAATTAGATCATAGCCCGGAGCTTTCTTCGGATTAATATTTTCCCTTATTTCTTCAAGTACTTCTTTTGGTGTAGTTAGCCTAATTTCTTCCTCTAATTGAACAGGTTCCTCCCATCTTTCTTCATCCCCTTGAGGTTCATTTGGTTTGAATGTATTTTCAAGATGTATGGCAAATAGCTCTGCTTTTTGTGCACTACTTCTGGCCCAGTTACCATTTTCTAGTTTAATAGGAGGAGAGTGCATAATAGGTCTTTTCAGTTTTTAGTAGCTTTCCATAAGGAATAATCTGTACTATCGTCATCTGTTAGCTCCTGTAAGTAAGAATTAATCGAGTCATTCTTTAATTGTAGGATAGTTCTTTTGAGTTGTTGACTTGCACGATTTAGTTTAGTCTTATCTTGAGGAGACCTTGTTTGTTGCCAGATTCTTCTCAGTTTTCTTTTTTTAATTATCATGTTCCTTATTTCCTTTGGATAATTATTTCCTTTTAGCCTAGGTTTCAGCGTAGGAGTGTTTTCCCATGCTGCTTGCTGGATATTGTTCACCAACAATTCTGCTTCTTTATCTAATTGCTCTGCGTTTTGTATTGGTACACTTAGATTTATTCTCTCTTCAAGGCTTAGCTTAAAACTATCCCAATCCGTCCATTTATTTGTTAATGTGGGGTTATTTTGTTTTTTAATAATCCTGTCATTCATGGTTAGTACTATAGGGGAATGATCAGAATTTAAGTCCCAACAGTCATCAATGTCTATGAAATTAGTTGAAATATTCTTAATAATAAAGAAGTCTATTGAATCAGGGGTCTTGTTTCTATCCGTAGGCCAGTAGGTTGGTCTACCAGTTGATAGTGCTTCACACCTCTGTTCTTTAATGGCTAACAAAAGCTCCTTTCCCTTAGTAGTAGTGATTCTAGAGCCCCAGTGTGTGTTCTTTGCATTGAAGTCACCTCCAATAATGAACCTTTCCCCTAAGCTTTTCAAGAATTCATTATACTGCTCTTTTTTAATGGAATGTTTAGGTGGGCAGTATATTGAACTTATATTTATTTTAAAAACTAAAAAAATGAATTTATTAACGTTTTGAAGCCCAAATCGGGTTTCGTTGTCAAAATACAAAATACTACTAAAATAAACAAAAATGTTGTTGCTAAGTAAAAAAAATTCTTCTAATAATTTATTTAATCTGTCTCATTTATATTGGTAATTCAGACGTATAATATACATATTAAAATACAAGACTTTAAAATGATATCGCCAATATTTATGAGTTGCTTTCCTAGGACGACTTTACTAAAAGATAGTTCATTAGATTACATGAAATCAATCCCAACTCAAGAATATCCGTCGCAAAAAAATCATAGCATGTGATCTGTCTTTAAAAAGACAACCAAATGCAACGATGACAGTAAAATTCTCGCGTTAGAGATTCCATAGTAAATCACGAGGGAAAACCAGGAAAAAACCTCGTGATACTATCCCGATATCGTAAGTATTTGGTCTTACATTTAATTTACCTTCAAAAAAATTTATAATTTATAATTTAAACATATTAAAGTCAGAATTTGGTATTAGATTTTTGAAGGTAAATTAAATTTAAGACCAAATACTTACGAGGTCGGGATAGTATCACGAGGTTTTTTTCCTGGTTTTCCCTCGTGATTTACTATGGAATCTCTAACGCGATAATTTTACTGTCATCGCTGTATTTGGTTGTCTTTTTAAAGACAGATCACATGCTATGATTTTTTTGCGACGGATATTCTTGAGTTGGGATTGATTTCATGTAATCGAATAAACTATCTTTTAGTAAAGTCGTCCCAGGAACGCAACTCATAAATATTGGCGATATCATTTTAAAGTCTTCTACTTTAAAATGTATAATATACGTCTGAATTGCCAATATAAATGAGTCAGATTAAATAAATTATTAGAAGAATTTTTTTACTTAGCAACAACATTTTTGTTTATTTTAATAGTATTTTGTATTTTGACAACGAAACCCGATTTGGGCTTCGAAACGTTAATAAATTCATTTTTTTAATAAAATTGTGGCTTATTTTCCATAGAAAATACTTAGTTGACCTTCTTATTCAAAATCTACCCTATGCTGAATCGGGCTTTGCCTTGGGGGTGAATTTAAATCAAAATAACTATGGAAGTCGATAGATTGACAAATTCTGAGTAAATTTTGTTCTATAAAATTTTTTGCTGAAGAAGTTAATACTTTCCAAGTTATTGGCGATTGAAATTATGCATTTTTAATTAAACAAATTCACGTTTTATAACCATTTTTCATGAATAGTTTAAAAGATTTTAATTTCATAGAAAAAATGATACAGAACAAAATTGTTAGCTAAAAGATATTCGCGGCGGAAAGACCTATGTAAACCCAATAACGACTGAGATATTGCTCTTTAAGGGATGGTTATTTTCGAAGAACCTTGAAATGGAGAACCTTCTATGTTAAATAAATAACTCAAATGTAGTGCAATTTTTTGGGAAAACATAACAGACATCTTTTAAAGTTCATTAAAACTCTTTCAAATGAGCTCTGATAAAAGTTTTTTGCATAAGAACTGACTGACTTATATGACAAAAATAAAGTCGCTCCCAGCTTTTTTTTTTGAAATGTAACAATTAAACCCTCGTCATTACAACCCTAATAGAAATTAATAGCTTCCCATTTGAAATTAACTTTATTTAGTTATAATTAATATGATCCATGTCATTTGATCGGTTTGAAATGTTTAGTTTAGAAAAAAATAGTTGATATATCGAAAATGACATTTTTATAATTTAATAAAGTGCTTTTTTCTTAAATAAACCTAAAAGTGTTCATGATACAAAACAAAAATTTTCAGTAAAAAAAATCCACCAATTAATATTTAAAATATTTTTTCATATTATGAATACTTTTAGATTTATTTAAGAAAAATAAACTTTTTTTAAATATAAAAATATCATTTTCGATTTAATCCACCATCTTTTCTAAATTAAGCATTCCAAACCCGTCAAATCACATGGATCACATCAATTACACCTAAATAAAGTTAATTTAAAGTGGGAAGCTATTCATGTTTTTTTTAGGATTGTAATGACGAGGGTCTTTCGTTGACGAGGGCATTTATAAAAAGCCGGGCTTGACTTTATTTTCATCTGACGTCAGTCAGTTCTTATGCCGAAAACTTTTAGCAGAGCCCATTTAAAAGGTTTATTAATGAACTTTTAAAGATGTCTGTTAAGTTTTCTCCAAAAATTGCACCACTTTTGGGATTGTTTGAGATTGAAGGTTCTCCATTTCTAGGTTCTTCGAAAATAACCATCCTTTAAAGGGCAATAACTCAGTCGTTATTGGATTTAAATAGGTCTTTGTGACGCGAATCTCTTTGTTTTTTATTAGATACAATTTTGATCTTAATGATTTTTTCTATACAATTAAATTTTTTTAAGTTATTCATGAAAAATGGTTATAAAACGTGACTTTTTTCAATGAAAAATGCAGTTTCAGTCGCTAATAACTTGGAAAGTATAAACTTTGCAAAAAAAATTTATAGAACAAAATTTACCCAGAATTGGATAATCCGTCTACTTCCATAGTACTTACTTACTTACTTAATCAGTAGACCCATTTGTACCTTTCGGTGTTGGGCCATTTAGAATACATATTCCATAGTTATTTTGATAAAAAAAAATTCATCGGGGTTCTTTTCACCCCCAGGGCAAAAGCCCGCTTCGGCGTAGGGTAGATTTTGACAAAGGTTATAAATACTACATAAATCCAAATTTTCAAGGAAATTGACCTTGATTCTCAAAATTCCACGAGAATGGCTGTTGCTTGGACTATAAGGATTTAAAAGACTAATTTAGTATTGTTTAAAATAAACAAGAAACTTACGGCAGAATTCAGGGGTTCTCCATTTGATTGGTACTCCTCTGTTGTTACATTCCTGAGCATAGGCAGCTAAAGCTGTGCACATACATTCACAGTCACCACCTTGGTCGCAGGCACAGCTATCGAAGATACATTTTTCGAAGAAGTAGTCAACGGAAACTTCGGAGTGACATGGGGAGAAGACTGATGATTTTAATACACCGCACTTCTTGGTAGCCCAGACTTTGCGATCTGGTCGTTGTTCGCAGGTATCCTACAAAGAAAAATAAACAATGAATTAAAATATTTTTATACATTATATTAATACGGTTTTATAGCGTTATACGCCTTTCCGTTCCTAATCGCCACTCCTTTCTATTGTGGCAGTCTTCATCCCTTAAATTTCTTTCTGACATCGCCTTAGAGATGCCCTTCATCCATGTGGTTGCTAGTCTTCCTCGTTTTCTTCTTTCTGCGGGGGTCTATTCTAACACTTTTTGGGGATTTTTATTTCAATCATTCGTCTTGCGAGCCCATACTATACTAACTGTGGTGTTTCGGTGTCATCTATGATTGTCCTTTCTATTTCTATTTATTATCTATGATCTAATAGTGTAGGAAAAAAGGCTGAACCTTGCAAAATGGACACAAGTCCAGTTTTATTTTTTTTCTGGTATATCAAGGGGTGCTTATTATAAGACTAACTTTTTCTGAAAAAATTTCGCCCCGGAACCCCCTTTTCACCCCTTTAAATGGGGTAATTTGTGGTTTTTGCGGAACGTAGTCCTTCCTGTACCTTTTACAAAAAATTTCTTTTATAGAAATATGAAGAGGACTATATTTTCTACGATTCATTTCCCGACAGCATCTGTCTATCCTCCACCGAAATTAAGAAGAAATCCTGCGACAATTATTCACAAATAATTGATTGATTTTTTGGTATAGGTCTCACTTAAGGGTAATTGCCCTTTTTTAATTACAGGGTGTTACATTTTAAAAAAACCCTTTTTATACCATCTGAACCGTTTATGCTAGAGTAAAAAGACTTTCAGCGATTACCTATGTACTGGTGCTATCTACAAATTTGTATAATGCACCTCCATTTTCCCCGGAACCACCCCAAAAAAAAAGAAGAATTAATAAATAAAGTGATTTTCTTGGAATCCTTCACACACAATGCCCTTTATTAATATGCTTCATATATAATTTTATGCACGTTATTATTACCCGTGCATGGACACCAAAACCGATTTCCTAGTGCAACCCCTGTACCAAAAAAAAAAAAAATAAATATAATGGGGGGTTGAAATTTTTTTTTTGTTTTTTGCTTTTTGATCCATATGGGCATATGCTTCATCAATAGTGCTTTTCAAAAATATATATGGTTATTGTAACATCCCTGCCGAAACCATCCCTATCCTTGAAAATATACTGCAGAAACTACCCCGATTCCTTGGCGAGCATGTTTTTACGATTTTCTCATTAGGTATGTATTCTTTTTAAACAAAACTTATACAAGGTTAAAGACCACTATTTACTCAAAAAATTAGGTCCTATTCATTTTTTTCGTATAAGCAACCGTTACGGCACAGTGGCGCCGTAAACCTCATATATGCTTTGGCGGGCTCCAGTTTTTGTTTTTTTTCGTCATCTGTTCGTTTTATTGATAAAGTACTTATGTAAAATAAAACGACACCTACCTGTAACCTACAAATTATGACTTATGCACATTTTACAATATTTGCGCCCCAAAGCCACAGTGGTGGCCCAAAATCAATTTTTGCATATTTTCGCCACCTACACGCAAATCTCGGTTAGTTTTATCTAAGCAGATTATCTCTTATAGTTTTAGTATCTGTAGCAGATTTTCGTGAACAGCTTTTGGAAGTTTTTGATTTTATTATCGAAGGCGATGATTTTGAAAGTGGCGATACCTCGATCCGTGAAGCAATCGGTTTGAGAACTTTATTAAATACTAATGACTCTTTCAATATTTTTTTAAATATTTTTAAGACAGAGTTTGCCCAAGATATTCCTTGTTGTTCAAAATCAGTCAACTGACATTATTTATTCTAAAAATAGAATACGAAAGCTGGTGCAAAATCTCAGAGATTTTCGTAATGATAGTAGTTTCCAATATATACGCAGTGACGTTTTGGATTCGCTTGATATTTCCGAACCACCCCAAAAAAGACAACGACATGATACATATTCTCTAAAAACGAGTAAGTATATCTTGAAATTTTGGATACCTACTATTATATGCAAATAGATACTCGTTTTTCGAATTTTGAAGATTTGCAAATTTTTGACCTCTTTGACGATTTAAAATTTAAAAGTTACGTTCGCCAAAGAATTTCCAAGATATTTATTATTACACGTTAGGTACTTAAAAATTATGCTGGTCCAAATATTTTCAGAAAGTGGGATAAGTTGCACAATATGTATGTATAATTCTATGTAGTAAGTACTGCAATTCATTACAACAAACTGTTTATCAATTTTCTTATTACCACCAATTTCTGCCTAAAGAAACGGGATTTACCTTGTCTCAAAAGAATCAACACGTATTGTCGAAACACCATGAAACAAGAGAGAATGTCAAGTACATCAAATAAAAAAAAAGCAAAAAACAACAAAATCTCCTATGATGAATTAAGCCTTTTAGTTTGATGGTATACCTATATGAGGAGACAAAAAAACCTTGCCGACCCTGTCTCCAAGGCCACGAGCCGCCACTGTTAGACTCACCGTTCGTTCCCTTCCTACGCATATATATTATGTTTTTTTGGTATTTATATCCCATTTTCTATAATCTTCTATTCGTTTTCTTGCCATATATTTAAGATCTTCCTTGTCCTGTGCAATTGCAATTTGGTCATCTGTATAGTGTAACGTGTAGAGCAGAGGTTCCCAAACTACTTTTTCTCGTAGACCACTTTAAAAAATTTACTGGTTTCGGTGGACCCCCAGCAGAAGTTATATTTCGTAGCTGTGCACGTCAGTGGCGGATCTAGAAAATTGCCTGTGGGTGGGGGGAACTTGGGTGGAAAAAAATAAGACAATAATGAAGGTCAAACCGTCTTTTTCTTCTTTTTTTTTCTCAAAATATCATTCCAAGCGATTTTACAGTGATTTGGAATTTATTTAAACTTTACATTTTTTATCGTAAAGTATCAATTTAAAAAGGAATGTTTTAATAGAAGGGACTCAAAAATGTGATTATTAGGCATTATAACAAGTTTCTTTATTTAAAACATATTTTTGATCAAATTTTAGGGTAGAAAACCTGTAGAATACTGTTTTTTACATGTACCTCCATTTCCAAAATACATGTTCTTTTATTTGGCTGAAAATTTGCCCAGAGATAGTCAAAATACAGGGCTTTAAGTTGTTAAAAGAATTTGTATAGTTTTACAATACAAGAAAAGTTACATGCACTAATATCAGAGCCAAAATTATATAGTTCAGTCGGGTTAGCATTTGATCTTGCATGCCGAGCTACCCAAGCAAGTTTCTATTTTTCTGAGCTTTGAGGGGTCAATAGTAGTGTAAATTTAAAATCGCGAATGAATTCTGCCGTTGGGTTAGCCTCCATCTTGGTTTTAAAGGGAATCGTTTTTGCTAAATATCTCCGCCATTTTTAACTTTCCGACAAAAAGTGTAAGGACTAAAATTGTTGAAAATATGATTTCCTATAAGTAATTTCTTTTATTATAATTTTTTTGTGCCGTCGATATTTTCCGAGTTATAGGGGACATAGTGACAATTAGAGCATAATTATTGAATTATCTCGTTTATTATTAGTTTTATAACAAAAATGTGCCTATACAAAAATGAACAGAATTAAATTTTATACAATTTTAATTCCTTTAATTTTTTGCTAAAATCAATATTTTAGGTAGTACGTATGCGGTAAAGGCGCTAGCATGAACCTGATTAGTTTGATAGCAGTGGTTTTTGTTCAATATCTCCGCCATTTTCAACTTTTCGACAAAAATTTTAGGAACTGAAATTATTCCAAATAAACCGTGTTTATAATAATTATTACAATTTTTTTTAACCATTTTTTTCGTACGGTCGATATTTTCCGAGTTAATTGTACTTAAAGTAGACGCCTATATTTTTGACTCTGATATTATTCCACGCGTTTTTTTCTATATTGTAAAACTATAAAAAAATTTTTAACCACTTAAATCCTGTGTTTTGACTATCTGTGGGAAAATTTTTAGTCAAATCGAAGGACATATTTTTTGGGAATGGAGCAAAATATAAAAAACGGTATTTTACGTTTTCTACACAAAAATTAAATTTTTAATCAAAATAACTTATTATAATGCGTTATAATGACATTTTTTTGTCCCCACTATAAAATTTTCGTGGACCCCCACTTACAACTTGTGAACCCCCATTTTTATTTCACGCCAACGTAGATCCCCGTTGAGTCCCTCGTGGACCCCTGGGGGTCCACCTGGACCACTTTGGGAATCACTGGTGTAGAGTATATCGTATCTCCTATCGGCAGTCTCATTCTTTTTTTTTAAATACATATTTGTAAAAAGTGAAAGTACTTTTTTGTAGATTTTTATTAGGGTGGGCCGAAAAAAACTTTTTATTTTATTTCGTGTTGCTATACCGCGGAAAAGTTGCTACTAGGATAGAGTTTTAAATTACAAAAAAAAAATTCAAATTGGCTGATATCTTCCGGTCGCGTATTGGTCGTAAAATTAAAAAAAATTGATTGTTTTTGAAATTTTTATTGCATTTTTATTGCAATTCAGTTGTTTTTTTTATTTAAGTCTTGTGCCTGGCACATGAAAAGTAGGGCAGGGCCGTTAAGTTGGTTTTATATTATTAAAAGCGTTGTATTTTCAAAGAAGAAAATAGCAAAAACCGATATTTTTTAATATTCTATGGACGATGCGCGACCGGAATATGTCAATATATCTTTTTTCTTTGCTCTATTTTAATCCTTACCCCTCCAGGAAAGATGTACGCGGTATAGCAAAACGGAATAAAATATTTTTGTGTTTTTTAAAAAAAATTCAAAAACAACCAATTTTTCAAACTTTACGACCAATGCGCGACCGGAAGATATCAACCAATTTGAAAAATTCTTTTTGTAATTTAAAACTCTATCCTAGTAGCAACTTTTCCGCGGTATACGCTCCGAGCTTCGCTGGTATCGCCACCGCCACCTACCTACAGGATTACTAGTATAACTTTTACCGGAAATTTTCTGGTAAGAAAAAAGTGTTGCCTATACTCTGTGAGTTTCGCTGGTATGGCTGGTATCGCCATCTAACGGTTGACTAGTGTTCCTATTTCGGCCGGAATTTTAAAGAGGACAGTAGAAAAGAAAATAATAGTTGTTTCAAATTTATTATTTAATTCTTATCATGTAATATTTACAACGTAAAGAAGTAATTGGATTGTAATCGATAATTAATAGCAGTAAGTACAGAATTTATTATTCATTATGATTATTTTTAAGACTTTGCTTATCATTTTGACGTTTATGTTGACAACTAATATTAGAAAAAATTTATTCTGCAAAAAAGTATAATAATTTAATATAATTATAGTATAATACTTCTTAAATATTAACTTCTGAATGACAGTTAACGGCATCCTACGTTTGTTGTGATTGGTCGTTATCTTCACGCATTCAAATTTTGCTTCAGGATTGGATTTTAAAATTGAAACCGTCAAAATTCGAGAGTGTGCTAACTGATCCTCTAGCTTAAATTTTTCTACCGTTTTAAAATTAAAATTGTGTTTACTTACTTTTTTCTAATTGCATCAATCCATTTTTATCGTTGAATCACCTTATGCTTAGCGACAGGAAATTTGTAGAATACTTACACAGTTACTATTGTAACCAGTATTTCGACACTCTTTAATACAACAACTTTCGTAAGACATTTAAAAGCTATAATATGCAACTCTTAATGCAGAACTTCAAAAAGCAAATTTCCAGTAAAAGTTTACAAACTTGTCACTACTGGCGCTCGCGAATTTTTAATTATCCCCTCTACCTACGAGCTCACAGCGTATAGCAACATGAAATAAAAAAAAAGTTTTTTTCGGCCCACTCTAATGTTTATGATCACTTTAAATGTCTTTTTCATACATCACGATTTTGTTATTACATTAGGTGCGTTCGCGGGTACAGTTGACAAATTGTCGCCGACAATTTCTAATGTCACTTAATATAAATAATATCGTTAATAGATAAATAAACAAGGTATATTTACTTTTAAGTAATATTAATAACTAATTATTAAATTATAATAGGTAAATATACCTTGTATATTTATCTATTAACGATATTATTTATATTATTTTAAAGTGCGCATGCGTTTTCTGACAATTTATCCAATTTTCTGACAATTTCAGATACCCGCGAACGCACTTAATTACTTAAGAGGCAACATCAGCGCGTGGAAAACGCGTTCCAAGATTACAACTTTATGTTTTGAGTATTTTGTCAAGATATTTGGCACACTTATTCGTAATATATTAAAGAATGGCGGTACATAGCCCAATTTGTGAAATACGTTAGTATGTAGCAATTACTCTTAATTAAATAAAATATTACAAAAACGAGTCTGTACCGCCATTCAGAAGATAAAAAATATACGTTCTTCAAATAAACTTTTTTATCCCATGCCTAGATTTTGTGTCACATTGGAATTACTTAAAATCGATTATCTATAACAAGAAATCGAACTTGACTGAGTTGGCAACATTTAGCGCGCCTATAAGTATAATAATTATTATCACAATATTGTGCCTTCATTTTTGATAGTATAGTGTCACTGTCATTGTCGTACTGTCGACACACTGTTGCGGCACAATTGAAAGTTCGCAGAACTTTAAAAAAAAAATTGATGACGCGGTGATGTAACTTCTTAATGTAAATGACAAGGATTTGATTAAATGTGTTAAAAAAAATTACCTTAATTTCTGGAGCTTCAGTACAGTATGATTGTAATCTCCAAGAGTCACCAAAGATATTAGCTGAAACTTCAGCAAGACCTCCAGAAGGAGTCTGGAAATCATCAACTTCATTGTCGTTGTAATTACCACATAAACCTTTAGTCTACAAAATAAACTTACATATTAGAAAAAAGTAATCCAACAAAATGCGAAATATATTGAGTTATTCGTGTTGTGAAACTTACTGTATCCTTCCATCTAGGATCGATTCTGACATATACTCTGGTTCCTCTATCCCAGTGGACGACAAATCCTAGATCTGGAGCTTCGACAATAACAAACATACTCTTTTCTCTAACAGTGATGTGCTTATAGGTTTTGAGACTTGGCAAAAGCTTGTCTTTTTCTAAAGTAATAACATCAGATGTTCCACTTGAGGTTACTTTGATGGTAACAGATTTGAAACAAGCGGTACCCAATGATCCACATGGTACGTTCTACAAAAATAGGAAATTTAAATTTTGGTAATAGAGACATTTAACAAAACTATTATTTTTACAAGCTTTACGTACTTGGACTGAAACGTGGAAAGAATCTTGTCCAAGACTTCCTTTAGCCAAAACATAGTCACATTCTCCTTGATAGTCGAATCGTTTTCCATCGAAGGTTTTGTAGTGAGAGTCTCCCCATGCGCTACATTCAGCTGCACATTGACGGTCAGTGCATCCCCATTTACCATTTTGACAAGTACTGCAAAATAAATAATGTTAAAGGATTTATACATACATATAGCTAATATATTATAATTGTCCATTTTTATTATTGGGTTACATAATTTAAAATTCTTCCTGCTTACCATGTGTTGCATCCGCTTTGGACGATAGCACCTTCCTTGTAGCTCTTACTGGCGTGGTGACATGGACATTCAGTAGGTTTAACACATCTTCGGCTTGTTGTATCGAGAACATATCCCTCTTTACATTGGCAACCAGAGTGACAGATAGCAGGAGATACTTGTGGTGGAGAGTGCATGTTCTATAAATGTACAGGATTGATATTAACTATATAGTGGAGTCACTGAAGGTGGATATGAGCTATTACCTCTGATTTCGTTGAATCTCCATCGATTTGCATGAAAATTGGTGAGTGGTTAGAGAATATCTCAAGGAACAAAGGTGACATGGTGCCAACTTGCGCTTTTACCCTGGGTGTGGATGCCACCCCGTCTCGGGGGCGAAAATTATTTTATTAAAAATAACCCCATAATTCGATAGAGGGACAAATTTCAAGCAAAATTTGTTATATAAAGTTATTAAAATAAATCAAAACTTTTTGAGTTATTAAAGATCAAAGATTTTAATTTTTCTTGAGAAAAATGCATGTTTTTAACCAATTTTTCATCAATAACTGAAAAAGTGTAAGTTGTTACAAAAAAGTTATTATTATCAAGATTGAAGCTAATAAAAAATGAAATAAACCGCTTACTACAAAAACCTTTTAATGTTAACTAAAAGTGAGTTATAGGTAATTGAATGTATATTTTTTTCGGCGAGTAAAAAACTCAAAGTATTCAAGCTGAAATAACGGGAAATTGATGCATTTTATAACATAAACTTATTAAACATTTGTCAAAGTACTTAAAAAAATATCTATTAAATGAGCCCCCGAACATGTTGATAGCCTTAAAATTTATGCTCCAACATTTTTTTAAAATTTATCTTTTAAAAATTTTTCCAAAAAATTTTATTGTTTTTTTTTCTAACTCTGTTCGTGTTTACGATATCAGGTTTATCTAAAAACTGTTTGAAAGTTAATTCCAAGTGCTATTAAAGCACGTTAAACATAATCTTTTAAATCTCTTACTTTTTTAAAAATAAAAGGTTAAATAACTCCGGTTGCATGGTTCCCACAGCAAAATTTAAGATTTAAACGTTTCTATCTCGGTTATTTTTTACCCTATAGAAATAGTAAAACAGGTAAAATATTTGGCACAGAGAAAACTAAAATTTGGTAAAATATAATTTTTTACGTATATTGAGTATTTTTGGAGTTATTATCAAAAGAATATGAGAATTACAATAATTTTAAAAATGATGTTTTTTTAAATTATATCTTTTTTTCAAAAATATGCATTCTAAACCGGTCAAAATTATCGAAAATATTACCTATGCTAATATAAAGAAGTTCTTTTAAAGATTACGGTAAATTTTAATTTTTGTGGAAATGGCGTATCTTTTATTTTTCACTTTTCCTAAAAAATTCGAAACGGTTCTTTTATTTTCATTATAACTTGCTTAGTTTTGACGCTATTACCTTGTTCTGAAGCTCATTTGATAGGTATTCTGAAGTACTTTGGCAAATGTTAGGCAGGAATATTTTATACATTGCATCGTTTTCCCGTTATTAAAGCTTAAATATTTAGATTTGAGTACTCGTCGAAAAAAATACACATTCAATTGCCAATAACTCACTTTGAACTAATATTAGTTTAGTTCTTTATGTGAGGAATGTATTCAATTTTTTATTATCTTCAATTTCAGTAATAATAACTTTTTTGTAAAAGCTTATAGTTTTTGATTTATACGTGCAAAACCGATTTAAAACATGTATTTTTTTACGAAAAAATAAAATCTTTGGTCTTTAATAACTCAAAAAGTGTTGATTTATTTTAGTAACTTTATATAACAAATTTTGCTTATAATTTGTCCCTTTATCGACTTATGGTATTATTTTTAATAAAATAATTTTCACCCCCGAGAAGGGGTGGCAGCCACCCCCAGGGTAAAAGCGCAAGTTGGCATCATGTCACCTTTGTTCTCTGAGGTATCCTCTAATTAGTCACCAATTTTCATGAAAATCGATGGAGGTTCAACGAAATCGGAGGTGAAAACCTTCAGTGACTGCACTAATAGTTAATAATGTTTATGTAATATAATATACAGGGTGTCCAGAAACTCTACCGACAAACGAAGACAGGAAACTCCTCAGATAATTTGAAGATAATTTAACCCAATTCACCTAATCCGAAAATGCTTTCTAAGGGAGCTAGAGCTCTTTGAAGATGGCGTCATGTACTTAGTTTTTCTTAAATACCTCCAGAATTCTTCTATTTAGAAAAACAAAAATTGGTATACATATTTACTTTCCAGAAATGAATCGATTCTATCTATTGCGAATTTCTAGTACCGGTCATAGGCGTCCGTTTTGGGTAGGGCAACGAATATTTTATCGCATAACTTTTTTGCCTTTAACTTTTAAGCATTTTTGATACTGGATTATTAAATTGTGAGGTATTTTATTACTAAAAGGTAATATTTCTTTAAGTCGGTAGGACACACCGTTTTCCAGAAAAATCGATTTGAAAGTTTTTTGTTCTTGGAATTTGAAAAAAAAAATTAAAAAAAAAATAATAAAAAACTATGTATTTTATCAACTTAAATCAAGAGTAACTTTTAGTACTCGAATACCCCATAATTTAATAATCTAGTGTCAAAAATGCTTAAAAATTAAAGACAAAAAAGTTATGCTATAAAATAACTGTTGACCTACCCAAAACGGACGCCTATGACCGATACTGGAAATTCGCAATTAATGAAATCGATTCATCTCTGGAATATAAATAAATGTACCAGGTTTCGTCCTTCTAAATAGTTTTTTTTTTGAAAATTTTTTTTTTTAATTCAAGGAACGAAAAATTTTCAAATCGATTTTTCTAGAAAACGTTGTATCATATCGACTTAAAACAAGAGTACCTTTTAGTACTAGAATACCTCACAGTTTATTAATTCTGAGTCAAAAATGCTTAAAAATTAAAGACAAAAAAGTTAGGGGATAAAATAACCGTTGCCCTACCCAAAACGGACGCCTATGATCGGTACCACAAATTCGCAATGGATGGAATAGAGTTATCTCTGGAAGATAAATACGCGCAACTATTTTTGTTTTTCTAAATAGAAGCGTTCTGGAAAGATTTAAGAAAAACTAATTACAAGACGCCATCTTCAAATAGCTCTAGCTCCCTTAGGAAGCATTTTCGGACTAAGCGAATTGGGTCAAAATGTCTTAAAATTACCTGAAGAATCTTCTGTCTTCGTTTGTCGGTAGAGTTTCTGGACACCCTGTATAGTTCGTAATGTTTATGTATTGGATATTACAATTTGTAAAACATAGCTTTTATTGATGTTTTATTTTTGCAAATACATACCTTACAGGTAAGTGGTTCGACCGGTTCACAGGTGGTGAATTCAAGGTTTGCAGATGCATTACACTTGTTTTGAACTAATTCTGAGCTAGGATACATCGCAATGTCTTCTTGGCTGGCTTCGAAACATTCCCATACAGCACTGGCGCAAGAACTGAAAAATATAAAAAATATTGAATACTTATTTTTGAATTGGAATGGATAATAGACTTTATATAACTTAGAAGTTAGAGTTAGAGAATGAAGAAGAGTTGCTAGAGACAGGAGTGAATGAAAAATAGGATAGGTAGAAAGAGAATATCTTGTATAGGGTTTAAAAAGCTAATAAACTTACCATAGTTCTGGAGCCTTAGTAGCAGGTCTGATTTCCCTGTATCCGGGTGGGAACTCCATTCCGCGGTAATGACATTTACATTGTCCAATTGGAATACATTCACCATTGTCGTCTAAGGTCTGACCGTCGGGACAGTTACAACCTTCAACACACTGGGGTTTGCAGTTGGTATCGTCAGAGATGTCGCGGCAAGTTCTTGAACATGAGTCGCCACAAACTTGGTATATTTGACCACCTGGACAGTGGACGCCACATTCGCGGACGTCGCTTCTCCAGTCTACCTTAATTCCTTGACGAGAACATTCGCTAGCGTAGCTGGCCATGATTGGACAAAGGCATTTGGAAACCTATAAATTTGGAAACCATCAATATTTTGTTCCAGAAAGGAAACATTTCTATAGAGATTTATAGAAATTAGGAAATCAATTTTTACTTACAGGGGATTCACAAGAGCACATGTCGTAGAGACAATCTTTGTAGAATTGTTCAGGATCGACGAACCAATGACAACCTATAAACAAATAAATTGTAAGGAATGGTCATTTTACAAACCCTTTTGGCCATTTAAACATTTTGCAGCTTTTACTACGTGATTTTATTAATTTTTCCGGCAAGCTTATGGATTGATGAAAGAATTTGTTTGATTTATATGATAATGCAAATTTTCGTTGCGTTTATAGACTATAAGAAAGCTTTCGACAAAGTTAAACATAACATTCTAATGGAATGTCTTAAGCGAAAAGGACTCGACAAAAATGACATAAACATAGTGAGATATTTCTATTGGAACCAACAGGTTGTGGTAACATTAGATAGAAATAGCACGGATGCGCAATAGATAAGTAGAGGAGTAAGGGCTGTGTACTTTCGCCATTACTATTTAATATATTAAGATATTAAAGAGTTATTTACAAAAGCACTTAAAAATTGTATAGAAGGGATCAAGATAAATATGATGAAAATATAAATAGGCTGTTAGGTTGACGATACAGTCATTATCTCTGAAAATGAGAAAGATTTGCAGACGCTACTAAACACAATTTGTGACACTGGGGAACAATTTGGTTTAACAATAAACATAAAGAAAACAAAAACCATGGTTATCACTATCAGTAAGAGGGGCAAAGTCATTACAAGGATCCAGATAAAAAGTGAAGATTGGGGAGTAAGCAAAATGAAATATTTAGGAGTCTGTGTTACGGAAGATCTAAATCCGAAAACAGAAATTCGATCAAGAATAGAGCAATAAAGAGCAGCCTTTGTGAAGATGAAGAAATTTCTGAGTAACTAAAGACTCAATCTGCAAATCCGATATCGGATGATAAAATGTTATGTCTACTCTATTCTTCTTTATAGTGTCGAAGCCTGAAATGTTAATGTTGACTTAATGAGAAAGCTGGAAGATTTTGAGATGTAGCTTTTTAGGAGAATTTTGAAAATACCATGGACCGATCATATTACGAACGAAATGGTGTGCAGAGAATTGGAAGAGACAGATAACTTTTGACCACCATTTAGGCGAAAGAGCATATTTGGGGCAAATACTTACAAATGATAAGTACGAGTTGTTGCAGGTGATTATGAGGGGAAGTATTGAAGGAAAAAGGAGTCCTGGTAGACGACAAATATCCTAGTTGAAACGCATTCGCTACTGGACCGAGTTAAACACACAGAGGCTTTTATGAAAAACAGAAAATAGAGACGAATTTGCAATGGTTATAGCCAACCTTCATTATTGGACGGCACTATAAGAAGAAGAATAAAAAACACAGATGAAGTGTTATAAAGTGAAGGAAAATTTAATTTACATAATGCTTAATCATAAATTCGTTGGTGCACAGCGAATCAAAAGAGTATAGCTTGCTAGCTTGATAGTGTTAAGCAAAAATTAGAAAATATTTCTATGTACCATATTATTGCCTACCAAGCCCAGTCAAATTTATTGACATGACAGTTAACAATCTATCAATAAATTTATTAATTCTTGCTGTATAATGCGATTAAAAGATCATTTTAATTATATTGCATAATTTGTTTTCCCAAAAAGCACCTGCATTTAAACACAAATGAAAAGCATCTCCCAGTGCTAGTCGCTTGACTTGGAAGCATGTACTTTGAAAGTGGACTCACTATTTTCATTGATAAATTTAAAATGTTCTTCGCATAAATGATCATGTGGTGTTTTAGTGTCATTGCCTAGAAAATTGACTGGACTCATAAGCTTACCTGAAACACGCATGCTTATTATTTTTTATAAAAGACTAAGTATAGAGTTTTGTCAAATAAAATATCTTCGGCTTATATCAAATCATTGTAACAAATAAAGGAAGCAAATGGTGATTTGGTATGAGACTAGATAGTATTTCATTTCAACCAACATTAAAATCACTAAATACGTAGGAGAATTAAGATTATACAATCCTGATAATATATTATTATAAACAAATCTTACCTTTGAAAAGCTCTGACTTAATTTTGGAACAGTATTCTTCGGCTTGTCCTCTTCTGTGGATATTTCTGTCGCATGGGTGGGTTGGAACCACTTCTGGAAGGTCTTGGCAATGTTCAGTAGTCTTCCACTTGTTGGCAAAAGCAATGACAGATTGTTCAACATCGTCTTGCGGGGTTAAGAAATCGTCTTTTTGGTTGTTGTTGAAAGTACCGCAAAGACCCTGAAGAAATTGGTGATAAATTATATAATATTAAGGGGAAAGGATCAAGGGAATATTTAACAATATGAGTTTTATTTAAATAGTAATTTGCTTTCTTCTGCTCTTTCTTCAGCGTTTGGTTTTTCTTTTTTGGAGGATGTTAAATACGTCTCTACTTAATATAATTTTTTGTTAGTTCGGTTAATATACTTTTTTCTTAAGCAGCTTTTTCTTCTTCTTTTGATGTGTTCTGAGTCTTTCGGCTTTTATTGTAATATTTATTATTGATTTTGTATCTTCTTGTCTCTAGACATGTTCCACCATGACACTCTCTTATTTTTACAAATCTTACAATATCCTGCTACTCATTTAATTCATTAATATCGTCGTTTCTCCAGGCCGTATACTTTTCTCAGAATCTTTTTCTCGAATGTCTTGAGTTGCGCTTCACCTTTTTTTGTCATTATCCAGGTCCCACAACCATAGGTTACCACGGGTAGAATTACTGTTCTATAGATAGCCATTTCCTGAACAGCTTCATCTTAGAGATCTTTAATAATCGTCTTACATGATGTTAATTGTTATGATTTTAAGTAGTTTTATCTTTAAACAGGCAAATTTTAAAAATAGTATATACTTACTCTCGTTTCTTCGTTAAATTTAGCAGGGAGGTCTATGTAGACTCTGTTGCTTCCGTCCCACCAGACATCAATTCCATTGGGTAAAGTAGCTGAAAAATAAATCAATAATTAGTAACCACAAAATACGCATGTAAATAAAAAATTATTAAAAGCGCAATCAATTTTTTTAGATTATGTAACGTTGTAAACATCACATGTTTGACATTTTTCTTTAAATAACTATTTTATTCCAATTTCTTTTGATTTTATTCATTTGTTAATTTTGCGCTTTATTTTACTATTTTTCCTCTAAAAATAGCTGACGCTTAACCCTCTATTCTAAATATCATTTTGATCTTTCATATCCAATTTCAATTTTTAATTATTTCAATTATATTCCCATTTACCCTTCGAATATTTCCCGTATTCAGACCCCCTATCTACTCAATAGACATACAAAATGTCTATGGCTATCCAAGTCGATAGACCTATTTGTCAGTTGGCAACTCTGATCATGTCATGTCAAATTTTACTTCAATGCAGAAGTGGTATTGTGATTTTATGTACACCTGGTTCCAAAAAAAACTGATACGACTCTTGAAGCGTATTTTGTAGAAAATTGAGCAGTGTATTTTGAAGGATAAATACTAAATATTTACATACTGTCAATGTCACTGCCAAATCTTAAAATTTGTCAGATAGCTTATTCTGTTCCACGGTTATTGGACTTTATTATTAATCTTTATTATTAATACTTTCTCCGCAACTGAGAGTATCTTATCAACTGGGTTTTTTTTAAACAATAGATGATAAAATAAAAATATTGACAGTTCAAAAATGTGAACATTATTGCATTGTGTGTGGCCTAAGTTTGGGCTGAAAACTGAAATGTATTACATTTTTACAAAATTTTGGAATATGTTTAATTACGTAGACCAATTTTAACAGTTGTTTTCAATACAGATTTCAATCCTCTACAAATAGTTTCTAATGTCTTTTGATGTCTAATAATTAGTCTTTAATAGTAATGTCTTTTGAAGCTGGAATTTAACAGTTTAGAATTTTACATTGAGTTAATGCAAAATTGTGACGCATGTCAAAATTCTCAATGTATTTTAATTGTATTCATTTTCTTCGAATCCTGAGAAAACTAATAAATATTTTTGAAAAATTTAAACTCAGAATGAAAGACTACATTATTACCGAGGGCTGAAAGTCCCTGAAAACTTCTATAATATTTATTTTAATAAGTTACAGGGCTGAATTGAATATTAATTTGTTTTGTTGTATAATCCACGTTTACAATAATTATGTGATCTATTTGATGTAAAAACTATCATTTAGATAGTTAATATAAAAGTTTAGATATATTTAAAATAATATATTATGTGATCTATTTGATGTAAAAACTATCATTTAGATAGTTAATATAAAAGTTTAGATATATTTAAAATAATATAAACATTTAGACCTTAATAATTAGTACAATTTATGAATTAACATAATATGTAATCAGTTGTTTGTTGTTTGTTTATTTTATTATTTGTATGTCATAATAAATATAATGTCAGATCAATCAAATACACTGCTCAACATGATCAAATCTTACTAAGAGTCGTATCAGTTTTTTTAGGAACCGGCTGTATATATTTCATCTGTTTAAAGTGATGTTTTAGTTTTAGTTTTAGTAATTTATATTGTTTAAATCTCTCTGGGGTGAGTACACGTTGATGTCGTTTCATATTTGTAGTTGATATTTTTTTTTTAACTTTCTGATAATTTCTTGTAATATTGTTTTTATACGTTTTATGCATTAATGTCCGACTGGTATATTATTTGACAAATAATGACATGATTTCGAAGTCAGTTAAATATGATATAATGCCCTAGGGCGTCATTTTGAAAAATAACGCCCTTGAGCATTAAATTTAAATAACTAGTTAAATACTGTCAAGTTGACAAATAAAAACCCAAGTAAAACTATGGTTACCACAATTACGTTACGGCTATTGTTGCTAAATGTACTTATTTGAAAACTAATTAATTCAAAATTCAGTCAAATTTTTTGCATATAAAGAAGAATTTAGTCGGACATTAAACGTTGAAGGCACCACGGGTATTATAGATAATAACGCTTTGGGTCAACGTATATACCTCAAGCGTTATTATTAGAGAGCGGAATATATGCAACACAACATTACCAAAATATGCGCATATATATGCATTATTTTACTACAAATATGCAGGTATTTTTTCTAAATTTGTCTAACTATGCAAATGCATATTAAAAATACTCAAAAATAAAACAATAAATTAAGTCGTAAGATCTTCAGAAAAGTTGCCTTCAAAAATACGTACAACTTTCCTCAAACAATCGAAGCCCTCATTTTTTTCTAAAACATTTTTTAATTTATTTCTAATTGTAATCCCTGTATTTCCGGGAATTTTTTGACAATGAGCAGAAAAAGTGTTAACAAGATTAACCGAATCACTTAATTGTAAATTCCTTTGTTCTAATGACTATTAGATCTGGTAAAAAACTAAAATTAACTTTTATGAACATAAGTTCTTTAGAAATTTGTACGTTACTTAAGGAGGGGGTATGGTTTGAAATCAACATATCAAGCACATTTTTGTGAATTTTTTTCGACGCTATGGTAGAATTATTTTATTTTTAAATTAAATAAATATATTAAGTACAATTCAAAGAATATTTAAGAAAAGATTTAATCCAAAATATTAAAAAATAAGCCATTGGCGACAAATTTTGACAGGCAGCTCACAAAAAAATATATTTTGCGGTGGACATCAGAACTCATCACTGGATCATACGAAACAAAAAATTCAAAAAGATTTAATTAGCTTATGAGTTTCACGAGGTAACAACGTTGAGTTTTTTTATTTTTACTGATTTTTGAATTTTTGGTATCACTCAGAAGTCAAAAATACGAAATTTTTGATAAAAATTTTGTGAAAACCCACAGATTTAATATTGCTGAACAAAAACTAAGCACAAAACGAAAAATATCTCGACGTTGTTACCTCGCGAAATGTCTAAAGAAAATCTATGCAAAATTTCAGGTAGATTGGTCAAGTAGTTTTTCAGTTACAATGTCCACCGCATTTGAAAAAGCAGTTTTGAGAAAAATGCGTTTAAAGTTTTGACAACTGCATCTTCATCTTCTTATTTGTCTGCCAAATCGTAAAGTGATGAACATTGGAATATGTTTTCTGAATTGCGGAAGTAATCTACAAAAGATAAGGCGAACAGTTGTTTAACGTTTCTCACTACGCTCAAGCGTGCTGGCGCGAAGCCGCGGCAAAGCGAGTCGAAGGTAGGGATATTCAACACCCTGTATCTCCGGTAATTTTACTCCAATTATTTTGAAATTTTCAGAGAGTATTCTTGAAAGGATGCACTTTTATTTGAAATAATAAAAAAATTAAATATTTCAAACCATACCCCCCCCTTAAAGAACAAAGTACGTTACTTAAGCTGAAGAACAAAAGCGGAATTGTCTACAATTTGATGGATTTTTGTATTTTGATGCTTCTCTCTATGTCCGTCTTTATAGAAGTAAAAGCGAATTTGTCGAATAAAAACACTCTTTCCAGAAAAATTTCTTTTGTGGGACATGATGCTTTTGTTTGTCAGTTCCTCATTTAAAAAATGAAATGTGAAAATGAATGTAACTTACGATTTTGGAACAGGCCGTGCAAAATACTTTGTCTCCACTTAGCTTTAACTCGGGAAAATACTTTATCCAAGCACTTTTTTGAATGGTAGACATATTTAAATTTAATATATACCAATCACTTCAAAAACACTAAATACGATACAACGTTTACTTTAAACAAATGTTGGCCGGAAACTGACAAAACAATTATTAGACCCTTAAAAGCAGGTAGGTACCTACGACTTGCTACGCTAATAAAATAATATTTTTCTGGGAATACCCATAATTGTTAAATTCAGGTAGTAATGGGAAAGTCTAGATGAGCGATAGATAGATAAATAACGAGCTCGTTCGTATCGAAGTTATAAAATTCCAACTAAGAGAGGAAAATTTTAAACTTTTATATAATTTATTTTTAAAATATGCAAAATAAATCGTGTTTAGCTTAAATATGCAATGTTGTGTTTGTTGTCTGAAAATATGCAATATATGCATCTATATGCACTTTGCATATATTCCTCTCTCTAGTTATTATCCTTATAATACCCCTGGTACCTTAATAACTATTATATTTTACAGCATATATAGCTAAATAATTTTTACTTACTTTGTAAGAAAATGGAAGAAACTTTCTTGATTCTGATTCCAGCGATGATGAATGGAACTTGGATGATATCTTGTCCATTTACAACTAATTCATGGTTTTGTTTTAGTTTAATTACTTGATCATTAACCCTGATTGTGACGGTTTTTGTACAAGAAGGCATTCCACTGAGAATACTGAGAGGGAAGTTCATAGCCTAAAAAATTACAGCATATTAAGTTAAAATTACAAATTTTTGCAACATCTTCATTATAAACCATAAATTAAATATGTATTATAGACAATGTATCTTACCTGAGAGATTGAACCAGCACATGGGGTGTTTTCGGCTTCGATAGAGAAGTTCTGGGCCTTTACTAAATAGTAGGAACATTTGCCCATGAAGTCGTATTTCTTTCCGTCAAAAGTGACGTAGTGAGGGTCTCCAATAGCAGAACAACGAGCTCCACAGTCAACCTAAAAGGATTAAAATTTCAGTATAATATATAGTATGGGACAAATTGTTTACAGAAAAATTCTTTTAAAAATTATAGGCTGTCTAGAGTACGCATATGTGTTAAACAAAACAAGTCTTAAGACGGAACGGAAATCCATACGGTATAATACAGGGCTGGACAAATTGTGGCTCGCGAGCCACATGTGGCTCTTTGAAGGATTATTTGTGGCTCGCAATAAATGTACCTGATTTACTTTTAATTTTTTTTTGTTGCAAAATGTCTTAAATTACTGACAACAAATATAAAAGACAAAGTGTAAGATCAGGACTTGGACAAGGAGAACCCTTATGATTGTTGCTGTTCAATTTGGCCTTAGAATATGTAATAAGTAAAATATCATCTGAGCTGATAGGAGGATTTGCGAATCCAGGATAAAAACACATGTTGGCCTTTGCTGAAGATATAGGTGCAGTCGCTCATTCTATAAGAGACGTGAGAAAGGTGTTTTCACAACTCGAGGAAGAAACAGGTAGTCTGAGCCTTCGAATAAATGAAGAGAAGACGAAATACATGCTAGTAACCAAAAATCCAAGACCAAGAGTTAGGTAGAACATACCTATTAATGACCACAACTTCGAAGTAGTAAAAGAGTTTAAATATCTAGGGAACATTATCATCTATAATAACAGATGACAAGCACATATAAAAAAAGTTTCAGTAAGAATAGCTGCGTGGAATAGAGCATTATATTCCCTTTCGTCATTATTAAGACCTAACCTGTTAAAAAGATAATCTAAATTACGACTGTACAGCCAATTATTCGCCCTACATAGACTCTACATCAGCGAGAAATAAATAAGCTGCTGGTATTTGAAAGCAAAATTGTCAGAATGATATTTGGCCCTCAAAGAGATGAATTGACAGAAGAGTGGAGAAGGCGTCGCAAAGCTGAATTGCTGCCTGTGTATGGTACTAAAAACATCGTCAGATAAACGCTAAGATAAGATGAGCAGGTGATGTGGTAGATCAGAGGAAGACAGAGTGTTAAAGACAGTGTTTTTGAGAGACGATAGAAGATCAGTAGGCCGTCCCAGAAAAAAATGGAAGGATGATGAAGAATCGAACTATCCTTATCCTGAATTAGTAAAGGCTGCTTGTAGAATTATTTGCATATTTGAAACAACGATGTGAACCATTTTATTTCACTTTAAAAATCGTGAAATCCAAACAGCGAGAGAAAAATTTAATACCTTTTTTACACTTTTAGATAATTGTTTAATTGCGGCTCGTGAAAAATTTCAAATTTTAAAAATGGCTCGGACTATCAAGGAGCTGGTCTACCCCATAATAGGTCAGTTAAACGTGTCCCGATTATAATCAGAAACTTCCACATCCCGTCAATTTGGCGTGCTGAGCGAAACTGACGAATCCATCTTATATTTTAAGCTACGAGTGGTGAACGAAGCGATCCTTACATCTTTTTACCATCTGTCGAGTTGAGTGAGAAATGTCGTCTCCTTATTTATACGTTTACTTCGCGTTGAGTCATGATCGTCGTTTATTATCATTACTCATTTACCAAATACCATCACACCAACCCGAGATTTACAAAAGTCCGATATGTAGATTGTAATTATATTTTGATAATGAAATTAACAAGTAAATTATGCTAATTATCTTTTCTTGTGTATGTTTCAATCACTTTGAAAATCCTACAATAGGCACGCCCACTTGATTGAAAATTACCGAAAATTATCTTAATAGGAGAAGTAAACTCAACCTGTAAACTATGTTTAAAAATCACGTAGTCGAGTCCCGACGTTTATAAATCTCTTCTTTTCGAATACTTTCTCAGTCTGCTCTTTGCGCCGACCGACAAAATTTCGAAAGTCTTTCCTATCTTGACAATCAATAGTAACTATTAATTTTTATTTTAGTGTATTTTTATAAACAAAATGTTTCGTTTTCGAGTGAACATGTCAATAGCAGATAAAATTTGAAATGAGAATGTATTGTACTGATATAGGTTTATGACTCACCTGTGTACAAATCCATTGTCCTCCACTACAAGTACAGGTATTACAATCTTTTGGTACAGACGCTCCGGCTTCAAAGTTCTTTCCTCTCAACATACAGGGGCATTTGTCTCTAGTGATACATGATCCTTCATGAAGTACGGTTCCTTCAGGACAGAAACATCCTTCGACGCATTTCTCATCAGATTCTACTTTTCCTTCAGAAATGGATCCGCAAGTTGGTTGTCTGTTGGCACTGCCACAAGCTTGATAGATCTTTCCGTTTGAACATTTCATTGCTAAAACATTAAACGATTAGTTTTCGAATTAAGTACTAAGCAACGGTATACCTAAAACGCTGAAAAATGGAAAAACGCTTTAGATAAGACATACTTAGAACATTACAGACCCATGAGCATGCTAAACCACTTATACAAACTCTTTACAAAAGTAGTGACATCAAGAGTAGAAAAGAAGTTAGATTTTTACCAGACAAAATAACAAACTGGATTTCGCACAAACTTTGGAACAAACGACCATCTGTAGGTAGTAAAGTTACTAATTGAAAAGTCAATAGAATATAATTAGCTCCTTGTACTAGCATTCGTGGATTTTCATAAAGCCTTTGATACAATAGAGCTGTATAGCATTTTAGAAGCTGTATAATTCTAGGGCTCAGTGGAGGCTGTTCTTCAGATAAGGGAAACACCAATAGCGATAAAAGAATTTATTTATAAAATCGACACTGGGGTAATTACCCCGGGAGAACTTTGAGTAATGACTTGTTACTTGTACAGGTTTAGTTGAAGACTCTATGATACTACATGTTGAAGGTAATGAATGAAGTTAAAGGCACCTCTGGCCTGGTTGAATTGATTCTTGAGAATGATTATAAATGTGTATTCTTTCTCAGCGGTGGCACTTAGTATTGGTGTCAAGCCACGCGCTGAGTATATTTACAAATATTGAGAACAAAGAAATATATTTGATCATCAAATTAAATAATGCAATTGCCCGAATTATTGTTTACAATTTACAATTCGTGAACTAAATTAGAGACCCGCACATGTACTTATACCATAACAAATTGGCTCATGTGATATACGGGGTGATAAAAATATACTGTTAAATATCGGACATGAATAATGAATGTTTGAGATTTGACAGAAGCTCTAAATGAATGAAAATATTTTTTAAAGAGGCAACAATGAGTGTTAAGATATATGATAAAACCAAACAAATTAGCTTAGAATGAGACGTAAGACAAGGTGACACACTCTCGCCAAAAATATTCATAACTGTTCTGGAATATGCCTTTAAGATGCTCAACTGGGACAATAAAGGGATCACAATAGATGGAGAAAAGTTAAATCATCTTCGTTTTGCAGATGACATAATCCTTATAACTGATGACCTTGGAAAAGTAAAGGAAATGCTAAATGAGTTAGACGCTATCTGCTGGAAAATAGGCCTGAAAATGAACTTTACAAGAAGTAAAACTAGTGGAAAAATACATTTACTTAGGCCATGAAATTAGAATTGGCAGAGATAACCAAACATGCGAAATAAAAATAAGATTAACTCTTGCTTGGGCAGCCTACGGAGCGCTGAGAGACATATTTAGGAGCAGTATACCAATCAGTTTAAAAAGACACATGTTTGATCAATGTGTGCTACCGGTAATGACATATGGTGCAGTGACACTGACTCTAACCAAGGCAACAGCGTCGAAAATGAGGTTTGCTTAAAGGCGTATGGAAATATGGAAAGATCCATGCTGGGCGTAATCCTACGGGATAAAATAAGAAATGAAGATCTGAGACAAGGAACCGGTATGACCGATGTCACAGAACGTGTCACCAAGCTCAAATGGAACTGGACAGGACACGTCGCTAGGCTGAAGGACTCAAGATGGACACGAAAGCTAATGAAATGGAGACCAAGAGAGGGTAAATACAGTAGAGGAAAGCCGCCTAGATGATGGACAGATGATATCAGGCGGATTAGTAAAAACTAGCAACAATCAGCACAAAACCGTGAAGTGTGGAAACAATTGGGGCAGAACTATGTTCAGCAGTGAACGCTATACTTACGGCAAGTATTTTCGTCCCTCCAGTTTGATAGTCCTTTGATGCCAAATAGTGTACAATGCTTAACGTAAACGTCGAAGTTATCACAGGCGCATGCAGTAGGGTCATTACTATCGAGGCAGTTACAGTAATCAGATCTACAAGCATCGTATAGGAATCCGATGTCCAAAAGCTGTAACAATTATTGAATTTAAAATTTAAATAATTATTAATATTAAACATAATACACTAATCACAAAAAGTATTTTTTTTAATTTTCAATTTTTAACAGAATGTTATAATACTCGTCTATCGTATCCTTTAGGTGTCTACAAATCTATAAAATTTCAAGTTGAAGCGTGTTTTGCTGAAGAAACAAACAGTGAACAAAACGGTGTTAAAAGAGAATATTTATTTTGGACATTTGTGTTCAAAAATTTGATCTCTGCAATATTTCTCCTTGAGGTTTCAATGAGGAGGTGCGTTATTACAAAAAACGAGTAATATAACGTCAGAACAAGCTGCCCAAATTGAAGGTTTATTTGGAGATAGGCGATCGCAGCAATATATTGCTAATGTTATGGGAATCCACCAATACATCGTTTCAAGTGCTATAAGAAGGTATAGAGAAAGTGGAGGTTACAACCCGTGGAACCGGGAACCCGGAAAATTGGTTACAATCAACCTTCGTGGCCATTCCTAAAAAACCAAACACTAAATTGTGTGACCAACATAGACTGATAAGCCTAATTAATCATATCACCAAAGTCTTCACCAAAATCATATATAACAGAATCTACAATAAATTGGAAAGCGGAAATCAATGAGTCAGAATTTGGTTTTAAGAACGCTTTGGGCACAAGGGAAGCAGTGTTTTGTCTGCAAGTATTAGTACAGAAGTGTAGAGATATGAACAAGGATGTCTACGTGTGCTTTGTAGATTACTCGAAAGCCTTTGACAATGTGAGACATGACCAACTAATTGAAATTCTACAAAGCATAGGAATTGATGAGAAGGACATCCGAATTGTGACAAGTCTCTACTGGAATCAGACAGCCAGGGTAAAAGCAATGCGTCCACAGAGAGCATTGATATCAGAAAAGGTGTGCGACAGGGATGTGTTCTCTCTCCTCTCCTTTTTAATATTTACTCCGAACAAATTAAAAAAAAGCACTGGATGAAGCAAACGAAGGCATAAAAATCAATGAAGAATTGACAAATAACATCCGATATGCGACGATAAAATCGTACTTGCCAGTAGTATCGATGAACTTCAGTATCTTATGAACAGGGTATAAAGAGCAAGTGAAGAAAGAGGACTTAACCTCAACATAAATAAAACAAAATGGATGCTGGTCAGTAATACTCAAAAACCTGCCAGACAATTGAAGATAAAAAACCAACTAATTGAACACGTTGACTCAAATATATACCTTGGAACAGTCGTCAACTCGAAATGGGATCAAACAACCCAAATACGATCTAGAATTGAAAAGGCCAGAGCAACATTTAACAACATGGAAAATATATTCACCCATTCCGACATATCTCTCCCACTAAAAGTACGGCTGCTAAAGTGCTATGTCTTGCTGTATGGCGCAGAGGCATGGGCACTGACGGAAAAATTAATGAAAAAGCTGGAATCATTCGAAATGTGGGTGTATCGACGTATCCTCAAAATATCCTGGACGACTCACACCACCAACTTAGAGGTACTGAGCCGAATGGGAAAAAAAAAGAAATCTCTTTCACAATTAAGAAACGGAAACTTGAATACCTCGGTCATATTATGAGACATGATAAATATCATATACTCCAACTGATAATACAGGGTAAAATAGAAAGCAAACGAGGACCCGGAAGAAGAAGGCACTCATGGCTTCAAAACTTACACTAATGGTTTGGACTAACATCGATCGAGTTATTCAGAAACGCGGCAAACAAAATTAAAATTGCTATGATGATAGCCAACGCCCGCAACAGACAAGGCACATGAAGAAGAAGAAGGAGGTTACAAAAGAAGACTAGTTCCAGGACCTCCCAGGTGCCGGAACCTCGCAGATGAACGTTATTTACATCTACAGACTTTGTGTATACATCATGTTACAGCTAGACAACTGCGAAATGATCTTTCCAGAACCCGTAATGTTCGAATAAGTGGTAATTCGGTTAACAACAGATTAAGGGAATTTAGATTCAGAGCCAGAATGCCTGCTACTTTTCCGCTGTTAACCAGAGCACATCGTATGGTACGTTTACTTTTGCACCAGGACATATCGATTGGGATATTAATGACAAGAGTAATATTCTTTTTACCGATGAGTCAAGATTTTCGCTTTGTGGATCCGAGAGACACTTTTCACTGTCGGATCTACAAAGTACAAATCTTGACTCATCAATAAAAATAATATTAGCCCAGTCGGTAATATCCCAATCGACATGTTCTTGTGAAAACTTAAACGTACTATGCGGTGTAAACTCATTAACAGTGGAGCAGTAGTAGGTTCTGATTCCAAATTGCCTTAATCTGTTTTTAACCAAATTGGCACTTTACGAACCGAAAATTATTACGGGCCACAGGCTGTGGAAAGATCATTTCGCAGTTGTCTAGCTGTAAAATGATGTGTACGAAAAGTCTGCAGATGTAAATAACGTCTATGTGCGGGGTTCGTGCACCTGGGAAGTCCTGGAACTGGTCTTCTTGTATATCCTCCACTTTCTCTATACCTTCTTAAAGCACTTGAAACGCTGGATTGGTGGATTCCCTTAACATCAGCAAGATACTGCTGAGATCGTCCATATCCAATTAAAGCTACAATTTGTGCTACTTGTTCTGACTTTATATTACTTATTATTTGTAAGAACGCATCTCCTCATTGAAAACTCAAGCAGACATAGGGTCTATTGAATAAAAAGAAGTATTTGCTTTTACTTACAAGTGTTTAAGTATTAACTTAATAGTAATTGAATAAAGTCAATTCTTTAATGCTTTATTTAATAATTACTAAGTAAATACTTAAATACGAGGACGTATAAGCAAATACTTTTTTTATTCAATAGACTCATAGTGCTCAGATCAAATTCTCTAACATAAATGTCCAAAATAAATATTCTGTTTTAACAAAGTTTTGTTTACTGTTAATGGTTTGTAGACATCTAAAGAAGGCGATAGACGAGTATTATAACATTTTGCTAAAAATTAAAAAGTATTTTTAAACTTTTTTTCTGTTCCAAAAATTATGCGATACTATTTGTGATTATTGTATTGAGTTGAAAGAAAAGTTGGGTGCCAACTATTTTTTTACTTACATTGTTGCATTGTTTGAATCTGTTGTCTTTGATGAGTTTATTACAGAAATTGGTTGCATTTTCTGCTCTATCTGGTTGGTGAGTACAAACGGCGTCTTCGGTAGGTGAATCCTCACATCGGTCTAAAATAAAACAATTATTATTTTTACTGATCAAAGTGACCAAATTCTGATTGCTCAGGATCATGACAACTTGAGTTACATGACGCGGAAGCTAATAGAAGAATATAACAAAAGTGGTCTCGAAGTCAACATTAAGAAAACTGAAGCCATATGTATTGGAGGGACAAAGCAGCCATTTACATTAAACAATAGGGTAGAAATTAAACACTATGATGAATACAAGTACTATGGCATGAAAATAACTCAAGATGGAACACTCGATGTTGTTATAATAGACAGAAACATTCAGGGTAGAAAAGCCATAGCCATGATAAATGGCATTCTTTGGTACCAAACAATATCTAAAGCGAACAAACAAAAGCGAATGGTCATATACAATACCATAATTAAAAGTGTAATCATGGTAGTGAAGTTTGGTCACTGAAACAAAGAATAGAGAAAATGTTACTAGTAACAGAAATGGACTTCTGGAGAAGAGCAGCAGACAAATCAAGAAAAGATCGGATACCAAATGAGAAAATACGAAAAATGGTGGAAGTTACACATACAATAACAATTGATGACGTAAAAACAAAACTAATATGGTACGGCCATGTAGAGAGAATGCCAAATGACAGGAGCTCTAAAGAGATTTTAGTGTGAACACCACAAGGGAGAATGAAAAGAGGAAGGCAGGAAGAGGCTTGAGGGTGGGAATTGATAAAGAACTAGAGAAAAGAGAAATCACTCCAGGTTTATGGTTCAAAAGAGAAGAATGAAGATTAGGAGTCGGAAGGCGTCGACGAAAGCTGTAACCGAGAGTAGTAGTATTATTTTTACTCAACCTTCACTTATTTTTAGAAAACTAAAATGGTAAATACAAGGAAGAAGTATATTAATATCTGTTTAACTTACTTCCAATGTAGTCAACTTTCCAGCTGCTGGCAAAGGTGAGGATATTTTTGGTAGCTTCTCCGTCTTGGGTAACGATATCAGTGCTTACATCACCGTCCAAAATACCACACAACCCTTCAGTTCTATTCCAGAGATTTTCTTTAACGGAAACTTGAATGAGGTTCTAAAAACGTCATAAAAATAAGCAAATTTTATTACTTGGTCAACTACAGTTGAGTCCATGGTTCTCTATCCGTGAGTGATTAATACCTGGCTAGATAAACAACATACTTTTTATCCAGCATCATTGTCTTCCACGCATGAACCTAAAGACAAACCAGCCGCCTTCTGTTATTAGGTAAAGACACGTTTTATTTTTTTTACGCTCTAGACCCAGTATATCGAAAAAAGATAGGTACAAAAAAGACGCTTGGGGACGATCTCAGATTTTAAGTACATTTGCGACGTTTCTGGTTTGTTTACTTATGGCTGTATTGGATTTTGTGGTGCTGTTTTTGTCCTGTTTTGTCCATGACTAACTAGTTTTCGTAACTAATTTTATATTGGAGTTTGAAATTTTATGGTAAATGTATTTTATTTTGCCATTAATTTACATACAAAGTTAACCTCATTCGAGTTAACACAGTTAACGAATGGTTTGGTTTAAGTTTTCGCAAAAATGAAAGAAATGACAAAAAAAATATTTTATTGCATTTTTTTAGATTATGCCTTGAAAAACTCTTAGTTCACAAGCACAAGAACCCGTTTTAAATTTAATCGAGTACTCTGAATTACAAAAAAGGAATTATCAACACATATAACTTCTATTTATTTCAACATATTTCAACATATATAACTTCAAATTTTATAATATAATCCGTGATCGGAGCAGTAGCCACTTCCTTCACTTACTGTTGCGTTTAGTAAATCTCCGACTTATCTCGTATGCTTTAAATCATGAAGCACGGACAAAGAACCATGGACTCAACTGTATATACTGGCGTTATGTAAATAAAAATGTAAAATATTTATATTTACCCTTCCATCCCAAAGCATTTCAACTCCTACAGTATCCAATGAGACAAGAAGATTGTGAGCTTCCATTTCTACTCTTATTCCAGGAACTCTTCCAGGAATTGGGAGTACTTTCTCTCCGGATTTGAAGAGAGGTTGTCCTTCGGCAGTTTTTGAAAGTAGGTAATTGACGTTTTGCAAGTAAATGTTAATGTTTTTGTGGCATTGTTCTGGACTTGATTGACACTCGTCGGAATCTTGAGTGATGATGCTGAAGGTGCTGTCTTTGGAGTCACGGACTAGAACGTGAGGGCATCTTGATTTGAAGCTGAAAATTAAATATTTGAATTAGTTTTTACTCTGATCTGTTATCACTAAATTTATTTGATTACCAAATTATACACATCTAATAATAATAAAACAATTTGAAATCTATTGCAAGGTATCAAGGTGGGTATGCCTGAGAATCAAAATCCGTGAGACACTATTTGATCAAGCATTGATTTAAAAGTGTCGTGATCGTATAAGACTGCTAAAATACTAATATTACAATCAAGTAGCCCTACCCAAACCTACCCAAACACTGAGAGTTGTGATTTGTCATCCAGTCTTTTTAATCCACATTCACGATGATTTTTGGAGAGATTTTGGATAACAGGCAAGAGGGAGTAAAAATTTACTAGATCTGCCCATTAGTAAATCTAGTCAGTGAAGCAAGTTATTGGAGGGGCTTTAAAATTAACATTTCAAAGACAAAGTAGATGGCAGTTGGAAATATTAATATAGATAAGGTTTGCTGTTGCTTAATAGGACGTGCAAACCATTAAAAATAAGTTGGCAGCCGGTTAAATGTAAATTGTGAGTTTGATGAAGATATCTCCAAGATCGAAATATCGCACATTCGTAAGAAAGTCCTGAAATGTTATGTGTGGTCTATCCTATTATATGGTTGTGAGACATGAACATTAAATATATTTATTGATAAAGTTTATTTCATATTCGTACCTGTAGATTCTATTGTCAAAAGTTTTATAGTGAGATCCACCCCAAGCAAAACATGTTCCAGGTGCAGGCAGTTTCGTTTCAACGATGACACTTTCACCACCGCTGGTACCACCTTCAACGACCTTATGATTTTCGTCAATGATGATGTTTTCCTAAAAAAAAGATATACTCGTGTTATACATAGATAAAATATAATGCGACAAATAACAAATTAATGCATGCCTTAGAATCAGTCCTCCTTATTTGGGGTGGTTACTTATTCCCAAACAAGAATTTCTGAATGCTTATTAAATAAACCAACAACTAAATTAGGTATATATGTAAGTAAAACCTATTATTTGATTTCTTTAAAACACAATTTTAAAGGGAATAAAATAGTTTAGTCGGAGAGATAGAAGCGGATTTTGTGCGTGATAAGTAATATGGAAAAACTATACGGGGATATGTTGAATTAGTTGTGTACATGACTTTCACCAACGGCCGGAAACCAGAGTTGGGGCCAAGGGTAGTTATAAGGGGGTCAAAGTCGCGGTTTTTATTATTTTTTTTGTGACGCTTATGATCGAGATAGTGCACCAAAATTTGGGAATAAGTAGGTCATGACATAACTAAGTAAAATTTCTAGGGGCGGAACGCTGCGTGGCCGACAAAGGGGTGGGGGTAGGTGTAAATATAAAAAATATAAAGGGTTTTTTGCGACGTTCGTGATTGAGATAGTGGACAAAAATTTGGGAATAAGTAGACCATGACATTACTAAGTAAAATCCCCAGAGCCGGAAACCAGAGTGGGGGACGAGGGTAGTTATAAGGGTCAAAGTCGCCGTTTTTATTATTCTTTTTTGTGGCGCTCATGATCGAGATAGTGCACCAAAATTTGGAAATAAGTAGGTCATGACGTAACTAAGTAAAATCTCCAGGGAAGGCACGCTGCGTGACCGACAATGGGGCGGGGAACGGGTGAATACAAAAAATATAAGGGGTTTTTTGCGAAGTTTGTGACTGAGAGAGTGCACCAAAATTTGGAAATAAGTAGACCATGACATAACTAAGTAAAATCCTCAGAGCCGGAAACCCGAGGTGGGGGACGAGGGTAGTTATAAAGAGTCAAAGTCGCCGTTTTTATTATTTCTTTTGTGACGCTCATGATCGAAATAGTGCACCAAAATTTGGGAATAAGTAGGTCATGAGGTAACTAAGTACAACCTCCAGGGGTGGAACGCTGCGTGGCCGATAGAGGGGTGGGGGTAGGTGTAAATATAAAAAATATAAGGGGTTTTTGCGACGTGCTAGATTGAGATAGTGCACCAAAATTTGGGAATAAGTAAATCATGACTTAGCTAAGTAAAATCTCCAGAACCGGAAACCAGGGTTGGCGATGAGGGTAGTTTTAAGGGGTCAAAGTCGCAGTGTCTATTCTTTTTTTGTGACCCCGCACAACATTTGTCTCCCACGCAGCGTTCCGCCCCTGAAGATTTTACTTAGTAATGTCATGATCTACTTATTCCCAAATTTTGGTGCACTATCTCGATCACGAACGGCAAAAAAACCCCCATATATTTTTATACTCACCCCTGCCTACCACCCCTTTGTACCTCCAAGCAGCGTTCCACCCCTGGAGATTTTATTTAGTTACGTCATGAACTACTTACTCCCAAATTTTGGTGCACTATCTCCATCTTGAGCATCACAAAAAAAAATAATAAAAAACGGGAATTTGACCCCTTATAACTACCTTCCTCCCCCATTCTGGTTTCCGGCTCTGGGGATTTTACTTATTTATGTCATGGTCTACTTATACCCAAATTTTGGTGCACTATCTCAATCACGAACGTCGCAAAAAACCCCTTATATTTTTTATATTTACACCTACCCCCACCCCTCTATCGGCCACGCAGCGTTCCACCCCTGGAGGTTGTACTTAGTTACCTCATGACCTACTTATTCCCAAATTTTGGTGCACTATTTCGATCATGAGCGTCACAAAAGAAATAATAAAAACCGCGACTTTGACCTCTTATAACTACCCTCGGCCCCAACTTTGGTTTCCGGCCGTTGGTAGAAGTCATGTACATAACTAATTCAACATATCCCCGTATAGTTTTTCCATATTACTTATCACGCACAAAATCCGCTCCCAGCTCTTAGACTAGTTTAAAAGGCGTTTAAACTCGTTTGGTTACTTTTGTCACATATATTATTTGTTGTTCTGAAGCTATTTTCTTGTGGCATTTTTATGATTAACTATTTAGATGGGAAATAAGCCACAATTAAATTAAAAAAATAAATTTATTAACGTTTTTGTGTTTTGATTTATTCAGTAGTTTGTATTTTGACAACGACACCCGATTTGGGCGTCGAAACGTTAATAAATTTATTTTTTTCAAAGATGAAGTTAGTTTTCAATCCTAATAGCAAAATTAATAATATTGAAAATATTAAAAATATTACTAAAAGATTTTTAAATTGAAAACTTATTGGTACATTTCCCTGGTGACACCTCCAAGGCTTCTACAATTTGAATAAAAATGGTATACATTTTTATTTTATTTTTTTCAATTTAATTGTGGCTTATTTCCCATCTAAATAGTTAATCTTACATTATTTGGGGGAGTTATTTGTCAGTAATGTAATAAAATTCATAATAAACAATATCATTTGACTGTCTGAATCACTCTATAAGATAATGGATTCATTATGAATTGTATCTTGTTAATAGTGTGAAATGTAGGTGAGCATTTACAAGAACAAACTGAACAAAATAATATTGTTGTAGTAGTCGCCGCCTTCATTTTTTCAGCTAACGTCTTTATTTCCTTCTGTTCTCCTGTCTATTTTCCATCTCTAAGGTCTCGTCTTTACATGACCTCGTTAACTTCAACCCTTCATAATCTTCGAAGACTGCCTCTTTTTCTCTTTCCTATTGGGCTCCATTCGGAAATTTTTAATATACATTTTATACAATACGCTCTTCTCACGTGTCTATACCAAATGAAACGTTTTTCTTCAATGTAGCTTAGTATATCTTGTTTTACTGCCATTCTTATTTTATCTCCTCATTTCTAATACGATCTAGTCTTGTTACTATATAGCTTCTTCTCATATGACACTATGACTTCATATGACACTATGACTTCATATGACGCTATGTTAACTACCAATGTATTAAGTGAACAGTAGCATATATTATAGTATGTAGACTTTTTTACCATTTTTATTTGCAACAAATGAAAAATTGAACACAGATTTGATCCAATTCCATAAATTCCAACATTCAAAAAGTACTACGAAACTAAGTAAATTTTTTTCTATAATTCCCTGGATAAATACTTTTAAAAATACTGTTAACCTGATCTTACCGTTACTTCTTTGCCATTTGGTGACTCAGTAAACATAGGGAAGACCTTGATCTGTTCTAACAGTTTCTGCTCGGTCAATGCTCCAGTGCTCAATTCCTTCTCCCATTTCTCCAACAAAGTTTTCTGTTCGATGGTCAATGTTCCAGATTTAATCTCGTCCTCAATTCTTTTTATAATAATATGTACATTCACACCGAGAGTAAGTTCTTGTTCTAAGCTTTCAAGGAAAAGTCTGCCTCGGGTGGTGGTTATCCATTCGGTGTAGTTGAATGTGATCTGTGTTTCGGAAGTACCTGGAATGAAGTGGACTTCGGAACCATCAGCTACAAATATAAAAATATTGAGTTATGATGAGGTTATTAATGAAATTTATACATATACATAATTTATTTTAAATTTAGTTAAAAAAATTAAAAACAATACGTAAAATCATTATATGGCTGTATACAAATAGTGCGGCAGATTCGTACAAATATTATAGGAATTGTGCATTTAATGATAGAAGCATACAATTTGGACCACATATACTACACATACAAACGTTCAAATTTAGATGGAAGGCCATCTCAGATTTTGCCTTTTACAATAATGGCGGGGATTCAAAATGGCGACTATACATATGTGACTAATAGCACGATAACTTTTGAACAAGACTTCAGATTTCAACCAAATTTGGTATATAGGTTTTTTTATGTATAAGATCAAGGTCTTGAACCGGAAGAATAGGTTTACCAGTCGTTGTGTTTTTCCTGGTTTTTATGTAAAAATATGTTGTTTTTTTTTCAATTCTTTCACCCTGTATGTATTATTTTTTCAAAAAGTTAATACGGCCATTAAAAAGAGCGTAAAAATATTTTTTAGGAAATATTTTGAACTTTTTAGTTATGTTAATTACCATTTAATAAATGCAAAACGTATCTTCACATGTACCTATATGCGGTAGATTCGTGCAAATATTATAAGAATTATTCTGAATTTAACGGTAGAAACATATAATTTGGACCACATATACTACACATATAGAGGTTCAAATTTAGATACGAGGCCATCTCAGTTTTTGTTCCTTTTACAAAAATGGCGGGCATTCAAAATGGCGAATATACATATGTGACTAATAGCACGATAACTTTTGAACGAGATAACAGATTTCAACCAAATTTGGTATATAGGTTCTTTTTTAATGAATAATATCGAGCTGTTGAACCGCAAGAATCGGTATACCAGAATTTGTGTTTACTGTTTTTTTTTATGTAAAAATATGTTGTTTCTCTTTCAATTCTTTCACCCTGTATATGCTAATTTTTCAAAAAGGTAATACCGGCGTTAAAAAGAGCGTAAAAATATTTTTTTGGAAATATTTTGAACTTTTTAGTTATGTTAATTACCATTTAATAAATGCAAAACGTATCTTCACATGTACCTATATGCGGTAGATTCGTGCAAATATTATAAGAATTATTCTGCATTTAACGGTAGAAGCATATAATTTGGACCACATATACTACACATATAGAGGTTTAACACATAAAAGTTATCGTGCTATTAGTCACATATGTATAGTCGCCATTTTGAATCCCCGTCATTTTTGTAAAAGGCAAAATCTGAGATGGCCTCTCATCTAAATTTGAACCCTTATATGTGCAGTATATGTGGTCCAAGTTATATACTTCTATCATTAAATGCACAATTGTTTCACATATCGGCTGCACTAAAATAGACGGTCAAAAACATGTGGGACATTAAATCATTTATTAAACAAATTTTATTAAAGGCAGTATAAACAGCTGAAGAAGATAACAAAAAACATATTATTTTTTTTAATTGTATTTCTCTAATGACTTTTAGGCCCTGACCAAGGGAAGGACTGCGCTGCAGTTATTATTCATATTCACAAATCATAATAATATAGGGAGAAAATAAACGAAAAAAGCATAGTAGAACATTTAAAAAATAAAGTAAAAAAAGTAAGAAGGATTATAAAATAATTAGTTAGCACTACAAAATTAAATTTTAAACCCACATAGCAAGAAATAGAGTACGAAATAAAGAGCCTGAAAAATCACAAAAGCCCAGGAATAACGGAAACATCGGCCGAAATAATAAAATCAGGAGGGAATAGACTACAAAAAAAATATATGACGTGATAAAAAGAATATGAAAAGTAGAAAAAATGCCAGAATAGTGGATCAAAGCAAGGATATGCCTTATACATAAAACGGTGGTAGAATGCTATGAGAAAACCATAGAGGCATTGCACTATTAAATATAGTTTACAAAATCTTGGCACAGAGTGTGGAAACAGGCTAAATCAAAATTCGGAAAAATATTGGAAGAATACCAGGCAGGTTTTAGAAACAACAGATCAATGACGGACCAAATAATATGCGCCTTAAAAGAAATACAGACTACCTGCTACAAACATAAAACAGATCGAAGATAAGTAACTAGAGATAGCGGGAATAGAGCGCCTCACGCTGGCCTGCATTGATCGGGGTAAGATTTCATATGGGAGTCCGTGTACACAAGACTCCCATATGATAAGCACTTTGCCGATTGAGAGCCCCTATAGCGCATCAGAGTGCTATCGGGGGTAAGTGGATGATCTGGAGCATTGAAGCGGGGTGGAGTGATTCCTGCTTACGGCAGTTAATCCTCCTCGCCCCAATGAATTGTATCACCCGAATGTCATTCTCTAGGGGTGAGCAAGTCTCTCAGGTTGGGTTAAATCACTATGCTTGCTTGCTTGAACATAAAAGAGTACTATATGCTATCTTCATCGACTTTAAGCAGGCTTACAACATAGTAAACATACAGCAGATATACGAACTGATGAAAGAATTGGTGATACCAAGTAATATTGTCAGGGTGGTAAAAATGACGATGGAAAACACAACAAACGAAATAGCATGGAAATGGTATACATCCAAAAAATTTGAATCCAAGGAACAATTGCGCCAAGGAGACCCACTATCAATAACTGCATTCACTCTGACATTGGAAGGAATAATCAGGAAAAGCAGAATAAACATGCAAGAAGTGATATTTAAAAACGGTCACCTATGCATAGCATTTGCAGATGATCTAACACTATTAAAAACAAGCAAGAAAGAACTACAAAAGTCAATGAAAAACATAATAACAGAAGCCAAAAAATTGGGACTTAAAATAAAAGAAGAAAAGACAAAGTTTACGATAATGAGAAAGATACAAAAAAAAAGAAAATAACACTATAGTACAAATAGATGGAGAAAAAACATACTCCTTCAAAAGAGCCAAATAAATTAATTACTTAGGAGCCAAAATAGATTAAAATGGTCATGAGGAAGGGGAAATAAAGGCAAGAATAGCTAAAGGAAATAAAAAGTATGGAGCATTACGCACATTAATGAAATCCAAATACGTATCAAGAATAGCAAAAATCAGAATTTATGACTTTTATCAGATCTGCAGTAACATACGGATGCGAAACTTGGGTGCTGAAAAAGGCAGAAACATAACTTTTAGAAAGATGGGAGAGAAAAATACAAAATGCAATATATGGAGGTGAAAAAATAGGAGGTTATTGGAGAAGAAGAACCAATACAGAATTCGAATAACTGTATAAAGGGCCAACAATAACGACGACGATCAAAGTACAGAGAATACGATATTTAGGACACATCGAAAGAATGGAAGTAAAGGATGCCAAAAATGGTACTCTCACGAAGACCAATACAAAAGAGAAGGAAAAGGAAAGGTAGGTCAAGAAAAAAATGGAAGGACAGTGTGTACGAAGATCTTAAGGAAAGTAACATTGAGTAACATTGGACAGAAGGATGGAGGGAATTGGTTATAAGACTATAATAAAATGTAATCAGAAATTTAAATATTTTAGCCCTAGGTCTACAAGGCCTGTTTGGTTAGTTAAGTAAAATCTATGGTTTAAAAATCTAAAAATTGACTCATGGAATCTGGAATCACCAGCATCAAAGATCACTAAAAATTTAGACCAGATAGTGAGGAATGTAAAAAACTCAACTTTCATTTTTAATAGACACAAAATTGTCTAGTAAAACAAGTCCATGGAGATGGGGAAGAAAAACATCTTATACGCAAAATGGATACACAACACTCAACACCCGAAAAATAAGAATAATGAAAAAATATACTTACGATATACACAGTCTGGAATTGGTTGGGGCAAGAAGAATCCAAGAGCGTAGTCACAAGTATATACAGGCACAGGTGCGAATTCAAAATCAATGCCAACTGGACATTTAAGCGCACAGGAGAAGGTGTTAGCATCTCCGGAACAGTTGTAACCACCGTTGAAGCCCATGTTCTTTGGATTACATACGTCAGCACCTAAAAAAATATCAAATTGAAATTGATTTTATCAAATTTAATTTAATTTTATCAAATTGTAATTATTTGTCTAAGTAAGGTATATAGTGAAACGGTCATATTGGTAGGTTTTGGTAGTTCGGCTTTAAGCTATAGTGCGGCGGCTGATTTTTCTGGTAAATATATGTAATTTTTTACTTAGGTATATACCGTCGTTAAAGCAGGGCACATCCTATGTGCAAAATTAATGTTGACCATCTTTATTTACATCTCATCTTACTAAAAAAATGTTCTAATGATTGTAAAACAACAGTCTACACTCTATTAACGACCTGCTTAAAAATTATAATTGTTTTCTTACTATAAAGCAGTCCGACAAGAATTTGAAGACGGTGAAATATACATTTTATTTATTTTTTCTGATATGCAACAAATTAATTACTTAAAAGTAATGCGTGTACTGTAGTTGACACTACAGTTTTTCTAACTGTACTCAATGGTCGTGGTTAATAATAAGAGCCATCAGAAGATTCTCAAGCGGTTTAAGCCTGTTTTCAGGTCTTGTAAACCACGTACATAACTGCACCTGGTACACTTTTTTGACCAGAATCGAATGATGAGGGCCAATGAGTTAATGTTAAAAATTGTTCTATTAAAACGATGAAGGTCTATTGCAAAACTACAGGTATCACATTTCACCACCCTTATAGCCATTTCACAATATGAATTACTCCGCTTATTTTCATAAAATTACCTTAGATACTTTATAGCACCTGTTATGGTAATAGCTGAGCAGATAATAAAAAACATAGAAAGAGAGTTAAAGGGAAATGGGTACTATTTTTTCGCTATATATTCCTATATTTCCTCAAAGTTTCTTGACATAATCAGGGAAGGACTATAGAGTTACATTAACAGTATCATTTCTGAGGACCAATCTACGGCACCAATCTTCGTTTCTCAATAACGTTCTCAAGCATGCTACTAGTCTTCTTCTTTTAGTGCCTATTCGTTTCGAATATTGGCGATCATTCTGGCTATAATTATTTTATTAACCGATGCTTTAAATAGATTAGTTGTTGTTGTGGAGAACCATTTCCTCAGGTTCTTTAACCATGATATTCTTCTCCCAATTCCTCGCTTTCCGAATACTTTACTTTGAAGGATTACCTTCAGTAATCTGTATTTGGTGCCGTTTCTCATTATGTGTCCGAGATGCTACTAGTAATGTAACTTTATAGCTCTTCTCTGATGCTGTCACGAAACTTTGACAAAATCGAGAAATAAATAGCAACAAAGAATAGTCGTATTCTTTTTACTGTTACCCAAGCAAACTATTTCCCTGTTCAGGCATCCATGAAGGACAGGCAATTTTATTTCCATATTAAGTCCGTCTTGAAAAAGGATTAATTTTAATGATTGTCAAAATTTCTCAATAATATCAAAAACTACCTTAAATCGAATTATACTTACTGTATTGGCACTGTGGGCCTCTGAATTCCTGGGGACATTGGCAGACGTTAAATGAAAGGCAGTTTCCACCATTCAAACAAGGAGGATCGCAGGTGGCTAAAATATAAAAACACAAAATTTAGTCTGAGTTAGCTGCAACTGTAAAAAACGAAAAAGATCGTTTTTCTTTTTCTATTTTTGAGAAAGATAGTATCTTTATTTTCGAGAATGTTGATTTACCCTTTGATTTACAGACAAAAAATTCTGAAATTTAAATGTATATACCTTGACAGTTTGGCATAGAAGTCCACTTTTCTTTGCTTGGAACCCACAATCCGTTTTTGCAGTCCATGGTAGCGATCCCTGAGCCATCTGGGAATTCATGGCCCTTCATACAAGTGATAGTACATTTCCTATAAAAAATAGTTTATTTAATACCTACCCAATTTTTACTTTAAATTTGTTTGTTCAAAGAATATTACTCTAGCTACTTACTTAGAATTACAGGATCGTTTTGAGTTTTTGGGCATGGGAGGATAGTTCAAACATGGTTTGCTTTCGAACTGGCATTGAGGTCCAGAGAAGTTTTCGGGGCAGCTACATTGGTTAGGAGCCAAGCAGATTCCGTTGTTTTGGCATTGTGGCAAACAAATTGCTAAAATTTAAAAATTGTTACCAGCTTGTCACAAAAGTACTTCGTACATGTCATATTTATAATCATTCTGAGAATACTAAAAAGGTTAATCATATCAAAGAAACAATATATCAATGAATAAAATAATATGTCTCGTTGATGATTCTCTTGACTATATAAGACATTAAAGTAAGACTGTGAACAGGAAAATCTCAGAATGGCTCAATTGACAAAGCCATACCACAGCTCATACAGTGAGATTTGTTCTGCGATTATTGAGTTCTCCAATATAGAGGTTAGTTAGCAAACAAAATTATATTGAGGATGGCGGTGTAAAAGTCGGAGATGCCGTACTGAACACAGTAGAGAAATTCATGTATCTCAGTAGTAATATCAATGACAACCGTGATCCAACCTCAAAGATTAAAAGCCGAATAGAACAAATCCGAGCTACCTTTGTCAAAGAAAAACTACCTTTGTGTGGTTCTGGTAGAAGAAGGACATCATAGCTGAAAAATCTAAGGAAATGGTACGGAAAATAGACTACATCATCATTCAGAGCAGGTGTGGGAGCACGCCAAATAGAATTCTATTTTAGTGACGTCACGTTACCTAGCAACCGTCGATTCTCCCATTATGAAATTCTATTTTGTGACGTCAGCAAAATAGAATTCTATTTGGCGTGCTCTGGCTGTCAATAAAATCACTATAGCGATTATGGTAGCCAACATAATATTCAACGATAGATAACGGTCATGGAACTGGAAGACGAAGAATCCAGAGATGTACTAGCGTCCTGTCTATGCACGCTCCAGGGAGCTGGCTATGATTATGGCCTAAGATTTCATCCAAACTCATGTAAATAAAATGAAAATATGGACATAATGAAAAATAAACAGTCCAGAAGAGGTCTCGAGATACTCTAATCTAGAAATAGTATTCTAGAAGACCAGCACCTGTGTTTATTAACTTACGTTCACAGTTTGGTACGCCACTAAACTCTTCTGCAAGCCATTTTCCATCTTGACAGAGAATTCTAACTTCAGTTTTTCCGTTAGGGAATTGATAATCTGGCATACAAGTGGCTTTACATCCAGACAATGACGAGCATTTGACTCCAGCGTTCGTAGGTGAGGGCATACCGGTACATCCTAAAAAATAAAAGCGTAAACATATTGTTACAATTCATCTCAACACCAACGTGTTCACAACAATTGACTACAAATCTTCTATGTTTATATACATTTTCTGAAGTTCCAGATTTCACTAGACATTTAGGGATTTTTCGGTATCTCTAATATTCTCGAATTTTAATACTTTTTCTTTTTCGTCAAGGGACTTGTTCTATATGGGATCTTACGGAACTGCCGTTACACTGTTCCCTCGTTTATAGTTATTCGCCTTGAACACCTGGCCTATCAGGGATAGGTTGAAGTCAAAAAAGTGGATCACTTCCATGGTATGGGACTAATCTCTCGATATGAACTACCTTGGGTAGCTATTATTCTGAAAACTGGATGCAGAAAACTAGATTGTTTATTATTTGCAAAACGATGTACGGGCCTTCCCAGTTTAGTTGAAGTTTAGGAAAATGTCATTTTCTTACGTGTGGGATTGTATATCTATAATGGGTCATCCTTTCGAAAGTTATCTCAGTAACATGCATTGGTAGAATTGGTAGAATTTTTCCAATTTATCTTTTAAATTTTCAATGTTCGTCAGGGATGAAGAGTTTTGTTCACAGGGAGGCAAACCTTCCGAAAATAAGATATGAGGAAGCTTAATTTCTCTTCCGGTGATAATTATCGATGGAGAATAACCAGTTGCTTCATGTTCGAAAGTTCCATAGGATAACAGTAATAGAGGAATTAAAGTATCCTAATCTTTTTGATTATCAGTGATAAACATTGAAAAGTATTGATACACAGCTCTATTATGTCTTTCGACCATTCCGCCTGATTACTGATGGAAAGATTTTCATCAACTCTTGCCATAATTCTGATTCAAAAATTTCATCCTTCATCAGGATGTAGCTCTAGTGGAACTCCATATCTTGATACATGTGTTAAGAATGCTTCTACTACTGTGGTAGTTTCATCATTAAGAAGGAATGCAATTTCAGGCCATTTTGAAAAATAATCCATTGCAACCATTAAATTCTTGTTTCCTCTCTCGGTCATCGGAAGTGGACCGAGAATATCCACTACCAGTCATTCAAAAGGCTCTCCGGACAGATATTGTGCCGTTTTATCGCGATTTCTTCTTCCAGGTCCTTTTCTAGCGTTATATAAATCGCATTTCTTACACCAATCTTCTAAATCTCGGAGAAAATTGATCCAGTAAAATCTGTCTCGAACTCTGGTTAGTGTTCTTTTGACTCCAGAAAGGCTGGCTGCTACGAAGTACTTGCAAGATATTTTTAATATGTGATTTACCCTGTACTACTTGTTGAATTGTACGTACTCCATCGGGACTTTTCCACTCCTTATAATATAATAGAGACCATTAAAAGATACAGAGATTCCCATTCAGCCCAGTACGCCTTTATAGTTCCACTATATTTTGTTTTTTCCTATCAAATACATCTTATTCCATATTTAAGACATTTTCGTATGACTTTTATGTCGTTATCTTTTTTTTGCACTTTTATTTTTTGGCTCGTCTATATTAGTCCAGAAAGCCACTGCGATTCCGCTAGGAAAAATATTCCGATTCGGATTTTTTGCACAATCTTACCCAAAAAGGACCCCTTTTAAAAAATTTGCATGTTGCCAGGACCAAAAGTGGGCCAAAAATTTTTTGAACGTTTTTTTTTTTGTTTTTTCCTAAAATTATTTTTTTTGCATGGAACAAAGTTTTTTTAGGTTTTTTGGATCATTCCAAATAGAAATAGTATATTAAGTATGGAGAACGGTAAGGGTTTTATACCGATCGAAGACAATTGTTTGGAGGAGGAGCGGGGCGACGACTCCAATTATTGTCTGAGATCGGTTACCCTTAACGTTCGACATGCTTATAACGTTTTTTGCACGATTGATACCATTATAAATTATAAAATTAAACATTTTCGTCATATTGACTAGTTTCATTCATTTTATCAAGATAGATACTTGGTTGTTAGGTAGTAACTAGGGTGCATAACAACAATGGAGAATTGAGTTTTTATTTAGTTATCAATTAGTCCTGTCGCCAGGGGGGTACAACGGCCTCCTGTATTCAGATGGACTTACCCAAGTTTTTATTATGTATTTTGGCTCGTAGAACACGAATTTTTTGGGTAACAGTTGATCCGGATGTCGATAAGATTGTTAAAAACAAAGAAGTTGAGGAATTACATAACAGCGATTTCTCGCAAAACAAAACATGTTTTTGTATTTTTTGGGCCATTCTAACCAAAAAATGTTCCTACAAGTTTTTTCGTAGGATGCATAGTTTTCGAGATAAACGCGGTTGAATTTTCAAAAACTCGAAAAATTGCAATTTTTGAACCCCAATAACTTTTGATTAAAAAATAAAATAGCAATTCTGCTTACCGCATTTGAAAGTTCAAGTCAAATTCTATTGGTTTCGAATATATACATTGCTAAAAATTTATGTGTTTATTGCTAAAAAACGCTATAAACACATAGTGTTTCCCGTGCCTATTACATGCGTTTACATGCATGCTACGTAGAAATAGCCTCGCTTGCACTTGTACCTACCCTACCTACTCGTTCGATTTTAAATGAGAAATCATTGAAAACATCACTCCAGCACTAGGTGTTTATACTTTTGTTTAACAATAAAATAATAAATTTTTAGCAATGCAAATAACTAAAACCGATATACATTGACTTGAACTTTCAAATGCGGTAAGCAGAATTGCTATTTTATTTTTTAATCAAAAGTTATTCGGGTACAAAAATTGCAATTTTTCGATTTTTTGAAAGTTCCACCGCGTTTATCTCGAAAACTATGCATCCTCGAAAAAAATTGTAGGAACACTTTTTGGTTAGAATGGCCCAAAAAATACAAAAACATGTTTTGTTTTGCGAGAAATCGCTGTTATGTAATTCCTCAACTTCTTTGTTTATAACAATCTTATCGACATCCGGATCAACTGTTACCCAAAAAATTCATGTTCTACGGGTCAAAATACATAAAAAAAACTTGGGTAAGTCCATCTGAATACAGGAGGCCGTTGTACCCCCCCTGGCGACAGGACTAAATAATTTTAAGTACAATTTTGATTATTATAAATTAAAATATGAGCGAAAGTGAATTTGAAGAAATTGAACGGGCTTGGGAATGTTGATGTCCTCGGATTAAAGCGTCATGGAGGTTGGCGTTAATCGACAGTGGCAGAAAGCTATGTAGAAGATTATCTTCAAAATAAAATAGATTTTGCCGAAAAAATAATGTGCAATACTAGTAATACTACTAATGTATGCGATTCTGCAGGAGTTTCTGTTAGAAGTGAAACCACATCCCAAACAAGTGGGATTTCATTAAATAATTTAACAAATTGTACCATAAGTTTCAATATTAATAAATAATTCGTTAGTTTTCTTTATTCTTTCAAAAAATAAATTAAAATTAAGAGATTTTTTAACTCGACGGTAAGTGAATTACTTACCGTCGAGTTGGAGTACTTAGCGTCGAGTTGGATTACTTACCGTCGAGTTGCTAGTAAATGTCACCTACTGACGTAAAATCTGTCACGGTAAACAGTCAAAATGATCAATCGTGCAAAAAGGTCTTTAGTGACATTTCTCTAAAGGTGATAGTTTTTGACATACATATAAGCGATTAAAAATTGAAAAATTGCGAAATCGGCCATTTTTAACCCTCAAAAACTATGTGAAAAACTGAAAATTTGAATGTTGCCAAGGTAGGTAGATATTCTTTAAACATCGATTGATGAAATCCCGAAGAGTTTTTTGCAATACAATATTCAAAACTCCTTCGTTTTTTAATTGCTAATGAAGCGTGCGCGACACTATTTCCACCGACAGTATGGTGCAAATGAAAGGAATAAATTCGTTAATTCGCAAACCGGCGACTTTAAGGAAAAATCCCGAAACAGATCGATTTTTATTTTTAAGTTATGATATTGTGGCATATATGGTATACTAGTTACGTCATCCATCTGGGCGTGATGACGTAATCGATGATTTTTTTTAAATGAGAATAGGGGTCGTGTACTAGCTCATTTGAAAGGTTCTTTAATTCTCTATTCAGTAATATAAACATTTGCATAATTATTTATACAGGGTGTCCTTATAAATGAGCTAGTACACGACCCCTATTCTCATTTAAAAAAATCATTGATTACGTCATCACGCCTAGATGGATGACGTCACTAGTATACCATATATGCCACAATATCATAATTTAAAAATAAAAATCGACCTGTTTCGGAATTTTTTCTTAAAGTCGCCAGTTTACGAAATAACGAATTTATTTCTTTCATTTGCACCATACTTTGCAACGGTGGAAAATAGTGTTGCGCACGCTTGATTAGCAATTAAAAAACAAAGGAATTTTGAATATTGTATTGCAAAAAACTCCTCGTAGTGGAGTCATTAAAGGTTTTCACCTCCGATTTCGTTGAACCTTCATCGATTTTCATGAAAATTGGTAAGTAGTTAGAAGATACTTCAAGGAACAAAGGTGACATGATGTTAACTTGCGCTTTTACCCTGGGGGTGGTTGCCACCCCTTCTCGGGGGTGAAATTTTTTTATTAAAAATAATACCAGAAATCGATAGAGGGGCAACTTCTAAGCAAAATTTGTTGTATAAAGTTATTAACATAAATCAATACTTTTTGAGTTATTAAATATCAAAGATTTTATTTTTTCTTAAAAAAATGCATGTTTTAAAGATGTTTTTCACGTATTACTCAAAAACTATAAGCTTTTGTAAAAAAGCTACTATTACCAAAATTAAAGATAATAAAAAAATTAATACACTCCCTACTTAAAGAACTAAACTAATGTTATTTTAAATTGAGTTATGGGTAATTGAATGTATATTTTTTTCGACGAGTACTCAAATCTAAGTATTCAAGCTTACATAACGGGAAAACCATGCATTTTATAGAATATACTTGTTAAGCCCTTGTCAAAGTACTTCGGAATACCTATCAAATGAGCTTCAGTAGAAGTTAATAGCATCAAAATTAAGCAAGTTATGATGAAAATAAGAGAACCCTTTCGATTTTTTTAGGAAAAAGTTAAAAACTAAACATACGCCATTTCCGCAAAAATTAAAATTTGTAGTAATCCTCAAAAGAATTTCTTTATGTTATCATAATTAATTATTTCAACAAATTTGACCGGTTTAGAATGCATATTTTTGAAAAAAAGGTATAATTTAAAAAAATCAGAATTTTTAGAATTATCGTACTTTTCATTTTCTTTTGATAATAACTCCAAAAATACTCAATATACGTAAAAAATGATAAATAACTAAATTTTAGTTTCTTCTGCAACAAATACTTTACCCATTTTACTATTTTCGTAGAGTAAACAATAACCGAGATAGAAACGTTTAAACTTTCAATTTTGCTGCGAGAACCATGTAACCGGGGCCATTTAACCTTTTATTTTTAAAAAAGTAAGAGGTATAAATGACTATTTTGACGTTTTTTAATAGCTCTTGGAATAAAATTTTAACCAGTTATTAGATGAACTTGCTACTTTAAAATTTAACGGAGTTATTTACAAAAAAACAATAATATTTTTTAGAAAATTTTTTAAAAGATACATTTTGAAACATTTTTGGTGCATAAACTTTAATGCTATCAACTTGTTCCAGCACTTATTTGATAGATATTTCAATGAGCTTTGACAAACGTTTAATAAGTTTATGTTATAAAATGCATCATTTTCCCGGTATTTAAGCTTGAATACTTAGATTTGGGTACTCGACGAAAGAAATATACATTCAATTACCTATAACTCACTTTCAGTTAACATTGAAAGGTGTTTCTAGTAAGGATTTTATTTAGTTTTTTATTAGCCTCAATTTTGATAATAATACCTTTTTTGTAAAAACTTATAGTTTTTGAGTTATTTATGAAAAATCGGTTAAAAACTTGCATTTTTCTCACGAAAAATTATAATCTTTGATCTTTAATAACTCAAAAAGTTTGATTTATTTTAATAACTTTATATAACAAATTTTGCTTATAATTTGTCGCTCTATCGAATTGTGGGGATATTTTTTATAAAATAATTTTCACCTCCGAGGAGAGGTGGCATCCACCCCCAGGGTAAAAGCGCAGGTTGGCACCATGTCACCTTTATTCCTTGAGATATCCTCTAACCACTCACCAATTTTTGTGCAAATCGATGTAGGTTCAACGAAATCGGAGGTAATAGCTCATATTCACCTTCAGTGACTGCACTATCGGGATTTCATCAGTCGATGTTTAAAGAATATCTACATATCTTGGCAACATTCAGATTTTCAGTTTTTCACATAGTTTTTGAAGGTTAAAAATGGCCGACTTCGCAATTTTTCAATTTTTAATCGCTTATATGTCAAAAACTATCAACTTCAGAGAAAAGTCACCAAAGACCTTTTCTGTTTGGAATGATTGAAAAAATCTAAAAAAACTTTGTTCCATGCAAAAAAAATAATTTTAGGAAAAAAACAAAAAAAAAACGTTTAAAAAGGTTTTGACCAACTTTTGGTCATGGCAACATGCAAATTTGTTAAAAGGGGTCCTTTTTGAGTAAGATTGTGCAAAAAATCCGAATCAAAATATTTTCCCTAGCGGATGCGCAGTGGCTTTCTGGACTATACAGGGTGTCCAGAAACGCTACCGACAAACGAAGACAGGAGATTCCTCAGATAATTTTAAGACAATTTAACCCAATTCACCTAGTCCGAAAATGCTTCTTAAGGGAGCTAGGAGCTCTTTGAAGATGGCGTCATGAAATTAGTTTTTCTTAAATACCTCCAGAACGCTTCTATTTAGAAAAACGAAAATTGGTATGCGTATTTACTTTTCAGAGATGAATCGATTCCATCCATTGCAAATTTCTAGTACCGGTCATAGGCGTCCGTTTTGGGTAGAGCAACGGGTATTTTATCGCATAACTTTTTTGTCCTTAACTTTTATGCATTTTTGACACCGGATTATTAAATTGTGAGGTATTCTAGTACTAAAAGGTACTCTGGCTTTAAGTCGATAGGACACACCGTTTTCTAGAAAAATCGATTTGAAAGTTTTTCGTTTTTGGAATTTGAAAAAAAATTGAAACAACTTTTAAACAAAAAACGAAGTATTTTACCAACATAAAGTAAGAGTAACTTTTAGTACTCGAATACCTCATAATTTATTAATCTAGTGTCAAAAATGCTCAAAAATTCAAGACAAAAAATTTATGCTATAAATTAACTGTTGACCTACCCAAAACGGACGCCTATGACCATTACTAGAAATTCGCAATTAATGAAATCGATTTATCTCTGGAATATAAATAAATGTACCAGTTTTCGTCTTTCTAAAGAGTTTTTATTTTGAATTTTTTTTAATTCAGAAAGCTAAAAATTTTCAAATCGATTTTTCTAGAAAACGGTGTGTCCAACAGATTTAAAGCAAGAGTACCTTTTAGTACTAGAATACTTCACAATTTAATAAGCCAGTGTCATAAATGTATAAAAACTAAAGATAAAAAAGTTATGCGATAAAATAACCGTTGCCCTACCCAAAACGGACGCTTATGATCGGTACTAGAAATTTGCAATGAATGAATTAGATTTATATCTTGAAGATAAATACGCGTACCAATTTTTGTTTTTCTAAATAGAAGCGTTCTGGAGGTATTTAAGAAAAACTAATTACAAGACGCCATCTTCAAAGAGCTCTAGCTCCCTTAGGAAGCATTTTCGGACTAAGTGAATTGGATTAAATTATCTTAAAATTATTTGAAGAATCTCCTGTCTTCATTTGTCGGTAGAGTTTCTGGACACCCTGTATACATTTTCTGACACTCCAGACTTCCCTGGATATTTCAGGATTTTTAGATGATATCTAGAGTATTGTCGAAATTTAATATTTCTTTTTCGTCAAGCGACTTTTTCTATATGGGATCAATATTACGGAACTGTCGTAACAATATTAAATAACTAACTTGTTAGGAATTTTATATTAGAAATATATAAGTAGTAATATATAAATATATAAATATTAATATATTTGTACCTCCTTGGAATGAAATGCTTGATGATCCACTGGATGAAGAAGAACTGCTTGAGCTAGATGATGAGCTCGATGAGCTAGATGATGATCCGGATGAACCAGAGATCCATTGGCAGTCCGGTACACCATTAAATCCTTCTGCTGACCATTGTCCATTTTGACAGAGCATCTGAAGTTCAGTTTTTCCATTAGAGAATTGAGAGTTTGGCATACAAGTAGCTCTGCATCCAGTCAATGACGAGCATTTAACTGCAGCGTTCATGGGTGAAGGCATACCAACACATCCTAAGCAATAAAAGCAGAAAATATATTAAATATCTAACTTCAGAAATATATAATTACTAATATAGTTCGTAAGTCAAAAGGGACATAAACTAGAATTCGAATTATTATCTTCTGCGCTTTTTAAGACGGAAATAAACAGCAGAACAGAGTGATGAATTACTCTACAGGGAAATCTATAATTGCATTCACGACTTGTCGTTCATCGTGATAATAATCTTTAGCCAACTAGTTCGAAATACGTATAAGCACATAGTGGAGGCTCTATTTTGGAATCCAATCTGAATCATCTTTACTTTTATAGTTTGTTTTTATCTGCTTTTGTGGGTATAAAAGAAACTAGTTTGCTAAAGATTATTATCACGGTGAACAATAAGTCGCGAATGCAATTATAGATTAACCTGTTGAGTAAGCTTGTTCAGCTAATTCACCAATCTGTTCTGCTTTATATTTTCGTCTTAAAAAGCGCACAGCATAATAATTCGAATTTTTGTTTCTGCCTTTTTTGACTTACGATTCACAGATGGTGCTAGTTGCATCTATTGTAATTATTTTAGTAATTATACCGAAGAGATAAAAAGATTTGATTCCAGTTCAGTGCTTCTGCACAGGTGCTCTGATGAGATTAAGTTAAAATCGAAATACGTATAAACACATAGTGGAGGCCCTATTCTGTATTCAAATCAGAATCATCTTTACACTTTTACTAATATATTTGTACCTCCTTGGAAAGAAATACTGCCTGAGGATCCACTTGATGAAGAAGATGAAGAACTACTTGAGCTAGATGATGAACCACTCATTCCGGATGAACCAGATATAAGTTGACAGTCTGGTACACCATTAAACTGTAGTGCTGACCATTGTCCATTTTGACAGAGAATCTGGAGTTCAGTTTTTCCATTAGGGAATTGAGAGCCTGGCATACAAGTAGCGATGCATCCAGATAATGATGAGCATTTAACTGCAGCGTTCATGGGTGAGGGCATACCCACACATCCTAAGAAAAGAAATCAGTTATACATGATACCTAAGGATTTTATGTTAAGAAATATATAAATACTAATATATTTTTACCTCCTTGGAATGAAATGGAAGATCCACCAGAACTAGATGATGAGCCACTCATTCCAGAACTGCGTTCACAGTTTGGTACACCATTATATCCTTCTGCAAACCATTGTCCATTTTGACAGAGAAGTTTAAGTTCCGTTCTTCCGTTAGGGAAATGAGCGTCTGGCATACAAGTAGCTGTGCATCCAGACACTGACGAGCATTTTACTCCAGCGTTCATGGGTGAGGGCATACTCTGACATCCTAAGAAAGAAAGAGCCATGAGTATATGAAATACATGACATGCTTGGAGTTTCATAGCAAGAATTATAGAAATACTAATATATTCATACCTCCTTGGTATGAAAAACCTTGTGAAGATCCACCGTATGATCCACCTGAACTAATATATTTGGATGGGCCAGATACAGCATCCAAGAAGTCTCTGGCTTTTCTACCGGAAACATCATATGGGCTCATGGTTGCCTCATGGGCGCGTGGTGGTAACATTTTTGAGGTGTGTCCGTGATGCCTGGATTTAGTATGGGCAGTTTTGGTCTTGGTATATGATTTAGTATTGGCACTGTAAAAATAGAAATAATTAATAATTGTTTTAGTAAAAAATTCTGTAGGTATGGTGTACCAAATAATTTTTTAATACATTAAAAACGTTTTTAAAAACGGTACCTAATAATATTACGGTGAACTTACTTAGGGATATAACCGTCCACTGTTTTGGTGCCATATTTTTTTTGTAAAAATTTGGGAACTTGAGCTCCTCTGTAACAAAATTTATAAATTATAATAACAATAAAATCTTACAAATATTTTGTGAATATTATGTATATACCTATTAATATAGGTATGAAAGCAAACTAATTAGCGAACTATACAGTGATGAGCGCACTAGCAACCGGCAAAATAACGCAAAAGGTAGAAAGCATAACACGTTGTGAAATAAAAAGAGGTGAAATTAGTAGAGATTAAAATTATCGATAGGAACCTATAAATTTTAGACTACCGGTCCATGTCCAAAAATAGATGGGTCATATGAACCACCAGGTGACCTTTATAGAACGATATAAGAGCATAAAATAATAAGATTCAGCACTATGCCGTCACTTGTAAGCAGTAAAACTGAGTGCTGGTGAGAATTTAAAAGTGCAGGTAGAGTGGGTACATTTTGGTCATATATTTTTGTACGGCATTTTTACCATCGATAGATCCATGAACAATAATAAGAAAGCGCCCAGTGCCGTACAAAAATGGTGAGCCACAAAGTTGGTAATTTTTTTTTATTTTCTGACAATTTCCAGGGTAAATTTGGCCATTTCATTCTGTACGGCATTAGTTTCATACTGTTTCAATACAACTTCTAATCCATTCATGCGACAAGGGAAAAAATCGAGGGTTGCAATCCCCTCTCTTTCCGTGGTCCGGGAGGTGATTTGAAACAACATAAAATTAATTTATTTTGAAAGTATTTTATGCATAGATAACATTATTTTACATGCCGTACATTTTCGTTGGTCCAAAGGTTTGTAAGAACACAAGGAAAAATCCACAGAATGAAATGTAAGAAAAATCCATATAACGAAATGTAAGGTGAATTTTTTTTTAGAACAGTTTATTTTAAACGGCAATACTACATATATAAGAATTGTATTTTACAATATCATTTTAAAAACAAAGTTGCCGTACAGAGTCAAATGATTTTTTAGCTTTATAAATCAAGTATACCATGAAATTAATATAATTATTAATATACATTCAAATGAACAATAATTTTTTGACGGCATTATTTTTAATAGTACTTTTAAGTGCTAAATAATGTTTTGGAACCGAAGCCGTTCTTTTTCAAATTACCCCCCGGACCGCGGAAAGAGAGGGGATTGCAACCCTCGATTTTTCTCCTTGTCGCATGATTTTTGTACGGCGTTGCGGAATAATCGCTTAGAAGTTGTATTGAAACAGTATGAAACTGATGCCGTACAGAATGAAATGACCAAATTTACCCTGGAAATTGTCAGATAATAAAAAAAAATTACCAACTTTGTGGCTCACCATTTTTGTACGGCACTGGGCGCTTTCTTATTATTTTTCATTAATCTATCGATGGTAAAAATGCCGTACAAAAATATATGACCAAAATGTACCCACTCTACCTGCACTTTTGAATTCTCACCAGCACTCAGTTGGATTGCTTACAAGTGACGGCATAGTGCTGAATCTTATTATTTTATGCTCTTATATCGTCCTATATACGTCACCTGGTGGTTCATATGACCCATCCATTTTTGGACATGGGCCTGTAGTCTATTTAGATTATATTACATACATAGTTTACCACCTTTAGACGTGGGATGAATTAAGTTTAATTTTATAAAATTCTCCTGTCACGTATGTAATGTAAATTTATAGGTTCCTATCGATAATTTTACACCTGTACTAGTTTCATCTATTTTTATTTCACAACGTGGTATATTTTACATATTTTACGTTATTTTGGTTATTAGCACGCTCATCACTATATATTACGAATTATGCATTACTAGGTATTATTCTATCTACCAGAACAACACAATAAAAGTAAAAGTAGAAGAAGAACTTATGGACCCAATTGAAGCGGGCAATGGGATGAGACAGGGGGATTCCCTGAGTCCACTATTGTTCAACATGATCATGGACGAAATAATAAAAAAGTAAAAACTTAAAAAAATTCCAAATGGCAGAAAAATAACATAAAATAATCTGCTATGCAAATGATCCGATACTAATCTCTCAAAGTGAAGAGGATTTACAACGTATGATGCATGGTTGTAACAGTAAATTGATTTTGCTACACTTTTCCAAGATATTAACGCACCACCTTAAAAATGGGTAATTTTTGTGGAGCGTTATGGGCAGAATTACCCCTTAAAATTTGCTATACTTATTTAAAAACACCTTGTTTTGACGAAAAACAGCTAGTTTTTAAAGTAGGTACATAACTTTTTTATTATCCAACATAAGCCAATGAATTAAAAATCAGAGTGTTAAAAAATATGAGGTTATAGTTGGGTTTTAATTTCAATATTTTATAAATGCTAGAATATTCCACAGGGTGACGAGAACTTTGAGAAAAAATCACAGTTTGATTGGTACACCGGGTATACAATGACAATTTACCTGTCTAGCAACAATATTATCACAGCGATAGTGTTAAAGAATAAGGCTATATCATGTTAAAAAAAATCACTTAAATCGTACAACAGATTTAGGAAATTCGAAACATTAAAAATTACCAATTTTTAAGGCGGTGGGTTAATTTCTTGGAGAAGTGTATTTTATTTGGGAGTTGGGAACAAAGCCTCAATGTAAGTTTGAAATTAAGTTTATTTGACGTTTATTTATAATTACGTAATTTGCCACAAGGAAATAGATTCAGACAGAACAATAGTAAATCTACTAAGATGTAATTTAGAGCTTGAGGGTCAGATAATAGAATAAGTGGTAGAGATAAAGTAAACAAATTAAACATGTACGAAAGGAGGAAATAGAAAATATGAGGATGGAAGTAAACACCGAAACAGTAAAGTAATATTCATAAATGAAAAAAGAGTCACAAAAAAATAAAAAATAACAATCGAAATAATAATAAAAAACAGAAATAAAATAAAACAGAAATATCGAATAATGCAGGGTAAAAATAATGAAATATACATTACAATAACTTATCAACCTATTTGGGGAAAAAGAAATAAGCAAAACAGCAAAAGCTATGGAAAATCTTGAAATAGGTAACATAAACTTTAGTTTAATCAACGCTATTAAATAATTATATAGAGGAACAATAGCCAAAATAAAAACCGACAATAGACTGTCACACGACTTCATACAACAAAAGGTTGTGGACAAGGTATTGTTCACGTAAGAAAAAAAGAGGACGGTACCTTGTCCACGGTTGTGGACCAGGTATTGTTCACGTAAGAACAATAGGGTACAGGAATTTAGTACCAGTGAGAATGGAGGGATTACTATATGCAAATGACCTAGTAATAATTGTAGACAATAAAGAGAAAATGCAAAAATTAATCGATATTTGGGTGGAAGAAATAGAAAATTTGAAAATGGAGGTAAATGTAAAGAAAACGAAGACCATGATAGTAGCCCAAAAGAAAAGGGAAGAAATAAACTAAACGATATTTAGGTGCAAAAACGAAATAATAGAAACAGTCTCGACGTTTGAATACCTGGGAGTAATAATATCAGAGGATGGAAAGCTAGATCAAGAAATCTCATACAGGGCGAAAAAAGCCAATAAGATCTACTATGCACTAAATAAAACAATATTTGGAAAGAAAGAAATAGAAAAAGAATAAAACTGAAGGTATGCAATGCAATATCTGTACCAACTTTAATATATGCAAGTGAGACATGGGTAAACAATGTAAAAATAGACAGTACAATAAACGCAGCGGAGATGAAGCAGATGAGAAAAATAGCAGGAAAAACGAAATTGGACAGAATAAGAAATGAAGATATTAGACAAAGACTGAAACAGGAATCGATAATAACCAAGATCCAAAAAAGAAAATTAAAATGTTATGGACACATTAACAGAATGGACCAAGGAAGACTACCAAAGCAGGTGATGGAATCAAAAAGATATGGTAAAAGAAGGAAAGGGAGGCAAAGGAAGCGATGGATTGATCAGATTATAGAAATTGGACAGGAAAAAGGAAAAACACATCAACAAATGAAAGAGATAGCAAAGGACCGCAAGAAATGGAAGATATGGATAGAGGATGAATAAAACCTCCGACGCCCCTGAGGGGCATAAGGAGTTTCGAGAAAGAAGAAGAAGAAGAAGAAGAAGAAAAAAAGAACCTAGAAAAAATCAAGAAAACTGATTGAGGAATATTGAGATTGGGACCTTGAAGTTAATACGGAAAAAAACAAAATATATATGCATAGGAAGCACCGAATCACCTGGAGATCGGGCTTTAGAAAGAGACAAAATTTAACATTTCAATTAATATGTACATCTTGGTATAAAACAAAAGGAAGGTTTAAAGAGACAATCATAGACCAAATCATCAAAGAGAAACAGGTCTGAGAAACCTGAAACACAAAGGGACTATTATGGGACCATACCATATTATGACCTGTTATTACGTATACCTCAAAAACTTGTTAGTTGACAAAAAAGTGGCCTGCTAGTAATAGAAATGGACTTTTGGAGAAGAGTAGCAAGGAGATCTAGACTGGAGCATATTATAAACCAAGAAAGCAAATGGAAGTAAGCAATTTGGTATGGCCACGTAAGGCGAATGGGACAGGAATGATCCCCTAAGAAGATATTGGAACGGATCCCGTCAGAGAAAAAAAAACAAGGCAGACTATCTACACTATAACATGGCTACACGGAATCAACAAAGCAGTCTCAGAAGAAAATTTTTTTTTGCACTTAAAATTTGTTTTTGTATTATTGGAACTGTAGACCAGGGCGGATCTGTTTTGAGGTGGATGTGAGAGGAGGCATTCGGATTTTGGCACATTAAGTTAGGTGACAATTTCAGTAATTATAATTGACTTATGCTCCCTTTCAAATATGCCCGGAACATTAATAAAAAAATTAAAATATTTAAAAATTTCGAAAAGCATCGATTTTTTTCTATTTTCTTTGCTTATAACTTTAAAACAATTCGTTTTGGAATAAAGTTGTAAGGAAATAAAATAAAGCTAATTAAATTTCGTATAATATACGATTAGTTAAAAATGTCTTGAATTATTACACTTTCTGCAAAATAGCAATAAATACAAAATAAGGGGGCAAAATAAGCCTGTTTTTATTTAATGTTTTTCAACCACTTTCGTTGCATTTACAATCTTCGTATTTCGGTTAGAAAATGCTTATAACTTACTTAAACCGTCCACCAAATTTCATTAAAATCGACCTGATAGATTTTGCATAATAAATTTTCAATCTAATTTTTTTTACAGTTCAAATTTTTTAAAAACTTTCTGAACAAAGAGTAGAGACCATTTAGAATTTAGAAATTAGCTAATTTTCTTACATATAGACAGGTACTCTACCTATCTAATAAACTTTACGGAATTAAAATCGGATTATCTAAGCAGCCTCAGCAATGTTTTAAAGTTTAACAATTTTGTGGCTTATACACAAATAGAATATCTCCGTTACTATTAAATTAAATTAAATTTACAACACGGAACTAGAAAATACTCGGTACGACGCTTACTTTAACCGGCTGTATCTCCGGAACTAGTCCTCACCATTCAACTTTTTTACTTTTAAAATAAGGGTTGTATTTACCGAGTATTTTCTAGTTTCGTTTTGTGAATTTAATTTAATATAATAGTAACGGATATATTCTATTTGTTTATAAGTCAAAAAATTATTTACAACTTTAAACAATTGCTGAGGCTGCTTAAATCATCCGATTTTAATTCTGCAAAGTTTATTAGATAGGTAGAGCGCCTGTTTATATGTAAAAAAATTAGCAAACTTCTAAATGGTCTACTTTTTGTTCAGAAAGTTTTTAAAAATTTGAACTTTAAAAAAATAATTCGATTGAAAATTTATTATGCAAAATCTATTAAGTCGATTTTATTGAAATTTGGTGGACGGTTTAAGTATATTATAAGCATTCTCTAAGCGAATTACGAAGGTTCGAAGTGCAACCAAAGTGGTTGAAAATAAAAGCAGGCTTATTTTGCCCCCTTATTTTGTATTTATTGCTATTTTGCAGAAAGGGTAATAATTTAAAACATTTTTATCCAGTGGTATATTATTCAAAATTTAATTATCTTTATTTTATTTCTTTTATTTAATTATCTACAACTTTGTTCCAAAATAAATCGTTTTAAAGTTATAAGCAAAGAAAGTAGAAAAAATCGATGTTTTTCGAAATTTTTAAATATGTATTTTAATTTTTTTATTAATGTTTCGGGCATATTTGAAAAGGAGCATAAGTCAATTATAATTATTGAAGCTGTCACCTAACTTTATCAGCAAAAATATGAATGCCACCTCTTACATCCAAAGATAGAGGTTTTTTCACAGATTTGCCCTGTTCTACTGATTTTAACAACCAACTTGCCAATTTCGCAAAATAAAGTATTTTAAAAAGTTTAAATAAATAGACAATATAAAACGAAAATTATATTGATATAAAATAACATAAAAATAATCAGGAATGGAAGTTACAAAAACAATATGTATTTGATATATATTATAATAGAGGACCCGATATAAGGTCGATTTGCTCCGATCTGTTTAATGGATAAAAATTATTGGATATGTAATTTAGCATGATAACAATTACAAAAAACAAGGGTTGGCTGATCTAATCTTGTTCTAACTATAATTAATTAATAATTAAAAAATTACATTTTTTTTATGAATTTAAAAAAATTGTCGATCCGAGCAGATATAATAATATCAGATTTTTTGGATCATTCTCAATAAAAAAGGTCTTTTGTAATTTTTCTCTAAAGTTGATCGGTTTCGAGTTATAAACAATTTAAAACTGAAAAAAGAACGGAAGATGATAATTTTCAAGGCTCAAAAACACAAGTAAAAAATATCACTTTTGTAATCATAATAATAATAGTCTCCCGTTTTATACCACTTTCGTGGCTTTGGTATTATAGCAGGGTAGTCTGCTCTATCTAGGGCCTACGGTATACAAGGACGGTAACAGGGTCAGTGCTACGCTTCAACCGCCTATTATTACTCTTGGTTTACCCAAGGTACTCATTTTATTCAGGCTGAGTCGACCAGGGGCCAATAGACATTTTTAAAAATGTCTAGTTGTTCTTGCCGGCGGTAGGATTTGAACCCCGGCCTACCAGCACTCGAGTCAAGCACACTACCGCCTGAGCTACGCCGGCCCTTTTTTGTAATAATCAAGTACATAAATTCAAGTTCAAACCTTTTTCCATCAGGTCTCGATTTTTCTATCAGGTCTCGATAATAATTTTAGCTATGTTTTATTCTAAAACATTAGAGACGGGCATTAATAACTAAAAAATAATGTTTCAGAATTAAATAAGTCCAAAAGACTTCTCAAGAACTGATAGAATAAGGTTTGAACTTGAATTTAGGCACTTCGTAATTTCAAAATTGATATTTTATACTTATGTTTTTGAGCCTTGAAAATCGTCATCTTTCGTTCTTTTTTCAGTTTTGAATTGTTTATAACTTGAAAACGATCAACTTTAGAGAACAATTACAACATACCTTTTTTGTTTAGAATGACCTAAATCTGAAATAATATCTGCCCGGGTCGAAATTTTTTTTATTTATAAAAAGAATTTCATTCTTTAATTATTAATTAATCGGGCAACCCTTGTTTTGTGTAATTGTTAACATGCTAAATTACATATTCAATAATTTTTATCCATTAAACAGATATCGGTGCAAATATCGGTGTTATATCGTATCTTAGACTATTAGAAGGAAACAATATGACAAAGACACTGAACATGACAAATTAATCGAAAATGCAACAAAACGAAAAAATTGTAATCATCAAATAAGTCAAAATAATTAAAAATATTGACATAGTTAAAAAATATCTTTAATTACCTAGCATAGACTTTTAGAACCTATTGAAACATATGTACATATTATTATAAATATGTGGAAATAATTAACTATTGAACAAAATAAACCAATTCGCAATATAAAAATTCAATCCAAATTACATGTAGGTACAGTGGAACCTCGATAAGTCGGATTAATCGGGACCGCGACCGATCTGGGTTATCGAAAATCCGGGTTAACCGGAGAATATGGTAAAAATTAATAAAATACGATACTCTTACAGATAACTTAATTATAATTGCCAAAAAAAATGAAATACTTATGTCCAATACATCTAAATTACGTACAGTTCTATACATTATTGTTTATTTCTTGGGAAAAAAACTCAGTCAAAGTGAAAACATTTTTATTTTCTGATGAAAATCGATCCGGGTTAGCCGGACTTCCGGGTTATCGGAGGCCGACTTATCGGGATTCCACTGTATATACTATTTATAAAAGATACACTAAAAAGTTTATAATAATAAACTCATATACAGTATGGTGCAAACGAAACGAATAAATTCGATATTTCGTAAGCCGGCGACTTTAAGGGAAAATCCCGAAACAGGTCAATTTTTATTTTTAAATTATGATATTTTGACATATAGATACTCATACTAGTGACGTCATCCGTCTGGGAGTGATGACGTAAAAGATGATTTTTTTTAAATAAGTATATGGGTCGAGTGCTAGCTTATTTGAAAGGCTATTCAATTATCTATTCCGTAATATAAACATTTACATAATTATTTGTACAGGGTGTCCAAAAATTTTTATAAATTAAATTATTTGATAAAAAAAAGAAGAATATATGTAATTTTGTTAATTCAAAATACATTTTACTGCTTTCAGAAATCAGAAAAAAATGTTCATATCACAAATAAACATTGCTTTTCGCTTAAATTAAATGTTCAAACTTTCAATAGACAGGTGGTGGCTGGCAGGAGCGGGCTTAAACATTAAATTTAATCGAAAGCAATGTTTATTTGTAAAAAAAAACATTTTTCTGGTTTTGGGCAACAGTAAAATGTATTTTGAATTATATAAAATACATACATTCTTCTTCTTTTTTCTCAAATAATTTATTTAAATTTTTTTTTGGACACCCTGTACAAATAATTATGTAAGTGTTCATATTACTGAATGTAGAATTGAATGACCTTTAAAATGAGCAAGCACACGACCTCCATTACCATTTAAAAAATCATCGATTACGTCATCACACCCAGATGGATGACGTCACTAGTATGACATATATGCCAAAATATCATAATTTAAAAATAAAAATCGACCTGTTTTGGGATTTTCCTTAGAGTCGCCGGTTTACGAAATAACGAATTTATTCCTTTCATTTGCACCATACGTATATTTTTAAAATTATTACACGTTAATTAAATTAAATTTTGACTATATAATATAATTAGTCCAGTGCACCACGGTAAAATATGTACGTAGAGAGAGTATTTTTCGAAAAATCAATACAATATATTAGACTTTCTTGATTGAAAATTTTAATTTTTCGTATGTTTCCCTAACACAAATTTGAATATTTCGTATTTGACGAACAAATTTAAAAATAACATAAAATAATAGGAAAACGGTCAATTTTACTGAAAAAAATTATTACATATTTTTTAAAGAACTAACTTAAGGAAAAGTCATAAGATGGGTCATGGTAGAACTCTCTAGCATATGAACTAAGGGAATTATAATAAAAATAAGGTCGATTCTTACTTTTTTCGTGAGAAAAAACAACATTACTACCCTAATTACAATTAAGCAATTTTAAATTTACTTTCTTTAAGCATCAGTAATGGGATCCAAAAGTATTAGCAATGTAAAATAATTTTAAAAAATATTATGGCTGCAGTAAAAACATGTTTTTGGAATTTTTAAAATAGGTACCATATTTTTTCACAATAAGTTGCAAACAAATATCGCAGATGCATAAAATTGGCTATATAAGAAAAATTTTGGATTTTGTTTTAAATTTTTAAAGAAAATACATATAGGATATTTTACCTATTTTCGATAGTTTTGAACTTCTTTAAAAATGTGAAAAATATATTTTTCACTGTAACCATATTTTTTTTCAAAGTTATTCATTTTAAGTTGATTAAATTTTGGATTCTACTACTGACACTTGATTAATAGTGAATTTAAAATGGATAACGTTTAATTGTATTTACGCTAGAAATAGCAAGTAGGTAGATAGTAATAGCAAGTAGGTAGTATAGTTGTTTTCTTTTTTTTTCACGAAAAAAAAATTGGATTCAACCTTATTTTTATTATGACTCTCCTAATACATAAGCTAGAGAATTCTACAGTCTATTTTAATACATTTTTTTTATACTTAGAACTTTGGTATACGTATAATGAATTTTTTCCATAAAATTAACCGTTTTCATGTTATTCTATGTAGAGTTTTAACAATTTTTCGTGAAAAACATAGGCGCAAGATTTCGGACCAATGCTTTTTAAATGCATTCATATTTTTCGAATCCTGAGAAAACTAATAAATATTTTTGAAAAATTTAAACGCAGAATGAAATATTACATTATTAACGAAGGTCGAAAGTTTCTTAGAATAAAGAAAAAGTTTCTTTTGAATAAGATATTTGAAATTAAAACCACATTTAATGTTCTCTCTTTGTCACCCCTGTAACTTATTAAAATAAACATTATAGAAATTTTCAGGGACTTTCTGGAATTTTTGCCCTTGATAATAATGTAATCCTTCATTGCGCGTTTAAATTTTTCAAAAATACTTATTAGTTTTCTCAGGATTCGAAAAAAATTAGTACATTTAAAAGCATTGTCCCAAAATTTTGAGCCTCCACTCTTAAATAGGAAATTGTCACACTCAATGAGTTATAACTTGATTTGTATGAGGCTCACAGCAAAAAGAGAAAAGCAAAATTTTTGATTTGCTACCATATGTTCAATTTTTCGATAAAATATAAAGTTTTTGAGTTACGTATTCCTGAAAAATCGATTGAAAAAATTAGAAAAATTAAAATTTTTAATCACAAATCTCAAGTAATTGATTTTTCGAAAGAAAAAATAGAATATTTTTTGCTGGGAATATATTTTTTATCGATTATTGAGGATATTTTATTATAAAGGTATCAACCCCCCAGTTAGGGTGAATTCCACCCCCAAAGTTTCCGCACACTTCGGTATATGGTAAATTTTACTTATTAAGCTATTCTTTCCTAATACTTAAATTTAAAAAATGGATGAATGTTGATTGAATTTTGAGTTAAAACCTTGGTACACCTGACTAATTTGTATGAAAGTATGTTGATCAAAACTTAAAAGCGCAGGAGCAAAATTTCGGACCAATGCTTTTTAAATGCATTAATTTTTTTCGAATCCTGAGAAAACTATTGAATATTTTTGAATTTGAACACCGAATGAAAGATTACATTATTACCGAGGGCCTAAATTCCCTTATAATAAACAAAATGTTCCATTGAAATGTTAATTTGTTAATAATAATGTTAATTTAAAATTAAAAATCACACTAAATATTCTCTTTTTTTTTTCACCACTGTAACTTATTAAAATAAACATTATAGAAATTTTCGGGGACTTTCGGCCCTCGGTAATAATGTAGTCTTTCATCCTGCGTTTAAATTTTTCAAAAATATAAATTAGTTTTCTTAGGGTTCGAAAAAAATGAATGCATTTAAAGAGCACGGGCCCGAAATTTTGCGCCTACGCTCTCAACGACAACCCAAATTTAAACCAAGCTTAAAAAATCACATTTATTTAAACAATTTCAAAAAAGTCCAACATAATAAAAATATAATTTTATTAAATATATGATTTAAATTTCAGGTTTTCCAAAAGCTAAACTATTTAATTGATTTAGGTATGGTTACTGAAGATGGTAGAAATTACTAAAAGTCGGGAATGCGGTCCAAAATTTAGTAATTATTTTCTTTAATTAACTTGATGTTAAAAAACCGAAATAAGTATGTTTTTGCACTAACCCAGTCTGTTGGTCCAATAATATTAAGGACACCACTAACAGGGGTATCCACACCGTTAGTGTCCCCATAACACGTCTTAACACTTAACACTATTAACTTGGTACTAAACAAATTTTGTGAGCTTTAATGAATTTATCTCAAAAAATTTTTTATCTCTTACTTCAATGAAAGCGCGAGCGGAATAAAAAACGATATCGAAATTTCATATCCAGGGACGGCTGAAATACTGAAAATACTGAAATTTTTTTATTATATAAATATTTAATTATTTTAATATTCAGCCCAAATTACAATAGATATGGATATATCAAAACACCAATTACTTTCAAAACAAAATAAGTAACTCTCGATATCTTGCAATTTATTGGAAAATCAATGATATTATTCAAGTTGGTTTTGAAAAAAATAACATGACGACCCTTGTTTTTGAATGTTTTTTAAAATTAAAAATATTTTTTTGATATCTTCAATTTTTTACTAAAATCTTGAAGCTTTTGAGATGCGACTTTTTAGTAGAATTTTGAAAATACCATGGTTCTATCACATTTTACAAATGAAATGGTTTTGCACAGAATGGGAAGAGACAGAGAACTTTTGACCACTATTAACAAACAATATTTTTTCAATATTGAAAGGTTTCTTACATACAATTCCACTTAACAGACGGTATTTACTTAATATAAAATTGGAATATGGAACAGTGGCGGCTCGTGACCTCAGTATGCGGGTAGGCGACAGATATACCTTTATATATATACTCTATACTCTACCACACTCTACTATACTCTACATATTATATACAGTAGGAAAAATGAAAGAATACCCATGAACGAACATATAAAACACGCTGTATTTTCTTGTCAACGTGTCATACAAAAAATTGGCCAGCGCAAGTACATGTAATAATTATTATTACATGTACTTGCGCTGGGCAATTTTCTTTGTGACACGGTGACAGGAAAATACAGCGTGTTTTTCCCGACATCCCGACATTTTTGTCATTTGTTGTTTGTTTCTGCTATTTATATGTATAACAGGTTAAACATTTGGAAAAACTGGTTGTCAGAAACGATTTCAATTGCCTCTACAATACCTCCTTATAGAAAATAATTCTAAAAATGACCATCAATAGCTATTTCTCAATAAGAACAAAATGAGATCGATACTGAAATAATCTCACAGAATGGTGAAGATGACCATAAAAGAATGGGTAGATATGGAAACAGGCAGATACAACCTAAGAAATTGTGATCAAACTAAAAAGCCTTTACACAAATTTCCACTGCAGAACGAGTTACAGATGTGATGACCAAACCTCTAACGAAAATAAGATTCCACATCCTCTCAAAGACGGGACTGATGTAGATGCGAAAAACCTTTTTAATAACGGAAAGTATTGGAATTTAGTAGGTATTAATAAGGTTTTCCTCATTGTATCCAGTGAATGCCATAATTACGTTAGTATGATAATAATTTTAATGAAAACATCACTATTTTAAGTGCACATTTGCCTATTTTATCTTCAATAAATCCATAATTCACAAAAGTTTATATCCATTACTTTATCACTACGTTTCGTAAAAAGAAATTTAATATAAATAAACCGTAATTTTGTTACCAGAATGCTTCCACTCTTCATGCTATCCATAGGTTATTTCAAATTGGCGCCGGTAACTAGTCACGTATTGACGTCATGCGCAGAACCGAACGAATTTGAAACACTTTGGTGTCATATCTCCTAAATTTATTGGATAATGTGATTATAGGGTAGTGCAATAATAGAAGTGAGTAGCACTACTACGAGGAGCGTACAATAATTACAACTTCGAAGAGAAATTAAAAAGTAGCTTTTCTATTTTAGATACTTACGTATTGTGTCAAAATTTATAAATTACAATTTTGAAATAAGTAATTTATATTAATAAATAATTTATTATTGTATCGTACATTTGAAGAGGTTAGGCGGCGCCTACCTTGCCTATCCCGTCGGGCCGCCCCTGATATGGAAGGCCAAGTGAGTTCGTCTTTGGCCCCAAATTCAGAAAATATTTTTTTTCGTAAAATATAGGGAATTTTACAAAAAAAAAATATGAGGGTATCTAGAACGATATTAAAATCAATTAAAAAATAATGAGTTTAAAATTGAAAATATTTCTGAATTTATTAAATAAAAACATGCACTGGAGTCCAAATTTACCCCCCTTGTTCATCCGAAGGTTAAACCTGTGGCGACGTAATTAGTGTATATTTTAAAATTTCTTTAGATCTAAGTTCAGAATGATGATTCCACTTTTTGTTCTGTTGTAATTAAAAATATGTTTTACACTAATGTTTATTTATAATTTCTTGATACAATAGTAACATTAAAATTACGAATACATTATTAAATTTCTTAAAACAACTTAAATTTTTTGTAAATTGTCATTTTTGACTTGGGGTCATTTTTTACCCCCGTTGGTCATCCGTGTAACAAAAAAAGGTTGGTCACCGGAAGGTTAAAAGGAGAAAAACATCATATTTTGGGAACATACTTAGAAATGGTAAATGCTAGTTGTTATAGCTGATCCGGGCCGTGTTAAACACAGACGCTTTTAAGAAAAGCAGAAGATAGAGACAAATTTGCAATGGTTATAGCCAACCTTCATTAGTAAAGTCGGCAGTAGAAGAAGAAGAAGAAAACATTTTTTACCTTCTATTTCATTTTGTTTTGTTTTTTCTCTTCAGTTTATTTCTTGACTAACAATTGTCTTTTTATTAGCTAAATGTGTCATTATTACTGGTATATTCTCAATGTCTCTGTTCTTCGTCTTCCCATGCTACTTACTTACTTTACGTGTCCGGAACACCAACAACTTTAAATTCTGTATTTCCAATGGTTTGCCACATAGAGGGCCCTGTTATTTGCTATCATTAAGTCTTCTTCTGTGCAGGTCTCTCTCATCTCTGTGCATGATAGTAGATGCCGGCTGGTCTGAACCGCGCCACAGTCGCAGGCATCGTCCTCCTGGTATCCTCATTTTTTCAGGTTACTAGCACAACGTTCTTAGTCTGTTTAGCGCTTTCCAAGTCGGATACGGTAAATTGTGTCCAGCAGCCATTTCCTCTGAGGGAGGAAATGTGTCGCGGTAGCTGACGCTTGCCATAGGTGTATTCGGCACGTTTCTGGCATTTAGGGGATGGATCTTGATGTTTTCAGGAAGCTTTTCCGAGATCTAAGTCTGCTTGGCTGAGTTTGGTGGTCATATAAGGGGTGTCTTCAGTCCGTCTCCTGCTTTTTTCGTTCTACCTCTGACGTGACCTTCCTCCTGATAGGTGATGGAGCAATCCCAGCTATTGGATATACCTCTTCGATAGGTGTCGGTTTCAGGCAACCCGATACTATACGAACCGTTTCATTTAGAGCCACGTCGACGTTCTTTGCGTGAGCAGAGTTTGCCCATACTGGTGCTCCAAACTCCGCGGCCGAAAAACATAATGCTAAGGCAGAAGTGCGGAGAGTGTGTGGTTGTGCTCCCCATTTTGTATTAGTTAGCTTGCGGATGATATTATTTCTGGCACTTACTTTCTTCTTGACATCTTGACAGTGGTATCGGTAAGACAGAGTTCTACCCAGACGGACGCCAAGGTATTTTGGCGTCTCGTTGTGTTCCAGCATCTGACTACGCCATTCCACCTCCAGCGGCCTTCGGGCATGCTTGTTTTTAAGGTGGAAAGCACATATCTGGGTTTTTGTGGGATTGGGTTTCAGATGGTTTTTATCGTAGTATAGAGCTAAGTCTCCCAGGGCATCTGTCAGTTTCACTTCGACTTTATTGAAAGTTCTTTCCTGAGCTGCCACAGCTGTATCATCAGCGTAAATAAATTGCCTTGTTTGTTGGTGTATGGATTGGTCGTTGGTGTATATGTTGTATAGGATCGGCGCGAAGACACTTCTCTGTGGTAGCCCATTTTTTTGGTCCCTCCACCGACTGTTCTTGGACTGGAGCGTTACGTAGAAGCGTCTATTCTGGAGGAGACATTTCACTAACCTTGTTCGTCTGAAATCCTTTGTAGTTTCGTAGAGTTTTGCGAGTAGCCGTTGATGGTTAACTGTGTCATAGGCTGCAGTTAGGTCTAGGAACGCTACTCCTGTTATTTCTTTCCGTTCAAAACCATCTTCAATATGTTGGATGAGATTAAGAATTTGACTGCAGCAGCACTTTCCGGGTCTGAATCCTGCTTGCTCTGGAATAATTTTAGTCTCCACATATTCAGCGATCCGGTTCAGTATCATTCTTTCAAATGCCTTGAAAAGGTGGCACAAAAAAGAGACAGCTCTAAAACTCTTTATATCCGCCGGATCCTTCCCTGGTTTTAAGAGGGCTACCACTCTAGCTTTATCCCATGCTATATCCTTATTAGATGTTGGCAGTTATTCTGGTCCACATAAGTTTCTTTACAGCGGTTCTAAGGATAACCTGGGATATGGATAACCCAGAAGAACAACTATTAGTGCAAGACAGACCGTTGAATGGAAAAAGGAAGACAAATACCTAGAAGTCACATTATATAACGTTTACACCACATCAAAACGCAACAATTCGAAAGGTAGAAGCCACAAGAGCGGCCATCAGAGGACTCACAGGAAGAAAAAGCAAATTAAGAACAAACTACAAAGATCAGACTAATAAAGAGCATCATACTACCTATAATCACATACGCATTTCCTGTACGATGAACGCTTTCTGTTTGGAGATCTAAAGTAATTGTACAGGAGATAATGGAAGAAAAAGCCAAGAAAAAATTCGCTGAGCTGGAAAATCACCCAAACAATTATGTAGGAATCAATTGGGTACGATGTTTTCCCTGGATGGAAACACAGAAGACCAAAGCAAAGAATACTAGCAAATGCTTAAACAAATAATAAGATGACAAAATAACCACGTAGCTCTATCTGAAGAATCTATGAAATTTAAATCGCAAGAATAAGCCCATAACTAGTATCAGGAATCAAGCAAATAAATAAATTTAGACACTCCCCCCTACAAATATGAAAAAGAAACAAAAACCTGCCTCGGGTTTTTACCGGTTTGTAGCGGCCCGGCATATTAGAGAGATATCGAAACCCTAAGTTAAAAGTTCCTTTATTACAGGATCTCTTAATAAAGGACAAATACAGGATATGTCTAAATGAGAGTTATCGGAAACGCAGCTTTAAGGAATCTCTTATTTTGACAAATGACACAATAAATATTTTTGTAAATATAAAAATAACTTATAAAATTCTATTTGTTGATAAAAACGTAAATATAAGTGAAGTTAGACGCCTTTCTTTTATTGTTTCTTCCATAGAGTTATATATTAGCATAGAGAGAGTGTCATTAAGAGCGAAGTGACGACACTATCTTTTTTATTTGGATTAGTGCTGTTTCACTCTTACGCATAGTAAAGCTGCTACAGTTGTCCTCCTCTTCCGTGCCTATATTCACACTGAATGTCATCATAGATTTTCGATACAATGTGTTAGAAAGAGATGCAGCAAACCAGTCCATGAGATCTTGTCGTCAGGAAGCGCGGAAGGTAGGCTCCCTCTATGTTAATATATACCTCTATGGTTTCTTCACATAATTTGACAAATTTGTCACATTCTTGACACGTTACGTCAAAATAAAGGATCCTTTATTAAAAGATTTTTGTCCTCTATTTTTCCTTAAATACGGGCGGCCTGTATTTTATTACAGGACAAAAATAAAGGACGCGATACTGCGCTTGCGTATATGTCAAAATAAAGGATCTTTGAGAACAATATTTCTCTTGATAATTAAATACATTGTTTTTTGTCCCAAACTTGGCCATAACCTTTTGGCAAGCAATCTTTGCTCTAACAAAGCTATTTCCTGCTTGAAGATCACAGATACTAAGAGATGACTTAGTCACAAGTTTTTGAACTCTTTTCACTGCCTGTGTATGACATGGAAAACACGGAAAATCCACACACTTCACCTGACAACTAGGGTCTCTTGCATTACTTATATACTTTTTTTAAGTCCTCGTCAGTTATATGTTTTGTCACATAGGAGGCTCAGTAATTTCTTTTCCTGTCCAGTTAATTATATCAATGTAGTCAGTGGCATTAAAGTTAAGCTTCGGGACAATAAACTTCCTTACATTATTTATGAGTACCGATCTTGCCTTCAAAAGTCGTCGCAGACCTAGCTCTCTTATGTGTTTCTCTTGTCGCCTAACATGGAGAGAAGCATATTTTCTGGGTGAGAGAAGTAACCATTCCTTTGAATTACTGGACCAATTATTTGTAGATTTTCCTTACAAAGATAACGTGAAAATTTGATGAGTCTCCATAGATATTTTGATCCATTTACAGAAGATGGTTCCAGTTTGATATGAAACCAGACTGGAGCATACACCTTCATCACATACATAGTTAAAGTTTTCAGATTATCTGAAGGATTATCTGTTGCAACATATAACCAAATAATGCGATTGGCCAACGTAAGCCATCGTCAATGAGCTAATTTTCCAGGGGGTTTTAAAGAAATATCAGAAGGACATACACCACTGGAGACTGCTTTGCACATTTCAAGTAAATATTTTTGATCTGTGCTTGGATCATCCTTAATCTCTAGAATAGGGAGGTTGTTTTGCATTGGAGCAAAATTAACCACAGGAAGCTGGCTACGGTTTTCTAGTTCTTTGCCTAAAACCCCTCCAAATTTATTAGGGGGTTTAGTTTTTCCATCCAATGTGATAAATAAATGACGCAAAGGTAATTCATTGGTATGGAACAAACAAATAAGCCATTGTAAAGGCTTATTTAGGTTTTTTCTATTAAAGCAATTACACGGTGTTAGTGGCAGTTCCATCGTATCCGACAGCTGATGCTGAACCTTGAAAATGCTCCATTATACTATCTTTTATAGCTTCACCTTTTCCGGAAGCAGGAGTTATATGCCCTAGGAAGGTTGATCCAGGTTCCTCTACTATTGAAATGTGCTCTTCTACTATATAGTTAGAATGTTAAATTATATTAAGGAATGAAATACATATTTACAATTAAATATTTCTTTAAATTCTAGTTCAAACTTTGCCAGTTTTAGTAAAAATAAATATTGGATGGTTGTAAGATAACATTAAAATTATCTTGAAAGAGTAGTTTTAGAGTGTGTATTTATCATTTAAAATAGGAATTAAAACATTACAATAGCTCTTTTTTACCAAACCAAAATCATCAAAATTCGCAGAATTTAACTAAAAATTCTAATTTTCAACCCTTTTGCGGCACCTCTAAAAATATTTTGTTTGGAAAAATAATTTAATTGTGACTTAACAATGACTATAGGTAACTTTCTATTACTACAGTCGAACCCGCTTATTAGAATCCCTGTTATAGGATTATCCCGGTTTATGGAATATAAATTCAAGTTCCCGAAACATTTCCATTTACTCCTTAATAAATTTATCTGTTTATTGGAATAGGATCTAACTAGATAATACCGCTTATTAGCATATTTTGCAGGTCAAAGAATATTTTTTTTTACAATTTACGAAAAATTTAAATTATGTTTGGTATTATGGTTTGTCGTCAACGGTCTGTAGTGCTGGATTAGATATTATTAGGGTAATAAATAGTTATTACTTTGTTACGAATACCAATTCGATCTTTAGCATGGCCGACAAATGCATGGGTCATAAAATAATTTTTATTTGTCTACACAAAGGCACTGTTGCCTGTTATAAAATTGTTGGAAGCAGTTTATTTAGAATTCACTCAGAGAGTACCTACCTGTTTGCAAGATGTAAATTATGGCTTTGTTAAATTCGAAAAGAAGAGAAAAGAACCAGAATGTAACAATCCATTTCTTGACGCCAATAAAACTTCTATTCAACAAATGGATTAAGGATGACCACACGGATTAACAACGAAAAAGCTATAATTACCAATAATTTCTCAAGAAAAAAAAGTAATTTTGTTATATATGCATTTTAATAAGAAAATATGTTTCCCTAAAAAAAATTCCCTAATGTATTCATTCACATACATGTAATGTAATTTGGTATTTAACACATACATAGATAAGTACTAGTTACACTACTGTATTATTGACGTAAAAAGACCTAAAACCATTTACATACACTGATTATGTAGGTACATATATGATATACATATTGGCATAGTATGTAATAAAACTACATATTGGCATAGTATGTAAAACTACACATTGGCATAGTATGTAAATAATATTACGTATATTCGGTAACACTTATTTCGACTAGCCACCAATGATCGGTTATTAGAATATCCCGGTTATAAGAATATGTTTGCCTTGCACAAAGGCTATTCCAATAAGCGGGTTCGACTGTATTACAGATTCAAATTATTAAAACATTTTTTTCGTTCCACCCTAGTGTGCATGTCTCACCAATAAGGTGGTTTAAAGCCATATAAGCATAATACTAAGATTTTTCGTAATCTAGAAATAAAAGCAGAATAGAGGATAAAGATATTAGTGTGATCAAGAATCCATACTGAAATCAAGCTGCCACCGTACAAAGATTTCTTAATTATCTTACACCGTAAGATAATTCTGTCAAAAATCAATGTTTAGATTTAGAAGGTTTACAAATTCTGATCAATCGTATTCAAGAAATAGGAGAGGAAATGTGCTTTAAAATAAACTCAAACAAAACCAAATTTTTAGTACCTAAAGATATACTGACATCTCAGCCCCAACTGTCCAGTAAATTTAAAAATTAGTTTTTGCTACATTGCGGATTGCTTAAACTTTTACCTACTGACCTAAGGTCCTACTGTCAGTTTTCATCCTATTTAAAGCCTCGATAACTAATTTCCCTTTATTATCTGTATTACATTGTCATTTGGCGTCCTGCATCTTCTATCTCTCCTATGGTATTCTTCATTTAGCAACTACCTAAAATACTCATAACATCTTTGATTTATTTTAATATCGGATCTTAATACACTTCCATCCTCACTCTTAATCTTCACGTAAATCAACTCCTTTGATGACTTATCCGTTGCTTTAGCAATGATGCATAACTACTTTATCCCTTTGGCAACTCTTCATACAACTTTGCAATCTTTTCGTATCAATAACAACAGGTTGCTTTACGCCATATATGTGTCCTCTCTCTTAAACTTGCCATACCTCTTTCTAGCCTGTTTCTTCTCCCCAATCTTCTGTTTCGCTTAATTTCTCCTTTCTGTCACAATACACAATACGTATTGTCTCTATACGTTCCGTCCATCTTTCAATGTCCTCTCCAATAAACCCCTGGGAGGCTCTTCATCAGATGTGTTTCCTAGCACTTCCTCTGCCCCTTGTACCACAATTTTGCTGTTGGTTTTCTACTAGTTATTCATTCATTCATTCATTATCTTTTTCCTCAAATTCTTTCAGTATTCTATTTTTGAAGACTTTTGTCAAATACATAGCCGTTAACTTCCATCACTTTACTTTCTGGTTTCTTCCTTGCTTTCCTTTTCGTAATACTTTTATTTCCGTTGGTTCCCGTTGGTTTCCGTTTCTATTACCGGTTGGTATTGACAAACTACTCACTCACCCATTATTATTTTATAGTTGGTAAACCCTTTAAGCTGGCTTCTGCTACAAAGCACAAAGTCTATCTGACTTTTCCTTCTCCCGCTATTATAGGTGACGTACTAGTTTTAAGTCTTCATAAAGAATGTATTAATCGCAGACAAAACCCCCCAAGTAGCACCGAACGGGTTTATTAAGTCTTTTACGGATGCTTTAAAACTGTAGAATAAAACTAAAATAAAACCATTTGGTTTTTAAGTAAATATTAAGGTCGCAATAAAACCGCTTTTAGCATAAAAGGGTCCACTCCGAAAGAGGTAAATAAAGCCAAAAATAAAAACCTTCTTAAAACTTTGTTTTCTTAAGCAACTGGTTTTAAAGCTGCTGTGAAGGTGCTTTAAAACCATGTTAAAAGACTGTTTAAGTCCAGGCAATTTTATAGCTAACTTAAAAAGGTTTCTTAAATGGAGACTTTTAAAGACGATTTACCATATTAAATAATTCTTTAAACCCATATACCCCATATAAGCCAACAAATTTTAACATGTGTTATGATAGGTAGATACGTATTTGTAACCGTAAAATAACAAAAAGTACTTGGTTATTTCGGACTGTCAAGGTAGAAAAACACTTGCGCACTTAACTTTATTGATAATGTTAACAAAAATTGGTCTAAATAACTCACGCGCCCTAAAATTTCTGACTTTTGGCGCTTAAAATATAAAAATAATAAAAAAATTTAAATCCGAAAAATACTAATTTGAAAGAAAAATAATTTCATCTACAATTTTAATGTTTTAATGTTAAAGTAAATCGAATTTATGTCTTTAAGTCGCTTATTTATAATTTTTATGTAAGCCTTATATTGTAATCTTTTATGGCTTTCAATATCTCCATAAAGCAATATGGCCGAAATCCAAATAAAACTATTTGGTTTATCGACAGAGAATTGTTAAGATCAAATGGATTTATTTTATACCTTTCCAAGAGTATATATCCTACATAAAAGTAAGGTTGTCTTGCAATTAAAACCGTTTAGTTTTAATGCTGCTGTCAATAATGCCACTCGGTTTTAATGTGAATCTAAACTAAAATTGAGGCGTCACAGTGTTGTGTGTGTTGTATTTTTCTTTTAGAATGACCACTTCGTTTATATTTTAAGTACAGTAAAACCTCGATATAACGGACTAATTGGGGGGACAGGGTGTCCGTTAAAGCCGAAAGTCCGTTATACAAAAATAGGTTTAAAATAAATCAAAAAACTTGTTTTTTTAACATGTACACTCTATTTAGATATAAATAAAAAATAAAAACACAAAATTATTCCCTGGTCCATGGGTTGAATAAGCGATGTTGTAATTTTTGGCAAAAACATACAACTAAAGATTGTAGGTAGGTGTAGCGTTTGGGGTCCTCGGGGACCCCGTTGGTATTCAATGTATCTTGGTATGTGACAGGTTAAACATATATAATATTAAGAGAACGTTTTTAGCTTTTATACATTTGACCGGATTTTTTGTCCGTTATATCCGAAGTCCGTTAAATAGAGGTCCGTTATATCGAGGTTTTACTGTACTTGCGACTTATTTCTTCCATACTAACTGTACTTCCACTTTTTATAACACACTACACTACTGTTTCGCTCTAAAACAAATGGCGACCATTTTGGACATGAAAGAAGAGGGGATGTGTGATAGTTTTATTGTTTCTAACAAGAAGCATAGTTTAGTCTTTACGATAACCAAATTGATTCAGTTAAGAGCGTTTAGTTTTAATATAGCCTACTAGGTAGTTGGTTTTAAGAAAGAAACTTTAAAGAAAGCTACAAAACAGTTTTAAATCATATGTTTTATTGACATAATAGTCTTGAGGTGAAGTAGTTTTAATAATAGGTTTTATTAGTCATATTAGGAGAATCTTTAAAACTGCAATAAAACTAAAAGGTAACAAACTAGAATCTAATAAAACCAAACACTCCGGAAGTTCTTCATAAAACTGGTTAGTTTTAAAGTGAACTGAGAATAAACCATTTTAAAACTACAATAAGACAAATTATGTATTAAGAGTAATTAGTCTTATTTGATACTCTTATTAGATACTTTAAAACTAGTGACAAGTGCTTAACAGTTTTAAAGTTCTGGCAGTATATCTGCAAGGTAACTTTAAAACCATTATCTAAAGGTACGTATCCATACAAGTAAAGTACTCTCTGCTAAGACTCATAATCCAAGGAAAAATCTCGGGAAAGAGAAATGTGGGACGTAGGAGGATTTCCTGGTTGCGAAATTTAAGGGAATTGTATGGGTGCAGTTCAATACAGTTGTTCAGAGCTGCAGCCAACAAAGTTAAGATTGCTGTGATGGTAGCCAACCTCCAATAGAAGACGGTACTGCAAGAAGAAGATCCATACAAGGGTGAACCCCGCTCCGTGTAACAGCTCCACATAGTGGATACGTCGGTGAACTCCGCTCGGTGCTCACCCTCTTCGATTCAACTGGTTTGCGGTTTATATGTAGGAGAGCGCATGCCGTATCCATCTGATCAGGTACACGGAGCGGCGTTCACCCTAGGTCCATGTCACCAGCCCCCCTTTTTCGATTTGAGGGTCAAAAAAAAGCTGTACTGGATTGTATCACCCTTCATTCGTTTGTACTGCCCCCACCCTTTTAAATCTGCCTGGAGGGGCTGGTGACATGCCATCCCCCCCTTTTTCGATTTGAGGGTCAAAAAAAGCTCATTGATTTGTATTGCGTTAGTACTGGATTGTATCACCCTTCATTCGTTTGTACTGCCCCCACCCTTTTAAATCTGCCTGGAGGGGCTGGTGACATGCCATTCTCCCCTTTTTCGATCTGGGGGTCCGGGATGGGTATGTTCGTTTGTACTGCGTTAGTATCGGATTGTATCGCCCTTATTTTGTTTGTACTGCCCCCACCCGTCTAGATTGGCCTGGGGGGGTCAGTGACATGCTACCCTCTACTCTGCACTTTTTGCCTTCTAAATGTCGAAAATAGGCTATTTCGTTTGTACTGCGTCAGTACTGGATTGTATCACCCTTAATTCGTTTGTACTGCCTCCACCCTTTTAAATCTGCCTGGAGGGGCTGGTGACATGCCATCCCCCCTTTTTCGATGTGGGGGTCCGGGATGGGTATGTTCGTTTGTACTACGTTAGTATCGGATTGTATCGCCCTTATTTTGTTTTTACCGCCCCCACCCGTCTAGATTGGCCTGGGGGGCCAGTGACATGCTACCCATCTACTATGCATTCTTTGCCATCTGAATGTCAAAAATAGGCTATTTCGTTTGTACTGCGTTAGTACTGGATTGTACCGCCCTTATTTTGTTTGTACTACCCCTACCCTTCTACATTTAAAACAGAGAAGGATTAGTGCTAGGAGTAAGGACACAAAATCAGCCAAACCTTGCACATAGTAACACCGTGGGTGTAAAATTTGGTAAATTCGTCAAAAATGAAACGAATTAAATTTTGAAACTGAAAAACAGGCTTACAAGCCACTCTCCACTCTCCATGGGGAATGGAAATTTGCCCCCTCAGATGGATCTCGGAGTAGTAGCGATTTGAAAAATGGTACATGTATTTGTTGGAGATATTTTGAACACCATTTTCAATCAGAAATCAGAGCAGCGACCTTGTCTTTTCCTACTAGGAAGAAATTTATCCATCCCCTCAATAAATTTTACAGTTTCAGACGCTATCGATATGATTATCAAAGATCTTATGCGGCGTATTCCGAAATGCACTCTTCGTTGTACAATTTCAACCTCTCTGGATAACTGATTAACTGAAACATACATACGGCAGAATTCATTGGAATCGAAAATTATTAAAAGTATGTATTTGGAACATTAAATGAAAAGTTCCCACAATCAATATCTTTCTTACCATCTAATGTCAGAGACCAGATAACAATAATTGCAGCTGCTATGTTCTGGCAATTTGTTTTCTAGAAAGGTTTGTATTGTTCATTTATGACTGCAATAAGATTCAGAATTTCCGTAGGTATTTCATTATTTGTAAAATAAATATAGTGTCAAAAACTTGCTTATACATTTGACGCACTGTCCGTCAACGTGTTAATTGACTCTACAGATTCAGTGCCAAAACGAGACATTTTTATAGAAAAATATTTGCAAGTATATTAAATGCCAAACTGACCTATTAAATAAACAATGACATTGCAATTTTCGATTTCTACTATGGAATTATCGCTGTATAGACCAGGGCCGATCTGTTTTGAGGTGGATGTGAGAGATGGCATTCCGATTTTTGCAGATAAAATTAGGTGACAACTTCAGTAATTATAATTGACTTACGCTCCTTCTCAAATATGTTTGGAATATTATTAAAAAAATTTAAATATTTAAAAATTTCGAAAAACATCGATTTTTTTCAACTTTCATTGCTTGTAACTTAAAAACGATTCATTTTGGAACAAATTCATAGGGAAATAAAATAAAGATATGGGCCATTCCACGAACATACGCCTGTTTTGGATTATTTCGACAACGAATATTTTACTGTGCAACATAAGAAGTACGAAAGTAAATGGCGCTAATAATTATTCCAATAAACAACAATGTAATTTGCAATTTACTTTCGTTCTTCTTATTTTGCACAGTAAAATATTCGTTGTCGAAGTAATCCAAAACAGGTGTATGTTCGTGGAATAGGGTTTAATTGAATTTTGTATGATATACGACACGACTGCTATAAAATATCTTAAATGATTATCCTTTCTGCAAAATAGCAATAGATACAAAATAAGAGGGCAAAATAAGCCTCTTTTTATTCAATGTTTTTCAACCACTTTGGTTGCACTTAGAACCTTCGTATTTTACTTAGAAAGTTCTTACAACATACTCAATCCGTCCACCAAATTTTATTAAAATCGACATAATAGATTTTGCATAATAATTGTGCAATCTAAATTTTTTTAGAAAAAGTTCAAATTTTTTAAAAACTTTCTGAACAAAAAGTAGACCTGTTAGAAGTTTGCTAATTTTTTTACATATCGAGAGGTACTTTACCAATCCAATATACTTTACAAAATTAAAATCGGATTATTTAAGCGGCCTCAGCACTGTTTTAAGAATATAAACAATTTTTTTGCTTATAAACAAATATAGTGAGGACGTTTGAGTTGGAATAAATTCATTTTCTCGAGAATGGGCAACTCTGGAGATAAATCCCTAAACAGGTCGATTTTTATATTTAAATTATAATTTTTGGGATATCTATCATACTACTAACGTCATCCATCTGGATGTGATGACGTAATCGATGATTTTTTTAAACGAAAATGTGGGTCGTGTGCTAGCTTATTTGAAACATTATTCAATTCTCTATTTATTACATAATTATTTATACAGGGTGCCCAAATTTTTTTTTAATTAATTGAGACAAACAGAAGAAAGTATTTAATTTAGTTAATTCGAGATACATTTTACTGTTGTCCTAAAACAGAAAAAAATGTTTATTTGATAAATAACAGAAAAATGAATTTATTCGTATTTATTAACTCAAACGTCCTCACTGTATTTGTTTATAAGCCAAAAAATTGTGTATAACTTTAAAACATTGCTGAGGCCGATTAAATAAACCAACTTAAGTTCTGTAAAGTGTATTAGATAGGTAGGTCTTATCTTTATATGCAAAAAAATGAGCAAACTTCTAAATAATAGTCTACTTTTTGTTCAGAAAGTTTATAAAAAATTTTAACTGTTTTAAAAAATTTAGATTGCAAAATTATTATGCAAAACCTATTAAGTGTATTTTATAGTCGTATATCATAAAAAATTCAATTATCTTTATTTTATTTCCCTACGACTTTGTTCCAAAATGAATGGTTTTAAAAACGATTGAAAAGTTTTCAACAGAGAGGTTGAAATTGTACAACGAAGAGTGCATTTAGGAATGCGCCGCATGAGATCTTTGATTTTCATATCGATAGCGTGTAAAACTGTAAAATTTATTGAGGGGATGGATAAATTTCTTCCTGGGAGGAAAAGGCAAGGTCGCTCCTCTGATTTCTGATCGAAAATGGTGTTCAAAATATCTCCAACAAATACATGTACCATTTTTCAAATCGGTAGCGTAGAACTACTCCGAGATCCATCTGAGGGTGTAACTTTCCATTCCCCATGGAGAATGGCTTGCAAGCCTGTTTTTCAGTTTCAAAATGTAATTCGTTACATTTTTGACGAATTTACCAAATTTTACACCCGCGGTGTTACTATAATAGTTTTGGCTAATTTTGTGTCCTTACTCCTAGCATTAATCCTCCCCTGTTTTAAATGTAGAAGGGTAGCATGTCACTGGCCCTCAGGCCAATCTAGACGGGTGGGGGTGGTACAAACAAAATAAGGGCGATACAATCCGATACTAACGCAGTACAAACGAACATACCCATCCCGGACCACCATATCAAAAAATGGGGATGGCATGTCACCAGCCCCTCCAGACAGATTTGAAAGGGTGGAGGCAGTACAAACGAATGAAGAGTGATACAATCCAGTGCTAACGCAGTACAAACGAAATAGCCTATTTTCGACGTTCGGAAGGCAAAAAGTGCAGAGTAGAGGGTAGCATGTCGCTGCCCCCCCCCCCAGGCCAATCTAGACGGGTCGGGGCGGTACAAACAAAATAAGGGCAATACAATCCGATACTAATGCAGTACAAACGAACATACCCATCCCGGACCGCGTGATCGAAAAAAGGGATCCCCCTCCACTCAGATTTAAAAGGGTGGAGCAGTACAAATGGATGAAGGGTGATACAATCCAGTACTAACGCAGTACAAACGAAATAGCCTACTTTTGACGTCAGATGGCAAAAAGTGCAGATTAGAGGGGTAGCATGTCACTGCCCCCCCCCCCCAGGCCAATCTAGACGGGTGGGGGCGGCACAAACAAAATAAGGGCGATACAATCCGATACTAACGTAGTACAAACGAACATACCCATTCCGGACCCCCATATCAAAAAAGGTGGGGATGGCATGTCACCAGCCCCTCCAGGCAGATTTAAAAGGGTGGAGGCAGTACAAAAGAATGAAGGATGATACAATCCAGTACTAACGCAGTACAAACGAAATAGCCTATTTTCGACTTTCAGAAGGCAAAAAGTGCAGAGTAGAGGGTAGCATGTCACTGGCCCCCCCAGGCCAATCTAGACGGGTGGGGGCAGTACAAACAAAATAAGGACGATACAATCCGATACTAACGCAGTACAAACGAACATACCCATCCCGGACCTTCAGATCGAAAAAGGGGGGGTGGCATGTCACCAGCCCCTCCAGGCAGATTTAAAAGGGTGGGGGCAGTACAAACGAATGAAGGGTGATACAATCCAGTACTAACGCAATACAAACGAATGAACCTTTTTTGACCCTCAAATCGAAAAAGGGGGGGGGTGGCATGTCACCAGCCCCTCCAGGCAGATTTAAAAGGGTGGGGGCAGTACAAACGAATGAAGGGTGATACAATCCAGTACTAACGCAATACAAACGAAGGAGCTTTTTTTTGACCCTCAAATTGAAAAAGGGGGGGCTGGTGACATGGACCTGTTCACCCTTGTATGGATACGTACCTTAAGGGTTGAAATCCTCAGGACTAGCTACTTGTCCCTTCCGTCCGGCAGCCCTAGCTCACGTTCCGCAGGTGTCAGCCTCTAAACTATTTTCTGTATTCCTTCTTTCCATGGTTTTTGCAAGTTTTTTTACTGCCAGATGCCCTTTTAGTCCGATCAAAGAACAACCTGACCAAAAAAAAAAAATAAAATAAAGGAAGGATGAAAATTTGGGAATAGGTAGTTGAAAATGTCTATTATTATATAAGAAAACGTTTACAATTCTACATCTCCTCCATTTTACAAAAATGGAGGGGAATACCCCCTCTCGAAGGTGAAAAATATACATTCAAAATAAGACCGGAATTAGATAAAATGACTAATTCTAAACAACTTTTGTTCTATAGAGTTTGTTTCGCTAAGTCAATACATTTCAAGTTATTTGCGAGTGAATATGTTTATTTAATAAAAACATGGTTTTGGACGGTTTTTCGGAGATAACTCAAAAGTCAGTATTTTATTGCAAAAAATATTCCTAGCAAAAATATAGCTTATAAAAAATTGAAAAAAAATAGTGTATGGATGATGTCTGTAGACCCACTAGAAGCGGAGTTGTAGCTTATGAAAAGTAGGTTCTTCTTCGCCAAATTCCAAATCGAATATTTCAATGTGAAATAACCCAAAAACGGAGTACTTTTCGGGGAAAATTCATTTTAATTTTTTTAAAGTGTCTAAAAAAAGGTTTATTTTTGTTTTTGAAAAAACTTCTAACATTAAAAGTAAGTGAGTTACGCTCAAAATATTGTTGGTTCCTTTTATTTTTTGGTAAAAAAAATCGCGAAAATCACCCTCTAATTAGCATCACAAATAAATTTTATCATTACCACTTGACAAATTACTTTGCTTATATATTATTTATATGATCTTTTATTTCATCGGTTCAAAGTGCTTATTTTTGAAAAAACTGTAGTTAAAATGGCTTGAAGGAGTAACTAATCACGAGTTTAGTCAAATTTTGAACAGCCATAGCATAACCAATTTTTGTCTAACAAGAAAACAAAAAATCAAAAATATTTAGAAAAGCAAAACGAACATTTTATTGCTCTTTGAGATTTTTGGTATTACTAATAATTTTTAAGTTAATTCCATAAAAAATTCCATTTTTTCATAATTAAAAAAAAAAGTTTTATTTTAAACTCAATTTTTTTCAAAAATGAGCACTTTGAATTAATGAAACTTATAAATAATATAAACAATACATAAGTAAATAACTTGTGAAGCGGTAACGATTAATTTTATTTGGGAAGCTAATTAGGGGGTGATTTTCGCGATTTTTTTAGCAAAAAATAAAAAAGACCAGCAATATTTTGAGCTTAACCCACTTACTTTTAAAGTTAGAAGTTTTTTTAAAAAACAAAAATAAACCTTTTTTTAAGCACTTTAAAAAAGTTGAAATATATTTTCCCCGAGAAGAGCTCCGTTTTTGGGTTATTTCAAATTGAAATATTCGATTTGGAATTTGACGAAGAAGAACCTACTTTTCATTAGCTACAACTCTGCTTCTACAGTCTCTACAGACCTAATGAATACACCATTTTTTTTTCAGTTTTTTGTAAGCTATATTTTTACTAGGAGCATTTTTTGCTAAAGTACTTACTTTTTGAGTTATTTGCGAAAAACCGTCCAAAAACATGTTTTTTTTTTGTTAAAAATGAACATATATTATTCACTCGCAAATAACTAGAAAAGTGTTAACTTAGTCAAAAAACTCTATAGAACAAAAGTTACTTAGAATTAGTCGTTTTAAACAATTTCGGACTTATTTTCAACGTATATTTTTCACCCCCGAGAAAATATTTTTCACCCCGTATTTCCCAAATTTATTAATAATAGACAATTTCAACTACCTATTCCCAAATTTTCATCCTTCCTTTATTTTTTGGAGGTTTTTGTAAAATTTTGTGTTCCTTGGTAGGGCTATTTCCAACGCATACCCTTCTTCTTTATCGGTACGTGAGACCGGCACTGGTAGTTCATGATCTGCTCAATCTACTCACTCACCAGAGTATACCAATCGAAAATAGTATCAGAACCATTATTCAACCACTATCCGAATATTATAATAGTATGTAACCCAGTCGTCAGCTGCAAATGCCACTGAACCCCTAAAAAGCATACGAGCAAGTTGAAGTTTGCTGAGAACGTCAACTTTGGGATCCACAAAAATATGCAAAAATGTTTTGCTACTTCTACCCCTGGCTTCCGCCTAAAAACCCGCAGAAAAAATGTTTCAAACAACAAATTTAGCTGAAATGTAGACCTGTTCTCTCAGAAACAACGTTTGAAGAAATCAGCGATTTTGAATGTCAGATACGCCCACGAAATCAGTTTTTTTTTTAAATAAAATTTGCATAAACTCGACGGTAAAAATTCGATATCTGTTGATCAGAGTGTTCTATCGACAAACATCCAAAGCCATTTTAAATGGAAGAGTGCAGATTTCGTAAGTAATTTTTGTATTTTGCCGCAAATGAAGTCAGTTTCTATATAAAGCAAAGTTTTTCCTGGTATGTAATTACATTAACGGAGCTCTAATAAAACTTATTACTTCTTACTTAAAGGACGACTGTATAAAATTTTAATTTTTACTATATTTTTATATTATATTACATATGTATAGTAACTAATAGTGTAATTATAATTACAAAGAAAATGGCCGAGTAATAATTTCGCAATTTTAAGTCTAGAGCCTGCCCTTACATTTTTTATACAGGATGAGATATCGATAATGGCAATGGTTTACAAAAACAGTACCTAATTGCATTATGGTAATATAACTGCTTAAATTTTATCACGTAGCCTACAGCTAAAAACTTCATAACTTCAAAATTTCATTTAATAACATTCTGCATTAACTTGAGGGATGGATTTATAGTATGTTCTTTAAAGGTAAAATATTGCAAAATCTCTAAATTTTAAAGAACCGCTTGGATTGACATGAAATTTGGCATACACATAGCTAACAAGTCGAAGAAAGAAAGTGATATTGTGCCGATGTGTGCTTTTGCCCTAGGGGTGAGTTTCACCCCCTTTTGGGGGTGAAAAATATATGTTCGAAATAAGTCCAGAAATAAATAAAATGACTAATTCTAAGCAACTTTTGTTCTATAAAGTTTTTTTACCAAGTTAACACTTTTCGAGTTATTTGCGAGTGAATATGTTAATTTTTCTACAAAATAACCACGTTTTCAGACGGTTTTTCGCAAATAACTCAAAAAGTAAGTATTTGGTCGAAAAAAAATTCTTATCAAAAATATAGCACGTAAAAAAGTAAAAAACATGGTGTATATATTAGGTCACTATACCTAGTAGAAGCAGAGTTATAGCTAATGGAAAATAGGCTCATATTCGTCAAATTCTTTTGCACAAGAGTCAAAGCATTTTTTTGGGGAAAACTCATTTAAACTTTTTAAAGTGTTTAAAAAAATGCTTATTTTTGTTTAAAAAAAATTTTAGCATTAAAAGTAAACAAGTTACGCTCAAAATAAAGTTGGTCCCTTTTTTTTGGTAAGAAATCGGGAAAATCACCCCCTAATTAGCATTTCAAATGAACTTAATTGTTACCACTTCACAAGTTTTTTACTCGCGTATGTATTGGTCATATGATCTGTAAGTTTCATCGATTCAAAGTTCTTATTTTTGAAAGAGCTGTAGTTAAAAGGGCTTGAACGAGTTACTTATCACGAGTGTATGCCAATTTAGAGACACCGAATCTTAACCAATTTTTGTCTTACAGAAAAACAAAAAAATACCAAATATTCAGAAAAGTAAAGCCAACTTTTTTTATTGTTTAAGATTTTTGGTATCTCTAACAATTTTTAAGTTATTTCTAAAAAAGCATTTTCTTCAAAATTAAAATTTTTAAAAATTTTATTTTAAAGCCAAATTTTTTCAAAAATAAGCTCTTTGAATCGATGAAACTTACAAATCATATAAACACAACATACGTAAAGTAACTTGTGAAGCGGTAACGATTAATTTCGTTTAAGTTGCTAATTGGGGGGTCATCTTCCTGATTTTTTTGCCAAAACAAAAGGGATCAACTTTATTTTGAGCGTAACTTGCTTACATTTGATGCTAGAATTTTTTTTATAAAAAGAGAAGTAAAGCTTTTTTCAAACACTTTAAAAAATTGTAATGTATTTTCTCCAAGAATGCTTTATTATTTGGATATTTCACATTAAATTATTCTATTTGGAATTTTTCGAATATGAACCTATTTTTCATTAGCTATAACTGTGCTTCTGCTAGGTATAGAGACGTATTATATACACCTTTTTTTCACTTTTTTATAGGCTATAGCTTTGCTAAGAATATTTAATTCGACAAAATGCTTACATTTTGAGTTATTTACGAAAAACCGTCTAAAAACGTGGTTATTTTGTTAAAAAATGAACATATTCACTTGCAAATACATAACTCGAAAAGTATTGATCTGGTGAAAAAACTCTATAGAACAAAAGTTGCTTAAAATTAGTCAGTTTATCCATTTCGGGACTTATCTTGGACATATATTTTTTCACCCCCGAGATGGGGTGAAAGTCACCCCCAGGGCAAAAGCACACATCGTCACACAAGCACACATCACTTATTTTGACATGTTAGTTATGCGTATGCCAAAGTTCATGTCAATCTAAGCGGTTCTTTAGAATGTACAGCAAAAACCGTGAAAGAATGTACTGTTATTGTCAGTCTCATATTTTGGATGAATAGCCAACAAGCTCATTTTTACTGTGAACGTCAAATTTGGGACCCAAAAAAGATACAAAAATGTTTACTACTCCTATCCTGTGTCTTCCCCAAAACCCCCCCCTCCCTTAGGAGGGGGGAAACGGAAAACATCAATTAACAAGTACCTGTACACAGTAGAAAAAAATGTTTTAAACAAGAAATGTGGCTGAGATAATTTAGAACCAAAAAGTTTAATAGCACTTTTGTGTAGAATGAACCGTCTCAGAAACAACGCTTGAAGCAACCGGCGAATTTGAATATCAGTTACGCACGCGACATAAATTTTTTGTATAAAATTTGTATCAACCCGAGGGTGTAAAAATTCTATATCTTTTAATCAGAATTTTTGTAGACAAAATTTTGCATTTTCCCGCAAATGAACACTTTGATGGACAGAACGTCTATATATGTTTAATTTTCATTGATGTAATGTGACACAACATCTATAGACGACATTTTTAAAATAACGAGTTTTAAACGTCGGCTTTCAGATATAAACATTATCGAACACACGACATCCATGGTCTTTGTCCATATTTTTACAAAAGATGTTAAAAACTCATTGTTTCCATAAGCTATACGCGCTAAAAAAATTCATTTCGCAATTTCCCTATTTTACTTTGCACTATATACATACCATGTACAGTAGGAAAAATGAAAGAATACCCATGAACAAACATATAAAACACGCTGTATTTTCCTGTCACCTTGTCACACAAAAAATTGGCCAGCGCAAGTACATGTAATAATTATTGTTACATGTACTTGCACTGGACAATTTTCTTTATGACACGGTGACAGGAAAATACAGCGTGTTTTATATGTTCGTTCATGGGTATTCTTTCATTTTTCCGACTGTATACAGTGTTACAACACTTGCTTATACATTTGACGCACTGTTGCGCTATTTTTGCCATTTTTTACGACTCTCATGCAGGGGCGTCATTTGATAGGGTCAGGGGGGCATTTGCCGTCGTTGTCTTTGCAAAGAGGCGATAATTTTATCCGAACGTCTGTGGTCCCTCCGGTGAGTACCGATCTCACAAGGATAGAAACTATTTAATAATAATCTGATTGGACATAATTAAACACGTGATGAAAAATCTTACTATATGATTGGAAATTAAAATCATTAAAAATAATCAATAGTAAAAAGCAATACGTTTTTTTAATCTTTGAAGCACAATGTTATTTATTAAATTAAAAATTACAAGGTACAGAAATGAGTTCACAAAAAAATTTAGCTAATAAAGAATGGAACAATAATTATAATTATTTATCTTTTTAAGATGAAGTTCACATAAATATGTTGATCCAAAACAGATTGAAACGTGAAATAATAGCTTGTCTCCCAAAAATTACAATCTGAAACTATCGACTTAAGATTTGTCTCCCATTAATATTTATTTCTTCTTCTAGCATACTACCCTTAGAATTTCAGCTTTTAAGCTAAAATTCTTTTTAATTTTAGACTTATCAACCAGATGTGAGAGTGCTTTCAATCACATTTTAATTGAACTATAAGCATATTTATTTTCTTTTTAAATGATTCCAAAATGTTTATCATACCCCTTTATTCAATGACCTTTACCATGCAATTCCACATTTAATTGGTGTATTTTTTTAGTAATATAGAAAAAAAAGTAATAGTAGGGGAGAAAAGTATGCTAAATTTGCAGTTACTCAAGCGGTTTGGGGACCTATTGGGTTGTGAAGAGTAGGTCCTAAAACCAAAAAAAGTTGTTAAGTTTTCCATTTTAGTGGGGACTTTCCATTTTTTTAAATTAAATTTTTCATTTCCAATAATCTAATATCCAAATAATAATTAGAAAAAATATCTCGAATAAAAGTTGCTTATTTTTAGGTAAATAATCAAAATATACAATAAAAATTGGGGGCCCCTGTTTGAGATTTTAAAGTAACCTCCCACCCCACCTCGGTGGGGGACCGTTTTGTTGCCATTCGATAGATTTTTCAAAAATATTTTATACGTGTATTTTGCAATTTTTCAATCTGATATTCATTTCGCGAATTTTCGTATATAAACTTTTAAATTTACCCCCACCCCTCTTCGTCGGAAGCCGTGTTTGGTATCATTCGATAGATTTTTGAAAAATATTGAAAACGTATTTTTTAGCTTTTCGTATTTTCATTTCGAGAAATACTCGCATTTTTTTGTGAAATTTTGTGACTCGCTCATTTTCTTACGACCAGCTCAAATCGTCAGATTTTTGAAATATACACTCTTTTGCATATACTTAACTGACTTTATCTTAATCAGACGATTTCGAGTTTTTCTAAGGATAGATGAGCCCTGTATTAAGAGCCAATATATGGTAGAGGTACGTTTACAGGGTACAAGGTTTCTCCCCATGTGATAATCTGACTCGCTCGAGTAACTGCAAAAATCCCCGCTTGGGCTCCCCTCCCATAAGATTAAAAAGACATTCTTGATTTAATGCTGGATATGACTTACTTTTAGTGTATAAACTAGAGAATATATGAGAATATTTGATATTCCTGTTAGAAATATAGCACATCTATAATCTGTTCAGTTTGCGGGTTTTTTCGTCCATCCAATTTTTTTCAATTGCAATGTTTTTCCAAACTTCTATCTATCGTTTTACCAGAATTGATTAAAAAATGGAAACAATAATCGCAAAACTACATTTAGACGAATTGGTCTTGACCTAGAGGATGTGTATTCTTATTTTAATTGATAATTATAATAAACTCAATGTCAAATAATACGACTAAGAGTGATAAAGGGAGTTATCTTTAGAATTCTGTCTAGACGAGTAGTGCTAAGTTTCTATTTATATTCACCAATAAAGGACATTAAAATCGCGTATATTGTTAGCTTCTTTATACAGTGTGTCAATTTGAAAATGTACCACCTCTATCATTTGATCCCTAGAGAAAATCTAAAGATATGCAAAAACTGAGGAAAAAAGAAAATATTTATGGTCTACTATCTTTTCCACTTTCTGGTCCTGAATCTTTTCACCCCAATTTTAAATTTCCATCTTTAATATATCTTCTAGTACATAGTTGGTCTTTCCATTTTATTATTTTTGGTCTTCCTCTTTGGTCTGTTTATAATTGTTTGTTTTTAACAGTCTTCTATATTATTAATCTGTCTTTACTGGCACGTATATTCTTCTCATAGTTGTTCTTTGTTTTATTCTAATTTTTATTTATCTTTTTTGTAAGACACATTAATTCCGTTCCACATGCTATCTAATTGTTGCTTTATATATTTTTGTCTTTTTTTGCGCAGGTGTTTGTGTTTAAGTAGGCAGTGATATTTGTAATACATCCAGTTCTCCGTATTAATTCGTCGCTCCTTTCTGCACTCCTTCCATTTTTATTTTTGCCGTCCACTAACACCGCCAAGTATTTAAAGTAATCGACTCTCTGGAATTCTCTCTGTTAGTTCTCTTTTCTTTGCTTTTCTTTTCAATGTTTCTTCTAGTTTTTTTTTTGTCACGCGCTACCAATTCAAAATCGTCCGCTTATCCTATGATTTGTGTTAAACTTTGTATAATTGACTTTTTCAGCTGTGTCTCTGATATCAAACTCTTTCTATATTTTAGTATGATATTAAACAGCGCCGTTGATATTACATTTTCTTTTTTTACGCCACTTCTATATTAGTGTCGTTTTTATCTCCTTCGGTTTTTTTGTCTCTTGCTAATTAATTCTTCATAGTCATTCTAGTCATTCTTATGAACTTTGCTGGTATTTCCAATCCTTTTCATTTCTTTTTATAATTGGGTTATGCATATGCTGTCGAAGGCCTGTTGGAAGTCAATGAACAATACGTATCACGTTCGTAGCTTTTTTCCATGATTTGCATTATTATGTGTCTATTGTTGATCTCCCTTTTCTAATATATCCCTATTGATAGTGTAGGTAGGGGAGACCGAGGCACAGTGGCCACATTTTTTCAAAACGTAGCCCATCTTTTTATCAGTTGCTATAGATCCAAAATCTCTACTTTATCATCAAATTTGGTCTAATAGGCATCATCTGACACAAAAATTAATATCTTGCGTATTTGGATAAAATCGCAAATTGATTTGAAAAAAAAATGTAAAATTACATGTTCAGTGTGCCCCGTAGCATCGAGGTACAGTGAACACATTAATGTTTACTAGAGTTTGTTCAGTTAGTTACTAAAAACAATACAGCAAATGGACTTAAGTCGACACATACAATATTATTCAGGTATAAGGTATAAAATTGGTATTAATACGTATATTAAAACAGAGGCCTTGTGTTCTCGACGTATTCCGTACTCCCTAGTATTGTTGAAACCGGTCATTGTTGTCGGATCTGGATGCAACGATGTCACTTTCATGAATAACGTCTACGTCTTGACTTTCTGAAAACATGTAGGCTATCGCTCCCTTGCTTGTTAGGAAACTAACAGTGTAATTAGACGATTTTTTGTACTTTACCAATAATCTTTTCCCTTTTCACATTACCAAAATGTAGCTGTTCGTTTGACCTTATCGGTGTTAAAATTTAGACAATGTTCTTCATTTTCTGTGAATAGAGGTAAAGGTTTGGTATATAGTATATGATGCGAAATAAAGAAACTAGGAGCGTATGCTATGCAGACGATTCCAGTCCATACTAACAGCAGGACATTTTTTGTCCAAAAAAATTATTCCAAAATTTTGTCCGACACTGTATATTGTTAGTACTGAGAAATATCAACGGGTTTAATTGGCGGGAAAGTTCTAATTAAATCCACAAACAAAGCCAAAGGAGATTTATCAATCATTAGATTTATCAGGCCAACATCCTCTAGTCGAATCGGTTTATCACAAGAAAATGTTTTGCATTCCAAGGCAAGTTCATTAAAAAAAATTGCCGAAGAATGTTCTAGTTTAGTTATTTTTAAGTGCAAAACTTGATAACGTAACTTCCTGAGCAGAAAATCGCACTAATGCGTTTACGAAATAGTTATCACTTGGCAGTTATCAAATACAGCAGAAAAGTATATCCCAATCATAATCACTTCCTCTTATACTCCTACAAATGCTATATTTTTACTGATTTTCATTTTTTTGTAAACAGGAATTAATTTGTGCATGACTATATGCATTGTTTTGGTACAAATTGTACTAAAAACTCTTAATAAAACTTAGACAGTTAAAATTAATACCAAGCGGAAGACTAACCATGAAGAAAGGAATACTAACAGGGAAAAATAATAATAGTCGAGGAAATGAAGCATTTTGGCCCGCAATTTTTTCGTCCAGCATGGATTTACTTGAAATTTTCACAGAAGGTAGGGAATAGTCCAAGGATCATTTTCTATATCACGCTGCTGTACGCTAAAACCTTGGGGGTGGTTGCCACCCCATCTCGGGGCGGGAATTTTTTATTACACTTTAACCATGTAAATCGATGTAAAACGCAATTCTAAGAAAAAAATGCTTTTTACATTTTCTTCGTAAAACTAATATTTTTCGAGTTATTCGCGCTTAAAAGTAACAGTTTTTCGATGAAAAATCGGACTTCTTTAGAGGGTTTTTTGAGAATACCTCGAAAAATATACATTTAATAAAAAAAAACTGTAGATACAAAACAAATTTTCTTTCTATCATATCTTTAAGACCAATACAAACCGAGATACGGCATGATAAAAGTTAGCTTTTTTCGTCAAATGCATAATTTGAAATATTCAAAGTAAAATAACGGAAAAACGTTACATTTTTCCAGGAAAACTTAAATAATCTTTTTTTTTTGTTTAACTAATCCCTCGACAACTAATGGCCATTGGCATGGTAGGTAAGGTAATTTTGAACAGTTAGGTACCTAGTGTCATGTGTAGTGTGTGTGTTGAGTAAGTGTCTTGTTACTTTGCAAAGTCGACGTCATTGTCTTTGCAAAGAGACGCTAATTGTATCCGAACGTCTGCGGTCCCTCCGGTGAGTACCGATCCCACAAGGACAGAAACTATATTCATTTATTAATTTATAATAAATGAAAAATTTCTGACCCTGGTGAAATTCGAACCCACAACCTTTCGGAATTTTTTGATCCAAAGGAAGGCACTCTTACCACTGAGCCACGGAGGGGGTTAATCTTTTTTTAAATATGCAGTTAGGCCTTTTAAAAAATAATAATAAAAAAATTCTAGCCTAAAAATTAAGCGACATGATCAAAAAAAGGTCGGTACCTGCTTTTCTCTATGAAAAAAATCAGTGAAAACAACCCCCTAACTACCCTCCTAATTAAAAATTATTCTTCACCTTTCTGTAATTCTTTTTATATTTGTATTATCAATACACCCAAGAAGTTTGACCTATTTAAAAGGCCTAATTTTAGAAAAATTGGAGTTTAAAGAAAAATTAATTTTTTGAAATTTCCCATTTTTTACCTTTTACTTCAAAATATCTCCGAAAATACTGGGGATACGAAAAAAATGATTGATTACTAAATTGTAGCTATTTTAATAAACAAAATTCTCTTGTGCCCAGATTTTTATTACAGTGAACAGTTAGCGAGATATATCTGTTTAAAACCTCTATTTACGAGTCAACACCCCCTTATTCCAGCGCTTTAAACCCACCCTAATTAAAAAGTAAGGGATCTTTCGGAATTTAGTTTACACAGTCTTATAACTCTTCAAAAATTCTACAAAGTCATTTTTGAAAAAACTTTTTATCGCCAAAAATGAAGGAGCTATGTTTATAAAACAAATTTTTTTTTTTCGAAAAATTCGGATAGTCCTCTTATGGGTAATTTTTCAATGTACCTATATATAATTCCACAGAACCGGTTCGCATAGGTACTGGAAGATGACTAAAAAACTATTTGTATTTGTATTTGTACATATTTGTAAATTAGTATTTTTGTGTAAGAAAATGTTTTTGTAATTCTTTAATTCTACTTTTTTTCTGTATAGATCTATTAAAATATCTACTAAAACTCTAATGTTATTAAGGGTGGTTTTTAAGGGTTGAAATATTATGATATTATATCCTAAAGTATAAAACAATCATTATTTAACCAATCAAAACCAAATTTAACCCATATTAAAGTTTACAATGTTTTTATATAATTTTTGACAATAAGGGGTAGTTTACACCCCTAAAAATAATCAACGCTCTTAAGCATGATATAGAATATAAAGTACAGGGTGAGATGGTCATAATCCCAAATTTTTATAAATATCGATGGAAGCCAAAATTATTCTTTTAGGATAAGTAAATTTTTTATATATAGCTCCAACAAGGGTGGTTTTAAGGGTTGAAATATTATGATAGTATATCTTAAAGCATAAAATAATAATTATGTAACTAATAAGAACCAAATGTTGACAATATTAAAGTTTAAAATGTTATTTTATATTTTTTACAATTAGGGGTAGTTTTCACCCTTAAAAAACCAAAAGCGTACAACGGCTCAATATAGAAAATTAACTATGGATGAAATGAGCCAACACCAAATTTTTGTACAAATCGATGCTGGACGAAAAAATTGCGAGATTTTACCATTTTTTCAGCTTCATTTCTCGACTATAAATAATTATTTATTTACAAAAAAAATTACTATTTTAGAAAATCTTTATTTATTTTCTATATTTTATGAAATGCAAATTTTCGTTGGTTCAGAACACCGACATTGATTATTTATTACTTAAGATACACAAATATTTTAAATATTGTCTATAAAAAAATAAACAGAGTGATCAACTTTTGATCAGAAGAAGGAAGAGAGGCAGACTCCGAAGATCTTTTAGAGTATTCAGAGATGAAGTAAACGAAGCAATAGGAAGAAGAAATCTACAGAAAAGGGACTGTCAAAACAGAAAGAACTGGAGAGAATGGTTGAATGAAGGAATACATTGAAAACTGTGGAAATAATTAGTATATATGTTAGGTAAAAATAGATAATTGGTAATTGTATACAATTAACAAGGACCAGTGGTAACCCTAATAACACAAAACATTCCAGGAATGTTCCTAGAAGGTACACACAGGACATTGAAAACATTCCTGGAATGTCCCCAAAAGTATACGAACGTCCCTGGAAAGTCCCAGGAAAGTGCTGTGTCAGCATTTTAAACATTCCTTGAATGTCTTGTTGGAACATTCCATGAATGTCTACGAATGTTCTTTAAACATTCACAGTATATTGTTTAGACTGAATGTCTTGTTGAAACATTCCATGAATGTTCTTAGGACATTCAAAGTATATTTTTTAGACATTCTCTGAAATATATCGTCAGTGATGTGACAATACCTCCTATATGTTTTTTCATGAGTTTTGCAGGAGACGAAAAACATTTTTTACGGTCACCTCCTGTTTTCATACGTAAGTTTTGACTTGTTTTGTAGTAAATAGATAGTTGAATTTACTACAAAACAAATCAAAAAATATATGAAAACACGAGGTGGCCCAAAAAGTTTTTCATCTCCTACAAAATTCATGAAAAAGCAGATAGGAGGTATTGTCACATCACCGACGATATACCAGAAGTACAGTAGAAAAATGAAAGAATACCCATGAACGAACATACAGTGAGCACGTAAAGGTTGGAATAAATTCATTTTCTCGAGAATGGACGATTTTGGAAAAAAATCCCGAAACAGGTCAATTTTTATTTTTAAATTGCGACTTTTTGACATATGTGCCATACTAGTGACGTCACCCATCTGGGCGTGATGACGTCATCTATAATTTTTTTAAATGAGAATAGGGGTCGTGTGATAGCTTATTTGAAAGGTAATTTAATTCTCTATTCAGTAATATAAACATTAACATAATTATTTATACAGCGTGTCCAAAAAAAAATTATTTAAATTAAATTTATTGACGTAAAAAGAAGAATGTGTGTAATTTATTTATCTCAAAATACATTTTACTGCTATCAGAAAACAGGAAATAAAGTTTATTTAACAAATAAATATCGTTTTAGCATTTTAGCCGCCCACTCACCTTCCTCTTTTTGAACATTTAATTTTTTTACATTTGAACATTTGATTTAAGGGAAAAGCAATGATTATTTTTCAAATAAACATTTTTTCTGTGTTCTAAGAACCTTAAAATGTATTTTGGAATAAATAAAAATTACATGCATTCTTCTTTTTGTCAATAAAATTAATTTAAAAAAATTTTTTTAGACACCCTGTGTAAATAGTTATGTAAATGTTTATATTACTGAATAGAGAATTAAATTACCTTTCAAATGAACTATCACACGACCCCTATTCCTATTTAAAAAAATCATCGATGACGTCATCACGCCCAGATGGGTGACGTCACTAGTATGACATATATGCCAAAAAGTCGTAATTTAAAAATAAAAATTGACCTGTTTCGGGATTTTTTTCCCAAATCGTCCATTCTCGAGAAAATGAATTTATTCCAACCTTTACGTGCTCACTGTATAAAACACGCTGTATTTTCCTGTTACCATGTCACACAAAAAACTGGTTAGCACAAGTACATGTAATAATTATTGTTACTTGCACTGGACAATTTTCTTTGTGACACGGTGACAGGAAAATACAGCGTATTTTATATGTTCATTCATGGGTATTCTTTCATTTTTCCGACTGTATATGTAGCCATACCAAATAATACATCCTTGATAAATATAAACATTTTTATTGCACAAAATCTTGTCATATATTTTTTTCCATAATCATCACTACGATGACGATTCATTGTATTGAATTGTTCATTAGAATTACAATCTGGTCATAACTCTGACCAATGAGCAATTTTAATTTAACCTAAATTACTACTGTTCCTTAAAATGAAGAGCTTACCCATAGCGTCTCTTATCTAATCTAACAGGCACACAAGCACTATGCTCTGCTTTTCTAACCGCACTATTCTAACATACACATGCACACAAGCATTATGCTCTGCTTTTCACTATCACTCAAACTAGTTCAAAAGGCTTTGTCCTCTTCAATCTTCTAGTTTGCCCAGTAGTATCCAGGAGCTGGATTTCCTCAATATTCTTGTAGGTACTTACGAAGTTGTTGCTTGTGACTTCCAACTTTACTCCAACTTTAAAAACAAATCCAGCTGTAAAATATGTATGTGCCTGAAGGATTTTGTATGCTTTCATCTATAATATCTATAATAGTAATTTGGTGGAATGCACTTTATGGTAAAATCCAATTCTGACTGAATTGTATATGGATCTAAATCCCTAATTATTTTCAGCTTCAATAAATATCTAAAACAATAAAAGAAATAATGTTATTGCTTGCAAAATTCATCAATATTGATAAATATCATAGAAAAATGAACATTGATAAAAATTTTTTGCCCTACCTTTCTCCAAACATCTGGTGTCTCCAATAATAATTTCCTTAAATAATCACTTTGCAGTGTGGTAAAGTTTATAAAGTTCACAAAATACAGCAAACGAAATCCAAATGAATCCAAAATATGACGATAAACAGTGAAATGATGAAATGAAATGATATTACAAACATAACCTCTGTAACCTGTATGCCATGCCAACCAGGAACCAGAAGTCACGTGGTTTGGATTGCCTAAATACATATACACGCGCAGCAAATTTGAAAATGAATGCAAATTGAATAGTAAATGGCCTCTCTTAAAATATAGGACATTGGTAGTATGTTCATAGAATGTCTTGTGGTAACATTCCACGAATAACTTAATCAGATATTCACCGAATGTTCCTTGAATGTCCAGTACATTCAAACATTAATAGAACTTTGATAGTACATTCCTGGAATGTTTTGTGTTGTTAGGGAAAAGTAAGTAAAATGATAAATTTTAATAAAAACAATTAATTCCAAAAACTGATTCAAGAATATTGATTTTTATTGAATTGAATTAAAAAAACAAGAGACATTTTGTTTAACCTGAATTGAGCTATTTTGCCTGAATTAATACTACTACTTTACTTACTTACTATTTACTGTGACATGGCAAACTGTCATGGAACTTGGAATTAAGCAACTTTCCAGTTTTTCTAACATACTCGCGCAATGAAAAATGTTTAGTTTTGGAACTATATCTAAAGAAATTAATGATTCTTTGCAGATGGTAAATTGATTTCTTCTATGCAACTGTAGCCGTCGCCCTTCTTTAGTACCCAATTCATATAATTCATTTTAAATACTCATAAGAACAGCCAAAAGTTTTTGATGTTTTAAGCATTTTCTTCTCTTGCTATTCAAGGTCTTCTTTTGCCACGTGTCCATTCAATTGCAACAAAATCTCGCCTCTCTGAAATTTGATTAGAAAATATTTCTTGAATCGCATTAGATTTATTCACTCATGGTTGCTCAGGTTTTTCTAGTTCTTGTTCTATTAGAAGGTCATTTGGTTCATCCACTTCTGCTTCTTCACGTTCTTCAAAATCAGGACCTGACTGGGTTTCTTCTACTTGTTTTTTGATTTCCAAATCTTCTTTAGTCGAAATATTTTCTAATGGATCTTCTGACAGTGATGAAGTTTTGAAACTAATTTTTGGCAGGAACCACAAACATAGCTTCATGCCGAATGCATTTTATGCCATAGGGGTAAGCTTGGTTCTTGGTGAATTATACAGATCGAAGACCCTCTGACAACTTGTTTTTGTTTGATTGCTTTTCAACTAGGAACTTAGTATATTTTAAATGTCTTTATTCGCAACAGATCATTGTGACTGACTGTGTCTTGGCTCTTGGCTTACCGCGCACTATCTTTAAATCTTTTCACATGGAGCCCAGTTTTTCTATCATGATAATGGAGAATTATCTTCCACTGTCACTTTGAAGAATGCTAGGAGCTCCAAAGGCACAAAATATGTCAAGAAGAACTAACGCAACTTCTTCTGCACGTTTAGTTTTCAACGGCCGTAATTGTACAAATTTTGTTAAGTGATCTTGGTAGACAAAAATGAACTTGAATTAATTATCTGCTTGTGCTCCATTTCTTTTTGACATTATAGGTTTCACTACTAAACATTTTTTGGGAATTTTAGATTTTTTCTGGCAAGTTTCACACGGATCCAAATAGATCTTTATCATTTCTACAGTTATGTATGTATTGTGGCATTCCGCTTGCGTGTCAATCGTTATAATTTGAATTTCTTACTTTTACCAAGACCCTCTGGGAAATGTATACAATTACCGGTAAAAGTAGGAAATAAAGGGATTTTAAAGAATATTTCCTACATTTACCGTCGACTCTGGTAATTGTATACAATTACCGGTAATTGTTTACAATTACCGGTAATTGCAATTGTTTACAATTGTTTACAATTACCAGATTATCTACTTTTACCGTAACATATATACAACAGAAATGAAGGTGCTTCTACTTCGTGATATAGCTGAAAAGACTCTTCTAAACAGACAAACAAATGAAAATATCAATAATACATATGGGGTAGACGACATTAATGGTTGGATGCTAAAAAGGAAAAATCATGGAATAAACATATTAGCAGAATGGAAGAAAGGAGAATAGTGAGAATCGCTCGAGATAAATCGCTAATGTAAAAGAGAAGTATAGGTCGACCGCGAAAAACAAAGAGCGACGATCTGAACGGTAATGAAGGTGGAGAAAGTTCATTATTGTAGGCAATTCGCCTAGAATAATGAAGGGAGAACATATCTTTGATGCGTTACAGAGTTCCGGATTACCCCGTATTTTTGTAACTAAATTTAAAATGTGATGCTTACAGGTACTCCTTTTAAGCTTACTTCCCAATTTTTGTAAATAACTTTTTTTGGTACCTCCCATAATATCAGATATAACGAACTTTGTCACAAAGGTGGATCACCCTACCCTCTATACACTTAAAAATAGGGATATTGAATCGATCTTTGCGGCAGAATTACGAGCTATTTATGAGCTCTTGAAATTATATAGTTTCGATTTTTGAGCTCATTTCCTTTACCCCCAAACAACCCTTTAATTGATTTAACTTAAGATAATTATGCTGAAAAAAATTAACATATATCGTATCGCGGATATAATTCGTACAGCTTATATATTCTAAGAATACACTCTTAAATCACGCGCATTTCGATTATTGAGTTACAACCCCTTCGCAAGGGAACCACCCATCTTCCCGGCTTAAAAGAGAGCTGTACTTCATCATCATCATCAACCCGTACTCGTCCACTGCTGGACATAGGTCTCCCTTAGCTCTTTCCATCTTTCTCTGTTTTGTGCGGCTTGCATCCAGTTGCCGACAATACGCTTCAGATCGTCAGCCCATCTGGTTGGTGGTCGTCCTCTGCTTTGTAGTGCTTCTTCTCGTGGCCTTCACTCGACAATACGTTTTGTCCATCGGTTGTCTGACAATCTGGCGACGTGTCCTGCCCAATTCCACTTCAGCGACGCGATTCTTTCGATGGCGTCCATTGTTTTTGTTCTACGACGTATTTCTTCGTTTGGGATTCGGTCCCTCAGGGAGACACCCAACATCTGGTGCTCCATAGCTCTCTGAGTTATGCGAATTGCGAATCTTGTTCACTACCTTTTTTGTGAGTGTTAATGTTTCCTCCCCATAAGTAAGTACAGCCCCCCCCCCCGCCCTTCTAAAATATTAAATTCTTGCTCAGTGCAACGAGCTCATAATTTTTAATTTGCGGAATATGAAAACTCATAAATAGCTCATAAATCAGCACTATTTGTTTTTTAATTTTTGCATGTGGGAGGGGGGGGGGCAGCTCAACCTGAGACATGTAAAAGGATAGAACTGGCTAGGGATATGCCACTCAATGCATCCAGGTGTAACGTCGACATAGGATTGAGTGGTCTAGCCATCTTTGTCAGTCACATGCGGGGGATCGTTTGGTTAAAAGAGATAGGTAGACCACCGATCGACTGTTTCCATGCTGTTTCCGCGTTAAGCTTTTTTGGTGAGAATGCCGAGTCTACGCTTAATATTTCAATGAGCTCAACAAGGGTTAACAAATCTATTTTCATAAAAAAATTGCCGATATAGATTTTGCCTAAACAAAATTAATCTTACAACTGATTACATAATCTGTATAATAATCAGAAGGTCTAAATTTAGACATTTTAAATCTTATCCATTTCTCTATTTAAAAATTCCGTTGCTTTTCTCATCCTGTTTTGTATTTGCCTAGTAACTGTATTTAGAACGCGTTAAAAACTAGTAGATACTTTATAGTATATTAAGTATGGAGAACGGTAAGGGTTTTATACCGATCGAAGACAATTGTTTGGAGGAGAAGCGGCGCGACGACTCCAATTATTGTCTGAGATCGGTTACCCTTAACGTTCGACATGCTTATAACGTTTTTTGCACGATTGATACCATTATAAATTATAAAATTAAACATTTTCGTCATATTGACTAGTTTCATTCATTTTATCAAGATATATACTTTGGTTGTTAGGTAGTAACTAGGGTGCATTACAACAATGGAGAATTGAGTTTTTATTTAGTTGTCAATAATTTTAAGTACAATTTTGATTATTATAAATTAAAATATGGGCGAAAGTGAATTTGAAGAAATTGAACGGGCTTGGGAAGAAGGGTGTTCCGCAATTATTCCCGAAAAATCCAAAATCCGTTATCAAAATACCTACCAAAGTTTTAAAAAATGGTGCGAAGGCAAGAATTTAAGAATCGAAGAAAAGACTCTATTGGCATATTTCGTTCAAAGACATATGCAGTTGAAAGCTCCTGGAAGCCTCTGGGCAGAATATTCAATGATTAAATCCACCGTTTTTCTTCATGATGGCATTGGTATTTCCAAGTTTTCAACTTTGATCGCGTAATTGAAGAGAAAAAATGTTGGCTATAGGTCTAAGAAAGCGAGCATTTTTACACGGGAGCAATTTGAAAAATTTCTGATGGAAGCACCGGATGAAGAATTTCTAGTTCACAAGGTAATATTAAGCTTGTTTAGGTAAAAGAAATACTCTAATGAATATTTTTTCATAATTTGTAGGTCGCAATGATATTGGGAATATCTGGTGCCTGTAGAAGAGAATAATTATATAATATTACTATGAATGGCATCCAACAAACCGATGGTTTAATGATTGTAAAAGTACCCAATACAAAAACGAACATCCAGCGTACTTTTACAGTTGTTAATAAACCAGACGATAAAATTCCATATTTAGAAATTCTGCAAAAGTATATAAAACTTCGTCCATTACAAGTAAAATCAAATCATTTGTTCTTAAGATACGCCAAAGGAAAATGTGCTCAAGTAATAGGGAAAGGGACAATCGGGGGCTGGCCTTCTCAAATTGCCAAATTCTTAAATTTGCCTAATCCCGAGAACTATACTGGCCATTCGTTCAGGAGGACATCAGCAACGCTTTTGGCTAATAAAGGTGTTGATGTCCTCGGATTAAAGCGTCATGGAGGTTGGCGTTCATCGACAGTGGCAGAAAGCTATGTAGAAGATTCTCTTCAAAATAAAATAGATTTTGCCGAAAAAATATTGTGCAATACTAGTAATACCACTAATGTATGCGATTCTGCAGGAGTTTCTGTTAGAAGTGAAACCACAGCCCAAACAAGTGGGATTTCATTAAATAATTTAACAAATTGTACCATAAGTTTCAATATTAATAAATAATTCGTTAGTTTTCTTTATTCTTTCAAAAAATAAATTAAAGAGATTTTTTAACTCGACGGTAAGTGAATTACTTACCGTCGAGTTGGATTACTTACCGTCGAGTTGCTAGTAAATGTCACCTACTGACGTAAAATCTGTAACGTAAACAGTCAAAAATGATCAATCGTGCAAAAATATATTAATAACAATTTTTTTTTCAACATGCTAGGTATGTAAAAAGGGTGATCCTTACGGCGCACCTTAACTGGCTCCCGACCTTCCTGAGATCTATAAAACCACTTCAAATCTATACGAATTTGCTCCCAACTCCATACATGAACTGGCTCCCGCCCATTGAGGAATTCTCTAATAAATTAAATCTTCTTCTGAAACTTCGTCGTCGTGCTCTACGTTGGAGGTGGTCGTTTGTTCATGTGTATCATTACTGGTGGTTTTTCGATTTAGTCACTGTTGGAATGGCTCCTTCCATCTTTTCATAATTTCGTCTTCATCTTTCAGTAGTACATTATCTTTTGATTTGATCTGTCTTACGTTTGGTTGCTTGTCTTTTCGTAGGTTCTTCAATACCCTGTAAAATAACTTCTGATTTCCTTGGCTATTTTCTTCTAATTTTGTTCGAAATTCTTCCCAGGATCTCTGTTTGGCTCGAGTTACTAGTTCTTTGGCATTAGTACGTTCTTCTTTATACAGGGTGTCCAGAAACTCTACCGACAAACGAAGACAGGAGATTCCTCAGGTAAATTTAAGATAATTTAACCCAATTCACTTAGTCTGAAAATGCTTCTTAAGGGAGCTAGAGCTCTTTGAAGATGGCGTCTTGTAATTAGTTTTTCTTAAATACCTCCAGAACGATTTCATTTAAAAAAACAAAAATTGGTACGCGTATTTACCTCCAAGATATAAATCTAATCCATACATTGCAAATTTCTAGTACCGATCATAGGCGTCCGTTTTGGGTAGGGCAACGGTTATTTTATCGCATAACTTTTTTATCTTTAACTTTTATGCATTTCTTACACTGGATTATTAAATTGTGAAGTATTCTAGTACTAAAAGGTACTCTTGTTTTAAATCGGTAGGACACACCGTTTTCTAGAAAAATCGATTTGAAAATTTTTCACTTTCTGAATTACAAAAAAAAATTTCAAAAAAAAACTGTTTAGAAAGACGAAAACTGGTACATTTATTTATATTCCAGAGATAAATCGATTTCATTAATTGCGAATTTCTAGTACTGGTCATAGGCGTCCGTTTTGGGTAGGTCAACAGTTATTTTATAGCATAATGTTTTTGTCTTGAATTTTCGAGCATTTTTGACACTAGATTATTAAATTATGAGGTATTCGAGTACTAAAAGTTACTCTTACTTTATGTTGGTAAAATACTTCGTTTTTTGTTGAAAAGTTCTTTCAATTTTTTTTCAAATTCCAAAAACGAAAAACTTTCAAATCGATTTTTCTAGAAAACGGTGCATCCTACCGACTTAAAGCAAGAGTACCTTTTAGTACTAGAATAGCTCACAATTTAATAATCCGGTGTCAAAAATGCATAAAAGTTAAGGACAAAAAAGTTATACGATAAAATACCCGTTGCTCTACCCAAAACGGACGCTTATGACCGGTACTAGAAATTTGCAATGGATGGAATCGATTTATCTCTGAAAAGCAAATATGCATACCAATTTTCGTTGTTCTAGATAGAAGCCTTCTGGAGGTATTTAAGAAAAACTAATTTTATGACGCCATCTTCAAGGAGCTCTAGCTCCCTTCAGAAGCATTTTCGAACTAGGTGAATTGGGTTAAATTGTCTTAAAATTATCTGAGGAATCTCCTGTCTTCGTTTGTCGGTAGAGTTTCTGGACACCCTGTATATATTTTCCCTTGATCTTTAATTTCTTCGTTCCACCACCTTGTCTGTTTTATGTTTTTATTTACTGCTATTGTATCACATGTTTGTTTTGCTGCCTTTAGGATGATCTCCTTAAATTCTAGCCATAGTTCTTGTAGGTTCAGATAGTAGATACTTTAATATATTAATAATATTTTTTTACAACATGCTAGGTATTTAAAAAGGGTGATCCTTACGGCGCACCTTAACTGGCTCCCGACCTTCCTAAGATCTATAAAACCACTTCAATTCTATACAAATTGGCTCCCAACTCGATACATAACTGGCTCCCGCCCATTGAGGAATTCTCTAATAAATTAAATCTTCTTCTGAAACTTGGATTTTGATGAAAACATAAATATACACCACAAATTAGAAATGTACTCGTAAACAATTTATTTTTTAAGAAGGTAGGCGTAATATATTGGTTCAATAGTTCAATGCTATTTAAATGGGTTCATTTTTTTCGAATCCTGAGAAAACGAATAAATATTTTTGAAAAACGAAACATTGCATTATGACCTAGGGCCGAAAGTCCCTTAGAATAACCAAAAGTTTCTTTTAAATGAAATATTTGAAATTAAAAATCACACTAAATTTTCTCTTTTTTTTTCACTCCTGTAGCTTATTAAAATAAACATTATAGAAGTTTTCAGGGACTTTTGGGCCCTCGGTAATAATGTAATCTTTTATTCTGCGTTTAAATTTTTCAGTATTTATTTATGAAACAGTTCGTGAAGTATGCTTTTTGCGAACGCACGCGATGTTTAGAGCACGAGCGACAGCTGAACGAGTGCTATACATCGCGTAAGTTAAATGATGGCTGTGGAAGCTTAGCGACCAAGATGCCGGCCTTCTAAACCAAACCAGCAATTGCATTGTCATTTCTAAAAATGATAATGAGTTATTACCGTATTTCGGAGGGCAGGTAAAGCCTTCGCTCTATCTGGGCTAGTGTGCACCGACACTATGCTTCTTTTCATGAGCATTTTCCAGTGCGTCACAAATGATAGAAAAAAAAGGTAAGTCCGTGATAATATACACGTTAGTGACATGACATTTTAGTTAAATCTGACAGTTGTTGTCAACTTTTATTTGCAATTTGGCATAAGAACAAATCAATTGTGTTTATTGCATTTATAAAATGGTATTTTCTTTGATTTGTATAGTCTTTTAAATTGTTCAGATTATATTCGTATATATATTATATAATTCGCAAATTATTTTATTTTCGATTATAGCGGCATCTATTGACAACTAAAATAAATGTTATAAATGTCACCGATGAAATGTAATCACCGACGTGCGTTTTTTTCTGTCACATACAATTTAATGCGTTAGAAAGAAATCGAAAAACTGTGACGCACTGAAAGATCCTCATGAGAAAAAGATAGTTACCTCAACTAGGGTTAAAGATGCAGTTGGCTCCAGAAGAAACCGAAAGGATCTGATCGGCAAAAATGCTATACACATAAGTATTATTATTAGTAAACTTTATGTGTGTCTTTACTTTTAAAATAAGCACATGTTCTATATTTTAAAATAAGCTCTGTTTTGTGATATTATAAAAAATCTATATATCTTAATGTATCAGCAATAAAAATCTGGTAATGACACTCTTTCGCGAGTAGCTTTATCGTCTTCATTTTTTATTTAAATGGGGATAGTAGACTAGGTCAAGCGGGAAAACCAAGCACTTCCCATTATCGTATAAAATAATATTATTTAAAAGATTTGAAAGAGGAGCGACCGCGCGAGAAAAATAAGTTTAATCTGTTAGTATCAACAGATATACTTCACAGTGTTCACATTTTTTTTTTTTTTGGAATGAGGTGGAAAGATTCGTAAATCGACTAGGGAAGGTGTCCCTAGTACTGTTGGATTCAACCAAAACCAGAGACATACGCCGACGGCACGGTGTCAAAACTAAGTGACAGAGGGCCCCCTTCGGACATCCCTGCCAGGTCACCTACCAACTAAAACCACCCCCTCTTCGACCCGAGGTATCCCTGGACGAGTTCATTAGCGAACGAAACATGGGGATACCCCGCGCAGACCGGATTAAAGGTGCCCTTAGAGCTATTTATTATATCTACAACACTTACCTAATAGCGGTGAGCGTGTAGGGAAAAGATCTAGTTCCCAAGCGAAGGAACTTGGAAACATTGAGAAAAAAAGAGAAGGTAACTCGATACATTTTTATACAATAAAGAAGAAAGAAAGAAATAAAGTTTTTTTTTTTATTTTTTTATTTTTTTTTACAGTTGACCGCTATGAAGGAGGTAGACTCCCTCACCCAGCTTGTTCTAATCTTTCCATTATAGACTTTCTTTTCATGATGCTTGTTATATGGTCGATTATACACTCGAAATTCTCTTTGCTGGTCATTGCAATCTGCATGATGTTGTTGGGCGAGATAGCGCCAAACCTATTCTGCAGCCTTTGTTGTTCTACGACGAAAACATTGCACCGGAAAATGCAATGTTCCGCATCGTCCCTCTCGTGACACGTGGTGCATATATCATCGTTGGTTTTTTTGATGCCATATGTGTAAGACCTAAAAGATCCATGACCCGTCAGGAACTGAGTAAAGTAGTAATTTACCCGTTTAAATTTACAGTTGTACCAAGCTACAACATCGGGGATCAGTGTTTTGGTCCAGCGAGCCTTCGTGGTCTGTACCTCCCATTCCCTTTGCCATTCCATTAGCATGTTTACTCGTATGGTCCTTCTCACCTGTTGTAAGTGGCCATCGTGTGCTTCATACAGCATTTGTCTCTCTTTGGCTAACAGGTGAATAGGAAGAGTGCCCGCTATCACCTGTAAGGCCAACGTAGAAGTGGTTCGGTACGCGCTCACCACTTTTAAAAGAGGCTTCCTTTGGGCCCTTGTTATGATATCTTTGTACTTCTGGTATTTTAGTACGCTGATCCAGACGGGGGTTCCATATAGAAGGGTCGACTGCACCACTTGGAGGTACAAACTTCTCTTGTTGCTGCTGGGCCCTCCAATGTTAGGTATTATTCTCTGGATAGCTGCCGTCCGTTCGTCTGCCTTCTTAACCACTCTTAATAAGTGTTTCGTGTATCTTAGGCCTCTGTCCAGGTCAATACCCAAATACCTCGCACAGTTCGTCGGCTCTAGTTGGCTACTACCTATTTGGAAGGTCAAGTCCGGCCCATTTCTTGGAGCTTTAAGGATGACCACTTCTGTCTTGTGACCTGCAAGTTCAAGATTATTTTGATCAAGAACATCACAGTGTTCACATGGTCACAATGAAAGTGCAGGAGCTTTTCGAGGAGAAAATACAGGAGCTGGACCTCGCTTTTCAAGTATTTTCTTTTGCAGGATGGCTTGTAGGAGAGCATATCAGTAGTCTTGAGTTTGATGGTGGTCAGTACTTCTCAGTCCTTTTTCATTCTTTTAAGTATTCTAAGTATTCTCCGATATAGCCACATCTCAAATGCTTCCCATTTTCTGCATATATCTTCGGTCATGGTCCGGGTATCACGAATAAAGTACGTGCCTCCTAGTGGCGGGATACGGGCAACAATACATTGGCTTATAGGGCAGTCCTTACAGTAGGGGTCCTGGCCTATACAGAAAAATGCAGGCGGGTGTGGGGTAATATTGCACTTTGGTTGCATTGGTGGTGTATTGGCTAAACGTGCAGAGCAGGGTATGGCGCTGATAGAAAAGGCATTCAGGCATCAAATATCCAAAAATCTTTTCAGGCCATAATAATGAAAAGACCTTCTCCAAACGCAATAAAAACTTATACTGAAATGATGGCATCTCCTGAGGTAAAATGTTCCGAAAGTAAAATGAGCCTCCGTTCGGATCTCCGGGTGAGGACTATCTCAGGGGGAACACCATTGCAGGTTATAAAAATTAGGATAGGGTCTTGGAATCTTGGTAGTCTTACAGGTAAGAGGCTGGAGTTAGTGGATGCGCTCAAACGAAGAAGAGTTCAAATTGATTGTATTCAAGAAACTAAGTGGAAAGGACAAAAGGCGAAAGAACTAGGTGATGGATATAAATTTTGGTATGTAGGGAGTAGTAATACTAGAAATGGAGTTGGTATAATTGCTGAGAGTGAAATGAAAGATAACGTAGTAAAAGTTGTTAGAACAAGTGATAGAATGATGTCAGTGAAATTTGTAATTGATAAGGAGGTATTGAATGTTGTGTGTGTGTGTGTGTATGCTCCTCAAACAGGTCTGGGTGAGAATGAAAGAAGAGCTTTCTATGACTAATTAGGAGACGTACTGAGTGATATTCCAGCAGAGGAGAAAGTTATAATAGGAGCTGATTTCAATGCACATGTGGACCAAGCCAAGACAGGATATGAAACAATACATGGGGATTAGGCTTTGGAACTAGAAATGAAGCTGGAGATGATATGTTAGAATTAGCAACAGCATTGGATATTGCGATTGTTAACACATTCTTTAAAAAGAGAGAAACTCAACTTATTACCTACAAAAGTGGACAACATCAATCCCAAATAGACTACTTCATGATAAGGAAAGAAGACATACGTGAATGCAAGGACTGCAAGGTAATAGTAAGTGAGACAGTAAGCCAATAACATAAGCTGCTTTTTCTGGACATCGAAGTAAAAAGCGAAACTAAACAAAAATATCGGAGAGGACCACAAAAAATCAAGTGGTGGATGCTAAAAGATGAGAAGAAAGGTCTCTTCAGGGAAAGAATAGTAGAAAAAATATATTGGAACATGAAAAGAAGCCCTAACACAATTTGGAGAAAAATGGCCAATATTATTGGAGAGACGGCTATTGAAATACTTGGGAAAACGTCAGGAAAGAAGTTTGAGGATAAAGAGAATTGGTGGTGGTCAAATGAAGTACAAGGAAAAATAAAAGAGAAGAGAAAATTATATAAAAAGTGGCAAGAAACCAGATCGGACATAGATCTTCAAAACTATATGGTCGCCAAAAAGGAAGCGAAAGTAGCAGTAGCAAAAGCTAAAGCAGAAGCGTATTCAAACCTATACGATCAACTTGATACCAGGGAAGGCGAAGCAAAGATATATAAAATAGCCAAATAGAGAGCAAAGAAAGCAAGAGATTTTAATCAGATTAGATAGAATAGAATAGAATAGAAATATGCTTTATTGTCACTGAAAATTATACAATTTTATGGACAAATCTTAACATAGAGTCACGAAAAAGATATACATAACAATAACAAGTACAATTTTATAAAATTAGATAAATCGTCAATAAAAAATATAAACAAAACACAAACAAAGGAACTAATAAGTTAAAGCTGCTGTATGTGACACCCAAATATAGATAAATACACTTTAGTTACTTGTACATTACTGTGATTTCTTAGTTAGTCATTAAGAAACTCTCCTACTGAATAATATGGTCTTTTAGATAAATGAGCTTTTGTCATTTTACGGAACTTGAGAAAGGATGTTGCAGATTTGAGTTGTAAAGGGAGATGGTTGTATAGTTTTTTTGCGAAATATAGTATAGATTTCTTTACTAACTCAGAAGACGGGATCGGTAAATAGACATCAAAAGTTGAATTTCTGGTGGAGTAGTCATGATGAGGCCTTGCTGGAAAGACATGCATATGTTTACGAATTAAGCAAACAGTTTCTAAAATATACAAAGATGGAAGGGTTAAAATTTCGTGATCTTTAAAGTAACTTCTGCAATGGGTTGTTCTTCTGAGGCCAAACAGATATCTTATTGCTCTTTTTTGTAATTTGAAAATAACATCAAATTGGGCAGCTGTACTAGACCCCCAAAAAGGAAGACCATATCGAAGATGAGACTCGAATAAAGAAAAATATGTTATTTTAGAAGATGCTAAATTGAGTTCCTTCGAAACAGATCTTATGGCATAGTAGGCTGAGGCGAGTTTCTTACTTAACAAATCGATATGAAGGGACCATTTGAGGTTGCTGTCTAAAAGAATACCAAGAAATTTTACAGAATCAACGGTAGAGATCTGGCTGCTATTCACAAGCAGGGGTTGAAGAGCACCTTTATATGATAATTCTACCGTTTTATCCACGTTAAAGGAGAGTAAATTAGAGTCAGACGAGGTTTTTATCGTAAGAAGATCAGAAGTTATAGTTGCATGAAGAGTTGCAATAGTTGAGTTGCTCCAAGTGATTTATAATCAGCAAAAAGAAAAATTTTTCCATCGATTTTTAAATTAGTGATGTCATTTATAAAGATAAGGAAAAGTAGAGGACCCAATACTGAACCTTGTGGTACTCCACATACAATGTTTTTGAGACTAGAGTCAGTATCATTTGCTCTAACCAGTTGTTTCCTATTATCTAAGTAAGATTTGAACCAATTCAAAGAAATACCTCGAATTCCATAGAAATTAAGTTTTTTAATCAAAATGTTGTGATTTACACAATCAAAAGCTTTGAAATAGTCACAGAAAACAGTGGCAGTATAAAGATTATTGTTTAGTGCTTGGTAAACCTCGTGAAGTACAGAAAACATGGCATCAGTTGTACATTTATTAGTTAAGAAGCCGAACTGATTTTGTGATAAAATATTGTTATCAAAGAGAAAGGACATAAGTCGGGTTTTTATGAGCCTCTCAATAATTTTGGAGAATACCGGTAGTAGGGCAATAGGTCTATAGTTGCAGGCATTAGATTTTTCGCCACCTTTATGAAGAGGAATAATACTGGCTGTCTTTAGGCACTCTGGAAATTTACCGTTTTCAAAGGAATCATTAATTAGTGACATGAGGAGTTCTAACACATTATCTGTGAGATTTGAGAAGATTTTTATGGATAGTCCATCAGAACTACAAGATGATTTGCTTTTGATACTATTGATCGTTTGGATCAATTCAGATTTATAGATTGGTCTTATAAATAATGAATTCGGGACAATTTCTGAATTAGGGAGATAGGAAATGGGATCTTGTTGAGACTGAATAGTTGATGTTATATTTTTACTCACGTTAATGAAGTATTCGTTTAGATTTTCAGGGTTTGGAAGGGCAAATGTTTGAGCTGCGTGGGTTTTATTTCGAAGATCGTTTATTATGGACCAAGTTTCTTTTGCAACACTTTTGGAGCTTCCCAGACGATTTTGATAGTAGGCTTTTTTAGCTGATTTGATGAGTTTTAGGTATGTGACTCTGTAATTGGTGATATATTGAGTGACAGAGACGTTGGTAGTAAATTTCTTGATATAAAGTAGTGAACGCATATTTTTTGCTGATATGCGGATACCTTTGGTAGTCCAAGGTTTGCGACGTTTTGGCTTAATCGTAATTAAAAGAAATGCCTTATTGAAACAAGCTTCTCCAAAAAATCACTGAAATTATAGTCCACGTCCGTAGAAGGAAAATGCCAGTCAGAAGTTAAACATAAATTTTGGAATTTATGAAAATTTCGAGCGGAAAAAATCCTACCTAAACGTCGGGTTTTCGAGGAGGGTTTGCTGAAGATGTTAAATTTCGTATATACTGCTTCATGATCCGATAGTTCCGCATTAATAACTGTAGAGCAGACATCAAGGGGTGAGAAATCGGAGACAATATAATCAGTTATGGTAGATGTAGTTTTTGTAATCCTTGTAGGAGAATTAACGTGCATTGAGAGACCATATGATTCAAATATGTTGACCAAGAACATTTGGGTAGCACAAGCAGCAGCATAATTTATGTTGAAGTCTCCGCATAGAATTTTTCTGCTTTTGTGAGGCAAGTCATCTAACAAATTTAGCAGGTTCTGAAAAAATAGTTCCACGGAAGAGTCAGGTGATCATCTATAGATGCAAATAATGTAATGATTAAGATTTTTATTAAAAACTAAGGAAAATTCAAACAAGGCTTCATTCAACAAAAAGTCATATTTTGTTATCAGAGAAAAATCATTGTTCGCAGAAAGAATTAGGGTGCCTCCATGAGCTGAGTTTGGACGATCATACCTAGCAATTGTGGTATATTTCTCTACAAAAAAGGCTCGTTGTCTTCAAGCCAGTGTTCTGTAAAAGCAACTATCTGGGGAAATCCTAATTCCTCTAGAAACAAAAATAATTCGTCAGTTTTATTTCTTATAGAACGAATATTAATCAGAACCATACTAAAGTTGTCATCACTGAAATTATTCGAGGTTTCTAGTTCCTCAGAACACGTCGTATTATTTAAAAATTTCGTGTTGGAGAGCTAGTGGAATAATAATTTCGGTGACATTCCCTTGATTTTTGCAGGTGAATAATTCTTTCCGAAGTGAGAAAAGACCTAAAAGCAGCAAGATCAGCGTCTATCTCATCTGCACCAATTCCATAAGCATCGTTGAATTCTAGAAGAATTTTTCTTAGATCTTCACTCTTAGTCGGAAGTCCTTCGGAAGCCAGAAACAGTTTAACACTTGTGTTGGTATACCCATCATAAAATACTGATGCAGGTTGGTCGTGTAGAAAAGCAAGATGAAGTTTAATGGCCTTCAAGATATCCGGTTCCCTTAATCTGGCTAAAAGATATCGACTATTCGAGTTATTGGTCAATCTAACTCTTGGTGCGGTCAAAGGATCCAGATTTATCGATGGTTCTAAAGTATCCTTCTTAATGAAATTAATATGAGAACGGAAAGGATCTTTAGATTTGCAAATTGCAATGGCCTGCTTGTCTGTCAGTATATTTGTGGTCTCAACTTCATTCTTGTTGTTACTTGGAATGGTAATTGGATTTTCCAAGTTAACCGTGCTTCTAATGTTCTTCCGATTTATATTTGTCTCAGATGATGTCGTTGGTTCGGAGTATAAGGATTCTGTAGACAACTTAACGTTTACACCCGGTGGCCAAGTTTCTTTATTAAATAATAAGTCAATAGATAGATATATCCGAGATGAAAATAATAAAATACTAATTCACGAAAAGGATGTCAAAAAGAGATGGAGAAAGTATTTTGGCAGTTTATTAAATGAAGAATTTGACAGACAGCCTGTGGAGTTAACGGAGACAGTAACAGCAATAGTTACCAGAATAACAAACGAGGAAGTGGCTCAAGCGCTTCAAAAAATAAAGAAAGGAAAAGCAGTCGGACCAGATGATATTCCTGGGGAAGTATGGAAAACATTGGGAGAGACAGGAATAAGTTGGCTAGCAGGTCTATTTAATAGAATTATGGAAGTTGAACAAATGCCAGATGAATGGAGAAGCAGTATATTAGTACCTGTCTACAAAAACAAGGGAGACATACAACAATGCACAAACTACAGGGCTATAAAACTACTTAGCCACACCATGAAAATATGGGAGAGAGTAATTGATAGACGGATACGTGAAGAAACCGATATATCAGATAATCAATTTGGCTTTATGCAGGGCAGATCAACAACAGATGCAATTTGCATTGTAAGGCAACTGATGGAAAAATACGGGAATACAGAAACCAACGCTCATATGGTATTCATTGATCTTGAAAAAGCATATGATAGAGTTCCTCGAGAGATTCTGTGGTGGGCACTCAATAAAAAAGGAGTCCCTGGCGAATATGTAAAGATTGTGAGAGATATGTATGAGGGAGTAACGACTAGTGTTAGAACAGGTGTGGGAGAGACTGATAAATTTCAGGTGAAAGTAGGATTGCACCAAGGCTCGGTGCTTAGTCCTTATTTATTCTCATTAGTTTTGGACCAGATAACAGCGAAACTACAGGGTAGTATTCCATGGTGCCTAATGTATGCTGATGATGTAGTGTTAATAAGAAATAGTGAAAGAGACTCAGAACAAAAACTGGAACAGTGGAGACAAGCTCAGGAGGAAATAGGTTTAAAACTTAGTAGGACAAAAACAGAATGTTCATTTAAAGATGGAGTTACTACAAATAAAATGGTATCTTTGGATGGTGAAATGATTGTGAAAAGCAATAGTTTTAAGTACCTAGGATCGGTATTACAGAGTAATGGAGAAATAGATGGAGATGCATGCAGTAGAATTAGGGCTGGATGGATGAAGTGGAAAGAAGCGAGTGGTGTGTTGTGTGACAGAAAAATTCCAATGAAGCAGAAGGAAAATTCTAGAAAACAGCCATAAGACCGGCTATGATGCACGGAATTGAATGTTGGGCAGTGAAAAAGAAAGAAAAACAACGAATGCATGTGGCGGAAATGAGAATGCTTAGATGGATGAGTGGAGTGACAAAGAAGGATAAAATTAGAACTGAGTATATTGGGGGAAGTATAGGTGTGGCACCAATTGATGCCAAAATGAGAGAGCATAGGTTAAGATGGTTTGGTTATGTTCAACGTCGAGACGTTAATCACCCAATATGAAGAATAGCTGAAGTGCAGATTCCTAGAAGGAGTAGGAGAGGAAGACAAAAGGAGACCTGGGGGGAGACGATAAGGCAGGACATGTTGGTAAAGGGGATTAACATTGATATGACCCAAGATAGAATTGTGTGGAGAATTGCAATTAGGGAAGCCGACTCCACATAGGGATAAGGCAAAGAGAATGATGAAATGATGGTCCACGATTTAACACCATAAAGAGGACATAAGACCTAGCATCACAGAATTCTTACTCTTATACCAAGAGAGAGGTTGTGGCTCTTAAAGAAGACCCTCATCTGTTTAAAGGTGGATATGTCTGTTACGATGCGCGCTCTTATCTCTTGGTTGTTGGTCCATCCTTCATTTATGAGATCGTGCCGAGGTAGTTGTAGTGCGTCACTTCTTCTACAGGAGTTTGGTTGACGTAGAGTTGACTTTTTGTTATCTTTTTCCAGAGCTGGGCAATACCTGAGTACAAGTACCCGAATTTTGTACTCTAAGTATATTTGGGTACTCAGTACCCAGTATCCGAGTACATTTTCAATAAAGTACTCAGTACTCGTACCCGTAGCGTATGGGTAAAATACCCAGTACCCACGTTTATTATACGAGTACATTTTCCGAGTACTTTTTGCAAGTCTAAACTTGTCGCTGCATGTGGGAGAGCAAATTAATAGCAACACGCAAAAAAGCCGTTTTCAGTATCAGTCCATTCGCAAAGTCAAGCAAACGCCTATTCTCTTATGCCATAATAATTAATAGCCTTCAAGAAATGCTCTGAAGAACTGATGAAACTTTGAAAAATTAGTTATCTTAAAAGCCAATAAAATTAATCAGTGAGTGTGAGTGGTGTTATACTGATTATAGTAAAACCTGTATTTACCGACCACCTGCCAAAATCGGCCACCTGTACTTATGGCCGGTTTCAAAATTCCCCAAACCAATTATATGTGTATTCCCGTATTTATAACCTGCTATTTACGGCCACCTTTATAATACGGACGCGGCCAAATAATCACATATTTTTAAAGCCTATTTTATAGAAATTGAATGTGAATGTCGGCCAAAATAATTTTGTTAACATAATTTTGTCTATTTGTTGATGGAAATTCCCAGTACTATTTATTAGGACCTATTGTATCTACCTAAACAGGAGATTAAATAACCTGCATCGGGTCGGTGGTCACAAGTTTCTTAAAATCCTGTAATAAAATATCATAAAAGCGTTGTAAAGGAGAAACCTTTGTCACTATTTTTATAAGTATGATTTAAATTCACAAAAGTTTGCTGAAAAATATGGTGTAAAAACTCAAATTATCAAATGGATATAAAAAAATAAAAGTAAGTTGAAAAATTCTTTAAAAAAGCTTAACATCAATCTGTTTGTTTTTCGTAGTATAGTATGTACCAGTGGCGGCTCGTGGCCTTGGAAACAGGGTCGGCAAGGTTATTTTTTGTCTCCTCATACAGGTATACCATCAAACTAAAAGGCTTACATCATCATAGGAGATTTTGTTGTTTTTTTTATTTGATGTACTTGACATTCTCTCTTGTTTCATGGTTTCGACAATACGTGTTGATTCTTTTAAGACAAGATAAATCCCGTTTATTTGAGGCAGAAATTGGTGGTAATAAGAAAATTGATGAACAGTTTGTTGTAATGAATTGCAGTACTTACTACATAGAATTATACATACATATTTTGTAACTTATCCCACTTTCTGAAAATATTTGGATCGGCATAATTTTTAAGTACCTAACTTGTAATAATAAATATCTTGGAAATTCTTTGGCAAAGGGAACTTTTAAATTTTGAATCGTAAAAGAGGTCAAAAATTTACAAATCTTCAAAATTCGAAAAAAGAGTATCTATTTGCATATATTAGTAGGTATCCAAAATTTCAAGATATACCTACTCGTTTTTCGAGATATCTATCATGTCGGTGTCTTTTTTGCGATGGTTCGAAAATATCAAGCGAATCCAAAACGTCACTGCATATATATTGGAAACTACTATCATTACAGAAATCTCTGAGATTTTGCACCAGCTTTCGTATTCTATTTTTGGAATTAATAATGTCAGTTAACTGATTTTGAACAACAATGAATATCTTGGGCCAACTCTGTCTTAAAAATATTTAAAAGAATATTAAAAGAGTAATCATTTAATAAAGTTATCAAACCGATTGCTTCACGGATCGAGGTATGGCCGCTTTCAAAATCGTCGCCTTCGATAATAAAATCAAAAACTTTCAAAAGCCGTTCACGAAAATCTGCTACAGTTACTAAAACTACTAGAGATAATCTGCTTAGATAAAACTAACCGAGATTTAAAATTTCATCGCGTCTGACAAACTGTTCGCTGTTTTTTCGAAACAAATTTGTTCTAAAGCAGTAATCCGTGAGCTAAACTGTCAGGAAAAGACGATATTCTTTATTTTTTTAAACGTATCGTGCAAAACTATATTCATTATATGCGCATCATAGTATAGTGAGTAAATAAAGCTTGCGATACAATAGTTTTAACTTTTGCCTGGAGACCATTCAATTCACCACACATCACAGCAACGCCGCGCCGTCATAGGATTGCCCCAGTTTGCCCTACCAATTTATTTTAGATATCAAAAAATTTTAATCTGTTCTTTTAAATACCAAAAATATATTCTGCCTTATTGCTTTTACTCACTTCTCTAAAACATAAAAACCTCTCATAAATATTACCACGTAACGCGTATCGAACAACAATAACGGATAATTGTGAATGACATGATAATCAGAAGTTTCATCTACTTCCAGCGAAAAGCAAATAATGGTTTTCTAAATCTCAGATTCAATAACGTTATTCAAAATGTAACTATTTGATTATATGGATTAGTTCATTCTGTGTTACGAATACACTTTCAGAAAGTAAATATTTCTAAAACAATTTTATTAATTCTCTATAATTACTTTGATTTTTAATAAATGCTTCGATCCATCATGTCCACTAAATGATAATTCCTGACAACTTAAAAAAATTACAATATCAAACGACGTAAAACGGCGTGATTATTTTTGACAATTTCTGCCGATGGGATGCTCAAAATGAAACACCGACCGGCAGATTTAAATGTGCCGTACCTGGCCGCTTAATGCCCAAGGAGAGAATGTATCTATGTTCGCCTTCGCTTGCTCATCGACTTATTATTTCGTTGAGTTTTACGTGTAAATCGTCAAGCTACGGATGAGTTGGGTACGGCTAGCCGAAAAGTCAGATGAATGGTTCGGATCATTCATTTTTTGAGAAGTCTGTTATGCGCAGGGATCACTTAACGCTTGGATTGATCAAATCCTTTTAAAAACCATGAATAAAATTTAGTCTGTATTATCTGACAGATTTTTTTTACTTCACAGATACAAATATTAAAAAAAAATTATATGTATAAATGTGTGGGTCGGCACTGCCGACCCTGCCGACCCTGACCGGCCGCCACTGGTATGTACCTACCTAGTTTTGTTCTATAATAGGATATTAAAGTAGTTTTAGTAGTTTCCGTTTATGTATAGAATTATATTTGCTTTTATTAACAAAATAAACAAAGTTGCAATTATCTTTTATGCATTTGTGGACTAAAAATCTGGAAATACCGGCCACCTTTCTATATCGGCCAATAGTTCCTTCATTTTAGTGGCCGTTACTGACAGGTTTTACTGTAATAAATGATCAATTTTCAAAATTCTTATTTTTTTATTTAAGTCGGAATTGTACGTTATTTTATGTTTTCATGACTCATAAATAAATATGTTTAGAGAGGCAGAGATAATTATTACCTTGTTACCTTTTTCGGGTTCTATATTCAAATGTACTCGAAATAAGTACCCGAGAAATTCGGGTAATGGCACTTTAAGTATTAAACTCTGTACTCTGTACTCGTTCCTCAAATATAAAAAGTACCCGGTACTCTGTACCCGAGTACAATTTACCAGTACCCGGCCCAGCTCTGTCTTTTTCTTGCTAATGATAATAAGCTTTGTCTTCTTTACATTTATATTGAGTCCATAATATTGTTGACTGTAATTGATTTTGTGCATAAGGGCTTTGTGGGTCTTTTAGGCTGTCCGAAAATACTATGGTGTCATCTTTATATCTGATGTTGTCAGGTGATGTTATATCTGGTGATGTTTAGTATAATATCTTTTTCAGTTTACTGCAACGCTTCAAGGGGGCTAACAATTATTAATATCTACAAAAATCCTAACGAGTAGCTGATCTCCCTTCTGTATACATATTGAAGACTTTAACAACCGCCGTGAAGGTTGGAACTACGCCACTAATTAATAACGACTCAGGCAACTCCCTAAATGAATGGCCTCAACTCAATAAACTCCAACTAGCCTGTGATGCAAAGGATTTAGGCATTTTAATCAGCTGTCTGGGGAAAGATACAAATTTTGATTTATGTTTTGTAAGCCGAAATAATCAAGACAAAATCCTGCTTGGAAAAAGTCCATAACAAGTTTCCTCGCCATGCCCTCACCCACACCACCAACCTGTTCCCTAAAAATGGGGCTGGAAATTCTAATAATTACATCCGTACCTAGATCCCGTTGGAAGTTTAACAAGACTGATTGGAATTTTAAAAAAGGAATGGAACGAGAATGTAATCATCAAGCTACCAAAAAGGGAGATATTAAACAAAGTGAAGCCAGAGCTAGACAAGAACAAAGTAACACATTTGAACTCTAACAATTATCTTGGAACAATCTAGCCAATGGCAAAGAAATATAAGTTTAATGTTTATTGACTCCGAAAAGGCCTTCCGTAGTACTTATAAACAATGAACAAATGTGAAATACTCTAAAACTAAATGGACTACCGATGAATTATATCAACCTGATCAGATTATTCTACAAGGGATACAGAGCCAGACCGGAACATGCGGGAGAAATGGTAGAAGATTCGGGAGAACTTTACAAAGTGATAACGGATTGGATCCAGTGGCGTAGCTGAAGATTGGGGGCCCTCCCGCGGCAATTTTTGTGGGGCCCCGTATTATAAACATAACGACAACTAATAACAGTATAATTACTAAAATATATGTAAATGGCACTATTTGGCCTTTATTTTTAATAAGTCTACATCAGTTAGTCTTAATAGATTTTTTTGGGAATAGACATGAAAACCTATTATACATGTCTCTTAATCCGACAAACCTATTAGTAAGTTGTTGTAACATTTTATTTTACATTGAAAACATTAACATCAAAACTTTTTTTTCTATAAGTTATTTTTTCGTCGCAACTGAGCTCATCGTAAAATTTTTTTATACACTTTATCCGTTTCTTTTTAAATTTCGATATAATACCCCACTATTCTGCTATTCCTGCTGCTACTGCTAAAGTTTCGGAAAACGAATTTCTCGAAGATTATCACGAGTTTTTCCAAAAAGGTGAAGGGTGACCGTTACCTCCGCCGTTTCAGATTGAAAAAGTTTTGATGTTAGATTAATGAAGTTAAGTATTTTAGATTGAATAGTAATTTTAACAGCAAATTCAAAATTATTCATATGCTGTAATAATGCATTAACTTCTAATTTTTGATCGCTTTTAGATACCAATGAAAAGCTCGGCGCAAAGCCATAACAGCATCATGTCTGGTCTGGATGACCACCGGGTTCCACATAATCTCTAAGTGTTGGCAAACGCGATGAATATAAAGATATAATACTACAACTACATAGTACATCTCATCTTCTAATACTGGCACTAAAAAACATATAATCTCTTAATTATATCGTAAAAAAACAACTTCTGTACACCAGCAACGGCATCATTCAAAAATAAGTTTAGATTATGGGATGTAATACAATAAACATAGAAAGCTGTTTTTTCAATGTCAGTTATGCGCCTTTGTACGCCTGAATATACACCACTCATAACGGTTGCCCGATCATACCCCTTTCCTCTACAGTTGTGTATGGAAAGGTGCTTTGATTGTATAAATTTTAAAAGTTTATTTACAAGACCTTCTGCACTTTGGTCCAATATGCGAATAAATCACAAAAAACTTTCCACAACTTCTTGTTGGAAGGTGAATTATTTTTATCGCAAGTTATTTTTACATACCGGAAAACAAAACTAAGCTGATCGTGTTTTGAAACATCTTGAGTGGTATCAAGAATTATTGAATAAAAACAACTTTTTTAATTAAATTAATCAATTTGTTTTCAGTTCCTTGAGCCAGCAAATTTATAACTTCGTTTTGAATTTGGGGGCTCAAATCCGGATCATATTTAGCTAGTAAATAAACCTCCTACAAAAATTACCTTTTTGTGATTCACTTTCATATAAACTACCAACATGTCCACGAAACGCTAAATTGCAAGCGGAAATAGTTAGTGTTAGGTCTATTACCCGCTTCATTACTTCCTTCCAAATTTCCTATTTTGATGCTTATTAGGAAAATATGTTTTGGTCCCCAATTTAAAGAATGTAGTAGTATTTAGCATGAAGGCTTTAAGGTTCCCCTCCCAACGTCGGGGTCCCCCCGCCTTGCGGGCCCTGCGGGCCTGTCAGCTACGCCACTGATTGGATTATGGAGAAAGTAAGCGATAAAAAACTGGTGTTAGGTGAAACTTGCAAAATCATTTGGAGGATTGGTGTTAACAGATATAGAAAAAAGAATAGTAAAGTATAGTGCTCTAAATTTTATATTTAATGACCCGATAATTTTGCATTTTGCTATCGACAGTAGTATACAACTAAAATTTAACGTGAAGTACACTCCCTGGTGTAGTTGGTACCTATATTTTAATAAAAATTAAAAATTTTTAAGAATACAAAAGGATTACGTTTAAAACGTTTTCGGACTTATCAGTCCATCATCAGTGAACCTAAAAGTAAGTAAGTAAATTTAGGTTCACTGATGATGGACTGATAAGTCCGAAAACGTTTTGAACATAAGTAATCCTTTTGGATTAAAAAAAATTTAAATTTTTATTAAAATATACCAACTACACCTGGGAGTGTTTTACTTCACGTTAAATTTTATTTAACTAGATGGTATACAGCCAACCTTCGGGTATTATCCCGTTTTATTTAGTATACAATAGGGTGGGTCGAAAAAAAATAATGTTTCATTTTTTAATCGCTATACCGCGGAAAACTTGCCTTTGGGGTATATAAGTAAAATGCAAAGTAAAATAAAGTTATATATTGAACCCCCAGCTAGCGCATCATACTTAAAATTTAGTTTTTTTTTTCAGAAATCAAGACATTTTTCAATTTTTTTACAATCTTTAGCCAATAATATTTGAACGTGTTATAGTGAAAACTGTTTAGTTAATAGTTTAATAAAAAATAGGAAATAAATTTGAAACAGACAATATCTTTTAATTTTCGGTAGCGCAAAATACTCAAAAAGTGTTAAAATTCACATATTAGCACCTTAAAAAAAGGTTTAGTCTAGTATGTTGTGTTGGGTGTTAATAGCACAATCCATTTTTTGTTCTTTTATTTTACACCCCATTTAATTGGAATAGAATTATTATAGTGTGTTTAAAGTTATAAAGGATATAAATAAAACAATTTATAATTTTAATAACATGTTTAATTCAAACAAAAAAGAAACCAAATTGTAGCCAAACAATGTCAACAAATTAAATGAAATTTTGACTTTAGAAAGAGTCTTTTACTAACTATTTCTGAGTGGGTACGTTGAAGCTGCGCTTGCTGTCATACTTTGGCATCGAAGCTCTGGATGCTACGGCAGATCTTATGAAACCATCTCGTTCCTAACCCCTAGGAGGACTAGTTAATCGCAATCTTTTGAGTAAAGATGAATAGTATCTTCTCTAGAGATAAGTTGTGCGATAAAGTCAGGCAACTGCCCTGTGGACTTATATGTTCGAGAACCGAGTCCACTTTCCCACTCTCGATGGTTGACTACAGCTAACAGAGTTTTGAGACAGTATGTAAGTGTGGAAACGCCTTCAGTTGAACATAAATAATTGTTAGTATCCTTCATTCTTAAATCATACATGCCTGTATGGTTCAAAATAAAGTACAGCAAATACATAACAGATGGATCTGAACACGTTTTTGAGGCTATCAAATCAACCAGATCTCTACCAGAGAATTTGATTATAAAGTAGTTGATCCTGTAATCGAAAGAAATGCATTTTTCCCACCCAGAAAATTTGCTACTGAGGATGATAGTGGATAAAAGGAAGCACATAAGAGAATTAGGATTCCGAAGAATAATCAAAGCAAGGATGTTAGCTACAGAAACAGAAACAATTAGAGTTTTTCGACCTCCAAAAATCAACTTTCATGCGACTGACTATACTGAATTAATTGATTGGAACACCACTGAAATTACACCACCATCACTGTTACGGAGAGTCTCTGATGATGAAGTTTGGGCTAAAATCACTGCTGGTGAAACACCCCAGGAATGGAACTTTGGAAAATTTCCATGTCATACTCAAGCCGTGGAACGCTGCGTCAAGTTAGTGACTGAAGCATCTAAAAAAGTCGTCGGTGCTAAGTAATGAGATGGTTTCATAAGATCTACCCATGGTACAAAGACGCCAGGTACGATATTGCGCATGCGACTATCAGCTGATCGCGTTCTGTCGACGTCACAATGAGAGTAGCCGCTGTTGGAATACATATGTTTATATGGGAGTTTTATCGATTTTTTAGCTTTTGATGAGATTTTTGTGAGATTTAAGTTGATTAGTAGGCTTGTTAGTGTGAAAGAATTATTATTTACTCCTTAATGTATTGTCTCCAAAATTAGTTTATTTAAAAAACAACTGAAGGGTATCTTAAAATAAGTTTGTTGTAGTATATTATTCTGAGAGTTTTGATAGTTTAAAATTTATTGTTTATAAAGTAAAGCTTTCTTAAAACTTTTGTAAATGGATGCCGTTAATAAAAATAAATAATGTACAAATTATTTTTGAAATTTCAATCGGTCGACAAATTATTGAATTTTACAGAAATTATTGAAATTTAAAGATGGATAACTATATGTATAATGTAAATATTGATTATTTGATATACTATATAAATTATATCCAATGTTCTTAATTACACTTTACGCTATATATGTCGGTATATACGTACTCAATATTTTTCCTATGCTAAATAGTTCAAATTTCAAAATTGCTGTGGTAAGTATTTTATATTGAAGACCAAATAATAATTATTTATTCATCAAATTTTGCCCTAACAAAATTTTGACATAAATACATATCAGTATTATCAATAGTGCCGACTGGACGTTATTAGATAAAAAATAAATATCATCTTACAGTGACTCAACCCCGGCTGGACATTGGGCAATAAAAAAGGTTACCTACTTAGATACTGTCACATGTATATACTTACTGCCATTTTAGTCCAGAGAAATAAGATTTTTGTCCGGACACTTGAGCAGCCAGGTTGCAAATGGGTTTTTTGGATACTATATATACCTAATACATTATAAATACAAAAATGTCCGTCACAGCTCGGACGAGAAATTTAGTTATTAACAAATAGGGGTCAAAAAATGGCAGTTTTTTCGTTTAAATCGCTACAGGTAAAATAGGGTAATTAAATATCTTCCACTTACACGTGGATTGACCAAGTCTCCGTAGGGGCCTAAAGAAACCTCTAGAAGAATTGGTGCTAAAATTGCATCAACTGGATACTATATTTAATAATTTTAATGGGTCTGGACTTCAGTTAAAGTCAGGGAAAAATTATTTGCAAAGACTTATTGATTTGTCTGAAAAATTTGAATGTGATTACAAAACCAAACACCTGTTTTTTTCGGCCGTGCATGTATTGTAGGATTAAGAAATTAAACTTAACACTTAAAGAAAATATGAGAAATAAGATAAAATTAAAGAAAATTGTAACTTAGTCTTGTGTTTTATTTGTTTTGTGATTTTGTTTCACACCATTAATAATCAATTATTTTCATCTGTTTACGTGCAACTAAATGAAGGCTCGATTCATAGGCGCCCATACATATGGGTAGGGGGGCCGTGACCCCCCATGGCTTTTTGGGTGCTTTAAACTATATTGTCATACAAAGTATACAAAATGTAATGTGTAACATCTTCAAGTCTAGCCCCCCACAAAATTTTAATAGGTACGCCCATGGCTCGATACCCTCCGTAACACTGGCCCCAAATAAGACAAGCCAATCAAAAACAAGCTCGTAAAATTTATTTAAAAAGCGACGAATACAAAAAAAATTTTGAATATACATCACAAAATTATTTTAGTTCATTGTGTTGTTAATTAATTTTTTAAATCAAAATAGTAAAACACCTACATTTCAATAAATCCTAAATAGTTAAACAGAAATTATATTAACCTATTAAAATGACCCTTTATGACCAATTTAAGCCTAATTGTGCTCCGAGCGCTAATTTTTTAAATGGGGAATATTTAAAATCACTCATTGTGACGTCATGCGCGAACTCATCCGAATTTCGGATATTCCGGCTATCGTACCTGGCGTCTTTGTACCATGAGATCTACCGTAGCATCCAGAGCTTCGATGCCAAAGTTTGACAGCAAGCGCAGCTTTAACGTACCCACTCAGAAATAGTGAGTAAAAGACTCTTTCTAAAGTCAAAATTTCATTTAATTTGTTGACATTGTTTGGCTACAATTTGGTTTCTTTTTGTTTCAATTAAACATGTTATTAAATTATAAGTTGTTTTATTTATATCCCTTATAACTTTAAACACACTATAATAATTCTATTCCAATTAAATGGAGTGTAAAGTAAAAGAAAAAAAAAATGTATTGTGCTATTAACACCCAACACAACATACTAGACCACACCTTCTTTTAAGGTGCTAATATGTGCATTTTACCAATTTTTGAGTATTCTGCGCTACTGCAAATTAAAAGATATTGTCAGTTTTCACTATAGCACGTTCAAATATTATTGGCTAAAGATTGTAAAAATAATTGAAAAATGTCTTGATTTTTGAAAAAAACTAAATTTTAAGTACGATGCGCTAGCTGGGGGTTCAATATATAACTTTATTTTACTTTGCATTTTACTTATATACCCCAAAGGCAAGTTTTCCGCGGTATAGCGATTAAAAAATGAAATATTTTATTTTCGACCCACCCTAGTATACAACTCTTTCCATACAACACACAAGCAAAGCGGTTCTAAATTTTTTTATAGATAGTAAATAGTGGTCATTCGAATACACAAAAATATAAATTTGTAAGTTTGCAAATATTTTGATATGTACCATTATCAATTAGTTTATTTTCAAATCTGAATGAGCCAACCGGATGAACCGTCTCCGGCAGTTTGGGAGATAGTACCTTTCATTGATAATGTTGCTTTAGCTTAGTCGCAAATAATGTTTATTTATTTTCTGTCGTAGGTGCGAGATGCAATTCATATAAAGAATTATTTTTACAATATAAAAACATAAATTTTAAAATGTATAAGAGCAATGTTTTTACTTTTTCGAAAATTTTGGGGGAGGTCTACCGGTTTCTCCCAAATTTTAGTATGTTGTTTTCCTACAAGAAAAATGGCTCTCTGAATTTTTTCAGATTTTTTTGACCTCAGGCGGCCATTTTGTGAGCCTTAAAAAAACCAAAAAATAACAATTTTAACACTTTTTGAAGAATTATTTTCAAGGGTCCCTTTTCACAGAAAATGATTTTGAAAACGTCATACTTTATCTACTGATGTCTACTTTTAACTTGAATTTTTTCAACTCTTGTCAAACGTCAAGGCGCCATTTTGGTAAAAATTAAAGTAGACCCACCTTTTAGCAAAAATTACCATATTCAAACAGCTATAAAACAGCTTTTAAGTAACGCAGCTATACTTAGGTAGTCACTAGCCGAAAGATCTAAAAAACGTCTACAATTTTGTTTTATAAAGTTTTTTTCGTGCTTCACAATTTTTCAAGCTACGGTCGTTTAAAAAGTGATCTTTTTACAAAAAACGCGTATTTTCGCATTTTCAAAGAGGTGCAACTTTTTTCTGCCAACTTCGAATTGCACAAAAATTTTTTTGACGGTAGTTTTTAAGATATATTATAAGCTTCTAAGGAAATTTCTTTGGCTATTTGCTTTTAGATCCTTCGACTGAACCTCTAAAAATAGATTTAATTCTAAAAAAAGCGAAAATTTGTATTTTCGAGGCTTGGAAACTTATATAAGTAAGTTATCATTTTTGAGGTTGACCTACCTAAATATTCAGTTTTAAGATTCTGGTAAAAAATGGAGGCCTATTTAAATACAGAGCGTTGTTTTTTAATTTTTAATTATTCGCGTCTCCTCGTATATTAAGCCGCCGCTCCCATTCTCATAATAATAAATAATTAAAAAACAACGGTCTATATTAAAACAAGGCCAGATTTCTCACCAGAATCTTAAAACTAAGTATTTAAACTTCAATGTAGGCAGTTAGCAACCTAAAAAAATGCAATGTACATTATGAATTTTCAAGCCTAGAAAATGCGTATTTTCGCATTTTTCAGTTTTACACCACTTTTAACTCGAAAACTATCAACTTTAGAGAAAAATGAGAAGAGACCTTTTTTGTTTAGAATGATCCAAAAAATCTAAGAAAATATTTTTGGAGCCAAAAGCAGTTATCAATTTTTTCATACAGGAACGGTCTCACAATATCGACTATACTTAATTAAATCTTAAAATTGTCATAACTTTGCTTTCGTAAACGGTAGGGACTTCTTTCAGAGCTTAAAATAAAGGTGTTTTTTTTTTACTTCCATAATTCATGATGTATGGAGGGGATAAATAGCCCCTGCTTTAGCGGGGTAGGTCAACAGGTTAAGGTATATTAGCTCACAAAGGTATCAAAATTCGCGATTTTTTAGAGGTTCAGATGAAGGATTTAAAAGCAAATAGCCAAAGAAATTCCTTTGGGACCTTATAATATATGTTAAAAAGTACCGTCAAACAAATTTTTGTGCAATTCGAAGTTGGCAGAAAAAAGTTGCACCTCTTTGAAAATGCGAAAATACGCGTTTTTTGTAAAAAGAGCACTTTTTAAACGACCGTAGCTTGAAAAGTTGTGAAGCACGCAAAAAACTTTAAAAACAAAATTATAGACGTTTTTTAGATCTTTTGACTAGTTACTACCTAAGTATAGCTGCGTTACTTAAAAGCTGTTTTATAGCTGTTTGAATATGGTCATTTTGGCTACAAGCATAGAGTTAAATATTAGCATAGAGAGAGTGTCATTCAGAGCGAAGTGACGACACCATCTTTTTTATTTGGATTAGTGCTGTTTCACTCTTACGCATAGTAAAGCTGCTACAGTTGTCCTCCTCTTCCGTGCCTATATTCACACTGAATGTCATTATAGATTCTCGATACAATGTGTTAGAAGGAGATGCAGCAAACCAGTCCCTGAGATCTTGTCGTCAGGAAGCGCGGAAGGTAGGCTCCCTCTATGTTAATATATACCTCTATGGCTACAAGGTGGGTCTATTTTAATTTTTACCAAAATGGCGCCTTGACGTTTGACAAGAGTTGAAAAAATTCAAGTTAAAAGTAGACATCAGTAAATAAAGTATGACGCTTTAAAATCATTTTCTGTGAAGAGAAACCCTTGAAAAAAATTCTTCAAAAAGTGTTAAAATTGTTATTTTTTGGTTTTTTTAAGGCTCACAAAATGGCCGCCTGAGCTCAAAAAAATCTGAAAAAATTCAGAGAGCAATTTTTCTTGTAGGACAACAACATACTAAAATTTGGGGGAAATCGGTAGACCTCCCCCCAAAATTTTCGAAAAAGTAAAAATATTGGTCATAAACATTTTCAATTTCTTTGCAACACGAAAATGCAGCAGCTGCATAATACTCTGGTTAAATCGGAGAGTGCAGGAAGAGTCTATACCGGTTTCGGAGGTTTTTCCTCGTCATCAGTAGTCCCATATCCTCTTTTCTCCGATTTCCCCAGGTATCATACTTTGGCCCAAATTTTCTTGTGCATAGATTTTCATTACAGTGAATAGTTAGCGAGATATAGCTGTTTAAAACCTCTATTTACGAGCAAACACCCCCTTATCGAGCCCTTTAAACCCACCCCAATTAAAAACTAAGGTATCTTACGGAATTTAAATAGTCTTATAGCTCTTCAAAAATCCTACAAAATCATTTTTGAAAAAACTTTTTATCGCCAAAAATAAAGTAGTCTAGTCGCCAGAGGGGTCACCGTGTCATATTCAATTCTGATGGACAAACTCAACGGTTTCTTATGGATTTTTGGCTGCTGATTACGAATTTCGAGGGGGGATTTCGATCCGAGTGGTCAAAAAATTGTTATAAACAATTTAATTGTTTATAAATTGTTTATAAGGCTCTGGCTCATAAACTAAAAGAGATAAAAAAAATGTTTCAAATAAAATTTGTTCCTTAATAAAAAACGAAGAAAAAACCGTTTACTAAACTTAAATCTAATAATTAGAACTCAAGATATTGTAAAATTAGTGCACAATGCAAATTGCAAATTGCAAAATAAGTATTTTTCGAAGCTTTATCGATCGTAACTCGGCTTCTACGCATGCAAATAAGTCTTAGACGGCGTCGTTTTAAAACTTAATTAACAAGCTTCTAAACAAAGTTTGTTAAATTACTTGATCTTCATTTGTTTTAAAGTTATACCCGTTTGAAGTTACAATTTTCTTAAAAATATTGTACATTCATTTGTTTATAAGGGTTCCAAGCAAATTTGAGCTATAAACATTTATACCTTAATGAACAATAATGATAGAAAAACTCAAAAGGAACAATTTGAGGTTACGAAAATGTTCATAAGTTTATTTTTGGCCAAGATGTCGATATTTGAATGGCCCGAGCTATGAGGCTCACCGCGTAAAGGTTCACGCGCTAACTTCTCGATGCAAATTATAATTTCTATGTTTACATACGTTATCTTCATTTTTCATTTTTGAAGATCCTAATAAAATTTCATCATATAATTCTTATAATTAAATCATCATACTGTACCTCGTATCACCTTTCATTCTATTTACATTGTCTTCTATTTTTTGCACTAAATGAGAAAAAAAAACATTAAAAACTAATATTTCAGAATTATAACTAAAAAGTAAGTTAATATTGTTTATTATTACTATTTTTACAACCATTTTTTTCATGCATCTGCAAATCTGCATAGAGATATACAGGGAATATCAGCTTTTTTACATCTGCATAAGTTAGCGAAATTTTAACAGTTACATGGTGGTACAAGTCTGTTCTTGTAGGCAGTAAAACTAAAACTTTTTGAGGCTTCAGAGTCTAATTATCTATGTGATATCCATATAAAGTGGATCTAGTTCTTTTGCAGCATCATCAAGCCCCGTCAATTGTGCCGCCACATCATAAATGCTCGTTTTATATGCAATGATGATGCGTAGAAGCCGAGTTACGATCGATAAAGCGTCGAAGAATACATACTTACTTGACTGTGAGCCAATCTTGCGCCTCATAGCGCGCCATTAAAATATCGACATCTTAGCCAAAAATAAACTTACGAACATTTTCGTAAGCTCAAATTGTTCCTTTTGAGTTGTTTTATCATTATTGTTAATTAAAGTATAAATGTTTATAGCTCAAGTTTGCTTGAAACCTTTATAAACAAATTAATGTACAATTTCTTTAAGAAAATTATAACTTCAAACGGGTATAACTTTAAAACAAATGAAGATCAAATAATTTAACAAACTTTGTTTGGAAGCCTCTTAATTAAGCTTTAAAAGGACACCTTATAAGGCTCATTTGCATGCGTAGAAGCCGAGTTACGATCGGTAAAGCTTCGAAAAATACTTATTTTGCAATTTGCAATTTGCATTGTGCACTAATTTTACAATATCTTGAGTTCTAATTGTCGGATTTAAGTTTAGTAAACGGTTGTTTCCTCGTTTTTTATTAGGGAACAAATTTTGTTTGAAACTTTTTTTTTTCTCTTTTAGTTTATGAGCCAGAGCCTTATAAACAATTTATAAACAATTAAATTGTTTATAACAATTTTTTGACCACTCGGATCGAAATCCCCCCTCGAAATTCGTAATCAGCAGCCCAAAATCCATAAGAAACCGTTGAGTTTGTCCATCAGAATTGAAAATGACACGGTGACCTCTATTTGGCGCCTAGACTAAAGGAGCTATGTTTATAAAAGGATTTTTTTTTCGAAAAATTCGAATAGTCCGCTTATAGAGCATTTTCAATGTATACAGTGATGAGCACACTAATAACCGGCAAAATAACGCAAAAGATGGAAAACATATTAAGTTGTGAGATAAAAAGAGATGAACCTACTAGAGGTGTTAAATTTAGCGTTAGTAACTTATAAACTAACATTATATTTATTGTTTCCCACCTTTAGACGTATCGGACGAGTTTGAGAAATGCCACTGTCACAGTGACAGTTTTAGTTGAAATACTATCTGATACGTCTAAAGGTGGGAAACAATCAATGTAATGTCAGTTTATATGTTACTATCGCTAAAGTTAACATCTCTACTAGTTTTATTTCTTTTTATCTCACAATTTAATACGTTTTCCATCACCAAACCCCAATTAAGAGGGTTGACGCAAAATTTCGGCTCTAACGCTTTTTAAATGCATTCATTTTTTTTTCGAATCCTGAGAAAAATAATAAGTATTTTAAGAGATAGAAAGATTACGTTATTACCGAGGGCCGTAAGTTCCTGAAAACTTATATAATGTTTATTTTAATAATGTACAGTTGTGAAAAAAAGAGAGAAAATTGAGTGTGACTTTTAATTTTAAATATCTCATTCAAAAGAAACTTTTTGGTTATTCTAAGGAACTTTCAGCTCTAGGTAATAATGTAATCTTTCATTGTGCGTTTAAATTTTTAAAAATGTTTATTGGTTTTCTCATGATTCTAAAAATATGAGTGGCATTTAAAAAGCATTGGAGCCGAAATTTTGCGCCTGCGCCCTTAAAGTAATGAAAAGGACGAAGACTACAAAAAGATTACACGAAGACTATTCTGGTTTTTGGTCCATTCTTCACTCGTTATGATGACGAGGTAGCTGTAGTTCATCCCTCTTTCTACTAGGGTTTGATTGATATAGATTTGATCTTCTGATATCTTTTACATATCTTCTATATATACAATAATTCACAATTTTGGTATATTGATGAAAAGCAGTAGGTTTGAAGGATATTATATGTACTAGCTGTCTAGTTTATAATAGATGCATTTGTATCATTGTATCAGTTAATAGACGTTTCTTTGTAAATATATTAGGGTAAATTAATACATATGGGATACGGGCCCTCTCAAAATATAAAAAAAACTTCCCCATTTTTCTCTGAATTAATTATTTTTCCAGAGGCAACTTATCCGGTATTTCACCGGTTATTGCTTTAAAAAGAAACAAGCTGAAAATGCGAGCATTATCATAACGAAAACTTTGTTTATATACGTATTTAAATTCATAATATGGAAAATTGCTATTACGAAAAGTTGTTTAGAATTAAAAGTTATGTTTTAATGTGCAAATATATCATTCTAATTTAAATGTTGTGAACTACACTGCGCGTCATAGAAAACGGGCACTCCAAAAAATGGGTCATTTTTCATGTCTCGTATCTCGTAAACCTGTGGTTCGCTTTAATTAATTTTTTCAATATCTTATGGCTTTATTCTTTAACAATATCGCTGTATATAGTAATAATGTTGTTGCTAAACAGGTAAATTTTCATTGTATACCTACCGGATGTACCAATCAAACTGTGTTTTTTCCTTAAAATTTGCAACACCCTGTGAAATATTCTAGTATTTATAAAACACTGAAATTAAAGCCCTACAATAGCCTCAGGTTTTCTTAACATTCTGTTTCATGATTCATTCGCTTATGTTGGATAGTACAAAATTTATTAGGTACTTTAATAATTAGGCATGGTCTTTATCAGTACAGGGTGTTTCTAAATGCGAGAACCAGTGCGACCAACTTTAAGGGGTAATTCTGCATTAAAAAATAATGACAGTTTGCTCTACAATCGTATGCCCGCAAATACTTCGTTGCCGAGATACGGGATGTTGAATTTTTTCTTACAAATTGACGATTTATTTATTGCTTAAAAATTGGTTGAGATATGCAAATAAAATTTGGTGGGTTTCATGACGTAGTTATTGCACATTTTTTGACATACAATTAAAAATTTTATATTCACCATTGGCCTGCATACGTGAATATAAAATTCTTAATTGCATGTCAAAAAATGCTCAATAACTATTTCTTAAAATCCATCAAATTTCATTTGCATATCCCAACCGGTTTTAATGCAATAAATAAATAGTCGGTTTGTAAGAAAAAATTCAACATCCCAGAGGCGAAGCACTTGCGGACATATGTTTATAAAGCAAATGGTCATTATTTTTTCATGCAGAATTACCCCTTAAAGTTTGTCGTACTTATTTAGAAACACCCTGTACTGATGAAGAACATGGCTTGTTGTTAAAGTACCTAACTTTTGTATTATCCAATATAAGCGAATGTATCAATAAACAGAATGTTAAGAGAACCTGAGGTTATAGTTGTATTTTAATTTCAGTATTTTATAAATGTTAGAATATGCCACAGGGTGTTGCAAACTTTGAGGAAAAGACACAGTTTGATTCGTACACCCGGTATACAATCAAAATTTACGTGTTTAGCAACAATATTATTACAGCGAAATTGTTAAAGAATAAAGCTATAAGATATTGAAAAAATTACTTAAATTAGACGACAGGTTTAGGAGACACTTGACATCAAACATGACCCATTTTTTGGGGTGCCCGTTTTCTATGACGCGCAGTGTATAAAGATACTTTACTCGAAATTCATATTTTTTATATACCTCGTAAAAAATTAATAAAATTTGAATCGTGATAGTTGCATCATAAATCTTAGACCAAGAAGAGCTTTTTATGAAGAATAACTTTTCTTCGTCAAATTAAAAATACAAGATTTATAAATGAAAATGATGTTGGTATCCATAATTTGAGAAAATTCGTCAAATACAGTCGAACCCGCTTATTAGAATACCTCTTAAAGGAATATCCCGGTTTAAGGAATAGAAATTTGAGGTCCTGAAACATTTATAGTAGCAACCAATGATCGGTTATTAGAATATCCCGGTTATAGGAATACTTTTGCTTGGCACAAAGGCTATTCCAATAAGCGGGTTCGACTGTATTATAATTTTTTATTCCAAACAACATTTTAAGAACAATTTTCAAATATTGTGAAATACATAATACATAAAGATACTTTTTACTGATGAACTGTAGTAGTACTTATGGAACAATCTATTTATCATTAAAGGGGAGGCCGTATACTTACTCGTACAAACCTTTTGAAAGTTATACATTACTGCTTTCAAAATATACTCAAATTGTATTTTTATACATTTATTACACATATTATTTTATATAATAATTAAATTCACTATAAAATGTCATTTATATTTTATTAATAGCTAAATAATTTAAAATTTAGTTTGACATTCACGAAGTGTCAAACTCAAATGTAAATAATAACATTAGCTTTGCTTAACAAATTCAGATTAGAAAAAGTAGCCTACTTCCTAATCAAAGATTTCAGCTGACGTTTCGTGCGTGGTATGAAATAACCGGATTGTGACGTCACATTTTAGATTTTGAGGTCGATTATCTCGAAGACGGTTAGATATATCGAAATGCCGTTTTCAGATTTGGATTCAGAAGACAAAACTACATAAGAATCCATCGATACATCTGCTATAAGTATTGCAGGAGCGGCAACGCAATAACACACAGACTTTTGCAAATTTATAAACGAAAAGTTTTCGTTGAAAACCGGTTATAACCGGAACAATAAAATAACCCGATTTACCGGTTTTAGGTTATACCTGAACCCACTTAAATTTTGTTTATTTCCCTGGAGTATTTATGAATCCAAACTGTGTGTCTTGCATTTTTTTATGGTAGTATTAAGGTGTTATTTAATATCAGTTGTTATTTTGGGTTTCCTTATGACCGAAAGATACTGGTAAAACAAATTGTTTTTGTTATAATTGTAAATATATTGTCTAAAGGACCAAAAAGTGATTTTTTTGTGAACAAAAATAATAATATGTCAGGAAAGAAAAGGGAAAAAAGCAAATTCAATACCAATAGCTACAATCATATCTCCATCTCTTACAAGGTTAAATCTCCAAAAATATCTAAGGTCGGCAGGAAGACAGAGTTCACAAATCAATTTATCTATGAACAGTGTTGTATTTAGTTTGTTTCACAAGGATAATAAAGAACTACAATTTATTTTTCTTTTGATCAGTTTTTCGATAATTTAGAGGCATATTGTCAGGGTCTCTGTACCATATGTGCAAAGTGTGTAATGCACACGGGCGCCATCCTTTAGGGGCGCCAAAACCCGGGGTCAAAAATTGCAAAAAAACAAACAAAGAAACCAAAAATTAATTTTAAAATGAAAGTTGAGAAATATAAATAGGATAGGTATAAATAGGAGAAAAAGAGGAGAAAAACAGAATACTTCGGCGATGTGATTAGAGGACCTAAATACCATCTTCTTCGCTTTATAATACAAGGAAAAGGTGAGGGAAAGTGATGGAGTTGTCGAAAGAAACTTTCATGGTGGCGTAATATTAGACAATGGTGTGGAACCACAGTAGAAGAATTATTTTGCTCTGCAGCCGATAGAGAAGGGTTTCAGGAACTTGTAAACATAATGACGGTCAACCTCTGAATCCGGACACGGTACCTAAATAAGAAGAAGGTATAAATACACACGACATTTTATAGACAAGGCGGAAACGGCGGGTTCGTTGGGAAAAATATTCCCATGAGATATTTTTGCATAATCACATTCGTGAGACATCCCAGAATAAGGTTCAAGAAGTCGCCAACGTGAAAAGTGGGCTAATTTTTATTTAACAATTTTTTTTAATCAAATTGCAAAAATCTATATTTTTTCCCCGGACTATTTTTTTTTTAGGTTTTTTTGGACCATTCTGGACAAAAAAGCTCTCTTATAATTTTTCTCTAAAGTTGATCTTTTTCGAGTTATAAGCAATTTAAAATTTGAAAAACGCGAAAATGGCCATTTTTAAGACTTAATAACTCGGTTAAAAATTATTATTATGAAAGTCAGAAAGTGACTAAATCAAAGTTTAAAGTCGCCGCTACATGATCCTGAAGAAATCTGTGTCATTTATTTACTACTAAGCTGTTATTTTTAATTAATAACAATGAGCGGTTAGATCGTATTGACGCCGCTGTAAATATGAGTGCGAGTAAGATGCACAATTGGACTGCTGGAATGGCTTCTCTCTCGCACTCAGAATTTACAGAGGCCGCACACGTGCATGGTGCTGATTATTATTACTTAAAAATAACAGCTGAGTAATAAAATAATGACAAAAATTTCTTCAGGATCTTGTAGAGGGGCTTTAAACTCTGATTTATTGATATATTGACTTTCATAATAATAACTTTTAACCGAGTTATTAAGCCTTGAAAATCGCCATTTTTCGTTTTTTTCAATTTTAAATTGCTTATAAGTCGAAAACGATCAACTTTAGAGAAAAATTATAACAGACCTTTTTTGTCCAGAATGGTCCAAAAAATTAAAGAAAAAATTGTTCGGGCCAAGAATATTGATTCTTGCAATTTGATTAAAAAAAAATTGTTAAAAAAAATTGGCCCACTTTTCACGTAGGCGACTTCTTGAACCTTATTCTGGGATATCTCACGAATGTGATTATGCAAAAAAATCTCATGGGAATATTTTTCCCTTCGAACCCGCCGTTTTCGCCTTGTCTATTATTAGTATAATATCATCCAGTTACTGCTGATTCTTATGTGCTAGAACATATCAGAAGTCAGGCATTTTAATTTACTTTGTTATGATTTTGTTCTGTTTGTTTCATTTTGATATTTTAGTCTACAAAGAATTCATTCATTTCATTTACTAACGGTTTTTGCTGTGAATTTTAACGAACCGCTTATATTGACATGAAATTTGGCATACACATAATAGTGTAGGAAACAAAGGTTGAACCTTGCAAAATGGACACAAGTCCGGTTTTATTTTTTTTCTGGTATATCAAGGGGTGCTTATTATAAGACTAACTTTTTCTGAAAAAATTTCGCCCCGGAACCTCCCTTTTCACCCCTTTAAAGGGGGTAATTTGTGGTTTTTGCGGAACGTAGCCCTTCCTGTAACTTTTACAAAAAATTTCTTTTATAGAAATATGAAGAGCACTATATTTTCTACGATTTACTTCCCGACAGCATCTGTCTATCATCCACCGTTTAGCGGGAGTGGCGCCCCAAAGTTGACAAGTTTTTAAAAAAGATGTTTTTAAAAAAAATATATTTTTCCCTAATTGTAACGGAAATTAAGAAGAAATCCTGCGGCGATTATTCACAAATAATTGACTGATTTTTTGGTATAGGTTTTACTTAAGGGTAATTGCCCTTTTTTTAATTACAGGGTGTTACATTTTAAAAAACCTCTTTTTATACCATCTGAACCGTTTATGCTAGAGTAAAAAGACTTTCAGAGATTACCCATGTACTGGTGCTATTTACAAATTTGTATAATGCACCTTCATTTTTTCCCTGGAACCACCCAAAAAAAAAGAAGAATTAATAAATAAATTGATTTTCTTGGAATCCTTCACACACAATGCCCTTTATTAATATGCTTCATATATCATTTTGTGGACGTTATTATTACCCATGCATGGACACCAAAAGCAATTTCCTAGTGCAACCCTTGTAGCAAAAAAAAATAAATAAAATGGGGGGTTGAAATTTTTTTTTTGTTTTTTGCTTTTTGATCCATATGGGCACATGCTTCATCAATAGTGCTTTTCAAAAATATATATGGTTATTGCAACATCTCTGCGAAAACCACCCCTATCCTTGAAAATATACTGCAGAAACTACCCCTATCCCTTGGCGAGCATGTTTTTACGATTTTCTCATTACCTATGTGTTCTTTTTAAACAAAACTTATACAGGGTTAAAGACCACTATTTACTCTAAAAATTATGTCCTATTCATTTTTTCGTATAAGCAACCGTTACGGCACAGTGGCGCCGTAAACCTCATATATGCTGTGGCGGGCTCCAGTTTTTGTTTTTTATTTCATCATCTGTTCGTTTTATTGCTAAAGTACTTATGTAAAATAAAAGAACACAGTGTAACCTACCAATTATGACTTATGCACATTTTACATTCTTTGCTCCCCAAAGCCACAGTGGTGGCCCAAAATAAATTTTTGCATATTTTCGCCACCTATATGCATTTTATTGCATTAATGCTACCTTAACAGCACAATATTTACCCTTAGGTGGTCGCTACGCAGTGACGGATCCAGGGAGGGGTGATGGGGGTGATCACCTCCCCCCCTCTCAAACCAAGTGATATTATATTCAAATATTATAAAAATATTCATTTATTTTTATAGAAATTTAACCAATTTTCACCCCCCTCTTAACGATGCTGGATCCGCCACTGTCGCTAAAGCATAAAAAGTCATTCTTATAAAAATAATATTAATATAATATAAGTATTTCTATAAAAATAAATGAATATTTTTATAATCTTCAAATATAATATCACTTGGTTTGAGAGCGGTGGGGGTGATCGCCCCCATCACCCCTCCCTGGATCCGCCACTGCTTAGCGACCACTTAGGGGTGAATATTGTGCTATTAAGGTAGCATTAACGCAATAAAATGCGTGTAGGTGGCGAAAATATGAAAAAATTTATTTTGGGCCACCACTGTAGCTTTGGGGAGCAAAGAATGTAAAATGTGCATAGGTCATGATTTGTAGGTTACACTGTGTTGTTTTATTTTACATAAGTACTTTATCAATAAAACAAACAGATGACGAAAAAATAAACAAAAACTGGAGCCCGTCAGAGCATATATGAGGTTTACGGCGCCACTGTGCCGTAACGGTTGCTTAAACGAAAAAAATGAATAGGACCTAATTTTTAGAGTAAATAGTGTTCTTTAACCTTGTATAAGTTTTGTTTAAAAAAAATGAATAGGTAATGAGAAAATCGTAAAAACATGCTGGATAAGGTATAGGGGTAGTTTCTGCAGTATATTTTCAAGGATAGGGGTGGTTTGCGCAGGGATGTTGCAATAACCATATATGTTTTTGAAAAGCACTATTGATGAAGCATATGCCCATATGGATCAAAAAGCAAAAAACAAAAAAAAATTTTCAACCCCCCATTTTATTTATTGTTTTTGGCTACAGGGGTTGCACTAGGAAATCGCTTTTAGTGTCCATGCATGGGTAATAATAACTTGCACAAAATGATATATGAAGCATATTAATGAAGGGCATTGTGTGTGAAGGATTCCAAGAAAATCACTTTATTTATTAATTCTTCTTTTTGTTTGGGTGGTTCCGGGGAAAAATGGGGGTGCATTATACAAATTTGTAAATAACACCAGTACATGGGTAATCGCTAAAAGTCTTTTTACTCTAGCATAAACGGTTCAGATGGTATAAAAAGGGGTTTTTTAAAATGTAACACCCTGTAATTAAAAAAAGGGCAATTACCCTTAAGTGAAACCTATACCAAAAAATCAATCATCTATTTGTGAATAATCTCCGCAGCATTTCTTTTTAATTTCCGTTACAGTTAGGGAAAAATATATTTTTTTTAAAAACATCTTTTTTAAAAACTTGTCAACTTTGGGGCGCCACCCTTGCTAAACGTCGGATGATAGAGAGATGCTGTCGGAAATAAATCGTAGAAAATATAGTCCTCTTCATATTTCTGTAAAAGAAATTTTTTGTAAAAGGTACAGGAAGGGCTACGTTCTGCAAAAACCATAAATTACCCCCTTTAAAGGGGTGAAAAGGGGGGTTCCGGGGCGAAATTTTTTCAGAAAAAGTTAGTCTTATAATAAGCACCCCTTGATATGCCAGAAAAAAAATAAAACCGGACTTGTGTCCATTTTGCAAGGTTCAACCTCTGTTTCCTACACTATAACTAACATGTCAATGAAAAAAAAGTGATATTGTGTCGATGTGTGCCTTTCCCCTGGGGTGAGTTTCACCCCTTCTCGATTTAAAACATACGTTCAAAATAAATCCGGAATTGGATAAAATGACTTTTACGCAACTTTGGTTCTATAGAATTTTTCACCAAGTCAATACTTTTCGAGTTATTTGCGAGTGAATTCAATGCACATGCACAATACACATGCTCATTTTTCAACAACAACCCCACACTAAGTACACTACGGCACAATATCACTTTTTTATTTGACATGTTAACTATGATGTATATGCCAAATTTACTATCGATCCAAGCGGTTCTTTAAAATTCGGAGGTTTTGTAATATTTTACCGTGAGTGAATTGACTATAAATATGACTTCTAAAGTTCAGTTTCTTGCTTTATTTCAAGCACCTACCTACCTTCAAAAAAAAAAATGAATAAAAAGACATGATCCAAAATGCATTAAGGGGCGCCAAATCCTTTTTTGCACACATGCGCCAGTAACCCTTACGGGGGCCCTGCATATTGTACTAATTTTAATAACTTATGTTAGTATTTCTTCTTCTTGACTGGCTTTACAAATCGGGGTGAGTCTTCGCCAGTGCCGGATTTACCATTAAGCCGACTAGGCCGCGGCCTAGGGCCGCAAGCAAAAGGGGGCCGCAACGTTTTGTAAAAAAAAACTTTTTGGTAAAAAATCTTTTACTAATTGAATTGAAATCAGTACAAAAATTTTCAAATAATAGAATAGCTATTTTACTAAATCCGTGGTACCTACGATATTTTACAACGTTTTGGCAAGAGTAGTAAAACATTGCAAAAACTGCTACAGACTTGAATGTGACTTGCAACATACAAATCTCTAAAGGAGTACGCATTGAGTCTGAGAGGTAACTTTGATTCCTATGAAAAAAGAGAGAAAGAGTTGTCTAAAAATGAAACCTATATTCTTGAAATAAAAAGACGCCCGAAAAGAAAAGCTCTCCCAGGCTAAGACAAAGAAAATGAATCCACTGAACCCCACTTTAATGGCACAGAAAACTTAAAGATTAATACATTCAATGTTGTAATTAACACGCTTTATTCAGAATTGAATGAAAGGTCCTAAGTTTATTTCAGTCTTAATAAAGAATTTGGATTTTTAAACAACTTATCGTCAATCTCCAATGAAGAAATCAGGGTAAAAGTTTCTATTTTGACTAAAAGTATCGAATCGACATAGATGGTGACATTGAAGAAGCGTGTGTACAGTTCAAAGACTTTGTTGAAGGTACAAATATTTGATGAAAAAAGAGAACCTCATGACAACAAGAATACCAAGCCTCCGAGAAATACACTTTTGGAGTATCTGAAAATCATTCATGAAAAACAGTTAACATTATTTCCGAATATGGACACTGCTTTGCGTATTATACTATGCATAATAGGGGCATATTTTAATTTTGGCAACAGGTTTCCATCAATACACGTTTCTATATCAAAATGGCCTCTAAAAATGTATGACACTCTCTGAATAATTTTGATGCCTTCATTATTTTCTAAAACCTGCTTAAGCTTCCCCAAAACTTTTGTACCAATGCCGTCTTTTACTTTTTGACATTCCTTCTGAAAATTTTCAATTAGTTCCACAGAATCAACTAGAAGTTGCGACTTCTTTTCTAGTAACGTAATTGTTTCCGGGATAAAACTATTCGTCTTAATAAATATCAGACTTTTATGCACCTCCTTATTATCGAAAACTGCTTTTGATGATGTGACAGCCTGTGAAGAGTCTGATATGTCGTTTATTACGTCCTATCATAATTTTCAGCGTAAAAAATAGCTGCACTTAGCCAAGTCCCCCATCGAGTTAATACAGGTTGGGGAGGTAGCGGTACGTCACGAAGCCTCTCTTTATACAGGGTGTTTCATTAATAATTGTCCATATAGTAACTGGAGAAACATTAGCACAAAATATGAAGATTTAACCCAAAACCCTTAAATAAAATGTGGTTCCTTACTGAGTTACAGGGTGTTTTATCTAAAAATTTAAAAACTATTTTTGCTCAGAATTTTAAAACTATTCGACTTATCCTTTTCATACTTGGCAGAAAGTGTGACTACTATACACCCTACTAAATTATGATAAACCAACGTTTCTAGCTACTACCAGAGGCGTACGACAAGGGATAGTAAATGGTTGACCCTTCTCAAATTCTACGCCACTGGTGGAATTACTATTTTAGTGCCATTTTTAGATTCTCCAATACTTTCTACGTAAATAATATACTCCACATTGGTAACGATAAAGTCATTAGTTTTCTAGATATTTGAAGTTAAATTGAAACGGCACAGTTATTTTGATTAATTTTATGATATGATTGATATGATTAAAATTTAAAAATTATTTGTACCCAGTATTCTAAAACTATTTGGCGTATCCTTATAATACTTTCCAGAAAGTGTAGGTACTGTACACCCTACTAAATTAAGATAAATATACGTTTATAGCTACTACCAGAGGCGTACGACAGGGGATAGTGGCTGGTTGACCCTTCCCAAATTCTACACCACTGACGAAATTGCTATTTTAGTGTTATTTTTGGATTTTTCAATACTTTTTATGTAATAATGTACTTCTCATTCGTAACGATAAAATGATTAGTTTTCGAGATATTTGAAATTAAAAATGAAGGGACACAATACATTAATCAAAATAACCGTGTCTTTTCATTTTTAACTTCAAAGATCTCGAAAACTAATGACTTTATCGTTACGAATGAAGAGTATATTATTTTCAGGGAAAGTATTGGAGAATCCAAAAATTGAACTAAAATAGCAATTGCGCCAGTGGCGTAGAATTTGGAAAGGGTCAACCATTCACTTTCCCCCGTCGTACGCCTCTGGTAATAGACAGAAACGTTTGTTTAACATAATTTAGTAGTTTGTACAATACCTATACTTCCTGCCAAGTATGAAAAGGATACGTCGGATAGTTTTAAAATGCTGAGCAAAAATAGTTTTTAAATTTTCAGATAAAACACCCTGTAACTCAGTAAGGAACCACATTTTATTTAAGTGTTTTAGGTTCAATCTTCGTATTTTGTGCTAAGGATTCTCCAGTTACTGTATGGACAATTATTAATGAAACACCCTGTATATTTGAACTCGCAAAGGAGCCTTAAGGAACACCTTCTTTACATTGCTAATTAATTCGTTCACAAGAGGAAACTGGGTTCTGATAATCTCTGCAACTCTGTTAACTCCATGTGCTAAACAAGTAATATGAAAAGATTCTGATAAAATATTTTTAAATTCTGCCCCACCTTAACCATATATGGGGCAGCATCTGATAAGAAAATCACAAATTTATTTAATTGAATGGCATCTGGCAAAAAGAAGTTTGTCAAAGTGTCTTGAATGAATCGTGTAACGGTCAAATTGTTGGCTTTTTCAAGTTGTTTTGAAGAAATTAAAAATGAGTTTCCTGGACCATGTTCCTCTAGTGAGCCAATTAGCAAATGAACAATATATCTTCCACAGGCATCTGTAGTTTCGTCCACAATAACATAAAAGTAATTATCACGTATGACTTCCCGTATTTGGATCATTGTTGATTTATATATAGAGTCGACACTTGATTTCCTCAACGTGGATTCATTCAGGTTATTAAACTTTCAATATTTTTCCAAAAATGATCTTAGATTAACGTTACCTATTCAATTTTTTTAATGGAATGTTAGAAGCAACCATTGCCTTGCACAGATCTTTTTCAACGATTTTTCACTTTTTTTCCCATTTCTAATCCTTTTTATATTTGCAGTATGTTTGGCTGTTTTGACATGCTGATGCACGTGAAATTTTGTATCGACGTTAATCTGAAGCAAGGTGAAATTGAATAAATATTTAGAGTGATATATGGTTAATAAATACGCGAATTAAAAATAAACGAAATGCAAACTTTTGTTTCATTAAAAGTTACTTATAATTTTTGAACATGACGTGCAGAACACATTTTCACCTCCCATTTGAAGTTCTGCGTACGGTTTAATCCACAGCACATTAGATTTCACTTTGGGAATTTTCTTAACACTTTATTAAACACGTTTACATTCAACTAAAAGCAGCGCTGAACTGAAGTCCAAGAAAGCAATACTGATTCGTTCCGGGAGCTATAAGTTTATTCAAATTATAAATGAAAAATAAATAATAGTTGATTTTATGACCATTTCTAGTTAATGCCAGGTCCCACATCCAAGTCGATCAACTCAATTTGCGGAGATTAAAGATTTGTTAAGATCTCAGGTAAATAGTACCTAGAAACATTGATTGAAAACTATTCAGCTAATGCTAGAAATAAACGGACAGGCCCTGCATAATTACATTTTAATGGTTTTCGGGTTTTCCATCGCAGAGTAAAATGACGAAAATATGTAAATTTATCACGTAAATATGCACTTTTTTCAAAAAATTTATAAATATGTAATATATGTAAAAATATGTAACTTACATATAACCGCGGCCTAAAAATCACCAACTCAGCATTGCGTCACCTTCTCCAATCTCCTGTCAAATTATCTCGTTGAGGGCCAAATATCATTCTGAAAACCTTCCTTTATAAGCCCAAAAATATCAGAATTCAATCCGAGGATACATTAGGTTAAGAATTTGGCTTAAAATATGGCTATTTGCCTATAAGATCGAAATCAAGTAAGTCAACTATCAAATTGGTTGCCACACAGCGCAAAATTGATAAACTTTTACTTTTACATGTCAACACTAATAATTTTTTTCTTAACTTATAAAATTTTTTGAAAACAATTTCTCGATTGTAAATGTAAACAAATGTAAATACTTATTTATGAAACAGTTCGTAAAGAATGCTTTTTGCGAACGCACGCGATTTTTAGAGCACGAGCGACAACGGAGCGAGCAACATCGCGTAAGTAAGCAAAAAGTACTTCACGCACAGTTTCATACAATATTTTATCTACGATAAACAAATAAAAAAACTGCAACTCTTCGTCACTGGAATTCATTTCTATTCTACAATTTTTAGAACTTTGACATTTAAAAATCCTAACTACTTTCAAACCACAAAACTGTCAAAAATTTTGTTGTAAGTCATTGCTCATATTTTCATCACCATGACAACGCGAAATTTTTGTTTTGTTTTTAATGGCATGGATTTTATGTCAATCAGCCAGTCACAACATGACTACTATATCAAGAAGATTAAATATTTAAAGACCGTAAGTCCATAAAATATCAATAACGAAGAAAAATTAGTTCAACAGCTGTTGAGAGGTAATTTATGTACTGAAATAAAGAGATGGTACTAAGCTAAGGTAAGCTAATTATAGCCTCCTTTCAACATCATAGGTGTGTTCAAAACAATGAACTGTCAACACGGATGGAATGGCTCCATCCCATTCAAACAGTGAAGCGAGATTGCGGCCAACATACAAGTGAGAGGTCCTAGAGACAGACAGAGCTTGTCAGGGAAATTTTGACTTCTTCATTGGTTGGATATTATCATAATGACCAGAGTTGCCAGATGTGATTTTATAAATCCCCACTTAGAAACTGAAATTCCCTCAAATTGAAGCTCAAACCCCCTAAATTTAAATTTTTGCCGCATTTTAATAAATTAGTAGGCAAATGTAGAGAACAGTAAACCACAATTATACTACTTATCAACAGAAGGCCCTGGAAATAATTCATAGGTCCTATCGTCTTCGATTATATGAGAGTATAATTATACAGTTCTACGTATATACGCAAATTTAATTTACCATGACCCCTTAAAATATCTCATAATTGTCCCTCCCCAACCATTTCTGCTTAGAAAAATTCCTCTAGACGCTTTCAAATTACTCCAAAATTATGGAAAAATACCCCAAGCCGGCAACGCTGACTACCACTATAAATTTTTTGTTTACAAAAGATGGCCATTATCTTCCCTCCTTCCCTGACTAGCGCTATCTCATCCTGGCGTCATTAAATTCACTTCTTGCCCATTCCATCGGTGTTGACAGTTCATTGGTTCAAAAACGATCTGCAAAAATTTAATAACAATAACAATAAGATAAGAATAATAAAATAAGAATAATAATAAACAAGACGATACGGTCCTCAAAGTTCCATAGCAAGTTTTTTTCTTTGTTTTTATCTTCCGCGGCTCCCTACTCAATTCGAAAGCCGCCTTGCTATGGACTGTCCAAGTTTCTCAACATATTTTCTCTATATACATATACATACATACATACACATGTACACACATATACTTTTAATACTTGACACTACAAAACTATTTTGGTACTTGATAGAAATATCACCAACGCATTATACATACTCTCTTGTCCATTGGCTAAGATACTAACGATATTAAACGGAGCTGGTATCTTAAGTCTATGTAGCTGCTGAATAAATCGATCTGTTTCATTCTTGTATTTTTGGCATTAAAAAAAAATATGATCTAATCACCTTTTTTATCACAATTTTGACATCGATCATTTTCGAGAACACGAATTTTATGCAGGTGTGTGGGATAACAGGCGTGACCAAAACGAAGACGTGTTATAGTTGTGATGTATTTTCTAAGGATATTTGATTATATGAAAGTGTGCCAAAAACCCACTGAAAGTGTGCGAAAAAGTAAATTCCATTTAAAATACATTGTTACTTCACGCACACTTTAAACCCTTCACGCACTGCTATCTATAACGACAGTTTTCACAAACTAAAAACTTATACATAATATGACATAGAGTAGATAAATGTAAATTTCGTTGCAATCTATTGCCGTTTAATCCGATGTTGTAAAACAATATTTAAGTTAAACAAGCCACAAGAAAAGTTTCAGAACCTCAATAGTTTTTATGCTCAATCCATCGTCTTCCTTTGATGTTTTTCTGAATAATGGATCATAGTTGGTGATATTTTGGCCCTCTAAATACATATATGTATGATCAAAGTTTTCCTTCGTTTAATTGTATTTAGCAAACTCTTTTTTTGATCATTTTAAGCACCATCCAGTTGGTAGTGCTCAGGGGCGTCATTTGGGCGTCCAGGGGGCCATTTGCCCCCTGGCCCTGAAAATGACTGAAATTTACAGAAAATACATCAATATTCATCATAACATTATAATAAATAATGTATTGTCTATATGGTGCTTGCCCCCCCAAACAAAATTTCAAATGACCCTCCTGGTAGTGGTACTGGTAATTAAAGTACATGTCTCTTCTTCTTCTTAAAGTGCCCTCTCCTCAATGGAGGGGGGCTACTACAGCTTGTCTGTCTTCAGCTATGCTTATTAGCTTTTCAAAATAGGGAACTTGCATAAATTTTTAAATTCGAAAAAAATGTTATAAATCACAACAGAACATAATTTAAATCATGTATCAAAGATAAAAAAGTTTTGTTTGTCTTTCGTTTGGCCCCTAAAGACGATTAAAAATTCAAATTAAAACAGGTGGTCCAAAACGCTTCGTGACGTCACGTGGTTTTACATTTACATTTTTCCAATAAAGTAAACATAATTTTAAATTAGACGTTATAAACGTCAGTAGAAAATACATTTATGTGACGTTACAAGTGTTTTTGATCGTTTGAACTATTCATAGAAAAATTTGTACTTTTACAAAATGGTTTTATTTTCAATAGTAAACCTTCGTTCCTTTCGTTCAAAAACAGTATAAAACTACAATTTTAACAAACTGGTATATATTATTACAATGACATACGATAAATGTCATTAGAATATAAATATTTTTGACTTATTCCACGACGATGAGCTTGCCAAATACCCAAGTAGGTGGAGGCCAATAAACTAAAGAAGGAGAAGAAGAATATACCTAAATATAAGGTTGTGTCTAGGTATACGCTAACGTGTACGCAAATAAAAAAGTTAGAGTGTCAGTGATTTCTTATTTTTTATTTGTTTAGTGTTTGTTTTTAAATTGACTACGGAGTGTGGACAATTATTTAGTTCTTTTAATGAGTTTAAGAACATTTTAAAACAGTACGAAAAAGATAAGAGACTATAAATTAATATATATTTTTTTTAGTTATAAAGGAAATAGTATTACCGTAAAAGATTAAAATAAAAGGAAGACCTAAAGCTTTCACTATAATAAGTAACTTGTTCTGAAGCTATTATCCTTGTGGCATTTTTGTAATCAACTATTCTAAATGGGAACTAAGCCAAAATTTAACCAAAAAAATGATTTTATTAACGTTTCGACGTCTAAATCGGACGTCGTTGTCAAAATAAAAAATATTATTAAATTAAACAAAAATGTTGTTGCTTAGTAAAAAAATTTTTCTAATAATTTATTTAATCTGACTAATTTTTTGTATTTTGACAATGACATCCGATTTGGACGTCGAAACGTTAATAAAATCATTTTTTTAGTTAAATTGTGACTTATTTCCCATTTAGAATAGTTGATTATAATAATTAACTTACGTATAAAAATTATTTTAACAATACATATTTTGTACGTGTCATGTCAACTAAATACATATATTTATTTTGCTAACCTAAATATATACTTTTATATATACATTGATTTATTAGAATTAAGTTTGAAACATCTGAATAGTTCTGCTTCCCTTCCTTTAACAAATATTTTTCTATCAAACTCACGCTAAACATATCAAAATAGCATGTACCAAAATATACAGTCACTGCGCACGCTAAATAATGACGTCACTGGCTTGATGAAGGTTAATTCGCGTGTACATACCTGACTTTTTTATTTGCGTACACGTTAGCGTGTACCTAGACACAGCGAAATATAACCATAATAACAACTAATGTAAAACTATGTGACGTCACGGGTTGTTTGAACTATTTTATACCGCTGAAGACTTTAAATACGTATTTCTAAGCTGTTACGAGTTTTTGAAGCGTGAAATTTTGGAAATCTCATTTTTAAACAAAACTGAACATTATTATGTAATAAAAAAAATTGTGCAAGTTCCCTATTTAGCCCTGTCCATTGTCGAATGTTTCTCAGCCACGATAGTCTTTTCCTTCCTAGTCCTCACTTTCTCTCGATCTTTTCTGTCACTATTAGTTGAATATATTGCTAGTTGTTGTTTTTTACAATATTTGACCTAGGTATGACGTTATTTTAACTTTCACTGTGTTGAAAAGTTCTCGTTTTTGCCTATTATATGCAGCACTCTTCGAGGTATGTCCAAGAAATTTTAAGGATTCTCTAGAAGATTCACATTTCAAAGGCCTATAATTTATTTACGGTTACTGTTTTAAGGGTTTACATTTCAACTACATAAAGGAGAGTCGACCAGATGTAGCATTTTGATATCATCATCATCATCATAGTCATTAACATCTTAGTAGATGTGTTGTGGTTCATAATTGGGCTTCAGCAGCTCGGACAGTTTGATTGATAATATTTCTCCACTGGTCGCGGTCATCAGTTACATGTATTGCCTCAGTATACTGTTTGTTGAGAAGCTTTTTAGTAAATACATACATTTTGATATACGTAGTCGAATTTCTAGTTTTATTCGAGAATCACGTAGCAGTCTATTGAATTTTTCGACAGATTTTCTGGCCTGTTATATTCTCGATATTATTTGTAGATCAGAATTTATAGGCTGCTGTTGATCCAACACCCCAGGTACTTAAATTTAATGACCTCTTCTAAAATTGCCCGTTTATTGTGCAAGGTTGAGGTACATTCTGGTTTTTTTGAATTGACATCTTGGTTCTTATAGGTCTCACATATACATATAATATAGCATTACTCACCAAGGATAGAGTTTTTTGCTAATATGCAAAGGATTATTTCTGATACATTACAATATGGTTTTCCTAAAACTCACTGTTAGTGTTCAGCCAGTTCCAAGGTATTTAAAATCATCTACGTATTCAACTACTGGAAATTTCAGCACTAGTTAATCTTGACCTACATTAATTTTTCCTACTGTAATTAATTTGAGGTGTTCAAAATAAGAACGAAAGGTACGATAGAGTTGTTAGAAGTTAGGAGAAACGTAGAAGAAAACCGAGGTGAAGAGATGGAAGTACTAGCTGATAGAGGATTCGAGAGATAACGGTTTAAATGAAGAGTACTTGATGGACAGGAATCAGTGGTGAAGAATGGTAAGGAACAGCGACGGGTAAGAAGAAGGTGTTCAAAATAAGAAACGGACAGGAAAAAGCTTCATTCTGAAGATAGAAATATTTCTATTATATTTCTATTATATTATATTTCAGAGTTAAATGAGTTTATAGTAGTAGAGGGGAGCGAAGTTTTAGGGTCAATCCATATCAGATCACCCAGTCAGTGTTGCTCAACATTTTTAATTTTCCTGATTCTTTTATCATGGATTCCCTATAGGTAGATATTCACAAAAATCCATTTGAAAAAATTTTGTAAGCCATATTTTTTATTTGGCAGCCATTTTTAAAATGGTAGGGGAGCCCAAGCGGGGATTTTTGCAGTTACTCGAGCGCGTCAGATTATCATATGGGGAGAAACCTGGTACCCTGTAGATGTACGTCTACCATGTATTGGCTCTTAACACAGGGGAGTTCGTTAAGGGGAGCCCGAAAAAAAAATTCTATCCTTAAAAAAACTCGAAATTGTCAGATTAAGATAAGGTAATTTAAGTACATGCAAAAGAGTGTATATTTCAAAAATCTGACGATTTGAGCCGGGCGTAAGGAAATAAGCGAGTCCCAAAATTTCACAAGAAAAATGCGAATATTTCGCGAAATGAATGACATATCGAAAAACTAAAAAATATCTGCTCAATATTTTTTAAAAATCTATCGAATGATATCAAACACGACTTCCCACGGAGAGGGGTGGGGGTAAATTTAATATTTTAAATACGAATCCCACGATATTTCGCGAAATGAACATCAGATCGAAAAACTGTAAAATACACTTATTCAATATTTTTGAAAAATCTATCGAATGGCATCAAACACGACCCCCCACGAAGGTGGGATGGGGGGTTACTTTAAAATCTTAAATGGGAACCCTCACTTTTTATTGCAGATTTGGATTCCTTACGTAAAAATAAGTAACTTTTATTCGAAATATTTTTTCGAATTATGGATAGATGGCGTTATAATCAGAAAAAACGATTGTTGGAAATGGAAAATTAAATTAAAAAATGGCAAGCGCCCACTAAAATGGAAAAATTTACTTAACTTTTTTTGGTTTTAGAACCTACTCTTCACAACCCAATAGGTCCCCAAAGCGCTCGAGTGACTGCACATTTAGCATACTTTGCTCCCCTACCAAAATGACGGCTCGGCGAATTTAAGGAAAAAACGGGGTTTGCGGAAAATTTAATTGCCAAGTCATTTTTAAAGATATCAGCATAATCTAAACACCAGTGTGTTCAGCATAAAATTCCCTTCAAAAATATGTTATTTAAATTTCTCTATCATTAAAGAAAGTCAATAAAACTTCCTCCAAAACTTCGGAAAGAATTTAGCGAAATCGTTCATTTTTAAGACCATTAATTCTTAGGAAGGAGAAGTATCTCACAAATAATAATTTATTTCTGTGTTGAATACTCAAAATACCACCAGCAGCATAAGTTTTAGTCTTGAGAATCAACTCCTTTTTTCCCTACAACTTTTCAAAAATGGCCGAAAGCACGTTAATGCCAATTTTCAAAGGTCAATATCTGAAAAGGGACTGAATGAAAACAAGTGAAAATTTTATTAAATGTTTTTTATACTGATAAGAATATCTCACAAAAAAATTATGACTGAGACTTAACTAAGTTTTGAGTTATAGAGTTGTGAATTCCAATAAAAACGCTATCTTTTTAATACACTCGTGCAATGCTAAATTAGCAACTGTAGGCTTAAAATTATCTTAATTGACAAAGTTAAATTATGCTGAAATCACTAAGTTACCAATACACTTTTAATTACTTCTTTTTTTCAAAAAAAAAATGGAACATACAATATGAGTTCCTGATGAACCCGGAAGAACACACCACTTAGGTCGTAGAGCGCAAAACATAGAGCAACCAATTTTGTGATCTGAATATTTCTGTTTATATATGCTGTAGAGTTCATTTAGTGAGAGAAGAATTAACCTTTTCTGTTTGTGCACCTTGACATTGTCAATCACAGTTGAAACATATTCCTTTTTACCAGGGCATAAGCGACTATTTTGGTCATCTTCGTAAAACTCTTTAAGACAGTTAAAAATAGCTTCACTAGTTTATTGACCTGTCTTTTTGAAAGATGTGGTAAGACACCTTGATCCTTTACTAGTTGCCTAGTTAACTTTACCATGTGTTCAGATGCACCAAAGTCCTCAACTATTTTTTTCTTTGACCATGAGCTTGGTAATAGACTAATTATCTTAATTTTATCATCTTTACTAGACACTTTAAATTTTTCTTTCAGTTTAGTAATGAGTATGTCATACTCACTAATTGAAGTTTCTACAGCATTTAAATTCTGAGTTTCTAAGTCATTGTAGAATGATTCTTCCAACTTTCCCTTGACCGTGCTTGTAATTTTGTCAGTTTTTCTTTGCAAAGCTGACAGTCGTTGTTCTTTGTTAAGCTTTGTTATTTTACATAAAGGAGACAATCCCGAAGTTTCATAAATGGATTCCACTTGATGCAACGGATTCTCCTGTACTAATTCAAAAGGGCCAGGAAGAAATTCAGGATCATTTTCAACATTTTTTGTCTCATTTTTGGGCAATTTTTCTACAAATATATTTGTTGCACAGGTTGGACATAGAGACTGTCCAGGAATTAGTTTAACGCCCACATTTTTACTCTTGGAAAGGTGTTCAATTAGAATTTTACGCAAACATTTTAATTGGCCTTTTATGACAACTAAATGGGTTACAACGAAAAAATGTGGTTGTATGTACTTGTCTAAATATTTATCTCTGTGGTAATGGCAGATATTGGTAATTTCATTTGAAATTCTTAATTTGAGCAAACATTGTTCTTCAGTTGGCAAGTCACTTACACTAATAAAATTTTAAGACACTTCTTTCTTGTAGTGTTGTTTATGACACTGTTCACTTATTAGTTCACCCACAAAACAACTCATACTGAATAATTAAACAATCAATTAAATAACATTACTAATATAAGTAAATTTAATTAAGCACATCAATTAAGGCCACACGAAAGGCCACACCTTTCGGGCGCTCAGCCGTAGAGGAGAACAAAATTTATTTTGCCAATTCGCCGGCTGAGTGACCGAGCACACACGGTCTGGACAGCAAGACACCGATTTAGATTGGTGTCTTGATGTCCGGAACACATTTTTTTTAGGACACAAGTCCAAAGTAAAGTAAAAAATTAACTTAGTCATTAATAGGGAGAAAAGCTCTTCTAGCTACCCCTAAAACCAGGTGGCTTAACCACATGAAGTAATACAAAGGATGTCCCATTACCCAGGGCATCCAAAGTAACATTAAGATCAACGCCTCCCCATTCGGTATGTCCTTCGATGGGGAGGGGTGGAGGTATAGCTTGGGGGTCAGATAGGTACCACTCCATTACGGGGTGTGACCGGTTTGATCTTCGGACATGTGGGTTCCACTTTTCCATTGGAACACACATGTTCCCCGGGGCTGGGGTTGATACGAGCATGTGTGTGTGTGTGCACATCAATGTAGTGATACAATTCCAAAACTGCACTAACAGGACATGTTCACTAGTCAAATAACTATCACCAACTGAGCCTCATCAGTACCAAAGCAATGGAGATTGAGTGATGGGGGGGGGGTTCATTTCTCCCCTTGCAGAGACATGTAGGTGCAGGTGTTATTTTAAAACTCTAATAATAATATATAGATTTAAGCATCATTTAATTTTGAAAATTAAGATAATTTTAGTCTTGAGTTGCTAATTTAGCATTGCACGAGTGTATTAAAAAGTTAGCGTTTTTATTGGAATTCACAATACTATAACTCAAAACTTAGTTGAGGCTCAGTCATAATTTTTTTGTGAGATATTCTTATTAGTATAAAGAACATTTAATAAAAATTTCACTTGTTTTTATTCAGTCCCTTTTCAGATATTGACCTTTGAAAATTGGCATTAACGTGCTTTCGACCATTTTTGAAAAACTGTAGGGAAAAAAGGAGTTGATTCTCAAGACTACAACTTCTGCTGCTGGTAGTATTTTGAGTATTTAACACAGAAATAAATTATTATTTGTGAGATACTTCTCCTTCCTAAGAATTAATGGTCTTAAAAATGAACGATTTTGCTAAATTTTTTCCGAAGTTTTGGAGAAAGTTTTATTGACTTTCTTTAATGATAGAGAAATTTAAATAACATATTTTTGAAGGGAATTTCATGCTGAACACACTGGTGTTTAGATTATGCTGATATCTTTAAAAATGACTTGGCAATTAAATTTTCCGCAAACCCCGTTTTTTCATTAAATTCACCAAGCCGTCTTTTAAAAATGGCTGCCAAATAAAAAATATGGCTTACAAAATTTTTTCAAATGGATTTTTGTGAATATCTACCTATAGGGAATCCATGATATAAGAATCAGGAAAATTAAAAATGTTGAGCAACAAATTATATTTATATTGGGTGATTTAAAATGGTATGCTAAATGTGCAGTCACCCGAGCGCTTTGGCGACCTATTGTGTTGTGAAGAGTAGGTCCTAAAACCAAAAAAAGTTAAGTAAAGTTTTCCATTTTAGTGGGGACTTTCCATTTTTAATTTAATTTTCCATTTCCAACAATCGTTTTTTCCGATTAAAGCGCCATCTATCCATAATTTGAAAAAATGTTTCGAATAAAAGTTGCTTATTTTTACGTAAAGAATCCAAATCTGGAATAAAATTTTGGGGCTCCTATTTAAGATTTTAAAGTAACCCCCTACCCCAGCTCCGTGGGGGTATTGTTTGGTACCATTCGATAGATTTTTCAAAAATATTGTTTAAGTGTATTTTGCAGTTTTTCGATCTAATGTTTATTTTGCGAAATATCGCGGGATTTGTATTTAAAATTATAAATTTACCCCCCACCCCTCTCCGTGGGGGTCATGCTTGGTCTCATTCGATAGATTTTTGAAAAATATTGAACACGTATTTTTTAGTTTTTCGATCTAACGTTCATTTTGCGAATTATTCGCTTTTTTGTGAAACTTTTTAATTCGTCCATTTCCTCGCCCCGCTCAAATCGTCAGATTTTCGAAATATACACTGTTTTGCATGTCCTTAACTTACTTTATCTTAATCTGACAATTTCGAATATTTTTAAGGAAAGATTTTTTCTTCGGGCCCCCCTTAACGGACTCCCCTGTGTTAAGAGCCAATATATGGTAGAGGTACATCTATAGGGCACCAGGTTTCTCTCCATATGATAATCTGACGCGCTCGAGTAACTGCAAAAATCCCCGCTTGGGCTCCCCTACCATAGTTCGTCAGTCTACTTATACTAAAACTGTTGCTGACGTTTGTGAAGTAGATCAGAAAGTAGTTTTAGAGATCCTAAAAGAAGCTAAATTCCACCCTTATAAAATAAAAATGCAAAACATACTGCGAAATCAAAATACTGCGAAACCATGACAAATAATATTGCATAGAATCCTAAATGATGACGTTTATCCGCAAAAATTAGATACCGGTCTGATAAAAACTCCATATTATTTTAGGAAGGTCACACACAATTCACTCAAAAACTAAATGTTTGAGTAGATATATTAGGTCATTATATTGTAGGCTTAATATTTATTAATAGTAGGGGAGGAAAGTATGCTAAATGTGCAGTGCACTCGAGTGCTATTGGGTTGTGAAGAGTAGGTTCTAAAACCAAAAAAAGTTAAGTAAAGTTTTCCATTTTAGTGGGGACTTTCCACTTTTAATTTAATTTTCCATTTCCAACAATCGTTTTATCCGATTATAGCGCCATTTATCCATAATTCGAAAAAATGTTTTAAATAAAAGTTACTTATTTTTACGTAAATAATCCGAATCTGCAATAAAAAATGGGGGCTCCTATTTAAAACTTTAAAGTAACCCCCACCCCACCTCCGTGCGGGTCGTTTGGTGCCATTCGATAGATTTTCCAAATATATTGAATAAGTGCATTTTTCTGTTTTTCAATCTGACGTTCATTTCGCGAAATATCGCGGGATTCATATTTAAAACTTTAAATTTACCACCCACCCCTCTCCGTGGGAGTTGTCTTTGTTATCATTCGATAGATTTTTGACAAATATTGAGCACGCATTTTTTAGTTTTTAAATCTATCGTTCATTTCACGAAATATTAGCTTTTTCGTCAGATTTTTGAAATCGTCAGATTTTTGAAATATACACTGTTTTGCATATACTTAACTTACCTTATCTTAATCTGACGATTTCGAGTTTTTCTAAGCATAGATTTTTTTTCGCCCCCCCCCCTTAACGAACGCCCCTGTGTTTAGAGCCAATATATGGTAGAGGTACATCTACAGGGTACCAGGTTTCTCCCCATATGATAATCTGACGCGCTCCAGTTACTGAAAAAATCCCCGCTTGGGCTCCCGTACCATAAGGGTAATTTAAATTGTACAGGGAAGCTACAAAAAACTTTTAATGTTCAATTGTAAGGGTACGTCAAGAAAAACGCTTGATTTCGGAGTCAGACAGCCGATGTGCGAATAATAGAGAGAGAAACCATCGTATTTAGGCGGGCCTGGCCAAAATGTACACATGCGCTGGTAGTCTGACTCAGACTTTTACCAGGATGAACCCATTCTGGTTTCAGGTATGACGCAGATGAGTATTCCATATTACACTGATCAGTCAACGCTGTACACTGTCGGCGCGGAAAACCAGCGTTCATAATGGCCATATTATACCAGTTAGGGTACGTCCAAGTAGTCTTTTCGGAGTCAGCGTCGAGTCGGTGTGCTAATAACCCTTCTTTGTTTTCAGTTGTCAGAGTGCAGGTCCACTTTGGATTTTCCTTATAACATTTTTTGCAAGACGAAGCTAGTCATATCAAGCTCATCTGGCAGCTTAATTTGATACTGTATACTGTATTATTGCCATTTTAAACATTTAGAATAATTTTACTGCTGGGCATGCTGCTTTACAATCTTTTAGCTGTGTTATTGCAGAATGAACTTACTACTGCAATATTCTTGGTCCATCATTTACCTACTCTTCTAGCTCAAAAGTGAAATTTCTTTGGTATTTAAATAATTTCTTTAGGTATTTTTCTAAGTTCTTATTTTACCCTGCCCTGTTCTTATTTTATCTGTTAAGATAATGTTTTTCTCAGTATCAGTTAGATTTACGTTCTGTCTCCATCTTAGTCTACTTATGAGTTCTTTATCTTTGCTATGTACATTGTGGCTATTGGATTTCAAGTGCAGAGTTTCAATCTCTTCACATCTTACCATAGCTTCGTTTTATTTCGCCTCTCTGATTTTCTTTCTTATTGTCATATTTACCGCTCATACTTGGCTTTTCTTTTTTCGTTCATCAGCTTCAAGTTCTTATTTCTCATCCATGATTTTTCTTGATTAATTTATCTGCAGTTAATGTTTTTACGTTACAGTTAGAATTATTTATGTACCTTATCTGTTGGATGTTTTGTTCTTCATTCGATTTGTCTTCAATCGTAGTCATTTGCTTGTTTGACGTGGCTTGGATCCCCATTTTCGAATTAAGCCCTTTCAGCATACGTGTATCGTATGTTCATTTTATTCTATCTGTTATCTATTCGATCTATTCTTATTCTTCATATGTTTCTTTTTATATATTTGGTTTTTACTCTTATCGATTGATTCAATCTAGTCATATAAACTCACATTGTGTAATTCATGTAATTATTGTATAAAATTAAAAACAATAAAAGTCCTTATATATCAAGCCTACCCTGGTAACCACGTTTTATTGTTTTATGTCATTAGGTACCTACTTTCTTACAGGACAACATGTTAATCGGTATCGTTTTTTCGTAATCAAATTTTGATTAGATAAATCATTCTGATTAGAAAATGTTTCAACCAACAAAATTAAGTTAAGTATTCTACTTACAGGCTGTTAATTATGTCCAGAAAAAGAGGGCTTTATTGTTTCATATGGTCAATTAACCCCCAAATATGAAAAAATCCGAGGAGTGCTACCATTTAAAGTGGCGTTTTTGAGAAAGGGGTGAATTGGTCCATTTTAAGTTTTATTTTTATTTTTAACTTAAGTTATATGCACTTTTAGTACATATACATCTACAAAAAAAATTATCCAAAATTAAATTTCCTACTGAACTTCGATTCTAAATTCGATTCCCATCGAAATTCTCACTATACACATTGCTTTGCAGAAAAAAACTTCTATTTCTTCCTCTTCAAAATGACATTCGGTAGCTGTATTTAAGATCCATATATTATCCAAGGTACTTTAAAAAATACTGCATAAGTTAGCACAAATCGTCAAAAGTAGAGGGTTTTAAAGAACCATATCTTGCTTAAAATTAGTCCTAGAGCAGCGATTCTCAATCTGTGGTACATGTACCACTGGTGGTACAATTCATTACTTGCGGTGGTACACAAAAGACAAAAAAATTAAAATAGTGGTACTTAGTAAGTCTTGATAATACACTCTAAAAATACAGAGTGTAACAAAAATACAGGTCATAAACTAAATCACATATTCTGAAACCATAAATAGTTCGATTGAACCTAACTTACCCTAGTACAAATAAGCACACAAAAAAAGTTACAGCCCTTTGAAGTTACAAAATAAAAATCGATTTTTTCCAATATGTCGAAAACTATTTGAGTTTTCTTATTGAAAACGGACATGTCGTGGCATTATTAGGACAGGAAAATCTTAAAAAAAATTCTGCAGCTCATAAAAATTTTATGGGGGTTTTGTTCCTTTAAACCCCCCAAACTTTTGTGTACGTTCCAATTAAATTATCATTGTGGTACCATTAGTTAAACACAATGTTATTAAAACTTTTTTGCTTCGTAGTAATTTTTCTAACTAGTTTTTTTCGAGATATTTTGAATATTTGTCAAATCCACCACATATTTGTATACTGTTAACCCGGCACCTGCCACATGGCTTTGCAAGGCGCCAACTGCCACGTGGGGATCTCACAGCACCCCTTAACAATTTTCTGTGATCCACTTGTTTAAAAAATAAAATAATGTGTTGAGTAACACAAGAATATAAATAAACATGTTTTATTAACTTATTAGCCACTAATATGTTATAAAAGTTGAAAAATAAAATGAAAAAGGTGTTATAAGCAAATTAGCAAGTACCAAACCATAATAAATGAAGTCAAGTAAAATATCTAAAAAAATTAAGATATAGTGAGTATAGAGTCTATATTAATAATTTAAATCAGTTATTTCAATACAAAATGTAAATTTGACCTGTTTATATCAAAAATACAAAAAAATTTAAAACATAAAGTGCCAGATGATGACACCCCAATTCGACTGTAGAGCTATAAGTTCAGAATGACACTAAATAACCACTTTACTAACCACACATATATACTATATAATATTATAGAAAGCTACTATGACGCACAGCTCGCTTACCAAACTTGAAATACCAAATATTTGATAAAAATATGTTATGGGGTGCTGGTAGATCCCCACGTGGCAGGTGCCGGGTTAAGTACGATTATAGAGACCCTATAATAATATGGAAATTTATTTATAAATTACAGATTTTATAAGTATATTTTGAACCATATTAAAAAAGAAGCCACATCTGGATAAAAGATGCCTTATCTGAAAAATACTAAGAGGCAAAAAAGTTTTAAAAACACTGTGTTCAACTAATGGTACCGCAATAATAGTGTAATTGGAACCAAGGGCGGTTTCTCCATTGGTTCACTTGTGCAGTGAACACCCAATGAAATTTCATTAAAATACATATTTTTAAAAATCTCATAAATATCATTAAAATATTTTTTCTTAAATCTCATAAATATCATAGTATCATTAAAATATAACTGTATTTATTAATCACATAATTTGTTTACACAACACCGCTACGCTAGATGCACGTGGTAAGTGCAGAATTCAAATTGAACCCAGCCACTATACAGTAATAGGCCTTGGGCCCGCATATACAATTATTATTTATGACCACACCGTTGAAACTTTTTGTACTTGTTATTTGGGTGGAGTCGGACAAATTTTGAGCTTGGCGCATTATGGTAGTGGGGCGTTTGTCTGTCAAGCGGTGACGAAGTTGTCAATTTTATGCAAGAAAAAAATTTATTACCACATTGGTCATTCTATTTTAATCAATGGATTTTATCATATAAACAACGAAAACAATTTTGTCGGACAAAAATATTGGGGCATATGACGCGTCGGACACGCTAAATATGTCAAATTTATGAAAATAATAAATTTATTACCACATCGGTACTTTTAACGGTATCTATCATAAAACCTTTTTACAATAATGTGGTAACCTTGTCGGACAATTTTCACGGGGCATATGCGCAGTCGGACGCACCGAAGATGTCAATTTCCTGAAAATTTTTTATTTATTACCACAGATGTCATTTTTATTTTGTACTGTTCTTTTACATGTGTAATGCATATTGGATCACTTGTCGGACAAAAATAATGGGGCGTTTTGGTACAATTAAAAGAAGAAGTAATTTTTATGCATACAGGGTGTTTGGTAAAGAATGGGCCATAGCTTAACCTCAGGTTCCTGAGGTTAAAATAGGCCGATTTAAGCTAACTTACCTTAGTACAAAGTTTATAATAGCCGAGATACAGGGTGTCAAAGTTAAACTTTTTTTTTATTTATTATTTAATATTTCCTGATAGGTATGAGATAACAACATGAAATTTTATATTTGGAGGTTTCTTGGGTCGAGAAATCTAAATTCCTTACCAAAAATTATGCATTGCCCAGAGGGCGCCACATATGCCTTTCAGCACTCATTTATTACGTTCAATTTTTTTTATCCCTCACTCTGTATAATTTTGACATTAAAATTTTTATTTTCCTATTAGTTTTACTTAATAAAGGTATACTTCTTTCATCTTCCTAAACTCAACCGTTTTCGAGATAAACGCATTTTAAATATGCGATACACCATCATTTTTAGCATAATATCATTGAAGTTACACCCGAAAAATAACTTAAAATTTATGAAAATAATAAATTTATTACCACATGGATAATTTTAACGGTATCTACCATAAAACCTTTTTACAATAATGTGGTAACCTTGTCGGACAATTTTCACGGGGCATATGCGCAGTCGGACCCGCCGAAAATGTCAATCTCCTGAAATTTTTTTATTTATTACCACAGATGTTATTTTTATTTTGTACTGTTTTTTTACATGTGTAATGCATATTGGATCACTTGTCGGACAAAAATAATGGGGCGTTTTGGTACAAATTAAAAAAAATTAATTTTTATACATTTTTGACTTCATATTAAATTACGTATTTTTCGGCTCATATTACCCGTATGCGCGCCAATGGTGAATATTAAATTCTTAACTGTAGTTAAAAATGTGCAATAACTACCTCTTAAAACCCACCAAATTTCATTTGCATATCTCAACTGGTTTTAAAGCAATAAATAAATCGTCAGTTTGTCAGAAAAACTTCAACACCCCCTATCTCGGAAACGATGCATTTGTGGACATACGTTTTTCTCGTAAAGCAAACTGACTTTATTCTGTCATGCACAATTACTCCTTAAAGTTTGCCATTTAAAAACACACTTTGTCTATGAAAAACATGGCTAGTTATTAAAGTCCTTAACTTTTTTATTATCCAACATAAACGAATGAATGAAAAAACTGAATGTTGAGAAGGAATGAGGCTATAGTTAGGTATTAATTTTAGTATTTTATAGATGCTAGAATATTCCACGGGGTGATGCGAACTTTGAGAAAAAACATTTTTCCCTTTTTAAATAGAAATTGAATAAAATTTCTGAGATCGGTAACTTTTGAATGGTATATACAATTTTCAAAATTACAATGGGATAAGACAGGGAGATTCCCTGAGTCCTCTGTTGTTCAACCTGATCATGGACGAAATAATAAAAAAAGTAAGAACAAAAAAAGAATACCAAATGGGAGAAAAACCACTTAAAATAATCAGCTATGCAGACGACGCAATACTAATCTCTCAAAGTGAAGATGATTTACAACGTATGCTGCACGAATTTAATATAACCGCTAGAAAATTTAACATGTAAATTTCCCTAAAAAAGACTAAATGCATGGTTATAACAGCAGATCTAATAAGGTGTAAATTAGAGCTGGAGGGTCAAATAATAGAACAAGTCATGGATTTTAAATATCTAGGCATCACACTATGCAGCTACGGAAAGCTCGAAACAAAAGTGGAAGATCAGGTGAATAAAGCAAACAGAGCCGCAGGTTGCCTGAATGAAACAATATAGAGAAATGAAAACATCAGAAAAGAAGTGAAAGGCAGAATTTACAAAAGAGTCATCAGACCAATAATGACATACGCGGCAGAAACACAACCTGATACAGAAAGGACAAAAAGAATGCTATAGAAACAGCAGAGATGAAAACATTGCGAAAAATCGATGGTAAGACGCTGTGGGATAGAGCTAGAAGTGCAGATATATGAAGGAGATGCAAGGTGGACAACATTAATAACTGGGTGAAACAGAGGTGTAACCAGGATGATCCTTAGGGGGAGTTACGTCTACTTGAAGGTCTCTGGGGGTATGGAATAATAATTGTGTTAAGCGTATAGAGCTCAAAGTACATCCAAAAGGGGGGTTATAACCCCCAAAACCACCCCCTGGTTACGCCTATGGGGTGAAAAGCAGAAGAGTAGAATGGAACGACCACATAAGCCGAATGACAACAAATAGAGTAGTAAGGACGGTCAGAGAAGGTTCCCCAATAGGAAGACGATCAGTGGGAAGACCACGAAAAAGGTGGAATGACAACTTACTGGAGGCACATTGAAAAACAGACAGAGTAATGTCTATATAAAAGGAAGAAGAAGAAGAAGAAGAAGAAGAAGAGAAGAATTTTCAAAATTAAACATGCTTTGGAAAGGTAATGTTCAGTACTAAAGGAAGCTGTAAAGTCGGACTTAAATTTTCTAAATTTTTGGGAGTTTTGGGGACGAGAACGAAAAACAGACTCTAAATGGGACGTAAAATCCACACCCTTGGACCAAAATGGATGGTGGACATATATCTCTTTTCCTATATTTTAAGATTGGATTTGGCCCAATTTTTTCAATTCAGTCACATTTAGAAAATCGAAAATTTCTTGTATAATATAGTGTCGCATGTACGGGAACAGCCGTTCTCTGGGATATAAAAAAATAATAAGCATCAAGGAGACTAAAGCGAACTATAAACAATTTTTCTCGGTTAGATCTACATAGATCAAACTGAAAATTTGTAGAAATACACCTTATAATATTTATAAGGACGTAACGTAGAGAACATTCCTTCTTCTTCTTCTTTCTCATAATCCTTAGTGCCCTTCAGGGCGTCGGATGTCGGGTTCCGCCTTGTAGAGAACATTCTAAAATTTTAAAAAAAATTTCCGAAATTTTCCCTCTTGTCGGAAAATCTTTTTGGAAAATTTTGTGTACAATTCTTTGTCATGCCCTTTTAAGTGTAGTACTTAGCGTGTGTACCAATTTTTAGCTAAATCGATTCAAAAGTAACCGAGAAACACTGTTTTAAATTTTTTTTGATAATACCTCTTCGTCGATAGCCTAAAAGAATTAAGATTTCTGTTAGTTTGCCCCAACATTTTTGTCAGACAATTATATTTTTTGTTTAAGAATAACTTGTAACCTACTACTTTTGTCGGAAAAATGGTTGTAAAGATAAGGGATGCACGAACCCAGCATAATTTGAAAGTATACTTTACTAATAAAAATAAATTTTTTGTCCGACTGTCGAGTTGCCCCAATATTTTTGTCCGACACTTCGATTTTTTGATTAAGAATATAATTACTTATAACCTACTAATGTTGTCGGAAAAATGGTTTTAAAGGTAAGGGTTGCACGAACCCAGTAAGGTTCAAAAGACAGTTTATTAATAAAAATTAAATTTTTTGTCCTACTTTGGATTTGACCCAATATTTTTGTCGGACACTTAGATTTTTTGATATGGAATATAACTACTTATAACCTGATACTTGTGTCGGAAATTCTTTTTTATTTCGAGAAAAAAAACTACAGAACGATGTTTGTCGTTGTTCAAGGAGTATGTACACAAATTATCAGATCACAATTTTTCTAAAATTTTCCCTCTTGTCGGAAAATTTTTTAAGAAAATTTTGGGTTCCGATCTACGTCATACCCTTTTAAATGCTTTACTTGGTGTGTGTACCAATTTTCAGCTAAATCGATTCAAAAGTAACCGAGAAACACTGTTTTAAAATTTTTTTTTTGATAATACCTCCTCGTCGATAGCCTAAAAGAATTAAGTTTTCTGTTCGTTTGCCCCAACATTTTTGTCAGACAATTATATTTTTTGTTTAAGAATATAATTACTTGTAAACTACTACTTTTGTCGGAAAAATGGTTGTAAAGATAAGGGATGCACGAACCCAGCATAATTTGAAAGTATACTTTACTAATAAAAATAAATTTATTGTCCGACTGTCGAGTTGCCCCAATATTTTTGTCCGACACTTTGATTTTTTGATTAAGAATATAATTACTTATAACCTACTAATGTTGTCGGATAAATGGTTTTAAAGGTAAGGGTTGCACGAACCCAGTAAAGTTCAAAAGACAGTTTATTAATAAAAATTAAATTTTTTGTCTTACTTTGGATTTGACCCAATATTTTTGTCGGACACTTAGATTTTTTGATTTGGAATATAACTACTTATAACCTGATACTTGTGTCGGAAATTCTTTTTTATTTCGAGAAAAAAAACTACAGAACGATGTTTGTCGTTGTTCAAGGAGTATGTACACAAATTAACAGATCACAATTTTTCTAAAATTTTCCGTCTTGTCGGAAAATTTTTTAAGAAAATTTTGGGTTCCGATCTACGTCATACCCTTTTAAATGCTTTACTTGGTGTGTGTACCAATTTTCAGCTAAATCGATTCAAAAGTAACCGAGAAACACTGTTTTAAAATTTTTTTTTTGATAATACCTCCTCGTCGATAGCCTAAAAGAATTAAGTTTTCTGTTCGTTTGCCCCAACATTTTTGTCAGACAATTATATTTTTTGTTTAAGAATATAATTACTTGTAAACTACTACTTTTGTCGGAAAAATGGTTGTAAAGATAAGGGATGCACGAACCCAGCATAATTTGAAAGTATACTTTACTAATAAAAATAAATTTATTGTCCGACTGTCGAGTTGCCCCAATATTTTTGTCCGACACTTTGATTTTTTGATTAAGAATATAATTACTTATAACCTACTAATGTTGTCGGATAAATGGTTTTAAAGGTAAGGGTTGCACGAACCCAGTAAAGTTCAAAAGACAGTTTATTAATAAAAATTAAATTTTTTGTCTTACTTTGGATTTGACCCAATATTTTTGTCGGACACTTAGATTTTTTGATTTGGAATATAACTACTTATAACCTGATACTTGTGTCGGAAATTCTTTTTTATTTCGAGAAAAAAAACTACAGAACGATGTTTGTCGTTGTTCAAGGAATATGTACACAAATTATCAGATCACAATTTTTCTAAAATTTTCCGTCTTGTCGGAAAATTTTTTAAGAAAATTTTGGGTTCCGATCTACGTCATACCCTTTTAAATGCTTTACTTGGTGTGTGTACCAATTTTCAGCTAAATCGATTCAAAAGTAACCGAGAAACACTGTTTTAAAATTTTTTTTTTGATAATACCTCCTCGTCGATAGCCTAAAAGAATTAAGTTTTCTGTTCGTTTGCCCCAACATTTTTGTCAGACAATTATATTTTTTGTTTAAGAATATAATTACTTGTAAACTACTACTTTTGTCGGAAAAATGGTTGTAAAGATAAGGGATGCACGAACCCAGCATAATTTGAAAGTATACTTTACTAATAAAAATAAATTTATTGTCCGACTGTCGAGTTGCCCCAATATTTTTGTCCGACACTTTGATTTTTTGATTAAGAATATAATTACTTATAACCTACTAATGTTGTCGGATAAATGGTTTTAAAGGTAAGGGTTGCACGAACCCAGTAAAGTTCAAAAGACAGTTTATTAATAAAAATTAAATTTTTTGTCTTACTTTGGATTTGACCCAATATTTTTGTCGGACACTTAGATTTTTTGATTTGGAATATAACTACTTATAACCTGATACTTGTGTCGGAAATTCTTTTTTATTTCGAGAAAAAAAACTACAGAACGATGTTTGTCGTTGTTCAAGGAGTATGTACACAAATTAACAGATCACAATTTTTCTAAAATTTTCCCTCCTGTCGGAAAATTTTTTAAGAAAATTTTGGGTTCCGATCTACGTCATACCCTTTTAAATGCTTTACTAAGTGTGTGTACCAATTTTCAGCTAAATCGATTCAAAAGTAACCGAGAAACACTGTTTTAAAATTTTTTTTTGATAATACCTCCTCGTCGATAGCCTAAAAGAATTAAGTTTTCTGTTCGTTTGCCCCAACATTTTTGTCAGACAATTATATTTTTTGTTTAAGAATATAATTACTTGTAACCTACTACTTTTGTCGGAAAAATGGTTGTAAAGATAAGGGATGCACGAACCCAGCATAATTTGAAAGTATACTTTACTAATAAAAATAAATTTTTTGTCCGACTGTCGAGTTGCCCCAATATTTTTGTCCGACACTTTGATTTTTTGATTAAGAATATAATTACTTATAACCTACTAATGTTGTCGGAAAAATGGTTTTAAAGGTAAGGGTTGCACGAACCCAGTAAGGTTCAAAAGACAGTTTATTAATAAAAATTAAATTTTTTGTCCTACTTTGGATTTGACCCAATATTTTTGTCGGACACTTAGATTTTTTGATTTGGAATATAACTACTTATAACCTGATACTTGTATCGGAAATTTTTTTTTATTTCGAGAAAAAAAACTACAGAACGATGTTTGTCGTTGTTCAAGGAGTATGTACACAAATTATCAGATCACAATTTTTCTAAAATTTTCCGTCTTGTCGGAAAATTTTTTAAGAAAATTTTGGGTTCCGATCTACGCCATACCCTTTTAAATGCTTTACTTGGTGTGTGTACCAATTTTCAGCTAAATCGATTCAAAAGTAACCGAGAAACACTGTTTTAAAATTTTTTTTTTGATAATACCTCCTCGTCGATAGCCTAAAAGAATTAAGTTTTCTGTTCGTTTGCCCCAACATTTTTGTCAGACAATTATATTTTTTGTTTAAGAATATAATTACTTGTAACCTACTACTTTTGTCGGAAAAATGGTTGTAAAGATAAGGGATGCACGAACCCAGCATAATTTGAAAGTATACTTTACTAATAAAAATAAATTTTTTGTCCGGCTGTCGAATTGCCCCAATATTTTTGTCCGACACTTTGATTTTTTGATTAAGAATATAATTACTTATAACCTACTAATGTTGTCGGAAAAATGGTTTTAAAGGTAAGGGTTGCACGAACCGAGAAAGGTTTAAAAGACAGTTTATTAATAAAAATTAAATTTTTTGTCCGACTTTGGATTTGACCCAATATTTTTGTCGGACACTTAGATTTTTTGATTTGGAATATAACTACTTATAACCTGATACTTGTGTCGGAAATTTTTTTTTATTTCGAGAAAAAAAACTACAGAACGATGTTTGTCGTTGTTCAAGGAGTATGTACGCAAATATCAGATCACAATTTTTCTAAAATTTTCCCTCTTGTCCGAAATTTTTTTGGGAAAATTTTGGGTACAGCTCTACGTCATACCCTTTTAAATGTTTTACTTAGTGTGTGTACCAATTTTCAGCTAAATCGATTCAAAAATATCCGAAAAAATCTGTGTTAAAATATTTTTGGATAATACCTCCTCGTCCATAGCCTAAAAGAATTAAGTTTCCTGTTCGTTTGTCCCAACATTTTTGTCAGAAAATTACATTTTTTGTTTAAGAGTATAATTACTTTTATCCTACTGCTCTTGTCGGAAAAATGGTTGTAAAGATAAGGGATGCACGAACCCAGAATAGTTTAAAAGTATAGTTTATTAATAAAAATTAAATTTTTTGTCCGACTTTGGATGTGCCCCACTATTTATGTCGGGCACTTAGATTTTTTGATTTGAAATATAACTACTTATAACTTGATACATGTGCTGAAAATTTTTTTTTAATTCGAGAAAAAAAATACAGAACGATGTTTGTCGTTGTTCAAGGAGTATGTACACAAATTATCAGATCACAATTTTTCTAAAATTTTCCCTCTCGTCGGAAAATTTTTTAAGAAAATTTTGGGTTCCGATCTGCGTCATACCCTTTTAAATGCTTTACTTAGTGTGTGTACCAATTTTCAGCTAAATCGATTCAAAAGTAACCGAGAAACACTGTTTTAAAATTTTTTTTTTGATAATACCTCCTCGTCGATAGCCTAAAAGAATTAAGTTTTCTGTTCGTTTGCCCCAACATTTTTGTCAGACAATTATATTTTTTGTTTAAGAATATAATTACTTGTAACCTACTACTTTTGTCGGAAAAATGGTTGTAAAGATAAGGGATGCACGAACCCAGCATAATTTGAAAGTATACTTTACTAATAAAAATAAATTTTTTGTCCGACTGTCGAGTTGCCCCAATATTTTTGTCCGACACTTTGATTTTTTGATTAAGAATATAATTACTTATAACCTACTAATGTTGTCGGAAAAATGGTTTTAAAGGTAAGGGTTGCACGAACCCAGTAAGATTCAAAAGACAGTTTATTAATAAAAATTAAATTTTTTGTCCTACTTTGGATTTGACCCAATATTTTTGTCGGACACTTAGATTTTTTGATTTGGAATATAACTACTTATAACCTGATACTTGTATCGGAAATTTTTTTTTATTTCGAGAAAAAAAACTACAGAACGATGTTTGTCGTTGTTCAAGGAGTATGTACACAAATTATCAGATCACAATTTTTCTAAAATTTTCCGTCTTGTCGGAAAATTTTTTAAGAAAATTTTGGGTTCCGATCTACGTCATACCCTTTTAAATGCTTTACTTGGTGTGTGTACCAATTTTCAGCTAAATCGATTCAAAAGTAACCGAGAAACACTGTTTTAAAATTTTTTTTTTGATAATACCTCCTCGTCGATAGCCTAAAAGAATTAAGTTTTCTGTTCGTTTGCCCCAACATTTTTGTCAGACAATTATATTTTTTGTTTAAGAATATAATTACTTGTAACCTACTACTTTTGTCGGAAAAATGGTTGTAAAGATAAGGGATGCACGAACCCAGCATAATTTGAAAGTATACTTTACTAATAAAAATAAATTTTTTGTCCGGCTGTCGAATTGCCCCAATATTTTTGTCCGACACTTTGATTTTTTGATAAGAATATAATTACTTATAACCTACTAATGTTGTCGGAAAAATGGTTTTAAAGGTAAGGGTTGCACGAACCGAGAAAGGTTTAAAAGACAGTTTATTAATAAAAATTAAATTTTTTGTCCGACTTTGGATTTGACCCAATATTTTTGTCGGACACTTAGATTTTTTGATTTGGAATATAACTACTTATAACCTGATACTTGTGTCGGAAATTTTTTTTTATTTCGAGAAAAAAAACTACAGAACGATGTTTGTCGTTGTTCAAGGAGTATGTACGCAAATATCAGATCACAATTTTTCTAAAATTTTCCCTCTTGTCCGAAATTTTTTTGGGAAAATTTTGGGTTCCGATCTACGTCATACCCTTTTAAATGCTTTACTAAGTGTGTGTACCAATTTTCAGCTAAATCGATTCAAAAGTAACCGAGAAACACTGTTTTAAAATTTTTTTTTGATAATACCTCCTCGTCGATAGCCTAAAAGAATTAAGTTTTCTGTTCGTTTGCCCCAACATTTTTGTCAGACAATTACATTTTTTGTTTAAGAATATAATTACTTGTAACCTACTACTTTTGTCGGAAAAATGGTTGTAAAGATAAGGGATGCACGAACCCAGCATAATTTGAAAGTATACTTTACTAATAAAAATTAAATTTTTTGTCCGACTGTCGAGTTGCCCCAATATTTTTGTCCGACGCTTTGTTTTTTTGATTAAGAATATAATTACTTATAACCTACTAATGCTGTCGGAAAAATGGTTGTAAATAAAAAAATTTCAGGAAATTGACATCTTCGGCGCGTCCGACTGCGCATATGCCCCGTGAAAATTGTCCGACAAGGTTACCACATTATTGTAAAAAGGTTTTATGATAGATACCGTTAAAATTATCGATGTGGTAATAAATTTATTATTTTCATAAATTTGACATATTTAGCGTGTCCGACGCGTCATATGCCCCAATATTTTTGTCCGACAAAATTGTTTTCGTTGTTTATATGATAAAATCCATTGATTAAAATAGAATGACCAATGTGGTAATAAATTTTTTTCTTGCATAAAATTGACAACTTCGTCACCGCTTGACAGACAAACGCCCCACTACCATAATGCGCCAAGCTCAAAATTTGTCCGACTCCATCCAAATAACAAGTACAAAAAGTTTCAACGGTGTGGTCATAAATAATATTTGTATATGCGGGCCCAAGGCCTATAACCCTATAGAAGAACGAGAGCTCTTAAATCCGTGAACCAGGGATTCTCCTATCTTAAAACATTGACCATTTGTGCACTGCACACAGAGACCGGGGCGAAGCGTTTCGATTCACAGTTTGGCATTTTCTGTTGTGGGATTTTATTAAATACACTATTGGTAGGTAGTTTTTTTTTAGGATGGTGGAGCCTTATTCAGTGAGGTTTATAAAAGAAAATGCAAATAGTTTTGAAAATCGACTTCTTATAAAAAGAATGGACTAACTTGGCCGGAGATAAACTTGGTACAAGAATGTGCAATAAGAAACAAAAAGTTTAAACATTGTTTTAAAGTTGAACAATATAGAAAAACTTAGTGATTATGTGGGTGTGATAAACTACATTCTTTATTTTGTTTTCCATGTTTAGTATTTTCAAAGAATAAAACTATAATTTCAATCTCGGTCTTTGGATACCGTTAAAATAAACGGATTTTTAAACAGTTTTGACAAAGCCATTTCATTATTCGTAACTTCTGCCTCCACCTTCACCACCGAAGAAGTGCCATCATTCAGTAGGTATCATATTCTGCACAAAACAAAAAAAGTGTGTGACATCCTGACTAATCGGGTCAAAGATAGGTTTCATTTTACAGAACATCTTTTGGCGAGGCCCCAAAAATTTTTCGCCTGCGGCGCGTATTCACCGTTCGTATAATTACATTCTTTAATTGAACACCCTCCTTAAATTACCACGAGCCGCCACTGATTGGAACGTACACAAACATTTGAGGGGTATAAAAGCACAAAATCTCCATAACTCGGTACCACAATAATAATTTAATTGGAACGTACATAAAAGTTTGGAGGGGTTTAAGGGAACAAAACCCCCATAAAATTTTTAGGGGGTGCACAAACTTCACTATAATTTCTTTTTAAGATGTTCCTGCCATAGTCATGCCACATATCCTTTTCATTAAAAAATCTCCAATAGTTCGATATATCGGAAAAAATCGATTTTCATTTTGTAACTTCAAAGGGCTGTAACTTTTTTTGTTTGCATATTTGTACTAGGGTAAGTTAGGTTCAATCGAACTATTTTTGGTGCCAAAATATGTGATTTAATTTATGACCTGTATTTTTATTACACCCTGTATATGATTAATTATTTATATGGGAAATAAGCCACAATTAAAATGAAAAAAATAATTTTATTAACGTTTCGACGCATATATGTCAAATATGTCAACACGCATGGGATAATGAACATAGAGTTCAGTGGAGAGATTCAAGTATAGTCCTGAAAGAATCAGATAGTAAAAAGAGAAAAATCAAAGAAGCGGCTCTAATTATGCTAAATGAAACCAATTGTGTCGCAAATTCCTCGGTAGAATGCAGTAGGATGTGGTTACCCATACTGAAAGAGGAAGTCAATAGAAAGAAAAAATACCAAGATTAGTAAGTCAATAATATCGAGCTAGTACATATTTTATATTTTAGTATTACTTATATATCTAGTATTATTAATAATATTTATAATTTAAACATGTTACAAGTCAGAATTTGGTATTATTTTTTGAGAGTAAATTAATGTAAGACCAAATACTTACGATGTCGGGATAGTATCACAGGGTTTTTTCCTGGTTTTCCCTTGTGATTTACTATGAAGTCTCTAACGCGAGAATTTTACTGTCGTTGCATTTGGTTGTCTTTTTAAAGACATATCACATGCTATAATTTTTTATGACGGATATTCTTGAGTTGGGGTTAATTTCATGTAATCGAATGAACTATCTTTCAGTAAGTCGTCCCAGGAACGCAACTCATAAATATTGGCAATATCATTTTAAAGTCTTCTACTTTAAAATGTATAATATATGTCTGAATTGCCAATATAAATGAGTGAGATTAAAAAAATTATTAGAAGAATTTTTTTTGCTTAGCAACAACACTTTTATTTATTTTAGTAATATTTTGTATTTTGACAACGGCACCCGATTTGGGCGTCGAAACGTTAATAAAATTATTTTTTTCATTTTAATTGTGGCTTATTTCCCATATAAATAATTAATCATAAAAATGCCACAAGGAAATAGCTTCAGAACAACCCTGTATATGTGGTACCAAAACTAATAAAAAGAACTGTAGGTGGTACATGACTCAAAAAGTTTGAGAACCGCTGTCCTAGAGCCTTCTATAGTAGATTATATTTAAGATAACTGATGTTTAATTATTATACTAAGAGGACCATTGCGTATACCAAAAATTGCGTAAGTAACAGTTATAGAACAAGGTTTGTTTTTTGCATATATTTTTGTCACAGAAAAAATAGTTTTGACCTTAGGAGGTAACATTTCGATAGGAAATTTAATTCCGAACAACTTTCCTGTAGATGTATATGTACGTAAAGTCCATATAATTTTAGATAAAAATAAATAACTGAAATTTAAATAATGTACCCCTTTCCCACAAACGCACCTTTTTAAATGGTAACACTTTTCGGTTTTTTCATATTTGGGGTCCATCGACCATATGAAACAATAAAACCCCTTTAAAGTTCTAGCTCCTTTGTGGACATATTAGTGGATCAGTAGAATCAGTAGACTAATAACTAGGACACTTTCACATACATTTTCACAAAACTTCACGTACAATTATTCATTTAAGATCATCCATATTTTCTGTAAAATGGTATATCAATTTACACATATGAGCAAAAAATTGAGTCACTCGCTGAAGTTATTGTGCTAAAAGTTTAAACTAAACAACTTATTAAAGAAGCTCACACATCTCTCTGCACATCTCTCAAAAATAAATGATTTATTTAGAATATGATAGAAAATTGCTAGGATGTTGTAAAATTATTTAACTTTTTCTGTAATAGGAAATGTAACACTATGTCACGCATATGCAATCCATGTGACATTTATAAATGTTTCGGTAATCACGAACGTGTGAGTATCCAGGGCCGCGCCAAGGCTTTCAAGCGCCCCGGGACAAGTAATTTTAGGCGCCCCTTTCCTCCTTCCTTTTTAAGTAGATTTTTGTAGCTTAGTGAATCGTTATACGGTATACCTACAAACTATTTTTTATGTGTTAGGAAAGTATCATAATCATCATAATCTAACCGTTATCGTCCACTGTTAAACATAGGTCTCCTTTAAATTTCTCCATGTCTCCCTATCTTGAGCTACCAGCTATCCAGTTCCGGGCAGTTTTCTTTACATCGCGCTTCGTCACTCCAGCTCGTTGGTGGTCGATATCTGCTTCGTTTATCCGATTGTCCGCCCGCGGTCGCTATTCCAATAATCTTCTAGTCTAGCTGTTGTTCGGTGTTCTTGCCACGTGACCTGCACATCTCCATTTCTTTTTTGCTACATGTTCTACTATGTCTTTGATTTTTGTTCTTTGCCTGATATTATTTGGTATTCTGTCTCCTTGTGATTCTTAGCATGGCCCTCTGGTTAAAGGTACGATTCCGACATCGACGGCAGACGGCAACTGCAAACTGCAGTAGTTATAGTTGTTACCATGACATACGTATGGTTCATTCCACCAACATACGACTGTTTTGGATTATCGCGACAACGAATATTTCAGTGTGCAACATAAGAAGTACGAAAGTAAATGGCTCTAATAATTATTCCAATAAACAAAATTGTAATTTGCAATTTATTTTCGTTCTTCATATTTTGCACAATAAAATATTGGTTGTCGAAATAATCCAACACAGTCGTATATTCGGGGAATAGGGTATATTTATTTTGCACTATTAATTTGTATAATTATTAACAACTGACGTTCTGCCGGACAGCAGTTGAAGTTAGATATCGGAATCAGTCTCATACAAATTAATAGTGCAAAGTAGTGACGCCTGTCACGGCGACAACTGCAACTGCCGTCTGCAGTTGCAGTCTGCCGCCTGCCGTCGATGTTGGAATCGTACCTTAACCGTTATTTTCTGCTCTTAGATTTTCAGCAGCAGGAAAGTAATATACTGATAAGTTATTACGTAAAGGTATAAGTATTTACAAAAAACAACGATTACTTTGTCAGAGAACAAATAAATATATAATTACATATTATTATACTCCATAATTTGCTCACGGTTTTTGCTCCGTATTTTCAAGAACCGCTTGGATTTTGGATTGACATGAAATTTGGCATAGGTACGCATAGCTAATTTATAACAAAGAAACAAATTGATATTGCGTCGTCGGGGATGAAAAAATATACGTTAAAATTAAGTCCGGAAGTGGATTAACTGACTAATCTGACTAATTCTAAGCAACTTTTGTTCCATAGTAATATACAGTTTTTTCTACTAAGTCAATATTTTTCCATTTATTTGCGAGTGAGTATGTTCGTTTTTCAACATAAAAACCACGGTTTTAGACCGTTTTTCGCAAATATAACAAAAAGTGTGTATTTTATTGAAAAAAATGTTCTTAGCAAAAATAGAGTTTATAAAAAAATTTAAAAAACTTGTGCACGCATGAAGTCAGTAGATTTAGTAGAGGAAGAGTTGTAGCTCGAGAAATGTGGGTTCTTATTCGTCAACTTAGAAATCGAACACTTCAACGTGATATAACCAAAAAATGAAGCACTTTTCGGGCAAAAATCATTACAACTTTTTTAAGTTTTTAGAAAAAGCTTTATCTTTGTTTTTTAAAAAAGTTTCTAGTAGCAAAAGTAAGCCGGTAACGCTGAAAATAAAGTTGGTGGTTTTTCCTACGGCAAAAGCTAGTTAGCTGTGTGTATTCCAAATTTCATGTTAATCCAAGCTGTTCTTTAAAATTCAGAGGTTTTGCAATCTTTTACCGTGAGTGAATGGAGTAATAGTTCAGTTTAAGGTGAACGGAGCAAAATGCGAAATTTTGACGCATGCCAAAATTTTCAATGTGTTTTAAATGTATTCATTTTTTTCGAATTCTGAGAAAACTAATAAGTATTTTTGAAAAAATTAAATGCATAATGAAAGACTACTTGATTACCGAGGGCCGAAAGTCCCTCAGAATAAATAAACAGTTTCTTTTGAATGAAATATTTTCAATTAAAAATCACACCAAATTTTTCCTTTTATTTTCACCCCTGTAATAGAAATTTTCAGGGACTTTTGGCCCTCGGTAATAATGTAATCTTTCATTCTGCGTTTAAATTTTTCAAAAATAGTTATTAGTTTTCTCAGGATTCGAAAAAAAAATGAATACATTTAAAACACATTGAAAATTTTGACATGGGTCAAAATTTTTTAATTTTGCTCAGTTGGCCTTTGAAAGAAATAACCGTTCGTACACTTAGGGGACCTAAGTAATAGGTAATAACTGCTATTTTTATATCTACCTACGATTTGTAAATTTTTAATTTTACAAGATAATAAAATATTATTAATATTTCTGGTAATTTCGGTATTGCGGTTATGTGGAAGAGCGCTTCTTAGCTGGTGTTTCTAGGAACATCATCTAAGAGCGAACGTCGCCTTTTGCTTTATTATAATTATTACTGTTTGTCTAGTTTGTATTTTTTTTTGAAAAAAAAAGCAATAAAGTCATTATCCAGATTTAGCCATACGGCTCACACTCCCTCTAAGGGGAAAATTGACTCATCCCAGATACCTACGGTATCAAAAGGATTGAGCTCTGGTGGGACTCTTTCCGTGTTATCGAGCCCTAGGTGACTTGGAACGCAGGTGTATCTCCCAAAAATTTTCGTACACTTCTGGCCGTCGCAAGTAGTACAGCTTTCTGCATGGTCTTATAAATATGTTCATTGAGACCCAGCTTTTTTATGCTTTCGAGGAGGGTCTTCGGAATGACTCCAGTAGTAGTGTAACAAAAATAAGAAAACTTCTGTTGGAGTGAAAGTAAAAAGAAAGATATACTCCAACAGAAGTAAGGAAAAAAAAGAAGAAAAGAAAAGACTAAGGTAACTAGTTGGGGCCTCTTATGAAAATAAAAATGAAGGGGCTTCAGCGGTTGAGCCGAAGTAGGAAAAATAAAAAATACTACTTTGCAGTAGTACTGAAGAAAGGGGAATTAGAAGGGATAATAAGTAGACGTGGGAAGAGACAGAGGCAAACTGAATAGAGTTGGCTAGCTATAGATGCAAGAGAGCAACTTGACACTCAAGGATGGATACGGCTCGTTTGCATGCCTGTCGAAGAACAGTAGCTCTATATAGATAGTAATGATGACTAGAAGATGAAATAATAAAATAAGAATAAGGTACTGAAAAGGAAGGAGATGAATAATGACTAAAAACGAACAAAATAAATAAAACTAACTAATCATGGGCGCCATGAAAATGATCTTCGATCATTCTCCCAGGTATCTTATACTGCTGTCAGATATTAAATATATCAAACCTGTAATAATGAACATAAAGGAATAATAAAAATAAATGATATACAAAATAAATAAACATATTTATTAAAAATAACTACCAGATTTTTAACAATCTCTGAGTTAAGCAAGTTCATATTATGCTGTGACTCTAAAATGACATAAGTTATACAAGAAGATATATATATTTTAAAGATAACAACAATAATGTTATCTGTTACAAACTTAAATATAAGTACCTCTTACTAACATATAGGGTACAAAATTACATAAGTCTTCTACCAAATGGTTATAGTACGCCTGCTACGTACAACTAAAGGAAACCGACGAAGATGAAAATAATACAAATAAATAGGCCCAAGCCTCACTAAGAGAAAATACAATACTGAATAAAGCAAAATTAAATATACAAATGAATAAACGTTATAGAAGTGAAGTTAAGAAAAATACCGACAAAATGACCTAAATTAACCGAGCAAATGCAATGAAATAAAGTAACGACGAAGTAACCGAACAAACGAAATAAAGCGAATAAATACAATATTTGGGAAACAAGCAAGTAATGTTACAAAATAAATTTACCCGAATTACATAAACCAATATCAAAGCAATAATAAAGTATTAAAAACCTAATTTTCTCTAGGCTTATTCCTGTGCACAAGAAGTTACCGTAGATACAAAGTTTGGGAACCAAATAATCTAATATACAAATACATATGTCAAAAAAAAACAGAGGTAACCTAAATCTGGAAAAAAAACATAGTGTATTTAACAGATAGTCTGAAATATAAAAAAAACCAATAGTTACTCAAACTCCTCACTAAATGTTCCCCAAACGAGGTTGCGGTTGCATCCTAGAAAATGAGCATCACTATGATGCACCTCCATGCCCCCCCGTAGGCCCAGGTGGCAGGACGAAAAGGAGCTGGAATGTCCCCCAAAAAGCTTGTTCCCAAAACATACTCCCAGTTTGACTTGGCGGTAGCTGCAATAAGGTCAAGGTGGCTTCCCTAGGTAGTCAAGGTGGGTACGACATCACATGAGGGTTAGTTTTCTTCCAAACGGCTAAAAACATATACTTCGTTTGATTTCTCACATAAACCGGTAAACAAAAGTAAAGAGAAGAAGAAATAATCGAGGAAAACTTTTTTGAAGCAATAACATAAAAAAACAACCATTAAAAATGGAACAAAAACTAATCTCAGGTAACCTTGAACTATTTTGAGTTTGAAAACATGAACAAATAATGGCATTGCATTTGAAATAGGAATATAAAATATGACTTATCTGAAATAACATGAGATTAAGATAGTATTATATACCTTAATGAAATGGTATTGAACCAGACAAAGATAGTTACATGACAATTTATAGATATATTGGACATGAAAATTTATAGATATATTGGATGTTCAATCGGTTTAAAACGTACAGAGAAATGGTAATTATTTCCAATATTAATTTGAGGACTTCAAAAATGTTTGGTTATGTAAAACCAAAAACCCCATTAATATAAAGATCGATATAAAGATAATATAAAGATCGAAATAATCTACATCCTTCACCTAAGGGACTGGCTAAGAACATTTAACAATGAACCAACTATTTCATATATTCAAGGTTAACTAAAAAACATTAGTAGAAAAAACGATTTACCGGTTAATTTTTTATTCCTCTTCCACTGATGGTACTCCCATCCTTACTCCAGGAAACCCGTACTCCAGGAAACAAGTGGTGGTAACTTTTTACTATACTTCCAAACTTAGTTGAAATAAAAATTAATTTCGAAGAAATTAACCGCCATTTACGGTACTAACCACCAACACCAACCTGTCAACCTCGCAGCCACCGGCCAAGTGCCTCTCATTCCTCCCACAGTCAGCGAGGAAAACGTCAAACTCTCACGGAACACGAATTAAACGACAAGGAACGGTTCAACAACTATGTTCCGTACAGTGTGACGTCACATGAGAAGTCCTTTACGATAAATTAAAGAATTTAAATGGGAGGTCAAGAGAAAATAATTATTTTTTTAAAAATAATTACAGCGCTAAAAATGATAATATAACGGGTGGACCGTTACAATCCCCTCCTACTCGGGAAAAAAATTTTTTTTAACCAAAAAAAATTTTTTTTTTTTTAAACTTCAAAATATTAACAACTAAATTTACAATAGTCTAACAATCCACGTTGATTCGCAAGATTACTTCTAAATATAAACTAATGGTCAAGGAAAAATAAATCAATACATGACTCAAACTCATACTAAAATGTTACTATGTTACTCTCTGCTACCAAATATTAACATATATTGCTCAAAAGTCAAAACAAAACTAAATATTGTACTTAAGTTCATAATAATAACTGAGTGTCGAATTGGGCACTAAAACCAAAATTGAACTATCCATGGACATCAGATTTATAAAGGGTATATCCAAGAACGGAACAACCAGGAAAAGGTGTGAGCCAATTCGAACCATATCAAAAGTAAATGTACCAAAGTGAATAAAAAAAATCAGTAACTAAAATAGGTAAAGAATTGAACACTTTATCCAAAACTGAACTAACAATGGACACCAGATTCATAATAGTATATCCAGAGAAGAACAATCAGGAAGATTTATGGAACAATTCTCACTAATGTCAAATAATACCAATAATAAACATACCAAAGGAATCCAAAACTCAATAACCAAAATAAATGTGGAATCGGACACTTAATCCAAAGTCGAACTATCAGTGGACACCAGATTCATAAAAGGCATATCCAAAGAAGAACGACCAGGCAAATTTATGGACCAATTCACACCAATACTAAACCACATAACAGATCAGGTCTACGTACACCCACATCCGGTAATACGAACCTATCCAACTAAATACACAAAATAAATGAAGAATCGGACACTTATCCAGAATCGGACTATCAATGGACACCAGATTTATATAGGAGTATATCCAAAGAAGAACGATCAGGCAAATTTATGGACCAATTCTTACTAATACTAAATAAACTAAATTATTGGATCCAATGGTAACTAATACTGAACAAAATAAATAAATTAGGTCTACATACACCCTCATCCGGTAATATGAACCTATCCAAACTAAGTAATCAAAATAAGTCACAAAAAAAAATTACCAACAGACTAAGTAACAGAGATGTAACCAAACTAAATCAAAGGTAAGATAAATACCTAAAGTGTATTGACTAAAGTATTCTAGAAAATACATAACTTAATTCATGCTGGTATTCGCGAACTATAGCATGTTGCTACAACAGATGTATGAGAATAACCAGACACAGATAAGGTACTAATATAAGAATAAGTAAGAAAGAAAACAGAATAAATGATGAACTCATAAGTTTTATGACACTATGATAAGTGATAGGAAAAAAAATATGTGATAGGTGATAGGAAAAAAAATTGACGAGAACGGGCAACCAATTTTAATTAAAACTGCAGATTCATGCGCTCTCACATACGTGGAATTATTCAGGAAATGTTCAAAAATCTAAATAACAAAACTAATGCCTAAGGAAAGAAGTGGGAATATACTCAAATGAACAACTCATCTGTCTAAACACTCCAAATACTGACTTAACGAACCTACTATGTATAGGGATGGCCTAAGCATTGATTTATAAACAAGTGCGCAAGATATTTATCCATGTTTACTCATCAACTCAAAGTACAAACATACTATGAAGTAAAAGGCCTAATATGAACTAAATACTTCCCTATTAAATTGTAAAAAAAAAACTGGAATACTTGGACTAATTACAGAAGAATGGTTAGGACATGCGACCGTCATTTCCTAACAAGAAATATTATAATGGTAAACCGTCTGCCTACTCTGCCATGAAAGACAAAGATTACGAAGCCAGTCAAACAGCAGTGATCAGTTGCTGAGCAACAACTTCGAACCCACGCATTCACAAATCAGAGTATTGACAGACTAATCATAAGCAGAAATGTGAAAGACTCAAGAATTCATACATACTTACATCAACATTCCAAACTAATTCCAGAATCATAGTGTGTAGGATAGAAGGATATAAATTATTAAGTGTTTAAGATATTGGAGACAAATAATGTTAATAGAGTAACCCAATAACAAATTAAAAACCACATCTTTCCAATATGGCAAATTCAATAACAATATATCAAAAATAATAAAAACATTAGTAAGTAATCAAATATTCAAAATAATATAACACGTAACCTGAGATATGGTAGTTAACATAGTTCCATCATAATATCCATTATTAAACAAGAGTACTTGTATGAGCTTACCTATCCAACTATATAAATATATAATAAGTTAACAACCTTACTAACTTAGGGGTTAGGTGTGCAAAAACTGAACAAAAATACAAGTGAAGTTATTATCAATTGTGTAATCCTACTGACAGGATCAACAATTAATAATATTGACTCATAATAATAATTAAAATGCACCATACCTAATAATAAAAAAAATAAACTCATACATAAAGTACTACATAATAATTAAATTAATAAGTAATAAATAAATGTCATCAAAACTAAGCCAAAGATGAAATCAAGCAGTTTATGTGGGTACCTGCATTATCATATGATAAAAAAACAATATTGGACTAAAAGTTATAACCATACTAAAGATTGAGCTAAGCTAAAGACAAACAGAAGAAGAGATTAGCTTGAACAACACTGTTAAGGTAATCTTCTTCTGAAGATTGTTCTATAACTTAATAGAAAAGTAGTATCAATGTTTCCTAACTAATAAAGAATTTATATTTGAATCTCAACCTAAAGTATCTGATTCATATAAGCATTATATTATGGTACCCACACTGATATAATATTATTACCAAAATTTAACAAAACTGGAATATGAGATGGATAGTGGAACTACTTAACTATACAATTTATCATTGTAATGTTTAACACTACCAATTAAAGAAAAATAATTTGGATGACCATCTGTAATCATCCGAACCATGCGAATTCAACGTATCATGTATAGAAGCTAATGTTCTGGACTGATATTGCTTTGTGGTGTGTGCCTGTCTTACCAAACAACCCAAATATCAAAAATAACAAATATAAAATATAATCTAAAGTTTGTAAGACAATATACATATGGAGAAAATATTAGCGACACACCAACAAATCAAAATGCCAGCAAAATATATAAATAATCAAATCAATAAAGTAAATAAAATACCTAAATACTGAAAATAATTTCTAGTTAGGTGTAAAATATAACCACACTAGAAAAAAAAAATATATGCATATAGTCAATAATTAATTGTACGTGCAAACATACTACCATTGGTAGAAGGACTAAAAATCCATAATAAAAGAACATATGTCAGATATGTATACTCAGTCTAAATACACAAATAAGTTTCCAATAAAAATACAAAATTCAAACTAAAATATGAGCTGTACCACTATAACTGAAAATGAGGTATCAAAAATAAACTAACCAAAACCAAAAGAAGCAGTATAAGTCTACCTGTTTATTATTAATAAAAATTAAAGACAAAAATAAATCAGAAATAACATATATACAAAGATATCAAAAAGTTAATAAAACAGAAAATTCCAATAAAAGAAAATTGAACTAAAAGAACTACTGTCTTAGAACCATAAAACGGTTGGCCCCACGTTGGGCGCCAGTGTAACAAAAATAAGAAAACTTCTGTTGGAGTGAAAGTAAAAAGAAAGATATACTCCAACAGAAGTAAGGAAAAAAAAGAAGAAAAGAAAAGACTAAGGTAACTAGTTGGGGCCTCTTATGAAAATAAAAATGAAGGGGCTTCAGCGGTTGAGCCGAAGTAGGAAAAATAAAAAATACTACTTTGCAGTAGTACTGAAGAAAGGGGAATTAGAAGGGATAATAAGTAGACGTGGGAAGAGACAGAGGCAAACTGAATAGAGTTGGCTAGCTATAGATGCAAGAGAGCAACTTGACACTCAAGGATGGATACGGCTCGTTTGCATGCCTGTCGAAGAACAGTAGCTCTATATAGATAGTAATGATGACTAGAAGATGAAATAATAAAATAAGAATAAGGTACTGAAAAGGAAGGAGATGAATAATGACTAAAAACGAACAAAATAAATAAAACTAACTAATCATGGGCGCCATGAAAATGATCTTCGATCATTCTCCCAGGTATCTTATACTGCTGTCAGATATTAAATATATCAAACCTGTAATAATGAACATAAAGGAATAATAAAAATAAATGATATACAAAATAAATAAACATATTTATTAAAAATAACTACCAGATTTTTAACAATCTCTGAGTTAAGCAAGTTCATATTATGCTGTGACTCTAAAATGACATAAGTTATACAAGAAGATATATATATTTTAAAGATAACAACAATAATGTTATCTGTTACAAACTTAAATATAAGTACCTCTTACTAACATATAGGGTACAAAATTACATAAGTCTTCTACCAAATGGTTATAGTACGCCTGCTACGTACAACTAAAGGAAACCGACGAAGATGAAAATAATACAAATAAATAGGCCCAAGCCTCACTAAGAGAAAATACAATACTGAATAAAGCAAAATTAAATATACAAATGAATAAACGTTATAGAAGTGAAGTTAAGAAAAATACCGACAAAATGACCTAAATTAACCGAGCAAATGCAATGAAATAAAGTAACGACGAAGTAACCGAACAAACGAAATAAAGCGAATAAATACAATATTTGGGAAACAAGCAAGTAATGTTACAAAATAAATTTACCCGAATTACATAAACCAATATCAAAGCAATAATAAAGTATTAAAAACCTAATTTTCTCTAGGCTTATTCCTGTGCACAAGAAGTTACCGTAGATACAAAGTTTGGGAACCAAATAATCTAATATACAAATACATATGTCAAAAAAAAACAGAGGTAACCTAAATCTGGAAAAAAAACATAGTGTATTTAACAGATAGTCTGAAATATAAAAAAAACCAATAGTTACTCAAACTCCTCACTAAATGTTCCCCAAACGAGGTTGCGGTTGCATCCTAGAAAATGAGCATCACTATGATGCACCTCCATGCCCCCCCGTAGGCCCAGGTGGCAGGACGAAAAGGAGCTGGAATGTCCCCCAAAAAGCTTGTTCCCAAAACATACTCCCAGTTTGACTTGGCGGTAGCTGCAATAAGGTCAAGGTGGCTTCCCTAGGTAGTCAAGGTGGGTACGACATCACATGAGGGTTAGTTTTCTTCCAAACGGCTAAAAACATATACTTCGTTTGATTTCTCACATAAACCGGTAAACAAAAGTAAAGAGAAGAAGAAATAATCGAGGAAAACTTTTTTGAAGCAATAACATAAAAAAACAACCATTAAAAATGGAACAAAAACTAATCTCAGGTAACCTTGAACTATTTTGAGTTTGAAAACATGAACAAATAATGGCATTGCATTTGAAATAGGAATATAAAATATGACTTATCTGAAATAACATGAGATTAAGATAGTATTATATACCTTAATGAAATGGTATTGAACCAGACAAAGATAGTTACATGACAATTTATAGATATATTGGACATGAAAATTTATAGATATATTGGATGTTCAATCGGTTTAAAACGTACAGAGAAATGGTAATTATTTCCAATATTAATTTGAGGACTTCAAAAATGTTTGGTTATGTAAAACCAAAAACCCCATTAATATAAAGATCGATATAAAGATAATATAAAGATCGAAATAATCTACATCCTTCACCTAAGGGACTGGCTAAGAACATTTAACAATGAACCAACTATTTCATATATTCAAGGTTAACTAAAAAACATTAGTAGAAAAAACGATTTACCGGTTAATTTTTTATTCCTCTTCCACTGATGGTACTCCCATCCTTACTCCAGGAAACCCGTACTCCAGGAAACAAGTGGTGGTAACTTTTTACTATACTTCCAAACTTAGTTGAAATAAAAATTAATTTCGAAGAAATTAACCGCCATTTACGGTACTAACCACCAACACCAACCTGTCAACCTCGCAGCCACCGGCCAAGTGCCTCTCATTCCTCCCACAGTCAGCGAGGAAAACGTCAAACTCTCACGGAACACGAATTAAACGACAAGGAACGGTTCAACAACTATGTTCCGTACAGTGTGACGTCACATGAGAAGTCCTTTACGATAAATTAAAGAATTTAAATGGGAGGTCAAGAGAAAATAATTATTTTTTTAAAAATAATTACAGCGCTAAAAATGATAATATAACGGGTGGACCGTTACAGTAGATATAACAATAGGTATCGTCTGGGTACTTTGCATTCTCCATTGTCTCCGTATTTGAATTTCCAGATCTCTATACTTGGCGATCTTTTCAGTAAATTTACTACGTAGATTATTGTTGTTAGGTATCGCCACATCAATTAGTGTTGTTTGTCTTGTTAATTTATTAACTAGTACGAGATCCGGTCTATTATGTGCCACTGTTTGGTCTGTGAGCACACTGCGGTCCCAGTATAGCTTGTAGTTGCCATCCTCAAGCATACTCTCAGGAACGTATTGATAATATGGGAGATGGTCCGTTTGGAGAAGTCCCAACTTGTTAGCTATCTCTTGATGAATGATTTTTCCCACTGCGTCATGCCGTTCCTTATATTCAGTTGCAGCAAATGCCTGGCAGCCCCCTGTAATATGTTGGATGGTTTCTTGGGCTTGACATCCATATCGGCATCTGTCGTTTTGAACCTGAGGGTCTTTGACGATATATTTCAGGTAATTTCTGGTTGGTATAACCTGATCCTGAATGGCCAGTAATGAACCCTCCGTTTCAGGGAACATCTTTCCTGATGTCAACCAATAGTTCGACGCTGTATTGTCGACATAGTCTTGGCTGACCTCATTGGGATGTCGCCCGTGCAGAGGTTTGCCCATCCAGGCGCGCAGTTTTTCGTCCTTAGTAAGGTGGTTTAAGCGCATTTCTGGTTCCCTCAGTTTGATCGGTGTTGTGTCATCTACTGCGCAAATTGCGCGGTGTAGAGTAGATGTCTCAGCCTGCATCTGAAAATAAGTTCTTAAATTAGCAATTTGTTTATCTAATTGCTCACCTATATCCATAAGTCCTCTTCCTCCTAAATACCGGGGTAATGTCGTTCGTTCTACTGCACTTTTAGGGTGGTGTTTTTGTGCCTTTGTGAGGTGTGTTCGTACTTTTCGCTGAAGATTTTCTATATCCGTTTTTGTCCACTTAACAATACCAAATGAATAGCCAAGCGCGGAACAAGCGTAGGTGTTTAGTGCCTTAAACAAATTTTTACTGTTAAGCTGTGAACGAAGCAGCTGTTTTACCCTTCTTGTAAACTCAGCAGTTATCTCAGTTTTCATTTGCTTATGGTCAATTTTCCGCGCCTGCTTTACTCCAAGATATTTGTACATATCGTTGTCGCCCATAGCCTCGATGTTCTGGCCATTTTGCATATCGAATCCACCGGGCTGTACCTTTCCTCTGACTATGTTCAAAACACGGCACTTGTCTAGACCGAACTGCATACTACAAGTCATTATTATTATTATTATTATTATTATTGTCAAATTTTTTTTTCGGCACCTACCGGCGCCTTTTTACTTCGGCGCCGGGGGGCACCGGCCCTCTACGCCCTTATGGACGGCGCGGCCCTGTGAGTATCATCAAAGGCTCGTTCAAAGACACTCAGATAAAGAAGAGTTTTAATGATATGGATGATGATGATGACGGAAATACAGGTCGACTTTCAGAGAGATGAATTTTGTGTTATAAAAAAATATAAGAGTTTGCCTTGGTTATTTGCAACTATACTAAATTTAAAATCAAGATGCAGTAGAAATAAATAAACCAAGAGACGTTAAATGCTACTAGGAGCACTCCCGAATCATAATTTACAATGATAAACTTTGGAAATCATGATTTGGGATTTACAATGTATATACATTCGGGAATGCTCCTAGTAGCATTTACCGTGTCTTAGTTTGTTTATTTCTACTGCATCTTGATTGTAAATTTAGTATAGTCACAAAAGATTAGACTAACGAGCCAATTTTCTCTATTAACAATCTGAAAACTAATGTTTGTGGACTTCTTCCCAATGGTACTCCTTAATTTTTTAAACGGTTTAAACATAGCTCACAACACGCATATCACTTTTAGATATAAACTATTTGCAATAACTCAAAAGGTTTTACACTAACTCGAAAGGTTTAGTTCTTTTGAGTGTTCTCACTATTCCATGCTTATCCAGGAGTTAAATAGTCTCTACGTTTGCATGGTTATGAAGTTTTTTCTCACGCTTCTTTGCAAATACTTTAATCATATCTGCGACCGTTTCCACACCTAGCTCTCTGTGTATCGTGATCCATTTGCAATGTCTCTCAGTACTTTATTATAAAAATTTTCTATCATTTTAATCTTACTCGCACTGGCATATCCCCAAAGCTTTATGCCGTATGTCCATACCGGCATCAGTACTTGTATATCATGAGCATATTATGTATTTACAGCTTTGATTTTTGATGCTCAATTCAATTTTTTTCTTTTTTATGTATTCTTTCAATTTCAGAGTGAAATCTAGATTCATGCCGAGACATTTTTCTGTATTGGCATATGGTACAGTAGTGCCATTTAATACTATTGGTGTTTCATTTATTTTTTGTTAGTGAAATCTACATGTAATGATTTAGTCTCATTGAGTTTGATAGCCATTTCTTCTGCTAACTGTTAATATATTTGTATCGTCAGCACAGGTAGATGGAATGATAATATTTTAACATAATAAAAGGTAACATTGAAGACAAACAGAGATACAGAGAATATGTGTAAATAAAAATATAAAAAGAAAAAAGTGTATCTCGTTTTCCCTTTTCTGAATTTTGTATCCACGAGTAATACTTATCAAATCTTTTGTACTTGATGAAAACATATTACACATTGTATTTTTTAACAACAACCTTTGTTCTCTTCGTGTTAAATGCGTCTAACAATATTGTCTCCTGCGTGTTAAATGCGTCTCATTTTTAAAAATGCCCAGGAAATTGATGAGAGAATCAAAGATAAAATAATTTTTGTAAATATTGTGCAGAATCGGAAGGTAGTGCTATCCTCCAAAATTAAAAAAGGATAACAATAGCGATATGGGGAAAAGGTAAAGCACAGAGCTAATGTTTTATCGCGTGGGATTCTACCGGAAATATTGGGTTCAGTGTGATATTGGTTCTTCTTTTTTAAGAGAAACAGAATCTGTATATTTCTCTTCTTCTTCTTCTTCAGGTGCCATCTCCGCTACGGAGGTTGGCAATCATCATAGCTATTTTAATTTTTGAGGCAGTAGCTCTAAATAGTTGTTTCGAGCTGCATCCAAACCACTCTCTCAGGTTCTTCAACCATGAAATTCGTCTTCTTCCGATGCTTCTTCTGCCATCTATCTTTCCCTGCATTATGAGTCGTAGGATACCATACTTCTCGCCCCGCATCACATGTCCGAGATACTGTAGCTTCTTTTCTTTAATTGTAAGTTCAACTTCCTTTTCTTTACCTATTCTTCTCAGTACTTCATTGTTTGTAACTCTATCTACCCAGGAAACCCTCATAATTTTTCTATAGGTCCACATTTCAAAGGCGTTAAGTCGTTTCATTGTCTCTACATTTAACGTCCATGATTCCACTCCATAGTATAGAACACTGTAGACGTAACATTTTGTTAAGCGTACTTTAAGAGCTAATGTTAAATCTTTGCTACATAGGACCTTTTTTATTTTTATAAAATTAGAACGTGCTTTTTCGATTCTGACTTTTATTTCTGCAGTGTAGTCATTATTTTCTGTTATAAGTGTTCCTAGGTAAGTGTACTTTTTTACTCTTTCGATCTGCTGGCCCTCTACTATCAAGATTTCGTTAGTATAATGGTTGTTTTTACTAATTTTCATAAACTTCGTCTTTTTGATATTGAGAGAGAGTCCGTACTCCCTACTACACCTTACTATTTTACTCATGAGTCTTTGCAGGTCTTGTAAACTATCGGCTATTATTACTGTATCATCTGCATATCTGATGTTGTTAACTAAGACTCCATTTACTCTTATGCCGACTGTTTCATCTTCCAGAGTTTCTCGCATTACCTCTTCAGAATAAGCGTTAAATAATAGAGGTGATAGTATGCAGCCTTGCCTGACTCCTCTCTTTATTTCCATTTCTTCAGATGTTTCTTTTTCAATTCTTACTATTGCTCGCTGATTGTAATAGAGGTGTGTTATTAGTCTTAAATCTCTTTCATCTAGGTTTTTATTTTTTAGGATTTCCATGAGTCGATCATGTTTTACTTTATCAAACGCCTTATTGTAGTCTATAAAACAGACGTAAAGAGGATGGTTAACATCCAAACATCTCTGTGTCAGCACGTTGAAGGAGAATAATGCCTCTCTGGTACCCATACCATTGCGGAACCCATATTGAGTGTCACTAATATCCAGCTCCAGTTTAGAGTGTATTCTGGCGTGGATAATTTTCAATAGAATTTTCAAGGTATGTGACATTAAGCTTATGGTTCGGTAGTCACTGCATTCTTTTGCATTCACCTTCTTTGGCAAACACACAAAGGCTGATGTCAACATTTCTCTAGGGATGATTCCAGTAGTATAGATAGCGTTGAACAGTTCTACTATTATGTCCAGGTTTTTCTCGTTGACCAACTTTATCAGCTCGCTAGGCAATTCATCTGGACCAGCAGATTTATTGGTTTTCATAGAGTTTATTGCCTGACTAACCTCTGATTTGGTTATCTCTGGGCCTACATCTCCCGTTTGGCTATCTACGGATGTACTAGCTTCTCTCTGGTCATGAAATAGTTCCTCGATATACTCTTTCCATCGTCGTAGTTTTCGTTTTGTCTCCATTATAATATTTCCATTTTTGTCGAGCAATATATTTGAGGTTCTTCTATTTCCTATTCCGGCTAGTTCTTTGACTTTTTTATGTAGGTTGAAGTTGTCATATGTGTTTTGCAGTTCTTCTATTTCTTTACATTTTTCAGAGAAGTAGGTTTCTTTAGCCTCCCTAATTTTTCTTCTTATTTGGTTTTGAAGCTGTTTATAGCGAGTCTTATTAATGGTTTTGTTTTTTCTTCTTTCATTCATCAAGTCTAGAATTTCCTCCGTCATCCATTCTTCTTTCTTACATTTGGTTGTAGTAAGTACTTTCTTACTTGGTTCTAATATAGAGGTTTTGAAGAATTGCCACTGCTGTTCTACGTTGCAATTATTTCCTGGGTTTCTGTCTAGATTTGTGTTGATTTCGTGTTTCAGATTTTCTTTTGTTTCTTCTGACTTTAGTTTCTGTATGTTAAGTTTATTGTTGTTGCGGCTTTTTTGGGTCTTTTTTAGTTGAAGTTGAAACCTAGCAATAAGAAGACTGTGATCAGAGGATACGTCTGCTCCTGGATATGCCTTTACTGCCTGAATTGAGTTTCGATATCTGTGCTTTATTAGGATGTAGTCAATTTGATTTCTGACAATTTTGTGCTCTTTGTCAGCTGGTGATTTCCATGTATACAGGCGTCGCTTAGGTAATTTAAAGAATGTATTTGCGGCTATAACATTATGCTCCTGGCAAAATTCTATTAGGCGATCTCCTCTGTCGTTTCGTTCGCCAAGCCCATATGATCCTACATTAGGGTAGCATTTTCCTTCGCCAATTTTTGCGTTGAAATCACCCATGATCACTGTTATGTCTCTAGATGCTGTGAGATGTAATGTTTTCTGGAGTTCGCTATAAAAGTTTTCTATTTCTTCTTCATTTTTGTCAGCAGTTGGCGCATAAATCTGGATTAGGTTCATTTTTCCATGGGTTGTCAATAACTGCAACATTATTATTCTTTCGGACATCGGAACGAAGCCTGTTACTGATCTCGTTACTTTTTCGCTGAGGATCATAGCAACTCCATATCTGTGTTGGGTGTCGCTGCTTCCAGAGTAATAGATTCGTCCATTGTCTGTATTGAGTTCGCCAGAGCTGACCCATCTTGTATCGCTTATTCCTAATATATCGATATCTAGTCGCATCATCTCTTCATCAAATATCAGTTCTCAGATAAACACAGATGAAGTCTAGTTGAATTAAGTTGTGTATCATCAGCATTGTTCAAAACCTATGTTGCAATGGGTTTAAAAGGGTCTAAAACACGATAATTGCACATCATCATCATCACAAAACATTGCAGTTGTCCGATGACCAAACAATTGGATTAAATGGTAAGGAAGATATTGGATACGTGACGCGCAAGTCAATTGAAGAGTAGTACGAAAAATCGGGGGTTTAAGGGTCAAATATTTTTGTATCGCTGAATAAAATAATGATCTAACCTGAAGTAACGGTAGAAGACTAACACACTACCAAGACTTTAACTAGCTTTAGTGAATTTTGCGTCTACTGGAAGAGATAACAAAAAATAGAAAGAAGAATAACAACAAAGAAAAAAATAATATTCTCTCTAAATATCATCTATATAAAACTAGTTTTCATTGCGTAATACGACTTTTCTTTCCAAATCGCTACTCCTTTCTATATTTTGCTGGTCTCCCCTGTTTTCGTTTTGCTGTGGGCGCCCAGTCTAATAATTTTTGAGATATTGTGTTTCTTCCATTCCTCTGACACGACGTGGCCATACCGTACAAGTTGCTGTTTTCTACGTATTTTATTATATTCCTTTGTAACGCAGTTAGTCGTTTTAACCTACATTATAGGCACGTTCCAAGTGACATAAAAACCGTCTTTCGTACTGCCCTCGTCATGCGCATTATAAAAAATGCGTTCCAAGCGAACATGAACGATGATTCGTATCGTACACTGTGTTGTTCCAAGCGATCCATGTACCGCTTCGAAATCGGTAACTGAACGGTCCTTTTGATACATGCCTTCAAGCAGAAACTATTTGTACTGACTTGCGCAGCTAGGATCGTTTTCATTTTTACCTGGTCACTGCTATGAGATCAGCTGATGATTCAATAATAGAATAATCCACAATTTACGCTATTAGTACCTGTGAATCTTGATTTCCGTTTAAATAATTATTAATTCTTTTTTTTTTCAAATTAATCTTAAAAATATAGATAATTTATTTTTTTTCATAGAAGACAACGATTTTATGTCAGATATCGATTCTGAGGAAGATTTTGAAGTTGAAGTGATTAGAAATATTAATTTATAACCATCCATCAAACTACTAGTGGTTCTGTGGTACTCGTACTGAAAATGGCTCAGGCGCAACTCGAACTTGAAATGGTACACAAATACGTTCCAAGAGGGTTACGTACCGGTAATCGGTTCGTGATCGAAAGAAACCCGTTCAAGGGCGATTCTGCGCATTAAAACAGTCCAATCAATTTCGTGGCGGTTCAAGGAATCGTACAAATGTGTCGTCTTGGAACGAACCTTATATCTTCTTGCGACTCTTCTCCAAAAGTTCATTTCAGTGTTTAATAGTTTGGCGTTACATTTTGTGATAAACTGTAATGTTTCTGCTTATGCCCCATATGTTTACACTTATTTTAATAATGTGTTTCAGATTCGTCTCTTTGTATCTTCGTAATTATTTCTGCCACAAAACCGAATTTAGAGCCCCTATCACTGGATGGCCACATAATCCTTTTACTGTATTTTACCTTTATTGTCTTTATTTTGCCGTATACTAGTTTTTCTAATCTAGTAATTTCTAAGTATATGTACTACTTGCAACTTTAAAAATTTTTCCTAGTTCTAGTCTAGCTTTTTCGTAACTTCTTCTTTTTCTATAAATAGGTACTCTTTTTTTCATGTTAACATCCAGACTCGACTTTCTATATTCTTCCACAAGTTTCCTTGACATGTAACCCAAATCTTACTTGTCCTATGAAATAACAATTTAATCATCTGCGTAATACTATACAGTCATGAGCGCGCTAATAACCGGCAAAATAACGCAAAGGATGGAAAACATATTAAGTTGCGAGATAAAAAAGAAATGAAACTAGTAAAGTTGGGAAATTTAGCGATAAAAACGTATAAATATAGATTCTATTTATTGTTTCCCACCTTTAGACGTATCAAACAAGTTTGACAACTGCCACTGTGACTGTGACAGTGACATTTTTAGTTGACATACTCCTCTGGTACGTCTAAAGTTGGGAAACAATAAATATAATGTATACTTATACGTTTTTATCGCTAAATTTCCCAACTCTACTAGTTTCATTTCTTTTTATCTCGCAACTTAATATGTTTTCCATCTTTTGCGTTATTTTGCGGGTTATTAGCGCGCTCATCACTGTATATCACCTATCGACAGTCTCATTCTTTTACATTTCTGTTTTTATTGTCTTAGATCCTCATCCATATATATAACTGCCCTACAGGCCTTAGTGGCCCTTGGCTTCGACAGTCTTGACTAATTTCTTCCACTTTTTGCGGTCCTGTACTTGTCCTCTCCAGTCTCTTGTACCCGTTTCTTCTAGGTCAGTCCGGACGGCATCAAACCACTTACTTCGTGGTCTCCCTCTTCTTTTCTTCCCTTGTTCTCCTGCTGATAAAACTCTTAGGACGTTTCTTTCTTGTGGCATTCGTAAAACATGGCCCAAACATCTAACTCTCTGTCTTGATTTTCTGAGTTATTTTAGGTTTCTTATACATGTCCATTATCTCCAGGTTTGTTCTTCTGCGCCATTCCCCGTTAGCCTCCTTTATACCACCAAAATTTTTTCTCAATATTTTTCTCTCCCAAATCTCTAGCTTCTTTTCTACTTTCTGGTTCATTGTCGAAGTTTCACATGCATACAGCACCGTTGGTCTCACTATTGTTTCATACGCTCGGATCTTGGCTGCCCTGGACACGTTTTTTGCCTTCAACAGTGCGTTTAATGAACCTACTTCTTTGCTACCTTTTAACAACCGTTTATCTATCTCTCTCTCTCTCTTCGTCTCCTCTATTTATAACTGTGACTCCAAGGTACTCAAATTCAGTTACCTTCTCAAATTTATAATCTTTGTCATTTATCCTTAGAGTAATCCACTTATTTTCTTCAGCATTTTCTCCTCTTATTTCCATATACTTGGTTTTTCTTGGTTTATAGTCAGGCCATATTTTTTTGCTTCTTCTTCAAATTGCTTGAACATTTTTTGAAGTTCTATTCTTGAACGCGTCAGAAACACCAAGTCATCTGCAAAACCTATACACTGTTGTCTTCTGTTAAGAATCGTGCCGCTTGTCTGAATATTGGCTCCTCTAATTATATTTTATAGTACTAGATTGAATAAGTCTGTTGACAGGGGGTCCCCTTGTTTTAATCCTCTGTTGACGTTAAACTGATTTGAAAAACTGCCTTCTATCATGACTTTATTGACTGTGTTGGTAACGTCATTTTAGCTAATCGTATCAGATTCTCTGATATTCCTAGTGCTCTCATTGCTTCGTATAGCCCGTTTCGTGAGATTGAGTCGTAAGCCTGTTTAAAATCGATAAAGAGCATATGTAAGCCTAGATTTTGTTCATAACTATTGTTTTGTAATAACTTTAGCAAAAAAATTTGATCGGTTGTTCCTCTTCCCTGTCTGAAACCAGCCTGGAATTCTCGTTTTATCTCTGATTCATAAGCTTTCAATCTAGTTCTTATAATTTTTGCTAATACCTTATACACCTTTTCTAACAGTGGGATTCCTCTGTAATTTTCACATATGGTCTTATCACATTTCTTGTGAATTGGGCAGATGAGTGCTGTGTTCCATTGCTCCGGCATTTTTTCATTGTCCCATATTTTTTTTATAAGTCCAGCTATTTTTTGCTGCAGTATATTTCCTCCTACCTTTAATATCTCTGCTGGAACTCCGCTTTCTCCGGCACTTTTATTATTTTTTAGGCCCTTTATTACTGTTATTATCTCCCTTTCTGTCGGTGTTGTGTTGTTGTTGTTCGATTTCCTGCCCTCGCTGTTGCATTTCTGTTTCTGTTTGGGCTTTATCGTTTAATAATTCTCCGAAGTATTCTGCCCATCTATTCAATTTTTCTGTCTTTTCTCCCAGCAACATATCTACCATCTTTATTTCTGCAAAACATTGTGCATTTATTTTGAGTTCCTCGTGTTTTTTTACTCCTTGATAAAAATTTTTAACTTCTTTTTGGACATAGTTTTTTTCTATTATTTCTAGTTGCTTTTCCAGTGATTTTCTCTTCTTTTGCCTACATAATCGCTTAGCTTCTCTTCTCTTTTCTTTATAATACTCGTTACTTTTTTCTGTGCTGTTTCTAATATTTTCCATTTTTGCGTTGTTTCTCTGCTCTAGAATTCTTTTGCAGTCCTCATCAAACCATTGTTCTCTCTTTTCTTTTTCTGCTTTCCCAATACCTGCCGCTTCTATCACAGCTGCTTGTATTAGTTCACATTCCTCTTCTATGTTCCCGGTCGTGATTCTTTCCAATCTCTTGTTTATCTCTTCCTCTGTTCTTTTTGCTACCTCTTTATCTTGGAGTCGCTCTAATTGGGATTTTTTCCGTTGTGTTCCTTTTCTTGGTAGCTTGGGAATTTCTTGCTTAAGTTTGACTATTGTCAATATATGATCGCTATCCGCGTCCGCTCCTCTGTAACTTTTACAATCAGTCACAGATCTGTTGTGTTTTCTTTCAATAAGGATATGGTCTATTTGGTTTCTCGTTTTTCCATCAGGAGAGATCCAGGTTATTTTGTGTATATCTTGATGATCAAATTGTGTACTTACTATCTTAAGGTTATGTTCCATTGAAAGTTCTATTAGTTTTTTTGCCATTGTCATTACTTTCTTTATGTAGGCTTTTACCTTCTGTTATATTCATATAAATTTCTTCTCTTCCTACTTTCGCATTCATATATCCCACAATAATTATTTTTATATCATATTTTGCTATTTTCCCAATTAGCTCACCGAGTTGTTCATAGAACTCATTTTTTGTTTCCATGTCTTTCTTTTCTGTAGGAGCATGTGCATTTATTATGCTAATTTTTCTATACTCCCGCGAAATCTTAAATAGCACAGTATTTCTGATATTGCTTGGAAGTCAGTTACTACTCGTCTTATTCTGTCTGACACTATAAAACCAGTCCCCAGGTATCTATTTGGCCCGCCGCTTTTAAAAAGGGTACTTTTCCCAACTTTTACTATCTCACTTCCTAGTTGCTTGGTCTCTTGCAAGGCCATTATTTGGATTCTATATTTCTCTCGTATTTCATCTAAATTTCTTAATGCTCCTACATCGTAGGTCCCTCTTACATTCCATGTGCCCACTTTCAGTACATTTTCAATTTGTTTATTTCCTTTCTTATCTTCTTTTCCTTTCTCCGAATTCATTGTCCTTTTTGTAGCCATGTTGTTACCATTTTTCTCATGTTGATTATTGTTTATTAGTTTTTTGACGCCCCTGGTGCAGCTTCTCTTTTTTTTATTTCGTATAGCTGCTCCTTCTCTTCATCCCATCTCCATTCTCTACCGTCTACTATTAACTTTTTGTATCCAATTCTTGCCATTTTTCCTTTTTTCTTTTCTTCTTTCGCCACCTTGCTTATTTGTTTCTGTATTTCTTTTTCTTTCATTGTTAGGTCACTGTTTATGTAAATGCGTTCGTTGTGGTTTTTTAACTTTCTCTTGTTTTTCAATATCTCCATTTTTTCAGTCATTGTTTCCGTTTCTATAACACAGAGATTCTCTCCAATTTTTGTGGCGTTCCTTAATTTCACTTTTACTTGCAGTACTCATCCATGTGTACCTATATTGAATAAAAAAATATGAAATTTTTTTTAAGAAACGCTTTTCTTTAGTTACGAGTGCCTAAAATTAAAAATATAAAAAATCAACTAAAAAGCTATAAATAAAAAAATTTAAAAAATCTAACACATTTGTTAAAGAAAAGCGTGGCGCGTCTTCATCGAATAAACGGTTTTCGCCCCACGCTTTTCTTTAACGAATGTGTTAGTTTTTTCAATTTTTTTATTTTTAGCCTTTTAGTTGATTTTTTGTATTTTTAATTTTAGGCACTCGTAACTAAAGAAAAGCGTTTCTTAAAAAAATTTTTTCATATTTTTTTATTTTTTACTTTTTAGTCTTACACTTATCAAACATTAAAATATATCGTCATGTTTAGTAAAATATGTATAAAACATATGATGTAGGTACAAACATGAAAAGTAGTCGGAATCGGCAAAAAAATTGAAACTTTATTGCATAACGTAAACAATTAACGTAAAAAGTGAAATTGTGTATAGTTCATATAATTAGCTACAATCTGTAAAAGTTTCAAGTTTCTTCATTGTAAAAACAAGAGATTTTAATCATTTTCCGTTAAAATTGTTTTTTTATTTAGACAAGTAAGAAATATAAACATTTTTTTATTGACTATTCGTGTATTGTTTCCGCGAATGCATATGTCTGCAAATTTTTAGTCATTTGCATTGAGCAAAAGACAGTCAAATTAACGTCCAAAAATTTGACCCAAACGATTGAACTAAAGAAAAGGTTTTAATTAACATGCCAAAACGAATGCGTTAATGTTAATTGTAGCACAAAACCTCTCTACCGATGGTTTTTCTAAGACTACGATAAAAACAGGAATTTTTTTAATTCGAGGTTTGGTTGAACGATGGCTTAGTGTGAAAACCTCGTATCTTATTGTACAGAAAATTTTACATGACGAGTGACATTAAACTGAATTTATGCATAGTCTAACCCAAACTATATATGAAAAATGTATGTGTAATGATCTAAACATACCCAGAATCAAAAGTATGTAAACATAGTTTTTTTTTTGTTTTAAGTTATAGTATGCAGATATTAGGTTTAAAGTCTCTCCTGTAAAATTTTCTGTGAAATGAGATACGAAGTTTTCACATTAAGCTATCGTGAAGTTTTGTTTCGTATCATATTGAAATTTGACACGAATAATAGAGGAGCAAAGTATACTAAATTTGCAGTCACTCGAGCGTTATGGGGACCTATTGGGTTGTGATTATTAGGTCTTAAAACCAAAAAAAGTTAAGTAAAATTTTCCATTTTGGTGGGAAATTTCCACTTTTTAATTTAATTTTCCATTTCGAACAATCGTTTTTTCCGATTATAGCGCCATCTATCCATAGCTCGAAATAATGTCTCGAATAAAAGTTGCCTATTTTTACGTAAAGAATCCAAATCTGCAATAAAAATTTGGGGCTTCCATTTAAGATTTTAAAGTAACCTCCAACCCCACCTCCGTGGGAGGTCATTTTTGATACCATTCGATAGATTTTTCAAAAACACAATGAAATTGTATTTTGCAGTTTTTCGATCTGATGTTTATTTTGCGAAATATCGCGGGTTTGAGTTTAAAATTTTAAATTTACCCCCCAACCCTCTCAGTGGGGGTCATGTTTGGTACCATTCAATCAATTTTTGAAAAATATTGAAGACGTATTTTTTAGTTTTTCGATCTGACGTTCATTTCGCGAAATATTCGCTATTTTCTTGTGAAACTTTGGGACTCACCCATTTCCTTACGCCCGGCTCAAATCGTTAGATTTTTGAAATATACACTCTTTTGCATGTACTTAACTTACCTTATCTTAATCTGACAATTTCGAGTATTTCTAAGGATAGATTTTTTTTCGGGCCCCCGGCTCTTCCCTGTGTTAAGAGCCAATATATGGCAGAGGTACATCTGCAGGGTACCAGGTTTCTCCCCATATGATAATCTGACGCGCTCAAGTAACTGCAAAAATACCCGCTTGGGCTCCCCTACCATAAGCGCCGATTTTTATATAAACAAATATGAGCGCTCAAAATTTGAAACTTTATTGTTTATCTATGAAGCATAACGTAAACAATTAACGTAAAAAGTGAAATTATGTATAGTTCATATCATTAGCTACAAAAGGTAAAAGTATCAAGTTTCTGCACTGTAAAAAACAAGAGAATTTAAGCATTTTCCATTAAAATCGTTTTTTTTTTATTTAAACAATTAATAAACATAAAAAAAATTTATTGACTATTCGTGTATTGTTCCCGCGAATATATATGTCTGCAAATTTTCATTCATTTGCATTGAAGAAAAGAAAGTCAAATTAACGTCTAAAGATTTGATGCAAACTATTGAACTAAATAAAAGCGTTTAAAAATAATGGAGATATATTTATAGACTAGCTGCCGGTTCTTTAATCGCCAGGAAGCCTTCCGATATTTTATTTCCTAATTTAATTTCAGAAGTACATACTAAGTTGGCAATCCAAATGGAAATTGTAGTTTTGGAAACTACACGAAAAATTTCTGTAGATGAGTGGTCAAATTATCTTCTCAGGTCTTTCAGCCACGAGTTCCAACCACAAGTGATGACTTTCAATCGTCAAATATTTATAAAAACTTTGTATTTAATTGTACTAATTTGTACTTACATAAATAAATTACAATAAAATTTTGGTTTTGAACAGTTTTATTCATGAAATAATCGCAACAAATTGCACTCGAACTCTAAAATTAATATAGAATTTTTGCCCTCGTGACACTTTGACATAATTTCACTCGCCTTTGGCTCGTGAAATTAAAACTGTCAAAGTGTCACTCAGGAAAAATTCAATAATTTTAGAGCTCTTGTGCAATTACTACTGATAATTTAATGTCCTAATTAACTGGAAGACCAAAAAAGAGATGGGGTGACGAAGAAGATTAGGATGCCAAAAAATCTTCTAAAACGCGTTCATGGACAAGAACAGCAGTAAGTCGAAATAAGTGGAAAAGCTTGCTAAAGGAGCCCAAGGTCTTTTTTGGGCTGTAGTGCCATTAGATGGATTAATCCTGGAGCAGGTTCGCCCCTTTTTCTCTATATTTCTGGTTTCTCATTCAGTGAATTATTTAGTGAAGGCCTGTTTTCTTGTGCTCAGGTATTTGATGTTCCAAGTGGCCATCCATAATATTTTCTATTTTCCATTGACGCGATGTCTGATTACTACTTGCATTGGACGTCTTCAGTAGATCCGTACTCTTTATCCAAGGCACATTGTTGGTTCTATGACCAGATTTATAGCTGTATTTATAGTCCGCAGATAAGGTGCTAACCTGGTCTTAAGCTTAAGACCTGGCAATGAAAGCTGTTGAGCTACACAATCTACGTAAGTGCCCAGGTGGGGTTTTATTTCTATAACGTACAAAGTTATTGGCATGTACGATTACTTTACTTTACTTAATCAGTAGACCCATTTGTACCTTTCGGTGTTAAGCCGTTTATAATACAATTCATTTAATTATTTACAATATTTTACAATCTTCTGAATTGTCCTAGCTCTTAACGAACTTTCTCCATTCCTTCCTATTGGATGCCATCTGTTTTGCTTCCTGCCAAGTCTTACCCTTACTTTGCAGTATCTGCAAAATGTCACTGTTCCATTCTTTAATGGGTCTCCCTCTTCTATTCTTCCCTATTGGTTTGGCGTCCCATACTCTTTTTACTTGTCTATTATTGTCCATCCGGGTTAGATGTCCGAACCATGCCAATTTTTTTCTCCTTGATTGAGTCAAGTATAGGTTTGATTTTGAGTCTTTCTCTTATTTCTTCATTTCTGATTCTATCAGTTCTTTTTACTCCCATCGTTTTTCTGAGGTATTTCATCTCTGCTGCCTGAATTCTGCTCTGATGTCTTTGTTTAATATCCAATTTTCTGCTCCATATGTCACCGTAGGTGACATATTGTTTTGTATATTGTCATGTTGGTCTTTGTTGATATTTCTTTGTTATTAAGGAATCTTGGAATAGTTTTCCTGTGTTGTCCATTCTGTTGTTAAGATGTCCTCGATGTCTCCTTTGTTGTTGATTACTGTTCCTAAGTATTTTTATGGATTTCTCTGTATTATTTTTTGTTGGTCTATCATTACTTCTATTTGACCTTCCGTCCCTTGTTTCCTTGATATTTTCATTATCTAAGTCTTCTCTTTGTTTACGTTTAAGTTGTATTTGCTTGCTTCTAGGTTCCATTTCTGTAAGTTGTATTTCAGTTTTTCTGCTGTTTCCTCAATTAACACTATGTCGTCTGCAAATATACACACCTCAGAGTTTATCATTTGCATTCTGTTCCAACCAATGCAGTATTTCTTGAAAGTTTTCTTACATTCTTTCACTATCTCATCTATTACATTTATGAATAACACTGGGCTGAGACTTCCCCCTTGTCTAACTCTTTGAGTTGTTTCAAATGGTTCTGACTGTATATTTAACATTCTTACTGTATTTGTTGTTTTCATGTACCTACTTATATACTCTTTGTTGCTTCTATCAGTTCTTCACTTACTTCCTTCTTCTTTAGGCTTTCCCATATATCTTTTCTTTTGACTGAGTCGAATGCTTTTCCATGTCTATAAAGCTCAGATATATTTCCCTATTTTTCTTTAATGCTTTTTCTATTACTTCCTCTAATTTATGTTCTATTTCTTTTCTGATTTTCCTTTCTATTATGGTTTCGTACACTTTTGCTGCTACACATAGTAGTGATATACCTCTATAGTTCTTACAGTCTCTTGTGTTTCCTTTCTTGTATATAGGTATAATTACTGCATTTGTCCATTCTCTGGGTATTACTTTTCTCTTCCATATTAGGTTATATATGTATAACAATTTTTTTTTGAATGTAACAAAAGAAAGAATATGCGATTAATATTTCTTTTAATAGTAAAATGAAAAAATACTCTTTTAGGCTAAATATATTTTATTATCAATTTATTTATTGGGTGCAATACACCAAAAGTTGTTATTTACATGATAATAAACTCAATAATTATTATTGACGAAAACAAGAATAAACTTTTAATAATTAATTACGATGTATAACATAAGACGTTATAGAAAAAAATGCTGATACGGATTCTCACTGATAATTATAAAGTAAATGTACTGTGTAATATTATAAAAAAATCTTATCAGTATAAATTAACTACCAAAAGTGTTAATAAATAATTAGATAATATGGTACTTATTGGTACAAATATGAATTTGTTTGTTTTGCTCAATTTGGACATACGCAGATATTCTGAACTATGCACTGTTTGTATCTTTGACTATGACGTATGGTATACTAAAATTGTTGATTTCTTAATATCGTCGTTCAATGACGAACACTTCTGCTTGTAAGAAAAAAAAAATAGAGTTGAACTCTTCCCCATTTTTTTTTGTATTTTGGCATTGATTTGAGGTATTTAGCCACGTAATTATACACTCACTGGCACAAAATTCCGCCACCCAAAATTTTTGATTGAGTTTGACAATCTATAACTTTATTATTTTTACTCCGATTTTCAAGGTTCTTGCATCAATTTTTAGGTACATGTATTGATATCGTTTGCTATTATTCCGGTAACAAAATTTTTTTGCTTAGATGGCATTCTACAGGGGTGATAGGAAGCGTTGTATTTTCTCCTAACTTTAAAAAATTCTGCGGAAAAATTGGAGGAAAAATAAGGAGCTTTCGGCTATATGGTTTGTTGCACCATCCTGTTGAAACCATTGCTTACGGATTCTTACATTACGCGCACAACAAAAGATCTTTAAATCCTTGACAAAAGGTGTCACAATGTTATATCTGTATCGCTCTTGATTGACAGTAACTGGCTGCTCATTCTCGTCTTCAACAAAATAAGGACCAATATTATCCCATGACCAGACACAGCAAACCAAATGGTTACTCGAGCTCTATGGAGAGCCTTTTCTGCAATGGCATCATCATCATCATCATCATTTGGCTCTACAACTCAATGTAAGTCTTGGCCGCGTTTACTATTTCCCTCCATTATTGTCGTTCCTGAGCAGCTATTTTCCATTGCTGTACTCCCATTTTGCGTAGATCACTGGCTACTGCGTCCTTCCATCTCTTTCTTGGGCGACCAACTGACCTTCTTCCATCGGGCCTTTCCCAGAATGTGGCGTTTAGAAGTCTTTCGTCACTTGATCTTAGCACGTGACCCGCCCATCGTATTCTGTTTGCTTTAATGTAGCGTACTATGTTTTCATCTCCATATATTGTCTCGAGTTCATCATTGTGTCTTCTCCATTCTCCTGTTGTCTCTTCTCTGCAAGGCCCATATATAGTCCGCAGTATCTTTCTTTCAAGTACCAATAATTTTGTTGTTTCCCGCTGATTCAGAGTCCATGTTTCGCTTCCATACATTATTGTGGGACGAATTATTGTCTTATATACTCTTATTTCTGCTGGTCTTGAGAGTATTTTTGATTTAAGTAGGGTCCTTAATGGGTACTATGCCCTGTTTCCTGCAATGATCCTGGCTGCCACGTCCTTTTCATATTTATTTTCAGATGTTATGATCGCTCCCAGGTACTTAAATTCTTTGACGACTTCAAAATTGTATTCATTAATTGTTACGTGTCTTGGGTTCTTCGTAACCATCATGTACTTGGTCTTGTCCTCGTTGATCTTAAGACCAACTTCCTTGGCTCCGTTCTCGAATAGGGTGAAAACTTATTTTGCATCTCTGGTGGATTGTGCAATTGTGTCCACGTCATCTGCAAAGGCTAATAGTATTTTTGATCCTTGGGCGGCAAATCCGTTTGTCAGTTGTGGCTGAGCTTTCCTTACTGCATGTTTCAGTGCGAAGTTAAACAGCAGGGGGGCGAGAGGATCTCCTTGTCTAAGTCCAGTGTCAATGAAGAATTCCTCCGACGTGGTGCTGCCAATTCTAATGCGTGCGGAAGCGTTCTCAGTGCTCACCTTTGCTAATCGTACCAGTTTTCCAGGTACTCCCATTTCTACCATAGTCTCCCACAATGCTTCTCTGCTAACAGAATCGTAAGCTTGTTTGAAGTCCATGAAGATTGGGTGTACATCGCGGTTGAATTCCCAGTTTTTTCCAACACCTGGCGTAGGACGAAGATCTGGTCTATGGTCGACTTTCCCGGTCTGAATCCGCTTTGGTAGTCACCTATTATTTCCTCTGCGTATGGAGTTAGTCTTCTAAACAGTATTATGGATGTAATATTGTCTGCAATGGCATCAGGACGTCCAAACCCAAGGAATCGATTTGTTTGTCGGTTGATGTAACTGTTGAGGAGTTTTACTTTCCTTAAAAACTCTGAATCTTCAAACACTAAGTCCAGCACGCGTCCACAGTAAATTTCTCTTTCACGTTTATTCGCAACATTTAGTCGTTGTCCCATTTGAATCCGGTATGGAAAGCCGCCAATAGATTTGAACATTTGATGTGCAGATGTTTCACTTATATTTAGTATATGCGCTGTTCGCACAAGACTTCTTTGCGGAGAGTGGATGATTTGGTTAAACATTCGCCCTTCATTAGCATTGGTACAAACTGTTCTTCGACGATCTGAAGAGCTTTTACGTTGACATAATACGCTACCAATATGACGAAATTTCTCAACAACCACTAGCATTACAGCTTTACTACGGGACGCCTTGTTAAAATCTTGGTGGTGTATTGAGCCCATTATTGGTTATAAGCGCGATGGACGAAGTAATAAAAACTTGCTGGCCAAAAAAAAAAAATATATTGCAGGATTCAGAAACATGCGTATTTGCAGATGATACAGTGCTTGTAGCCAAAACAGAAAAAGACCTTCAAAAGAACATGACAATGTAGACAGAAGAATTAAAATCATACAACTTAAGAGTAAACACAGAGTTGTATGATTTAATTCTTCTGTCCACATTGTCATGTTCTTTTGAAGGTCTTTTTCTGTTTTTGCTACAAGTACTGTATCATCTGCAAATACGCATGCTTCTACTTTCACTAATTGCATGTTTCTGAATCCTGCAATATATTTTTGTGTTTTGGCCAGCAAGCTTTTATTACTTCGTCCATCACGATTATAAACAATAATGGGCTCAATACACCACCCTGTCTGACTCAATCGTTATTTTTTAAAGATTTTTGAAGTTCTGTCTCTTGTTCTTACTTGGTTATTAGTATTTTCATACATACTACTTTTTTGCCTTTTTGATCATTTCATTAACTTTACTTCTTTTTATTTTATTATATATAGGTTTGTTGACTTATACTTTGTAAAAAATTTTTCCACAATATTTTTTTTCTTTAACTTCTTTCTTGATATTGATATGCGAATAATGAAGCGATTATTTTAGAATTATCGCCGTTATTACTTTAGTTACCGTTTAGTTAAAATTATTTTACACAGATAAGTTATCTAATGGCAATATTTTTCCTAAATCGACCTTAAGTGACCTATGGCTTCGCGTTAAAGCGCCAATATTTTGACTTAGCTGATAAAGATAACCCATAAACGAAAGATATCCAATAAAAGACCATTTTAATTAACAAAATATATTTATTAAATTAGGAGATTTTACATATTCAGTATTAAAACATACTAACGAGGTAAATCAGTCTTTGGAGTTCATACTCTTGAGTATAGACATTGGTATATTTTCTTAATTAATAAAGAATAAAGTAGTTCTTTCAAAAATATTATTTGTTTAATACATTATTATGTAACCTGTACAGAGAGGGTATCGTACGATTAGAAAAAAATAAAAATGCTAAAAAGTTTATATCTACAAATGAATCGAAAAGAAAAAATAATAATTCACGCAGCAGGTAAAAATCAAAAAATAAACAATGCAATCAATAAAATCCACATTTATTTAGTTATGCTCATTTCTAGCTTCCATTTTTAGTCTTCTTCATCATAAGCTATTAATATTTGGTCATCTGCATAATATATTACCTATATATATTTGTAAGCCCACGAGTGCATCTTTTGCTACTATTTTCCAGTTTTTCATAGCTCTTTTTATATACTTAACAGTGGGGAGGGCAGCAATATTGTCATTACGTTAAATCTTTTTGATAGATGTTTAACATATTTTATTTTAGAGACTGAATTTTCTGTGAATCTTCGACTCTTTTTTTTGATTAGTTGATAGAAAGATAATGTTATATCTATCGTTGCTTATACTGCTCAAAATCGGTTTTGTTCTGCTACTTCATTGGTGTTGTTGTTGTGGACGGTCGTAGCCAGTAGCTAGTCGTAGCAATAGCTAGCGGCAAGGTACTGGCTTTATAAGCCGATTCTCGATTCTCGGCACCAACAACATTTTTATTTCTATGATACGAGCCGTTCACCGTGCTTCGGAGGGTACGTTAAAGAGTCGGTCCCCCTGGATTAGTTACTTCAAACAAGGTTAAAGATGCAATTGGCGCCGGAAAAATCCAAAAGTATTTCCCCGGCAAAGATGCCATACGATATTATTATTGATGCTGTAATCTACACAAATAATGTTTGTCATACTGCCCTGGTTCTTCTATAATTGTTGCATAAATCTGAACGCCCGTTTTATAGACCAAGGTAATTCATCCTACAATAATAATACATGAAAACGTAAATGAGGAGTGGGAAGAGTACAGAAACATAATAAAAAAGCAGCTAAAGAAGGCATGGCAGATGTAAAAAGAGCAACATGAACTAATGACTGGTTTGACGAAGACTGTGCGATTATAACAGAAAGAAAAAATAATACATATTTACTTTTGCACTTGTGACACAGATCCCGACAAGACGAGGAGGACTATAAACAACTAAGTAAAACAGATTAAAATTCAAAAGAGAAAAAGAGCATATTTGGGGCACATACTTAAAAATGATAAGTACGAGTCCCTACAGCTGATTGTGAGAGGTAAAATCGAAGGAAAAGACGGACAACTACATTTTTTTCAAAATTGAGTTAATGGTACAGTCTTATAGAATTTTTCACACAGAATTCAAATCTGAATTGCTTTAGTTTCAAAAGCGGCTAGAACATGCAAGAAATTACATTTTAAAACGAGCATCAGTTTCAGAAACGGACAGCTCCAACTTGATTTTGTAGCAGAATAGGACTACTTCGTTACAGCCAATTGAAAGGTAGTATTTCCGTCAAGTTGCCATGCGCACTAGAACAAACCTACTGAGTTTTTACTACATTGCGTTTCAAGTTTGCAACAATTTACGACGTTATTTAAACCGTTTTCGTGTTTTTTTATTATTATTTGAGATATTTTTCCGAAAAATGCAAGTGCGCCTAAAAATGAAGCCAGGAAGAGATAAGTCGACAAAAATAATTCGTTTAGGTTCGAAATTGGGTTCAAAAACGGACAGCTCCAGAACGTGGTTGCAATATCGGCCAACTCCATTTTCGTTATTGATTTTAAGGAATAAAACATAAAAGTATTTACATTTTCGTTATTCAAATGTATTAAGAGACGTTAGAAGTATATTCATAAAAAAATCACAATTGGATGTAGATAATATAACGCGCTGCAGTTTTTCAGCTTTCCTGAAAAAAGTACAAAATGGAGTAGTCCGTCTTTCATACTTAGCTCCTCAAATATCCTGGCTGAAAACCATTCGCGACTGGACCGGGTTAAACACACATACGCTTTTCAGAAAAGCAGAAGGTAGCGATGAATTTATAATGGTTATCAACCTTCATTAGTGAAGTCGGTACTAGAAGAAGAAGAAGAAGTAAAATAGGAGACAACTGATTAAAGAGAAAAAGTAAATCCTTCGAAAACATAATAGAGAAAACGTAAACAAAGAAACACTAATGCAAATAGCAATGCAGAAATAAGGCAACTACAAAACCTAATCATAGGAAAATACAACATTGAGGGTGTAAAAACTTTACAAACGTAGGAGCACAAGTTAGGTCTGATAACTCTAACGTCTAATCTTCTTTGCCAATAAACAAGTTACATGGCTTATTTAGACAGATCAGGTAACATGTAACATCGCAAGAAAAAAACAAAATGCCGAATATACAAAACCTTAATAAGATCAGTACTCACATATGGTTCAGAAACCTTGACACTTTCTAAAAGTGAGGAAAGATCATTAGCTACCTTTGAAAGAAAAAGCCTTTTGACACATATTCAAAGGAGCAAATGAAAATGTAACTTGGAAAAGAATATGTAACTTTAAGATATATCAATGACGTCGACTTTGCAAAGTAACAAGGCACTTACTCAACACACACACTACACATTACTCCCCTGACTTAGTGATAAGTTATACAATTACGTGGCTAAAGGTTCTAGTTCTAAACCAAAGCCAAAATCAGAGAAAAAAAAAGAATCGGATATAGTACCATTTGTGGAAAGAATGGAAAAATCGAGATTTCCACACAAAATAGGCAAATAGTGCCAGAAAGAAAAATAAGAAGAGGAAGACCGCCGTTGGGATACATCGAACAAATAGAAAATAATATAGCAACCTTAAAAATAAAAATTGGAGAAAAAAACACGAACAAGATCACAATGGAGAGGAATCCTGGAAGAGTCAAGACCAAAAAGGCCATCGAGCCATTAATGATGATTAATGAGTCATTCTTTGGAATCATTTGATATTCTGGTACTATATCTTCTGGTGTAGGTGTCTCCCAGGTTTTCAAAGTTTCAAATTCTATAAAGACTATTGGAACAAAAAGGTAAAGGTTTGGTCACTTCGAGCAGAGAGCAGCAGGCCTACGCCTCTCCGATGATGACTCCAATAAGAGTCGAACATCTTCGATTCAGAGTGCTGGACTGCGCTCCCTGTTCTAAGTGAAGAATAAGATTGTTTTGCCTTCATTCATATTGCAACTGAATAAAAATGGTATACATTATATTAGTATTGCTCCTATAGAGTAACTAGGTCCATTTTCCGTTGGAACTTTACCAAGCCGCAGACGGGGGTTGTGAATTGCAACTTTTTAGAATTCCCTCTTGTCTTCACTGCAGCATTCATCTGGCTTGCAAATTTTAGAAGCCATGGAGGTGTTACCAGGGCATGGACCAATAAGTTTTCAATTTAGAAATCTTTTAGTAATATTTTTAATATATTTTAATATTATTAATGTTGCTATTAGGATTGAAAACTTTACCTTTCAGTTGACATATGACGCTAGTCACCTACTCCATACACGTCAGTTGCAATGCGGGGATAAACTTTCATGGTTTGGTCACTTCGAGCAGATAGCAGCAGGCCTACGTTCTCTCCGATGAGACTCCAACAAGAGTCGAAAATCGTCGATTCAGAGTGCTGGACTGCGCTCCGTATTCCAAGTGAAAAATAACATTCTTTTGCCTTCGCATTGCAACTGAATAAAAATGGCATACATTTTTACTAATGGATGAGTTGTAATGCAATTCTAACAATAAATAATATATAATGGAGCCTTTACCTATCTAACTTGGTTTTGCAGTACTTTTGCTACTACTCTAGTACTACTAATCGTAAACTAAAATTTTTATTACATATCCCTCTTTCTTTTAATTTTATACTAAATATTACCATTTTGTGCAATGGTAACTGAAAATAGCTGAATCTGTAGCGGTAAATATTTTCTTAGAGATCTATTAGTGCTTACATTTTAGTAAAGATAAAAAATATTTAACACAGAGCCACAGATAAAATTTAACACAAATATAATGCAAACAATATTAATAATTTCTAAATTTGATAAGATGGCTTCCTACTACCTCCACTTAAGATATACTGAATCTCATGGACATTTTTGCCTGTAGTTTCTGGAAGAAACTTGTAAACAAAAGCAATTGCTATCAAACACCAACCTGTAAAAAATCCAAATGAACCTGATTTACCTATTAGTTGTGTTAACAATCCAAAGTAATTTGTAATAAAGAACCCTAAAATCCAACACATTGAAGCTGTAGCCGATGATGCGACAGATTTAATATTTCCTGGGAAAAGCTCGCCCATGACTGCCCACGGAAGAGGACCGAAACCTAGGCAATATGTTATGATGTACACAACCATACTTGCTATGGGTAACCAACCAATACTAGAAACGTCGCTTTGTTTGTCATCTTTAAGGTAAAAGAAGAATGCTAGGACTCCTTCCGATAGAGCCATTCCTACACCCGAAAGCAGCAGAAGGTATCTTTTACCCCATTTTTCAACAAGAAGTGGGGTGCAACCGCTTGCAATAATCTGAACTACTCCTATAATAATTGTACATATTTCTGGTGCCAAAGCTACACCTGCATCCGTAAAAAGATTTTGTGAATAGAATAAGATGATATTAATTCCAGATAATTGTTGAAATGCCACCAAACCCACAGATAAAAATAATGCAGTTCTAAGTCCTTTACATTTGAAGATATCAAAAAAGTTTCCTTTATCTCGCTGCTCTTTTTCTACCTGTACTTTCATAACCTCCATCTCTTTTTGAACAAACGATATTTCTCTTCCTCTTAATCTAATCAACGCTTCTAGTGCATCTTTGGTGTTTTTAGTTTGAAGAAGATAGCAAGGACTATCTGGTATAAATATCAAGAATATTATCATGAAGAGAACAGGAGGAATTACCAAGATAATATTAAATGTTGCAATGCTTACGAATGGTCCAATGGCATATGAAAATAGTAGCCCTATCACTATGAAAAATTGCATGAAAGACCCAAGGGATCCTCTTACATCATCATCTGATATTTCTCCAATGTACATGGGCAACACTGTAAATATTATCCCCACTCCAATTCCAGAAAGGAACCGTCCAATATAGAAGATGAATACGGATTTCGCAAATATATTTAAAATGTATGCTACTATAAACGGTAACGTTCCAAGTAATAACGTCTTCTTCCTTCCGATTATATCAGCTAAAACCCCTCCTCCGATCGGTCCAATGGCTGCTGCTAGTGGTAAAAACGAACCAATCCATCCTTCCTGAGTATCTGTTAGTTCGTGATCTAATGGACTTGTAGTATTGTCTTTAAGTTTGGGAAGTTCTGGTGAAGTCCATCCAAAACCAGTTCCGCAGACAAAAGCCGCAATATTAGCTAAAACAAATATGTAGAATAAAATATTTTTTTGACATTAAACATAATGAGTTTTGAATGTGAAAGACATGGATAATTTTATTCAAGAAAGTAAATAACCAGAAAAAAGTAAAACGTAGATGCAAAACGTAAGATACATAATATGTACATATAAATATGTTATATTCATATTTGTAAGTTTTTGATTTATTACTGTTATTTATTTAGTTTAATGCATCTAGACAATAGTATATTGTACAACAAGTGAGAAAAAAGACATATTTCTCAAGAGCGCAGCACGAGGCGAGTGTCGCAAATCAAGCGAGGGAGAATTATGTCATTTTCTCATGTGTTGTACACTGTACTTTTTCTATGGATGCGGTTTTGTCAAGAATTTAAACTCCAAAATTAAATAATTTAGGTGCTTTTAGGTATATTATATTCATAAATTGAAATAAAATAAATAAACCTGTAGGTATTTAATATTCTTAAAATTTATAAACTTTATTTATTTAAAATTCTAATTAACAGTTATTTTTGAAAAGTTTTGAAAGGTTATTAAACGCTTTTCTTTACTTTAATAGTTTGCATCAAATCTTTAGACGTTAATTTGACTGACTTTTCTTTAATGTTAATGAATGAAAATTTGCAGACATATGCATTCGCGGGAACAATACACGAATAGTCAATAAAAAAATTTTATGTTATTAATTGTTTAAATAAAAAAAAAACTATTATAATGGAAAATGCTTAAATTCTCTTGTTTTTTACAATGTAGAAACTTGAAACTCCTACAGATTGTAGCTAATGATATGAACTATACATAATTTCACTTTTTACGTTAATTGTTCACGTTATGCTTCATAAATAAACAATAAAGTTTCAAATTTTGAACGCTCATACATTTGTTTATATAAAGGGTGTCCAGAAACTCTACCGACAAACGAAGACAGGAGATTCCTTAGATAATTTTAAGACATTTTAACCCAATTCACCTAGTCCGAAAATGCTTCCTAAGGGAGCTAGAGCTCTTTGAAGATGGCGCCATGTAATTAGTTTTTCTTAAATACCTCTAGAACGCTTTTATTTAGAAACATGAAAATTTGTATACAAATTTACTTTCCAGAAATGAATCGTTTCCATCTATTGCAAATTTCTAGTACCGGTCATAGGCGTTCGTTTTGGGTAAGGCAACGGTTATTTTATCGCATAACTTTTTTGTATTCAACTTTTAAGCATTTATGATACTGGATTATTAAATTGTGAGGTATTCTAGTACTAAAAGGTACTCTTACTTTAAGTCGGTAGAACACACCGTTTTCTAGAAAAATCGATTTGAAAGTTTTTAGTTCTGGGAATTTGAAAAAAAAATTGAAGAAAATTAAAAAAAAACGATGTATTTTACCAACTTAAAGCAAGAGTAACTTTTCGTACTCGAATATCTCATAATTGAATAATCTAGTGTCAAAAATATTTAAAAATTAAAGACAATAAAGTTATGCTATAAAATAACTGTTGACCTACCCAAAACGGACGCCTATGACCGGTACTAGAAATTCGCCATTAATGAAATCGATTAGTCTCTGGAGTATAAATAAATGTACCAGTTTTCATCTTTCTAAATAGTTTTTTTTTTAAACTTTTTTTTTTAAATTCAAAAAACGAAAAATTTTCAAATCGATTTTTCTAGAAAACGGTGTATCCTATCGACTTAAAGTAAGAGTCCCTTTTAGTACCAGAATACCTCACAATTTAATAATTCAGAGTCAAAAATGCTTAAAAATTAAATACAAAAAAGTTAGGCGATAAAATAACCATTGCCCTACCCAAAACGGACGCCTATGACCGGTACTAGAAATTCGCAATGGATGGAATCGATTCATTTATGGAAAGTAAATATGCATACCAATTTTTGTTTTTGTAAATAGAAGAGTTCTGGAGGTATTTAAGAAAAACTAATTACATGACGCCATCTTTAAAAGCTCTAGCTCCCTTAGGAAGCATTTTCGGACTAGGTGAATTGGGTTAAAATGTCTTAAAATTATCTGAGTAATCTCCTGTCTTCGTTTGTCGGTAGAGTTTCTGGACACCCTGTATAAATCGGCGTTTATTCGTGACAAATTTCAATACAATACGAAACAAAACTTCAACCAAAACTCGAATTAAAAAAATTCGTGTTTTTATCGTAGCCTTAGAAAAACCACCGGTAGAGACGTTTTGTGCCACAATTAATATTTGAATTCGTTTTGTCGTATTAATTAATTAAACACTTTTCTTTAGTTCAATATTTATTTATGAAATAAACATTTTAACCTATTTTACGATAGCAGTAAAATGTATTTTGAATTACATAAATTGCTTACATTTTTCTTTTTATTTCAAGTAATTTAATAAAAAAAAAAATTTTTGGACACCGTGTATAAATAATTATGTTAATGTTTATTTTACTGAATAGAGAATTGAATACTCCTTCAAATGAGCTAGCACGCGTCTCCTATTCTTATTTTAAAAGATCATCATTTACTCCCAAATTGATGACGTCAATAGTATGATATACAGGCCAAAAAATCATATTAGAAATTGACTTGTTTCGGAATTTATCTCCAAAATTGTCCATTCTTGAGAAAATGAATTTATTCCAACCAAATTCTTCCTGATGGATAACTGATTGTAGTAGGTTATACTTTACACCTAATAATAAGAAGTGCCCTGATGTAGTTATTTACTAATTTCTTGAAAATTACATTTTCTGACATAGTAATAGTTTATTTTGTACATGGATACAACGCATTATACTGTAATTCAAACCCCAATTTAAAAATTGTCGTCTGCTTTGAAGTTTGCCCAATTATCCTAAGAGGCAGAACAATTTTAGAACCAAATTGCAGTAGCAACATTTAATCGTGACCTTCCGGCTAATTGTGATCACTTTGACCCTGATCTTGTTAACGTATTTCTGGAGGTGCATTTGAGAAATCCATCCTGCTCATCTAAGATGATTGGGTTTAATTTTAGAAGAAGATTAATTTTGTTTGTTTCCACAATGACAATTCAGATTAAATCTAATATATAAAGTGTGTAAAACACTAAATATATGATAATAACTAAGAAAACAAATATTATACAAACATCCATTTGGGAAATATACCGATAGAAAGGTTCGATAAATACCAATACCTGGCAACCTAGATTTTAGAATATATTTTTATCAAACGACAGAAATAAGGGCCACGATAGAAATCGCGAGCAATGCGTTTTAGTTTGGGCAGTTATCGGAGAATAGGCCATTTTTGGGAAAATAAAAAGTTATTTACGATCGAACGAGCTATGTTAGGATTATCTCAGGGAACATATTACCCGAAATGAGGACGTGCGAATCAGGACGAAGGTGGAAGATGTAATTGGAAGAATTGCGCAAATAAAATGGAACTGGGTATGTCACGCGGGGGTCTACCTCAAAATCCTGACAGCCAAAATCCCGACAGCCACAATCCCGACTGCCAAAATCCCGACACGCCAGAATCCCGACAGGTTTGACAAGTTTCTTTTTAATACATTTATTTCTTGTTTTTTGTTTATAGCCATCTGTTTTTTATTTTTTGATACTAAATAAAAGTATTTTTCTGCAGCCGTCCTGAAAATAAACCTCAGTATGATTATGATTTATTAAATCGACAGTACCATTTTACACAACTCGTACCGAAAATAGCTACTGTCGGGACTGATTTTTTCACTTTAGAACGCTTTTTTTTACTTTAGAGACGATTTTGGGTAGCTAGGTAACGGCTTTGACAATAACATCAACTTTGTATTTTATTATGACAACGCTTGTCATTTAAGATTATACCAAATTAATATAGTCTGGCAGATTATCGGAGAATAGGCCATTTTTGGGAAAAGTTATTTACCAGCAATTTTATTGTTGGAGTCGAATCTTATGATTGTATATATTAATAATATAGGTATGCAAAGTCCGTAGATAGTGTGCTACTTTTTTTATAAACAAAATGGCGTCTGAAAATCGTGTTTTTTTTTTTCAATTTTTGCTCTATAACTCCAAAGATTTTAACTTTACACCAAAAACACTCAAATAAAAATTCACCGTAATTAAATTCTGAACAGAGATATGTTTCTCCCGATTTACTTCGACGAAAATTTTCCCCGGAAAATGCGGGTTTTTTCAACAAAATCTTTAATATCCAACTAAAATTTTAGATAAGTAATTGCTTATCAATAATTAAGTAACTTGGTAATATAAAAGCTCCTTTCGTATAGATTATAATTCCAGAAGCCGATAGAAACTGAATGAACAATTTAGTAACAATTAAATTGTTAATTAAAAATTTACGGTCTCTATAATTACCACAATAATTATGATACATAATAACTATGATTTTTGTATAAAAAATACTATACCTATCTAATGAACTTTACAGAATTGAAATTGGACCATTTACGCGGTCTCAGAAATATTTTAAAATTATAAACAATTTTTTGGCTTATAAACAAATAGAATATCTCGAGAAATATTAAATTAAATTAAATCGTGAAAACGGTATTGAAAAAAAAAAAGCGGCAGGATGCTTCTTTTAAAAGAAAAAATGTTTAATTGTGATGTGGTTCCTGAGATACAACCGGTCAAACTTGACCGGCAGTTACGGCAAAGATATTAACAATAGGATCATAATTTTCGAACCATCACCTTTTTATTTTGTCCTCTTTCTCCTCACCAATTTTCATATCTTTAAAATACTCATAACATATATTATTATAATAAAAACTATCGATATTAGGAGTGAAAATAGCCAAAAATAACAAAATTCCAATAAAAAATTAGGTTGGAGAAAATGTAATCTCAAAGTTCAAAATCGGCGTACGTTAAAAAAATGCATTTTCTCGGTTTCACATGAAGCAATTTTCTCCATTCTTTTTTTGTTCCCAATTAACTCGAGTAGAGCCATCTAACTAACGCATTATTAAATGTCAAAGTTGCTTTTGTTTTGTTATAAAAAATTAATTGATTTATTATAACAAAAATGTTTAATTTGTTTAAAGAAAGATTGTTTAAATAATTATATAGCTTTAAAAAGAGAATATTTGTGTTTTCAACGTTAAAAGGTACACTTGTAAGTTTTTCTGAAAAAAGTCTACCACTGGGAAAATATGTAGTTTTCTTTTCTTAGAAATATATTAATCTATTATAACAAAACAGAAGCCAGTTTTGCATTTATTAATGCGTTAGTTAGATGGCTCTACTCGAGTTACTTGGGAACAAAAAAAGAATGAAGAAAATCGCTCTATGGGAAGCCGAGGAAACGCATTTTTTTAGCGTGTGCCGATGTTGAACTTTCAGATTACATTTTCTCCAACCTAATTTTTTATTGGAATTTTGCTATTTTTTTCAATTTTCACTCGTAATATCGATAGTTAATTATAATAATACATGTTATGAGTATTTTAAAGATATGAAAATTGGTGTGGAGAAAGAGGACAAAAATAAAAAGGTGATGGTATGAAAAGGATGATCCTATTTTTTATATCTTTGCCGTAAATGCCGGTCAACTTTGACCGGTTGTATCTTAGGAACCGATCATCACAATTAAACGTTTTTTCTTTTAAAAGAAGCGTCCTGCCGCTTCTTCTCCAATACCGTTGTCATGATTTCATTTAATTTAATATTTCCGGAAATATTCTATTTGTTTATAAGCCAAAAAATTGTTTATCATTTTAAAATATTCCTGAGGCCGCATATGTCGTCCAATTTCAATTCTGTAAAGTACATTAGATATAGGTCTGGATCCCGCGTATTAAAAAAAAGTTGATTAATAGCAAGCTGAAAATTTGTTAATAGCTTAAGGGTGTCTAGTCGGATAAACTTTGATATATGGGAACACTGGAGCAGGGGCAGTTTTAATTGTGGAACAGGTTAAAAATTTGGAACGGTCACACCACGAAAACGGCACATGTATTTTGTCCGACAGCACAGACTTAAACTCTCCGAACACAGATTAAACTCTCATGCAAAAATCAGACTGCTATTTATCACCTGTCATCATTCCTAGCATTTGACATATTCTACATGTTCCACTCATTAAAACGCTCATTTGGTGATAAATAGCAGTCTGATTTTTGCATGAGAGTTTAATCTCTATTCGAAGAGTTTAAGTCTGTTCTGTCGGACAAAATACATGAGCCGTTTTCGTGGTCTGACCGTTCCAAATTTTTAACCTGTTCCACAATTAAAACTTCCCCTGTTCCAGTGTTCCCATATATCAAAGTTTGTCCGAATAGACACCCTTAAGCTATTAACAAATTTTCGGCTTGCTATTAATCAACTTTTTTTTCATACACAGGATCCAGACCTAATAGGTACAGTGTCTTGTTATACAAAAATTATAGTTATTCTTATGTATCATAATTATTGTGGTTATTATAGTAAACGTAAATTTTTAATTAACAATTCAATTGTTGCTAAACTGTTCTTTCAATTTCCATCGGCTTCTGGAATTATAATATATACGAAAAGAGCCTTTATATTACTAAGGTATTTAATTACATATTGATAAACAATTACTTGTCTAAAATTTTAGTTGAAAATTAAAGATGTTGTTGGAAAACCCGCATTTTCCGGGGAAAATGTTCGTCGAAGTAAATCGGGAAAACACATCTCTATGCAGAGTTTAATTACGGTGAATTTTTATTTGAGTGATTTTGGTGTAAAGTTAAGTTATCTTTGGAGTTATAGAGCAGAAATTGAAAAAAACACGATTTTTGGGCGCCATTTTGTTTATAAAAAAGTAGCACACTATCTGCGGACTTTGCATACCTAAATTATTAATATATACACTCATAAGATTAGATTTCAGCAATAAAATTGCTGGTAAATAACTTTTCCTTGTATTTTGCTAATTAGCCCATAGTAATAGTAATAATAACCAAATTAATATCTAAAAAATAGTAAAAGTACTGACACGTCTAACACTAATTTCAATACTGCCACTTCTGCTAATATTCCTAACAATGTCAATGTAAATATTTGTTATAATTATTGTGTTATTAATATTCATAAGTAGATTTTTCTAATGTTTAATTCACGAAAGTAACTTTAAAGTGTTTAATAAAAGTTCGTAAGTAAAGTTTATCTATATTTTTTTAACATACAAAAGGGCTGCAGAAAAAATATTGTACGTAACACGATCCAAAAGTGATTTTACGAGACTCGCAGGATTCCAGGACTCGCCTACGGCTCGCCCTGGAAATTTCCTACTCGTCTCTTAAAATATCACTTTCGGCACTTGTTACGTAAATTACTATTACCATTTAATATTAACTAATTTTCTAGTTCATAAGTTTACTTTCACACAATAGATATTATTATGTCACTTACAACCTTCCATTTCAGTAAGTATAGATCGTTTATTATAAAATGATAGTGTTTATGAAGTGAAATAATTTTGTCTTTTAACATACACAATAATTAGTACCCGTACTTATTAGTAAGTAATAATTTTTCAATTTCAATACTCTCTATAATATGATTTGGTTTGGTATTTGAAAAGGAAACAATAAATATTCAAAATGTAGTGGTCGGAATTTTTACTTATGCGAGGATTGTTGTATGTCGGGATTTTGGCCTGTCGGGATTCTGGCTATCGGGATTTTGGCTGTCGGAATTTTGGGCGCCACCGGTCACGCGGCACGGCAAAACAACGAAAGGTGACCGAGACACATTTTACATTGTTGGAGACTACGCGAGCACAGTCGTAGTAGACCACAAAAACGATGGCTAGACGACATCAAAGCAAAAATGGGGAGAAACTGGCACCAAATAGTACAAAACAGAGAAGAATGGAGAACTCATGGAGGGGCCTTTGTCCAGGAGTGTATGCAAACAGGCTGAAGAAGAAGAAGAAGAAATTTAAAAAATATGAGAAAATCATAGTTTTCTTTTGTAGCTCATCCGGTATACAAATAATTGTCAATGGTTTCTGTTAAACTTAATTTATTGATAAGTTAATTTCCATATCTCTGTTGGAGAGCTAATTGCAGTGACAATCCAGTTCCAATTAGATAATAATTATTAGTTGATGCAATATATTCAAAAAAATCTTTTTTTTTTATCAAAGTCGTGAATTGAGTCTAAACTTAACTTTCTGGCGCAACAATGTATAATTTCTGTGTCAGTAATTGACCTTTTAACATATAAATCATAATAATTGTTTAATAATTGCGATTTTAATATTGGATATTATTGCAAAATCAAAACGCAAGCTATTTGTTTCAATCATGTATAATATAAGTACGATTTTAATAATAAAAAAAGTTGGCTATATTTTAGAATAGAATAGAGATATGCTTTATTGTCATGAAAAATTTAACAATTTTATAGACAAAGCTTACAAGAATCATAAATAAGAACAATAACAAATAACAAATACAATTTCCTAAAATGATATAAATCGTCAATATAAATAAAATATAATGAAGTGAAACAAAAAACAGTAATAATCTAAGTATTGAAAAATTTAAAAAAACTTGCAAATTCCACAATCCACCTTAAGAAATTTAATAAGTTATAAGCTGCTGCATATGACACTCGAATATAGATAAAGATTCTACTTATAAATAAGAATACTGTACTTTCTTAGTTATTGGTTAAGAAACTCTGCTATTGAATAATATGGTCTTCCAAATAAATAGACTTTAGTCATTTTACGGAACTTGGGGAAAGATGTTGCAGATTTAGGTTGTAGAGGGAGATGGTTGTAAAGTTTTTTTTTGCAGAATATAATATAGATTTCTTTACAAACTCACTGGACGGGATCGGTAAATAGATGTCAAAGGTAGAATTTCTGGTGGAATAGTCATGTCTAGATCTTGCTGGAAAGACATGTAGATGTTTACGAATTAAGCAAACAGTTTTTAAAATATATAAAGAAGGTAGTGTTAAAATCCTGTGATCTTTGAAGTAGCTTCTGCAATGTGTTGTTTTTCTGAGGGCAAACAGATATCTTATTGCTCTTTTTTGTAATTTAAAAATAACATCGGATTGGGCAGCCGTACCAGAACTCCAAATAGGGAGACCATATCGAAGATGGGACTCGAACAAAGAAAAATATGTTATTTTGGAAGGGGCTGAATTCATTTCCTTCGAAACAGATCTTATTGCAAAGTAAGCTGAGGATAGTTTCTTGCTTAACACATCAAAATAAAGGGAACATTTAAGGTTGCTATCTAAAAAAATACCAAGAAACTTTAAAGAATCAACAATACTGATCTGGCTGTTATGAAGAGGTAAGGGTTAAAGAGCTCCTTTATAGGATAATGCTACTGTTTTATCTTCGTTAAAAGAGAGTAAATTTGAATCGGACCAGGATTTTATTGTGAGTAGATCAGAAGTTATAGTAGCATGAAGAGTTGCGATATTTGAGTTGCTCCAAGTGATACTGGTATCATCAGCAAAACGAAAAAATTTCCCTCGATTTTTAAGCTAGTGATGTCATTAATAAAGGTAAGGAAAAGTAGAGGACCCAAAACTAAACCTTGTGGCACCCCACATACAACATTTTTGAGACCAGAGTCTGTATCATTTGCTCTAACCAGTTGTTTCCTATTATCCAAGTAAGATTGAAACCAGTTCGAAGAAATAGCTCGAATTCCATAGAAATCTAGTTTTTTATCAAAATGTCGTGATTTATACAATCAAAAGCTTTGGTATAATCACAAAAAACAATGGCAGTGTGAAGATTATTGTAGTAAGATTAAGTAAAACTGTTCATTTGGTAGTCAACGTTGGCCTACGATGGTTGATTAGCTTCCTGGAAGAGTTTCACCATGTTCCCGGAGGTTATATCTTTTAACATCGGCGTTTAGCCTGTTCAATATCACTACAACATAATGTAGATTGAATTATAATTTCAACCATTGTTTGGTTCTGGGGATATTTAGCAAGTTTTCGAATTCACTTATGATGGACTGATAGGTCCGAAAACGTTCTGAATTGGACACAAGTGTTCAATCCATTGGGATTTTTAAAATTTTTAATCAACATACCAATTACCTAGAAGTGGTTTTTACTTCATGTGTGAGTTTTTTAATATTTAGATATTATTTACTAATTTATTTCAAATTTATCTTATTGTGTTCATGTTTTAATGAAATTAGCGCGATTATTTTATTCATAAGAGATTCTGACCAATAGAAAGCTACAGAAATCTAAATTAAATCGATTATTTTTTGATGATTTTAACTTCCAATCGTATAGTAAGATATTTGATCACGTGTTTAATTCTGTCCAATCAGATTAAAATTATACTGAGAATTATCTACTGTAGAAAATTCCCGATAGAATTTTTGTAAGTAGATTGTTTCTGTTTAATGGCAACCAGTTTCCTAGTTTTGACAACTGTCACATTTAAGAAAATATCCATAATATACGTATTAAAAAATAATCTTACGAATATCACACGACAGTAAGAATAAATAAGAAAATAATGCTTCATTTTTACTCAAATTTGGTTGTCATTGGGCACTGCACTCGAGCACTGCGGGCTCTCGTGTCTATTGCCAGACAACAAATTTTCGAAAAACTGTCGCATTATTTTCAATTTATTCTCACTCTCTTGTGATATTATACCCGATAATTTTTGATAACTTCTCGTCGTCAAGTGTATAACGTCAGATGCCCTTCGTTGCTACGAAAAAATACATTCAGTGACATTAATGACAATTAATGTTTTAAAAATTATAAAAGTGATGACTTTCAATCGTCAAATATTTATAAAAACTGTGTGTTTAATGGTACTTACATAAATAAATTACAATAAAATTTTGGTTTTGAACAGTTTTATTCATGAAATAATCGCAACAAATTGCACTCGACCTCTGAAATTAATATAGAATTTTTGCTCTCGTGACACTTTGACATAATTTCACTCGCCTTCGGCTCGTGGAATTAAAACTGTCAAAGTGTCACTCGGGAAAAATTCAATAATTTCAGAGCTCTTGTGCAATTACTACTGATTATTTAATTCATAGGAGATTCTGACCAATAGAAAGCTACAGAGATCTGAATTAAATCGATAATTTTTGATAATCTCCCGTCGTTAAGTATATTACGTCAGATGCCCTTCGTTGCTACGAAAAAATACAGTCAGTGACATTAATGACAATTAATGTTTTAAAAATTATAAAAGTGATAACTTTCAATCGTCAAATATTTATAAAAACTGTGTGTTTAATGGTACTTACACAAATAAATTACAATAAAATTTTGGTTTTGAACAGTTTTATTCATGAAATAATCGCAACAAATTGCACTCGACCTCTGAAATTAATATAGAATTTTTGCTCTCGTGACACTTTGACATAATTTCACTCACCTTCGGCTCGTGAAATTAAAACTGTCAAAGTGTCATTCGGGAAAAATTCAATAATTTTAGAGCTCTTGTGCAATTACTACTGAAAAATTTTTTAAGTAAATTGTTTCTGTTTCATGACAACCGCTAATTATACTGTGACGTTTTCTAGTTTTGACAACTGTCACATTTAATAAAATGAACGAAAGTAAACGTTTTGATTCTGTATCCGTGGAAGAAAAAAACATAGAAATTACAGCAAATGCAAGTAAGAATACTTTACTTAGCAACAATTCAATTTGAAAGCAATTTCAAGAATTTTGTGATGAAAGGAGTTACAAACTGGAACAAGATACCACTGTCCCAAAACTGGCCCTCATTTTAAAAGACTGGGCATTCAACATGAAAAGGTGTAATGGTGAAGACTATAAAGAAGCAGTGATTAAAACAATGTGGAACAAAATCGCCAGACTTATTCAAGATTTATATTATAGCGAATTTAACCGAGTCATAGACCCCTTTAAGGATGTGGAATTTAAATCCTCGCGAGATGCTAGAAACACATAGTTCTTAGTTCTCTTGTCATGTTCTGTTGTCTTTTGTAATATACTTAATACAATAAAATTAATGTTACTAAAGAATTAAACTTTTGTATGTGTGTATTAAAAAATAATCTTACGAATATCACACGACAGTAAGAATAAATAAGAAAATAATGCTTCATTTTTACTCAAATTTGTTGTCATTGGGCAATAGCCACTCGAGCCCTGCGGGCTCTCGTGTCTATTGCCTGCCAGACAACAAATTTTCGAAAAAATGTCGCATTATTTTCAATTTATTCTCACTCTCTTGTGATATTATACCCGATTATTTTTTGATGATTTTAACTTCCAATCGTGTAGTAAGATATTTGATCAAGTGTTAATTCTGTCCAATCAGATTAAAATTATACTTAGAATTATCTACTGTAGAAAATTACCGATAGAATTTTTTAAGTTTCTGTTTAGTGGTTGCTTCCTAGTTTTGACAACTGTCACATTTAAGAAAATATCCATAATATAGGTATACGAATACCACACGACAGTAAGAATAAATAAGAAAATAATGCTTCATTTTTATTATAATTTGTTGTCATTGGGCAATAGCCACTCGAGCCCTGCGGGCTCTCGTGTCTATTGCCAGACAACAAATTTTCGAAAAACTGTCGCATTATTTTCAATTTATTCTCACTCTCTTGTGATATTATACCCGATAATTTTTGATAATTTCCCGTCGTCAAGTATATTACGTCAGATGCCCTTCGTTGCTACGAAAAAATACATTCAGTGAGATTAATGACAATTAATGTTTTAAAAATGATAAAAGTGCTGACTTTCAACCGTCAAATTAATATTTATAACAACTGTTTGTTTAATTGTACTAATTTGTACTTACATAAATAAATTACAATAAAATTTTGGTTTTGAACAGTTTTATTCATGAAATAATCGCAACAAATTGCACTCGATCTCTAAAATTAATATAGAATTTTTGCCCTCGTAACTCTTTGACATAATTGCACTCGCCTTCGGCTCGTGAAATTAAAACTGCCAAAGTGTCACTCGGGAAAAATTCAATAATTTTAGAGCTCTTGTGCAATTACTACTGATAATTCGATGAAATAAAGTTATTTTGACATAATATTTAAAAGTCAGATCAGAAGACAATTACAATGGTTTTGAATCGTCGTCATGGAAACCAATATCGTCGTCGTGGTAACCCATTATATTGAAAGTTTGGTTTTGACAACTTTGTCAAAGAATTTATTTGTGTATTTTCACTTCTAAATATAGTTATTTTCCTAACTAGTGCGGAAAGTGATACTTTCACGCACGAGACTGCCGTTGACCCGAACGACGCGATAGAGGACTTCGGGCAACCAGTCGAGTGCGGGAAAGACACTTTCGGCATGAGTTAGGAACAATATTTTTTCTAGGGCCGTACGTTTGGAAAAAAGCCACAAAAAATAGAATTATATCAATTTTTATTTAGAAGTGAAAATACAAAAATTAATTCTTTGACGAGGTTGTCAAAACCAAACTTTCAATATAATGGGTTACAACGACGACGATATTGGTTTCCATGACGACGATTCAAATCCATTGTAATTGTCTACTGATCTGACTTTTAAATATTATGTCAAAATAATTTTATTTCATCGAATTATCAGTAGTAATTGCACAAGAGCTCTAAAATTATTGAATTTTTCCCGAATGACACTTTGACAGTTTTAATTTCACGAGCCGAAGGCGAGTGCAATTATGTCAAAGGGTCACGAGGGCAAAAATTCTATATTAATTTTAGAGATCGAGTGCAATTTGTTGCGATTATTTCATGAATATAACTGTTCAAAACCAAAACTTTATTTTAATTTATTTATGTAAGTACAAATTAGTACAACTAAACAAACAGTTGTTATAAATATTAATTTGACGATTAAAAGTCATCACTTTTATAATTTTTAAAACATTAAATTGTCATTAATGTATTTTTTCGTAGCAACGAAGGGCATCTGACGTTATATACTTGACGACGGGAAATTATCAAAAATTATCGATTTAATTTAGATTTCTGTAGCTTTCTATTGGTCAGAATCTCCTATGAATGAAATAATCGCGCAAATTTCATTAAAACATGAACACAAAAGATAAATTTGAAATAAATTAGTAAATAATATTTAAATATTAGTTTACTGCATGTATTATAATATATTATAATGCCATATTACAAGGTAATTTACTTTCCCGCACGCCATGCGGGAAATTTACTTTCACGCACGCCGTGCGGGAAAGTGCAACTTTCGGAAACGAAATGCGTGCGTGAAAGTGGCTCTTTTATCACGGACGTAGAAAAAAATTTATATCTATTTTTTGTGGCTTTTTTCCAAACGTACTGCCCTAGAAAAAATATTGTTCCTAACTCATGCGGAAAGTGTCTTCCCCGCACTCGACTGCTTGCCCGAACTCCGCTATCGCGTTGTTCGGGTCAACGGCAGGCTCGTGCTGGAAAGTATCACTTTCCGCACTAGTTAAGAAATAGTATATTGTGCAACAAGTGCAGAAAGGTACTAATTTCTCACGAGTTTGAAAAGTTGCGGTACGAGCGCAAGCGAGTGCCGCAATTCAAACGAGTGAGAAATTACCTTTCTGCACGTGTTTCACACTATACTTTTTCTACAAGCACAGTTTTTCCTAAAAATAAAAATCACAATTTCCAAACGACGATTAATTATAATAGGTACCTATGTGATAAATTTTAAACTGTGTTTAATTAATACCTACTAATCAATTTAAATTCCTTATACCTAAATAAATTGCACAGAAATCAGTTAAAAAATTAATGCACTGCCTTAATTTGTTTAAATTTAAACAAGTATTACACATTATTGACATTATATTTATGCAGTCACGGATTTACACAAAACCTACTTCATTCGACGTCTCTTGCACAGGTTGCTAAATCCTTATTGGTTATTTGATAATTATAAAATGTTTAATAAGAATAAAATTGTAAAATAAAACAGTTGTAACATCCATAATTTAGTTTCTATGCTATAGTTAAATATAATAATTGTCTTATAGGTTATATATTTGTCTAAAATTTAACCACGGATGTAAACAGAATATAACGTTACTCAGAATGAGGTAGTCAACTGTGCAGAAAAGAACTTTGCGGCACAGAAACGTCACTTTGCGGCACAGAAACGTCACTTTTCTGCACACTAATGTCAAATATCTTATACTGTGAGAAAATATCAAGTTTGCTAACATAAAACCGTGCAGAAAAGTGCACTTTGAATAGTGGTTGTAGAAAAATAACTATTTCCTAACTAGTGCGGAAAGTGATACTTTCCAGCACGAGCCTGCCTATTTCCTAACTAGTGCGGAAAGTGATACTTTCCAGCACGAGCCTGCCGTTGACCCGAACGACGCGATAGCGGAGTTACAACAACAACGCCAGTCAAGATACAAGCAAGGATTCTTAGCGGCAATAAGTGCTTTTATACATACAAACACTTAACAACAAATAAGTTACTGAATCGTGAGTCCAAGCTTAGATTCTACAAAACAGTAATGAGACCAGCGGTCACATATGGATGTAAAACGTGGACCCTCTCAACCACTGATGAAAATAATCTGAGAATGTTTGAGCGCAAAATACTAAGAAAAATATTTGGACCAACCCATTGCAGCGATGGTTCGTGGAGAATTAAAATTAACTACGAGCTGGATGAACTAATGTAGAGCGCAGATATTGTTATATTTTTATAAAGTCACAAAGACTGAACTGGATTGATCACTTGGATAGAATGCTAGATAATCGAGCTGTGAAGGTTATCCAGAGATAGAAGTCCCAAGCAGATAGAACAAGAGGAAGGCCCCGTAGAAGATGGATAGGCAGGCATCAGGCAGTGGCGAAGGAAAGTAACCGACAGGGTAGAATGGAAGAACATTGTTAAGCAGGCCAAGACTTACAAAGGGTTGTAGCGTCATTAGAAGAAGTTTTTATTAAAAAGACTAAGGTTTCACTTTAATGGCATATAAAACAACATAATGCTATTCTACATCCCACCACAATGAATACGGATAGCCATACGGATGCTGAGACTAAGGAAGATGAGGGAATTCTACAATTTACAATTCACGCCCCATCTGCTCAGCTCGGTAAAGTTCCAAGGAGAATGGTTCCCTTCGTACTCCAATCAGAGTAAATGTAAATAAAAAATGAATAACCACTTTCAATTTCGTTGCAAAACGAAAATACAGCCGAACCATATTCTAGTCCAATCAGAGAGTGAAACAAGCACCTCTACCCTCTACCGGTTTCGAAACTTATTAGTCTCTCATCAGGAGGCACATACGCTGCTCTCTCTGATCCAACCAAAACAAAACCCCAGCGTGCAGTCCCGGATTGCAACGAACGAAATGGCATAGATGCCCTAGCGGCAACTGCTAGAAAAAAGACTAAGGTTTCACCCTAATGGACTCACTTAAATAATAACTCTTATGTTGTTTTATATGCCATTAGAGTGAAACCTTAGTCTTTTTGCTAGCAGTTGCCGCTAGGGCATCTATGCATTTCGTACGTTGCAATCCGGGACTGCACGCTGGGGTTTTGTTTTGGTTGAATCAGAGAGAGCAGCATATGTGCCTCCTGATGAGAGACTAATAAGTTTCGAAACCGATAGAGGTGCTTGTTGCACTCTCTGATTGGACTAGAATATGGTTCGGCTGTATTTTCGTTTTGCAACGAAATTAAAAGTGGTTATTCATTTTTGATTTACATTTACTCTGATTGGAGTACGAAGGGAACCATTCTCGTTGGAACTTTACCGCGCTGAGCAGATGGGACGTGACTTGTAAATTGTAGAATTGCCTCATCTTCCTTAGTCTCAGCGTCCGTATGGCTTGCAAATTGTAGAAGCCTCGGAGGTGTAACCAGAGAAGGTTCCCATTGTTTTCATTCTGGTGGGATGTAGAATAGCATTATGTTGTTATATATGCCATTAGAGTGAAACCTTAGTCTTTTTGCTAGCAGTTGCCGCTAGGGCATCTATGCCATTTCGTTCGTTGCAATCCGGGACTGCACGCTGGGATTTTGTTTTGGTTGGATCAGAGAGAGCAGCATATGTGCCTCCTGATGAGAGACTAATAAGTTTCGAAACCGGTAGAGGTGCTTGTTTCACTCTCTGATTGGACTAGAATATGGTTCGGCTGTATTTTCGTTTTGCAACGAAATTGAAAGTGGTTATTCATTTTTAAGTTTTTTTAGTTTTTGTAAATGCTATGCCAAAAACAATTGATGCAAAATTTAGATATAGTTTTGATAAAGTGATGGAATACTTGTCGAAATGTCAATTGAAATAAATACTTTTACTAATATTTTATAAGATAAAACCAATTTGGACCTATGGTGTTCAACTCTGGAATTGCTCAAATCCATTAAATATCAAGATAATACAAAGAGTAAAACCAATTTGGACCTATGGTGTTCAACTCTGGAATTGCTCAAATCCATCAAATATCAAGATAATACAAAGAGTCCAATCAAAAATATTGAGGATGATATTCAACGCACCCTGGTATGTAAGCAATAAAATCCTACACGAGGACTCAGCTACACCTTTGGTAGAGGAAGAAATTCAAAGGATCACAAAGAGCTACCTTGATGCAATTCATCCACATGATGAAGCAAGACTGCTAAACAGTCCTCCCGAATTCGCAAGACGACTGAAGAAACTATGGCCAACAGATTTAATAAATTAAATAAATATATTATGATCCAATGTAAAAATTATAATAGGAGGGTTGCACAGGGCAGCTTCTCTCTCGTGTATTTAACATTCAAACTATTTACTTATAGCTTCGATGAAGCAGGTTGTAAATTAAAATATGTAATAAAAAAAATAAAGAAAAAACGAATATTTCATTTTTAATTAATCTATTTTGAACAAAGTTTTCACAGCACCTTTTGTTATTTTTGTTATTAAAAAGAGCTTTTAGTATTTTTTTTAGTTGCAGAAATTTCATAGAAAATTACATATCTCTTGCTTTTATCAGTATAGAATAATTTGTCCTGAAGAAATTTCGAAAATTTCCATCATCCAAAAAATATTTGATATAAGACTAAAAAATTCAAATGTAAATGACCCTCGAAGACCTTATCTGACTTGATTAAATTATCAAAACTAATTATAGAATTAGTTATTAAATATAGAATTAGTTATTTACCTGCACATGCGGCTATATACAAGAAGGTACGATTTGGAGAGCTGGAAGTCATGTTGACACGATAACACCCTAGCTAGAGCTTAAACTGAAGATAGTTTGATAGGTCAACACTCACACTACTTTTTGGTTCCCCTCTACCAACTCGACTGCTTCACATCTTGTTTGGCTTTTATTTTATTTCCAAAAAACCTTATCTTAATGGTCAAATTAACTGATTATATATCGTATGATGCAAAGTTGCCTAGCTTTTTTTTGTCTGGCTTTGTTATTTGGAAAATACAACGGAATATCCAAAGTTTTTCAAAAGTTGATAGCTTGCAGGTTTTTGCTATACTCTGTGGTCCAATAATAATTTATGACTTTCAACCGTCAAATACATATTTATAACAACTGTTTGTTTAATTTCACTAATTGGTACTTACATATATAAATTACAATAAAATTTTGGTTTTGAACAGTTTTATTCATGAAATAATCGCAACAAATTGCACTCGAACTCTAAAATTAATATAGAATTTTTGCCCTCGTGACACTTTGACATAATTTCACTCGCCTTCGGCTCGTGAAATTAAAACTGCCAAAGTGACACTCGGGAAAAATTCAATAATTTTAGAGCTCTTGTGCAATTACTACTGACAATTCGATGAAATAAAATTATTTTGACATAATATTCGAAAGTCAAATCGGAAGACAATAACAGTCGTTTTGAATCATCGTCATGGAAACCAAGATCGTCGTCATGCTAACTAATTATATTGAAAGTTTGGTTTGGACAACCTTGTCAAAGAATTAATTTGTGTATGTATTTTCATATTAATTAAATTAATTGATTAAGATTTGGTAATTTTTTAAAGACTCTTAGAAAAAATATTGTTTCTAACTCTTGCAGAAAGTCTCTTTTCCGCACTCGACTGCTTGCCGAACTCCCGCTTCGCGTCGTTCGGCAAACTGCAGTCGCGTGCGGAAAAGAACGACTTTCTGCACTTGTTAGGAAAATAACTATTTCTTACTTTGGTTTTATTTTATTTAGTACATTTTCAATATTAATTTCATTTTAATTTCATACATTCTTGTATCAACTGGACTCAGCTATAATCATACATTTCTTTATCTTCAACTTCACATACCCTCACTTTGTCACAAGAATTCTCAAAAAAAAAAAAATTAAAATAAAATAAAACATCTCATAATAATGACCATCCTCTACATTTACATATTGCACACTATTAAGTATACTGACTGTATCCTAACTCAAATCCATTATTTGGAAAAAAAAAATTCCATTTATTTTTAAATAACAATATTTTCCTTTTACATGTACAACCACCAATACAATATAGATTTGAATACCTTGCCTACCTGTTTATTCATTTTGTACAATAACATTCCAACTAATACTCATTCTTTCTCTTCTCTCACCATCATCTGTTTTTATCTTTTTATCATTATTGACAGCAGCTCTTACTTTCTTTCTATCAATTTGATCAATCTAATGTTATAGTATACAGTCAACATAAATAATCTTATATTCTAAATTAATTTTGTATATCACAATTTTCTTTTCAAAAACCAATAGATTTAAAAATGTTAGACATTTTTAGATATTAAAATTTTTATCATTTGTTTTGTGTCATGACCTTTTGGTTAATAAACATTGAAAATCGACTACCTTTTTCTCTACTGTCAATGTCACTTCAAACAGTTCCTTACACAATTTTGACACTTTATAGTCAACTTTGGCCTAAGATGGTTGATTGAGTTTTTGGTAGGGTTTCACCATGTTCCCTTAGGTTTTATCCTGTAACATCGGCGTTTAGCCTGTTTAATATTATTTTTAAATAATGTAAATCGAATTAAAAATTCAACCATTGTTTGATTCTGGGGCTATTTAGCAAGTATGCACGTAAGTAATCTTACCACACTTTTCTAGCTTTCAAAATTTCAACCATCTTTCAATTTTAATAGTGGGATTACTTATTTTATTGTAGATTCACTGATGATGGACCGATAGGTCTGAAAACGTTCTGAATTGGACATATTTTACTCAATCCATTGGGATTTTTTAAATTTTAATAAATATACCAATTACATAGAAATACTTAATTATTTTCTCGCTAGCTTCTCCTACGACAGATTTAATTTGTTCCAGGATTGCTCTGATTCTTATTTTGCATAATCATTCATTGATAGGTTGGGAGTCTATTATAAAAGCCAAACCAGATGGACCACTCTGCAGCGCTACTCTGTGGATCCACAAAGCAGCTTCCGATGATTTGCCGTGGGTTCTTATGTGAAGTGGACTTGGCCAGCCACAGTCGCAGAACCTCACTGCTAGTGGCGTCCGCTAGTGGTAAAACTCATTCAGACGGACCACTTTTGTAGCTATCGCAGATGTTTACGAGAGTTTATAGGGTGAGCACCTAAAATGAATTTCGATTCGGAACGGTTTTGATTGAAGTGCAAAACAGACCGGCTATATGTGATACAAGAACCCGAGGTCAGATTTATAGGACATTAAAAGGAAAAGCGAGGGACGTCATCTTTAAATTACTTGTTTCTGATTTTAAAGAATTTAGCCCTATCGAAAAGAATAAATCCCGTTAGCAATGTTTTCTCTATTTATATTTACATTTTATTATACATTGGATGCATTTGAACTGAACAAAACAAATACTCACAATATTGTTTGTTTATTTATGTTAAATAGTGGGGTCCCATCCTAGGCCAAAAAAGGTTTTATTGTTTGTTGTTGAAAACAAAACGATAAGATATCAGTTAAAAGAGGGTTGCAAGCTAATATGTTTAGATATATTCAATGTCATCATCTCCTTAAGGGCCTCTTTCACTCAGTTATCAGGTTGTATCAAACTATTTTACGTCTGTAGGATACCAGATTTACTGGTTGATTTTTTATGTGCTTCTTTCTGCGATATAAATGTTTTTGTCTGGTTCTTCTTAATTCCATTTATGGAGTTTATTGGTATTTTTTCAAAAGCGTTGAAATTTTATAAAATATTTAAAACTATGGACACTGACACAAACACTGACTTTGACGAACACACTTAAAAAAAAATATCCGGCAAGTTTTTTTAGTTATGAACAAAATCTAGGCTTACATATGCTCTTTATCGATTTTAAACAGGCTTACGACTCAATCTCACGAAACGGGCTATACGAAGCAATGGGAGCACTAGGAATATCAGAGAAACTGATACGATTAGTTAAAATGACGTTAACCAACACAGTCAATAAAGTCATGATAGAAGGCAGTTTTTCAAATCAGTTTAACGTCAAGAGAGGATTAAAACAAGGAGACCCCCTGTCAACAGACTTATTCAATCTAGTACAGTAGAACCTGCCATATCCGGACCTGTCATATCCGGACCTCTCCATATCCGGACGGTTCTGCCGTCTGAATCTGCCGAGAAGGGCACTCCTGCTGGACAAAGCACCCTCTCATCCCGACCTAAAGGAACTAAAAGACGGCGAAATAATGTATTATAGAATCTATAAAACGTGTCTATCGACGAAAGTTATTGACGGCGTTGATTACTGGAATGTATGAAGGAGAAAACGCTTCAGAGACTATAAAAGAAGTGGTCACAGAAGAGGTCTTGATATCCGGATTTTTTCATATCCGGATCGGTCTGTCGCCACATTGATCCGGATATGGCAGGTTTTACTGTACTAGAAAATATAATTAGAGGAGCCAATATCCAGACAAGCGGCACGATTCTTAACAGAAGACAACAGTGTATAAGTTTTGCAGATGACTTGGTATTTCTGACGCGTTCAAGAATAAAACTTCAAAAAATGTTCAAGCAATTTGAAGAAGAAGCAAAAAAATATGGCCTGACTATAAACCAAGGAAAAACCAAGTATATGGAAATGAGAGAAGAAAATGCTGAAGAAATAAGTGGATTACGCTAACGACAAATGACAAAGATTATAAATTTAAGAAGGTAACTGAATTTGAGTACCTTGGAGTCACAGTTACAAATAGAGGAGACGAAGAGAGAGAGATAGATAAACGGTTGTTAAAAGGTAGCAAAGCAGTAGGTTCATTAAACGCACTGTTGAAGGCAAAAAACGTGTCCAGGGCAGCCAAGATCCGAGCGTATGAAACAATAGTGAGACCAACGGTGCTGTATGCATGTGAAACTTGGACAATGAACCAGAAAGTAGAAAAGAAGCTAGAGATTTGGGAGAGAAAAATATTGAGAAAAATTTTTGGTGGTATAAAGGAGGCTAACGGGAAATGGCGCAGAAGAACAAACCTGGAGATAATGGAGATGTATAAGAAACCTAAAATAACTCCTAAAAGGAAGAAACGTCCTAAGAGTTTTATCAGCAGGAGAACAAGGGAAGAAAAGAAGAGGGAGACCACGAAGGAAGTGGTTTTAATGCCGTCCGGACTGACCTAGAAGAAATGGGTACAAGAGACTGGAGAAGACAAGTACAGGACCGCAAAAAGTGGAAAAAATTAGTCAAGACTATCGAAGCCAAGGGCCTCTAAGGCCTGTAGGGCTGTTATATATAAGTTTATAACCATTTGAACAAACTTACTGTTCCCACACATTATGTACATTAAACGCCGCACCCTTCCAAACGATCCACAATTTCTTAAAGATTCTAAAATAAAAATTTAATATGACATCTTCAATCTTCAACTTCCAAATATCTGTGGCAAAAAGTTCATCTAATGCCATCCCCTCTTGGTGAACACACACACACTTCGCAGCGTAGTCGCCGGCGCGCTAGAAAATCGCCTGTTTCAGCCACTCTGTGGATCCATGGAGTAGCGCTGCAGAGTGGCCCATCTGGTTTCGCCCTAAGGTGTTTCACCCTTTTATTTAATCCCTTTTTTCCAAAATTTTCTTTGCTAGCCATCTCATTTGATACAGTGCGATAATTACATCGCTTCGATATATTTCTAAATTGCTAAATATTTTCAGCAGTTCCATCAGTTAATTCATTCATGGTATAAACCAGAGACAACTTTTTCTAAAGAACAACCACGCTGCATATGCTAAATAGATTGAAAGGGTTGAGAGAGAATGTGATTTTATATAAAAAACAAGATATTTTCAAATTATATACATATATTTCAGAGTAGTATACTCAATAAAAAATCTCACAAAGTAAGTCATTTGTACATATTTACATATACATTATCCTTATTCTTAAAATCAAGACTGATAACATATAATTATCTTAAAATAGAATCATTCTCGTATCACGATGGACAATCTACGTAGGACTACAATCTATGACACTCCTTGAATTGGGTCTTAGATATTAGTATTTAGCAATTAGTGGTAGAGATCACGAGTTTACCTATTAATTAAAAGAGAAGATATTGTGTATAATCAAATCTGATCTCAAGTCAGAAGAAGTTATTGAATGTGGCTCCCCTCACTTCACATTAAGAAATGGATTGTTTTTAAAAATAACGATTTTATCATGTTTTTTATATCATTGGTCATTCCTGCACGAAACCTGTCATCTGGCTTTGTCACGTCACTTCAAATTTCCAAAAATTTCAAGCTATCACATCACGCCAAAAGACGATATTTCTCCATCGTTTATTTTCATTTTCAATGTTACTATGAATAATCGTAAATAACAGTTACACAAATTTAAAACATTTGATTTAAATTTTGAAGAAAGAGATATAAATATACAAAGATAGTATTGTCAAGATGATGTTGATAATCATAATACAGAAAATATATAAAAGCAGAAAATGGAGTCTTGGAACAACCATTATAGAAGAAAGTAAGCAACTATAGATTAACCCTCTCTTTATATGTAATCTTACCACTAGTGAGCAAAATTTGTATTTCTTGTAAGCTTAGTCCTGTCGTCTCTGGCATGAATTTGAGAACAAAGAGAGTAGCCATAACTGAACAACAACTGAAGAATCCAAAGGCTCCATATGCTCCTAATAAACTTGTCAAAAATCCAAAATAGTTTACAGTTAGAAAACAGCAAAACCAATAAAGAGAAATAACAATTGTGGAAGCCAGCGATTGAACATTTCCTGGAAACAACTCACCAATATAGGCCCAAGGTATAGGACCAAAACCCATGCTATAAGCAATGATAAATGCGAGAAGACTAGCAATGGGAAGCCAGCTTATGCTTGATGTGTCAGATTTTAGAACGTCTTTAATATAGAAATAGATTGCCAAAACTGCTACACTGACTGCTGAACCAATACCAGAAATCATAAGCAAACGTCTCTTTCCTGATTTTTCAACAAATAAAGGACTTAAAGTACTGGCCAGAATTTGGATAATACCTACAATGATGGTGCAAATCTCTGGCGCCAAAGCAACTCCAGCATCCTCAAACAAAGTTTGTGTAAAGAAGAAAACAACATTAATTCCAGTAAATTGTTGAAATATTACTAAACACAACGATAATATCAAAGCTCTTCTAAGTCCTGGAGTTTTCATTATTAAGCCAAAACCTCCTTTTTGCTCGCTTTCTTGTCGTATCTGTACCTGCATATCTGCTAAATCTTTTTCAGCAATAGAAGTCGGCTTCCCTGATAATTTACTTAAAACCTGTAGTGCCTGTTCAATTTTTCCACGTTGCAATAAATAATAAGGACTCTCAGGCAAGAATACAATAAACAATACTATGCATATAGTTGGAGGAAAGAGTAAAATAATGTTAAATAATTTTAAAGTTACATATGGTCCTAGAGAATATGGAAACAGTATACCTATGGTACAAAAAAGTTGCAGGTAAGATCCCAATGAACCTCTTACTTCGTTGTCGGCGATTTCTGCAATATAAGTGGGTATGTTGACATAAGTCATACCGCATGCTAATCCACATAAAAATCTTCCAAAGTAGAATAGTTCTATTTTTGTCGCAATTGTAAATATGATGAATGCAATGATGAAAGGTGTGACTGCAATTATTAGTGTCAGCTTCTTTCCAATTTTACTCGCCAGTATTCCACCTAGGACGGGTCCCAAGACGGCTGCTAGCGGTAGGAAAGAAGCGATCAATCCCTCTTCGGATGTTGATATAACATGATCTAACGGGCTAGCGTCCAAATTCTTTAAACGGGGGATTACTGGGGATGACCATCCGAATGCAGTACCGCAGACAAAGACTGAAATATTAGCTGAAAAAAAAAAGATAAATAAATAAATGGTCAGAAAGATAATTTTTATTTTTAGTAATTTAAAATTTAGTTATAATTAGTGCTCCACTCCAAAAATGGAATTACTTTTCAGGAAATTAGGATATTTTTAAATATCATATACTCTCACTATAGATAATCTGACTATAGTGGAACGTTTTATTTTAAAGGTAGTTGACTTACTCTTCATATAGTGCTCTCTCCCCAATGGAGGTTGACTACTACAATCGCAATCTATTATCTGTCTTCAGCTGTTCTTATTAACTGTTCAAAATTAAGCCCTGTCCATTGTCGGATGTTTCTTAGTATTTCCCTCGATCTTTCCTTTCACTATAATTTTAGCATATTTATTGTTACTTATTATTTCTCAGTATGTGGCCTAGGGATAATGTGGCCTCTAACTTTCACTGTGTTGGAAAGTTCTCTTTCGTTGCCTATTCTATGCAGCACTTCTTCGCTTGAGGTATGCGATTTCCATGAAATTTTGAAGATTCTCCGGTAGATCCACATTTCAAAGGCCTCCAATTTATTTACGCTTGATGTTTTAAGGTTCCAGTGTCCTAGGTTCCAAGGTTTTAAGGTTTCATGTCTCAACTGCATAGAGAAGAGTCGACCATACGTAGCACTTTGATAAACGTAGGTACTCGAATTTGGAGTTTTACTCGAGAATTACAAAGCAGTTTTTTGATGTTTTTTCGAAAGATTTTCTGGCCTGCTCTATTTTCGATCGTATTTCTAGATCAGGATTTAGGCATCCATCATCCCAGGTACTTAAATCTATGGACCTGTTCTAAAAGGTGCCATTTATTTTTGAGGTTGAGGTACGTTTGGGTTTTTTTGGATCAACATCACTTTCATTTTTTTAATGTTCATTTTCCATACCAAATTGCTCACAGGTCGAGTTGGTCTTGTCGATAAGTCGTTGTAGACCCAAGTCGGAATCAGCAATCAACGCCGTATCATTAGCGTATCTGATGCTGATATTTACGCCTTTCACCTTGACTCCATCCTTGGAATACTCGAGTGCCTCTTTAAATAGAAATTCGGAGTAAAGATTAAACAGCAGAGGTGACAGAACACATCCTTTTCTAACTCCCCTCCTACTTTCTACTTCTGCGGATGTGGAACCCTCGATTCTAACTCTGGCGTTTTAGTTCCAGTACAAGTTTTTGAGTAACTTGATGTCTTTCTATCTAAACCGACTTCTTGCAAACGTTCTAATAGTAGGTCTTCAAAGTCTATAAAGCATATAAATAGATATTTCTGTTGATCGTAGCATTTTTGGGCGAGAACTAGTAAACTGAAAAGGGCTCCTCTCATTCTCATGCCTGCTCTGAATCCAAACTGATCGTCTCCGATGATTATTTCACATTTTCTATACAATTTGAAAAGTTCATCCAGTTGTTTAGTAGTTCTACTAAATTCTGTCAACATTATTTTACTATGTTTTAGTTACCAATGCTAGTTTTTTTGTAATTTAGTTCTAAATGATTTTGTAAGAGCCTCCAACATTTTTTTAACAGTATGCATGCGTTCATAATTTTCTTGAAAAAATTAAGTTTATTTTATTTGGAGCAGTATTTTATTCAACAGCAGTGTGAAGAATCATTCCGTAGTTGATATAAAAACAAAAACAGTGATATAAGATAAATTTATATTGAAAACAAACGAGAATAGTCAGTGTCTACGTTCTGAAACAGCCACCTCAGTAGTTAAGGGTCAAAATAAGTTTATTTCCACTTCGGAATCGTTACCAAAATACAAAACAATACATTTTGTCTTTTTACTTTCTAAAGAAATTTTCAAATAATTTAATTTTATCTGACTCATTCATATTGACAATTCAGATATACATAACAAATTATACATTTTAAAGTAGTTAATAGATATGTATTAAGATAGTTACTTTAGATAGGTACTTAAGAGCAAACAGTAGCGATCAACAGGTAGCAACAAACGCATTCCAAGATTGCGGCTCTAATTTTGAATATTTTGTCGAGATATTTGGCACACATAATCGTAATATAATAAAGAATGACGGTACAGAGCCCAATTTCAGAAATATGTTAGTATGTGGAAATTACTCTATAACTAAATAAAATATTGAAAAAAGGAGCCTGTACCGCCATTAAGAAAGAAAAAAATACACTTTCTTCAAATAAACTTTTTTATCCCGTGCCTAGATTTTGTGCCACATTGGAACTACTAAAAATCGATTTTTTTATAACAAGAAATCGAACGTCACTGACTTGGCAACATTTCGCGCCTATGTGTATAAAAATTATTGTTTTTGATAGTATAAACGGAGAGACGTGTAAAAGGATAGACTTGGCTAGGGATATGCTACTCAATGCATCGGGGTGTAACGTCAATATCAAGTACGGTGGTCTAGCTATCTTTGTCTGTGGTGCGAGTGTGAGCGTATCTACCAAGAGGTGGAAGTTATGGAACTATACTGACACAGAGGCGGCGGCCATCATATGCTAGAGAGAGAAAGCTAAGCGCCGGTAGAGAGAGATAGATAGACCACCGACCCGAACTGCTCCACGTTACGCTATTTTTCCAAAGATCTTTGGAATCTGGCCAAAGATCTTTGTATAAACGTCACTGTCAGTGTCGAATTACCGACGCACTGTTGCCTCACTTTTAAAAGTTCGCAGGACTTTCGCAAACTTGGACCGCGTTTGTTGCTATGGTATGTTAAACAGTAAATGGTTAAGTTCAATTAGTTACCACTATAAACAGCCCGGATTAACCGATAATAGTATAAAAGGCCCGGTTTCAGTTAAAAATTAATTTTAGGCTTTATTATGGGAGTACCGTCTAGTCAGTGTTAATTGCAAAAGACCAACTCTGTCTACCTCGGTGGCTTATCGCTCCGGGTGGGTCTTAACAATGGGCAGGTCAGATAAATTTAATAATATTTACGACAGCACTAATTGAACTCAAACCATTTACTGTTAAACAAACCATACCTATTGATCGCCACTGTGTGCTCTTAAATATTATTTTTAAAAACTACAGTTTTATAACAATGGGTTTAGAAAGTGTCTGATTATAACAACTAGTCTAGTAGGTATATAAGTATTAACAAATATGACAAAAAGATAAGCACTGTTACTAACTGAATTGGAGAGCAGCTTTAGTAAACATCAACTAAATAAATAAGAATCTGAAGCATATTCGTTAAATATAGTAATGAAACACAGACTTACTCACAATCATTTAATTATACTTTGACGACCGGTTTCGATCTCTACAATATACAGATCATCTTCAGGTCGGCGTTACAAGTAGTTAAATGCTACAATAAGAGAAAACTTGTGTTAGACCAGTGTCTGATTGAAGAGATGTTAATAGAAAGCCAAATTTAAAAAAATTTTTTTTTATAAAATTTTTTGAAATAAAGGTTTGCAACTGTTGACATTTCAGAATATTGGTATATACAAAGTCAAACCTATGAGTAAAAATGCTCATAGGCATGTATGTGCAAATGGGTGCATACAGTTTGAATTTGTTGAGATTAAAATTTTTAACCATTAAAAAACAAAATAAACATAAACTGACTTAAATATGCTTCCAAATTCAAAGTAGTAATAATAAAAGAGATAGTAATATTGTTCTAATCTACTTACATGCCGTTACAAGGATTGCGTTGCAAATTAGTTGTTGTCATATTAGTACGTCCAAATTATGCTAATTGGTTTGTTGGGATAGTGATAGGGTAAACAGACATGTTACGTAGGTTAAAACACAGTAAGATTTCGAATTTGGAATGGATCCTGAAGGAAGATGCGTATGTGAAACGGGTGGTGTTTTGTTCGAATGGAGAAAGACAATGCTCCAGGAGTTGCGTATTAATTGTAGCAAAGTATGAAATGTTATTCTAGGCTCTTGTACAAATGTGATTGACCATCACATTTGTACAAGAGCCTAGAATAACATTTCATACTTTGCTACAATTAATACGCAACTCCTGGAGCATTGTCTTTCTCCATTCGAACAAAACACCACCCGTTTCACATACGCATCTTCCTTCAGGATCCATTCCAAATTCGAAATCTTACTGTGTTTTAACCTACGTAACATGTCTGTTTACCCTATCACTATCCCAACGAACCAATTAGCATAATTTGGACGTACTAATATGACAACAACTAATTTGCAACGCAATCCTTGTAACGGCATGTAAGTAGATTAGAACAATATTACTATCTCTTTTATTATTACTACTTTGAATTTGGAAGCATATTTAAGTCAGTTTATGTTTATTTTGTTTTTTAATGGTTAAAAATTTTAATCTCAACAAATTCAAACTGTATGCACCCATTTGCACATACATGCCTATGAGCATTTTTACTCATAGGTTTGACTTTGTATATACCAATATTCTGAAATGTCAACAGTTGCAAACCTTTATTTCAAAAAATTTTATAAAAAAAAAATTTTTTAAATTTGGCTTTCTATTAACATCTCTTCAATCAGACACTGGTCTAACACAAGTTTTCTCTTATTGTAGCATTTAACTACTTGTAACGCCGACCTGAAGATGATCTGTATATTGTAGAGATCGAAACCGGTCGTCAAAGTATAATTAAATGATTGTGAGTAAGTCTGTGTTTCATTACTATATTTAATATGGACTCACATATGCAACCCATTCAATATTTCATATTCGTTAAATTTTTTATGGGGCTAGTGCGAAAAAGTTGTATTTTGATGTATAATAAAACTGTAAGAAATCTTTTTTGTATTGGACCCTATCTTCAGGTTCCATATTAAATTTAATGGGAATAACAAAAAAAAATATAATTTAAAAAAATTATTTTTTTATCAGTTTTTTGAATCTAAATAATTGTTTTATGATACAATATACATTTTAAGATTGGTAGTCTGATTTTGTGTTAAAAACGGCATAATAGTTCTAGACTGCAACCTTAACCCTTTCGCCACTGCGGGGAACTATAGTTCCCGGCCGCTAGTTCAGGTTTACTGATGGCTATAAATATAACCGCTTTTACGTACAAATGAAATATTTCAGTAATTTATAGTCTACCGTCGACAATCGGCAACACTGGTGTTATAACATCATTGAATTTCCTAACCTAACATCGATGTATTGTGACACGTACATGGCCGTCTTTATTATTAATAAAATTGCAAGAATCCGTTACTTATTTTAATTAAAATAAAGGAATAAAGCGTGCAGACGTTTATACTATTACAAGTAAGTGAAATAAAATAAATAATTATTCAAATGTAAGGTGTTTTAGCAAACAATATTCTAGTGGGATCTTTTGTTCCCTACCGTAATTTTATATGGGATTAAAATTACCCATCAATAATAAACTTTTTCTCTTTCAGACATGCGACGAAATCGGTATCTTAGTGCAAAAGAGTTAGAAGAAGCTGTAAATAATATAACTGACTCAGAAGAAGAACCATTTTCAGCATCTGATGAGTCCGACTATATTCCTGAAGACAGCGAAGATGAAAGTGAAGGAGGAATCCAAATGAGCGACGAAGAGGAGGAAGGTAACATCAGTACTGAAGAAGCAGATATAAGCAGCGATGATAAACTCCATTTGAATGAAGAAAACGGTAATAACGGGAGTTGCGAAGTTACTGAGGTGAGTCCCAATGTAAACCCGCATGCTGTAACTTGAAAAATACCTTCGAAAAATTTTATACCTAGAAGAAAATTGCCTAAAGAAGTAAAGGGTGTCAATCTTTTGGAATTGAACAGGCAGTGTTCTGAGTTAGATGTGTTTCTAAAATTATTTCCTAGAAGCTTGTTTACACATATTGCTGATAGTACTAATAAACGTATAAAACTATTACAAAGAAAAAAGAATTTGAAACTTAACTGCGAGGAGACCGACATGTATAAAATTATGATAGTACTTGGCTGCACTCTTGTGATGTCTTATAACAGGGTGCCGAGTTTTTATCATTACTGGTCCAACAATGAATCACTGTCAAATACGACAATAAAAAATGCTATCAGTAGAGATCGATGTACTTTCCTACTTTCAAAAATGTATTATACTGATCCAACAAAACCTGAAAATTGTTTTAAAAAAAATACTATTTAGAAGACGTCGTAAACTGTTTAAAAACTCGATTTCAAAAGGCAAGGTCTGAATCTTCTTACCATTCCATTGATGAAACGATGGTAAAATTTAAAGGGCGATCATCTCTCAAGCAATACAAACCTAACAAACCAATCAAGAGAGGTATCAAATTATGGCAACGATGCCATTCCATGACTGGTAACATATACGATTTTAACATATACTCCGGTAAGGAAATGACAGCACTAGCGGGGACTCTTGGTGAGAGGGTGGTAGCGAAACTATGTCAAACACTTCAGTCGAAAGATGTATGTTTAACTATTGATCGTTTTTTTACCACTGTAGATTACATGAATAATCTTGACTTAATAAGAAACTATCTAGAGGTGAATCTGATTCATTGGTAAATGATAAAGGCGTAATGGCAGTTAGATGGCTGGACACTAAAAAAGTTTTACGTTTATCAAACTGCCACTCACCATCTTTATCACAGACTAAAAGAAAACTAAAAACAGGCGAAAAATGTAATTTTGATTGTCCTGAAGCTGCAGCATTTTATAATAAATATATGGGAGGGGTTGATTTGGCTGATCAAAAGATTGCAACCTATGATTTAGACAGAAAATCTACTAAGTGGTGGCGTAAAGTTCTCTACAAATTGTTAATGGCATCTGTAATCAATTCATCGATTATATTTTCGGAAATTCAAAATAAAAGGAAGAAAGTTCCTCTTATTCAATATTTAGTACCTGTAGCTGAGCAGTTGATAAGTTTGGGGAGATCCAAAGCCAAAATTAAGAGAAGAGTCTCTGGTCGTCCAGGTAGGCACACAAAAAAGCAAAAAATTATGACAAATATTGGAGATCACCTTCCAAAACAAACTAGCAGTAAAAGAAGATGTTTTAGTTGTTCTCAAAAGAAGAAGGAAAGCCGTACAAAAACTTTATGTGTTGGATGCAATGTCCCGCTGTGCAAAAAGTGTTTTTTTACATTCCACTCATAATTGAATTTCATTCACCTTATTTTTCAATAAACATTTCTTTTGTAATTGATCTTTTTATTACTGATGGGACCTTAAAATCCCAGTCAAAACTACTGTTGGGACCAAAATTTCCCACCTCCTTATAACGGCCAAATGAGAATTTTACGACTAATTATATACATAATGTGTCTAAATTAATCATTTTGATTATAAAACTGAACAGTTTCAGTCTCTTACAAGTAAAAATGAACTCAGTGGCGAAAGGGTTAAACGGATAAAGCCATCCCTTGATTCTGGTCCACAAACAGCAGCTGATGCTTCAGTTACTAACTCAACAGTTCTTTCCACGGATTTTTTATGACAAGGGTAGTTTAAGACCTCTATGTTGTTGTAATTCCCAGAATCAATCATATCCCTTACATCTTCATTGGAAATATGTTTTAGCAAAGGAGGAGCCGTAACTTTGAATCCAGAAATAGAAATTAAGTCATTATAATCTGCAGCACTAAAATTTAATGTTGGTATTTTGAATCTCCGGATCTTTTTTTCTTTTTGACTTTCTCTAGCTTTCGGCACTCTGCATAGTCCTAGCTCCCGTATATGTTTTCGTTCATCTTTTATCATACCGAGTAATACGTTTTGGGGATAGGCAAAATAAGCATTCCTTTGGATAACGGCATCGACAATTTTTCTTTGGTCAAGTGGTAGAAATCGTGAATAATAGATCATTCGCCATAAATGTTTTGAACCATCAGAACAGCTACGATACAGTTTTATATAAAACCAAACTGGTGCATACACTTTTTGGATGAAACTTACTAACATAGTTAATTGGGGGCTGGTACATTCAGTTCCAACATACAATCGAAGCAACCGATTATCAATTAGGCATTCCAATAAACTGTCAAACATGGCCGGAGGAGGGCAAAATCTAATGTTTACATCGACATTAATTTGTAAAGAAAATCCTGTTTGTTTTTTTTGTTAATTGTGTAGGGAAATCTGCGAAATTGTAATAACAAATTAAATATGAAGTGGTTTATCGCATACAGAACTGAATTATCCCATAGTAGTTACCAGTTTGTGTCAATAACTACTATGGGATAATTCAGTTCTGTAGGCGATAAACTACTTTATATTTATTTGCTATTACAATTTCGCTGCACAATTAACAATAAAAAACAAAACCAAAAAGGATATTCTTTACAAAAACTGATGAAAACACTATATTATTAAATTTTTGCCCTCCACCTGCCATATTATATCACGTGATTTGGAATGGTCAATTGTCAGCCACCTTGCGTGTGATATTTTCGCGTGTGAGGTTTTTTAATGCTCAAATCATTAGGAAATTTTCACGCAGCAACTGCTTGACTGATTTGGTACAAGTACTTCTGATCGGTACTAATGTCTGTTGTTTCTAATAATATTGCTAGGTTGTTTTCTATTGCGACAAAATCGACAACAGCCTTCTCTTCACAGCGTTCCAGAAGTTTCCCTATTGGCCCTGAAAAACCAAGTAGTTCACTGGTGCGTCCATCTAACTGTTGAATTAAATGACGTAGAGGTAGCTCATTGCAATGAAATAAGCATACTAGCCATTGAAGTGAAGTGTCGCAGTATTTGTGACGTAGATGGTTGGACTGTAACTGTTGACAAAGGAGCAATGAATTCTTATTCATGATCATCTGCATCAGAAGAATTTGAGTCAGACAAGCTGCTACTTATGGAAGGATTAGAGGAATCAACGGTACATGCTTTAAGAACAATTTCGTCAGTATTATATTTTTGAGAACTTGCCTTTGTCTTCATGGTTCTTTCCATTTTCTTTCTTATTGCTGCAATATCCACTGGTCCAATTGCCATTTTTCGACAGGATCGTTGATCTTGAAGAAAAATTTGCTCATTTTGTGGTACTTTCTTGATTTTATCACAATTACACACACAGTTCCAGTCATGTTGCACTTTTAAGCCGCGATATTGAATAACTTCTTACACTCCTTTCGAAACTGGCAAATCTTTTCGATTTATGAATCAGATGCTTGCTGAGTCTTTGTGTACCTATCGCTTAAGATTTTGATACTCTGTATAAATATTTTTAATCATATCTTGAATGCACTTATGCGATAATGTTGGAATATAAGCTTTTATTCATATTTGTTCTACTTTCGTTGCAACGGCATTCAAGACGTCGGCGATAGATGGATCTTTATTATTATTTGTCAACTTAAGTCACTTTAGAATGTCACACTTAGTTGGTAAAACATGATTATTGAAATTTGATCAGAGCCATATTGATTTTTTCGAGAAAAATAATTTTTTTGTTTTTTCATTTTTCAAATCCAATATGGAACCTCAAGATATTTTTATTTCAAAATGCTCTCTTACCAATTGTTTTCATCACCTGACACAACTTTGAAACGATAGCCACAAGAATTTTTCTTTTCTTTTATTTTTTTTGACCTTTTTCGTTACACCCTACTATGCAGTACTGCGAGACGTATCGAATGGATCTGAACACAAAAAAAAAACAATAATCATGATCGTCAATAAGAACAACATTGAAGACGAAACGATCTACGTTAAAGGAAGAGCTTTAGAGAAAGTATCCCAGATAAAATTATTTAGGATGTGAACTAAATGCACAATGGGACCTCAGCCTCGAAATAAAACGGCGCATAGAAATTGCCAAAAGCACTTTCAATAAGATGAAAACAGTATTATGCAATGGAAGACTGGGAATAGAAATTAGAACTAGAGTCTGGTGATGCTATGTATTCTCTGTCCGTTTATATGGAGTTGAAGCCTGGACAATTACGGACGCAACTGAAAAAAGATTTGCCAGCTTTGAGATGTGGTGTTATCGAAGAATGTGGAAAATACCATGTAGGGGAGTGCAATTAGAACGAAAAGATACAATGTTTCGGAAAAAATCAAACAAGGTTATATTTTTCTAAAACTTTTTTTGTTAGTTTATAAATATGTTGAAGTAAAAAGTTCTACTCACAAATTTCGCCGCTGATTGTTTATTAATTGTTTAAACAATAACAATTGTTTTGTATAAATAATGTTAAGAGTATGGGTGAATTCAATATTTTATTTTGATAAAAAATATTTTTATTTTAGTTTTGATTATGTTGAACCCGAATCTGACATTACAATTTGCAAATTCAAAATGGCAGATTCAAAATGGCGGATTTTTCCTAAAAATCCTTAAAAAGTAGTTGAAAAATACGAATTTTTTTATAAAACGTGTTTGTTTACATATATGTGGATATTTTTGAGAAGTTGCTGAACCTGAATCAAATTTTGATAATTTAAATTATAAAATGGCAGATCCAAAATGGCGGATAACTTAAAAAATAGTTGTAAAATCATAATTTCTTTACAAAATTTATTTATTTCTAGTGCACTAGATGCAAAACTCGCTTATATGAGAGCTTTGATAAACCTATATATATTCAAAAACCACCGCTTTAAAACGTTAACAAATTGTTATCTTAATAATTTTTCTATTGATGAACAAAATATGTATTTTTTTTGCTCTTAATTAATATGAATCGTTTCGTTCGCTCTTAATTAAATTCGGCCTTACTCGTAATCATGTGAAAATTGTGCTTCTACCTTTTCAAAAAATTGTTGCAATGGGATCATAAATAAAAAAGTTATGCTTAGTAAAAAGCTCTACATATTCTAAAACTTTAAATGCAATCATAAAATATCAACTTTCATCAATTTTGTACAAGATATGTCAATAAATAAAAATTTCAGTTAGGAGTAAAATACCTACATTTTTCATAATACTGAAAATTGTTATTATGGAAAGTTGTCCAGAATTAAAAACGATGTGTCAATATGCAATTACACTCTTCTAATCGAAATATTGTGAACTATAAAATGTACATATATATTGCGCGAAATATAATTCTTTTACATACCTCGTATAATATTGATAAAATATAATATTTTATATTTGCATATTAAGTGTTAGACCATGCACAGCTATTTATGACGAATAATTTTCTTATTCGTAAAATTAATAATAAAACAGTTATCATAAATAATAAGTGAAAATTTAATGATGTTGGGTATAAATAATTTGAAATAATGTTAAAAAAAAACAAATTTTCGATTAGAAGGATATAGTTACATATTGGAACATAGTTTTTAATTCCAAACAACTTTTCTTTATAAAATTTTTCGATATTGTGAAATATAAAGGTACTTTACTCTTGAGTGAAATTCATATTTTTTGACATACCTCGTACATACAAAATTAACAAAATTTGATATTTGATGGTTGAATCTTATGTTATATACGATGCAGAGTATTTTATAGAGAATAACCTTTTTTCGTAAACCTGATATTAAAAAAGTTATCAATAGGTTCCAAGTTACGCAGACATACTGTATAAGAGGTAAAAAAAATTTTTTTTGTTGAACATTTATTATTGTTGAAGCCTATTATTAATTGTATTTTAGGTAAGTTTTACAGAAAAAAGTTTTGATCACTCTGTATATACATTTTTTCAGCTGGTAATTTTCGGTTTTTGTATTACATTTTTGTTATTTTTCTTAGGTTTCTCAAAAAGGAATTGTTTATTTCACTTTTAAACTAAAATAATTCAGTGTTTTTTAAAGATTGCATTCTAAGCTTGAAAAAAATATTAAAAAAATTGTATTAGATTTATTCAAACTTGAGTAATACCGTCTTAAAATGGTGGGAATTCTGTAAAACTACGAAGTTTTCAAAAATTACATTTTTTGAGACATCGTATTATTTGAATTAAATTTTTGAGATTTTTTTTGAATGAAACATCGTTTAGTAAGATGATGGAGAGGTAAGTTATGCAAATTTGAGAGTTTTATAAGTAAAATTGTATTAGTTACACATTTTTAAATCATTTTTAAACAAAATTCATATAAGGCTCATTTTCCGCCCACACTGTACTTATGTCCACACATTTTATTTATTTTTATTACAACCATAAGATAGCTTATTTCGTCTTCTTTCATGTCCAATTTGTAAAATTTCTTTTGATCCATTATTTAAAGAATTACATTTAAAAAAGTCAACCGTGCACTTCTTCCAACGTTAATTTACACTGCGCCAATGTGTGTGAGAAGGGTGACTTTAGCGTTATAAATAAAAAATTACAGAAGATAGAGATTTAATTTTAGGAAAATCTTTATATAAGGTTTTTTTTGTAAAATTTTCTGAATTTTTCAATGGTCAAGTCAGTTTTTTTCTAAAAATTATATTTTCGGAGTTATTTAAAAAAACATCTAACTTCGCTATCCATTTGTTTAATAAAAAATGAAGCACCCACTTCTCGAGTAGAACTTTTTGATATGTTGTTTATTAAACATTTCGTAATGAAATTACAAAAAGTTTTATCTTGTTTGATTTTTTCCGAAGTGAAAATCTAAATGCACTCCCCTAATGGGTACAACACGTAACAAACACGGAAATATTAAAAAAGATGGAAAAAGAAATACTCAACATTATGAAGGAAAAAAAAATAGCTACTTTGGTCACATACTAAGAAATGAAAAATATAAGTTGATGCTATTGGTTATACAAGGAAAAGTGACAGGAAAGAGAGGACCAAGGAGACGACGCACGTCCTAGTTGAAAAATTTAAAGCGGTGGAGTAGAAAAACAACAATAAAACTCTTCAGTGCCGCTGCAGACAGAGTTAAATGGGCCATGATGATCGCCAATGTCCTTAAAGGATGAGACACATGAAAAAGAAGAAGAATGGTACCCAACTAAGATGGTACAGACATATCTAAAGAATATAATGTATAATATCCAATATCTTTGTAGAATAATATTAAAGGAGATATTGCTATGGGAAGAACTAAATTTCTTCTTATGGTTAAACGGTAAATGGATTGAAACACAAATGTATTATTAGTCCATTCTTTAACGGTAAAATATTGCAAAACCTCTAAATTTTAAAGAACCGCTTGGATTTACATGAAATTTGGCATACACATAGCTAACAAGTCAAACAAAAAAAGTGATAATGTGCCGATATGTGCTTTTGCCCTGGGTGGTTTTCACCCCCTCTTGGGGTTGAAAAAATATTCGTCCAAAGAAAGTCAGGAAATGGATAAACTGGCTAATTTTAAGTAACTTTTCTCCTATAGAGGTTTTTCACTAAGTCAATACTTTTCGAGTTATTTGGCAGTGAATATGTTCATTTTTTCAACAAAATAACCACGCTTTTAGACGGTTTTTCGTAAATAACTCAAATAGTAAGTATTTTGTCGAAAAAACATTCTTAGCGAAAATATAACCTGTAAAAAATTTTAAAAAATGGTGTATATATTACGTCTCTACACCTAGTAGAAGCAGAGTTATAGCTAATGAAAAATAGGTTCATATTCGTCAAATTCCAAATGGAAGATTTTAACGTGAAATAACCAAAAATTAAGCACATTTCTGGGAAAATTCATTACAACTTATTTAAAGTGTTTAAAAAAAGCTTCATTTTTGTTTTATAAAAAATATTTCTAACATCCAAATTAAACAAGTTACGCTCAAAATAAAGTTAGTCCCTTTTGGTTTTGGTAAAAAAATCGAGAAAATCACCCCCTAATTAGTATCTTAAATGAACTTAAGCGTTACGACTTTACCAGTTTCTTGACTCGTGTATATATTGTTTATACGATCTGTAAGTCTCATCGGCTCAAAGTCCTTATTATTGAAAGGGCTGTAGTTAAAATGGGTTGAACGAGTCACTGATCACGAATGTATGCACATTTAGATACACCAAATCTTAATCAATTTTTGTCTAACAGAAAAACAAAAAAATACATGATATTCAGAAAAGCAAATCTGACTTTTTTTGTTTGTCGAGATTTTTGGTATCTCTAACAATTTTTAAGTTATTTTGAAAAAAAGCATATTTTTCAAAATTTAAATTTTTAAAAATTTTAATTTCAAACCAAATTTTTTCAAAAATAAGCACTTTGGATCGATGAAACTTACAGATCATATAAACACAACATAAGTAAAATAATTTGTGGAGCGGTAACGACTAATTTCATTTAAGTTGCTAATTAGGGGGTGGTCTTCCCGATTTTTTTTTTGCAAAAACAAAAGGGACCAACTTTATTTTGAGCGTAACTTGCTTAAATTTAATGCTAGAAACTTTTTGTAAAAACAGAAATAAAGCTTTTTTTAAAAACTTTAAAAAAGTTAAATTGGGTTTTCTAAAAAAGTGCTTAATTTTTGGATATTTCACGTCGAAATATTCTATTTAAAATTTGGTGAATATGAATCTATTTTTCATTGGTTATAACTCTGGTTCTACAAAATCCAGAGACCTAACGCGTACACCATTTTTTTAACTTTTTTATATTCCATATTTTTGCTAAGAACGTTTTTTCGACAAAATACTTACTTTTTGAGTTATTTGCGAAAAATCGTCTAAAAATGTGGTTATTTTGTTGAAAAATGAACTTATTCACTCGCAAATAACTCGAAAAGTGTTGACTTGGCGAAAAAGCTCTATAGAACAAAAGTTACTTAAAATTAGTCAGTTTACCCATTTCCGTACTTATTTTAGACATATATTTTTTCACCCCCAATAGGGGGTGAAAGTCACCCCCAGGGCAAAAGCACACATCGGCACAATATCACTTTTTTTCTTTGACGTGTAAGCTATACGTATGCCATGTCAATCCAAGCGGTTCTTTAAAATTTAGAGCAAAAACCGTGAAATAATGGACTATATGTTTTAAGAGCGTAAGCTCAAAATTTGGAGCAACTGCTTTTAAAATGCATTTATTTTTTTCGAATCCTGAGAAAACTAACAAGAATTTTTAAAGAATTGAAACGCAGAATGAAAGATTACATTATTTCCGAGGGCCAAAAGTCCCTGAAAACTTCGATAATATTTATTTTAAGTTACAGGGGTAAAAAAAAGAGAAAATTAAGTGTGAATTTTATTTTCAAATATCTCATTAAAAATAAACTTTTTTTTATTCTAAGGGACCTTCGGTCCTCGAAAATAATGTAATATTTCATTCTGCGTTCAAATTTTTTAAAAGTATTTATTACTTTTTTCAGGATTCGACAAAAAAATGAATGCATTTAAAAAACATTGGCCCGAAATTTTGCGCCTAATCAAGACTACCAATTAATTTTTTGGTTAATTAAAATTCTTACCGGCAATTGCCACCAAATATAGGTATGTACGGTTTGGTCCGCTAGCCCCCATTTCCCCACGATGCGATGGTTATACAAAAACTAACAGCAACCGTCTAAAATGTCTCTTATATAGTCTAGGATTATAATGTAATTCCTTATTTAACATTTTTTTATCGTACAAAATACAAATACTGTTAATACTCTTCCAACAAATCTTTTATAAATAAACATACTGTCTCCAGATCTTTCAAATTATCATGACGTCGTAATCTGATCTAAGTACATAGTAGTAAAATTTTTTGTAATCTAGATCAAATTTTCAGTTGAGTTCAAAATATTTGCTGTTTCTGTACATTAGAATGGGACTATACAGTAATTATTTCTAAATCACAAAATTTGAACAAAGGGAACATATTATTTTTGATACAATCTTAATATAAAATTATAATAAAATTATAATCTTAATATAAACTTTATTTAATATTATTAATAAAAATAAATACAAGAAATAGTCGTGAAAACTCTTCTGATTTTTCAGTGCCAAATTCTGTCCGATCTATTTTTTTTTGAAAATTTATTCACACAATCTGTCCACATTAACAATAATACTCTGGGCTAATTAGCAAAATACAAGGAAAAGTTATTTACCACCAATATTATTGCTGGAATCGAATCTTATTATTGTATGTATTAATAATATAGATATGCAAAGTCCGCAGATAGTGTGCTACTTTTTTTATAAACAAAATGGCGCCCGAAAACCGTGTTTTTTCAATTTTTGCTCTATAACTCCAAAGATTTTAACTTTAGACCAAAAACACTCAAATAAAAATTCACCGCAATTAAATTCTGCATAGAGAGGTGTTTTTTCCGATTTACTTCGACGAAAACTTTCCCCGGAAAAAGCGGGTTTTTCCAACACAATCTTTAATTTTCAACTAAACTTTTAGATAAGTAGTTGTTAATCAATAATTAAATAAATTGGTGACGTAAAAGTCCTTTCTCTATATATTATAATTCCAGAAGTCTATGGAAATTGAATGAACAGTTTAGCAACAATTAAAATGTTAATTAAAAATTTACGGTCGCTATAATAACGACAATAATTATGATGCATAAGAATAACTATGATTTTTTCATAAAAAGACGCTCTACCTATCTAATGTACTTTACAGAATTGAAATTGGACTATTTAAGCGGCCTCAGGAATATTTTAAAATTATAAACAATTTTTTGGCTTATAAACAATAGAATATCTCGGGAAATATTACACTAAATTAAATTATGAAAACGGTATGAGAAAGACAACGGCAGGGCGCTTCCTTTAAAAGAAAAAACGTTTAATTATGACTAGTGGTTCCTGAGATACAATCGGTCAAAGTTGCCCGAAATTTACGGCAAAGATATAAATAATAGGATCATAATTTTCAAACCATCAACTTTTCAATTTTGTCCTCTTTCTTCACACCAATTTTCATATCTTTAAAATCCTCATAACATATATTATTATAATAAAAACTATCGATAATACGTGTGAAAATTGCCAAAAATAGCAAAATTCCAATCAAAAATTAGGTTGGAGAAAATGTAACCCACAAAGTTCAAAATGGTATACGTTAACAAAATGCATTTTCTCGGCTTCCCATGAAGCAATTTCCTTCATTCTTTTTTTGTTCCCTAATAACTCGAGTAGAGCCGTCGAACTAACGCATTATTAAATTTCAAACTTGCTTTTGTTTTGTTATATTAGATTAAATTATTTATAAGAACAGAAAATTACATATTTTTCCAGTTGTAGGCTTTTTTTTAGATAAACTTACTACAAGTGTACCTTTTAAAGTTAAAAACATAAATATTCTCATTTGAAAGCTGTATAATTATTTAAACAATTTTTATTTAAACAAATTAAAATATTGTGTTATACTAAATAAATTAATATATAATAACAAAACAAAAGCAAGTTTGACATTTAATAATGCGTTAGTTCGATGGCTCTACTCGAGTTACTTGGGAACAAAAAAAGAATCAAGGAAATTACTCCATGGGAAGCCGAGAAAATGAATTTTTTTTTAACGTATACCGATTTTGAACTTTGTGGGTTACATTTTCTCCAACCTAATTTTTGATTGGAATTTTGCTATTTTTGGCAATTTTCACACGTATTATCGATAGTTTTTATTATAATAATATATGTTATGAGGATTTTAAAGATATGAAAATTGGTGTGGAGAAAGAGGACAAAAATAAAAAGGTGATGCTTTGAAAATTATGATGCTATTGTTTATATCTTTGCCGTAAATTTCGGTCAAATATGACCGGTTGTATCTCAGGAACTACTCATCATAATTAAACGTTTTTTCATTTAAAAGAAGCGTCCTGCTGCTGTCTTTCGAGTACCGTTTTCACAATTTAATTTAGTTTAATATTTTAATATTTACCGAGATATTCTATTTGTTTATAAGCCAAAAAATTATTTATAACTTTAAAATATTCCTGAGGCCGCTTAAATAGTCAAATTTCAATTCTGTAAAATACATTAGATAGGTATGGTGTCTTTTTATGAAAAAATCATAGTTACTCTTATGCATCATAATTATTGTCGTTATTATAGCGACCGTAAATTTTTAATTAATATTTCAATTGTTGCTAAACTGTTCATTCAATTTCCATCGGCTTCTGGAATTATAATATACACGGAAAGGGCTTTTACGTTACTAAGTTATTTAATTATTGATTAACAACTACTTATCTAAAAGTTTAGTTGAAAATTAAAGATTTTGTTGGAAATCCCCGCTTTTTCCGGGGAAAATTTTCGTCGAAGTAAATCGGAAAAAACACCTCTCTATGCAGAATTTAATTGCGGTGAATTTTTATTTGGGTGTTTTTGGTGTAAAGTTAAAAGCTTTGGAGTTATAGAGCAAAAATTGAAAAAAACACGGTTTTCGGGCGCCATTTTGTTTATAAAAAAAGTAGCACACTATCTGCGGACTTTGCATATCTATATTATTAATACATACAATAATAGGATTCGATTGCAACACTAAAATTGCTGGTAAATAACTTTTCCCAAAAATGGCCTATTCTCCGATAATCAGCCCAGACTATAAGTGATTCTAACGACTATCTTTTCTTATTCGTTAACCATTTTCCATCCACTTCTGGATGTAGGTCTCTCCCAATTTCCTCCATCTTTCTCTATATTGCGTCAATCTAATCCATTCCCTGCCCATTACCCGCCACTGCTCTTATGTCATCCACTCATCTCTTTTGAGGTCTTCCCATGCTCCTTATAGCCCTCCTTGGTATCCTTTTTAGGATTCTCCGTATCCAAACCTGTTGTCATCATATCTGGCTAGAAGACCTACAAAGCGCCATTTAACTCTTTCACGATATCCCTAATCATCGTTCTAAGTTTTATCTCGGTGTTTCTAAGCTTGTCTCTCCGTGGAGAAAGAGTCTTTAAGTCTGAGAAAATGGTGTCCCATTGTCTCTCTCCCCGTTGTAGATTTATGGAACTAGTTTTTGTGCTTTCATCTAGCTTTTTTTGCAGGGTGGCATTTTTATATTATGTTTTTACAATGGTGCATCTTAAATCTATAATCTATACGTGCATTTTCTAGAGATTCAAGCACAGCCCTATGATCTTTACTACCAGTACCTATCAGTTTACTTAATTTATAAGTTAGATAATCTATCTATCTCTATTTTCAAGCCTTAATATATCCATCTGAGGCCTTCCTCTTCCTCTCCTGTGTTTCCATGGTAGCCAGTAGATCATTTGCTTGCTCCATCTTTCATCCTTCTTTCGTCAGGATTAATAGCCAATTCGAAACGAAAAAGAAAATGGAAAATAGATCGAAACTAGATATGGGAAAACTTAAGAAAGCAAAAGAGGAATATAAACAAAAAATAAGGGAAAGTATACTGGTCACTAGAGATTTGGAAAACAAAAATATCGATGAAATAAATCAGCTATTAACCAATACATTAGCAAAGGCGGGAAAAGAGGTAGCACAAACAAGAATAAAAAAGGAAAACTACATATCACAGGAAACGAAAAACCTCATGAGCAAGAGAAAAACATTAATAGAACAAGATGAGAAAAAACACAGTAGATTACAAAGAGGTAAACAAAGCTATCAGAAGGAATATCAAGAAAAGTCAAAGGAGAGTACAGGAAGAAAAAATATAAAAAACCATTGAACAAAATAAAAATATGAAGTGCTTAAAACCACAGCTTGGAACCATACAGATTAATAGTATAAAGAACAAAGAAGGTATAGAGACCAATAATATAGAAGAAATTATACAGATAACACAAGAATATTATAAAAACCTCTACAATACAAAACAGAAACCAACACAAGAAATCCTTAGCAACTACAAATAAAAATAAAAAATGTCAATTCCGACTTACAACCAGAAATCAGTAAGAATGAGATAAAAAGAGCACTCAAGGAGATGAAGAATAATAAATCGCCAGGAAAAGACGGGATAACTGTAGAAATGCTAAAAAATGGTGGGAAAACAACTAGAGAAGTTTTGTACATACTTTTGAATAAAATATTAGTGACAAAACAAATACCCAACACTTGGAACGAAGCAGTAACATTGTTACTATTTAAGAAATGAGATAAAAAGGTTCTAAAGAATTACAGACCCATAACTTTACTAAATGTGATGCACAACTCTTAACCAAAATATTAACAAACAGATTAACAACTAAATTAGATGGATACCAGGCAAGAGAACAAGCCGGATTTAGAAAGAGCTTCAGTACAAGTGACCACCTTTTAACGATGAAGATATTAATCGAAAAAGCTAACGAATATCATATCCCGCTATACATGGGATTTATTGACTTCGAAAAAGCATTTGATAGTGTGGAACACTGGGCAGTAAAGAATTCCCTACAAAACAGCAGAATAGACTACAGATATACCGACTTAATTACAAATATACAGGGTGTCCCGAAAAGAATGGTCATAAATTATACCACACATTCTGGGGTCAAAAATAGTTCGATTGAACCTAACTTACCTTAGTACAAATGTGCTCATAAAAAAAGTTACAGCCCTTTGAAGTTACAAAATGAAAATCGATTTTTTTCAATATATCGAAAACTCTCAGAGATTTTTTATTGAAAACGAGCATGTGTCATTCTTATGGCAGGACCACCTTAAAATAAAATTATAGTGAAATTTGTCCACCCGATAAAAAATTTATGGGGATTTTGTTCCCTTAAACCCCCCCAAACTTTTGTGTACGTTCCAATTAATTCATCATTGTGGTACCATTAGTTGAACACAACGTTTTTAAAACTTTTTTGCCTCTTAGTATTTTTTCGATAAGCCAGTTTTTATCGAGATGTGGCTTCTTTTTTACTATATTTACATAAAACATTTATGGGGGTTTTGTTCCTTTAAAGCCCCCAAATGTTTGTGTACGTTCCAATTAAACTATTATTGTGGTACCATTAGTTAAACACAGTGTTTTTAAAACTTTTTTGCCTCTTAGTCTTTTTTGATAAGTCACTTTTATCGAGATGTGGCCTCTTTTTCAAAATATACCAAAAAATTTAAGTTATAAATAAATTTTCAGATTATTACTAGGTGTCTATAATCATACTTAACCATATACAAATATCTGGTGGATTCGACAAATATTCAAAATATCTCGATAAACACTGGCTTATCAAAAAAGTACTGAGAGGCATAAAAGTTTTAAAAATATTGTGTTTAACTAATGGTGCCACAATAATAATTTAATTGGAACGTACATAAAAGTTTGGGGGGCTTTAAGGGAACAAAACCCCCATAAAATTTTTATGGGGTGCACAAATTTCACTATAATTTTTTTTTAAGATGTTGCTGCGATAAAAATTCCTCATGTCCATTTTCAATAAAAAACCTCAAGGAGTTTTCTATATATGAAAAAAAATCCATTTTCATTTTGTAACTTCAAAGGACTGTAACTTTTTTTGTGTGCACTATTGTATATAGGTAAGTGAGGTTAAATCAACCTATTTTTGACCCCAGAATCTGTGGTATAATTTATGACCAATCTTTTCGGGACACCCTGTATAATATGAAAAGGCAACAACTATTAAGCTAATGAAACAAACAACTATTAAAATAAACCAAGGAGTAAGACAAGGGGATACCATCTCGCACAAGTTATTCAACCAAGCTCTAGAAGATGTGTTCAAACAACTACACTGGGATGGCTTGGGTATAAACATAAACGGGCAATATCTGAATCACTTACGATATGCTGATGATATTGTATTAATAACAGAAAGAAGTTAAGAATTACAAAGAATGATGGAAGAACTAGATAGAGTATCGACAAAGATAGGACTGAAGATGAATTACAGTAAAACAAAAACCATGACCAATCAACTAGAAAAACTAATAATTACAGTGGCACAAACAAGAATAGAACAAGTAAAAGAGTATATACAGGGTGAGCCACGCTCAACGGGACGGAGCCTACCGGGGAAACGGCTAAAGATATTAAAAATTCCTTCCGTAGGAATACGTAGGTCAGTACCGGCTACAAATTAAAATTTGTGAAATATATACAGGATGTCCCAATTTAGCGTAATGATATAAAGTTATATATATTTTTAAATGGAACAACCTATATTTTACTTTAATTTTGAATTCTACCGAACAAAATAATGTTATTTTATTCAACATTCCCTATACCTATTTTTGACAGATTTCGATTTATGTGGGTTTTTCTGAAAATGTACTATTCGCGAAATTAATTAATTACACATTATCGCATGAATTTTAATTAACGTCTTTTTGTCAGTTAATTGTCAACTGTCCATGCTTTACATCAGAATAATTACCATTTGAAACTAATCTACAGAGTGTTCGCAATCTGAAGTGTCAATGCTGTACAATATTTTGTATAATTACTTTCTTAACTTAAATGGGACACCCTGTATTTTACTTTAATTTTGAATTCTAATCAAAAAAATAATATTACTTTATTAAACAATCCCTATACCTATCTTTGATAATTTTCGATTTATTTTCAATTTTTTTTTTGAAAATGCACTATTCTAGAAATTAATTAATTATACTTTATTAGGTACATAAAGTTCTAACTTAAACAAAATACCCTATATTTGAATGCTGTAACAATTATTATAATCAAACTATTATAAAATTTTATATTAATATCTAGTATCTTCAGATCTATTTGCATTATGTTACCTGGAACATTAAATGTCGTTAATTACATAGCTCATTATACATTATAAAGAATGCCATGAAAAAACAGAAGGTACCTAGCTGTCAAACTAATAGTCACACTATTAACTGTATTGCTTTCAATTAATAGAAATGGCAGATTATTCAATTGAAGACCGAGTAAATATGATTTTAATACATGGTGAATGTGATCAAAACAGCTTGTTAGCATCAAGAGTCTATGCTGAGAGATTTCCCTTAAAACGTCATCCTCGTAAAGAAGTATTTGAAAGGTTTCGTGAAACTGGTAGTGTTGTTTATACTAAACGAAAATTGATAAATCCCGTAACTGAAGATGAAAATAACAAATTAGAAGTTATTCAATCAGTTATACTTTTGCAGTCATACAGTCATACAGTCATACTTTTGCAAAATATCCCTTTAAATATTAGAAGAACAATGTTTCTGCAGCTAGACGGTGCTCCAGCACATTACACGCGTAATGTTAGAGAATATTTAGACAGAAAATTTCCCGGAAAGTGGATAGGTAGGGGTGGCGATGTCAATTGGCCTCCTAGATCACCTGGGTTAACATCAATGTACTTTTTTTTTTTGGGATATATTAAAAGTTTGGTTTATCAAACTCCACCTACAACCGCGGAAGACATGAAAACGCGTATTCGTAATGCCTTTGCAACAGTTACTCCAGAAATGTTAAGAAAAGTAAAACAAAATTTTGAACACAGAGTGAGGTTATGTAGTGAAGAAAATTGACACCATTTTGAACATTTAATGTAAATTATTTTTTTCCAGTGTGTTTTGTTTAACTTTATGTAATAAAGTGTAATTAATTAATTTCAAGAAAATTTTTCAAAAAAACGCAAATAAATCGAAAATTATCGAAGATAGGTATAGAGATTGTTTAATAAAGTAATATTATTTTTTTGATTAGAATTCAAAATTAAAGTAAAATACAGGGTGTCCCATTTAAGTTAAGAAAGTAATTATACAAAATATTGTACAGCATTGACACTTCAGATTGCGAACACTCTGTAGATTAGTTTCAAATGGTAAATATTCTGATGTAAAGCATGGACAGTTGACAATTAAGTGACAAAAAGACGTTAATTAAAATCCATGCGATAATGTGTAATTAATTAATTTCGCGAATAGTACATTTTCAGAAAAACCCAAATAAATCGAAATCTGTCAAGAATAGGTATAGGGAATGTTAAATAAAATAACATTATTTTGTTCAGTAGAATTCAAAATTAAAGAGAAATATAGGTTGTTCCATTTAAAAATATATAACTTTATATCATTACGCTAAATTGGGACATTCTGTATATATTTTGCAAATTTTAATTTGTAGCCGGTACTGACCTACGTATTCCTACTGAAGGAATTTTTAATATCTTTAGCCGTTTCCCCGGTAAGCTCCGTCCCGTTGAGCGTGGCTCACCCTGTATATATATATATATATATATATATATATATATATATATATATATATATATATATATATATATATATATATATATATATATATATAATCCTTTAAATAACAGCTGACTTTTTAGATGAAAATGGGATTGAAGTTTATTGGGTATCCAGCTGAATAAAACCAAGTGGTACTCTGTTTAACAAAACGTTATATTTCGCTGATTTTCATCAGCATCATCAGACGAAAGCTACAATATTTAAAAATGGTACAATTTTATAGTATGGTTTTTTACAATTTTTATCTTACCTAATTGAGGTTGATGGTATTTAGATGATATTTAGATGACATCGAGATACTGCAATTTTGATAAAATGTGGGTTAAATTTAGTTAATTATGTAATAGGATTAATTGAAATTAGTTTTATATTGACAAGAATGAAAATTTTATTTGAAGTTGATTAATGTCAATCAGATGAAGTACTAGACATATTAAATATTGAATGTTATTAAGTGTTTTATGTAGGAAAATAGTTTAGTTATATATCGCTAATATCATAAAGGTTTATTTAATTGAAATTTAACATATCGGTTGTCTTTTAGTTTAAAAATTTAATATTATTTTTTATGATGTTAATTATATATTAAAAATGTGTTATAAATTTGATGTTATTTTTCTAATTGTAATAAATAAGCATAAATTTCACTTAGATGTTCGACGTCTGATTTCTTATTTATTAAATTATCTGTTTGACTGATAAATGCCATCTCGAGGAATAGTCTTTTGTTAAGATTATTTTCTATTGCAAGTATTTTTGTTTCGTTGTAGTTCATTATATGTTGTTCATCATGTACGTGCTTTGCAAGGGAACATCTATCAGGGTATAATCTACTGTCACTTTTGTGTGAAGTTATACGGCTTTTTAGGTGTCTAGACGATTGGCCGATGTATTGTTTATTACAACTTCCACAAGGAATACAGTAGATTATGTTAGATAATTGGTCTTTAGGTGTTTTATCTTTAATTTTGGTGAAAATGGAACCGATTGTTAAAACTGTGTAATTAGCGATTTTAATATTATCATCAATTGATTTAAAAATTCGTGTAAGTTTAGGTGTTAAGTCTTGTATGAATGGTAATTTAAAGTATTTAATTGTGGGTAATGTGGTGTTGGTAGTGGTGTGTACTATAGGGTTAATGTTTTGTGGTGTGTGATTAGGGTTAGTTATATTATATTATAATTATAGTTAGTCTGATGATGCTGATGAAAATCAGCGAAATATAACGTTTTGTTAAACAGAGTACCACTTGGTTTTATTCAGCTGGATACCCAATAAACTTCAACCCCATTATATATATATATATATATATATATATATATATATATGTCATTGTCGGATTTGCCGTAGACTTACGCACCTTCTATGTCTAGGTCTCGAATGTTGTTTTTTGATTAGAATGTGTCTAAAGATATTCAACCTCTTGTCTTTACCGACGAGCCCAGAGAGGTTGAAGAGGGCGAAACACATTTCTAAGAACTGGTGTTTGGATCTTTGATTCTATTCGAAAAATTTTTCCCAGCCCGAAATGGTGGATGTGTGAATTGTTCGTAAGGGGATTTTTCCACATTCTCTATTTCATCTATTTGATTTCGTACGAGTGGTCGTTAAACCAATAACCTTGGATCTTTGGTTCACTGAGTGTGTTTCAAAGATCTACATCTTATGTTTTTAAACATATATTTTACTTACTTAAAGTAATTAGGGAATTAAAACTTGAGACTGTCATTGTCGGATTTGCCGTAGACTTACGCACCTTCTATGTCTAGGTCTCGAATGTTGTTTTTTGATTAGAATGTGTCTAAAGATATTCAACCTCTTGTCTTTACCGACGAGCCCAGAGAGGTTGAAGAGGGCGAAACACATTTCTAAGAACTGGTGTTTGGATCTTTGATTCTATTCGAAAAATTTTTCCCAGCCCGAAATGGTGGATGTGTGAATTGTTCGTAAGGGGATTTTTCCACATTCTCTATTTCATCTATTTGATTTCGTACGAGTGGTCGTTAAACCAATAACCTTGGATCTTTGGTTCACTGAGTGTGTTTCAAAGATCTACATCTTATGTTTTTAAACATATATTTTACTTACTTAAAGTAATTAGGGAATTAAAACTTGAGACTGTCATTGTCGGATTTGCCGTAGACTTACGCACCTTCTATGTCTAGGTCTCGAATGTTGTTTTTTGATTAGAATGTGTCTAAAGATATTCAACCTCTTGTCTTTACCGACGAGCCCAGAGAGGTTGAAGAGGGCGAAACACATTTCTAAGAACTGGTGTTTGGATCTTTGATTCTATTCGAAAAATTTTTCCCAGCCCGAAATGGTGGATGTGTGAATTGTTCGTAAGGGGATTTTTCCACATTCTCTATTTCATCTATTTGATTTATATATATATATATATATATATATATATATATATACCGATGAGCCCACGGAGGTTGAAGAGGGCGAAACACATTTCTAAGAACTGGTGTTTGGATCTTTGATTCTATTCGAAAAATTTTTCCCAGACAGAAATAGTGGATGTGTGAGTTATTCGTAAGGGGATTTTTCCACATTCTCTATTTCATTTGTTTTATATATATATATATATATATATATATATATATATATATATATATATTAATGTGATATTCAAAGATCGGTGTGCTCAAAGCAATTGATTAGATAATTAATTAATTAATTAAATTTAATTTTAATGATGCACTTATGATTTAATCACACTATTTAATGCTCTAATCTCAGGGTTTTATATTCTCGTGCTTCAATATCTCCTTTGCTTTACATATGATAAATAAGGTCAAAGACTAACGGAATAAAACACATATATGGTACAAAAACATCTATTGAAATAAATTCACCCTCAAAATATCCTCTAAAAATAATATCTCCTATTCTGATTATTGAAATACTCCTACCACTATCTAAAGTACTTATTGAAATTTGCGTTATGAATAATTCTACAAAAAAAAATAAAACTGTCTCTCGGATGATGAGTTGTCCAAATTCTTGTCTCTGGTCGCCTACAATTTACTCTTAGCAGCCCCCTATGTAGTCAGCAATCTCGCAACAAACTATTGCAAGCCTATTGTCATCAATGACCCCCTTCAGATGCACGTATCTTTCAAAAAACAATGCTAGCCTTTTCTCCTCTCAATAAACTGAATCTATTTCTCGTTCCGGCATGCAACGGTGACTCTTGGAATATAAGTAGAACAATATAACTTACAATGCTTTACGTGATGAGCCTCCGTCAGGACACTTATTTCAACAAACTCACAGCTATTCATTTATCTGCCTTACTACTTCAGGAGACTCTCAGAGATCACCACTATTCGACTTGACGATCATTTAACAACTATCATCTAGAATCCCATTCGTTTAAAGGCCAGCACTAAACAGTAACGTTGAAAAATTTATTCTACCGTAAAATTAAATTATGTAAAAAATTATGAAAGTCCACTGACAACGATTCCAAAGAATTAAATTCCAAATTGTCAATGTCAGATTCAAAACCAACTTTTCCTACCATTAGAAATTCCTAAAACTAATTACATGCCAATCGGTTTTTAAGGAGATTACATTCATTTAAATTTCTAAATACAATTGTTCCCTAACCCGGTCTCATTGTCCAAACACATAACCACTTCCTTATCATACTAACTGTACAAAGAAAATACTTAATCCCTATTTAAATTTTGTTTACCTACGGCCATCCAAAGATAATTGACTTTCATTTCTTCGAAATGAATTTTGGTATATTTTTATTATATGTTTTAACTTTTCTAAAATATTAAGATCGAAACCATATTAATTCAAATTTTACATATCTTAACAACTCCCCGCCATTTGATTTGCCGAAAAACTCTGTTATTTATTTAAATGACACAAGTTTTTTTTAGGATCAAATTATTCCATTATGTTACCAAACTCTACTCATGATACTTATAAATGTCGTGAATGTTAAAAATACCCCGTATCTTGCCTGTCTCTATATGCGCTAATTCATAACTATTTACCCCATTTTTCGTATTGACCCTATATGGACCTTCAAATACCGGCATCAATTTAGCACAAATACCATTTTGTAAATTGGACACCCTTAGTGCCCTCACTAAAACTTTATCCCCTTTCTGGAATGTAACCGGCCTTCTTCTTCGGGTCCTCTCTTGCCTTTGGAGATATTTCTCTCCACTTCGTCTCAATCTTCGTTGAACCACCTCGATCACTTCTTCGTATTGTCTGGGGGCGGTGTCTTCCCACGGTCTCGTAGGCATTGTTCCTTTCATTACATATAAAGGCGTCTCCTTGGTAACCGTATTTGGTGCACAGTTCAAATACGTCTCTATTTCAAACACTTTTCTGTCCCAATGTCGATGATGTTCTTCCGCAGCAATTCTTAGAAATTTTGTGACTTCTTGTATAAAACGCTCTGATGGGTTGCTCTGTGGATGTCGGATGCTTACAAATTTTGTATTTATGCCTCTCTCTCTTAATTCCCCTTTAAAACGGTCGTTCCTAAAGTATGTTGCATTGTCCAACAAAATATTGTCTGGTCTTCCCACTGTTTCGATAAAATCGTCTATCTTCCGAAGTATTTCAGCTCCTTTCGTGGTTCTACATGGGTACAGTTTTAAATACTTTGAAAAAACATCCACCATAACTAATATGTGTTTATTCCTCTGTGTTGTTGTTATTAAATCGCTCAACATATCAATGGCGACAATATCCAGTTTCTTCCGAGCTATGACGTTTTTTGTGATGTTTTCGTTTTTGAAATTCTTACTTTTACACTTTTGGCATGTCTCGCAATTTCGAGTCATCTCTTTGGCTATTGTATAGTCCTTTCGACAAATGTAGTTCTCCCTGAACATAAGCCACACCTTCCTGCTTCCAATGTGTCCGTTGTCACAGTGTAATTTTGCTAAAACTTCTTTTGCCATCTGTTCCTTGATTACATATAGTTCTCTACCATCGACCCTCTTAAAATATAAGTTATCCTCTTGTTCGACCCTTTGCTTTTCTCTTTCATCCAGTTGTTCCTGATTTTCCCTGATCTGAGCCAAAGAAAATAAGCCTGCTTCTTCTCTCATTATGTTCATGCCAACGTGGAGAGTTTTGTGGTCCTCTTTGCGGAATTGTTCATCTCTCGTCAACGCATCAGCCAAGATATTGTCAGTTCCTTTGATATATTTAAATTCAAAATCATACTCTTGAAGTAAAAGAATGCCCCTATGAATTCTATTATTTACCAGCCTATTTTTCATTATATGTATCAAAGCTGCATGGTCTGTTTCAATGGTGAATTTTGCCCCTAGTAGGTAAAACCGTAATTTATTTACACAAAATAACACACTGGCGAACTCTAGTTCAGTAACGCTGTACTTTCTCTCATATGTTTTGGTTACACGGGAGACAAAACAGATTGGCACCTGAGACAAAACAGATTGGCACCTCTACATCGTCTTGGATCTGTGATAACACCCCTGCGAATTTTGTTATGGAAGCATCGGTCCGGAGAATGAAAGGTTGATCATATCTTGGGTGGTGTACTCTTACAGCTGTGGAGAAAGCTCCTTTTAAATTTTTGAAAGCCATTTCTTGTTCCGTTCCCCATTTCCACCTAACATTTTTCTTAAGTAATGCTATCAACGGTATTTCTTTTGTGCTGATGTCTGGTATTAGTTTTTTGAAATAGTTTACCATTCCCAAAAATCCCCGCAATGTTTTTAAATTGGTTGGCCTAGCGTAGTTATTTATAATTTCGATTCTATCTTCTGCAAGACTAATCCCTTTTGTGTCTAATTTGAATCCTAAATACAGTATTTCCTTTTGGAAAAACTGACACTTTTTAATATTTAATTTCAATCCCGCTTGATCCAGTTCTTCTAGCACAGTGTGAATATGTCGTAGATGGCTTGTTATATCTGGTGAGAAAATTAATAAATCATCTATGTAATGTACAACAAATTCTCCATGCCTATTTAAGATTGTGTTCAATGCGCGAACCAAAGCAGCGCATGCACTCTGTAGGCCAAATGGTACCACCCTAAATCGGTATACCACTCCGTCGATCGAAAAAGCGGTATAATTTCGACATTTCTCTGCCAAAGGTATTAACCAAAAACTATGTTTCAAATCGATTTTGGAAAAAATGTGTGACCCTGTGATTCGTCCAAATATGGCTTCGATGTTCAAAGGCGCTTCGTATTGCGCGATTGTGTGTGAATTAATGTTTCTTGCATCTAAACATAATCGCAAATCACCACTCGATTTTTTAACGCATACTATCGGGTTGATATATGGAGAGTCACATCTTTCTATCACCTTGTCTTCGATCATTTTTTCAATTTCCTGTCCTACGCTTTGCCTGTATTTATACGGGATTGGATATGTCTTGGATTTAAAATTTTCTAAGTTTTTAACTTTAAAAGAATGTTCATAATTTTTAGCCACTCGGCTTTCTTCATTAATCAAATCTCCATAATTTTCTAGAATCTTCTCTACTTCCTTTTCCATGTTTTCTCCACATTTTAATTTTCTTTCATCCTCATTTTGTTCGCATGTATTCACTGTCCATAATATTTCTTCATAAAATTCTGGATTCTCGTCCATTATTGCCATTTCTTCTCTGTCCTCATCCTTTATTTCTTCTTCTGTTTTTTTTTATCTTCAATTTCCATTTGGTATCCCGAGCACCATGTTTCTACTGCTTTCATTTCTCTTATGAGAACTTCCTTTTCTTCCTGCTTCCTTTCTGTTTTATCGTCGATTGCCGACAATTCTTCCGTACCTTCGATTTCCTGTCTTTCTCTTGTATCCACCTTGTTTTCCTTCTTTCTTTTTGAACTCTTCTTCTTTTTCTTCCTTCTTTTTTTTTTCTGGTTGATTTTTTTCTTGTACTTTCTGTTTTTCCTCTACAGTCATATTGATTTCTTTATGTTTTTCCTGTTCATTTATCTTTTCAACAATTATTTTCCTATCTATTTCCATTTCTTCTTCTATGTTGTCTGGTTCTGCTCTGATTTCCAGTTTATTCTCCGAAAATTTTATGGTGATATGTTTTTCACTCAATTCATCAATTCCCGCTATCATATCATGGTTTAAATCTTCGATCACCACACATTGCATAATATAGTATTTGTCTCCCACTCTGATCCGCACTCCCAAACCTTCATTTACTGTCGTCAATTTTTTGTTGTTTGCACCCACTAAAGCAACCCTAGGAATTTTATACACAAATCTGTCCAAATTTAATTCTTTTACTAGTTTCTTATTGATTAACGATATCTCCGATCCAGAATCAATCAAAATTTTAATCGCTTTATGTTTTATAAATGCATCTAAGAATATTAAATTTGAATTAGAACTTTGTCTTTCATTTCCCGCCAACTGTATAAACTCTCTCGGATGACAAAATATACCGGAGAGTTGTTTATGTTTGTTCAGTGGATGCTTTATTGAAAATCCTGTCTGGATTCATTGCATACGTCTTCTTCCTCGTTTTCTATTGTTACATGATTCATCTCCCTTCTATTTTGTCGTTGGAAATTCTGATTGTTTCTACCGTCCCTTTGTTCGTTCGTATTCCTAGTCGGAGGATTTTGTGCATCTCTGTTTCTGTTGTGATTTTCATATGTTCTATTTTTTGCGTGATTCCTGTTATCATAATTTTGTTGTCTATTGTAATTTTGGTATTCTCTCGGCCTATCTTCGTTTGTTGATTGGGCATGTCGGTTTCTCTGGTCATAATTTGATTGATACCTTCTTGCCGGTCCATTATATTGTTCATGTTGTCTTCTGTTTCGCATTTCTCTTCTTTTTGCTTCCCTTACTTGAAGGAATTGGCACAAACTATCAATATCTTGATAGTTTCTCAAAATCACGTGGTCCTCCAGCGTTTCTTCGAAATGTCTGCTTATCATTTCTACCAGTTGTTCGGTAGAGTATTTGTAGTCTAGATATTTGGAATTATTATATATCTGCAAAGCATATCTTTCTTCCGATATTCCCATTTTCTCGTGATATCTTCCATTCTGTAGCTCTTGGTTGATTTCCCTATGTTTAACTTTCCCCCAGAAATAGTTGAGAAATTTATTTTCGAAATCTGTCCAATTTTCAAACTCATCTTCTTTACTTTCATACCATAACGCTGTTCCTTCTTTCAGATGGTTTCTAATTGTTTCTTTGCAGTCGTCAAAATATCTAATATGTTGCAATTTGGTTTTCAAATTTTTAACAAATGGTACTGGGTGTGTTTTTCTAATATCCCCTCCAAATTGTATTTTCGCGTCGCTTGTACCAAGGATAATCATTTCCCTTCTTTCTCCACAATTCTGTTGATTTTTGAGTTCCGCAATTTGTTTTTCGTTTTGCTTAAATTTTTCTTCTATTTCTCGCCTGTCTTCTTGTATTGCATTTTCAAATTTGCTTTCTAACTGTTCTAATTCCATCTTCTGCACAGTCTTAATATCCTTCATTTTAGTTTCTATTTCTTCTCGTTGCATCTTCAGTTTCCTTTCTGTTTCTTCTTTAACTTTTTCTAAACAGGCTTTCACTTCATTTTCATATTTTTCCAAACGCTTTTCCAATTTGCCATCATTCTCTTCCAATTTCTGTTCTATTCTCTGTGATATTTCTCTTTGTGTTTCTTCCATTTTTTGTTGTGTTATTTCCATGGCTCGTTTTGCTTCCTGTTGATTTTTCTCTATTTTTTGTTGTGTTTCTTCCATGGCTCGTTTTGATTCCTGTTGATTTTCTTGCATTGTCCTTTTTGTTTCCTGTTGATTTCTATCCATTTTTTGTGATTGGAGTTGCATCAGTTGCAATAGTTTCTCTATTCCTGTTAATTCCTGTTCTTTTCTCTCCATAATCGTTGTATCTCCTTCATTACCCAATCCTTCTTCAACAATTTTTTCCTCTTCTCTGTTATTCTCTCTGCTTTCTTGCATTTTGCTTTGCCTCCTTGTGGTCGACATGTTGTTTCTTTTTGTTACTGTTTTCTTTGTCCCCGCCAAAATGTGAAATTTTACAACACTCTATAAGTTGCAGAACACGACAAATATTTCTCCCCAAATTTAATAAATTTTCGCCACAAATATCAAATATGCAATCAGTAAATTTCAAAATAAATATCAAATGTACGACTGGTAAAATATTAAATAATTCAATAGCAGTAAATATCAACTACCTACGATCAATCCATAAATCAAAAATATTTTTACACCTGGAAAAATTGTCAAATTATCTCTGGATCACCTGTAGTTATTCCTTATCTCTTTCCCTACCATCAAATGCAAAGCTGCGATATTTTTTAAGCCACCACGTTCTGGGCTCCAGTTAATGTGATATTCAAAGATCGGTGTGCTCAAAGCAATTGATTAGATAATTAATTAATTAATTAAATTTAATTTTAATGATGCACTTATGATTTAATCACACTATTTAATGCTCTAATCTCAGGGTTTTATATTCTCGTGCTTCAATATCTCCTTTGCTTTACATATGATAAATAAGGTCAAAGACTAACGGAATAAAACACATATATGGTACAAAAACATCTATTGAAATAAATTCACCCTCAAAATATCCTCTAAAAATAATATCTCCTATTCTGATTATTGAAATACTCCTACCACTATCTAAAGTACTTATTGAAATTTGCGTTATGAATAATTCTACAAAAAAAAATAAAACTGTCTCTCGGATGATGAGTTGTCCAAATTCTTGTCTCTGGTCGCCTACAATTTACTCTTAGCAGCCCCCTATGTAGTCAGCAATCTCGCAACAAACTATTGCAAGCCTATTGTCATCAATGACCCCCTTCAGATGCACGTATCTTTCAAAAAACAATGCTAGCCTTTTCTCCTCTCAATAAACTGAATCTATTTCTCGTTCCGGCATGCAACGGTGACTCTTGGAATATAAGTAGAACAATATAACTTACAATGCTTTACGTGATGAGCCTCCGTCAGGACACTTATTTCAACAAACTCACAGCTATTCATTTATCTGCCTTACTATTTGAAAATTTAATTTTGAATTTAGTCAGGCAATTTAGTATTTTTAAATTAAAATATTAGTTTTCGTAAGATAGAATGTAATTATAGATGGTGCTTAGTTTATCTATGTCAGTTTTTTTATTGACACATTGATATTTGTTGATGCATACCATTTCGAGAAATTCCCTTTTAATTAAGTTGTTTTCATGTTTTAGGATCGTTGTTTCATTAAAATTGAATGAATGATTTTTACTGATTGCATGATCTATTAATGCACATGTATTTTTGTTAAGTCTGAGGTCGCTTTTATGTGATGTTAGTCTGCCTATTAGATTTCTGGATGTGTGTCCGATGTATGATTTATGACAACTTCCGCATGGTATATTGTAAACTACATTTGGGAATTTCTCGAAATGGTATGCATCAACAAATATCAATGTGTCAATAAAAAAACTGACATAGATAAACTAAGCACCATCTATAATTACATTCTATCTTACGAAAACTAATATTTTAATTTAAAAATACTAAATTGCCTGACTAAATTCAAAATTAAATTTTCAAATTTGGCGCCACTTTATTGCTAAAACTAATATTTTACAAATTACTTATATCCATAAATTCTATAATAAGTACGCAGATAACAAATAATAAAAAACTAGTTATTAGCAACTTAAAATAAAATATAATAAACAGATACAAATGTCTTTCTGACATACTAAATTTCAAATTAAATTGTCAAATTATTTTTCTCTTTTTAAATTATCTAAAATTAAGGCATTGTAGAAGATTAGAAATTAGATTAAGAATTTTATATATTTTTTTGTTATGTACGCCAAAAATTTAATGGATTAACCTCACGTTGTAAGTTTTTTATGCTTTTATGTACAATATTTTTTATCCTCTTAATTTCATTGTATTTACTAAAACTTTTTTAGCATATCTTGAAGAAGCAAATAAATTTTGCGAAAGCTTGATAATAACTAAGAGTTTTACTTATCCTGCCCCCTGAAATTTATGACTGCAACCTCAAAATTAACAAGATTTATATATATATATATATATATATATATATATATATATATATATATATATATATATATATATATATATATATATATATATATCTAGAACAAATCACTAGATTAAATAAAGAAAATCAAACAGAAGAAATAAAGAGAAGAATAAGATTGGCCTGGGCATCATTCGGAAAACTGTCTTATATTCTAAAGAACAGAAAATACCCGCAATACCTAAAAATAAGAGTATTCAATCAATGTATATTCCCTGTTCTAATATATGGCTCTCAGACATGGACGTTTACAAAAGAAAATATGGAAAAAATAGCAAAGACAGAAAGATCCATGGAAAGACAAATGCTGAACATTAAACTATCAAACAAGAAAAGAAACGAATGGATCCGTAACAAAACAAAAGTGAAAGATGTCTCTACCCAAGTAGCAAAGCTTAAATGGAAGTTCGCCGGACACACCCTACGGCAGAAGGATGAAAGATGGACTAAGATGATTATACAGTGGAGACCGTGGAACCACAAACGAAAAAGGGGAATGCCACAGATGCGATGGACAGATGACCTGAAAAAACACACTGGGTCAAATTGGATGCAAATTGCCCAAGATAGAGAGGCATGGAAGAAGGAAGAGGAGGCCTATATCCAAGGATGGATGTTTAGGGCTGATTAGATAGATAGATAGATCTTGATAGATATGGCTTGTAAAACGTGTCTACCCTTTGTTGTTGTTACTCTGAAGCCCAGTTTCTAATCTATCTATCGCCCTTTTTATACTCAAGTTTAGATATAGGTCACCCCCTTGCTTGAATGTTTCTCTATCCATTGCGATTTTTATTCACCTTGGACCGGCTTGTTTCTTTAAATCATCTGCCCACTTCGTCCTCCTTCGGGTCGTTTTGATTCCCAGGGTCTCCAGTACAGTACTTGTCTGTTACACTCGTCCTGATGATAATTCAGTATACACTCTCTCTCTCTCTCTCTCTCTCTCTCTCTCTCTCTCTCTCTCTCTCTCTCTTTTCTTTCTGCGATGTAGACGATTCCATTTTCCGGACAGTAAAAGTATAGGTTTTCTCGTTTTCTGTCACTTCTTAATGTTCTTTAAAAGCCTCCAAATATTTTACATAATATGTTGACTCCGTTCTTCATTTCTTTTATGTGGTTGTCCCACTTTTGGTTCCTGTGTTAAATTAGTTCCTTTTTGACTTACCTGTTTAGTCGGTTTGCTCTGTTTTTGTCTTCCTGGTTTCTAGTTGTTCTGGCTCTCTTTTTAGTGCTTTTTTAATGATGTTTTCAAACTTTAGGACTTTTTGGATTTGCATTTGTTCTTATCCGCCTGAGGTCAAGATGCCTACCTTCTGATATCTTCTTGGTTCAGTGCTATTTTGATGTCAATAACCTCGTAGACCAGGGGTCACCAATTATGTTCCCTGGGGGTCCGTTTCGAAAACCTTTGACACTTCCGGGGTCCGGACCTAATGTTACATATGTCCGGTTGTTCTGATTCGGCTTCTTTGCGGATACTGGTTAAAAATATCATATCCATCATAATAACAATTCAGAAGTGCGCCGAACGAAATTTTTAGGCAGAAATTGTTAAACACTTTTTTTTAACAAATTCAAAACATCACGTTTTTTGCCCCCGAAAATATGTTTTTAGCATTTTTGGTTCATCTTAAACAAAAAAGATCTTTTTTCTCGAAAGTTGATAGATTTCGAGTTTTAAGCGATTTAAAATCTGAAAAATGCGAAAATAAGCATTTTAGAAGCTGGAAAACTCATGTGTAAATTATTATTAAATAAGCTAAAACATTCAATTTTAAGATTCTGCTGAGTAATCGGGGCATATTTCAATTTATACCGTTGTTTTTAATTGTTAATTATACGCGTCCTCTCGACCCTTAATCCGCCGCGGCGGCGCTTCGCACTATGTGGTGCGTATCGCACTATATGATTGGCATATTTAATTAGCACATTGGCAATAATTAACTGAATAAATACATAAATTATCTAAAAAACTATGCTAATAATATATTACAAAATTTTAATAAAGATCCAGTATTTGTTGGGAATTTTTCTCATAAGTATGTATAATATGTATATCTGCGACAGAGACGCATCATAAAGTGCGACGCCCGGCGATTAACAATTAAAAAATCAACGGTCTATATTGAAATAAGCCCCGATTACTCGTTAGAATCTTGAAACTGAATTTATGAGCTTCAACTTATAGTACATTCTTTCACGGTTTTGCTCTAAATTTTAAAGAACCGCTTGGATTGACATGAAATTTGGTATACGTATAGCTTACATGTCAAAGAAAAAAAGTGATATTGTGCCGATGTGCTTTTGCCCTGGGGGTGACTTTCACCCCCTCTCGGGGGTGAAAAAATATATGTCCAAAATAAGTCCGGAGATGGGTAAACTGAGTAATTTTAAGTAACTTTTGTTCTATAGAGCTTTTTCGCCAAGTCAACACTTTTCGAGTTATTTGTGAGTAAATATGTTCATTTTTCAACAAAATAACCACATTTTTAGACGGTTTTTCGCAAATAACTCAAAAAGTAACTATTTTGTCGAAAAAAACGTTCTAAACAAAAATATAGCCTATAAAAAAGTAAAAAAAATGGTGTACGCGTTAGGTCTCTGGATCTCGTAGAACCAGAGTTATAGCCAATGAAAAATAGATTCATATTCACAAAATTTCAAATAGAATGTTTTGACGTGAAATATCCAAAAAATTAAGCACTTTTTGGGGAAAACCACTTATAACTTTTTTAAAGTGTTTAAAAAAGCTTTATTTCTGTTTTTGCAAAAAGTTTCTAGCATTAAATTAAAGCAAGTTACGCTGAAAATAAAGTTGGTCCCTTTTGTTTTGGCAAAAAAAAATCGGGAAGACCACCTCCTAATTAGCAACTTAAATGAAATTAATCGTTACCGCTCCACAAATTATTTTACTTATGTTGTGTTTATATGATCTGTAAGTTTCATTGATTCAAAGTGCTTATTTTTGAAAAAATTTGGTTTCAAAGTAAAATTTTTAAAAATTTTAATTTTGAAAAATATCCTATTTTTCAAAATAACTTAAAAATTGTTAGAGATACCAAAAATCCTGAAAAACAAAAAAAGTCAGCATTGCTTTTCTGAATATCATGTATTTTTTTGTTTTTCTGTTAGACAAAAATTGATTAAGATTTGCTGTTTCTAAATTTGCATATATTCGTGAGCAGTGACTCGTTCAACCCCTTTTAACTACAGCCTTTTCATTAATAAGGACTTTGAACCGATGAAACTTACAGATCATATAAACAATACATACACGAGTCAAGAAACTTGTGAAGTCGTAACGATCAAGTTCATTTAAGATACTAATTAGGGGGTGATATTCTCGATTTTTTTACCAAAACAAAAAGGGACTAACTTTATTTTGAGCGTAACTTGTTTACTTTTGATGCCAGAAATTTTTTTATAAAACATAAATGAAGCTTGTTTTAAACACTTTAAATAAGTTGTAATGAGTTTTCCCCTAAATGTGCTTGATTTTTGGTTATTTCACGTTAAAATATTCCATTTGGAATTTGACGAATATGAACCTGTTTTTCATTAGCTATAACTCCGCTTCTACTAGGTATAGAGACGTGATATATATACCATTTTTTTTTTAATTTTTTACAGGCTATATTTTTGCTAAGATTGTTTTTTCGACAAAATACTTACTATTTGAGTTATTTGCGAAAAACCGTCTAAAAGCGTGGTTATTTTGTTGAAAAAATGAACATATTCACTGCCAAATAACTCGAAAAGTATTGACTTAGTGAAAAAACTCTATAGAACAAAAGTTACTTAAAATTAGCCAGTTTTTCCATTTCCTGACTTACTTTTGACGAATATTTTTTCACCCCCAAGAGGGGTGAAAAAGATAGAATGAAGAGATTCTTGAGCAGCACACACTTCTTTAGGGGCAAACAGAAAATTTTGAATTTATTTTTAAGATTGTTTTTTGTAAAAAAATGTTACAACCCGTTTGAAGAATAGAATAGAATAGAAATATGCTTTATTGTCATGAAAAATTGTACAATTTTATCGACAAAGCTTATAAAAAGTCAAGAAAACAAAACAATAACAATCCAATTTACTAAAATTGTCTGGAATGAATTTAGTGCAACTGATTTTCATTGGGTAAGGAGTTGAGATTTATCTGTTAGCTGAGATCTGTACCGATTTTTAATAAAGTTCATTCTTGAAAAAGCGGCTTCGCACATATATAAGTTAAGCCAAACATAGTACCCAATTTCATGGTCAAACATTTTCAAAATTGCAAAACACTAAATTCTGAATTTAATCGCGGTCCGAACAAAACTAACCTACGGTCCGGATGCGGACCGCGGTCCGCTAATTGGTGACCCCTGTCGTAGACTATTTTTGTGACTAGCTCCTCCACCATTATAGCTAGTCCTGTCTGTTGTTCATTGGAGATAATTTGTTGTCGAGTCCGTCGTTGTACTTTGTGTGGTTTTAGTGGCTTGGACGTATGAGAGCTCATTTGTTCTTTTTCTTAGCTGTGGCGTTGTGTTTTCTTGTTGTTTCTTATTACTTTCATGTAGAAATTAAGTTAAATAAAGGAGAATGTGTATTTATATCAAAACAAAAACAATAGTAGATTTTCAAATATATATTTAAGAGTAATATACTCAAAAAAAATTCTTACAACGTAAGCTATCTGCACATGTTTATATACATCATCTCATCCTTAATCTTATAATCAAGACTGATTACATATCACACAAAACACTAACAATATTTTCTGTCTTTTAGTTTCTTGAATGGATTCTTATCATTGAACAATGATGATAACATTCTGAACGAAAAATAACTCAAGACAAGACAAAAGCCAATAAGATTTTTTATATTTTTGTCAAAAAAAGTAATCAGTTCATTATTTGAGCAAAAACGAGTTGGTAAATATATTACTAAGCCCAATCAGATTCTATCAAAAGACAAGAAAATTTATTTGTTGTGATTTTTCTCAGGTCAAGTTTAGAAAGGTTTTTTTGTAAGAATAACGATTTTATGATATTATATTTTTATCATAATATTAACCATTCCTAGACCAGATTTTTTCATTTTCAGTTTGACACAATCTTAAGTTGTCACAAAACGCAAAAAGCTTGTGGTCCACCTATTGTTCAGCATTTGTTTTACTCAAAAACAAATTATTTTGTCTCTCAAAAATGAATACCCATTTCAATTTTTGATTTACCTGTTTACTCTTATTTAAGTATGAAGGGAACCATTCTCGTTGGAACTTTACCGCGCTGAGCAGATGGGACGTAAATTATAAATTGTAAAATTCCCTCATCTTCCTTAGTCTCAGCATCCGTTATGGCTTGCAAATTGTAGAAGCCTCGGAGGTGTAACCAGAGAAGGTTCCCATTGTTTTCAGTCTGGTGGGATGTAGAGCAATATTATGTTGTTTTATATGCCATTAGATTGAAAACTTAGTCTTTTATTTTGTCTCTCTTGTTTTTATTGTATACCAATTATTACACTTATTGCACATTGTACACAACTCATTAAAAATTATTCTTACTATTACAAATCTTTAATACATGTTAGACTAGAGGCATTTAAAACTTTTGATGTATAAATTTAAACGTGATACACAGAAGAGAAAATCTGTTAAAATACAGCTTCACAATAATTATAGAAGGATATATTGACCAAAGATCGACAATGGATCAAGTATTTACAGCCAAGCAAGTATTACGCAAAACATGGGAACACGACATTGATGTTCACAACGTGTTTGTAGACTTCAAACAGGCATGCGACTTAGTCAAAAGGAACAAACTGTACTATATTGGCTTAATTGGCAATACCACACAAGCCAATAAGACTCATTAAAGCCACAATGGATGAAACTCAGGCATATGTACGAATACACAACCACCGGACAGACTTATTCAAAATTTCGCAGGGACTAACAGTCATACGACAGTCATAGAAAAAAGTAGCAGACCATACTACATATTGGCTTAATTGGCAATACCATACAAGCTAATAAAACTCATTAAAGCCACGATGTGGCTAAAACCTGGCACTGGTGTATGCGGTTAGGCAAGTGCAAACTGGACGAGAAAACCTACTGACCAACAGAACGGTTCAACTGGCCGCTTATACCGATGATGTTAATCAGTGGCGTAGCTAGTCCCACAGGGGCCCCGTATCAAAGTTTGTCGCGGGGGCCCTTTTCCACCAATGATTTGGCATAGTGCTAAAAAAATGTTCAACAAAGGAAGCAAAAATGCTTGTATAGAATAGAATAGGTAGAACAGGTACTAGAAATTCGCAATGTATGGAGTCGATTTATCTCTGGAAGATAAATAGGTGTACCAGTTTTCGTTTCTCTAAATAGAAGCGTTCTGGAGGTATTTAAAAAAACTAATTACAAAATGCCTTCTTCAAAGAGCTCTAGCTCCTTTAGGAAGCATTTTCGAACTAGGTGATTTGGGTTAAATCTTAATATTTTGAGCCCAGAAATCTACAATTTAATTATTTCCAAGTATAAATGAAACACCCTGTATATTGCAAAATATAAATAAATTGCAAATTACATAATATAGGGGAGGAAAGTATGCTAAATTTGCAGTTACTGGAGCGTTATGGCGACCTATTGGGTTGTGAAGATTAGGTACTAAAACCAAAGAAAGTTAAGTAAAATTTGCCATTTAAGTGGGGACTTTCCATTTTTAATTTAATTTTCTATTTCCAATACCTAATCGTTCATTCCGATTATAGCGCCATCTATCCATAATTCGAAAACATGTCTCGAATAAAAGTTGCTTACTTTTACGTAATTAATCCAAATCTTCAATAAAAAATGGGGGTTTCTATTTAAGATTTTAAAGTAAACCTTCACCCCAACTCCGTGGGGTGTCGTATTTGACGTCATTCGATAGATTTTTCAAAAATATTAAATAAGTGTATTTTGCAGTTTTTCGATTTGATGTTCATTTCGCGAAATATCGCGGGGTTCCTATTTAAAATTTTAAAATTTCCTCCCACCCATCTCCGTGGCGGGTCGTGTTTAGTATCATTCGATGGATTTTTGAAAAATAGTAAACACGTATTTTTTAGTTTTTCGATCTGACGTTTATTTCTCGAAATATTCGCTTTTTTCTTGTGAAACTTTGTGACTCGCCCATTTCCGTACGCTCAGCTCAAACCGTCAGATTTTTTAAATATACACTGTTCTGCATGTACTTAACTTACCTTACTGACGATTTCGACATTTTCTAAGTATAGATTTTTTTCGGGCCTCCCTTAACGAACTCCTCTGTGTTAAGATCTAATATATGGTAGGGGTACATTTACAGGGTACAAGGTTTCTCCTCATATGATAATTTGACGCGCTAGAGTAACTGCAAAAATCCCTGCTTGTGCTCCCCTAATACAACCTTGTGAACTAGTACGTTTTGCGTATAATACCCAAATATAGATAATAATAAACCTAATAAACTCTAATAAACCAAAGTCGAAAAATAGATTTGAATTGTTGAGACTCATTGTTTTAAAAGAGATTCAGTTTTTTCAAGCCAAGGGTGAATGGACATTGAAAATGACAAAATGAGCGTAAACAAAGAAGCTCTGTTCTTTAACGGCGAGCGACCGGCAAATAGATATACCTAAATACAATTTATAGATAAAGAACAGATTACACGAAAATATACGCAAACAATACACAGTGTTTCAATGATCCAAATCTTGGTAAAGCGATCACAAATATTGCAATTTGGCATTATACGTTATACAATGTCTCACACACAGCCAACGGTGAATAGACAATAAAAAGTAGCTTGAAAACAAAAAAGCTCTGTTGTTATAGAACGGCGAAAGGCATAAAATAGATAGGTACCTGTACATAAATATAGTTTGTAATATACATATAGATAAAGAATCCATTACACGAAAATGTCGATATCCAAACAATATTCACTGTTTCAAAGCTTTGTAATAGTGAAATATTTGTAGAATATTTTGTTCAATTTTTTTAATGGAATTTTGATTCGACATACCGCGCTGAGGCCCCTGAATGTCGGGGGCCCCGTATAATTGATACGGCTGATACGGCGGTAGCTACGCGTCTGATGTTAATATTACAAGTGGAACATCAACAGGAACACAGGAATCATACGCGGAGTTAAAAACACAAACGAAAAGACTAGGTCTGAAAAGTAACACTGTTAGTGTTAGTGATAGTCCCACAAAATATACAAAATGATGACATTGAAACGGTTGGAAAGTTTACATACCTGGGAGTAGAAATATGTGTCCACTGATCAGAAGATGGAGAAATATGGAAGAGAACAACGCAGCCAAACAGAGCTTATTTTGCCCTCTCCCATATATTTCGGTCTAAAAGTGTCCACCGAAATACAAAGGTGAGAATCTATAAAATCTTAATTCGAACAATAGCATGTATGACAGTGAAGCATGGGCCATGAAAGAAACATCCAAAAACAAACTCGACATATTCGAAAGGAAAGTACTGAGGGGGATACTAGGATCTGTGAGGGAAAAGGGAATCTTTAGAATTCCATACAACAACGAGCTTTATCAATTTTATAAAGAAACATCTCTCTCAGACTTCATTAGAATACAAAGATTCCAATGGGTCGGACATGTGATGAGAGTGGGAGAGGATAGGCTACCAAAAAGAGCACTGAACGCTAGAATGCAGGGAAAGAGACCGGTTGGAAAGCCGAGAAAGCGCTGGGAGAATACAGTAAGCGGCGACGCATAAGCACTTTTAGGAGTCCGTATATGGAGAAGAGCAGCCACTGCCAAACAAGACTGGAGGCAAAAAATAAAGGAGTTCAAGGCTCAATTTGGGCTGAATGCCGTAGAAGAAAAAGATATTGGCCAATTAAAGCACATCACAATCTTTATATCTAATCTTCCCACTAGCAAGCATAATTTGTATTTCCAGTAAACTCAGTCCTGTTGTTTCTGGAACGAACTTAAGAACAAAGATAGCAGCAATGACTGTACAACAACTGAAGAACCCAAAAGTCCCACAAGCTCCTATTAAATTTGTCAACATTCCAAAGTAGTTTACAGTTAGAAAACAGCAAAACCAGCAACAAGAAGTAACGATTGTAGAAGCCAGAGATTTAACATGTCCTGGAAACATCTCACCAACAATGGCCCAAGACAAAGGGCCCATACCCATACTATAAGCAATAATGAATACGACCAGACTAGCAATGGGAAGCCAGCTTATATTTGTTGTGTCTGTTTGTTGAACATCCTTTAGGTAGAAATAAAATGCCAGTACACCCACACTAAGTGCCGAACCAATAGAAGAAATCGTGAGCAAACTTCTTTTTCCAGATTTTTCAACAATGAAAGGACTTAAAGAACTGGCAAGGATTTGTATAAAACCAACAATGATGGTGCATATCTCTGGCGGTAAATCAACTCCAGCATCGGTAAATAAGTTTTGTGTATAGAAGAAAACCACATTAATTCCAGTAAATTGTTGAAATACCACTAAACCCAAAGATAAAAACAAAGCTCTTCTAAGTCCTGGAGTTTTCATTATTAAAGCGAAACTTCCTTTTTGCTCCCGTTCTTGTTGTATCTGTACCTGCATATCTGCTAAATCTTTTTCACAACTAGACATTATCTTTCCTGATAATTTACTTAAAACCTGTAGTGCTTGTTCATTTTTTCCACGTTGCAATAAATAATAAGGACTCTCAGGTAGGAAGACAATAAACAATATTATGCAAATAGTAGGAGGACCAAGTAAAATGATGTTAAATAATTTTAGAGGTATATATGGTCCTAGAGTATATGGAAACAGTACACCTATGGTACAAAAAAGTTGAAGATAAGATCCCAGTGAACCTCTTACTTCGTTATCGGCAATTTCTGCAATATATATATGGGTATTATTACATACGTCATACCGCATCCTAGTCCACACAAGAATCTTCCAAAGTAGAATAGCTCTATACTTGTCGCGAATATGAATATGGTAAATGCAATGATGAAAGGTGTGACAGCAGTCATTATTGTCAGTTTTCTTCCAATTCTACTCGCCAGTACTCCACCTAGGATGGGTCCTAAGATGGCTGCTAGCGGTAGGAAAGAAGCGATCAGTCCCTCTTCGGATGTTGTTAAATTGTGATCCAGTGGGCTAGCGTCCAAAGTCTTTAAAAGGGGGATCACTGGTGAAGACCATCCGAATGCAGTACCGCAGACAAAGGTTGAAATATTAGCTGAAACAAATAAAATGTAAAATAGATATGCAGTTTCAAAGATCACTTGTATTTTTAAACGAGTTTATTTAGTTCAATCGCTTGCGTCAACTTTTTAGACGTTAATTTGACTGCCTTTTCTTCAACGGAAATGAATGAAATTTTGCAGACATATAGATTCGCGGTAACAATACACGAATAGTCGATCAAATTTTTTTATGTTTATGAATTGTTTAAATAAAAAAAAAAGATTTTAATGGAAAATGCTTAAATTCTCTTGTTTTTTACAATGTAGAAATTTGAAACTTTTACAGATTGTAGCTAATTATATGAACTATACATAATTTCACTTTTTACGTTATTTGTTGACGTTATGCTTCATATATAACCAATAAAGTTTTAAATTTATCCAGTTTCTGTCCGATTTCTATCTAGTTTTCATCGAAAAAAAGTTATGGCACCACAGAAGGACGAATTCTCCCCATAGTACTGTCGTGGGCTTCGACTGTCCATAAAACGCAAGGTTCGACTGTTGACTACGCTGCGCTGTC